>NC_058519.1:224020795-225266420 GCF_904849725.1 Hordeum vulgare subsp. vulgare
ACATCTCCTTAGTCCTTTTCAGGTACTTCAGGATATTCTTGACCGCTGTCCAGTGATCCACTCCTGGATTACTCTGGAACCTACCTGCCATACTTATGGCCAGGCTAACGTCCGGTCTAGTGCACAGCATTGCATACATGATAGAACCTATGGCTGAAGCATAGGGGACGGAGCGCATATGCTCTCTATCTTCATCAGTTGCTGGGCACTGAGTCTTACTCAATCTCGTACCTTGTAAAACTGGCAAGAACCCCTTCTTGGACTGTTCCATTTTGAACCTCTTCAAAACTTTATCAAGGTATGTGCCTTGTGAAAGTCCTATCAGGCGTTTCGATCTATCCCTATAGATCTTAATGCCTAGAATGTAAGCAGCTTCTCCTAGGTCCTTCATAGAGAAACTTTTATTCAAGTAATCCTTTATGCTCTCCAAAAACTCTACGTTGTTTCCAATCAGCAATATGTCATCCACATATAATGTTAGAAACGCCAGAGAGCTCCCACTCACTTTCTTGTATATACAAGATTCTCCAACCACTTGTATAAATCCAAATGCTTTGATCACCTCATCAAAGCGTTTGTTCCAACTCCGAGATGCTTGCACCAGTCCATAAATGGATCGCTGGAGCTTGCACACCTTGTTAGCATTCTTAGGATCGACAAAACCTTCGAGTTGCATCATATACAATTCTTCCTGAAGGAAACCATTAAGGAATGCCGTTTTGACATCCATCTGCCAGATTTCATAATCGAAAAATGCAGCTATTGCTAACATGATTCTGACGGACTTAAGCATCGCTACGGGTGAGAATGTCTCATCGTAGTCAACTCCTTGAACTTGTGAAAAACCCTTTGCCACAAGTCGAGCTTTTTAAACGGTCACATTGCGGTCAGCGTCCGTCTTCCTCTTAAAGATCCATTTGTTCTGAATAGCCTTGCGGCCCTCAGGCAGTACCTCCAAAGTCCACACTTTGTTCTCATACATGGATCCTATCTCGGACTTCATGTCTTCTAGCCATTTGTTGGAATCTGATCCCACCATTGCTTCTTCATAATTTGCAGGTTCATTGTTGTCCAACAACATGATTGATAAGACGGGATTACCGTACCACTATGGAGCAGCACGTGGTGTCGTCGACCTGCGTGGTTCGACAGAAACTTGAACCGGAGTTTCATGATCATCATCATTAACTTCCTCCTCAACCGGCGTCGCAACAACAGAGGTTTCCCCTTGCCCTGCGCCACCATCCAGAGGGATGAGAGGTTCGACAACCTCGTCAAGTTCTATCTTCCTCCCACTTAATTCTCTCGAGAGAAACTCTTTCTCGAGAAAAGCTCCATTTTTAGCAACAAACACTTTGCCCTCAGATTTGAGATAGAAGGTGTACCCAACTGTCTCTTTTGGGTAACCTATGAAGATGCACTTTTCTGCTTTGGGTTCCAGCTTTTCAGGCTGAAGCTCTTTGACATAAGCATCACATCCCCAAACTTTAAGAAACGAAAACTTTGGCCTTTTGCCATACCACAGTTCGTATGGTGTCGTCTCAACGGATTTTGATGGTGCCCTATTTAAAGTGAATGCAGCTGTTTCTAATGCATAACCCCAAAACGATAACGGCAAATCGGTAAGTGACATCATAGATCACACCATCTCTAATAAAGTACGATTACGACGTTCGGACACACCATTACGCTGTGGTGTTCCAGGTGGTGTCAACTGTAAAACAATTCCACATTGTCTTAAGGGAGCACCAAACTCAAAACTCAGATATTCACCCCCATGATCAGACCGTAGGAACTTGATCTTCTTGTTATGATGATTTTCAACTTCACTTTGAAATTGCTTGAACTTTTCAAATGTTTCAGACTTGTGCTTCATTAGTTTGACATAACCATATCTACTCAAATCGTCAGTGAAGGTGAGAAAATAACGATATCCGCCGCATGCCTCTACGCTCATTGGACCACACACATCGGTATGTATGATTTCCAACAAGTCACTTGCATGCTCCATTGTTCCGGAGAACGGAGTTTTAGTCATCTTGCCCATGAGGCATGGTTCGCACGTGTCAAGTGAATCAAAGTCAAGTGACTCCAAAAGTCCATCGGCATGGAGTTTCTTCATGCGCTTTACACCAATATGACCTAAGCGGCAGTGCCACAAAAATATGGCGCTATCATTGTGAACTCTAACTCTTTTGGTCTCAATGTTATGTATGTGTGTATCACTATCAAGATTCAATATGAACAATCCTCTCACATTGGGTGCATGACCATAAAAGATGTTACTCATAGAAATAGAACAACCATTATTCTCTGACTTAAAAGAGTAACCGTCTCGCAATAAACAAGATCCAGATATAATGTTCATGCTCAACGCAGGCACTAAATAACAATGATTCAAGTTCATAACTAATCCGGATGGTAACTGAAGTGAAATTGTGCCGACAACGATTGCATCAACCTTGGAACCATTTCCTACGCGCATCGTCACTTCATCTTTCACCAGCCTTCGTCTATTCCGCAGTTCCTGTTTCAAGTTGCAAATATGAGCAACAGAACCGATATCGAATACCCAGGCACTACTACGAGAGCCGGTTAAGTACACGTCAATAACATGTATATCAAATATACCTGATTTTTCTTTGGCCGCCTTCTTATCTGCCAGATACTTGGGGTAATTGCGCTTCCAGTGACCCATACCCTTGCAATAGTAACACTCTGTTTCAGGCTTAGGTCCAGCTTTGGGTTTCTTCGTCGGATTGGCAATAGGCTTGCCGCTCTTCTTTGAATTACCCTTCTTGCCTTTGCCATTTCTCTTGAAACTAGTGGTCTTATTCACCATCAACACTTGATGCTCTTTACGGAGTTCAGACTCTGCGACTTTCAGCATCGCAAACAACTCGCCGGGTGACTTGTTCGTCCCTTGCATGTTGTAGTTCAACACAAAGCCTTTATAGCTTGGCGGCAGTGATTGAAGGATTCTGTCAGTGATAGCCTCTTGCGGGAGTTCAATCCCCAGCTCAGCTAGATGGTTTGAGTACCCAGACATTTTGAGCACATGTTCACTGACAGACGAGTTCTCCTCCATCTTGCAAGCATAGAATTTGTCGGAGGTCTCATACCTCTCGATCCGGGCGTTCTTCTGAAAGATAAAATTCAACTCCTGGAACATCTCAAATGCTCCATGACGCTCAAAGCGACGTTGAAGTCCCGGTTCTAAGCCATACAAGACTGCACATTGAACTACTGAGTAGTCCTCCTTACGTGCTAACCAAGCGTTCTTAACATACTGATCAGCCGTAGCGGGTGGTTCATCTCCTAGCGCAGCATTAAGGACATAATCCTTCTTCCCATCTTGTAAGATTAGCTTAAGATTACGAGCCGAGTCTACAAAGGTGCTTCCATCATCTTTCAACTTAGCTTTCTCTAGGAACGTATTAAAATTCAGGGTGACTGTCGCGTGAGCCATGATCTACAACACAAATATATTCAAAGTGGACTTAGACTATGTTCAAGATAATTAGAGTTTAACTTAATCAAATTATTTGCTAAACTCCCACTCAAAAAGTACATCTCTCTAGTCATTTGAGTGGTTCATGATCCACTTACACTAGCTCAAGTCCGATCATCACGTGAGTTGAGTATAGTTTCAGTGGTAAGCATCCCTATGCTAATCATATCATCTATATGATTCATGATCGACCTTTCGGTCTCATGTGTTCCGAGGCCATGTCTGCACATGCTAGGCTCGTCAAGCTTAACCCGAGTGTTCCGCGTGCGCAACTGTTTTGCACCCGTTGTATGTGAACGTTGAGTCTATCACACCCGATCATCACGTGGTGTCTCGAAACGACGAACTGTAGCAACGGTGCACAGTCGGGGAGAACACAATTTCGTCTTGAAATTTTAGTGAGAGATCACCTCATAATGCTAACGTCGTTCTAAGCAGAATAAGGTGCATAAAAGGATTAACATCACATGCAATTCATAAGTGACATGATATGGCCATCATCACGTGCTTCTTGATCTCCATCACCAAAGCACCGGCACAATCTTCTTCTCACTGGCGCCACACCATGATCTCCATCAACGTGTCTCCATCGGGGTTGTCGTGCTAGTCACGCTATTACTACTAAAGCTACATCCTAGCAAAATAGTAAACGCATCTGCAAGCACAAACATTAGTATAAAGACAACCCTATGGCTCCTGTCGGTTGCCGTACCATCGACGTGCAAGTCGATATTATCTATTACAACATGATCATCTCATACATCAAATATATCACATCACATCGTTGGCCATATCACATCACAAGCATACCCTGCAAAAACAAGTTAGACGTCCTCTAATTTTGTTGTTGCATGTTTTACGTGGTGACCATGGGTATCTAGTAGGATCGCATCTTACTTACGCAAACACCACAACGGAGATATATTAGTTGCTATTTAACCTCATCCAAGGACCTCCTCGGTCAAATCCGATTCAACTAAAGTTGGAGAAACCGACACTTGCCAGTCATCTTTGAGCAACGGGGTTACTCGTAGCGATGAAACCAGTCTCTCGTAAGCGTACGAGTAATGTCGGTCCAAGCCGCTTCAATCCAACAATACCGCGGAATCAATAAAAGACTAAGGAGGGCAGCAAAATGCACATCACCGCCCACACAAACTTTTGTGTTCTACTCAAGAAGACATCTACGCATGAACCTAGCTCATGATGCCACTGTTGGGGAACGTCGCATGGGAAACAAAAAATTTCCTACGCGCACGAAGACCTATCATGGTGATGTCCATCTACGAGAGGGGATGAGTGATCTAGGTAACCTTGTAGACCGTACAGCAGAAGCGTTAGTGAACGCGGTTGATGTAGTGGAACGTCCTCACGTCCCTCGATCCGCCCCCCCGAACTATCCCGCGATCAGTCCCACGATCTAGTGCCGAACGGACGGCACCTCCGCGTTCAGCACACGTACAGCTCGACGATGATCTCGGCCTTCTTGATCCAGCAAGAGAAACGGAGAGGTAGAAGAGTTCTCCGGCAGCGTGATGGTGCTCCGGAGGTTGGTGATGATCTCGTCTCAGCAGGGCTCCGCCCGAGCTCCGCAGAAACGCGATCTAGAGGAAAAACCGTGGAGGTATGTGGTCGGGCTGCCGTGGAAAAGTCATCTCAAATCAGCCCTAAAACCTCCGTATATATATAGGTGGGAGAGGGGGGACCTTGCCTTGGGGCTCAAGGAGCCCCAAGGGGGTCGGCCGAGCCAAAGGGGGGAAGGACTCCCCCCAAACCGAGTCCTACTTGGTTTGGTGGGTGGAGTCCTTCTTTCCTTTCCCACCTCCTCCTTTTTTTCTTTTCTCTTTGATTTTTCTTCCAATGCGCATAGGGACCTTTTGGGCTGTCCCACCAGCCCACTATCGGCTGGTGCGCCACCCTCAAGGCCTATGGGCTTCCCCGGGGTGGGTTGCCCCCCCGGTGAACTCCCGGAACCCATTCGTCATTCCCGGTACATTCCCGGTAACTCCGAAAACCTTCCGGTAATCAAATGAGGCCATCCTATATATCAATCTTCGTTTCTGGACCATTCCGGAAACCCTCGTGACGTCCGTGATCTCATCCGGGACTCCGAACAACATTCGGTAACCAACCATATAACTCAAATACGCATAAAACAACGTTGAACCTTAAGTGTGCAGACCCTGCGGGTTCGAGAACTATGTAGACATGACCCGAGAGACACCTTGGTCAATATCCAATAGCGGGACCTGGATGCCCATATTGTATCCTACATATTCTACGAAGATCTTATCGTTTGAACCTCAGTTCCAAGGATTCATATAATCCCGTATGTCATTCCCTTTGTCCTTCGGTATGTTACTTGCCCGAGATTCGATCGTCAGTATCCGCATACCTATTTCAATCTCGTTTACCGGCAAGTCTCTTTACTCGTTCCATAATACAAGATCCCGCAACTTACACTAAGTTACATTGCTTGCAAGGCTTGTGTGTGATGTTGTATTACCGAGTGGGCCCCGAGATACCTCTCCGTCACACGGAGTGACAAATCCCAGTCTTGATCCATACTAACTCAACGAACACCTTCGGAGATACCTGTAGAGCATCTTTATAGTCACCCAGTTACGTTGCGAAGTTTGATACACACAAAGTATTCCTCCGGTGTTAGTGAGTTATATGATCTCATGGTCATAGGAACAAATACTTGACATGCAGAAAACAGCAGCAACAAAATGACACGATCAACATGCTACGTCTATTAGTTTGGGTCTAGTCCATCACGTGATTCTCCTAATGACGTGATCCAGTTATCAAGCAACAACACCTTGTTCATAATCAGAAGACACTGACTATCTTTGATCAACTGGCTAGCCAACTAGAGGCTTGCTAGGGACAGTGTTTTGTCTATGTATCCACGCATGTAAATGAGTCTTCATTCAATACAATTATAGCATGGATAATAAACGATTATCTTGATACAGGAATAATAATAATAACTATATTTATTATTGCCTCTAGGGCATAATTCCAACACCCTTTGTGCCTAGGAGTTAGACCGGCGGGCTGGCCTCTGTGTTGAGCTTAGGTGGGGCTGCGACGTGTCGATATTCTGAGGCCGGGCATGACCCAGAAAAGTGTGTCCGGCCAGAGTGTTATCGAGCGTGACGGGAAACTTGGTGCACCCTTGCACAGATAAAAATTAACTATTTGGATAGCTGTGTCCATGGTTACAGGACGACTTGGAGTTGTGCCCTAATCTTATACAACTACAACTGTTACTTCACTAGAATTAGTTGCCCCGGGATTGGTTCCTCGCACGGAGTCGAGGGAGGATCTGTGGGCATGACCTCATATTATTATTGCTGCAACAATATGACTATTAATTGTGTTAGCCTGTTCTACACTCGTCTATTGCTGCAAGACCCTGAAGATGCTAGTCTTCGATAGGACTAGGTGTCCTATCTATTCTCGCATTGCTGCAGTCAGTCCACATATAAACCCCTTCCTTTTATAATGTTGCATACTTAGCATAGTCCTCATGTAAGACTTGCGAGTACTTTGGATGAGTACTCACCGTTCCCTTGCTCTCCCTTTGCTCTCTTGTTCCGTTGCTGTGACCAGATGATGGAGCCCATGAGATGGAGTTTCTTAACGAAGACTGCCATCCCGATGGTGACTTCTTCGTGGAGGTCACTGAAGACCAGGAGTAGTTTTGGAGGTTCCCAGGCAGGAGGCCTCGCCTCGTTCGATCGTGTTTGTTTTGTGCTAGCCTTCTCTAAGGCACCCCATGTTTAATGTCTGTACTTAGATATTGTTGCTTCCGTTGACTCGTGTGTTTATCGAGCTTCTGTATTCTAGCCCTCGAGGCCACTGGCTTGTAATATGAAGCTTGTATTGTTTTATTTGTGTCTAAAGTTGTGTTGTGATATCTTCCCGTGAGTCCTTGTGTTTGATCATACGCATTTGCGTGTATGATTGGCGTACGATTAAATCGAGGGTGTCGCAGGTAACTACCCAAAAGAAACAACATCTAATAAACACCAGCAACAAATGATGCAACAAACAATATGAGGCATGCATGCACTACTCCAAACAAGCACATCAAATAACCCTACATCGATAAATCTAGTGCCACCTCACCACAAGGGGATTTTAACTGAGATGCCCAAAACCAGAAACTAACAACACCATTGGATTCACTGGGACTTTCTACGCCAAATCCATATATCACACTGCCACCTTTGCATCTAGAAAAACATCACAAACAAGAAAAGGAATCTGTAATAGAATCAAACCACAACAATAATTCAAGAACAAGAACTGTTCTTGATACGACCCAAATTTGGCAAGTCCAGATTTGGACATTTCCAGAAATGGAAATATGCCACTTTTAGCACCAGGAATATTCACAACAAAATAAATGATTACAGGGAGAATATAATGAGGAGGGGGTCCCACCTGGTAGTTGCGCGCCCCTCACTGTATGACATGTGGGGCCAGGGGGCCCGCTGTCATACACACACACACTACCACCTTTGCCTCTAGAAAAACATCACAAACAAGAAAAGGAACCTGACATACAATCAAACCACAACAATAATTCAAGAACATGAACTGTTCTTGAGACAACCCAAATTTGGCAAGTCCAAATTTGGACATTTCCAGAAATGGAAATATGCCACTTTTAGCACCAGGAATATTCACAACAAAATAAATGATTACAGGGAGAATATAATGAGGAGGGGGTCCCACCTTGTAGTAGCCCCTCACTGTATGACATGTGGGACCAGGGGCCCCACTGTCATACACACACACATCTGCACACACACTAGCCACATACACTGCTACACCACACGCACAACAGATCCACATACACATGAACACACAACCACACTAGATCCTCCTCAGCTCTAGATAGGAAAAATATAACATGCAAAATGGGATTCCAACCCTCGACCTCATCCACGCATATCCACCCCTCTGCCACTGCGCTGCAGCGCTGCTACTAAACATACCAGGTGCAAAATACAAGCTAAACTTGACCTGCTGTTGAATACACACAGTGAAACAAATAAACAAAGCAGAAAAAGGGAAAAACATCAGAAACAAGAAAAGGAATCTGACATAGAATCAAATCACAACAATAATTCAAGAACAGGAACTATTCTTGAGACAACCCAAATTTGGCAAGTCCAGATTTGGACATTTCCAGAAATGGAAATATGCCACTTTTAGCACCAGGAATATTCACAACAAAATAAATGATTACAGGGACAATATAGTGAGGAGGGGGTCCCACCTGGTAGTGGCCCCTCACTTCATGACATGTGGGACCAGGGGGCCCACTGTCACACACACACACACATCTGCACACACACTAGCCACATACATTGCTACACCACACGCACAACAGATCCACATACACATGAACACACAACCACACTAGATCCTGCTCAGCTATAGATAGGAAAAATATAACATGCAGAATGGGATTCAAACCCTGGACCTCATCCAGGCATATCCACCCCTCTGCCATTGCGCTGCAGCGCTGCTACTAAACATACCAGGTGCAAAATACAAGCTAAACTTGACCTACTGTCGAATCCACACAGTGAAACAAATAAACGAAGCAGAAAAAGGGCCACGGGGTCTCGAACCCACAACCTCCCTGGTGGAGGCGTTGCACTCGCACCACTAGAGTAGGAGGGGAGAGCTTGAACCACAACTAGTTCAGCTCCTCAAGGACACTACCGCACGGTCTTCTCCTACCTCAGGAACCGAATGCACAGAAGAGGGCTCGCTGCTAAACACTGCTGGTGCTCTACAACGCCGCGCAAGGCTGCGAGCATGTACCGCCTCTACGCCCTACTACTGCCGCAACTACTACAGACTGCTGCTGCTAATCGCTCATACCCTGAGGCTCCTGCTACTCCATAGAACAGAACAGTGGCACATGAACAGGGGACGACATGACACGCACTCTGGCGCCTAAACGACCAACAAGCCACCGTGCGAGGCATGCGGGCACGTGGGGTTCCATTCCCGTGGCTAACCCACCTCGAAGAAGCCACGACGGCGGCGCGACGGGGCTGCCGTACCGGGCCAAGCAGAGCTCAGCGCCGACGACAAACACGTGCTGAAGGAGAACCTATGTGCGGGGAAAGGAAGACGAGGAGATGGCGCTCACCCTGGGGGTCTCGGAGACGAGCTCGGCTGCCGAGAAGAGGAAGAAGGAGCGGGGCGGCCTACGACGACCCGTTGCTTCGCTCCAGCGATGTCGATGTGGAGGAGACGCCAGGGAGGGGGAGCAGCCTTGCCCGCCCTTCATTCTCTTCCTCAGTTTCAGAAAAGACCAGAATGTCATCAAGATACAACAAGACAAATTTATTCTTGAATGGGGAGAAGATATAATTCATCACCCGACAAAAGGTCGGCGGAGCATTGGCGAGACCGAAAGACATAACTGTGTACTCATACGAGCCAAAGCTTGTCGTGAAGGCAGTCTTTGGAATGTCCTCTTCACGAATGCGAATCTGATGATCGCCCCTCCCGAGATCAAGCTTAGAGAAGATCTTAGCCCCTTTCAATTGCTCGAATAACTCGCTGATGTTGGGAAGTGGATACTTGTTTCTGATCGTGTTCTTATTCAATGGACGGTAATCGACATAGATTCGGTCCGTGCCATCCTTATTCTAGACAAAAAGAACTCCATAACCCCAAGGAGAAGAGCTTGGTGTGATCAGACCCAGATCCTCTTGCTCATCAAGCTGCTTCTTCAGCTCTTTCAGCTCTTCTGGACCCAGTTTTTACGGCGGCTTGCATACTGGTTCAGTACCCGGTTCAAGCTCGATTACAAACTCAACTTCCCGGTGCGGAGGCATTCCTGGCAGTTTTTCCGGAAAGACATCTTCATACTCGCAGACCACTGAGACTTGATAAATTGGAGAGATCTCACCCTTCTCATTCAAGGAAAACAGACGGATCGTGTCATCATGCGCAGAAAAGATAATCACGTCCGCCGAAGGAATCGTCAACTTGACTTCCTTTGCTTCACAATAAATGGATGCCTTGTTTATAGCCAGCCAATCCATTCCAAGGATCAAATCAATATCCGCATTGCCAAGGACATAAGGAGATGCCAGAAGGGAATAATTTTCCATCTTGACAGAGACATCAGGAACCACGAAATTTGTTCTCATTTGCACACCCGGAGAAACAACACCCAACGGTCTATCCAAATTTGCGGAGGGGAAATCATGATTGATGAAAAATGACTTTGACATAAAGCAATGTGCAGCACCAGTATCAAACAAGACTTTTGCAGGAAAATCATTAACCAAGAGATTACCCATTATCACATCTGAGGAGTTTTCTGCTTCTGCTGCATTCACCATATTGACTCGTGCAGACTTGGGATTGAACTTCACCATTGCATTGCCTGGAGGCTTCACTGGAGGAGGGGGCGGAAGACGCTGCTGAGTGGTGCAATTGTTGGAGTATGACCCTTCTGCCCACACTTGTGACAAGTCACCTCTGACAGCGGACGGAATTGCACTTGAGGATTTCCTTGCTTCTGCTGCTGAAACCTCTGTTGGAAAGCTGGGTTGGGTGGGTGGGAAGAACCACGACCACCTGACTGCTTGAACTATTGAATCTGCCGAGGAGGAGGAGACACCCAATATTTCTGTTGCTTCTAGACCACCTCAGTTGAGGACGTGGAACTGGAATCTCTCAAACGCTTCCTCGAATTCTCCACTTTGAGTAAAGCTGCTTCATCCCTGAGAGCCAAGTTGAAGAACTTATCAAACTCATCGGGATCGTGCAATGCACGGGACAACTGCAAGTCTTCCTTCAAACAAACTTTGAACTGATAAATCTTGCTCTTTTGATCTGGGATGTCTTGTTTAGCATACCGAGCCAGCTCGTGAAACTCGATGCTGTACTTGTACACAGAAGATCGTCCTTGCTTCAAGCGTCTCAACTTCTCACGCATCTCTTCCACAAAGCTGGATGGAATATAGTGGGACCTTAAATCTCTGCAGAAATCATCCTAGCTGATCATTCTGCCGCCCCTGGAGTCGCTCAACTGTTCTCACCATTTTGTCGCCTGTCCCTTGAGCTGAAACGTTGCAAACTTGACGAAGTCCTCTGGTCGCACATTACTTCATCTAAAGTGTTTGGTCATGTCACGAATCCAGTCCTCAGCTTCAAATGGTTGGTCACAAGATGTGAAGGAATTCGGTTGGTTCGACAGGAATTGATTCAGAGATGCAAACTGATGACCACCATGGTTGAAATTGCCCTGCTGCTGATTGTTCCTCTCCTGCAACAACTGGAATAACATATGGGTGTTAGCATTTGTTGCAGCCATCACCGCTTGCCATGCCTCTGGAGGAGGAGGCGGCGGAGGAGGAGGCGGAGGAGGCGGTGGTGGAGGATCAGCACCCTCACGATCTGGATTCTGGCGAGTTGGTGGAGCCATCCTGAAGACGGACAACACGTTAGCCCAGAGATTAACATTCAAGGTAAAGCTGAATAATTAGGTAGAATATCTGGACAAGAATACTTAGCAATTTCATTCGAACAATAATTAGTAAGAATGCTTCCTCAAAGTAACTCCCAACAACATCTGATTAAAGGCCACTCGCAAACCAAGTATGAGCTAGGATTCCTCGGAACAAACGTATGACCGAGATTCCATCTGATATATTCATGGATATGATCGCACGGGCTCGAGCTTACAGTAGCCATCATGTGCAAGGCAGTGCACACAACATACGAAGCGTCCCCGAGTCATAGAATGCTACAAGGACTCTTAAGACACAACGAGAACTGCTGTAAGACGACCGTGAACAAATGGACCCACTGAATGTCGGATACCAACCTCACATCATGCATCTGTTGGAAGATTGTCCTATAAGTAACTACCTGATATCCCACCTACGAACTCCCGAAATTACTAGTCATGCAATCTGGTCCACGGATACAAGGAGTAATATATCACTCAACTCCTATACTAACCCGTCCAGTGTATCACATCCATCAACACATAACCAGAATCTCGGAACTTCATCTATCACAGACCCTCGTAATCACAACGATACTAAGTGTGGCGATACATCCGGAACAATCTGCACTAGTACTGGGGAAGCCGGACTCCTCTCGTCACTACTAGTATTGAAGCAATTTCAAACATCCTTCGTCCTGAGATACTAAGAAATCTGAATGATAGCGATGTGCTCAAGAATCCTCTAGAGCTCAACTCCCCGGAAGAAATCAAGTCAGACAGGAGGCACCAAGACAGAACTCTGTCACATCGACATCATAGAGATTCCAAAAATATCCACATGAACCTAAAAAAATTGAGCGAGAAGAGGAGTAGAATTAAAATTTTCTAAGTCGTGAACCTCACCAGATCATAGAAGAGGAGAAAAAAGAAACCTACTCTCCGATATAACTATGACTCAAATTAGTTTTGCTAGACTCGACTAAGACAAGTTCGATCAC
This sequence comes from Hordeum vulgare subsp. vulgare, assembly GCF_904849725.1. NCBI lineage: Eukaryota > Viridiplantae > Streptophyta > Magnoliopsida > Poales > Poaceae > Hordeum > Hordeum vulgare. Next base: position 224,033,814 of record NC_058519.1, read on the forward strand.
ACAAAGGCTCATATGGTCGTAAGGCTCTGATTACCAACTTGTAACGACTCAGATGCGACCCTTTCCTTATTTGGGGGCGAGGCCTCAAAAGGGAAAAAGGCGCATCTACGCGTTTCGCAAGCGAGACAATCATAACATTACAATACCTGAAAGAGTGACATGTAGGGCATAAACTTGCCATCTGATAAGAACATAGTCATACAGTCAAACATCCACACTTTATTTAGAACATGGAATGGTCCAACTACGGACAAGATAAACAGAAAAGCTATGATATCCCGCATGGTGGCCCCACGATCACGACCACGGCGTCTAGTCCTCCGGATAAGTCACGTACAGCCTCCGCTGTCCTCATCGAACTCCCACTTCACCTGGCTGTCATCGGGAGCCCCTGCATCAGGGGCACCTGTACCTGTGGGTGTTTGTAGTAAACTATGAGCCACGAGGACTCAACAATCCTATGACCTTGGTATCGAGACTAACTGAGTTAAATGGGTGAGGAAGGTTAAGTGTATGAGTTTGGAGAAACCTAAGCTTATATGGTGGCTATCTTACGATGAACAGAGTTATCATATGTGGACTACGCAAGACGGTCAATATCTAGATGATCACTAAGTGACCCTGAACCCCTACTTATGTCATTCATAACCCCACCGTGTTCTCGATCAGAGAAGGAGCTCTGAAAGAGATAGTCACGATTACGCACTTAGTTGGCAAGTTTTATTAGGATTACTTTAAGTTGTCTAGAACCGGATGTTAACAAAATATCCATGTTTGCCACATAAATGCAGGCACGGCTTTTCGAAAGATTAAACCCTGCAGGGGTGCTCCAACAAGTCCATCAAAAATTACCACAGGCCGCATAGTAATCCTCTACCACGAAACTCGTGATCTCGTTGGATTCCTTAGAGGAAAACCTCAACTCTGAGAAGATCCAAAGTCTAACCGGATTCCCAATGCGCAAGATATATCGCTAAGGTAAGACAAATCTGGCAAGACCTCCCGACGTATCACGAACCCGACAAGAGCCGTGTATCTCATTCTCAGGACACGACGGATAAGCGTACAATGGCCTGATAGAGATCACCCGAGTTTCCCTGGTTTGGCCCCGCACGGTGCTCTAGGTTTGGACCAACGCTCATGAGGAGCACTGGCCCGGTTGTTGATTAAATTCATCGGGGTAGCTATTCCCTATGCATTGAATTATTAAGTTGTTACCAGATTACCACCAAAGTTGGGTCCTGCCAGACAAGTCTTATCACTATATGATTTATCGAGGGGGTCCCCATAACAACCCCGAACGTGTTAGGAGCGCTCAGTTATGGAATAAAACACCGGTAGATGAAACTAAGGTGGCAACAATGGAACAAATCACCCGTCAAAGGCTAGGCCTTCCGTTATTTACCAAGTATATATGTGCATTAGTTAAATAGCAGTTAAATATAATGATAACAAATTGCCCATGTTATCACATGGACCAGCTGGCACCTGCAACTAGAAACACTATCAATTAGTGGTTGAGCAAGCCTACTTAGCCAACCAATATTTGCTAGGAGGGGAGGTGTTTGAGGTTTCATGGAAAAGTTTGATGGACTATATATCATGTGGTAGGCAGCGGAGATGTAACGACGGAAATGTAACACTAAGCATAACAAAGCTAGAAAGGGTGTCAAGGTCATGATCATCTTGCGTGTGATTTCTTCAGACTGGAACTGCTCTTGTTCTTCCTGCACGATCTCCCCGGACTTCTCGTACTCGTTTCTGGCCTCGGTAACTACCCAAATAAACAACATCTAATAAACACCAGCAACAAATGATGCAACAGACAATACGAGGCATGCCTACACTGTTCCAAACAAGCACATAAAATAGCCCTACATCGATAAATCTATTGCCACCTTGATACGTCTCCAAGGTATCTATAATTTTTGATGGTTTCAAGCTATTATCTTGTCAAACTTTGGATGTTTTGCATGCCTTTTATTTATTTTTGGGACTAACTTATTAACTCAGTGCCAAGTGTCAGTTCCTGTTTTTTCCATGTTTTTGACCCCTTTCAGAGGAGATTTTTAAATGGAGTCCAAACGGAAGAAAATCCCCGAAAATATTTTTTTTTTGGAATGGATGAAGATCGGGGAACTTGGGAGCCAAGGTAGAGGAGCCCAGGGGCCTCACAAGCCCCCACCCCGCAGCCAGGGGGCGCGCCATCCAGGCTTGTGGGCCCCCTGGATGCCCTTTGCCCTAGGACTTTCGCCTATATATTCCCATAAATTCCAGATAAAATCAAGAGATCATCGAAATCACTTTCCCACCGCCGCAAGCTTCTGTCTCCGCAAGATCCCATCTGGGGCACCTCCTGGTGCCCTGCAGGAGGGGGGATTCGGACACGGAGGGTCCTTCATCAACACCATGACCTCTCCGATGATGCGTGAGTAGTTCACCATAGACCTACGGGTCCATAGCTAGTAACTAGATGGCTTCTTTTCTCTCTTGGATCTTCAATACAAAGTTCTCCATGATCTTCATGGAGATCTATCCGATGTAATCTTCTTTTGCGATGATTGTGGATTTATGATCAGATTATCTATGAATCTTATTTGAGTTTCTTCTGAGCTCTCCTATGCATGATTTCATATCCTTGTAATTCTCTTCGAGTTGTGGGTTTTTTCTGGACAACTAGATCTATGATTCTTGCAATGGGAGAAGTGCTTGGTTTTGGGTTCATACCGTGCGGTGACCTCACCCAGTGACAGAAGGCGTAGCGAGGCACGCATCATGTTGTTTCCATCAAGGGAAAAAAGATGGGGTTTTCATCAATGTTTGAGATTATCCCTCTACATCATGTCATCTTGCTTAAAGCGTTACTCTGTTCGTCATGAATTCAATACACTAGATGCATGCTGGATAGCGGTCGATGTGTGGAGTACTAGTAGTAGATGCAGAAAGTATTGGTCTACTTGTCTCGGACGTGATGCCTATATGCATAATCATTGCCTTAGATATCATAATGACTTTGCGCGGTTCTATCAATTGCTCGACAGTAATTTGTTCACCCACCGTGATACTTGCTATTTTGAGAGGAGCCTCTAGTGAACACTATGGCCCCCAGGGTCTACTCCACACCATATTTTCAGCCTTACACTTTTTACTTCGTTGCACTTTCCGCCTTCAAATCTCACTTTGCAAACAATCTTGAAGGGATTGACAACCCCTTTGAAGCGTTGGGTGCAAGCTTGTTTGTGTTTGCGCAGGTACTCTGGACTTGATGAGACCCTCCTTCTGGATCGATACCTTGGTTCTCAAACTGAGGGAAATACTTGCTACTCCTGTGCTTCATCACCCTTTCCTCTTCAAGGGAAGAACCAACGCAAGCCCAGCCTCTGTCAACGTGTCAACTTCTGGCGCTGTTGTCTATGGGATAGCACACCTCACCACAAGGGGATTTTAACTGACAGGCCAAAAACCAGAAACTAACAACACCATTGGATTCACTGGGAGTTTGTACCCCAAATCCATATATCACACTGCCACCTTTGCATCTAGAAAAACATCACAAACAAGAAAAGGAATCTGACATAGAATCAAACCACAACAATAATTCAAGAATCTGAACTGTCCTTGAGACAACCCAAATTTGGCAAGTCCAGATTTGGACATTTCCAGAAATGGAAATATGCCACTTTTAGCACTAGGAATATTCACAACAAAATAAATGATTACGGGGAGAATATAATGAGGAGGGGCCCCACCTGGTAGTGGCCCCTCCCTGTATGACATGTGGGACCAGGGGGGCCACTATCATACACACGCACACATCTGAGGGCAAAAGAGTTCAGAAAAGTAGATACGATGAAGACGTATCACAATCGGAGGCTAAAACTTGGCAGAAAGCTTAAAAATAAAGATACAATGATGTTGCTACAGTAGTAACAAGCACCAAGACCACTAAAACTGAAATTAAAATAAAAATTGGGTTGCCTCCCAACAAGCGCTTTCTTTTATGCCTTTTAGCTAGGCATGATGCAAAAAGATCAAGTATTATCAACTCCATAAGAATAGCTTGCCCGAATGACGGACTCATAAGGTAACTTAATCTTCTTTTAAGGGAAGTGTTCCATTCCCTTTTTACATGGAAATTGGAATCTAATGGTCCCTTCTTTCATGTCAATGATAGCACCAAGGGTGCGGAGAAAAGGGCGTCCCAAAATAATTGGACATGAAGGATCACACTCAATGTCCATAATAAGAAAATCAGCGGGCACATAATTATCATTGACAACAATAAGAACATCATCAATTCTCCCTAAAGGTTTCTTCATAGGAAGAATCGACAACATGAACACCAAAAGAACATTGATCATAAGGTTTCAAATCAAGCATATCATACATTCTTTTGGGCATAACGGAGGCACTAGCTCCAACATCCAATAAAGCAAAGCAAGAGATATTCTTCAATTTAATCTTGACCATAGGATCCCAACCATCTTATAGTTTCCTAGGGATAGAAGTATCTAGCTTGAGCTTTTCCTCCCTAGCTTTGATAAGAGCATTGGTAATATGCTCGGTGAAGGCAATATTGAGTGTACTAGTGTGGGGGTATTTAGCCATTCTCTGCAAAAAAAGTGATAACTTAGGAGAGACTACAATTGTTAAAATCAATATCATTTCTATTAAGTAGAATTGTAGTGTCATCCTCTATGTTTCATTTTCTCTCTATTATAAGAGTTTGGATGTCTTCCCAAGTTTGGGGACGTTTAGGAGCAACTTCAAACCAAAGATCATGTGGCTTCCCGGGGCAATCATGCCAAGGGCATAATTCTCCATAATGACTAGTATAGTCACAAGGTTTATTTTTAAAAAGACCCTTAGTGGTAACTAGAGAAATTTAAAGAGAAGGTATAATCATTGTTGTGGTGACTAGTGAAGTCATAGAACTTCGTGTTCTCAGTGGAACCCATAGCAGCAGCAACAAGCAAGAACAAAGCAACTATTTTTTTGTGGTTTTTGGTATAAGACTCTAAAGCAAAAACTAGAAAGCAAACTAACAAGACTAAAAAGAAAAGGTAAAGGATAGTGTGCAACTTTGCTTGATGGCTGGAGTCCCCGACAACAGCACTAGAAAACTTTGTTTGATGGCGAGATGATATATATACTTCTCGCACCTCGTTGGTTACCCCAAGTGGAAGGTTGAGATGTAGTCAGCAGCAAGTTTTCCCTCACACGGGAACTGTAAGGTTTATCGAACCAAGAGGACTCCTATGCTCAACAAATAGGTGTCTGATGCCCCTGTCTAGGAGAACATGTGGACCTGCACAGACAACAAATAACTTTGCTCCCAACGAGTACAAAGAGGTTGTCAATCTCTCCGGTCTTGTAGTTTGCAAAGGATCAACACACGAGTGGGAAAAGTGATAGTGATTGCAACGGAAAACTAAACGAAAGCAGTAAATGATGAAGGTGTAAAAAATGATGGTGATATGGACCGAAGTCACATGATGTTCACTAGTGATGTCTCTCTCCCAAAAGACAATAAACAACTATGCTTGGGTAAACAAATTATAGCTGGGCAATTGACAGAATTATGAACGCACTTCAATGCTAATTATGCTACTTGATAATTAGAGGTTCAATAGTAATGGGTAGTACGCCAAGACAAGTAGGTCGTTTATTCAGCAGCATCTACTTACTAATCATCCACCTTGAGATATCTATCTAGAACATCTCACTGGTATTAAGTTGCGAGCCCCACCCAAAGTGTAAACTCAAAGCAATGGACAACTGCATTAACGAACTATGCGTAAGGTAAACAATCCTTGCAACCGCGGTCACAAGCACCGTTGCTTTCTCCCTGGTGGCAACAACACATCCCCTAGTCTCATGTTTCTGTCACTCAAGCTAGACATCGAGGGGCATGAACCCACAATCATGCATAACGCTACCTCTTGGAGTTACAATATATTACTCGTCCATAGCAATAAATAGCAATAGAGAACATGCATGAATCACTAAGGAACATAATATAAAAAGATAATCAAATATATAACTCATTGAAAGTGCGTTATATCGACTAGAGGGGGGTGAATAGGAGATTTTTAGAATTTCATCACTGAGGAAATTCCTTTTGAGGAAATTCCTCACTGATGACTAACTTAGAGCGGAAACAGTTAAGGATCAGTCGTGCAATCGTTCACAACAGCAGTATTACAGAGTTAAGATTACGAGAACTGATTGCACAGTAAGCAGGCACGCTGAATACAGATGATGATTAACTATCGTGAAGAATTTGGGGTTGAGGAAATTCGGAGAAAGTCTTCAGCAAATTCTTCAAATAGTCACAGTGAAAGTCATCAACACATAATAAAGAGAAAGTAAAGAGTTGAGGAATTAGAACCCGATTCTTGGTGAAGACTGTTGTTGATGACCCAGTTACAACTGCTGTGACAATTGTACATCTGGTTTGGAGCGGCTTGGTATTGAAACCAAAGGACACCCAGTCCCGGGACACACAGTCCCTACCGTATTCTCCTTGAGCTAAGGACACAGTCCTCGCCCAACACTCGTGGTAAGTCTTCAGGGCAAACTTCCAAACCCTCGCAAACTGGGTCACCCGGCGATCCACAATTGACTACTGGATTGCTCTAGACCATGACGCCTAACCGTCTGGAGGATGCACAGTCCTCAAAGGTAAAAGGCTTCAGTCCCACACAGGAACAACTTCTTCAGTGATTCTCAATCACTAGGTTTGGTTTGTGGTTTCGGTGGGTGGTGTATTTCCTCACTGATGTTTTACTCTCATAGGCTCTGAGGAATTTTGGGTTGCTCTTATGACAAGTGTCAGTTTCTAACGGAGCAACCAACCAGCTAGTGGTTGTGGGGGCGGCTATTTATAGCCTGGGAGCATCCCGACATGATTTGACATTAATGCCCTTAAATAATATGACCGTTGGAGTGGATAAGACCAGTGACTTGGCGTGCCTATCGAAATGGTCGGGACCCTCAACTGTGAGAGTCCTCATGTCACTCATATTACTCACTTGAGGCTTTTGGTAGGATTTGGCTTCGGTTGAGCATCATGAGGAAATTCATTCCATAGCGTTACTTTGACCCCCTTTAACAGTACGGTGCTCCTATTCATCAAATGTGAAGAAAGTAAAACAGAAAACTTAAATCTTCACGCTTCAATTTCTTCAGAATGATTTACTTCAGAAACCACCGATCTTCTCAATATCAATGTCTTCATGAGGAATATCAATTTCATCGCAGATTCCTCGTGATTCATTTCTTCAGCTTCAGACCAATTTCTTCAACTGAAGATATACATTTTTAGGGGTCGATATTCTTCAAATATATCAAACTCCTCAATGACTTATAGATCCTGTGTACACTTATAAACACATGAGATACTTAACCTATAAGTCTTCAAACCACCAAAATCACTAAGGGGCACTAGATGCACTTACAATCTCCCCCTTTTTGGTGGTTGATGACAATTAGGTTAAGTCTTCAACAGGGATCAAAAATATGAAGTGTAAATACTCAATTGAGGAATTTGAAGACAAGATTCACAGAGACTCCCCCTGAAGATGTGCATACCTTGAGGATTTTGCTTTTATAGCATATGCACATTGATGATTTATATCATGGAGATCTCCCGCTGAATCTTGTAAATCATGCATACATATAACATATCATATGAAGAAAATGAAGATGCATGATGGCAAATGGTATCTGACGAATTCCAGCATGCGTGCATTAAAACTTGAGGAATAAGCATGCGAAGAAAAACGTTCAAAAAGCATCAGAGTACCATCGGGCTTAAGTTACAACTCATTACATAAAAACTTCAGAAGAGCCAAGAGTTTGTAACTTAAATATAGTTCATAAGCCCCAAAAAAATAAATCCCGTTTGAAGACTAACTCTCAAGTTTCTCCCCCTTTGTCATCAAGTGACAAAGAAGGGACAACCTGAGGACTAACGCCCGTGAAGACTTCATTTCTTTGCGGTTCATGATGATCCTTGGCGCTTCTTGGGTGTAGTCTTCTTCCTTGGGCCTGTTGCGGTGTCGAGTTGTTCCTCATCAGATTCGGTGGTGCGGAATGACGAGAAGGAGCTGTCTTCAAGATCTGGCACTGGAATGGGCCTGAACTTCTTCTTGGGAGGCCACGACCACTCAAAGTCTTGCTCAAAGTTCATTTCTTCAAGCTCAGCCTGGGTCTTCAGATGTGCAAGAGTGGCCCAGGTGCGATCGAAAACCTCATACAGATAGTGATGATTAAGTTTCACAGAGTTCTGGGTCTCAGTGAGGGTTTTCACAATGGCACCAAACTGGCGTTTGACCCATTTGTGGTTGTGATCTACCTTCTGATGAAGACTGAGAAGAAGCTCTCTGGTGTTTAGCACGCGAGGAGGAACAGGGTTGGGTGGATGAGTCTCAGTATCGTCCCATGAAGAATATGCATCTGGTTCTTTGAACTGGCCGTCAAGGGGCCTGCTGCCTTCATCAATCACAGACTTTCCTTTTCCGTCAATGGGCTCGAAAGTCTTCTTGTTGACCCGGATAGGAGGCATATAACCAACATGGTTCTGGAAATCTGCGTGGAAGTTGATGCCTGTCCTAGTCATGAGGAATCTCATGATCCACGGTGCATAAATTTTGTGATCATAGGGGCACATTGCATTGTCAACCAAAGTCCTCAAGAAGAAATCATGGATATTCATGGGGATACCGTGAATGATGTTGAAGAGGATATTCTTCATGAGGCCGACAACATCTTCTTCATCGTCATGGCCTTTGATTGGCGCTAGCACACTGCAGAGAATGCGGTAGACAGACCGGGGTGTGTACTTGAGCTCATGGACGAGGAATGTGGTTCTTGAGGGTTTTCCTGCAGCCAAAGGCTTCATGAGGACTTCCATCATTCCATTTGGCAGCTCACGCTCACCATAAAGCTTCACTGCCCCCTCTGAAGGAATTGGTATGGACAGTTCTCTGAGGAGTTCAGACGCTGGAGCCTTGTAGTGAGTGTTTTGGGTCATCCAGTCGAACACCCAAGTGTTGATGTCATCAGCATTGCCCGAGATGTGCAGAGTTGCATAGAACTGAAGAATAAGCTCACTATTCCAATCTGATATGTCTGAGCACATAGGGAGCAAACCTGCATCATGAAGTACACTGAGGACTGGTTCCATGCAGCGAATTTCTTCAAGTTCATCATGAGGAATGTGCCTGTGCTGGAATATCTTGTTGCGTCCATAGAGCACAGAAGCATAATAGTTCATCTGAGTCCTTGTCCAAAACTTCAGATGCCTCATTTGAGGCTTGTCATAGGGATTCTCTCCGATGAAATACATGCGTTCCTCAAAGAAATTTTCTTTCTAAAACTTTGGCCGCTTCGAGAATGGCAGGCGCTGAACTGGCTTGAGATTGTGCTGAGGAATGGGAGGGGAAACAACCATGGCAGTCTCTGGGTTGAGCACAATGAATTCATTGTCAGGGGCGGGAACATTTTCTTCAGCAGTTTCCTCAGGTTGAGGAATTTCATCAGCTGGTATTTCTTGCTCTGGCTGAGCTTCAGGCTGAGGAATTTCTTCTTCCTTCTCAGCTTGAGGAGTTTGGTCATCCTGTTCAGTGGGAGGAGCCTGCTCAGACTGGACATTTTCTTCAGCTTGGTTTTCATCAGCTGACTTTGTGGCAGAAGCAGATTCATCAGCTGCTGCAGCTGAAGCTTGAGTAGTCTCTGTCTGAGGAACATGAGGTTGAGGACTTTCATCAATCTGGATTTCCTCATCAGTATGCTCCTCAGAGGCAGCATCCTTCATTTCCTCATCTGCCCTTGTAGTTTGGTCACCAATGACGACCATTTCATATGAAGGTGCAACACTTAGAGGCACCGGGTCCAGAGGGGCAGATTCTTCAGTTTCCTTGAGGCGTTTTGCCTCAATCTTTTCTTCTGCTGAGGAAGCTTTTCTCTTCTTTGCTTCCTTCTCAGCAGCTCTTGTCTTTTTCACGTTTGATGCAGACGGGATTACCTTCTTCACCTTTAAAGCTTTTGGTGAAGGTGTTTTCTCTACAGATTCTTCAGCTGGTAGTGAGGAACCAGCTGGAAGAGAGTCATCAGCCTGCTTTGGTGAAGCAGCTGGATCAGGAGCAGTTGCATCAAGGGTTGCAATTTCGTCAGTGGCGGTCTAGGTAATGATTTCTTCAATGGCCGGCTCATCAGCACGGCGTTCTTGGTGGTGTTCCTCAGCTTGAGGAATTTCCTCCTCATCAGGAGATGCATCTTCTGGCTGTTCAACCAGGGGCTGAGGAGTTGGTGCTGGTGGTGGGTGACGTTTGTTGTAGTCATCAACAACACTAGTGGCTAGCTTGATGAAATTGCGTTTGATGCTTTTGCGGTCTGACAATTTCTCACACTTGTCTGTCAAGACTTGCAGCTCTGCCTGGGTTGACACCAATGCTTCAGGCGTCAGCTTGAGGAGATTTTGCCTGAGGAATTTCTCCTTTCTGGCCTTTGCAATCTTTGCCTGCTTGGCCTTCTGTTCCTTCCACTTGTCTTCGTTTATGAAGGTGGCCACCATGTGGCTGACGCCAGGAGGAAGTTTCAAATCATCAATGGGTGTGTTTGGGTCTTCATACCATACATTGATGAAGTCGAGGAGGACCTTGGGGTCCATGGCCAGAGGAATAGCACTGCCTGATGCTTGTGCTACCCTTTCTTGCTTGTTCCTGATGATGGCTTCCAGGGATTCATCATCATAATCATCACTTCCCTCTGATGCAGACGGGACTGCGATGATTTTGCTGGGGCTGGGCAGAGGTGCAGGTTCAGTAGTTGCCAAAGTCTTCACAAGGGGTGTTGAAGATTTTGTCTCCGAGCTAGTTGCAGCTGGGAGTGAGGAGCTGGAGCTGGCAGTCGTAGTCTTCACGACTTTCTTCTGTACTGCCGTTGGAGGTGGAGTTGAGGACTTTGGTGTAGATGAGATGGGTGCTGAGGGTTTTGGCGGTGATGGTTTTAGTGTTGACGGTTTTGGAACCGAGGGTTTTGGAGCTGAGGGTTTTGGAGCTGGGGGTTTTGGAGCTGAGGGTTTTGGAGCTGAGGGTTTTGTGACAGAAGCCTGTCCAGACTTCAATTGAGGCTTTGGAGCCTTTGGCTTTGATGGTGCAGACTGCTTTTGAGGAATCTTTGAGCCTGAGGTTTCTGCTGCTGAGGAATGAGCAGCACCGGAGGCACCAGCTGAGGATTCATGAAATTTCTTCACTGCTGTTTCGGCTTGCTTCTTGAGCTTGGCCAGATGCCTTTCTTTTTCATCTGGGTAGTCATCAAGTGTCATAAGACTTGAGGGATGAGCTACTTGATGATCCTCAAGTGGAGCCCTTTTGCCAGGAGGCTTCAAAGCGAATTTCTTCGCATATTTTGGGGTCACAAATCTGTACTCCTTCCACTCCTTTGCCCATCTGCGCTCAATTTTCTGCAGCCTAATCTTTCTTTTAGCCATTGTCTCAGGTTCTTCATCAGGCGTGCAATAGTCCATGTATATGTCATCAGGAATATCAACAGCTGTGTTCTGCTCCAGTTTCTTTCCTCCCTTCTGTTTCCTTTCTTCCTCCATTTTCTTCAGACGAGGAATTTGCTGATGATTTTGAACTCTTGAAGATTCTGATAAGCCTTGAAGAGTTTCTTCCAGAAACGCTGCAAATGAGTTAATGTGATGAGAACCGAGAGATTCATCATCTGACATGCGTGTACCTGTGAACAGAGTATAGTTGCGAGGAATTTGGAGAGGTCATATGCGTTCTCAGATTTGAAGAAAATGAAAAAGTTTGTCAGTTTGAGGAATATAACCAGTGGTTGAGGAATTTGCTTAAGCATACTGTTCTTGGGTTCCAGAGTTGTACAGATCTGAAAATTCGCACAATTGAGGAATCTCGTGAAAATCTTAGATGCTTAGCTAGTTCATCAATGATTGTGGTGATGGATAGTGCTTGAGTAATCATGTGCGCATCGTATCTTGAGGAAAAACAGATTTCACATGGGAGAGGTAAAATTTCAGATCTAATCTGCTGTAAAAATGGGATATATTTACCCTGGAAGGTGCGAACGAAGAACGCAAAAGTTGGTGTTGGAGAGGCTCTTCGGTCAAGTGTCCAATGCACCCTAACTTGGCAGCAGAGGACGTCTACGGCGGCGACGGACGTAGATGTTCCGACTCCGGCGTGATCCTGGCGGCGAAAAGGTTGAGGAAGTGAAGCTCTTCCTTGCCGGCGACAAGACAACCAGCGGTGGCACTAGGGTTCGATGGAGAGTGTGATGGCAGGAGAGCGATGAGGCGAAGAATAAGATACCGAGGGGGATAAGGAACTATTTATAGCCCGAAAGTTACTATTTGGCGCGAAAGTTTCGGACCGAATAGCCCTTGCCTCTACGTCTCCGCAGGACACGTGTAGCTCCCGTACGATGCGGTGGAGATAGTGGAGATCGTGGTTATCCGATCGTGGGAAGTGGGGGTTCAGTTACTGTTCCTTTGAAGAAAACAATTTTTGAAGATTTGAGGATTTTCGTTACAAGATCATCAGCTGACAAGGATGCAGTGAGGATTTTGAACAAAGTTTCAAGTAGAACGCATATGAAGAATTGAATAGACTGGATAAGTATAGCATAGAGGGAAAGTAGGGTCCGATCACATTCACTTAGCAAAAACATCAACTTGAAGAAATAGCAATAAGTGAATGCTGTTGAGGACTAGAAATCACAGTCTACCTAGGCAAATGAAAGTCATCAAGTGTTTTTGAAGATTTTGCAATAGATCATCACAATGAAGAACCGCTGTTTTGAAGAAGAATGAATTTTGAGGAAATTGATCATTTGAAGAAAATCAACTTGAGGAATTTCACATTGGGCGGTGGCGTTACCCACCATATAAGAATGTTGATTACAGACACCGCGTACAATTGTCGTAGGGCCCTGAGAATCAATTTCTTCGTTAATTTCTTCACATTCAGAGTGACTTTCTTCATTGGTTGAAGAAAATCGTTTCATCATGTGTTGCACATCTAAGTCATCAACTTTGCATAAGTGTTAGGATGTGTGCATGTTTTTACAAAACATTTGAAGACACTAAGATATTTAGCTCACACCGCAACTTGCAAAACCTTTTCTCATCCAAGGGCTTAGTGAAGATATCGGCCAGTTGATCATCAGTCTTCACATGGTCGATGAGGATATTGCCCTTGAGGACATGGTCCCGATGAAAATGATGACGAATCTGGATGTGCTTGGTCTTCGAGTGCTGCACTGGGTTGTAGGCAATCTTGATAGCACTCTCATTGTCACAGTAGAGAGGCACATTCTTCATGTTGATGCCGTAGTCCTTGAGGGTTTGCTTCATCCATAGCAATTGAGCACAGCAAGAACCAACAGCAATGTACTCAGCTTCGGCTGTGGAGAGTGATACGCAGTTTTGCTTCTTTGAGGACCAGCAAACTAGTGATCTTCCGAGGAAATGGCATGTGCCAGATGTTGACTTGCGATCCACACGGTCACCAGCATAGTCTGAATCAGAATACGCTACCAGATGAAGATTGGAGCCCTTGGGATACCACAATCCTAGTGTTGGTGTGTGAGCTAAGTATCGAAGAATATGCTTCAAAGCCTTATGGTGTGATTCCTTCGGTTTTGCTTGAAAACGTGCACACATGCAAACACTAAGCATTATATCTGGCCTAGATGCACATAGATACAATAAAGAGCCAATCATAGAACGGTATACCTGCTGATCGAAATCTTTACCATTTTCATCAGTGCCGAGGTGACCGTTGGTAGGCATTGGAGTCTTGGCACCTTTGCATTCATGCATGTCGAATTTCCTCAGAACATCCTTGAGGTATTTCTCCTGTGATATGAAGATTCCATTGTTTTGTTGACGAATTTGAAGACCTAGGAAGAATTTCAGCTCCCCCATCATGGACATCTGATATTCTTCACTCATCATATAGGCAAATTCATCACTGTATCTTTTGTCAGTACAACCAAATATGATGTCATCAACATATATTTGACATACAAACAACTCATTATCGTAAGATTTTGTGAAAAGAGTTGGATCGAGTGAACCAGGTTTGAAGCCTTTCTTCATGAGGAATTCCTTCAATGTATCATACCATGCCCGAGGGGCTTGCTTGAGGCCATACAGAGCCTTTTTGAGTCTGAAGACTTTGTCTGGATTCTTTGGATCCTCAAAACCTGGGGGCTGAGCAACATATACTTCTTCCTCAAGCTTACCATTGAGGAATGCACTTTTCACATCCATTTGATATAAGATGATGTTATGATGATTAGCATAAGCAAGTAGAATTTGAATAGATTCAAGTCTAGCAACAGGTGCAAAATTTTCATCGAAATCTATTCCTTCAACCTGGGTGTAGCCTTGGGCTACAAGTCGTGCCTTGTTCCTCACCACTTGACTGTCCTCATCTTGCTTGTTTTGGAAAATCCACTTGGTGCCGATGATGTTATGCTTGCGAGGATCTGGTCGTTTGACGAGCTCCCATACGTCATTCAGCTTGAATTGAAGAAGTTCGTCTTGCATGGCTTGGATCCACTCCGGTTCCAAAAAAGCCTCAGCTACTTTTGAGGGTTCTGTGATGGATACAAAAGAAAAATGCCCACAAAAGTTAACTAAGTGTGAAGCTTTTGAGCGAGTGAGAGGTCCTGGCGCGTTGATGTCCTTGAGGATTTTGTCAAGTTCTACTTCATTTGCAACCCTCGGATGAGCTGGTTGAGGATTTTGTCTGGGCTGAGGAAGTGGTGCTGTTGGAATTTCCTCAGGAGCATCTTCTTGGCTTTCATCAGCGATGCGGATCGTTTCTTCACCAATTTCCTCTGTGGGGACAATGTCTTCAGTAGGCTTAAGCTTTATTGCTTCCTCAGGAGACAGCTTATCTGGATCAGAAGGCAATTGCTCTCTTTGCGAGCCATTAGTTTCATCGAACCGCACATCTACAGTCTCAACAACTTTGTTGTGATAGTTGTTGAAGACTCTGGAGGTGTGCGAGTCCTTTCCATAACCGAGCATAAAACCTTCATGTGCCTTAGGTGCAAATTTTGAGCTATGATGAGGATCTCTAATCCAGCATTTTGCACCGAAGACTTTGAAATAACTTACATTGGGTTTCTTGTCAGTGAGGAGTTCATATGAGGTTTTCTTGAGGAATTTGTGAAGATATACCCTGTTGATGATATGACATGCAGTGTTGATTGCTTCAGGCCAGAAGCGACGAGGAGTCTGATATTCTTCAAGCATAGTTCTTGCCATTTCAACCAGAGTCCTGTTCTTTCTTTCGACGACACCATTCTGCTGAGGAGTATAAGGAGCAGACAATTCATGAGTAATACCAAGTTCATCAAGATAATCATCAAGACCAGTGTTTTTGAACTCGGTTCCATTATCACTCCTGATATGTTTGATCTTGATGCCGAAGTTCGTCGAGGCCCTTGAATAAAATCGTTTGAAGATTTCCTGCACTTCAGTTTTATACACTATAATATGCACCCAAGTGTATCTGGAATAATCATCAACTATGACAAAGCCATATAGAGATGCTGCATTGGTTAGTGTTGCATAGTGAGTAGGTCCAAATAAATCCAAATGAAGCAATTCAAATGGACGTGTAGTGGTTATGATGGTTTTGGAGGGATGCTTGGATCTGGTCATTTTCCCAGATTCACAAGCACCGCAGAGATGATCCTTGAGGAATTTGACTGATTCGATGCCAATGACATGCTTCTTCTTTGCAAGAGTGTGCAAATTCCTCGTGCCTGCATGACCTAGTCTTCGGTGCCACAGCCATCCTTCTGAGGTTTTTGCTAGTAAGCAAGTGGCTGGTTGAGGACCTGTAGAGAAGTCAACAATGTACTAATCCCCTCTTCTTACACCTTCGAAGACTTTGGATCTGTCAGATTCCATGATGACTACACATCTATATCTACCAAAGATAACAATCATATCAAGATCACAAAGCATCGAGACTGACATGAGGTTAAAACCAAGACATTCAACAAGCATCACTTTGTCCATATGCCTATCCTTGGAAATAGCTACTTCGCCAAGTCCCAATACCTTGCTTTTACCTTTATCAGCATATGTGATTTGCTTCAGAGGTGATGGAGTTAGTGGGATATTCATCAGTAGGCTTTTATCACCAGTCATGTGATGTGTGCAGCCACTATCGAGAACCCACTCAGTATTTTTGGGTTTGTCATCTTGCAGATGAATTAGTACAGCTTACCATCTCATATGCTTCAGATTTGAAGAATATGATACTAATTTCATCAGTTCAGTGATTTCATCATAACAGAAATGTAAGGACGTGTGAAATATTTCTATTTCATCAATCATTAGCTTGCGTCCTATCAAGCATTTCCTCAGGTCTCCAGCAAATTCTTCAGATGATGATTTTCATCTGGAGACCTGACCTGCAGAAGTGATTAGTTTGATTTCTTCACCACCCACATTTGAAGGGGTGGCAAAGCGTTCATCATCCTGCGAGCACCATATGAGAAAGGTGGCATTGAAGCTAATGCACTTCTCTTAACAGTAGGGGGGTTAAAGTACTCATATGAGTATGCAGAGAACTGGTTTGATGATTTATGAACATAATGATTTGAGGAGTAGCGCTCATAATCATATTCCTTGTAGTTTCCCTGCATGTTAGACGCATAAGCACGGGTACGAGCATAGTTTTGACCAGTTGAGGATTTTGATCTGGGGTTCAGATTCTTCAGAGATGATGTCATGAGGACATTCGCTTGAAGATTTTCAAGACAACTTTTGGGAACCCAGATTTTCCTCAGAGGAGGGCCATTCCTGCTGTTAGTTCCAACATATCGAGCAAATACTTCACCAGATTGATTTTTGAACAGTTTATAGTTGGAATCAAATGACTCATCCGAGGAATAGGATAATTCACATGAGAAGCCAGTTAGATTAGATGGATCAAAAGGAGGCCCAGTAGCAGCAACCCATGAGGTTTTGGGATACTGCTCAGGTTTCCAATAAGATCCATCAGCATTCAATTTCCTCTCAAAGGCAATTCCTTCTTTCCTCGGGTTCCTGTTCAAGATCTGCTTTTTGAGCACATCACAAAGGATTTGATGTCCTTTGAGGCTTTTGTACATGCCTGTCACGTACAATTCCTTCAACCCTGCATTTTCATCAGTGACATTTGTGTTTTCCTCAAGTGAGGAAATAGACACAACAGGTGTAGTTGAAGAATTTGTAGCAATGGTAGCATTTGAAGATTCTGGTGAAGAATTAGCAGTTTCACGATCAATGCATTTAAGACATGGAGGAATAAATTCAACTTGACTAGCACTGATCTGTTGAGCTAGTAATGAATCATTTTCCGTGCGAAGATCATCATGAGACATCCTCAGCTTCTCAAGATCAAGCTTCCTTTGAAGAAATTCGTAGGAAAGCTTCTCATGATCAGTGAGGAGTGTATCATAACGATCCTGAAGAATATCAAATCTAGACTGAAGATTTTTCATGTCATCAGCGAGGATTTGATTAAGATTCATTTCATCATTCAACAGATCATCACTTTTGTCTAGCAGTTTTTGAAGCTTTTCTAGAGCAGTTTGTTGTTTAGTGGCAATGATGGCAAGTTTACTGTAACTGGGTTTTTTGTAATCATCATGTTCACAATCACTTGAATCAGAGGAGGATGCATTATGTGATACCTTTGAACCTTTCGCCATGAAGCAATAGGTTGGAGCGAAGTCATCAGCATATTCATCAGTATGGACGGTGTAATCATTTTCTTCAAGATTGAAGATTGACTTGCTGACGAAATTGGTTGCTAATGCAAGACTAGCCTGTCCGGATTCTGAATCTTCTCCAGAGCCTTCTTCTTCATCACATTCCTCTGATTCTGCCTCGGAATCCATTTCCTTGCCAATAAGTGCCCGAGCCTTTCTGAAGCTAGTCATCTTGTGTGAGGAGGACTTTGAAGATGAGGATTTTGAAGATTTCTTCTTCTTCTTTGAGTCATCAGAACTGTCATCCTTGTATTTCTTCTTCTTTGATTCCTTTCCCCAGCGAGTACAATCAGCAATGTAATGACCTGATTTCTTGCACTTGTGACAGGTCCGTTTCTTGTAGTCCTCAGATGCAGATTCTGATTTCCTCATGTCTCTTCTTGATGATTTACCGAACTGGCCTCGTCGTGTAAATCTCTGGAATTTCCTCACAAGCATTGCAAGTTCCTGACCAAATTCTTCAGGGTCACAACTGCTGTCATCTGTGTCTTCTTCTTCATATGAGGAAATTGCTCTTGCCTTTAGTGCACGTGGTCTGGAATAGCTTTGTCCATATAGATCTCTCTTTTCTTCTAGCTGGAATTCATGAGTATTTAGCCTTTCGAGGATATCAGCAGGATCTAGCATCTTGTAGTCTGGTCTTTCTTGAATCATCAGAACTAAAGTGTCAAATGAAGAATCCAAAGATCTCAGCAGTTTCTTCACAACTTCGTGATCAGTGATGTCTCGAGCTCCCAGTGCTTGCAGTTCATTTGATATGTTAGTGAGGCGATCAAAGGTGTCTTGGCAGCTTTCATTGTCATGTCTCTTGAAGCGATTGAAGAGATTGCGAAGAATATCAACACGAGAGTCACGTTGGGTTGATACTCCTTCATTTACCTTGCATAGTCTCTCCCAGATCAATGTTGCAGAGCCTAAGGCACTTGCTCTTCCAAACTGGCCACGGCTCAGATGACCACAGATGATGTTCTTCGCTTGAGAATCGAGTTGCTTGAATTTCTTCACATCAGCTGCAGTGACACTAGCAGAAATGATGGGGACACCATTTTCCACAATATACCAGAGATCATTGTCTATAGCTTGTAGATGCATTTGCATTTTGTTCTTCCAGAAGGGAAAGTTCTTTCCCTCGTAGGTAGGACATGCTGTAGTCACCTTAAACAAGCCTGCAGTCGACATAACTAAAACTCCAGGTGGTTAAACCAAAATCACATAGAACAAGGGAGTACTATTGTTGATGGCCCAGTTCCAACTGCTGTGACAGTTGTACATCTGGTTTGGAGCGGCTTGGTATTGAAACCAAAGGACACCCAGTCCCAGGACACATAGTCCCTACCGTATTCTCCTTGAGCTAAGGACACACAGTCCTCGCCCAACACTCGTGGTAAGTCTTCAGGGCAGACTTCCAAACCCTCACAAATTCGGTCACCCGGCGATCCACAATTGACTGCTGGATTGCTCTAGACCATGACGCCTAACCGTCTGGAGGATGCACAGTCCTCAAAGGTAAAAGGCTTCAGTCCCACACAGGAACAACTTCTTCAGTGATGCTCAATCACTAGGTTTGGTTTGTGGTTTCGGTGGGTGGTGTATTTCCTCACTGATGATTTACTCTCGTAGGCTCTGAGGAATTTTGGGTTGCTCTTATGACAAGTGTCTGTTTCTAACGGAGCAGCCAACCAGCTAGTGGTTGTGGGGGGCGGCTATTTATAGCCTGGGAGCATCCCGACATGATTTGACATTAATGCCCTTAAATAATATGACCGTTGGAGTGGATAAGACCAGTGACTTGGCGTGCCTATCGAAACGGTCGGGACCCTCAACGTGAGAGTCCTCATGTCACTCATATTCCTCACTTGAGGCTTTTGGTAGGATTTGGCTTGGGTTGAGCATCATGAGGAAATTCATTCCATAGCGTTACTTTGACCCCCTTTAACAGTACGGTGTTCCTATTCATCAAATGCGAAGAAAGTAAAACAGAAAACTTAAATCTTCACGCTTCAATTTCTTCAGAATGATTTACTTCAGAAACCACCGATCTTCTCACTATCAATGTCTTCATGAGGAATATCAATTTCAGCAGATTCCTCGTGATTCATTTCTTCAGCTTCAGACCAATTTCTTCAACTGAAGATATACATTTTTAGGGGTCGATATTCTTCAAATATCTCAAACTCCTCAATGACTTATGGATCCTGTGTACACTTATAAACACATTAGATACTTAACCTATAAGTCTTCAAACCACCAAAATCACTAAGGGGCACTAGATGCACTTACACTCATAACAATCTGAACATAATCATATAATCCATCGAGTCCCAACAAACCGAGCATAGCAACAGCAAGAGAATTACATAGATGCCTTGATCATGTAGGGTAGCTCACAAGGACTACGATTGAAGCACAAGATTGGAGAGAAGACATCACGAAGCTACTGGTCATGGACCCATGGTCCAAGGAGGACTACTCACGGCACATCCGGGAAGCATCCATGGCGGTGGAGAAGCTCCCGGAGGTCAATCCTCCCTCCGGCAGTGTGCCAACAATAGGTCTCCTCACGCTGCCGATCTCGGAAGCGCTGCGGCGATGGAACGATGGAGAAATTCACGATTCTGGATGTGTTGGAAGATTTTTCTCGTGGAGGAGTAAATATAGGCCAAAGGAGGGCACCAGAGGGCGTGGGACCCACCCAGACGGCCTCCCGGCACAGCCTAGGGGTGGGCCACACCCACAGGTCGCCTGGGAGGCGCCTGGCCCCCTTGTGGTCCATCTTCGGTGGTCTGGAAGCTTTCGGTGCGCTGATTTTTATATATTTTTCTCGGGATTTTTCGGGCTTTGGAAAATTGGATAAAAGCCCCTGCAAAAAAGACATGAGCAGACAAGAACTGGCACTGGTTGCAAGAAGTTAGTAGGTTATTTCAAATATGTGTAAAATGATATAAAAGTGTAGCAAAACATATAACAATGTCACCCAAAAGATCAGGGAACAAGCAGAAATTATAGATAAGTTCTGGATGTATTAGTGGGGCAGCGGCCCGGGGAGGGAGCGGGTTCTGAGGGGAGGTTGTGCGGTGCTAGTTTTGTGTATGAAGGTCGTGGGGTGTTGTCGGTGTCAAAACCGGCCTATCTCAATTAGGGGGTCGGAACTATAGATCTGGGGTCGATGGGTAAACAAGAGATAATGGAGACGATGTGTTACCCCGGTTCGGACCATCGTGATGGAGGTAAAACCTTACGTTCTGCTGTTATTGTTATTGATGAGGTAGGACAGAGTACAGAGTTGATCTACTGCCAGATTGATGTTGTGGTCTAAACCCTAATTGTAATGAGCTTGATGTGTCTTGCAAGCTATGACCCCGTGGCTTATATAAATTCTACGAGTGTCAGGGTTTACACAAAGTCAGTTACAACAGAGAAGGAATGTGCCGATTACTAGATCTCCTTGGATTACACGCCACTTCTTCGGAAGAGTCTATCTCGAATCCAACACTACCGCCAACGGTCTAACATGCGAGGGAATCTGGCCCATAAGGATAGCTAGGCGGCTCAAGGACCCCTTATCCCGGACTCCCTAAGGGAACAAGGAATTGAAGGAGCATGGGGACAAAGAGAGGAGTAGGTGGGTGATGATAGGATAAGGTGAGGGAGTCGGTGGATTTTTTTGCTAGTGCAGCTTGTTTGGTTTTTTAGGTAAGTTTGAAGCTACGGGTGTGTCGAAGGTGTTAGCAAAATAAGGTACACTAGTGTTAGAGTAAGGTCTTAAGGACCTTATTCATAGACCCAAGTTCTCCCTTTATCTGAGGCGTCCCTTCTCTCTCTAATTCTAGTTTTTATCTAGACTTGAACTATTCTAAATGTCTCTAATCCTGATAATATAGAAGCCCCGTGAGGTTGTCTTATCCCTCCTCCAATTCTTCGGCCATGATTAGTTCTGGATGGCGAAGCACTGTCGGATAATGAAGTCTCTACACTTGCAATCATTAGAGAGGTCGTGTTTTTGGTCTTTAGTTCGAGGGATCATTCGTCAACGGTTCAAGGGACTTCATCAATGATCTATACCAACTTTTCATTCACTACAATTCATAGTTGGTAACAATTTGATCTATAAACCTCTAATGCATCTTTGTAGTGTTCCTGGACCATGATCGTAGGACGATTTTTTGCTACTACATCTCCCCTGACATTTAGCAATGTAGATTTCAAGCCTTATTTGGAAGATGAGATTAAAAGGACGACTTCACTTCAAGAAGGGGAGGAGTTTGATGACATCTCTACCATAGTTACACTCGTATCCCTACCCGCTACACATTTTGGAACAATTACTAGAGCTCGCGCATGCCAACTAAATTATTAGGTACTTTTATTTCTTGGTAATGTTTCTAGTGATCATGCGAATGTGATGATACCTAAATTGGATACATTTGTGTTGCTTACAAATGAAGGTCCTAGCATGGATAAAAGGGATGAACAATGGAGTATGATCAAGCATGAAGATGATGGGGGACACTAAGGGAACAAGAACGGATTTTGCCATGCAGATTTCAAAACTTTGAAGGAATCATGATGACATACATGGACATGGATGAAATATACATGATGATCCTTCAGAAATTTTGTTTACAACTTATTACAGGTGGTGCACCATCTTATTTTTAGGCCAGGCCCATGTAATTTTGAATACCTTTTCTTATACTGTTTTTCAAGTTCGTGTTATAGGACAAACGATCGAGGAAGGTTTTTAGTCCCACTTTGCCAAGGGCGGACAAAACCCCTATCTTATTTCCATACAAATACATCCCTTAAGGCGTCGTTTAGACTTGACTTTTTTCTAGATTAAAGTTCTCCATAGTTGCAACTCACGTACTTCGTTTGTGTTGTAGTTTTATCACGACAGATGTCATCGTGAAAGGAATTAGTGAAGGAGCCATCGCACCTTGGAGACGACTCAAAGGTGGTGAGCGGAAGCGAGACTCAAATTTACCCAGGTTTGGCCCCTCGTGTGGAGGTAAAAGCCTACGTCCTGCTTTGTGTATATTGATGGTGGCTTCAATTACAAGGAGGGCGTAACTCGCATGACCTAGCTCTCGATGATTTCTGACCTCATCTATCTGTCCCAGAGACTCGCCTTTATAGACAGGTCAAGGCCCGAGGGTTAACAAAGTCCTGTCCGTGTTACAAATCGTGGTGTTCCTTATCTCTAAGTCGTCGTATTCATCAAGCCAAGGAAAACTCCTTCTCGGCTTATCTCCTTTGTCACTCTTGAACCACCGTCCGACTCATGGGCCTTGGCCGCATTCTTACAAGATCTCTCAACTTGCCATAGTCCCAAACCAAGGCTTATATTGGTCATGTATGTATGAGTCGCCGCTTTCCTTACCTAGCCCAATAGGGCGGGTCATACCGCAGGTAATATCCCCAACAGTTTGTGTCTAATAACATGGACGATATGTCATAGAACCCACACTTTGATCATTAAATCTTTCCACATAAATTTGTAATATCCTGATTGCAATATCAGTTTCTTTCTTGCTCTTCGTTTGCGTGCAAGAAATACACCCTCGTAGTTAGGTGATTGTGCTCGATGTAGTTAATAACCTGTCGGAGTTGGTTTAGCAAATTCTAAGGTGTGACATGTTTGCAAGTTCGTAGTCGGATCTCAAAGTTGACTTCCACCAAAAAATAGCTACCCATTATCAAAAGATCGAGACCCCTTTGCCTCTATCATCTTAAGCACAAATTTGCATGTAGAGGGACCCAACTCCCTTGCCAGTAGGAAAGATAGGTGTACACAAGCCATGGAGCATGTACGCTTGTGTGCTCTTGGAACAATGACAATGATATAGGACGAGAAGTTGTTGAGCTTCGCCTTGATGCCATGAATGCCGCTCGTAATGGTCTTGGCAGAGGGGAAGGTGTCGAGCAAGACACAAATGACCTTGAAAGGGGAGTGGATCTCAGCGACCTACTTGCCCCATGAACGGTGATGCATGCACCTATATTGTGTCGGCTTCTTGCGCATGCTCGTGGCCGATTGCTTCTTGTGTGTGGCAACGTCATTGTCAGAGATTGGTTTTGAGCCTAAGGGAAACCCTCCAAGAACCATGGTTTGAAAACTATGCAGTAATGACGCACAAGTGTAGGGGATCAATCATAGTCCTTTCGATAAGAATGTCGAACCCAACAAGGACTAGAAGGAAATCATAAGCAATTTCAACAAGGTGTTATTTGCAAGTGCTATGAGTATGAGTAACAGTGATAAGTAGTTTAATTGCAAGATAATTCATAACAAGTGACAAGTAACAATAGTATCAAGTTTACAGCAAGATAGCCCAATCCTTTTTATAGTGAAGGACAGGCCTGAGAGTAATCTTATATGAGGCAATTGCTCCGGAGGACACATGGGAACTTCTGTCTAGTCATGTTCATCATGTTGAGTTGATTCACGTTTTTTACTTTCATAATTTGATATGTGTGTGGACCGGTGCTCAGGTGCTATTCTTACTTGAACAAGAAACCCACTTTTGATTACCCCATCTAGCAAGCATCCGCAACTACGAAAGAAAAATTAATATATAACTAACAATATCATGAAATGTGTGGATCCAAATCAGCCACTCGTGAAGCAACACATAAACTAGGGTTTAAGCTTCTATCACTCTCACAATCCATCATCTACTTGTTACTCCAAAATGCCTTCCCTTAGGCCCATAACATGGTAAAGTGTCATCTAGTCTACGTTCGCACGACACCATTAAGAGAATCAACAACATACATATCATCAAAATATCGAACGAATACCAACTTCACATGATTACCTATAACAAGACTTCTCCCATGTCCACAGGAACAATAGTAACCACTCAAACCTCATTAACATGTTGAAGATCATAGGTATAATAATGGTAATCAAGGATGTGAACATAATATCTTTCACCAAAAAAACTAACTAGCATAAACTAGTAGATGTAATCAACACTACTAGTAACACACACATACGAGTCTAAGGTTTTGAGACAAATATTGTATACAAGAGATGAACTAGGGTTTGTGGTGAGATGATGCTAGTGAATATGTTGATGAAGATTGGACCTCCCATGAAGTAGGAAGCGTTGGTGATGACAATGGGTTCGATTTCCCCCTCCCAGAGGGAAGTTTCCTCGGCAATTTTTTTTGTGTCAGAGAGCAAAAGGGCCTCTGTCGAGGTTTCTGCCTCAAGATGGCGACACTTCTTCCTGAAAGTACCCTTATGAGTTTTTCTAGGGTAAAACACACCATATAGGAGAAGGGGGGTCGGGAGACCTTTTGCGGCCACACAAGGCAACAGGGCACGCCCAGAGGGCTTGTGTCTAGCAGGTGGCCCCACTCTCATGTATTCTTGGCCCAATAATTCTTATATATTCCATAAACATTCTTCTTGAAGTTTCACGCCATTTGGATTTCAGTGAATTTTTAGCTTTTTTCTTCGTTTTCATGTGAAGAATTCCATTTTCTAGTAATTTCCCTCCGTGTGATGTACCTTGCATATTCATAGGGAAAAGGCATAATGATTGTATCATAATGAATAATAATTGACAAGAATAAGATAAATATCAATAAGAATACATGATGCAAAATGGATGTATCAACTCCTCCAAGCTTAGACCTCATCTGTCCTCAAGCAAAAGCCGAACACAATAATAATGACCACATAATTTGAGAGAGAGGTGTCGATAAAAATACAATACGTACATGAGAGCATCATGAATATTAAAATATGATAAAAGTATTTCATCATATAGCTTCTCATAAACAAGTAAGAATCTATTCACAACATTAAAGTATAAAGTATAAACTTTATTTGCAAACAACAAAATATGTTCTTAGTCATCGAGACAATCATAATTCATCATATTTCGGAGGAGAGTCTATGTAATAGCTTTCATATTAGCAAGTTCACATACCCAACTATCATTTAGTCTTCTATGATTGCTGACACTCATTGCATATTTTTTGAGCTAGTGATTTCATGGGACACATAGGAAGATAGGGGCTTTATTGTTTTGCCACCCAACTTATTTACCTCATGGATAATGTCAACAATAATGGTTGATGATCTCCTACATTCAACTGGATATATATATATCTGCAGCTATCCCTGTTCCATGATTCTTTCCAACTAGAGAGTTAATAAGTTGGAATAAGGATAAACTTTTTTGACTCTTGCACAAAAGTGAGTTCATGAGGATAAAAGATAGGCCCTTCATAGAGGGAAGCAAAGGTTGTCGTGCTCTTTTAAGTTGTATGTACAAGCTCTTAATGCAAAGGAATATCACTTTATATTGCCTCTTATGATAGCAAACTTTATTATGCAATTTGTCTCTTTCATTTCTTTGCCATCACAAGATTGTACAAAGCTTATTTTCCCTTGCAATAAAAGATCATACATGTTTAGGAGCAATTTTTATTGCTTGATGCACCGATGATAACTTACTTGAAGGATCTTACTCAACCATAGGTAGACATGGTGGACTCTCATGGGATTAAAGTAGGTTTAAAGTTATGGATGCACAAGTTGTGTCTCTACTTAGTGCGGAAAATTTTAGCTAACAAAAGTTCTAAAGAAAGCAACCCATGTTAGAGGATCCATGACAAAATAACTTCTGTGTGAGTGTAAACTATCATGAAATTATGTTTTCTTCCATGTCCAACATCAACACTTTCACATTATATAATATTTGGTGGGGGCTGGCAATCATAAGATATGTCCAAGATAGTGTATTTATATATGAATCTCCCCTCCTCTATCATAATCTTATATAGTTTGTATCAATGACTAATGCCATGTTTGCTTATTCCCAATAACTTTTATCGCCTATACTTTTTATGTGTGAAGTCATTACTCCTCATGGGATTAGCATATGGTCTTTTTATTTATTTTATTTCAATGCCATGAGAGTAAAGCACACAAACTCAACTAATCTTTATTATATAACTCTCACTCTGTTACAAGGGTAGATAGATCTCAAAGCAAAAATTCTAAGCAAAGCAAATATGAAATTTTATTTCTTAAATCACGACATGACTAAGGATCGAACTAAGATAGATGGTAATGATAAAAGTGATGGTGATACAATGACGGGGCACCTCCCCCAAGCTTAGATTAAGATAAGGGTCGCTCCCATACCCATATACTGAGGTGTCCTTCTTGGGTCATGGCGGTGATGAGGTAATAGGCTTGTCACTTGCAATAGTTAGTAGGACAACCCTTAATTCCTTCATCTCATGGAGTAGCTGATAAAACATTGTTGTGTTCTTTTGTACTTCCGCTATAATATGCTTATTCTACGGCCCCCAACAACCTTTCCCAGCATCACTTTCTCTTGGATGACGATGTCCCAATTGGATAGTATATGCGATCGACAAATATTCTCAACCCCGTAATTATGAATCCAAATATGAAAGTTGTTTGCGTGTAACCTGCCAAGGGCCCTCCTTAGAGCAGATTCACCTTGCGCTTCCTGAGCTAGTTGAGCTGTCCTCCCCATTTGTGGACAAGGATTCAGAGAAATAGAGATGCCCGCTAGTGTCCCATGTTCTAAGGCAGGGTATGCACCTCCAAAGAGTCCATAGGTTCCTACCCTGAGATAATTCCACATCTCCTTCTTGTTCAAGCTCCAGCTGCAATAGGCAAGCCTGGTCTTCAATGTTGTGGAGGAGGATGAAGACATAGCTTCCACACCTCGAAGAATGTGTGACAAAAACAACCTGAAACAAGAATAGAGGATAAACTTGTGATAAAGTGGTGAAAACAGACGGGAGTATAGATAATGAATTTCTCTAGGTCAGAATATGAGTCCAAGAAAAAATGGAGTGTGGGAGGCACATGAGGGCCCCACAAGGTATGAGGGTGCACCCAGGTGGGGTGGGCGCGCCATGTCGGCTTGTGCCTCCCTCATGGGTCCCCTGACTCCTTTTTATTTCTTGATTTTTTCTACAATACCAAAACTAACTGACATTGTTTTCTAGAATTTTTGGAGTCAATTTACATACAATATCACATATCTACCCTTTTCAGCTTTCTGGAGCGTTCCAAAAGGTACGTTTTATGTGTTCCTCGGGATCCATAACTTGAATAATAGTAGTTTCAATAGTGATGGAAGAACATGAGATATAGTGTTTAATTCTTTGTCCATTTACCACTCTTCGATTTCTACCTTCATATTTTTAATATTTTTATTGCTGGAGTGGTAGGCCTCCTCGATGACATAAGGGCCTTCCCATTTCGAGATAAGCTTACCTGCATAAAATCTGAAACTAGAATTGTACAAAAGAACAAGGTCTCCTACATTGAAGTCCCATTTCGGAATACTTTTGTCATGCCATCTTTTAACCTTTTCCTTAAACAACTTAGCATTTTCATAAGCTTGTGTCCTTCATTTGTCTAATGAACAAATATCAAATAACCTCTTTTCACCGGCAAGTTTAAAGTTATAGTTAAGTTCTTTAATTGCCCAATAAGCTTTATGTTCTAACACAAGAGGTAAATGTCATGCTTTCCCATAGACCATTTTATAAGGGGACATTCCATGGGATTTTTATAGGCAGTTCTATAAGCCCATAAAGCAACATCTAGTTTCTTAGACCAGTTGTGTATAGAACTATTAACAGTCTTTTGCAATCTTAAATTTATTCCTCGATTGCTCAACTCAACTTGACCACTAGATTGAGGATGATAAGGTGATGAAATTCTATGGTTAACATCATATTTAGATATAATTTTACGGAAAGCACCATGAATAAAATGTGAACGACCAACAGTCATTAAATATCTAGGGATTCCAAACCTCGAGAAAATAACATCCTTATACATTTAATAGAAGTGTTATGATTAACACTACTAGTTGGAATAACTACTACCCACTTAGTAGTGTAATCAATGACAACTAGAAGATGAGTGTACCCATTAGAAGAAGGAAATTGTCCCATATAATCCTAGCGCCAAACATCAAATGGTTCAATAGAAAGTGAATAATTCATAGGCATTTCGTGATGTCTACCAATCTTATCAATCCTTTGACATTCATCACAATAGAGGACATACTTACGAGTATCTTTAAAAAGTGGAGGCCAATAAAAACAAGATTGTAGTACCTTGTGTGCAGTTCTGTCACCAAAATGGTCCCCTCCGTATGCCTTAGAGTGACACTTCTGTAGTATCTGTCCCTATTGATGGTCAGGTACACAATGGCTACTAACACCATCAACTCCTTCTTTATAAATATTCGGTTCATCCCAAAAGTAATGTCTTAAATCATAGAAAAACTTTTTTCTTTTGTTGGTATGTGATATTAGGTGGTATATATTTAGCAACAGTGTAATTGTCATAGTTTGCATACTAAGGAGTATTGTGTGAAGCATTTATAACATCAAGTTTCTCATGGGGAAAATTATCATCAATATTTAGTGGGTCATCAAGAATAGTTTCCATCCTAGAAAAGTTATCTGCTACAGGGTTTTCAGCTCCCTTCCTACCTATGATATGCAAGTTAATTTCTTGAAGTAAAAGTACCCACCTAATATGTCTAGGCTTAGCATCCTTATTTTCCATAAGGTATTTAATAGAAGCATGATCACTTTGAATAGTAACTTTAGAATCAACAACGTAAGCTCTAAACTTATCACATGCAAACACAACTACTAAACATTCGTTTTAACTAGTAGCATAATTTGTTTGAGCGTTGTCTATGGTTTTTACTAGCATAGTGAATAACATTACCTTTCTTGTCAACTCTTTGCCCTAGAACAACACCAACAACATAATCACTAGGGTCACTCACAATCTCAAATAGTAAATTCCAAGCACGTGATTGCACATTAGGTGAAAAAATCAATGTTTTCTTAAGTATTTCAGAGACTTCTACACAATGATCATCAAAAGAAAAAGGAATATCTTTCTGAAGAAGATTAGTTAGTGGCCTAGAAATCTTCGATGAAGCGCCAAAAGAACTATCATGACCCAGATAACTCCTTATACCTTTGATATCTGTAGGACATGTCGTTTTCTCTATTTGCATCAACTTTACCTTTGTCTACCTCATTGCTTTGTTCAGAGATTTTATGCCCAAGTACTATACCTTATTCACCAAAAATGGCACTTCTCCCATTTCAAGACAAGGTTAGTTTCCTTACATCTCTGCAAAATTCAATAAAGGTTGATCAGGTAATTACTAAAAGAAGTCACGTATACACAACAATAATCCATGAAAACCTCAACAATCTTTTCACAAAAGTCGGAGAATATAGCTGTCACACATCTTTGAAAGGTAGAAGGTGCATAACATAAACCAAAAGGCATACATCTATAGGCATAAGTTCCAAAGGGGCGTGTGAAAGTAATTTTCTCTTGATCATCTTTTGAGACATGTATCTGAGAGAAACCATAATATCCGTCAAGGAAACGAAAGTGTGTGTGCATAGATAACCTTGAGAACATTTGATCAATAAAGGCAAGGGTTAGTGATCTTTCTAGTAGCTTTGTTTAATTTCTTGAAATAAATTACCATCCTATAACCAGTTAGGATTCTTTGTGGAATAAGTTCATTTTTATCATTAGGAACAACAGTTATACCTCCCTTCGTAGAAACACAATGAACACGACATACCCATCTACTATAAACAATAGGATAAATTATACCTACCTCCAGAAGCTTTAGTGTTTCAGTTCTTACCAATTCATTCATCTTAGGACTTAGCAGAGTTGATGATCAATGACAAGTTTAGCATCTGGTTCCATATTAATCTTGTGCAGACATAGAGTAGGGAAAATCATCTACGCATAGAGCTAACTCATGATGCCACTGTTGGGGAACGTTGCATGGGAATTTTTGAAAAATCCTATGCGCACCCAAGATCTATCTATGGAGATGTATAGCTATGAGTGGAGAGTGAGTCTACAGACCCTTGTAGATTGCTAAGAAGAAGCATTAAGAAACACAGTTGATGTATGTGTATGTCTTCGCAATCCAATCACGATCCGTCTCGATCTAGCGTCAAACGGACGACACCTCCGTGTTCACCAAAAGTGCGACGCCATGACGTCTCCTCCTTCTTGATCCAGTAAGCGAGGGAGGAGAAGTATATGGGATCGCAACCAGCACGACGGTGTTGTGGATATGGTGGTGGAGCAATCCCGGTAAGGCTTCGACAAGCTCTACCGTATACACGATCCAAGGAGAAAACGGAGTAACGGTAGAAGGAGCACTACCACCGGTGCATGGGAATTGGTGTATGCAGACCTACCCTCCCCTCCACTATATATAGGAGGCAAAGGGGAGAGGGGAGGTGCAGCCTTGACCCCTCTTTCAAGGGAGGGGCAGTGTCCAAGGGAGGAGTCCTCATTTCACAAGGAAGGGAGGCGTCCCCATCCTCCAACGCACCTCCGGGGTGGCTTGTCCCTTTGGAAATCTTGCTCCCAAGCCTAATTTGCCTCGAGGGGATGTTGCACCTTTCCCAAGCTAGCTAGGGCAGACCCCATATGGAGCGTGTGGGCCCACGGGGTAGGTGGACCCCCAGGACCCTTCTACGCACCCCGGTACACTACGTGTAATGGCTGAAAATTTTCCGGTGACCAAAATAGGACATCCCATATATAATTATTTACCTCCATACCATTCCAAAACTCCTCATGATATCTAGGATCTCAAGCGAGACTTCGAACAACATTTGGTCACCAACGTACATATCCCAATATTACTCCAGTGTTACCGAATGTTAAGTGTCGTGGTTTTGTCACGACATATGTCCTCGTGAGATAACTTAGGTGTGAGGCCATCGCAACTATGTGGCGGATTGAGAGGTGTATGTCGGAATCGAGAAACGCGAGTTTACCTAGGTTCGGCCCCTCCGATGGAGGTAAAAGCCTACGTCCTACTTGTGTTTCATTGATGAAGAAGATGGTCTCGATTACAAGGGCGCAGAGTCGCTACCTCTAATCTCGAGGGTGTCTAATTTATCTATTTTTAATGACTTGAACTTGTCATGGATCAACCTAACTTGTCCCTCTTAGGGTGCCTTACCCCTCCTTATATAGGTGGAAGGGGTAAGTTTACATGTAGGGTCCTACTAGGAGTAGGACTAGGACTAGTCTCTCTTGAATCCTAATCCAGGTCTTGTTTCCTTTGTGAGGGAGTCTTTCCTCTTCTTGGGACTTCTGTGTGAGCCGGCCCTCCCATGAGCCGCCTTCTGGGCCGTTGGGTCTTTTTCTTTTGTCTGAGTCGCCTGCCGGGTCATGTATGAGCCGCCCGCTAGGTCACTGATGAGTCGCCAGTGAGTCTCCAACTCCCAGCCGGGTCATACTTCAAGACGGGTTACACCGCAGGGTATATCCCCGACATTAGCTCCGAGGTTAGCTTGAATTTATTCAATTGTAAGCTCCTCAAATAAGAATAAAAAATATATTAAGGACCGTCTTGCTCCTTGGCCGCCTTATTTCAATGAAGTAGCTCCTCGAAAATCCTGGTTTCTTCGAGCCGTCTTCACAATCATCTTGTAGTTACATGTCCTTTGTAATAAAATACATATGCCATTGAGTCGGCATCCAATGCTTTGGCTTCATGAAAATATTAGACTTAAAATATCCTTCTGGTGTTGAGCTAGCTTTGAATACTTCCATCTTGAGGATGTTTAGAGCTTGTCAAGTTGCGATCGTCGAAGTTGTCGGGTTATGCTTGATAATGTCGGGTCATGATTGTTGGCAATGCCCGATCGAACAATTGAACTCCAATAGATTTGATCATATTATTAGGGATAAAGAAACCCGTGTGATGTTGAGCCGGTCTTTCAATGCTTTAACTAGATAAAAATATGTTGAGCGGGTTTCTTAGTGCTTCAGCTCCATGACGAAATGAAAAGTGCTCTTCAATTTTTTTGATATATACATAGTACCTGTAGCCCCAAGCTCCCAGTTTATCTGTTCATGATGACTTGATTTGCAATGATATCTTGACTATGTATCCCCCAATTGTCAGGTTGTCTTGCTTGCAGCAGCCTGGGACTTGTAACTATCGTATTCTTTATAAAGCTTCAACTGGTGTAGCCCCCAAGGGCCGGTTCATCAGTGTGTGATGGGCAGGGTCTTCAATTTGGACCTCATGATCTGTGAAACAACTGAGTGCTGTAGCCCCAAGTGCCGAGTTTTCTTGCCTGCGGCAACCTAGGACTTTAGAAATTTTGATCTGATTGGTGTAGCCCCCAAGTGCGGGGCCGATTGCTTGCGGCGACTCGGGACTTCCATGTTTAGGGACTTAGTAGATCTTATTATGTAAACATGAGTAGCAATGTGTAGCCCCCAAGGGTCAGGGCATTATAAAAATGATGACTTGGTTCTTCCTTGAATCCATACTTGAATAAAGAGCGACTTGTATCCCTCCAGGGCCGGCTTATCTCCTTGAAATAGCCAGGTCTGTTGATGATGTGATGATTTGAAAGAGCAGTTTGCATTAGCCCCCAAGTGTCATGGTGCATGCTTGCAGCGACATGGGACTTTCATACTTTGAAGTAATCTTGATTTGACTAATGTAGCCTCCAAGTGCTGGGTCGTGTGCCTGCAACGACTCGGGACTATTCCTTCCATTGTAGAATACAATCATATATACTCTTTGAACTGATGATGTCTTTGTGATAAAATAAATCCTTGACCGTGGTTGTAATGTAACCGGACAAATATATGTTTGAGAAATCCATAAGTGTTGTAGTTTACTACAGAGCACAAATTGAAAAAAATCCAAGAGCTGGTCAATTATATGACCCGACATTATATGTAATAGGTTGGCTCTTTAAAAATAATCAATTCTTTCGAGCTGACTAAAAATCCCCAATCAATTAACACTGGTTATGATAAACCATGATGAAGATCCAACCATATTGGCTATCAAAGATCTATTTGCTCCTGCAGAAGTTTATGCTTTGACCCGGTTTGTAGACCAGCATGATATGTATGTATGATGCATGATGCAATGCAAGATTATGCATGTATATGATAAAAAAGTGTCGGTTTTCTCAGAAAAGATAACAGCATATAAGACATTAAATTATTTTTAGTGATGCTTTTGGCATTACCTTTATTATAAGCTGCCCTTCTGAGCTTTATTGCCTTGCAATTTGGATTTTCCCTTTATGAGAAAAAGGACTTCATATTCACCATGCTTTGCATGAGCCGGTAAGAATATTGAATCCTTGCCTGAAAATGATAACACCATATAGGGTATTGAATTTTTATAAATAAGCCGGCTCAATGAGTCACGGCGGGTAGACGGGCTTGCAAGGCTCTAGTCATACCCTAAGAGGTTGCTGCAACAACCTTTATAATTTAGACTGGCGGATCAGGCTCAAGTCAGGCTTCAATGAAGCAGGTTCTATGAACCCATGGTTATCTATTCTACATATGCTGGCTCTCGCTCGACACCTCGAAGTTTTGACATTGTCAAGTGAGGGTCCAAAATGTATTGACTCGCA
This sequence comes from Hordeum vulgare subsp. vulgare, assembly GCF_904849725.1. NCBI lineage: Eukaryota > Viridiplantae > Streptophyta > Magnoliopsida > Poales > Poaceae > Hordeum > Hordeum vulgare. The sequence continues at coordinate 224,068,125 of NC_058519.1, forward strand.
AAGAGTATATGGGGACAATAGGGCAAGTCGCAGAGACATACAGTCCAATATAACCATTATAAAGTGGTAATTTTTCGCAATCCAAGAGGGTAAGAAAGCTGAACTCAATGAGTTGGAAGCCCCCAAGTGACCTATGATCACGGAAAAGCCGAGCATAGGACTGCAGAAGACAATGCTACTACTGCTAAACAACTTGGGGACTAATAGCCCCCAGGTAAGCCGGCTTGATTCTCAAGATCATAAATTGGCTCCTATGTTTGAACCATGCGTCATGTCAACTGGTCCTCTTTGGCTTATCAGCATCCATGTTTGAACGATCGCAACATGGTGGCTCATCCTCTTTGATACTAATAGCGTCCATGTTTGAATGACCTCCTTGGTGGCGGCTCATCTTCTTAGGCGGCTTTTAAATCACCCGCCAATGAGGCAGGGCACCCATGTTTGAATGGTCACATCATGGTGGCTCATCTTCTTGGGCGACTTTAATTTTTTTTGCCAATGAGGCAGCAGCCACCGGGACCGGCTTAACTTTCCTGTAATGACCCGGGGTTTCTTGAATTATTTAGGCAGGTTGAATCTACCGAGCCATGTCTGTGTAGCAACCAAGTCTTAATTCGACTCAAGGAGGCGTCTTAAGAGTCTCCATACTTGATTTTGACATAAGCCGACATAGGTTTGATGGTTGAACGATGGATTGATCAGAATGTAGATAAGGTAGTGAAGTGATGATCTTTGTGACGCTCGTTATACATTCTTGGCTAATATCGTGGCCAAATTGAGTGTATATGCCTTTTGACCCATGCATTATTCTCAGGTAATCTGGATCTCCTAGCTCCTCCATGACCATTTTTATTTTTCCTTGACGCTTGCTTTGAATTACCAGCTCAATGATGGCCAGCTCAATTTGTTGCTTCACCAGTGATGTTTACTTGATAAACTCTCCTGTTACTTTTGATATGTTGAAGTAGATAGTATTGGCCAATGTGTCTATCCATTGAGCAACCCGGCACGAGTGGGAGCTGGTCCGTGTTTTGATGATGTTGTGTAAGACATGAATGTCATTTATCCTTTGCTCCAAGTTGTTGCGGGAGTCGGGCCGTAGAGGCAGCTTGCATGCGTCCATTGGGCGGCTCGTATAGGTGAGCACTCCACTGATATGTTGTTGGAGTACAGACCGTGGGGATGGCGGCTTGAGCGCGTTTGTTGGGTGGTTTATAGAGGCGAGCACTGCACTGATATGTTGATGTCGTCCAGACCGCGAGGGCGGCGTCTTGCGTCCATCTGTTGGGCTGCTCATACAGGAGAGAACTGGACCGTGTGAGTGGCGTCTTGCGCGCGTCGATTGGGTGGCTCGTATAATTGAGCACTTCACCGATATGTTTGATGTAGATGGGGGATTCATCCGTGGAATTTGAAAATAGTGTGGATAGCAACTTGGCCGTGCCGTTGTAAGCCGTTAAGGACGTCGAGTTGGCTGCGTCATTTGGAAACTGGTGCCAACGGCGAGTCGGCCGCGTCTTTTGTGAGTCAGTGTGAACAGTGAGTTGACCGCAACGAGTTGATTTAGATGGGACTGTAGGGGCGGTGGTTTGTGCTACGGCAACAAAAGTTCTTCCCCGGCAGTAGTGCCAGAGATCCTTCTGTCATCTCTTGGGCTTGCGTTGGTTTTTCCCTTGAAGAGGAAAGGGCGATGCAGCACATGAGGAGTAAGTACTTCCCTCAGTTTGAGAACCAAGGTATCAATCCAGTAGGAGAATCTCGTCAAGTCGAGAGTACCTACACAAACACAAAGAGCTTGCACCCAACGCTATAAAGGGGTTGTCAATCCCTTCAAGATTGATTGCAAAGTGAGATCTGAAGGCGGAAAGTGCAACGAAGTAAAAGAGTAAGGCTGAAAATATCGTGTGGAGTAGACCTGGGGGCCATAGTGTTCACTAGAGGCTTCTCGCAAAATAGCAAGTATTACGGTGGGTGAACAAATTACTGTCGAGCAATTGATAGAACCGCGCAAATTCATACGATATCTAAGGCATTGATCATACATATAGGCATCACATCCGAGACAAGTAGACCGATACTTTCTGCATCTACTACTATTACTCCACACATCTACCGCTATCCAGCATGCATCTAGTGTATTGAGTTCATGACGAACAGAGTAACGCCTTAAGCAAGATGACATGATGTAGAGGGATAATCTCAAACCAATGATGAAAACCCCATCTTTTTACCCTTGATGGCAACAACACGATACGTGCCTCGCTACCCCTTCTGTCACTTGGTGAGGTCACCGCATGTTATGAACCCAAAACCAAGCACTTCTCCCATTGCAAGAATCATAGATCTAGTTGGCCAAACAAAACCCACAACTCGAATAGAATTACAAGGATATGAAGTCATGCATAAGAGAGATCAGAAGAAACTCAAATAAGATTCATAGATAATCTGATCATAAATCCACAATTCATCTGATCTCGACAAACACACCGCCAAAGAAGATTACATCGGATAGATCTCCATGAAGATCACGGAGAACTTTGTATTGAAGATCCAAGAGAGAGAAGAAGCCATCTAGCTACTAGCTATGGACCCATAGGTCTATGGTAAACTACTAATGCATAATCGGAGAGGTCATGGTGTTGATGAAGAAGCCCTCCGTATCCGAATCCCCCCTCCGGCAGGGCACTAGAACGTGCCCCAGATGGGATCTTGCGGAGACAGAAGCTTGCGGCGGCGGTAAAGTACTTTCGATGATCTATTGATTTTTTTCTGGGATTTTAGGGAATATATAGGCGCAAAACCTAGGGCAGAGGAGATCCAGAGGGCCCACAAGCCTGGGAGGCCCGGCCTCCCACCTGGTCAGGGCTAGGGGGCTTGTGGGGTCCCTGGGGACCCCCTGCCTTGGTTCTCAAGTCTCCCGATCTTCTTTTGTTTCGGAAAAAAAATCTTTTCGGGGATTTTATTCCGTTTAGACTCCGTTTCAAATCTTCCTCTGAAAAGGGTCAAAAACACGGAAAAAACACGAACTCGCACTTGGCACTAAGTTAATAAATTAGTCCCCAAAAAGATATAAAAGGCATAGAAAACATCCAAAGTTTGACAAGATAATAGCATGAAACAATAAAAAATTATAGATACGTTGGAGACATATCAGTGTGCACGCCTCCGTTGGAAAATATGGCATGGACGGATGCCGATGCATGATAATATTTGCGCGAGCTCCATATCCACAATATTATATCACCTTTGTAGTGAGATTTGTCATATGTGATATAGACCAGGCCGCGGGGGCGGCGGCTCACATGCATCCATTGGGCAGCTCGAGCGAGTAGGCATGACACCGGCATGATGATATAGACCGGACCGTGGTGTTATAAACCGGTGCGGACGACGAGTCGGCCGCATCGAAAACCAGTGCCGACTTGTGAGGTAATGTAACACGAGTCGGCCGCAGTGTTGTTGAGTTTAACCGGACCGGGTACGCGTAATGTAACACCACTTCTATAATTCATAATTGTCCTACGAAAAATATATCTCAAGGCAAAGTAATTGTCCTCAAAGAAAATAGTTTGTATTAATCAAATAAACCAGATGGATATCTCCTGATTTTTTGGACGAGAGGTGATCCACTGCAACATCTATCGGGATGTTTCAATTGATGAGATTCGTCGTAATATTTCCGTGATGTCGTAAGTCGGTGTGGATGGCGAGTCGCCCATGACGTTGTAGGACGGTGCAAACGGCGAGTCAGCCGTGGCATGTTGATACATCCTAGGCCAATATATACAGCGGCTCGCTCGCGTAACCGTTGAAGAATGCGTCATGGACGGATGCTGAAGCATGATTGGCGCGAGCTCCGTATTTGCGCTCTAATGACACGCCACTCTCGTAGTAACTAATTCACGTGCATAAAAATATTACATGCGAGAGTATTTTTTTCTTGGACAAATAATATATACCAAAAAATAGATTAGATGAATACCACCTTATCTGTTTTTTCTTGGGTGAACGTGAACGCTCCTGCCGGGTAATACTGGGACAACGATATTTACGTCTGGTTGACAAATCAATCACTGAAACTTTGTTCCGTTCCTTATACGTCCTCCAGCGTCCAGGGGTAGTCCCATAGACCAATGGTTGTGATAGCATCTTCCATCGTGGCTCCTTTCGACCGCACAAGCTTCGGAAACTCACCAGTTAGGCATCGAGCGAAACCCCACTGTGTCTTTGAACCTTGATAGCTTCCATTGGGGAGAGAGCTAAATCTACAATTTAACTCAGCTAACTAGGGTGTCCATCCGACCTTTAAAGAAAAACACCAATGCCTCGTTTTTGGAGCTGCACACCGAAACCAGACAAGATGTCTCCATACTTGCTTGGGTTAACCGCGGTGCATGAGGTGAGCAGAGGTCGCTCGAGATGATGCCGCTGCTATGAAGCACACTTTGGTGCCGACTGTTGAGTAAATAGGCAATTTTCCGAGTAGATTAATCCATGAAATAATTACTAACATGGCATTGACTAGATTCACGGCATATTGATCACACAACATACTAGCAAGTAATACGCATATAGCAGAAACATCTACGCATATAGCTAGTACTACTAGGACAGAAATAAACACAAGCGGGATAAACAGGTTATACCCTCCGATCGGCCACTTGGTTGTAGAAGCAGCGTTGGCGGCGGCAGCATCCTCTGTCGCCTTCTTCTCGGCTTCGACCTTTTCGAGGAGGAGACGGTTGGTCTCGATTGGTTCAACCATTGCGATGACAAGGACGACGTGGACGTAGATGAAGCAGACGGACGGAGGTGAGTAGTCGCGTGATCGCTCCCCAAAAACGTAATCGCTCCTCTCCCGTACAGGAACCGAGAGGCGGGCTTTCGGAGGCCTGCTCTCCCGTCGACCGTGTACGCGGTCAACGGGACAGAGTCTCCGGCGGCAGCAACAACAAAATGAACGACACGTGAGGCCGAGGCGATCTGATGTCGTGACGGCTCGTGTTGGTGTTAGCCCTGCTTATATAGGCGGTCGGGTGGAGAGACGTGGGCCGAACCCACGTCCGAGTCGGTGGCAGCCCACGATCCATTGTCTCGGATCATGGCACATCCTTTCGTGTTCTCCGTTCCAAACCAGCAAAACTAAGCGTGTAGGTATGAGCTCGGCTCGGCTCATTCCTGCAACCCGCAGTGCGTCGTAACGAGGCATGGAGTAGCAAGGCGGGCGACGGAGGATGATTGCACGAGGGCCTCTTCTCTTCTCACTCTCTAATGAAGGGGTCCAACTTCTTCTCCACTAGCGGAGTGGGACAAAACTTCCCACCACCACCTACATCGGCCCTTGGAGATTTCTGAAATTCTCTTATGGGCCTAAAGCCCACCACTAATTTCAGCAATCGCCCACCAGATCTCAAGGGCACATCATGTTCCCTCGTTCTAATCATTGTTTTAAAATACCAGCATTTCAGTAAAGAACTTTTAAGGTTGAGCTTCACCAAAAACAAGTAGCTACACCCCTCTACAACTGAACAATGGATTATGCCTTGAATTATTAGTTTGGCATAAATAAGCTTCACCACAAGTCTTACTAGTACTGGGCTACCTTAGGCTGACCCCTTGGGTGGAGCATATAAGTCACACTCCTGGCCTATTCATGAGTTTACTACAGATTACCCCTATCTCATAGACTGTGACCGACAGTCAGGCTTATATAGGTGTGTTCCTCCAAATATCTCTCTGTAGGACAGCATCTTGCTTACACATAAGCTTTAGAACACATTAAGACAATAGTCATCCTACCATACAGTATCCGAGAGCATTGCACGTCCAACGGAGTGGGTTAGTAAAGTTACTCTCGTCAGTTCACCACTGGCTTGTTTTCCCAGGTCCTACTTCATGGGATCTCCGATCATATAGGTTGTGTTATTGCCATGGAAACTCATATGGGTCTCATACCCATCTTCCTCGATGCACTATGTATCACAACACGTGATAGCCCTTTATTAAAGGGATTTGCCAGATTCTTAGCCGTTTGGATGTAATCCAATGCTACCACTCCGGAGTTTCTCAAAAGTCTGACAGAGTTAAATCTCATTCTTATATGTTTGTTGGACTTCATATTATCCTTTGAACTCTTCACTTTGACAATAATTGTCTGATTATCGCAGTTATAAGGATTGCCGGAACCGGCTTCTCAACCACAGGTAAGCCCATCAAAAGATCTTAAAGAAATTCTGCTTCGACACCACATGTGTCTAATGCTGTTAATTCTGCTTCCATTGTCGATCTCGTTAAGATCGTTTGCTTGCAAGACTTCCGGGAAACATCACCACCTCCAAGAGTAAATATATACCGAGTAGTGGCCTTCATTTCATCAGCATCAGAGATCCGATCCGCATCACTATACCCTTCACGGACCGCTGGGTATCCCATATAGTGAAGTCCGTGGTTGATAGTACCTTTCACGTAGCGCATAATTCTTTCGACAACACGCCAATGAACATCGCCCAGGTTTGGAACAAACCGGTTAAGTTTGCTCAGAGCAAACGCGATGTCAGGCCTCGTTGCACTAGCTAGATACATAAGTGGACCAATATTTTGAGAGAATCTCAATTGATCTATAGTTGTGCCTTTGAACTTTCGAATCAGCACACTAGGATCATATGTTGTTTCAGAAATTTTGAAGTTTGAATATCCAAAGCGACTCAGAATCTTCTCAACAAAGTGGGATTGCAGAAGTCTAATCCCACCCTCATCATCTCTCCAAAGCTTGATGTTCATGATAACATTAGCCACCCGAAGATCTTTCATCTCAAAGTTTTGAGACAGAAAAGACTTAACCTCCTCAATCACATTGAGATTGGTTCCGAATATCAGTATGTCATCAACATACAAGCACAATATAACTCCTTCGCCCCCACCATGGCAATAGTATACAAATCTGTCAGCTTCATTAACAACGAAGCCAACAGATGTAAGAGTTGTATTAAACTTCTCATGCCATTGCATAGGTGTTGTCTCACACCATATAAGGATTTCAGCAACTTACACACCTTTCCTTCCTGACCTTCTATCACAAAGCCATCTGCTGTTGCATATAGATTTCCTCGTTTAGCTCTCCATTCAGGAAAGCCATCTTAACATCCATTTGATGAACGAGAAGACCATGCGAGGCCGCCAATGAGAGTAGTACTCGAATGGTGGTTAGTCTAGCCACAGGTGAAAAGTATCAAAGAAATCTTCTTCTTCTTTCTGGGCATAGCCCTTGGCCACAAGCGTAGACTTGTACTTTTCAATCGTACCATCAGGCCTAAGTTTCCTTCTGAACACCCACTTGCATCCCAATGGTTTGCAACCACAGGGAAGATCAGTAATTTCCCATGTCCCATTAGCCATGATGGAGTCCATCTCGCTACGGACCGCAACATTCCATTAATCAACATCTAGAGACGTATACGCTTCTGAAATAGAAGTGGGATTATCATCCACGAGGTAGACGAAGAAATCATCACCAAAGGTCTTTGCGGTCCTTTGCCTCTTGCCCCTACTAAGGGTTTCGTCGTTATCCTCCTCAGGATTTTCATCCTGTGTTTGTTCATAATATTCCATAGGAATGGCAGGCTCAGGACTTTCCTTAGATTCATGTCTAGAAGTGCTTTGCATATCTCTCATGGGGAAAATATCCTCAAATAATGTAGTATCCCTCGACTCCATAATTGTACCGACCTTCACGATAGGTACTTAAGATTTCATACGAGAAATCTATAGCCAACGCTATTCTTAGCGTAGCCCAAATTAAGGCAGTCCACGGTCTTTGGTCCAAGCTTACGCTTTTTGGGGATCGACACTTTGACTTTAGCCAAGCAGCCCCAAGTACGTAAGTACGAGAGCGTCGTCCTTCTCTTTCACCACTCCTCATAGGGAGTGACTTCTTTATCTTTTGTAGGAACCTTATTCAGGACATGCGCAATCAGTATAGCCTCCCCCCAGCATGCCATGGCTAATCCCGATGTATTTAACATGGCGTTAACCAAATCAGTTAGAGTACGGTTTTTCCGCTTGGCAGCCCCGTGTGACTGGGATGAATATGGAGGTGTCCTCTCATGAATAATTCCATGTTCCGCACAAAAAGAATCAAATTCGTTTGAGAAGTAATCTCCACCACGATCAGACCAGACTCGTTTAATTTTGTTTTCAAGTTGATTCTCAACTTCTGCCTTATAGATTTGAAAGTAGTGTAGAGCCTCATCTTTAGTATTTAACAGATACACATAGCAATATCTAGTGGTATCAATGTCATGAAATATTTCTTTCCACCTTTAGTCAACAGACCATTCATCTCACAAAGATCAGAATGTATGAGTTCTAATGGCGCGAAGTGTCTCTCCTCTGCAGCCTTGTGAGGCTTGCGAGGTTGCTTTGATTGCACACATGAATGGCACTTAGAACCTTTGGGTAATGTGAAACTTGGCATTAACTTCAGTTTTGCTAGCCGCAACATAACATCGAAACATATGAGACAAAGACGTGAATGCCAAACTTCATATTGACTAACACTTGAATGAATATTGTTCACGACTTTAGTACAAAAATCTGGAGTGGAAAGGCGGAACAGACCTCCACATTCATAACGCTTTCCAACAAAAAAATCATATTTCCTAACAACTACTTTAGTAGACTCGACGACCAACTTAAGGCCTTCTCTACACAGAAGGGAGCCACTAACGAGATTCTTCTTGATGGCGGGGACATGCTGCACGTTCTTCAGCTGGACGATCCTTCCCGAAGTAAACTTCATATCGACCGTGCCAACACCAAGAACATAAGCACTCACGCCATTCCCCATCAATACGGACCCTTGGCATGTGACCTGATAAGAAGAGAACATGAATATTTGCACTTGTGTCTACCCACCTGATATGTCAAAATCGGTAGGTTGACAAACTGAAAATACATTAAACGAAATACCGTACACAGATGCACCACTTTCATTGTTGCTCACAATCATATTGGGAGACTTTGAGTCCTGCCCTGGCTTCTTGTACTTGTTTGGGAACTTACTGACCCAATGTTCCTGAGAACCACAATTGAAGCAGCCATCTCCTTTCTTGTTCTTCTTGAAGGTATTCTTACCCTTCTTCTTAAAGTCGGTATTTCGTTGGACAAAATTCTTCCCCTTGTGCTTGTGGGAATTGAAGTTCCTCTGATGTACCATATTGGCAGCAGAAAGACCTTGGACCATTTTTCTGTGCGAGTCCTTTGCTTTAGAGTTCTTCTCAACACTCAGATAACCGATGATATCCTATATTGATAATTCACACCTCTCATGTTTCAGAGTAGTAGCAAAGTTCCTCCAGGAACTAGGCGGCTTAGCAATTATGCATCCCGCGACAAATGTGCCCTGTAAATTACACTTCAGAACCTCAAGTTCTTTAGCAATGCATATTATCTCATGAGCTGGTTCCAGTACACAACGGTTCTCAACCATTTTGTAATCATGGAACTGCTCCATAACATACATCTTGCTCCCAGCATCAGTGGCCCCGAATTTAGATTCGAGCGTCGCCCACAACTCTTTGGCTACGTGCATATGTAAATACGCATCAACCAGCTTATCTCCGATCACGCTTCATGGAATAGGACGGTGGCCTCTGGAAACATCTTCTCCTGTTCAGAAGAGATCGTTCCCATGGGAGTGACACCGGCTACCCAGAACACGTTCATAGCCGTGTTCCATAAGGTGGTTCTCATTTGCCAACGCTTGAAATAAGTATCGGTAAACTTATCCGGTTTCAGTGCAGCAGCAAAACCATTACTCGAAAAATTCCTACACATATTAGGCTTTTGGATTGTTGAGTAAGTAGGCAATTTTCCGAGTAGATTAATCCATGAAATAATTACTAACATGACATTGACTAGATTCATGACATACTGATCACGGAGCATACTAGAAAGTACTACACATATAGCCGAAACATCTATGCATATAGCTAGTACTACTAGGGAAGAAATAAACAGGAGCGGAATAAACATGTTATACCCTCTGATCGGCCACTTGGCCGTAGCAGTAGCGTTGGCGGCGGTAGCATTGTCTGCCGCCTTCTTCTCGGCTTCGGCCTTTTCGAGGAGGAGACGGTTGGCTTCACTTGGTTCAGCCATGACGATGAGGGGGACGACTCGGACGTAGACGAAGAAGATGGACGGAGGAGAGCAGTCGCATGATCGCTCCCCAAAAACCTAATCGCCCCTCTCCCGTACAAGAACCGGAGAGGCGGGGTTTCGGAGGCCTGCTCTCCCGTCGACCGTGTACGCGGTGAACGGGACGGAGTCGCCGGCGGAAGTAGTAGCGAAAGGAACAAGCGCGTGAGGCAGAGGCGATCTGATGTCGTGACAGCTAGGGTTGGTGGTAGCCCTGCTTATATAGGCCGCCGGGTGGAGAGACGTGGGCCGAACACACGTCCGAGTCGGTGACAGCCCAGGATCCGACGTTTGAGATCGTGGCGCATCTGTTACGTATTCTCTGTTCCTGACCGGCAAAAATAAGCGCGTAGGTATGAGCTTGGCTCGACTCATTCTCGGAACCTACGGTAGGTCGCATCCTGACGAGGCTTGGCGTGGCGAGGCAGGCGGTGGAGGCGGAGTGCATGAGGGCCTCTTCTCTTCTCACTCTCCACTAGCATGTAGAAGAGAGACCCTTATAAAGGGGTCCAACTTCTTCTCCACTAGCGGGGTGGTACCAAACTTCCCACCACCACCTTGTAATGCCACTACCTACATGGGCCCTTGGAGATTTCTAAAATTCTATTATGGTCCTAAAGCCCACCACTAATTTCAACAATCCCCCACCATATCTCAAGGGCAAATCGTGTTCCCTCGTTCCAATCACTGTTGTAATATACCAACATTTCAGTGAAGACCTGTTAAGGTTGAGCTTCACCTAGAACAAGTAGCTACACCCCTTTACAACTGAACAATGGACTATGCCTTGAATTGTCAGTTCGGCATAAATAAGCTTCACCACAAGTCTTACTATTACTAGGCTATCGAAGGCTGACCGCTCGGGTGGAGCATATAAGTCACACTCCTGGCCTATTGATGAGTTTACTAGAGATCACCCCAATCTCATAGACTAAGACCATCAGTCAGGCTCATATAGCTATGTTCCTCCAAAGATCGCTCTGTAGGACATCACCTTGATTACACATAAGCTTTAGAACACATTAATACAGTAATCATCCTACCATACAGTATTCGAGAGCATTGCATCTCCAACGGAGTGGGTTAGTAAAGTTACTCTCCTCAGTTCACCACTGGCTTATTTTCCCAGGTCCTACTTCACGGGATCTCCGATCATATAGGTTGCATTACTGCCATGGCAACTCATGTGGGTCTCATACCCATCTCCCTCGATGCACTATCTATCACAACACGTGATAGCCCTTTAGTAAAGGGATCTGTCAGATTCTTAGTCGTTTGGATGTAATCCAACGCTATCACTCCGGAGTTTCTCAAACGTCTGACAGACTTCAATCTCATTCTTATATGTTTGTTGGACTACATATTATCCTTTGAACTCTTCACTTCGACAATAAATGTCTGATTATCGCAGTTCATAAGGATAGCCGGAACCGGCTTCTCAACCACACGTAATTCCATCAAAAGATTTCGAAGAAATTCTGCTTCGACACCACATGTGTCTAATGCTGTTAATTCTGCTTCCATTGTCGATCTCCTTAAGATTGTTTGCTTACAAGACTTCCAGGAAACAACACCACCTCCAAGAGTAAATATATATCGAGTAGTGGCCTTCATGTCATAAGCATCAAAGATCCGATTCGCATCACTATACCCCTCAAGTACCGATGGTTATCCCATATAGTGAAGTCCGTGGTTGATAGTACCTTTCAGGTAGCGCATAATTCTTTCAATAGCACGCCAATGTACATCACCCGGGTTTGCAACAAATCGGCTAAGTTTGCTCACAGCAAACGTGATGTCAGGCCTCGTTGCCCTAGCTAGATACATAAACGGGCTAATAATTTCAGAGAATCTCAATTGATCTATAGTTGTGCCTTTGAACTTTCGAATCAACACACTAGGATCATATGGTCTTCGAGACACTTTGCAGTCTGAATATCCAAAGCGACTAAAAATCTTCTCAACATAGTGGGATTGTAGAAGTGTAATCCCACCCTCATCATCTCTCAAAATCTTGATGTTCAAGATAACATCAGCCACCCCAAGATCCTTCATCTCAAAGTTTTGAGACAGAAAAGACTTAACCTCCTCAATCACTTTGACGTTGGTTCCAAATATAAGTATGTCATCAACATACAAGGAGTGAAGTCTGAAATAAACCTTAAGATTGTAATTGCCGACTCAACTGAACCCTCATCTCTAAATCCCTGAAATTTGTACCCTAACCTTTCGAATCCCGGTCTATCCAATCCCTAGATATGTTTGACAGAGCAGGAAAAGCACAATCCTGTCGGGTGTTCGCTTTTCTCCTAGGTGTGGGTCAACACATCATAGCCATTTTTCCCATCTGGCCACGACGAGCTTGAGTAGAGGGGAGCACCGGAGCAGCACAAGATGGCAACCACCAACGTAGAGTTCGGCAGCCAATATATATCACGCCAAGCTCTAGGCGCGGTCGTAAAGAGAAGGCCACGCTGATCCCGCACAGCGCGGCAGACGCCGACGCCGCCATCGCGGCCGACTCCATTAGCAGCCCCGTCACCTCCACCTTCGTCGCGCTGCCTTGGCCACCGTCGAGGATGCTAAGGCGCGAGGGACGGCTGGCACACTCTCTGGCCGCGGCGGCGAGGCGTGCAAGCTCCTTGCCGGCCCTGCGCTGCGCCACATGGCCGAATCCAAGCGCGCCCCGTCGCATCGGTGCACAGCGGCAAACGCCTCAGCCACGTCCTGCTTGAGCGTGACCACGGCCTCCTGGAAGTATCCGTGCGCATCGGCGAGGCGGAGGAAGGAGTATAAGAGCCGGTCGACGTTGCCGCCAGTGCCGGAGAGCTCGCCCTGGGCCTTGGGAAGTGATACGTCTCAAACGTATCTATAATTTTTTATGGTTTCACGCTATTATCTTGTCTTCTTTGGATGTTTTATGTACCTTTTATATCTTTTTTGGGACTAACTTATTAATTCAGTGCCAAGTGACAGTTACTGTTTTTGTGTGTTTTTGACTCTTTTCAGATCTGATTTTGGAACGGAGTCCAAACGGAATAAAAACCCCGAAATGATTTTTTTCCCGAATGGAAGAAGATCAAGGGGCCTCTGGGCCAAGCCAGGTAGGCTCCAGGGAGCCCACAATCTCCCACTCCGCCACCAGGGGGGAGGCGGCGGTGTGAGGGCTTGTGGCCTCCCTGGCCTCCCCCTAACCTAGATCCTTGGCCTATATATTTCCAAATATTCAGCAAAAAATCAGGGGAGCCTCGAAAATACTTTCCGCCGCCGCAAGCTTCCGTTTCCGCGAGATCTCATCTAGAGACCCTTCCCGGCGCCCTGCCGGAGGGGACTTTGGAGTTAGAGGGCTTCTTCATCATCATCATCGTCCCTCCAATGACTCGTGAGTAGTTCACTTCAGACCTACGGGTCCGTAGTTAGTAGCTAGATGGCTTCATCTCTCTCTTGGATCTGCAATACCAAGTTCTCCATGATCTTCATGGAGATCTATCCGATGTAATCTTCTTTGGTGGTGTGTTTGTCGAGATCCAATGAATTGTGGATTCGTGATCAGATTATCTATGATATATATTTGAGTCTTTGCTGATTTCTTATATGCATGATTTGATATCCTTGTAAGTCTCTTCGAGTCTTGGGTTTTGTTTGGCCAACTAGATCTATGATTCTTGAAATGGGAGAAGTGCTTGGTTTTGGGATCTACCATGTGGTGACCTTTCCCAGTGACAGTAGGGGCAGCAAGGCACACATCAAGTAGTTGCCATCAAGGGTAACAAGATGGGGGTTTTATCATTAGTTTGAGATTATCCATCTACACCATGTCATCTTGCTTAAGGCGTTACTCTGTTCTTATGGACTTAATACACTAGATGCATGCTGGATAGCGGTCGGCGTGTGGAGTAATAGTAGTAGATGCAGAAAGTATCGGTCTACTTGTTTTGGACATGATGCCTATAGATATAATCATTGCATAGATATCGTCACGACTTTGCGCGGTTCAATCAATTGCTCGACAGTAATCCCTTCACCCACCGTCTACTTGCGTTCATGAGAGAAGCCACTAGTAAACACTACGGCCCCCGGGTCTAATAACATCCATCGTTTACACCTACGCTTTTATTTTGCTTTGTTACTTTGTTGCTTTCAGTTCTGACTTGGCAAACAATCTATAAGGGATTCACAACCCCTTCATAGCGTTGGGAGCAAGCTTTTGTGTTTGTGCAGGATCTTGAGATACTCTTCCACTGGATTGATACCTTCGTTCTCAAACTGAGGGAAATACTTACCACCGCTACGCTACATCACCCTTTCCGCTTCGAGGGAACACCAACGCAAGGCTCCAAGGCCACGGGGGAAATCCTTTGCATACTTGCCTAGGAAGTCCCTTAAGGCGTAGTCGTAGCAGAAGGATTCCTGGTGCCGTCGACACACCTATTTCTGTTTCCATTGGAAGGTCTTTTGTTGCAGTAGCAGAAGTATTTCTGGCGCCGTTGTCGGGGAGGAGAAATCAAGATCTACACAAGTAGGTCTCACAAACTCTTCTCTTGCATTTACTTTTGTTGCGAGTTGCCTCTCGTTTTCCTCTCCCCCACTTCACATTTGTCGTTTTCTTTTGCCTTTCTCGTTCGCCGTTTTCTTTTTCCTTTGCCATTTCTCTTTGCCGGTTTACTCGCTTGCTTGTGTGCTTGTTTGTTTGTTGAAGTCATCATGGCTGAAAACACAAAACTTTGCAACTTCTCGAGCAATAATAATAATGATTTTATTAGTACTCCGATTGCTCCCGCCAATAGTGCGGAATCGAATGAAATCAACGCAGCTTTGCTGAATCTTGTTATGAAAGAGCAATTCTCTGGCCTTCCTAGTGAAGATGTCGCATCCCATCTCAATACCTTCATTGAGCTTTGTGATATGCAAAATAAAAGAGATGTGGATAATGACGTGATTAAGTTGAAACTTTTTCCTTTCTCATTGCGAGATCGCGCAAAAACTTGGTTTTCTTCTTTGCCTAAAAATAGTATCGATTCTTGGGATAAGTGCAAAGATGCTTACATATCCAAGTATTTTCCGCCGGCTAAGATCATCTCCTTACGTAACGATATCATGAATTTCAAGCAACTTGATCATGAACACGTTGCACAATCTTGGGAGTGGATGAATCTTGTGATTGGAAATTGTCCCGCTCATGGCTTGAGTTTGTGGATGATTATACAAATCTTTTTCGCTGGCTTGAATTTCGCTTCTCGCAATATCTTGCACTCCGCCTCAGGTGGAACATTCATGGAAATCACGTTAGGAGACTCTACAAAACTCCTAGACAATATCATGACCAACTACTCTCAGTGGCACACTGAAAGGTCGCCTGCTAGCAAAAAGGTGCACGCTATAGATGAGATTAACTCGCTTAGTGCTAAGATGGACGAGTTGATGAATTTGGTTGCTAGTACAAACGCTACCGTAGATCCTAATGACATGCCACTATCTTCTTTGATTGAGAGTAGCAACGCTAGTTTGGACGTGAATTTTGTTGGTAGGAACAATTTTGGCAACAATAATGCTTTTAGAGGAAACTATGTTCCTAGGACTTTTCCTAGTAACTCCTCTAACAATTATGGCAATTCCTACGGCAACACTTATGGAAATCACAACAAATTACCCTCTGATCTAGAGAGTAATATCAAAGAGTTCATCAGCTCTCAAAAGATTTTCAATGCGTCCATAGAGGAAAAACTACTCAAAATAGACGATTTGGCTAAAAGCGTTGATAGGATGTCTTGTGATATTGATGCTTTGAAATTTAGATGCAGTCCTCCCAAGGTTAACTTGGATGAAAGTTTGAAAGCTATGCGTATCTCCATGAATGAGAGCAAAGAAAGAACCGCCCAAATTCGCGCTAGACATGAATGGTTTAAAAGGGTGCGTTCTAGTGATGCAAATCACGAAGACCTTAAAGTGCTTGGTGTGTCTCCTCTCGAATCATTGTTTTCGCGTGTCAAACCTACTTATGGAGGGGCTGGGTATGAATCCACTTTGGTTGAAAAACGCCCCAATGATTCGGACTCCACCTATCTTGATGATAAAGGTGTGGAGAGTGGAGTAGAAGAAGTAAAAATTCTGGGTAGTAATGAAACTCCCACTTTGGATTTCAAGGAATTCAATTATGATAATTGCTCCTTGTTTGAATGCACTTCTTTGATGCAATCCATGGCAAACTCTCCACACGCTTATAGCCAAAGCAAAGCCTTTACCGCGCATATCGTTGATGCTATGATGAAATCTCTTGAAGAGAAGCTCGAACTAGAAGTCTCTATACCTAGACAAATTCATGATGAGTGGGAACCTACTATCAAAATCAAAATCAAAAACTATGAGTGCAATGCTTTGTGTGATTTGGGTGCTAGTGTTTCCGCGATTCCAAAGTCTTTATGTAATATTCTTGGTTTTCATGAGATTGAAGAGTGTTCTCTTAATTTGCATCTTGCGGATTCTACTGTCAAGAAACCCATGGGGAGGATCGATGATGTTTTTATTGTTGCAAATAAGAACTATGTACCCGTGGATTTCATTGTACTTGATATAGATTGCAATCCTTCATGTCCCATTATTCTTGGTAGACCTTTCCTAAGGACTATTGATGTTATCATCGATATGAAGGAATGGAATATTAGATTTCAATTTCCTTTAAAGAAGGGCATGGAGCACTTTCCTAGAAAGAAAATAAGATTAACTTATGAATCTATGATGAGGGCTACTTATGGTGTGAGCACCAAAGATGACTATACGTGATTCCATCACTTTTTGCCTAGCTAAGGGCATTAAACAAAAGCGCTTGTTGAGAGGCAACCCAACGAATCTATCCTTTTTCTTTCTGTTTTGTGTTTTCCACAATTTCATAATTCTGTTATGATTGTGTTTTTTGTGTTTCTTTTTGCGTTTGTGCCAAGTAAAACCGTTATGATTAGTCTTGTGGATGATCGTTTGGTCATGCTGGAAAAGACAGAAACTTTCTGCTCACGAAAAGAATTTTCATTTTTTTATGTAAGAGCTTTTGAGTTGATTCCTTTTTCGGCTGATTTCTAGGCAAATTCTTCAGACTATCGTAATTTTTCAGAATTTTTGAAGTACCAGAGGTATACAAAATATACAGGTTGCTACAGACTGGTCTGCTGTTAACAGATTCTGTTTTTGTTGTGTTGGTTGCTTATTTTGATGAAACTATGGATAGTATAGGGGGGTATTAGCCATGGAATATTGAAAGTACAGTAACCCAACATCAGCACAAGTAGAATTTAGGTTTGCTATAGTACCTAAGGAACTGGTGGTTTGCTTTCTTGTACTAATGTTATCACGAGTTTCTGTTTAAGTTTCGTGTTGTGAAGTTTTCAAGTTCTGGGTGAAGTTCTTATGGACAAAAAGATAAAGAGTGGCAAGAGCTCAAGATTGGGGATGCCCAAGGCACCCCAAGAGATTCAAAGATGCCGTAAAATCCTAAGCTTGGGGATGCCCCGGGAAGGCATCCCCTCTCTCGTCTTCAATCCATCGGTAACGTTACTTGGGGCTATATTTTTATTCACCACATGTTATGTGTTTTTGCTTGGAGCGTCTTGTATCGTAGGAGTATTTTATTTTTGTTGTGACACAATCATCCTTGATGCACACCTAGAGAGAGAGACATCCACACACCGTGATTTTCTCGAGCTTCACCTATATCTTTTGGTAGACAATTCAGCTCACATGTGCTTCACTTATATCTTTTGAGCTAGATACTTTTGCTCTATGTGCTTCACTTATATCTTTTAGAGCACAGCGGTGCATGGCTTGGTAGTTGATCTATGATTTTAAAGCAGTCTCAAAAGGGGTAGTTATCCAAAGGGATACGAAAACTTCCACCTTCATGTGCATTGAATAGTTAGAGAAGTTTGATTCATCTCAATTAGTTTTGAGTTGTGGTTATGGTAATATTGAAGTCAGGCTAGTAAGGTGTTGTGAATCTACAAATACTTGTGTTGAAGTTAGTGATTCCTGTAGCATGCACGAATGGCGAACCGCTATGTGATGAAATCTGAGCATGATTAGTATATTGATTGTTATCCTTTGCGTGGCGGTCGGGATCGCGCGATGATTTATACCTACCAACCCTTCCCCTAGGAGTATGCGTTGAATGCTTTGTTTCGATTACTAATAAAACTTTTGCAACAAGTATATGAGTTCTTCATGACTATTGTTGAGTCCATGGTTTAGATGCACTTTCACCTACCACCATCACT
This sequence comes from Hordeum vulgare subsp. vulgare, assembly GCF_904849725.1. Classification (NCBI taxonomy): domain Eukaryota; kingdom Viridiplantae; phylum Streptophyta; class Magnoliopsida; order Poales; family Poaceae; genus Hordeum; species Hordeum vulgare. Next base: position 224,086,583 of record NC_058519.1, read on the forward strand.
ATCTTCTTAGTGCCGTGCAACTTTCGCCGGTGCACAAAACCCACCATTAGCCTCCCTCAAAACAGCCACCATACCTACCTACTATGGCTTTGTCAAAGTCATTCCGAGATATATTGCCATTCAACTACCACCATGACATGTGCCACCACGTCTACATTGCCATTGCATGATCGTATGATAGCTAGCATGATGTTTCCATTGATGTCTGTGCCATGCTAGATCATTGCCACGGTACACTACCGAAGGCATTCCATATAGAGTCATTGTTACTCTAAGTTTTGAGTTGAAAGTGTGATGATCATCATTAATAGAGAATTTTCCCATGTGAGGAAATAAAAGAGGCCCAAGAAGCCCACAAAAAAAAGAGGCCAAAGAGCCCACCAAATAAAAAAAATGAGAGAAAAAGAGAGAAGGGACAATGCTACCACTATTTCCGCACTTGTGCATATTAAGCACCATGATCTTCATGATTGAGAGTCTCTCGTTTTGTCACCACCATATAGCTAGTGGGAAATTTTCATTATATAACTTGGCTTGTATGTTCAAATGATAGGCTTCCTCAAAATTGCCTTAGGTCTTCGTGAGCAAGCAAGTTGGATGCACACCCACTAGTTTTCTTTAAGAGCTTTCACATACTCGTAGCTCTAGTGCATCATTTGTATGGCAATCCCTACTCCTTCACATTGATATCTATTGATGAGCATCTCCACAGCTCATTGATATGCCTAGTTAATGTGACTATCTTCTCTTTTTTGTCTTGCAACCTCGTCCACATTCAACACCATCTATAGTGCTATAACCATGGCTCACGCTCATGTATTGCGTGAGAGTTGAAAATGTTTGAGAAAGTAAAGATGTGAAACAATTACTTGGCCAATACCGGGGTTGTGCATGATTTAAATTCGTTGTGCAATGATGATAGAGCATAGCCAGACTATATGCTTTTGTAGGGATAACTTTCTTTTGGCCTTGTTATTTTGAAAGTGCATGATTAACTTGCTAGTTTGCTTTAATGATTATTGTTTCCACGTCAATAGCAAAGTATTGTTTTGAATCTAATGGATCTGAACATTCACGTCACATAAGAGGAATTACAAAGGACATCTATGCTAGGTAGCATGAAAGCATCAAAAATTCATTATTTATCACTTCCCTACTCGAGGACGAGCAGGAGTTAAGCTTGGGAATGCTTGATACGTCTCAAACATATCTATAATTTTTGATGGTTTCACGCTGTTATCTTGTCTTATTTGGATGTTTTATGTACCTTTTATCTCTTTTTGGGACTAACTTATTAATTCGTGCCAAGTGCCAGTTCTTGTTTTTTGTGTGTTTTTGACTCTTTTCAGATCTGATTTTGGAACGGAGTCCAAACGGAATAAAAACCCTGAAATGTTTTTTTCCCGGACGGAAGAAGATCAGGGGGCCTCTAGGCCAAGCCAGGTGGGCTCCAGGGAGCCCACAAGATCCCACTCCACCACCAGGGGGGAGGCGGCGGTGTGAGGGCTTGTGGCCTCCCTGGCCGCCCCCTGACCTAGATCTTTGGCCTATATATTCCCAAATATTCAGCAAAAAATCAGGGGAGCCTCAAAAATACTTTTCCACCGCCTCAAGCTTCCATTTCCGCGAGATCTCATCTATAGACCCTTCCCGGCGCACTGCCGGAGGGGACTTTGGAGTTGGAGGGCTTCTTCATCATCATCATCGCCACTCCAATGACTCGTCAGTAGTTCACTTCAGACCTACGGGTCCGTAGTTAGTAGCTAGATGGCTTCTTCTCTCTCTTGGATCTTCAATACCAAGTTCTCCATGATCTTCATGGAGATCTATCCGATGAAATCTTCTTTGGCGGTGTGTTTGTCGAGATCCGCTGAATTGTGGATTTGTGATCAGATTATCTATGATATATATTTGAGTCTTTGCTGATTTCTTATATGCATGATTTGATATACTTGTAAGTCTCTCCGAGTCTTCGGTTTTATTTGGCCAACTAGATCTATGATTCTTGCAATGGGAGAAGTGCTTGGTTTTGGGTTCTACTATGTGGTGACCTTTCCAAGTGACAGTTGGGGCAGCAAGGCACACATCAAGTAGTTGCCATCAAGGGTAAAAAGATGGGGTTTTTATCATTGGTTTGAGATTATCCCTCTACATCATGTCATCTTGCTTAAGGAGTTACTCTGTTCTTATGGACTAACTACACTAGATGCATGCTGGATAGCGGTCGACGTGTGGAGTAATAGTAGTAGATGCAGAAAGTATCGGTCTACTTGTTCTGGACGTGATGCCTATAGATATAATCATTGCATATATATCGTCACGACTTTTCGCGGTTCTATCAATTGCTCGACAGTATTTTGTTCACCACTACTGGAATTCAGAATTTTGCCGTCTGCATTGCCTTTGTCGTCTGCTGACGCATGGCAAAGGTACTCTTTGCCGTCAGCTATCATAGTGCTGACGGCAAAGAGGTGTCTGATGGCAAAGTTTCAATTTGCCGTCTGCCATCTCCTGGCGGACGGCAAAGGAGCCCTATGCGGACGGCAAAGGTTTGGCCGACGGCAAAGCCCCCCACCCAAACGACCGAAACCCACCCCCACCTACCCGCCCCTTTGTCCTCTGCCTCGGACTCCTTTGCCGTGTGCGTGGGAGCACGACGGACGGCAAAGGGGACGGTGGCCCCACCCCACTAACGGCTGCCGGCCCCCACTACCTGCCGCACGGCTTCGCCCTCCTCCCAGCTCCCGCACGACCTCTCTAGAACGTCCGCCCCTACCCCACCCGGCGCCGCCACCAACCTGCGCCGCCTCCACCCGCCGCCGCCACCTCCATGCGCCACCACCACCCTACGCCGCGCCCACCCGGCGCCGCCACCACCCTGTGCCGCCACCACCCGGCGCTTCCCCCACCCGGCACCGCCACCACCCTGCGCTGCCCCTCCCTGCTCCACCACCACCCTGCGCCACCACCACCCAGCACCGCCGCCCCTCCTCCCTGCGCCGCCCCTCCTCCCTGCGCCGCCCCGCCACCTGCGCTGCCGGTACATTTTTTTTCTGTTAAATTATGTAGTTAGTTTATTAGGTAGAATAAAGTAGATCGAAAAAATAGATAGAAAATAAAAAAAAACTTAGAAGAAAATAATAGAAGAAAGTTAGTTTTTTTCCTGTTTAATTAGATAGTTAGATTTTTGTTTTTTTTCTGTTAAATTATATAGTTAGTTTATTAGGTAGAATAAAGTAGATAGAAAAGAAATAATAGAAAAAAATAGATAGAAAATAAAAAACTTAGAAAAGAAGAAGAAGAAGAAGAAGAAGAAGAAGAAGAAGAAAGAGGAGAGGAGGAGAAAGAGGAGAGGAGGAGAAACAGAACAGAAAGAAGAAATAGAAGAAGAGGAGGAGGAGAAAGAAGAAGAAGAAGAAGAAGAAGAAGAAGAAGAGGAAGAGGAAGAGGAGAGAAAAGAAGAAGAAGAAGAAGAAGAAGAAGAAGAAGAAGAAGAGGATGAGGAGGAGAAAGAAGAAGAAGAAAAAGAGGAGAGAGGAGAAGAAGAAAGAAAAGGACCCCGACCCCCGACCCCCCGCCCACGAGCCCCGACGCCCGACGCCACCAACCCCCGAGGCCCGACGCCACCAAACTCGGACCCTCGACCCCCGACGCCACTGACACCTGACTCCCGACCCCCGACACCCGACACCACTGACCCCCGACCCCCGACTCTCGACCCTCGACGCCCGACGCACTACTAGGAAAAGGCTTGCTAGTGGCGCACCATTTTTTGCTACTAATGGCGCACTATAGGTGCGCCACTAGCATCACACCATTAGATTTTTTTACTAATAGCGCACTACAAGTGCGCCATTAGTATCTGGTATACTAATGGCGCACCAGGTAGTGCGCCATTAGTATTGCTGACGGTGTGCTATTAGTATCTGGTATACTAATGACGCACCAGGTAGTGCGCCATTAGTATATATGTTGGTGTGCCATTAGTATATATCCCGGTGCGCCATTAGTATTGATACTGGTGCGCCATTAGTATATATCCTGGTGCACCATTACTATAGCTTATGGTGCGCCATTAGTATGCCTCCCAGGGCCATATTTACCCATATGCTCTGGCTTACTAATGGCGCACTAGTGTGCTGAGTCATGCGCCACTAGTATGAATATTAGGTATTTATTTTATTTTTTCTGATATTTGCACAGATTACAAAACATATTATTGCACAGAATATAGATAGCACAACATATAAACAACAGATTTATCGAATACAATAGAAGATTAGTCTCCGAATACAATTCATCATATTAGTCTCTGAATTTAAAATACCGAAGAAAGTTAGAACATTACAAGTCTCGAGACCGGGAGTAGCGAGTTTGTCTTCACATTACAAGTCGATATATCGACCATCTAAACTACCATCACATATAGAAGAGAGCTGCGGTCATCACGATGAGCATAATCGCAATGAAACTGGTCTTCATCCGGTTCCTCCAACGCTCCCTCCTCTCTCCCGCTAGATAGCGCGCGTATCTAACTTCCGCCTCCGCCCTTGTGGTGTACCCTTTGTAACTATTACCGCTGAATCGGTGAACCTATCTCCGACACTCCTCCCAGTCGTCGTAGACTCCGGGAACCTTACCCTTGTACACGACATACGACGGCATCTCTATGCACTAGCCAAACAAAACGTTAGTAGCAATTCACAGAGACATACAAGTTCATTAAAGTTTAATATTACAACTATAACAGCACGATTCATGGTCCTACTAATAAATAGCATCGATTATATATAAGTTGAACGACTGTCCAAACCAAAGAGACATACCAGTTCATTAAAGTTTAATATTGCAACATGAATTAGTAGCGATTCATGGGAACGTGGATGAAGCCGCCGTCTTTCATGATGGTCATGAAATTGCGGTCGTTGTCAGCCTGCATTTGTAGCATTGTATCTATCTCACTATTGGACAACGGAGATCTGAGGTAGAACTGCCACGAGGTACGAAGGACATCTTGATGGATGATTTCCGCAAACTCCGACTGGATGCGAAAGAATTCTTGTCTGATGTCCGCATCCTGGATTGCCGACAAGCGTGCGGCCCAAGCTTTGAGATTATTTGGTAGCCGAAGGTGATTACCGTCCCGTATGATCGCCCGCATGTGATGGAGGGCGTAGTAGGCATCCTTCTGACTGCCAGGAGGCTGCTTGACGTAGGCGAACATCGTATTGTGGGTGAACACGTGCTTGCTATGCCTGAGACTTGTCCTGCTGAAGGTGCCTCCAGATATGGCGTAGCCGGGAAGAGCTTCATCAAGAACTTTGTTGATATTTGTGTAGTCTTTTTTTGACTGACGGTCCGAGTCGAAATATGTGGCCGTGGAATATTTCAGGCTTAAGAGGATGAGCGTGCAACGTGTGTCACTGCACAAAACACGGAATGTTAGAAAAAAAAGGACGATCAAAATCTAAGAAATCATATGTTACGTGGCGATGAGGGGATAATTTACCAGGGAAAGTAAGGCACGAGGAAGTTATCCTTTTCTGAGTTTGCCAGAATGACGCCTTCGAGGTATGAACTCGCGACTTGCCGGTCCCCAGCGCTCCTCAAGATCTTGGCACGCATATAGAAGGGGTCGACTATCACTAGGTCCGGGGATTGTCTCTAATGATCCGCATCTCCATACTCAGCGAAAATAGCCAAACGAAGGTGTAGTGCATCATATGAAGGTTAAACATAGCGAAGATGTCAGCAAACCGCAGGACAATCATACCCCCGATGGCGCTATCGACAAAGCCCTTGCCCTCTGGCACCTTGGCCACGAAAACCGGGTATGCCACATTATTTTCGGAGAGACGCCGCTTCTCCAAACAAAGAACACTGTCATGCAGACTCCGCATAGCACCGGTTGCAGCATTGAGCAGATTAGTCGGTAGATATCCTTAGGTGAAGGTGGCCCGTCCAGAGCACGGATCGTACTCAGTGCCGGCTGGCTCGCACCCTTGTTAGTCTTTCTTTTCCGTCCCTTCTTCTGCTGATGTAATGGGATCCAGTTCATCTTCTTAGAGACCACCTTCTTGAGTGTTTTGGGGCTGATAATATTTCGCACCTCGGCTATCTGAGGCTCGGTGAGGCGGCAGCTGGAGGCGTCTCCTCAAAACTAAACGCCAGACAACGCCTGTTGCAATTGGGTTTCTCTCCGGTTCCAGCTAGATCACGGTCGTCTTTTGCAGGGTTGGGTTCTTGAGAAGGAGGCCCCAAGAATTCCTCACCGTACCCATGTTCGGCAAAGTACTTATCGACATTGGTAAATGTACCATCGTCGTCATCGTCGTCGTCCGGAACCTGTGCCATATGCATGTCCGGATCGTGTGCCATATGCATGTCTGGTAGCGTTGCGGCGGTCTTGCCATGGCTTGGCGCAGGCACGACTGGCGGTGTTGTCTGTGGGGTGGTGTCCCCCGCCCCCAAACGAATCTGGCTCTTCGGCCAAAGCAAGGGCCAGCTTAAGAAGGCGTTGAGGGTCATCACATCATCTATGTCGGCCCCAGCGGGGTGGAACGGAGGTAACAAGTCATCGCAGCCTCGCAGCACCCGAACCAGTTGAACCCTATACGTGGTGGGTGGCATCGGTTTACCATGGAACATGGGGCTGCCCGGTTGAACGATTCTGCCCTTGGCGACATCGATCAACTCGCCGCCCATGAAGTGCAGGAGAGTGCATGGAACGTCGGCGCCGGCGCCCTGCGAAAACATGTAGGGCGTCAAGGGATGCCCAGTCAAAGGCAAGCAAATGAACTCATCGGCCGAGAGAGGCTTAGTTACCATGATGGTGTCGAGCTTGGGAATGTCGAGGCACCGCCAACGGCGGGCGTGCAGGTGACGGAGGGGCCGCTTGCTGCCGAGGTGCCGGCCGGCGCCGGAGACACCGATGGCGCCTGCGCCGGAGACACCAATGGCGTCACCTCCACTTTGTGCGAGTTGCTGGCCGTGAAGATGGGAATCCGGGGCGACACCTATTGGCCGCCCGCAATCCACGCCTGCAGCCCCTCAATCAAGGTAGGCACAATGGCGGTGATCACCCCTCCCACTTGGTTTTGCACTAGCTCTTGGACCATCTCCGGAATCTGCGCCACTTTTGCCTTGAGTGCTTCAACCTCGTGCGACTGGCTTACCAAGTTGGTATTTCTCTCCTTTCGCCCACCAGCGCTATAGTATGACGACGGCTTACTGGACTTATCCTTGTTTTTCATTATGTTAAATGCCCTATTTAAATTGGGGTCCCAATGGGAGCTCTGAGACGACCCCGCGCTACTGCTTTTAGTGTCCTGCAGAAGGAATGAACCATTTAGAAATTTGGCTTCATTAATTAGAATGCAACCATATGGAGCTAATTACGTGGGGTGTATTCCTTACCAGAACACGCTCAAGCGCCCTGGTCTTCGCATCCGTGGTAAGCTCCTTTGTTACTAGGTCCACCTTGTAGCGGGCCCTGACATAGTTCCTGGTCTGCTTGTCACCGTATTTCTCGAAGCAGGGTGGTAGGCCTTGCTCGGCACGCTCCGCGTCCTCCTTGTCCCATATAGGTTCCGCCACTCTGTAACCGCCGGGACCGAGTTGGTGGACCCCTAAGTTCAACTCCCGCATTTCTTCCCCCCATTGACTTGATTCCGCGGTTGCCTTGCTCTCGCACTTGATCTTGAACTCCTTGTAGTCATCTTCGCTGATCGAAGGATTTTTCGCCTTGATCTTCTCATAACTATCACCTTTGTCAATCATTCTCTTCACCACGCTTCTCCAAGTAGATAGGGCCTTGCTCATCTTCGTGAGGGCGGGACTGTTCACTTTATTCCTTGAGAGGCGTGTGTTTGCGACGTCACCGAGGAACTTGTATCGTTCGTGCAGCTTCGTGAAGAGGAGGTTGCGCAAATTCCCTCGGTCCTTATGCCTTAGGTTCTCGGTGTTGATCGAGACAGTGCTCCGGAGAATGCACCCGAGCTGAACCGCGTACCCCTTGACTATTTCTTTGGGCGTCGTTGGATACCCGTCGGAGTTCACTTCAGTAAATTCCTCCTTTATGGTGCTGAGCACGTTCGGCCGCCGGTCCTTCCATTGCCTCTTTGATTGGCTGCCATCTGTGTGTGCGCTGCCATCATCAGTGGTGGCATCCTCGGCGGCACCATTAGTGGTGTCATCCCCGATGCCACTAGGGGTTGTGTACTCGGGATCGGTGTCTTCCACGGCGTCCTCATAGCGGTGAGGTTCTTCCTCCATCTCCTGGGACAGCTCCCAGAATGGCTTGCCCGAACCGCCGGCCTCATCGTTGTGGGCCATGTTTCGCTCTAAATAGGAAAAACTTTTGGTCAAAAAGTTGGTTATTGTCAAGGAACAAGATCATGGTCTCATCATTTAGGGTTTGTCGACACCGAGGCATCCTAAAAGCTAAGCTTTTATCATTTAGGGTTTGTCGACGCCGAGGCACCCTAAAAGCCTAAGCTTTCATCATTTAGGTTTTTATCGACACCGAGGCACCCTAAAAGCCAAGGTTTTATAATTTAGGGTTTGTCGACGCTGAGGCACCCTAAATGCTAAGTTAAGTTTTCATCATTTAGGGTTTATCAATGCCGAGGCACCCTAGGTTGACTGATATATATGGGTATCTTCTAATAATATGCCCTATCAAGAAAAGGGAAGTTGGGCCTAATCACTTGGCTCTATTGCCACCTATGGTTTAATGCAGCAAGAATAAAGGGGCAGTTGATCCTACTTAATTAAGTACTAAGATACCTCGGCCCATGCATTTGTCGCAAGTACCCCATATGTCCAATTTTTAGCGAAGTCATGCTAAAATTCACGGGAAATTTCAGCATGACCTTTGCTGAAAATAGGACATATAGAGTTCCCGAATTTGCCGGAACGGAAGTTAATCGACATTCCGGAAAACTCAAGGGCCTCTCGGGGTACCTGCAAAATCATTACGACACGATGGTCGTAAATAAAACCCAGCAAACTAGCACCACAATGCTAACATCTCGATGCACTACAACTTAGCAAAAGAGCAAAACAGAGACTGACACAACCATAAGGCAGATCATGGATCAAGAAAAATCAAAGGATTCAGCATGAGACCATGGACTGATCACTGATGCAGCAAAAAACAAGAACCTACAATAGCAGTCCCAACACTAAGGGGACCATATCTGTTCAACAAAAACCAGGTCACATTTAATCTACACCTCAATTCACATGTAATGTACTCTAGTATAAAATCGAATACGCTATTATATTATGTACGGAGCTAGTACCTGATTATGAGGTCATGCATGCAGCAATCTGTACACATGATTATTTCCAGAATTTTATACACTGCCCACGTTGTACAAACAAGATAGTACTACTACTGCTGTACTGTAGAAGGAAAGAAAGAACACCTGCAGCGAATGGTGTCGTCGTAGTGGATCGCTACTTGTCTTGGCTGCATATACATATACATAGCTGAGTGTTAATATTGCCTTCTCTTCCGCGAGTAAATTTATTCATCAAGCTGTAAACATCGGCATGTGCACGTGACAAGTATAAACCATACTGCTACATAAGTTATTAAATTTATTTGCAAGGAGCAGAGGTATTTACAGTTGACAGTTGATATAACTATATGGGTGCTACAGATGAGTATTGTATGACCAAAGTCAAAAATCAAGTTGAATTGCTAGCACTAGGAGTGACCACTGCTCAAATCTTCCATTTATTGCCTTACCAGACCCATACCACAATAGTATAATACATTGGCATGCTGCCAGAAAAGGCAGGCCAGCTGTATCCATTAGCACACTAGACAAATAGACAGCCAAGCAGTATAGCAAGAGGGGAAACAACAACAGTACAGCACAGTGGAGGATAATGGTACAGAAATTAAGTGACTAATCGACAATGTAGCATAGCATAGAAATTGCAGAAGCTAAAGTGGCATTCCAAAGAAACAACCTCCAGGAAAAAGCAAATCACAGATGCAGTAAGTCATCAGTACAATAACGCGTTGACATTAGCAGAAACCTACCACAATATAATGGTAAATGAGCATGACTAATAGATAGATGGACAGCCAAGCAGTATAGCAAAGAGGGGAAACAAACAGCAGTACAACACGCTAGAAGATAAACGATACAGAAATTAAGCAGCTAATCGACAATGTAGTAGCGTAGCATAGAAATTGCAGAGCAATTATTCATGCGAACTGAAGTGTCACGTGTGGTGGAGATGGGATCCCACGATTCTTCTACCGGTCCCGTGCGGAATACTCATACACAATCTGTACCAACTGCAGATGCAATCGTTTAGTGGAGATGCAATTTCGCATCCCCCGGAGACCAATCGATTCGTCCCCAAATTCCAACGAGCAGCAGTAGTGCACGAACAGTAAAACTGTGAGAATTGATTGAACGCAAGGGCGAAGGAGAGGCGACCTGAATCGGGGAGAGGTTGTTGGTGACGAACTGCTGGAGCGACTCCCCCTGGCGCCGAACCTCTGGCAGAAGCTGCCGTCACGGAGGAAGCTGCGGATCCTGGCCCAGTTGTCGGCGTCCTCGACCCGGCACTGCAGCCAGGTGGAGTACTCCCCGAGGCGGTACTCGCGGTAGCCGCGGCCGGAGACGACGGAGCCGGCGCCGCGGTTGGTGACGACGAAGGCGAAGGCGGTGAAGACGAGGAGGATCGCGATGAGGATGAAGAGCAGGGGCGGAGGAAGGGGCGCCGCCGGTGGAGAGGACGAGGACGGCGTGGGTCTTGCAGGGGGACTTGAGGCGGCGGCTGAGGACGGTGAGGTCGGGGAGGTGGTGGCCCTCCGCGGCGGCGGAGCTAGGGTTCGGGGAGACTGCGGGCGCTGCTCGGCGGTGGAAAGGGGGTAGGCGGGAGGCCGTGCACCAGAGAAGAAAGGAGGGCGCGAGGGCAGCCGGCTTAGGAATGGGGCACCCCGAGCGGTGCGCCATTAGAATGTTTTTTATATAGTAATGGCGCATGTATATGAGGTGCGCCTTCTCTATGTTGTTAACCTCCGAAGTAGCAGTGTAGTGGTCCGTGGGTTTGGCCTCCTAGCAGGAGGTTGCGGGTTCGAATCCTCTTCCCCCCTCTTTTTTGTACCTTGGTTTTTCTATGCATTGTTTTCAATGCACCTTGGTTTTTCTATGCATTGTTTTCTATGCATTTTTTTCTATGCATTGTTTTCTTGTGCTGGTTGCACCTTGGTTTGAGAAGTGCCTAGTATTTTTTTTTATGTTTGAAAGTAGATGTCTAGTAGTTTTTTGATGTTTGCGATTAGATACCTATGAATATCTAGTGCCTCACAACAACATCTAGTGCGGTGGAGCGGGGGAGGGTGCGCGGGTTGCTCGACGGCGAGGGGGATCTTGCGAGGGGTGATAGCGATCGAGATGGAGGGGATCGAGATCGAGTGTCCTCATGAATATTCAATATTTTTTCATATTGAATATGAAAAAATATCTTCAAATTAAATACGATCTATCTTAGCTAGCTATTTGTTCACAATCTTCTTGCCCTTATTTTTCGTAAATGGAGTTCTTCTCTTGAACGGATGTCCTTTAGGTAGGGTGGTCCTTCTTCTTCTTGTGGTGTATGCTGGTACTTCATCATCTTCGTCATGTTCCATCTTCGGGTCGCCGTACTTGTCGAAGTCTTGCTCATTGGCGACTCCATCCATTCCGATGATCTTCCTTTCGCCTCTCCTCACGACAACACGACTGGGCTTTGGCGGGTCGGTAATGAAGAAGCATTGGTCCACTTGGGAAGCCAGTACCCATGGCTCATTTTTCGCGGTGACGTTTGCGCCCGCGGTCTTGGATTTGGCTTCGGGTATAACCATGGTGGTGAAATACCGGTCTTCTTTTATGACGCTCTTGGCCCATCTGACACGGAACATCGGGACCTTCTCTCCAGCGTAGCTCAGCTCCCAGATCTCCTCGATCCTTCCGTAGTATCTGTCCTTGTCGTTACCAATGTAGGATTCCATCGTTACCCCAGAGTTCTGATAACCATCGCTCTTCATGTCCTTTCCCTCGGTATAGAATGTGTAGCCATTGGTATCGTACGCCTCATACGTCATCAGGTTGTGCTCGGCGCCCTGTGATAAGGCGAATATGAGTTGTTCTTCCGCAGAAGAATCCTCATGTAAAGGGTACGACAATAGCTTCTGCTTGAAAAAACGCGTGAAACATGAGTTGTCCTCTTTGATTATATCTCCGTCCGTCCTCTGTTGGCCTCGGTAATTGTACATCTTTTCAATAAAGGTTTTGTGCTCTACGAGCTAAGATCGACCACGTCTATGTGTTGTAGCGCGACTAGGTTTGCTATTTCAAAGTCGGCGAGTCGACCCTCGAAGTCGACATGCATTTCGCGGCGACCCTCATGGTGACCCCATCCTGCGAGCCTGCCGAGGTGCCTGTTGACGGGCAGACCAACGGGGTTCTCGATGCCTAGATAATTCGTGCAGTAGGAGATGCACTCTTCGGTCAGAAAGCCCCTGGCTATGCTTCCCTCTGGACGTGACATGTTGCGAACGTATCCTTTGATGACACCATTCATCCTTTCGAACGGCATCATGCTGTGCAGGAACGTCGGCCCGAGTTGGATGATATCCTCCACGATATGGACCAGTAGATGCACCATAACAACAAATAATGCGGGTGGGAAGTACATCTCAAGCTCGCATAGTGTCACCACGATCTCTTCCTGTAGCCTCCTGAGTTGCCTCACGCCAACCGACTTCTGAGAGATGACGTCGAAAAAGTTGCATAGGCCAAATAGCGTTTCACGGACGTGCGCGTCCATGATCCCACGGATTGCAACTAGAAGTATCTGCGTCATCAGCACGTGACAGTCGTGAGACTTCATCCCGCTAAACTTCTGCTTCGCTAAGTCTAGGTATCTGCTTATCTTCCCCGCGGAACCGTAAGGAAGTTTTACTCCTACGAGGTAGGTGAAAAACTGATCGATCTCCTCCTGACTTAGAGTGAAGCACGCGGGAGGGAAGTCGTTCCCGGTCTTCTTGGACTTTTTGGCTTTGCGACGACTTTCCGTGTCCTGCTTCGCCTCATCATCATCATCATCATCATCATCATCATTATTAGCGTGAAGCTCCTCCCTGATGCCCATTGATTTCAAGTCTGCCCTTGCTTTCGGTCCATCTTTGGTCCTCTCTGGCATGTTGAGCAGGGTACCAAGCAGACTCTCGCACACGTTCTTCGTGATATGCATGACATCAAGGCTATCAGGCACACGGAGGATCTTCCAGTACGGCAAGTCCCAGAAAACAGAGCTCGTTTTCCATACCTTCAGCAACGGCTCTGGCGCCTTTCGCTTCTTTCCCGGCTCTGGCGCCTTTCCCGGCGGTGGGCACTCTTTCCAATTTTTCAACAACTCGTATATTTCCTCGCCGCTCCTCATAAGGGGGCGTCTTCGGGGTTCGGTTTCACCATCGAACATATCCTTGCGTTTTCTCCATGTGTCATCGTCGCGAAGCCACCTTCGATGTCCCAAGAACACGGTTTTTGAAGACCCGGGATCTCTATCTAGCTAGTGATACATTGTGTCATCCATGCACCTGACGCATCCAGAAAATCCGTGGACCACCTGCCCCGCGACATATCCGTAACCGAGATAGTCGTGCACCGTCGTGAGCAGTGCGGCTCTCATAGGGAAATATTCTTTCTCTCCGGCGTCCCATGTATTGGCTGGCGTTTTCCACAGCGTGTCTAGCTCCTCTTTCAGCAGCCCCAGATATAGATTGATGTCGTTCCCTGGTTGTTTCGGCCCTTCAATTAGAATACTCATGTGAATGTACTTCCTCTTCATGCACAACCAGGGGGAAGGTTGTACATCCACACAAACACAGGCCAGGTGCTATGTGTGCTTCTCTGGCTGCCAAACGGATTGACTCCATCGGTGCTCGCGCCCAGCACGATGTTCCTTGGATCGTCCCCAAATTCTGGGTATTCATAGTTCAACGCTTGCCACTGGCTCGCATCCTTACGGTGACTCAGCATCTTGTCTTTTTTATTTATCTCTGGATCATTTCCGTCATCTTCTCTCTTTTTCTCCTCCCTATCCGCGTGCCAACGCAGGAGCTTTGCTACCTTAGGGTCCACGAAATATCGTTGTAGACGAGGAGTGATCGGAAAGTACCACACCACTTTTCGAGGAGCTTGCTTCCTCTTCTTGTATCGACTGACGCCGCACACCGGACATATGGTAGACTCCGCGTGCTCGTCCCGATAAATGATGCAATTGTTCATGCACACATGGTATTTCACGTGCGGTAAATCCAGAGGACACACGATTTTGTTCGCCTCCTCGAAACTGGTCGGGCACTTGTTCCCCTTCGGAAGACGTTCGTGCCAGAATGACATGTTCTCGTCGAAGCATGCGTCGGTCATTTTGTGTTTTACCTTCATCTCCAGAGCCATGAGCGTTACTTTCAGGCGGGTATCCTCGGGCTTGCGTCCTTCATACAATGGAGTAACCGCGTCTATCTCCAGTTGATCCAGCTTGGCTTTCTCTCGGGCGACAGCTCTTGCGTTATCCGTCTGCTTGAGAAGCAACTCTTGAATATGAGGGTCCTACACCCAGGCCATGGATGGTCCATCGCCGTCTGCTCCGGCATCTTCATCTTCATGATCATGCCCTTCGTCTGCTCCAGCATCTTCCTCATCATCATGTCCGGCATCTTCTACATGATGACTGTGTCCTGGAGATTCTTCGTCTTCTCGCCCGCCCTCGCCGCGGTTGTCTTGCTCATGCCCTTCCTCATTTCTTTCCCGACCCCCACGGACGACTTTAATCATCTTCATCACCTTGCCACCGATAGCCATCCATCAAAACACGCAAGAGCAGGTGGTCCCGCACGTTTACGGAATCCGGGTCCATAAGGCTCTTCAGCTTGCATCTTCGACACGGACATCTTATCTCCGTCTCGTTCTTTTGAAGCATCTCGGCCTTCGCGGAGCTCAAAAACCTATTCACGATGCCTTTGGTCATCGTGTGGACCATGGTCGCCTGCGGGGTAGAGCAAAACAATATTTTAGAACCAAAAAAAAAATTTGGCATGACTTTGCCTAAAAATAGGACAAAAAATAATGCATAGTGCCAAATTCTCGCCGAAACGGAAATGAATCAACATTCCGGATAAATATTGGCAACTATCGCGTTTCAAATACCGGTACCTGCAAACACAAACATATATGCAACACCACAAACATATGCAACACAACAAACATACGTAGATCTAGCTAGGCCATAAAAAGTGCATGTGCACGTTGTTGGAGGGAGAAAAAAGTAGATCTACAACATAAAAGCTTTCCCCTTACTTACCTATCAAAAAAAGGTAATTTAACCACTCAATTTGGGTGAATCTATGATGCAAATGAGGCGAGGAGGAGGAGGCACCCGAGACAAGCTTGGAGGAGGAGGTGGAGAGAATGAAAGTGGGGTAAGTGAGTGTGGTAGGTGGCTGTCCAAAATATCTAGCTGGTCCCAGGTTACTAATGGCGCACCACCTACATATGCGCCATTAGTAACCCTGGTTACTAATGGCGCACCTCCTCTGGTGCGCCATTAGTAGTTCTGTAAAAAAAATAAAAAAAATTAGTAGTGGCGCACCACCAACAGATGCGCCATTAGTAACACTGGTTACTAATGGCGCATTAGCTTTGGTGCGCCATTAGTAGTTTGCCAAAAAAAACCAATTTTTTTATAGTAGCGGTGCACTACTAACAGATGCGCCATTAGTAACCAGGTTACTAATGGCGCACCAGGTGCTGGTACGCCATTAGTAGTTTTGCAAAAAAAAATATTGTAGTGGCGCACCGAGAGTGTGGTGCGCCATTAGTATCCACCACACTAATGGCACACCTCACATGGTGCGCCATTACTATATAGTAGTGGCGCACTACTTGTGTGGTGCGCCATTAGTATCTATATCATCTATAGCCCTTTTCCTAGTAGTGACGCCACCAACCCTCGACGCCAGACGCCACCAACCCCCGACCCTCGACCCCTGACCCCCGACGCCACTGACACCCGACTCCCGACCCCCGACCCCCGATGCCCGACACCACTGACCCCCGACCCCCAACTCCCGACGACCGACACCACTGACCCCCGACCCCCGATCCCAGACCCCCGACTCCCGACCCCCGACGCCCGACACCACTGACCCCCGACGCCACTGACCCTCGACCCCCTACCCCCGACCCCCTACGCCACTAACCCCCAAACCCGAGCCCCCGACACCTCTTTGGTCTCTTGTTGATCGAAAAGACCCCAACCACCGACGCTAGTGACCCTCGACCCCCGACGACACTGACCCCCGACCATCAACGCATTTAACCCGATTCCCGACCACCGACACCCGACACCACCGACCCTCGACGACACTGACTCCCGACGCCACTAAGCCCCGACCCCCGACACCTCTTCTGCCTTCTTTTGAACGAGAAGGTGCTTTCATCCTTCCAAAGGCCCACGAGGACATAGTTTTGTAAATTATGAGCTAGGCCACATATTTTCCGATTATGTTAATTATAAGAACATCATATTTGTGTTGATCGTGTGAATTTCAATGTGCAGTTGTTCGACGACCTCCACGTGCGTTGGACGAGCTCCGCCCCTGCGTTTGTTGGTGAGCACAAATGACTTCTCCTCCTAACCCCTTAATTTGCTCTGTCCCGGTCTTCATGCCGATGAAACTTGCTAGCTATAGGTTTCTTCAATCATGAGTATGCGTGACCAGTATGCGTGACCAGTATGCGTCTCCCGTTCGAAAGGGCGACATCTATAAATATGCATTTCTTTGCATATTTATAACCGCCATCCTTTCGAATTGTCCAACATTATCCATGGACAGCCCGAGTATGTGTAGATTGGGTTGTTTTCCCGTATGCTGTGCTCCAGATCCGATGCAGAATTTCGTCAGTGCCTCCCCTATTGTTCTCTAGGTACACATCTTCTCTGCGTATTGTCGAGACGTGTATCAGGAGAACGGCGGGGAGGTGCTGCCGAAATTCTGCGTTGCATCTGGAGCAGAGCATGGGGAAACGAACCCAATCTACACATACTACGGTGGGATTAGGACCTATCTTTACCTATTAGCGTGTAGGTTGCATGGACATAATAAAACTGACAAACGTGATTAGCGTATGAATATAGATGATGAATTATATATTTATTTCTTGTGCCGCCATAGGTAGCTAGGCAACATGAGTGATCGTGCTTGGATGTACACTGGTCACCCTTGTCAGAAAGACATGAGCCATGAATGGTTAACAAAAACCAGGGGGTTTGTGAGAGCCGCATTTGCAAATGGCCAGCAAAAAACATGGTGCCCCTGTCCCAACTGCGACAACTGGAAAAAGCAGACAGAGTTTGAAATGGGTAAACACCTGAAGAAGTGGGGTTTTACCCCTAATCATACGATGTGGACTTTTCATGGTGAGTCTGACCAACGTGCCAGAGCTGAGGTGATACTTCGTCGCACCGACGAGCATGGTACCGGGATTGAAGACATGGTGCAAGACTTTGATGATGCTCGGGATTCGGACGATGAGATGGAGGAATCTGCAAAGGCCTTCTATGAAATGTTGGAGTCTTCAAAACGTCCTCTCCACGAGCAGACTAAGCTTTGTCAGCTGGATGCCATCGCGCAAGTAATGGCTCTGAAGGCTCAATTCAACCTAGGCAGAGAATGCTACGACGCGATGATGACGATGTTTGGACGCCTTCTACCCAAAGGCTATGTACTGCTTGCAACCCTGTACCAGTCAGAGAAAATCCTCCGTGTACTTAAGATGCCCTATAGGAAGATACATGCCTGTCAGAATGGATGTGCCTTATTTAGGCTTGAGTATGCGTCCTTGAACTATTGCCCCATTTGCAATTCTTCCAGGTATATTATGGTAGACAACGACATGGGTGAGAAGAATCAGACCAAGATACCCATTAGTGTTCTTCGGTATCTGCCAATCATACCAAGACTTCAACGTCTTTTCATGGTCGAAGAGACGGCCAGACAGATGACATGGCACAAAGTGGGCAAAAGAACCGAACTAGATGCGGATGGGAACAAGATGCTGGTACACACTTCAGATGGTTTTGCGTGGAGGCACTTCGATGCATTACATAAGGATAAATCGGAAGATCCAAGGCAACCTAGAGTTGCCATCAGCACGGATGGGTTCAATGTGTATGTTATGACGGCAGCACAATACAGTTATTGGCCTGTATTTGTCATTCCACTAAATTTGCCACCCGAAGAGATTATGAAAAGAAAGAGCATTTTCCTAACGTTGATAATTCCAGGGCCGAACTATCCGGGGAAGAATATGAATGTGTACATGCAGCTGCTTAAGGATGAGTTGCAAGAAGCCTGGGATAATGGGATCAAGACCTACGACGCGGCTACCAAAACAAATTTCAAAATGCATGTGTGGTACATGTACTCGACGCATGATTATCCGGCGTTTGCGCTATTCGCTGGCTGGTGTGTGCATGGAAGGTTCCCGTGCACCACGTGTAAGGCAGCTCTTCAGTTCCGTTGGCTGCAGGCTGGTCGCAAGTATTCTTTCTTCGACATGCATAGACAATTCCTGGATCCTGACCATAAGTTCAGAAAAGACAAGAAGAATTTCATCAAAGGTAGAGTTGTCAGAAACACTGCACCAGCTGCGTTGACAGGCCAACAGACCCTTGATCAGTTAAACACTCTCGAGCCTGATCCTTTGCGTCTAGGATACTTCAAAGGGTATAATACGGAACATGCCTAGACTCACAAGTCATGCTTATGGGATCTGCTTACTTCAAAGACCTCCTTTGCCCACACAACATTGACGTGACGCACACTGAAAAGATTATTGCAGAGGCCATTTTTGGTACATTGTTCGGCATAGAGGGGAAGTCAAAAGATAATCCTAAGGCTAGAATCGACCTGGAGGCTCTATGTGATAGACCATTGCAAAACTTTCGACAACGGAAAGGAAAGAAAAGCATAGCGAAGCCAAAGGCATGGTTCAATCTTGAAAGGCCAGCTATGAGGGAAATGCTATTGTGGGTGAAAATGCGGTTGATGTTCCCCGATGGTATGATGCGAATCTAAAGAGGGGAGCGAGTCTTGAGAAATTGCAAATATTTGGGCTCAAGAGTCATGATTGGCACATATGGATTGAACGGGTAATGCCGGTGATGTTGCGTGGCTTTACCCTAAGGATGAATGGCTAGTACTGGCAGAGCTGAGCTATTTCTTCCATTCTCTTTGTGTCAAAGAACTATCGCCTGGCGTGCTAGATGAAATGGAAGAGTTGGTGCCGGAGTTGATCTGCAAATTAGAAAAGATCTTTCCACCGGGCTTCTTTAATCCAATGCAACATTTGATTTTGCATCTCCCGACCGAGGCAAGAATGGGGGGCCCGTTCAAAATCGATGGTGCTACTCAACTGAGAGGATGCAGAAGATGCTTCGAGCTAAGTGTAAAAATAAATGTAGAATTGAAGCATCGATGGCCGAG
Organism: Hordeum vulgare subsp. vulgare; assembly: GCF_904849725.1. Taxonomy (NCBI): domain Eukaryota; kingdom Viridiplantae; phylum Streptophyta; class Magnoliopsida; order Poales; family Poaceae; genus Hordeum; species Hordeum vulgare. Next base: position 224,106,147 of record NC_058519.1, read on the forward strand.
GCATTCATTACTGAGGAGGCGGCAAACTTCGTGACAGCACACTACGAAATCAAAAATCATCATTTGCATAACCCGAAGCCTCGGTACAATGATGGCGATCGAAAAAAAGTTTGATCCAAACTCAACCTATTCAAAGGTAAGCTCGCACCATCCGGTGCTTCGAAAGGGAAATCGTTTGATGTCGAAGACTGGCGGACCATTTCATTGTATATCTTCACCAACCTAACAGAAGTGCGGCCGTACATCGAGTAAGTTTTCGGTAATTTATTGTTCAACTTCTAATTGCTTTGAACTACTCTTATTCCCGGATATTTGATATAGTCGATACGTCGCCGAATTCTCCGATGGAGTGGTCATCGAAAAGGATTCCGTCGAAGAGTATGAGCTTCTCGCAAAGCATGGAGGCGACTGTCCCGTTTTCATCTCTTGGTTCAAACAAAGGGGAATTAATTACCATTAAGGGCCCATTTGATTTCTTGGTCTAATTTGCGGCTAATGCATCCATTCTTTCGTATTAAACTTGTAGGCTGATGCAAAGTCTATGGACGCCGAGTTGAGACAAGTCGCTAATGCTTTTGACTATATGGTCCGTTCATTTGACAAATACAACATCAACGGGTATCACTTTCGTACCTATGGCAAAGAGTTATCTATGCCCAACCTGAAGTCTACAAATTGTTCTGTCTCTGCTATCGGCAAAGGAGACACCGAGTATTATGGAAGAGTTGAAGCAATTTATGAACTTCTATTCTATGGTGAAAACCCACTGACCGTCGTAGTCTTCAAATGTTATTGGTTTGAGCCAAGGGAGACTAGAAGGTCTCATGAACATATAGGACTAGTCGAAATCAACCAAAACACCCACTTAGATGTTCCCGATGTCTATATTACGGCTCAACAGGCGACACATGTTTTCAATCTACCGTGGGCCTGCCAAACTGATCCAAATCTCAAAGGTTGGGATGTCGTTTATGAAGTGCCACCACATTTTAGACCACCTACCCTCAATGAACAGGATTACGAACCTCACATTAACCCAGACACATATGAAGGAGAATTCTTCCAAGAAACACGTATGTCCAAGAACCGTTTCAAGAGCCGCTCTACTTCACCCCAGAACATTGAAGTAGACAGCGACAGTGAATCCGTCTTAACCCCTGAGCCCGAACAGGAAGAGCTGGAAGAAGAAGAGGTTACTGCTGCGGATGACCTGTCACTTCTTGACCGATTACATAATGGTGGCCTTCCACATGTTCTTCATGATAGTGATGATGATGATGCATTTATTGATGATAGTGATGATCATGATGCATTTATTGACCCCGAAGCATATATAGACGAGCACGATTGTTATAAGTTCATGTGAGGTATTCAACTATTATACTATATGTAGATTTTGAGTTCATGTTAGGTATTCAATTTTTATTAGTCATGTTGGTATTTATGATGATGATACACTTAAATTATATACATTTTATTAGTCCTGTTGGTATTTATGTTGTACTAATTTCATTTACTCTTTGTCATGACAGGTGTTGAAAGATGGTGGGAAAGGGTCAAAAGCACTCCGCGGCTCCTTCTTCATCGGCGGGTGATGGGATGGGTACTTCCATTCCTGCCTCGCCTCTTCGGAGAGTGTTGCTCTCTAGTATGCAAGGAAAGCCACCCGTGAGAGGAGGTCGACCCCCCTCGAAGCCGAGAGGCACTAAAGGTACACGTTGTATTCATGTTGGTATTTATGTTGTACTCATGTTGTATGCATATTGGTATTTATATACATTTTATTACTCATGTTGGTATTTATGTTGCAATAAAGGTACATGTGGCCGCGAGAGAGGTAGGGCGGTGGCTGCCACGCCTTCTGAGGTGGCGGCTACACGGTCTCCACCACCACCCCAAGCTGATTCACCTAAGCACAGGACTTCTAGGGTGGATTCGTCTGAGGTGGAGGCTACATGGTCTCCGGTTCACGAGCCTCGGGTCGACGAGCCTTCGACCCATGAGACTCGTGTCCCAGAGGCTTCCTTCCAGGCGACTCCGGAGCAAAGCAGGGATGAGGGTACGTCCCAAGAGACCCACTGGGATACCTGGGCTGAGCCAAGTGGCCATGCTGGTAGCGACGAGGAGCTGGGTGAGGTGGCTACCGTCTACCAGTGTGGTAGTTCGGGGCTCCCGCTCGTGCCAGCGACCCCCGAGCAGAGGTGGTCGATTAGGCCAAATGGGGACAAGTAAGTTAATTTACTCTTATTTAACCTTTTGCCTTCGCGTTTTCTCAAATATCTAATGTTTTGGCTTTAATTTGTCATACTGTAGGGGGTGGATTGTTGCCAAGGGTGTCCACAAGCCCAACAGTGTCCTTGGTGTTCTTTGCCGTAAAAACATCCCAGGGTTTGTTACGTTACCCGGTCGGGAGCGAGAGGTAGGAATGACCTGGGAGCACTACTTGGGTGCCGCGGCCCCGTCGGAGGTGGATATCGATGGTGTTTTGTGCGACACGAGGGCGGACATGGTGATCCGAAAGTTCTGGGTAATTTCTCCTTCACACAATTATAAATCAACCATAGCTATTTATTGTACTAATCGGTGTTGTCTCGTTTGCAGACCTACTACAGGTGTGAGGAGGGATACGAGGAGGACGTGGCAGAGGTGATCGAAACCGAATGTCGCCGCCTACTTCAAAACTTTCGGCACGAGGCTCGGGTGCAGGCTGTTCGAGACTACTATGCCACGCGGCGTATTAGGCTTGACAAGGCGAAGTGTCGTGATGCTAAGATGGAGAAGGAGCATTACATGAAGGTAATTACATATTATTAAGGCTTTGTAGTTAGTTTCCTTGATTTGGTTCTTACGCGCTCAAATTTCTCTTTATTAACTTAGGTGCCCCCGAGATGGTGTGTGGATAAGATGGATTGTTGGGGAGGCCTTGGTGGATCAGTGGTGCTCCGAAACGTGGGAGGCCAGCCACAACAACGCCAAGGAGAGGCCTGGAAAAATGGTTGGCGTGCCACACCATCAAGGGAGCGTCAACTTAATCCAATTTGGTGAGAACTGGGTATGTGGTTTGCTTCATGCCTCATGCAATTCATTCTTAATGCTATCTTGAGCCCTTTACTAATACAATTTTCCTCTCTCTCTCTTTTAGGCACGTCACAATAATACAGAGGCGCCACAGATGTATGACCTGTATGCGATGGCCCATACTGCCTCGTACAAGTAGGTCAAGGCATTCTCTGAGTCTGACCTCGAGCATCGAGGAAACTTCACCAACATCTCCTCCCACCACAAGCTCGTGAAGTACAGAGATCACGGGAAGGCGAGGAAAGGGGAGGACTTTAACCCGAGCTAGGGGCCTATTGATCTAGAGCTGGTGATGATAGCTGGCAACGGGAGGCCCCATGGCTCGATCGCCATTGGAGATGGCCTTATACGTTGTCCTAGCACTCTCCGGCAGATAAAGGCACGCCAAACGAGCTCTTGTCCGGAGATAACACGTCGTCCACGGCCAGTCGAGCTCGCCATCGAGGTTAGTTTAATGGACTCAACTATCTTTCCGCATTATGTTGTGCGTTGGAACCAATATGGTTACATTGCTAACAATGAGTTGTGTTGCAGGTTGCTATTCAGAAAGAGAGAGAGGCAATGCAGGCGGCTATGGCGGAGAAGGATAAGGAAATTAGGGAGCTGGAGGAGAGGACGACTGCATTAGTGGAGGCGGAGAGGGCACGGAATGATGCGTCTAACAGGGCCATATACGAGCTCTTCGTGGTAAGTTTCTTCTTCATGTTATTTCAAATATTGAATTTGAATGTCCGTTTCATTAATAAATGATAAGTTTGACTTGTCGAAACCAAATGTACAGTATATGTGCGAGAAGAACGACCAAGTCCCTCCGCCGATGCCAGTCATTAACGTGGCGGGGACGGTGAGTTTCATTTCAGTGCACTGATCTTAAGAGTGTCCGCATGCTAACTACACATTGCAAACGATGTTTGATGCAGAATATCTCTCGAAACGCATCGCACGACCCTTTTACAGTCGAGCCTTCTCCAGGGCAGCCTTCTCCAGGTGAAACAAGCCAGAGCCAGCATGCTTCACCGCTGTGATGACGATAATGGTATGTTATTTCTAGTGTTTTAATAAAAAAATAGCTAGACTTCCATCTAAATGACATAATTAGCTTAGTTAGCTCCAAGAAAGGCTAAATTGGCTAATTATCCTACGAAATGACATAATTAGCTTAGTTAGCTCCAAAATGACCTATTTAATTAAAAATGACATACAGTTAGCTAAGTTCTCTCCTAAATGACATAATAAGGCTTACTTAGCTGCAAGACGACCTATTCCCCCTAACTTAGGTATTAAATGGCCTATAATTAGCCTAGCTAGATCCAAAATGGCTTAATAAACATAGTTTGCTCCGGATTGACCTATTTTACCCAAGTTAGCTCCGAAACGACGTATAGTTAGCTAGGGTTCCACTAGATGACATAATTAGCTTAGTTAGCTCCTAAATGTTCTATTTAATAAAACATGAACTATACTTAGCTAATTATCCTAGAAATGACATAATTAGCTCCAAAAAGGCATTCTAAGCCAATTTAGCCCGAAGAAGGGGACAAGAGGAGAAGAAAGAGGAAAAATGAAAGGAAGGAACAAGAAGAAGAGGAGATGAAGAAGAAGGAGAGGGAGGAGGATAAGAAGAAGGAGAAGAAGGAGGAGAAGAAGGAGAAGGAGCTCCTCCTTCTCCTTCTTCTTCCTCCTTCTTCCTCCTTCTCCTTCTTCTTCTTCTTTTCTTCTTATTCTCCTCTTCCTTCTCCTTCTCCTCCTCCTCCTCCTCCTCCTCCTTCTTTTACTTCTTCTTCTCTTTCTCTTCTTCTAAGTAGCTTAGACTCATCCAAGAAAGGCTAAATTGGCTAATTATCCTACGAAATGATTTAATTAGCTTAGTCAGCTCCAAAATGACCTATTTAATAAAAAAATGACCTACAGTTAGCTAAGTTCTCTCCTAAATGACATAATAAGACTTACGTAGCTGCAAGATGACCTATCCCCCTAACTTAGGTATTAAATGGCCTATAATTAGCCTAGCTAGATCCAAAATGGCTTAATAAGCATAGTTTGCTCCGGAATGACCTATTTTACCCAAGTTAGCTCCGAAACGACGTATAGTTAGCTAGGGTTCCACCTAGATGACATAATTAGTTTAGTTAGCTCCTAAATGGCCTATTTAATAAAACATGACCTATACTTAGCTAATTATCCTTGAAATGACATAATTAGCTCCAAAAAGGCATTCTAAGCCAATTTAGCCCGAAGAAGGGGACAAGAGGAGAAGAACGAGGAAAAATGAAAGGAAGGAACAAGAAGAAGAGGAGAAGAAGAAGAAGGAGAGGGAGGAGGATAAGAAGAAGGAGAAGGAGCTCCTCCTTCTCCTTCTTCTTGCTCCTTCTTGCTCCTTCTCCTTGTCCTTCTTCTTTTCTTCTTCTTCTCCTCTTCCTTCTCCTTCTCCTCCTCCTCCTCCTCCTTCTTTTACTTCTTCTTCTCTTTCTCTTCTTCAACGTAGCTTAGACTCATCCAAGAAAGGCTAAATTGGCTAATTATCCTACGAAATGATATAATTAGCTTAGTTAGCTCCAAACTGACCTATTTAATAAAAAATGACCTATAGTTAGCTAAGTTCTCTCCTAAATGACATAATAAGGCTTACATAGCTGCAAGATGACCTATTCCCCCTACCTTAGGTATTAAATGGCCTATAATTAGCCTAGCTAGATCCAAAATGGCTTAATAAGCATAGTTTGCTCCGGAATGACTTATTTTACCCAAGTTAGCTCCGAAACGACCTATAGTTAGCTAGGGTTCCACCTAGATGACATAATAAGCTTAGTTAGCTCCTAAATGGTCCATTTAATAAAACATGACCTATACTTAGATAATTTTCCTCGAAATGACATAATTAGCTCCAAAAAGGCATTCTTAGCCAATTTAGCCCGAAGAAGGGGACAAGAGGAGAAGAAAGAGGAAAAATCAAAGGAAGGAAGAAGAAGAAGAGGAGGAGAAGAAGAAGGAGAGGGAGGAGGATAAGAAGAAGGAGAAGAAGGAGGAGAAGAAGGAGAAGGAGCTCCTCCTTCTCCTTCTTCTTACTCCTTCTTCCTCCTTCTCCTTCTCCTCCTTCTTTTCTTTTTCTTCTCCTCTTCCTTCTCCTTCTCCTCCTCCTCCTCCTCCTCCTTCTTTTACTTCTTCTTCTCTTTCTCTTCTTCTACGTAGCTTAGACTCATCCAAGAAAGGCTAAATTTGCTAATTATCCTACGAAATGACATAATTAGCTTAGTTAGCTCCAAAATTACCTATTTAATAAAAAATGACCTATAGTTAGCTAAGTTCTCTCATAAATGACATAATAAGGCTAACGTACCTACAAGATGACCTATTCCCCGTAACTTAGGTATTAAATGGCCTATAATTAGCCTAGCTAGATCCAAAATGGCTTAATAAGCAAGGTTTACTCTGGAATGACCTATTTAACCCAAGTTAGCTCCGAAACAACCTACAGTTAGCTAGGCTTCCACCTAGATGACATAATTATCTTAGTTAGATCCTAAATGGTCTATTTAATAAAACATGACCTATACTTAGCTAATTATCCTCGAAATGACATAATTAGCTCCAAAAAGGCATTCTTAGCCAATTTAGCCCGAAGATGGGGACACGAGGAGAAGAAAGAAGAAAAATGAAAGGAAGGAAGAAGAAGAAGAAGAAGAGAAGAAGAAGAAGGAGAAGGAGGAGGATAAGGAGAACGAGAAGAAGGACGAGAAGAAGGAGAAAGAGCTCCTCCTTCTCCTTCTTCTTCCTCCTTCTTCCTCCTTCTCCTTCTCCTTCTTCATTTCTTCTTCTTCTCCTCTTCCTTCTCCTTCTCCTCCTCCTCCTCCTCCTCCTTCTTTTACTTCTTCTTTTCTTTCTCTTCTTCGACGTAGCTTAGACTCATCCAAGAAAGGCTAAATTGGCTAATTATCCTACGAAATGACATAATTAGCTTAGTTAGCTCCAAAATGACCTATTTAATAAAAAATGACCTATAGTTAGCTAAGTTCTCTCCTAAATGACACAATAAGGCTTACGTAGCTGCAAGATGACCTATTCCCCCTAACTTAGGTATTAAATGGCCTATAATTAGCCTAGCTAGATCCAAAATTGCTTAATAACCATAGTTTGCTCCGGAATGACCTATTTTGCCCAAGTTAGCTCCGAAACGACCTATAGTTAGCTAGGGTTCCACCTAGATGACATAATTAGCTTAGTTAGCTCCTAAATGGTCTATTTAATAAAACATGACCTATACTTAGCTAATTATCCTCGAAATGACATAATTAGCTCCGAAAAGGCATTCTTAGCCAATTTAGCCCGAAGAAGGGGACAAGAGGAGAAGAAAGATGAAAAATGAAAGGAAGGAAGAAGTAGAAGAAGAAGAGAAGAAGAAGAAGGAGAAGGACCAGGATAAGAAGAAGGAGAAGGAGAAGGAGCTCCTCCTTCTCCTTCTTCTTCCTCCTTCTTCCTCCTTCTCCTTCTCCTTCTTCTTTTCTTCGTCTTCTCCTCTTCCTTCTCCTTCTCCTCCTCCTCCTCCTCCTTCTTTTACTTCTTCTTCTCTTTCTCTTCTTCTACGTAGCTTAGACTCATCCAAGAAAGGCTAAATTGGCTCATTATCCTACGAAATGACATAATTACCTTGGTTAGCTCCAAAATGACCTATTAATAAAAAATGACCTACAGTTAGCTAAGTTCTCTCCTAAATGACATAATAAGGATTACGTAGTTGCAAGACAACCTATTCGCCCTAACTTAGGATTTAAATGGCCTATAATTAGCCTAGCTAGATCCAAAATGGCTTAATAAGCATAGTTTGCTCCGAAATGACCTATTTTACCCAAGTTAGCTCCGAAACGACCTATAGTTAGCTAGGGTTCCACCTAGATGACATAATTAGCTTAGTTAGATCCTAAATGGTCTATTTAATAAAACATGACCTATACTTAGCTAATTATCCTCGAAATGACATAATTAGCTCCAAAAAGGCATTCTTAGCCAATTTAGCCCGAAGAAGGGGACACGAGGAGAAGAAAGAAGAAAAATGAAAGGAAGGAAGAAGAAGAAGAAGAAGAAGAAGAAGAAGAGAAGAAGAAGAAGAAGGAGAAGGAGGAGGATAAGGAGAAGGAGAAGAAGGAGGAGAAGAAGGAGAAAGAGCTCCTCCTTCTCGTTCTTCTTCCTCCTTCTTCCTCCTTCTCCTTCTTCTTCTTCTTTTCTTCTTCTTCTCCTCTTCCTTCTCCTTCTCCTCCTCCTCCTTCGTTTACTTCTTCTTCTCTTTCTCTTCTTCTACGTAGCTTAGACTCATCCAAGAAAGGCTAAATTGGATAATTATCCTACGAAATGACATAATTAGCTTAGTTAGCTCCAAAATGACCTATTTAATAAAAAAATGACCTACAGTTAGCTAAGTTCTCTCCTAAATGACATAATAAGGCTTACGTAGCTGCAAGATGACCTATTACCCCTAACTTAGGTATTAAATGGCCTATAATTAGCCTAGCTCGATCCAAACTAGCTTAATAAGCATAGTTTGCTCCGGAATGACCTATTTTACCCAAGTTAGCTCCGAAACGACCTATAGTTAGCTAGGGTTCCACCTAGATGACATAATTAGCTTAGTTAGCTCCTAAATGGTCTATTTAATAAAACATGACCTATACTTAGCTAATTATCCTCGAAATGACATAATTAGCTACAAAAAGGCGTTCTTAGCCAATTTAGCCCGAACAAGGGGACAAGAGGAGAAGAAAGAGGAAAAATGAAAGGAAGGAAGAAGAAGAAGAAGAGAATAAGAAGAAGGAGAAGGAGGAGGATAAGGAGAAGGAGAAGAAGGAGAAGGAGCTCCTCCTTCTCCTTCTTCTTCCTCCTCCTTCCTCCTTCTCCTTCTCCTTCTTCTTTTGTTCTTCTTCTCCTCTTCCTTCTCCTTCTCCTCCTCCTCCTCCTCCTCCTTCTTTTACTTCTTCTTTTCTTTCTCTTCTTCGACGTAGCTTAGACTCATCCAAGAAAGGCTAAATTGGCTAATTATCCTACGAAATGACATAATTAGCTTAGTTAGCTCCAAAATGACCTATTTAATAAAAAATGACCTACAGTTAGCTAAGTTCTCTCCTAAATGACATAATAAGGCTTACGTAGCTGCAAGATGACCTATTCCCCCTAACTTAGGTATTAAATGGCCTATAATTAGCCTAGCTAGATCCAAACTAGCTTAATAAGCATAGTTTGCTCCGGAATGACCTATTTTACCCAAGTTAGCTCCGAAACGACCTATAGTTAGCTAGGGTTCCACCTAGATGACATAATTAGCTTAGTTAGCTCCTAAATGGTCTATTTAATAAAACATGACCTATACTTAGATAATTATCCTCGAAATGACATAATTAGCTCCAAAAAGGCGTTCTTAGCCAATTTAGCCCGAACAAGGGGACAAGAGGAGAAGAAAGAGGAAAAATGAAAGGAAGGAAGAAGAAGAAGAAGAGAATAAGAAGAAGGAGAAGGAGGAGGAGAAGGAGAAGGAGAAGAAGGAGAAGGAGCTCCTCCTTCTCCTTCTTCTTCCTCCTTCTTCCTCCTTCTCCTTCTCCTTCTTCTTTTCTTCTTCTTCTCCTCTTCCTTCTCCTTCTCCTCCTCCTCCTCCTCCTCCTTCTTTTACTTCTTCTTTTCTTTCTCTTCTTCGACGTAGCTTAGACTCATCCAAGAAAGGCTAAATTGGCTAATTATCCTACGAAATGACATAATTAGCTTAGTTAGCTCCAAAATGACCTATTTAATAAAAATGACGTACAGTTACCTAAGTTCTCTCCTAAATGACATAATAAGGCTTACGTAGATGCAAGATGACCTATTCCCCATAACTTAGGTATTAAATGGCCTATAATTAGCCTAGCTAGATCCAAAATGGCTTAATAAGCATAGTTTGCTCCGGAATGACCTATTTTACCCAAGTTAGCTCCGAAACGACCTATAGTTAGCTAGGGTTCCACCTAGATGACATAATTAGCTTAGTTAGCTCCTAAATGGTCTATTTAATAGAACATGACCTATAATTAGCTAATTATCCTCGAAATGACATAATTAGCTCCAAAAAGGCATTCTTAGCCAATTTAGCCCGAAGAAGGGGACAAGAGGAGAAGAAAGATGAAATATGAAAGGAAGGAAGAAGAAGAAGAAGAAGAGAAGAAGAAGAAGGAGAAGGAGCAGGATAAGAAGAAGGAGAAGGAGGAGAAGAAGGAGAAGGAGCTCCTCCTTCTCCTTCTTCTTCCTCCTTCTTCCTCCTTCTCCTTCTCCTTCTTATTTTCGTCGTCTTCTCCTCTTCCTTCTCCTTCTCCTCCTCCTCCTCCTCCTTATTTTACTTATTCTTCTCTTTCTCTTCTTCTACGTAGCTTAGACTCATCCAAGAAAGGCTAAATTGGCTCATTATCCTACGAAATGACATAATTACCTTAGTTAGCTCCAAAATGACCTATTAATAAAAAATGACCTACAGTAGCTAAGTTCTCTCTTAAATGACATAATAAGGAGTACGTAGTTGCAACAGAACCTATTCCCCCTAACTTAGGTTTTAAATGGCCTATAATTAGCCTAGCTAGATCCAAAATGGCTTAATAAGCATAGTTTGCTCCGAAATGACCTATTTTACCCAAGTTAGCTCCGAAACGACCTATAGTTAGCTAGGGTTCCACCTAGATGACATAATTAGCTTAGTTAGCTCCTAAATGGTCTATTTAATAAAACATGACCTATACTTAGCTAATTATCCTCGAAATGACATAATTAGCTCCAAAAAGGTATTCTTAGAAAATTTAGCCCGAAGAAGGGGACAAGAGGAGAAGAAAGAGGAAAAATGAAAGGAAGTAAGAAGAAGAAGAAGAAGAGAAGAAGAAGAAGGAGAGGGAGGAGGATAAGGAGAAGGAGAAGAAGGAGGAGAAGAAGGAGAAGCAGCTCCTCCTTCTCCTTCTTCTTCCTCCTTCTTCCTCCTTCTCCTTCTCCTTCTTCTTTTCTTATTCTTCTCCTCTTCCTTCTCCTTCTCCTCCTCCTCCTTATTTTACTTCTTCTTCTCTTTCTCTTCTTCTATGTAGCTTAGACTCATCCAAGAAAGGCTAAATTGGCTAATTATCCTACGAAATGACATAATTAGCTTAGTTAGCCCCAAAATGACCCATTTAATAAAAAATGACCTACAGTTAGCTAAGTTCTCTCCTAAATGACATAATAAGGCTTACGTAGTTGCAAGATGACCTATTCCCCTTAACTTAGGTATTAAATGGCCTATAATTAGCCTAGCTAGATCCAAAATGGCTTAATAAGCATAGTTTGCTCCGGAAAGACCTATTTTACCCAAGTTAGCTCCGAAACGACCTATAGTTAGCTAGAGTTCCACCTAAATGACATAATTAGCTTAGTTAGCTCCTAAATGGTCTATAATTAGCTAATTTCTCTCTGAAATAACCTATATATACACTTCTTAATGTAGGATTATTCTTCTAACTTTCATATTTGTCATTTTGTAGATTACCTTCACTTCATGGGAAGCTTGGATTATAGAGATGGAATGCTTGAAGATGATTTCTTGTACCATGGCTTGTATTGAAACTATTGTAGTATATGGATATATATGAAACTTTGTATGCATGTGGATGAAACTCGTGTAATATATGGTTTGGTACGGATGCAACTTGCATAATATGTATGCACTATGGATGAGAGTTATTTCAATATGGTTATGAGTACGGAAAGAAATTTATTTATGTCAAATATATATATATATATATCTTGATTATTGTTAAAAATGTTGGATATAATAAAATATAAATTAAAATGGGGCAGGTTCCCCTCTTTGCCGTCTGCCCCCACACGGGAAAGGGGGTGGGCAGACGGCAAAGGGGGGAATCTGCCCCCTCTGTTTCCCCTCTTTGTCGTCTGCCCCCACATGGCAAAGGGGGGTGGGCAGACGGAAAACGGGGGAATCTGCCCCCCCTATTTCCCCTCTTTGCCGTCTGCCCCCACATGGCAAAGGGGGGTGGGCAGACAGCAAAGGGGTGAATCAGCCCCCCTCTCTCCCCTCTTTGTCGTCTGCCCCCACATGGCAAAGGCGGGGGGGGGGGGGGCAGACGGCAAAGAAAAGACGCCTGCCGTTAACACTTAACGGGGACGTTGCAGTATATGCCGTCCCAGTTAATTTGCCGTCTGCCCCCTCATGGCAAAGATTCCTTGCCGTCCGCTTTACAAAAGCAGACGGCAAAGAACCTCTTCACCGGATTTTTTTACCGTCTAGTTTGTCGTCTGCTGACCGACGTCAAAGCCTTTGCCGTCCGTGGTTGCCCCCTTTTTCGTCTACCTTGGCTGACGGCAAAATTCTAAATTTCAGTAGTGCACCCACCGTCTACTTGCGTTCATGAGAGAAGCCACTAGTAAACACTATGGCCCCCGGGTCTAATCACATCCATCGTTTACACCTACGCTTTTACTTTGCTTTGTTTCTTTGTTGCTTTCAGTTCTCACTTGGCAAACAATCTATAAGGGATTGAAAACCCCTTCATAATGTTGGGAGCAAGCTTTTGTAATTGTGCAGGATCTTGAGATACTCCTCCACTGGATTAATACCTTGGTTCTCAAACTAAGGGAAATACTTACCACCACTACGCTACATCACCCTTTCAGCTTGGAGGGAACACCAACGCAAGGCCACCGTGGAAATCCTTTTCATACTTGCCTAGGAAGTCCCTTAAGGCATAGCCGTAGCAGAAGGATTCCTGGTACCGTCGACACACCTATTTCTGGCGCCATTGGAAGGTCTTTTGTTGCAGTAGCAGGCAGGTCGAGGAGGTCGCCGAGTGCGTCGTGGAGCACGTCGACGTGCACCAGCCCCATGGCCATGGAGGCGGCCAACACCGCCAGGCCCTGCTGCGCCCAGGCGCGCACAGAGCGGATGCGGGTGTGGAGATGAGCGATGCGGTTTCTCAGGAGAGAGATAGATAGATCGGGCTAGAGAAGATGAATATGACATGTGGACCCGTACAGTCAGTGGATTAAAGTGTGATCCCGACTAGGATACTTGATTTCCTAGCGGGTCAAACAAGTCTAGATAGGTTCAGGGTTGAGATTGATCGGGATCCGTAAATATAGGGTACATATTTCAGTGATTTGAAGGTGATGGTTCATTTCTGACCGGCTTTATAATCTTATGGTTTAAAACAGACTTCGCTCAGCACAATATAACTCCTTCGCCCCCAACATGGAAATTGTATCCACATTTGTTAGCTTCATTAACGACGAAGCCAACATATGTCAGAGTTGTATTAATCTTCTCATGCCATAGCATAGGTGCTTGTCTCAGACCTTATAAGGATTTCAGCAACTTACACACCTTTCATTCCTGACCATCTATCAAAAAGCCATCTCGCTGTTGCATATAGATTTCCTCGTTTAGCTCTCCGTTCAGGAAAGCCGTCTTAACGTCCATTTGATGAACGAGAATACCATGTGAGGCCGCCAGTGAGAGTAGTACTCGAATGGTAGTCAGTCTAGCCACAGGTGAATAAGTATCAAGGAAATCTTCTTCTTCTTTCTGGGCATAGCCCTTGGCCACAAGCCTAGCCTTGTACTTTTCAGTCGTACCATCGGGCCTAAGCTTCCTTTTGAACACCCACTTACATCCCAATGGTTTGCAACCATAGGGAAGATGAGTAATTTCCCATGTCCCATTAGCCATGATGGAATCCATCTCGCTACGGATCGCAACTTTCCAGTAGTCAGCATCTGGAGACGCATACGCTTCTGAAATAGAAGTGGGATTATCATCCATGAGGTACACGAAGAAATAATCACCAAAGGTCCTTGCAGTCCTTTGTCTCTTGCCACTACCCAGGGTTTCCTCGTCATCCTAATCAGGATTTTCATCATTTGTTTGTTCAAAATATTCCATAGGAATGGCAGGCCCATGAGTTTCCTCAGATTCCTGTCTAGAAGTGCTTTGCATATCTCTCATGGGAAAAATATCCTCAAAGAATGTAGCATCCCTCGACTACTAGAAATCTATAAACAACGCTACTAGAAATTTCATGTCAGGTACCTCAGATTTCACTACTAGAAATCTATAGCCAACGCTATTCTTAGCGTAACCCAAATTAACGCAGTCCATGGTCTTTGGTCCAAGCTTTCACTTTTTGGGGATCGGCACATTGACTTTCGCCAAGCAGCCCCAAGTACATAAGTACGAGAGCGTCCTACTTCTCTTTGACCACTCATCATAGGGAGTGACTTCATTATCTTTTGTAGGAACCTTATTCAGGACATGACATGCAGTCAATATAGCCTCCCCCACCATGCCTTGTATAAACCGGATGTATCTAACATGGCGTTAACAAAATCAGTTAGAGTACAGTTTTTCCGCTCGGCAAACCCGTTTGACAGGGGTGAATATGGAGGCGTCCTCTCATGAATAATGTCGTGTTCCACACAAAAAGAACAAATTCGTTTGAGAAGTACCCTCCACCACGATCAGACCGGACTCGTTTAATTCTCTTTTCAAGTTGATTCTCAACTTCTACCTTATAGATTTTAAAGTAGTGTAGAGCGTCATCTTTAGTATTTAACAGATACACATAGCAATATCTAGTGGTTTCAACGCCAAGAAATATTTCTTTCCACCTTTAGTCAACACACCATTCATCTCACAAAGATCCGAATGTATGAGTTCTAATGGCACCAAGTGTCTCTCCTCTGCAACCTTGTGAGGCTTGTGAGGTTGCTTTGCTTGCACACACGAATGGCACTTAGAACCTTTGGCTAAAGTGAAACTTGGGATTAACTTCAGTTTGCTAGCCGCGACATAACACCGAAACTTATGTGACAAAGACGTTAGTGCCAAACTTCAGATTCATTAACATTCAAATGAATATTGTTCATGACTTTATTACAAAATCCTACAAGGGGAAGGTGGAACAGACCTCTGCATTCATAACCTTTTCCTGAAAAAGTGCATATTTCGTAATAACTACTTTATTAGACTCGAAGACCAACTTAAACCCTTCTCTACACAGAAGGGAGACACTAACGAGATTCTTCTTGATGGCAGGGACATGCTCCACGTTCTTCAGCTGCACGATCCTTCCCAAAGAAACTTCAGATCGATAGTGCCAACGCTAAGAACAGAAGCACTTGCGCCATTCCCCATCAATACGGACCCTCGTCCTATGACCTGGTAAGAATAGAACAATGATATGTCAGCACACACATGAATATTTGCACTTGTGTCTACCCACAAATCGGTAGGTTGAAAAACTGAAAATACAGTAAACAAATTGTCGTACCCAGATGCACCACTTTCATTGATGCTCACAATCATATTGGCAGACTTGGAGTCCTGCCCTGGCTTCTTGTACCTATTTGGGCACTTAGTGGCCCAATGCTCCTCAGAACCACAATTGAAGAAGCCATCTCCCTTCTTGTTATTCTTGAAGGTCTTCTTACCCTTCTTAAAGTCGTTATTCTGTTGGACATAATTCTTCCCCTTGTGCTTGTGGGAATTTAAGTTCCTCTGATGTACCATGTTGGCAGCAGAAGGACCTTTGACCATTTTTTCGTCCCAGTCCTTTGCTCTCGAGTTCTGCTCAACACTCAGATGGCTGATGATATGCTCTATTGCGAATTGATGCCTCTGATGTTCCAGAGTAGTAGCAAAGTTCCTCTAGGAATTAGGGAGTTTGGCAATTATACACGCCGCGACAAATTTGCCCCGTAAATTGCACTTAAGAACTCAAGTTCTTTAGCAATGCATATTATCTCATGAGCTTGTTCCAGTACAGAACGGTTCTCAACCATTTTGTAATCATGGAACTGCTCCATAACATACATCTCGCTCCTAGAATCTGTTGCTCCGAATTTTGATTTGAGCGCCTCCCACATCTCGTTGGCAACGTGCATATGTAAATATGCATCAACTAATTTATCTCCGATCACGCTTATAAATGCTCCGAGGAATAGGACGGTGGCCTCCGCGAACATCTATTCCTGTTTGGAAGAGATTGTTCCAGTGGGAGTGACACCGTCTACCCAGAACACGTTCATAGCCGTGAGCCATAAGGTGGTTCTCGTTTGCCAACGCTTGAAATAAGTACCCGTAAACTTATCCGATTTCAGTGCAGCAGCAAAACCATTACTCAAAAAATTCCTACACATATTAGGTTTTTGCATTGTTGAGTAAAAAGGCAATTTTCCGAGTATATTAATCCATGAAATAATTACTAACATGGCATTAACTAGATTTATGACATACTAATCACGGAGCATACTAGCAAGTACTACGCATATAGCAGAAACATCTACGCATATAGCTAGTACTACTAAGGCAGAAATAAACAGGAGTGGGATAAACAACTTATACCCTCTGATCAGCCACTTGGTCATAGCAGCAGTGTTGGCGGCAGAAGTATCCTCTATCGCCTTCTTCTCGGCTTCGACCTTTTCGAAGAGGAGACGGTAGGCTTCGCTTGGTTCAGCCATGGCGATGACGAGGACGACGCGGATGTAGACGAAGCAGACGGACGGAGGCGAGCAGTCGCGTGATCGCTGCCCAAAAACCTAATCGCCCCTCTCCCTTACAAGAACCATAGAGGCGGGGTTTTGGAGGCCTGCTCTCCCGTCGACTTTGTACACGGTGAACAGAACGGAGTCGGCGGCGGCAACAGCAACAAAAGGAACGAGCGAGTGACGCAGAGGTGATCTGATCTCGTGACGCTAGGGTTGGTGTTAGCCCTACTTATATAGGCGGTCGGGTGGAGAGACGTGGGCCGAACCCACGTCCGAGTCGGTGACAACGCACGATTTGACGTCTCAGATCGTGGCGTATCTATGATGTATTTTCCGTTCCTAACCGGCAAAAATAAGCGCGTAGGTATGAGCTCGGCTTGTCTCATTTCCTCAATCCGCGGCGCGTCGCGTCGTGACGAGGCGTGGCGTGGCGAGGCCAGCGGCGGAGGAGGAGTGCGCGAGGGCTTCTCCTCTTCTCACTCTCCAATAGCATGTAGAAGAGAGACCCTTATAAAGAAGTCCAATTCTTCTCCACTAGCGGGGTGGGACTAAACTTCCCACCACCACCTTGTCATGCCACCACCTACATGGGCCCTCGAAGATTTCTGAAATTATCTTATGGGCCTAAAGCCCACCACTAATTTCAATAATCCCCCACCAGATTTCAAGGGCACATCATGTTCCCTCGTTCCAATCACTATTTTAATATACCAGCATTTTAATGAAGACCTTTTAAGGTTGAGATTCACCTAGAACAAGTAGCTACACCCCCTTACAACTGAACAATGGACTATGCCTTGAATTGTCAGTTTTGCGTAAATAAGCTTCACCACAAGTCTTACTAGTACTAGGCTATCGACGGTTGACCCCTCGGGTGGAGCATATAAGTCACACTCTTGGCCTACTCATGAGTTTACTAGAGATCACCCCAATCTCGTAGACTGAGAGAAGCAGTCAGACTCAGATAGGTGTGTACCTCCAAAGATCGCTCTGTAAGGAAGCATCTTGCTTACACATAAGCTTTAGAACAAATTAAAACAATAGTCATCCTAGCAGACAGTATCCGAGAGCATTGCATCTCCAACGGAGTGGGTTAGTTAAGTTACTCTCCTCAGTTCACCACTGGCTTGTTTTCCAGGTCCTACTTCACGGGATCTCCGATCGTATAGGTTGGATTACTGCCATGGCAACTCATGTGGGCCTCATACCCATCACCCTCGATGCACTATCTATCACAGCACGGGATAGCCCTTTAGTAAAGGGATCTGCGAGGTTCTTAGCCGTTTGGATTTAATCCAACGCTATCACTCCGGAGTTTCTCAAACGTCTGACAGACTTCAATATCATTCTTATATGTTTTTTGGACTTCATATTATCCTTTGAACTATTCACTTTGACAATAACTTTATGATTATCGCAGTTCATAAGGATAGCCGGAACCGACTTCTCAACCATAGGTGAGTCCATCAAAAGATCTCTAAGAAATTCTGCTTCGACAGCAGATGCGTCTGATGCTATTAATTCTACTTCCATTGTCGATCTCGTTAAGATCGCTTGCTTGCAAGACTTCCAGGAAACAACACCACCTCCAAGAGTAAATATATACCCAGTAGTGGCCTTCATCTCATCAGCATCAGAGATCCAATTCGCATCACTATACCATTCAAGTACCGATGGGTATCCCATATAGTCAAGTCATAGGTTGAAAGTACCATTCAGGTAGGGCATAATTCTTTCAATAGCATGCCAATGTACATCGCCCGGGTTTGCAACAAACCGGCTAAGTTTGCTCATAGCAAACGCGATGTCAGGCCTCGTTCCTCTAGCTAGATACATAACCCGACCAATAATTTGAGAAAATCTCAATTGATCTATAATTGTGCCTTTGAACTTTCGAATCAGCACACTAGGATCATATGGTGTTCTAGAAATTTTGCAGTCTGAATATCCAAAGCGTCTCAAAATCTTCTCAACATAATGGGATTGCAGAAGTGTATTCCCACCCTCATCATCTCTCAAAAGCTTGATGTTCAACATAACATCAGCCACCCCAAGATCGTTCATCTCAAAGTTTTGAGACAGAAAAGAGTTAACCTCCTCAATCACTTTGAGGTTGGTTCCAAATATCAGTATGTCATCAACATACAAGCAAAATATAACTCCTTCACCCCACCATGGCGATAGTATACACATTTGTTAGCTTCATTAACAACGAAGCCAACAGATGTCAGAGTTGTATTAAACTTCTCATGCCATTGCGTGGATGCTTACCTCAGACCATATAAGGATTACAACAACATACACATCTTTCCTTCCTGACGTTCTATCACAAAACCATCTGGCTGTTGCTTATAGACTTCCTCGTTTAGATTTCCATTCAGGAAAGCCGTCTTAACGTCCATTTGATGAACGAGAAGACCATGCGAGGCCGCCAATGAGAGTAATACGCGAATGGTGGCCAGTCTAGCCACATGTGAATACGTATCAAAGAAATCTTCTTCTTCTTTCTCGGTATAGCCCTTGGCCACAAGCCTAGCCTTGTACTTTCAAATCGTACCATCGGGCCTAAGCTACCTTTTGACCACCCACTTGCATCCCAATGGTTTGCAACCATAGGTAAGATAAGAAATTTCCCATGTCCCATTAGCCAAGATGGATTCCATCTCGCTACGGACCGGAGCTTTCCAGTAATCATCATCTGGAGACGCATACGCTTCTGAAATAGAAGTGTGATTATCATCCACGAGGTATACGAAGAAATCATCACCAAAGGTCTTTGCAGTCCTTTGTCTATTTCCCCTACCAAGGGTTTCCTCGTCATCCTCCTCAGGATTTTCATCATGTGTTTGTTCATAATATTCCATAGGAATGGCAGGCTCAGGAGTTTCCTCAGATTCCTGTCTAGAAGTGCTTTGCGTATCTCTCATGGGAAAAATATCCACAAAGAATGTAGCATCCCTCGACTCCATAATTGTACCGACCTTCACGTAAGGTACCTCAGATTTCACTACTAGAAATCTATAGCCAATGTTATTCTTAGCGTAACCCAAATTAACGCGGTCCACGATCTTTGGTCCAAGCTTACGCTTTTTGCAGATCGACACCTTGACTTTCGCCAAACAACCCCAAGTACGTAAGTACGAGAGTTTCATCCTTCTCTTTGACCACTCCTCATAGGGAGTGACTTCGTTATCTTTTATAGGAACCTTATTCAGGACATGAAACGCAGTCAATATAGCCTCCCCCACCATGCCTTGGATAAACCCGATGTATCTAACATGGCGTTAACCAAATCAGTTATAGTATGGTTTTTTCGCTCGACAACCCCGTTTGTCTGGTGTGAATATGGAGGCGTCCT
Organism: Hordeum vulgare subsp. vulgare; assembly: GCF_904849725.1. Taxonomy (NCBI): domain Eukaryota; kingdom Viridiplantae; phylum Streptophyta; class Magnoliopsida; order Poales; family Poaceae; genus Hordeum; species Hordeum vulgare. The sequence continues at coordinate 224,126,113 of NC_058519.1, forward strand.
CTCATGAATAATATCGTGTTCCGCACAAAAATAATCAAATTCGTTTGAGAAGTGATCTCCACCACGATCAGACCGGACTCGTGTAATTTTCTTTTCGAGTTGATTCTCAACTTCTGCCTTATAAATTTTAAAGTAGTGTAGAGCCTTATCTTTAGTATTTAACACATACACATAGCAATATCTAGTGGTATCAATGTCATGAGATATTTCTTTCACCTTTAGTCAACACAACATTCATCTCACAAAGATCACAATGTATGTATTCTAATGGCGCCAAGTGTCTCTCCTCTGCAGCCTTGTGAGGCTAGCGAGGTTGCTTTGCTTGCACACACGAATGGCAATTAGAACCTTTGGCTAAAGTGAAACTCGGGATTAACTTCAGTTTTGCTAGCCGCGACATAACACCAAAACTTATGTGACAAAGACGTGAATGCCAAACTTCAAATTCATTAACACTCGAATGAATATTGTTCATGACTTTATTACAAAAATCTGCAAGGGAATGGTGGAACAAACCTTTACATTCATAACCTTTTCCAACAAAAAGACCGTATTTCGTAACAACTACTTTATTAGACTCGAAGACCAACTTACAGTCTTCTCTACACAGAAGGGAGCCACTACCGAGGTTCTTCTTGATGGCGGGGACATGTTGCACGTTCTTTAGCTTCACGATCCTTCCCAAAGTAAACTTCAGATTGACCGTGCCAACACCAAGAACAGAAGCACTCGCGCCATTCACCATCAATACGGATCCTCCGCCTGTGACCTCATAAGAAGAGAACAATGATATGTCAGCACACACATGAATATTTGCACCCGTGTCTACCCACCAATCGGTAGGTTGACAAACTGAAAATACAGTAAACAAATCACCATACCCAGATGCACCACTTTCACTGTTCCTAACAATCATATTGGCAGACTTGGAGTCCTTCCCTGGCTTCTTGTACTTGTTTGGGTACTTACTGGCCCAATGTTCCTCAGAACAACAATTGAAGCAGCCACCTCCCTTCTTATTCCTCTTGGAGGTCTTTTTACCATTCTTCTTAAAGTCGGTATTCTGTTGGACAAAATTCTTCCCCTTGTGCTTGTGGGAATTGAAGTTCCTCTGATGTACCATGTTGGCAGCAGAAGGACCTTCGACCGTTTTTTCGTGCGAGTCCTTTGCTCTCGAGTTCTTCTCAACACTCAGATGGCCGATGATATCATCTACTGAGAATTCACGACTCTGATGTTTCAGAGTAGTAGCAAAGTTCCTCCAGGAACTAGGGAGCTTAGCAATTATACACCCCGCGAAAAATATGCCCGGTAAATTGCACTTCAGAACCTCAAGTTCTTTAGCAATGCATATTATCTCATGAGCTTGTTCCAGTACAGAATGGTTCTCAACCATTTTGTAATCATGGACTTCTCCATAACATACATCTAGCTACCAGCATCAGTGGCCCCGAATTTAGATTCGAGCGCCTCACAAAGATCTTTGGTAACGTGCATATGTAAATATGCATCAATTAGCTTATCTCCGATCACGCTTAAAATTGCTCCAAGGAATCGGATGGTAGCCTCCGCGTACATCTTCTCATGTTCCGAAGAGATCGTTCCCATGGGAGTGACATCGGCTACCTACAACATGTTCATAGCCGCGAGCCATAAGGTGGTTCTTGTTTGCCAACGCTTGAAATAAGTACCGGTAAACTTATCTGGTTTCAGTGGAGCAGCAAAACCATTACTCAAAAAATTCCTACACATACTAGATTTTTGGATTGTTGAGTAAACAGGAAATTTCCGAGTAGATTAATCCATGAAATAATTACTAACATGGCATTGACTAGATTCATGACATAATGATCACTGAGCATACTAGCAAGTACTATGCATATAGCAGAAACATCTACGCATGTAGCTAGTACTACTAGGGCAGAAATAAACATGAGCGGGATAAACAGGTTATATCCTCAGATCGGCCACTTGGTCGTAGCAGCATCGTTGGCGACGGCAACATCTTCTGTTGTATTCTTCTCGGCTTCGGCCTTTTCGAGGCGGCGACGGTCGGCTTCGCTTCGTTCAGCCATGGCGATGATGAGGACGACACGGACGTAGACGAACCAGACGGACGGACGTGAGCAGTCGCATGATCCCACCCCAAGAACCTAATCGCCCCTCTCCCATACAGGAACTAGAGAGGCGGGGTTTCAGAGGCCTACTCTCCCGTCGGCCGTGTATGTGGTGAACGAGGCGGACTTGCCGGCGGCAGCAGCAGTAAAAGGAACGAGCGCGTGAGGCAGAGGCGATCTGATCTCGTGATGGCTAGGGTTGGTTATAGCCCTTCTTATATAGGATATCGGGTGGAGAGACGTGGGCCGAACCCACGTACGAGTCGGTGACACCCCACGATCCGACATCTCAGATCGTGGCGCGTACGTTACGTATTCTCCATTCCTGATCGGCAAAAATAAGCACGTAGGTATGAGCTCGGCTCGGCTCATTCCCGCAACCCGCGACGTGTCGTGATGGGGCGTGGCGTGGCGAGGCGGGCGGCGGAGGAGGAGTGCGCGAGGGCCTCTTCTCTTCTCATTCCCCAATAGCGTGTAGAATAGAGACTGTTATAAAGGGGTCCAACTTCTTCTCCACTAGCGGCGTGGGACTAAACTTCCCACCACCATCGTGTCATGCCACCACCTACATGGGCCCTTGGAGATTTCTGAAAATCTATTATGGGCCTAAATCCCAGCACTAATTTGAACAATCCCCCACCAGACCACAAGGGCACATTGCGTTTCCTCTTTCCAATCACTGTTTTAATATACCAGCATTTGAGTGAAGACCTGTTAAGGTTGAGCTTCACCTGGAACAAGTAGCTACACCCCTTTACAACTGAACAAAGGACTATGCCTTGAATTGTCAGTTTGGCGTAAAGAAGCTTCACCACAAGTCTTACTAGTACTAGGCTACCGAAGGCTAACCCCTCGGGTGGAGCATATAAGTCGCACTCCTGGCCTATTCATCAGTTTACTAGAGATCACCCCAATCTCATAGACTGTGACCAACAGTCATGCTCATATAGGTGTGTTCCTCCAAAGATTGCTCTGTGGGACGGCATCTTGCTTATACATAAGCTTCAGAACACATTAATACATTAGTCATCTTACCATGTAGTATCCGAGAGCATTGCATCTCCAACGGAGTGGGTTAGTAAAGTTACTCTCCTCAGTGCACCACTGGCTTCTTTTCCCATGTCCTACTTCACGGGATCTCCAATCATATAGGTTGGGTTACAGCCATGGCAACTCATGTGGGTCTCATACCCATCTCCCTCGATGGACTATCTATCACAACACGCGATAGCCCTTTAGTAAAGGGATCTGCCAGATTCTTAGCCGTTTGAATGTAATCCAACACTATCACTCCGGAGTTTCTCAAACGTCTCACAGACTTCAATCTCATTCTTATAGGTTTGTTGGACTTTATATTATCCTTTGAAATCTTCACTTTGACAATAACTTTGTGATTATCGTAGTTCATAAGGATAGACGGAACCGGCTTCTCAACCACAGGTAAGTCCATCAAAAGTTCTTGAAGAAATTCTGCTTTGACACTAGATGGGTCTGATGCTGTTAATTCTACTTCCATTGTCGATCTCGTTAACATCGTTTGCTTGCAAGACTTCCAGGAAACAGCACCACCTCCAAGAGTAAATATATACCCAGTATTGGCCTTCATCTCATCAGCATCACAGATCCAATTCGCATGACTATACCCTTCAAGTAACGAAGGGTATTGATTGCAATCTCTGGCGATAGCTAGACGAATGCTGATGACAACAAACCTTCCCTTGCAACGGCACCAGAAGAATGCTGCTAGCACTCCCCGGCAATGGAACTAGAAGAATGTTGTTGATGGCCCACCAGCGCGTGGTTCGCAACAGTTTTCGAGGGTAGAGTATTCGACCCAATTTGTTGGTTTGCACGGCGGGAGGGGAGAGAATACTCTCAAGTATTAGCAGCTGAATTTGTCAGATTCAACCACACCTGAAATATTAGTATCTGCTAGCACAGTAGTAACAGCAAAGTAACGAGTAACGGCAGTGTAACGAGCAATAGCGATCGCAAGGAACAACAGTAGTGACAGCAGTAGCAAGTAGCAACAGTAGCAAGCGACGGTAATAGCAACAGTGGTAGCAGCAGTAGAGCGAAACAAGTAACAGCAGTAGCAACAATAGTAGCAGCAGCAGAGCAAGACAAGTAAAAGTAGTAGCAACAGTAGTAGCAGCAGCAGCAGCAGAGCAAGACAAGTATCAGCAGTAGGACAAACTCGTAGGCAATGGGTCGGTGATTTGTTTGGATGATATTCATCATGCAACAGCTATAACACGGAGAGATATGTGGCTAGCTCCCATTCGACAATATAATGTTGGCATGCATTCTGTGTGTCGTCATACGTGCTTAGGGAAAAGAACTTGCATGACTTCTATTGTCAATCCCTCCCGTGGCAGCGGGGTCCAAAAGGAAACTACGGGATATTAAGGTTCTCCTTTTAATAAAGAACCGGACCAACGCATTAGCACTTGGTGAACACATGAACTCCTCAAACTATGGTCATCACCGCGAGTGGTTCCGGTTATTGTCACTCCGGGGTTGCCGGATCATAACACATAGTAGGTAACTACAACTTGCAAGATCGGATCTAAAACACACATATATTGGTGACAACATAGTAATTTCAGATCTGAAATCATGGCACTCGGGCCCTAGTGACAAGCATTAAGCATGGCAAAGTAGTAGCAACATCAATCTCACAACATAGTGGATAGTAGGGATCAATCCCCATCAAAACTAACTCGATTACATGATAGATCTCATCCTACTCATCACCGCCCAGCGAGCCTGCGAATAGATTACTCACGAACGACGAAGATCTTCATGGAATTGGAGAGGGAAGAAGGTTGATGATGACGATGGCGACGATTTCCCCTCTCCGGAGCCCAAGACGGACTCCAGATCTGCCCTCCAGATGAAGAATAGGTGGTGGCGGCGCCTCCGTATCGAAAACGCGATGAAAACTTCTCTTTTTATTTTTTCTGGGACGAAAGGGATCTTATAGACCTGATATTGGGGGCGGCAAAGCCGTGTGGGCCCCACAAGCCTGCCCACCGCCACCCGGGGGGTGGTGGCGAAGCCAGGGCTTGTGGCCCACTGGCCCACCCCCTAAGGTTGAACTTGGCGCAGATATTTTTCTTATTTTCCAAAACTTCTCCCCGTAAATTTTCAGGACATTTGGAGAACTTTGATTTCTGCACAAAAATAACACCAAGGCAATTCTGCTGAAAACAACGTCAGTCCAGGTTAGTTCCATTCAAATCATGCAAATTAGAGTCCAAAACAAGGGCAAAAGAGTTTGGAAAAGTAGATACGATGGAGACGTATCAGTCCCCCAAGCTTAAAACCTTGCTTGTGCTCAAGCAACTCAGTTGAAAAACTAAGAGAGAAAGAAAAACTTTGACAAACTATGTTTGATCTTGTTGTTGCAACTATGTGTAACTCATAACCAGAATTTCAGCAAAATCACAAGTTAACCACATAAGCAAATGACACAAAGGTCTCACCGTAAACTAATATCAATGGCATAATCAGCTAATGAGCAAATAATAATGAGTTTCAAAAACCAACACTTCAATCAAAACAAGCATGAAGCAATATGAATAGGTGGTATCTCGCTAGCTCTTTCTGAGACCGCAAAACATAAATGCAGAGCACTTTCAAAGATCAAGGGCTGACTAAACATTGTAACTCATAGCAACGAAGATCCAGTCATAGTCATACTCAATATCACTCAAAAGCAAAGCATAAAAATGACAGAGGTGCTCTTTAATTGGTGCTTATATAAGAGGAGGATGACTCGACAGGAAAATAAATAGACAGGCCCTTCGCAGAGGGAAGCATTGATTTGCAGAGGTGCCAGAGCTCAAGCTTTGAAAACAGAGATAATAATTTTGGGTGGCATGCTTTCATTGTCAACGCAATGACCAAGAGTTCTCAATATCTTCCATGCTACTCATGCTATAGGCGGTTCCGAAACAGAAAAGTAAAGTTTTAACTCCCCCACCACCAATCAATCACACTCCACGGCTAGCCGAATCCTCGGGTACCGTCCATACTAACATCAATCCGGGGGGAGTCTTGTTTTACAGTTATGTTTTCGATTTAAGCATGGAACTGGGCATTCCAAATACCAGCCCCTTTCTCGTGAATGACTGTGAATAAACACATGTCGAGGATAACACTCCTAGCATGGAAGATACCAATAGCCCTCTGTCACCACATGAGCGGTTCGGGCATGCAAAACAAATTATTTCTTGAAGGTTTAGAGAATGGCACATGCAAATTTACTTGGAACGGCAGGTAGATACCGCAAATAGGTAGGTATGGTGGACTCTCATGGAAAAACTTTTGGGTTTATGGAAGTGGATGCACAAGCAGTATTCCGCTTAGTACAAGTGAAGGCTAGCAGAAGACTGGGAAGCGACCAACTAGAGAGCGACAACAGTCATCAAGATGCAATGAGTTTGACTAACATTGAATGCAAGCATGAACAGGATATAAATCACCATGAACACGAACATCATAGAGGCTATGTTGATTTTGTTTCAACTACATGCATGAACATGTGCCAAGTCAAGCCAGTTGAAACATTCAAAGGAGAATACCATCCTATCATACTACATCATAGTCATCTCAAAATCTATGTTGGCATTCAAGACAAACCATTATAAGCTCTCAGCTAAATAAGCATGGCATCAAAAACTATGATCTCTAAGTTGTCATTGCAAACATGGTTCTCTCACAACAAAGCTAAATCTGGGTTGACAAGCTAGTCATATTTACAAAAACAAAATAGATAGAGTTCATACCAGCTTTTCTGTCTCAGTCACTTCATCATATATCATCATTGTTTCCTTTCATTTGCACGACCGAACGATGAAAACGATAATAAGCGCATTGGACTAAGCTGAATCTGCAGACAAACACAAAGGAGAAGACAAAATAATATGGCTCTTTGAAAGCTAAACAGGTAAGCATGTAAGAACCACTAAACATTGTAACCAATATCTTCTACCTTGACACAAAGAAAAAGAAAGCTATTTACACGGGAAAGCTCCCAACAAGCAAAAGAAGAAAGAAAAATCTTTTTGGGTTTTGTCAAAAGGACACAAAGCAAGAAAACAAGAAAACGAAAAGAATCTAGCATGGATAATACAGTGGCAAAGTGTAAACACCGGCAAACAGAGTGAAAGCATAAGCATGAATGTAAAGTCGGTGAGAACACGTACTCCCCCAAGCTTAGGCTTTTGGCCTAGCTTATTCTACTCCCAAGGTGGGAAATAACCAGCTCCAGGATACTCTGGAGCAGACCGTGGATGCCACTGCTGTGTGAGCTCCTCAGGCTCCCACTGATAAACTGGCGTCTGGTACTCGACTGGCGGCTCGGGCACGGGGGCATGTGGTAGGGCCAAGCCCCAATATGCGTAGATGTCCACGGGCATAATAGTGTACCTGTCTGCATGAAGATCGAACAAGGAAGTAGCAGCCAAAGTAATAGTCTCTCGAGTACCCTGACTAAACACCAGGTTATAAATCATCCGTCTACTAGCATCTCTATCCAGAAAATCATGGTGAACCATGTTGTCATAATCCAGATATCTCACAGGGAGAAGCATCTCTCCTTCCTCTCCCAGTCTAATGGGTATCTCAAAGTGTCTGGCAAGACAGGTAGCATAGATACCTCCATAGACAACACCTTTAGAACGATTCAGGTTCAACCGTTGAGCTACTATAACACCCAAGTTATAAGTCTTATCGTTATAAAGGCCTTCGCGCAAAACCACAAGGTCTGGAGAACTAGGTGATCCAGCCTCCCCACGGCCAATCAAACATTTTCCCACAAATAGTGAGAAGTACCGAAGCACAGGAAAATGTATGCTAGCAATTCTAGCACGAGACACTCCTTCTCCTCTCCAACAGCAATAGAACCAATGAAATCCTCCAAGTCCCGTGGATGAGGGTCACGGATATCCCCAACATAAGGTAATTTGCGTACATTGCAAAAGTCCTGCGGCGTCATGCACTGGGGGACATCGTACATCATGAACTCAACCATCGGAGGATTCTTCCTCGGATAAAAGTTGAAGCTTTGAACGAAAATATTGGTGAGGAGGAGATATTGTGGGAACTTATCTTCAACAAACGCAGTAAGACCCGCGTTCTCCACCAAGTAATAAAAGTCTTCATAAAGTCCGGCGGCGCGCAAAAATTCATCACTTGGCCACTCGCACGCTCGAACTTCTGTGACTCGAGGGACTACGTACTTGGGGTGATTCTTCTCAACCTCCTTGGGGTTACGACTTGAAAAGCCTCTCAAGAACCTCCTCATCTTTTCCTTTTTCTAGCTCTGAAAAATTCTGAAATTTTTAGAGACTTCGAAAGAAAAGTAAACGAAGATTAACCCAACTTGTAGCAACTACTTCTACTAGTGCCTAGAGACCGTATCACGCGCTAAAACTACTTGGGACCAACTAAAATCAACATTTCTAGCTCAAGAACAGGGTCACCAAGGTAGCAAGAATTCGCCAAGGATAAAGCACTAGAGCAAAAACTAATTGGACCAACGGAGGAGTCACTTACCAAGGAGCAATTTCCCCAAAACGGTTCGGAGAATGGTGCTTTGAGCAAGGGGATCGAAAATCACAGCCAAATGAGCAAGAACACGGGTTTGAGCTGCGAAACAATTTTTTCTAGAGGTGGAAGAAGAGGCTGGGAGCTGGAATGAGTGGAGGGGGTGCCTGTGGGCCCCACAAGCTTGCACCCTGCCACCAGGGTGGTAGCTGGCGGTGGCAGGGCTTGTGGCCCACTTGTCAGGCCCCCAGGCCAGCTCTCAGGCCCAGAAATTTTAAAAAATTCCAGAAAAAATCGTACTAAATTTTCAGGACCATCGGAGAACTTTTATTTTTCAGGTATTTTTCTCCGGGATGCTAAAACAGAAAAAAGAAAAACTAAACTAATTCTATCATTTTTCTTCTAAGCAACAGAAAAGGAAAACTCAAAACAGGGGTATGTGACTCTCTGATTCATCCGTTTCATGGTCATCGAAAGAAATCCGTCAATGGGATTGATCAAGTCCTTATGACTAAACCTTCTCAAATCACAAGAGAGAACGGAGAATTTTCGAATAGCCACTAAGTCACCTCAATGGGGATATGTATCTCCCCAACAAGCAAGTCATACTTCATCTTGACACGAGGAATAGGGCATTCAAAGCTCCCAATAAGAATCGATGTAGTCTTTTCGATATCATTGATGCAATGTACTCAATATCGTTTCTTTGGAAAGTGCACTATGTGCTCATTACCGTTGACATGGAAAGTGAAATTGCCTTTGTTGCAATCTATAACAGCCCCTACAGTGTTTAAAAAGGGTCTTCCGAGGATGATAGTCATGGCATCGTCCTCGGGAATATCCAAGATAACAAAGTCTATTAAGATAGTGGTGTTAGCAACCACAATAGACACATCCTTGCAAATGCCGATAGGGAAAGTAGTTGATTTGTCGGCCATTTAAAGAGGAAATTTCAGTGGGTGTCAACTTATCCAATTCAAGTCTACGATAAAGAGAGAGCGGCATAACACTAACACCGGCTCCAAGCTCACATAAGGCAGTTTTTACGTAGTTTCCTTTAATAGAGCAAGGTATAGTGGGCACTCCGGGATCACCAAGTTTCTTAGGAGTTCCACCTTTAAAAGTGTAGTTGGCAAGCATGGTGGAGATCTCAAGATCTGGTATCTTCCATTTATTAGTCACGATATCTTTCATGTACTTGGCATACGGAGACATCTTGAGCATATCAGTTAACCGCATCTGCAGAAAGACGGGTCTTATCATCTCAACAAAACACTCAAAATCCTCATCATCCTTTTTCTTGGATGGCTTAGGAGGAAAGGGCATAGGTCTCTGAACCCATGGCTCTCTTTATTTACCATGCTTCCTAGCAGTGAAGTCATTCTTGTCGTATCTCTTAGGTTGTGGGTTATCAGGATTAACCATAGGTTCAATATCCACATCCTCACCATTGCTAGGTTGAGCATTATTATGAACATCACTGTCCATATTGTGACCAGGTTAATGTTCATCACCAGATTGTGTTTCTGCATCAGACGCAGAAATATCATTAGGTTCTTCAGGTGTGACAGTATTGGGTGAACTAGCATGCAGGTTTCTATCATCCTTCTTCTTCTCCTTAGGATGACTAGGTGTATCAGCATTGATTCCTTGAGAATCTTGATCAATTCTCTTAGGATGACCTTCAGGATACAAAGGTTCGTGAGTTATTTTGCCTCCTCTAGTAATGACTCCGACAGAGTTGTCATTTAATTCATTGAGCAATCTGAGCTTTAAATACTTGTTCTACCTGAGTAGAAATCATAGAGGCATGTTTACTCAGAAGCTTCAGAGCATTGACATATCTGTCTACACAAGCACTTAAATGGCTAAGCATACGAGCACTTTGTTCCAAATGTGTGCTAACATAATCATTGAAACTCTGTTGTTTGGCAACAAAGTTGTCAAATTCATCAAAGCATAGGCTAGCAGGTTTATCAAAAGGAATATCACTCTCATCGAACCTACGCAGACAATTCACTTCTACTACCTGTATCGGGTTATCGAGATCATGGATCTCTTCGATAGGTGGTAGATTTTTGAAATCTTCAGATCTAATGCCTTTCTCTTGCATAGATTTCTTGGCTTCTTGCTTATCTTCGGGACTGAGGAATAGAATACCTCTTTTCTTAGGAGTTGGCTTAGGAGGTGGTTCGGGAATAGTCCAAGCATTATCGTTGATCAAGAGGTTATTCAGTAGGGTCTCAGCTTGCTCTATAGTTCGTTCCCTAAAAACACAACCGGCACAACTATCTAGGTGGTCTCTAGAGGCATCGGTAAGTCCGTTATAAAGGATATCAAGTATCTCGTTCTTCTTAAGAGGGTGATCAGGCAAAGCATTCTATAGCTGGACGAGCCTCCCCCAAGCTTGTGGAAGACTCTCTTCTTGGAGTTGAGCAAAGTTGTATATTTCCTGCAAGGCAGCTTGCTTCTTATGGGCAGGGAAATATTTCTCATAGAAGTAATAGACCATCTCCTGGGGACTACGCACACATCCAGGAGCAAGAGAGGTGAACCAGACTTTAGCGTCATCCAGGAGCAAGAAAGGAAACAACTTAAGGATATAGTAGTGGTGGATCTTCTCCTCATTAGTGAAAACGTTGGCTATTTCGGATAGTTTGGCAAGATGGGCTATGACCGTCTCAGACTCATAACCGTGAAAAGGCTCAGATTCGACTAGAGATTATCTCAGGGTCGACAGAGAATTCATAATCTTTATTGTGATAAAGATAGGCGAAGTGGCAAACTTCAGGTCATTTTTCATCCTAGCTTCCCAAGATTTTTCCTTCCACTTGAGAAGTAATTTCTCAGCGTCATAGGCATCCTTACACGCAAGAAAATCCTCAGCTATCTCTCCCTCCATAACGTAACCCTCAGATTTATCAGGCAATTCATATCTAGGAGAGATAGATCTAGCAGGAGCAAAAGCAGGTTCTATCTCAATAGTTTCGGCAGTATCAGAAGCATCACGAGCATTGGCAGTAACTCTAGCAATATGAGCACCAAGGAACACTCCAAGTGGAACATCAGGAAAAGGAGTATCTCTAGCAGTATCACGCAAAGCAGTATCAAGCATAGCATCTCTAGACGTATCAAGCATAGCATCAGGCATAGTATCAAGCATAGTATCATCAGGCATAGTATCAAGCATAGCATCTCTAGCAGTAGCATCATAAGCATCATCAAGCACAGGCGACATATCAAGATTTCTAGAAGGAGGTGATGTCGCAAACTTACTCATAACTGAAGGTGAATCAAGTGCAGAGCTAGATGGAAATTCCTTACCTCTCCTCGTAGTTGAGGGTAAGACTTTGGTCTTTGGATCCTTCAGATTCTTCATAGTGATCAGCAGATATAAATCCCAAGTGACTCAGAGAATGTAGCAATACCTCCCCGGCAACGGCGCCAGAAAAATGCTTATTGCAATCTCTGGCGATAGCTAGACGAATGATGATGACAACAAACCTTCCCTTGCAACGACACCAGAAGAATGCTGCTAGCACTCCCCGCCAACGGAACTAGAAGAATGTTGTTGATGGCCCACCAGCGCGTGGGTTCGCAGCAGTTTTCGAGGGTAGAGTATTCGACCCAATTTGTTGGTTTGCACGACGGGAGATGAGAGAATACTCTCAAGTATTAGCAGTTGAATTTGTCAGATTCAACCACACCTGAAAGATTAGTATCTGCAAGCACAGTAGTAACATCAAAGTAACGAGTAACGGCAGTGTAACGAGCACTAGCGACGGCCAGGAACAACAGTAGTGACAGATGTAGCAAGTAGCAACAGTAGCAAGCGACAGTAATAGCAACAGTGGTAGCAGCAGCAGAGCAAAACAAGTAACAGCAGTAGCAACAGTAGTAGCAGCAGCAGAGCAAGAAAAGTAATAGCAGTAGCAACAGTAGTAGCAGCAGCAGAGCAAGACAAGTAACAGCCGTAGGGCAAACTCGTAGGCAATGGGTCGGTGATTTGTTTGGATGATATTCATCATGCAACAGCTATAACACGGAGAGATATGTGGCTAGCTCCCGTTCGTCAATGTAATGTAGGCATGCATTCCGTGTGTCGTCATACGTGCTTAGGGAAAAGAACTTGCATGACATCTATTGTCCATCCCTCCCATGGTAGCGGGTTCCAAAAGGAAACTACGGGATATTAAGGTTCTCCTTTTAATAAAGAACCGGACCAACGCATTAGCACTTGGTGAACACATGAACTCCTCAAATTATGGTCATCATCGGGAGTGGTTCCGGTTATTGTCACTCCGGGGTTGCCGGATCATAACACATAGTAGGTAACTACAACTTGCAAGATCGGATCTAAAACACACATATATTGGTGACAACATAATAATTTCAGATCTGAAATCATGGCACTCGGGCACTAGTGACAAGCATTAAGCATGGAAAAGTAGTAGCAACATCAATCTCAGAACATAGTGGATACTAGGGATCAATCCCCATCAAATCTAACTTTATTACAAGATAGATCTCATCCTACACATCACCGCCCAGCGAGCCTACGAATAGATTACTCATGAACGACGAAGAGCTTCATGGAATTGGAGAGGGAAGAAGGTTGATGATGACGATGGCGACGATTTCCCCTCTCCGGAGCCCAAGACGGACTCCAGATCTGCCCTCCAGATCAAGAACAGGTGGTGGCGGCGCCTCCGTATCGACAACACGACGAAAACTTCTCTTTTTATTTTTTCTGGGACGAAAGGGATCTTATTGACCTGAGATTGGCGGCGGTAGAGCCGTGTGGGCCCCACAAGCCTTCCCACCGCCACCAGGGGGGTTGTGGCGGAGCTAGGGCTTGTGGCCCACTGGCCCACCCCCTCAGGTAGGACTTGGCGCAGATATTTTTCTTATTTTCCAAAACTGCTCCCCGTAAATTTTCAGGACGTTTGGAGAACTTTGATTTCTGCACAAAATAACACCAAGGCAATTCTGCTGAAAACAGTGTCAGTCCAGGTTAGTTCCATTCAAATCATGCAAATTAGAGTCCAAAACAAGGGCAAAAGAGTTTGCAAAAGTAGATACGATGGAGATATATCAGGTATCCCATATAGTGAAGTCAGTGGTTGACAGTACCTTTGAGGTAGCGCATAATCCTTTCAACAGCACGCCAATGCCCTTCGCCCGGGTTTGCAATGAACTGGCTAAGTTTGCTCACAGCAAATGCGATATCACGTCTCGTTGTGTTACCTAGATACATAAGCGAACCAATAATTTGATAGAATCTCAATTGATCTATAAATGTGCCTTTGAACTTTCGAATCTGCACACTAGGATCATATGGTGTTTGAGAAATTTTGCAGTCTAAATATCCAAAGCGACTCAAAATCTTCTCAACATAGTGGGATTGCAGAAGTGTAATCCCACCCTCATCATCTCTCAAAAGCTTGATGTTCAAGATAACATCAGCCACCCCAAGATCCTTCATCTGAAACTTTGGAGACAGAAAAGACTTAACCTCCTCAATCACTTTGAGGTTTGTTCCAAATATCAGTATGTCATCAGCATACAAGCACAATATAACTCATGCGCCCCCACCATGGCGATAGTATAAACATTTCTCAGCTTCATTAACAACGAAATCAACGGATGTCAGAGTTGTATTAAACTTCTCATGCCATTGCATAGGTGCTTGTATCAGACCATATAAGGATTTTAGCAACTTACACACCTTTCCTTCCTGACCTTCTATCACAAAGACATTTAGCTATTGCAAATAGATTTCCTCGTTTAGCTCTCCATTCAGGAAAGCCGTCTTAACGTCCATTTGATGAATAGGAAGACCATGCGAGGCCGCCAATGCGAGTAATACTCGAATGGTGGTCAGCCTAGCCACATGTGAATAAGTATCAAAGAAATCTTCTTCTTTTTTCTAGGCATAGCACTTGGCCACAAGCCTAGCCTTGTACTTTTCAATGGTACCATCGGGCCTATGCTTCCTTTTGAACACCCACTTTCATCCTAATGGTTTGCAACCATAGGGAAGATCAGTAATTTCCCATGACCAATTAGCCATGATGGAATCCATCTTGCTACGGACCGCAGCTTTCCAGTAATCAGCATCTGGAGATGCATACGCTTCTAAAATAGATGTGGGATTATCATCCACAAGGTATACGAAGAAATCATCACCAAAGGTCTTTGCAGTCCTTTGTCTCTTGCCCCTACCAAGGGTTTACTCATCATCATCCTCAAGATTTTCATCATGTGTTTGTTCATAATATCCATAGGAATGGCAGGCTCAGGAGTTTCCTCAGATTCTTGTCTAGAAGTGCTTTGCATATCTCTCATGGGAAAAATATCCTGAAAGAATGTAGCATCCCTCGACTCGGTAATTGTACCGACCTTCATGTCAGGTACCTCATATTTGACTACTAGAAATCTATAGCGAATGCTATTCTTAGCGTAACCCAAATTAACGCAGTCCATGGTCGTTGGTCAAAGCTTACGCTTCTCGGGGATCGGCACATTGACTATCGCAAACAGCCCCAAGTACGTAAGTACGAGAGCGTCGTCCTTGTCTTTGACCACTCCTCATAGGGAGTGCCTTCATTATCTTTTGTAGGAACATTATTCAGGACAAGACACCCAGTCAATATAGCCTCCCCCACCATGCCTTGGATAAACTCGAAGTATCTAACATGGCGTTAACCAAATCAGTTAGAGTACGGTTTTTCCGCTCAGCAACCCCGTTTAACTGGGGTGAATATGGAGGCGTCCTCTCATGAATAATGTAGTGTTCCCCGCAAAAAGAATCAAATTCGTTTGAGAAGTACTCTCCACCATGATCAGATCGGACTCGTTTAATTTTCTTTTCAAGTTGATTCTCAACTTCTGCCTTATAAACATTAAAGTAGTGTAGAGCCTAATCTTTAGTATTTACCACATACACATAGCAATATCTAGTGGTATCAATGTCATGAAATATTTCTTTCCACCTTTAGTCAACACACCATTCATCTCACAAAGATCAAAATATATGAGTTATAATGGCCCCAAGTGTCTCTCCTCTACAGCCTTGTGAGGATTGCGAGGTTGCTTTCCTTGAACACATGAATGGCACTTCGAACCTTTGGGTAATGTGAAACTCGGGATTAACTTCAGTTTTGCTTGCCACGACATAACACCGAAACTTGCGTGACAAAGACGTGAATGCCAAACTTCAGATTCATTAACACTTGAATGAATATTGTTCACGACTTTATTACAAAAATCTACAATGGAAAGGCGGAACAGAGCTCTGCATTCATAACCTTTTCCAACAAAAAGTCCATATTTCATAACACCTACTTTATTAGACTCGGAGACCAACTTAAACCCTTCTCTAAATAGGATGGAGCCACTAACAATATTCTTCTTGATGGCGGGGACATGCTACACGTTCTTCAGCTGCACGATCCTTCTAGAAGTAAACTTCAGAGCAACTATGCCAACACCAAGAACAGAAGCACTCGTGCCATTCCCCATCAATATGGACCGTCGGCCTGTGACCTGGTAACAAGAGAACAATGATATGTCAGCACACATATGAATATTTGCACCTGTGTCTACCCACCAATCGGTAGGTAGACAAACTAAAAATACAGTAAACAAATTACCGTACCAAGATGCACCACTTTCATTGTTGCTCACAATCATATTGGAAGACTTGGAGTCCTGCCGTGGCTTCTTGTACTTGTTTGGGCACTTAGTGGCCCAATGTTCCTCAGAACCACAATCGAAGCAGCCATCTCCCTTCTTGTTCTTCTTTAAGGTCTTCTTACCCTTCATCTGAAAGTCGGTATTCTGTTGGACAGAATTCTTCCCCTTGTGCTTGTGGGAATTGAAGTTCCTTTGATGTACCATGTTGGCAGCAGAAGGACCTGCGACCGTTTTTCCGTGCAAGTCCTTTGCTCTCAAGTTCTGCTCAACACTCAAATGGCCGATGATATGCTCTATTGAGAATTCGCGCCTATGATGATTCAGAGTAGTAGCAAAGTTCCTCAAGGAAGTAGGGAGCTTAGAATTATGCACCCCCGCGGAAAATTTTGCCGGTAAATTGCACTTCAGAACCTCAAATTCTTTAGCAATGCATATTATCTCATGAACTTGTTCTAGTACAGAATGATTCTCAACCATTTTGTAATCATGGAACTGCTCCATAACATACATCTCCCTCCTAGCATCAGTGGCCCCGAATTTGGATTCGAGCGCCTCCCACAACTCTTTGGCAACGTGCATATATAAATATGCATCAACCAGCTTATCTCCGATCACGCTTATAACTACTCCAAGGAATAGGACAGTGGCCTCCGCGAACATATTCTCCTGTTCAGAAGAGATCGTTCCCGTGGGAGTGACACCCGCTACCCAGAACACGTTCATAGCCGTGAGCCATAAGGTGGTTCTCGTTTGCCAACGCTTGAAATAAGTACCGGTAAACTTATCCGGTTTCAGTGCAGCAGCAAAACCATTACTCGAAAATTTCCTACACATATTAGGTTTTTGGATTGTTGAGTAAATAGGCAATTTTCCGAGTAGATTAATCCATGAAATAATTACTAACATGGCATTGACTAGATTCATGACATACAGATCACGGAGCATACTAGCAAGTACTACGCATATAACAGAAACATCTACGCATATAGCTAGTACTACTAGGGCAGAAATAAACAGGAGTGGGATAAACAGGTTATACCCTCCGATCGGCCACTTGGCCGTAGCAGCAGCGTTGGCGGCGGTAGCATCCTCTGCAGCCTTCTTCTCGGCTTCTTCTAGGGTTCGGCCTTTTCGAGGAGGATACGGTCGGCTTCGCTTGGTTCAACCATGGCGATAACGAGCACGACGCGGACATAGACGAAGTAGACGGATGGAGTTGAGCAGTCGCGTGATCGCTCCCCAAAAACCTAATCGTCCCTCTCCCATACAGGAACCAGTGAGACGAGGTTTTGAAGGCCAGCTCTCCCGTCGACCGTGTACACGGTGAACGGGACGGAGTCGCCGGCGAAAGCAGCAGAAAAAGGAACGAGCGTGTGTGGCAGAGGCGACCTGATCTCATGACGGCTATGGTTGGTGTTAGCCCTGCTTATATAGGCGGTTGGGTGAAGAGACGTGGGCCGAACCCACGTCCGAGTCGGTTACAACCCACGATCCTTCCTGACCGGCAAAAATAATTGCGTAGGTATGAGCTCGGCTCGGCTCATTCCTACAACCCGAGGCGCGGTGCGGCGTGGCGAGGCAGACAAGAGAGGAGTGCACGAGGGCCTCTTCTCTTCTCACTTTTCAATAGCATGTAGAAGAGAGACTCTTATAAAGGTGTTCAACATCTTCTCCACTAGTGGGGTGGGACTAAACTTTCCTCCACCACCTACGTGGACCCTTAAAGATTTCTGAAATTCTCTTATGGGCTGGAGCCACCACTAATTTCAGAACCGTCCGCGTGCGCGGCGGAGAGAACCGGCTCAAGGCGGGTGATAGAGCTTGCACGCAAGGTGGCGAGGCCAACTCAGCCGGGGCTTGGCGCAGCCGGGCGAGCAGGCGAGAGTAGCAAGGGGTCGGGCGGCTTGACGCACCCGGTGGGGTGAGCCGGTAGGCCAAGGCCAAGGCGGACTCACTGCGGGCGAGAACGCGAGGGTGCAGCCAAGCGGCCGGGGTGGATTTACGCGTGCGGCGGAGCGAGCCGGCAGGCCAGGGGCGAGGCAAACTCAGTGCGGGCGTACGTCATGCTAGCGCGGGTGGTGAGGATGCGAGGTGATGCTGGCCGGGGCGACGTTGGTGGCTCAGGGCGCAGCTGAAGCCTCAAGGCGAGGCAAAGTGACTCGGAGATGGGCACAACGTTGTGCTTAGGCCGGCTCGGATACGACCATGGCTGAGGGTTGCCTTTCTTCCTTATTTTTTATCTCCAGCTAATCCTCCTGGTAGATTCCTTGTGTGCACATAGCAACCAGTGATAAAAACCTTTATTTTGTGGATGTAGAAACCGAAGACCAAAGCTGTGTTATTCACGTGAGAAGAATGGTCTTGCTTCCATAGTAACATGGACAATACTCAGATAGTACTCGTCTAGATGAATTTGGGGTCGTAATACTAGTTGATGTTGGTTGGCTTTGAAAAGTTTCTACGCAGTGCATCACGGAAAAAATCTATTCGGGACTTGGAGCGAGCAGCAATAGGAACTCAATCGACCAGCAGCTGCGTCTAAGCAATTGATCCGGCTTGATATTGATCGATCGCCTGTTTTGTACCGAGCCGAAAAAATATCTCCAAAACCCTTTTTGTTTCACCGACTTGTGACACCGCATCTGACCTAGCTTCTCTAGAGCAATACATCTGAACTTACTATGGAAAAGACTTGTATACGTCAGTCCGACTGTAGTGTTGATGATGTGATCTTCTGTCTCTGCTCTTTTTATCCAGCATAACGCGAGCTTCTCAATACCTAAATAGATCCCTCCAAGAACACAATACTACCGTGCACAAGCCCCGGCCACGGTATCCGCCAAATGTAATGGTTTTGTCACGGCAGATGTCCTCGTGAGAGAACTTAGGTGTGAGGCCATGAAAACTATGTGGCGGCTTGAGAGGGGTTGGTCGAAATCGAGAGACGTGAGTTTACCCAGGTTCATTCCCTCCGATGGAGGTAAAAGCCTACATCCTGCTTGTCTTTCATCGATGAAGATGATGATCTCGATAACAAGGGCGTGAAGTCGCTACCTCTAATCTTGAGGGTGTCTAATCTGTCTATCTCTAATAAATTGAACTTGTCATGGATCAACCTAACGTGTCCCTCTCGGGCACCTTACCCCTCCTTATATAGGTGGAAGGGGTAAGTTTACATGTAGAATCCTACTAGGAGTAGGACTAGGACTAACCTCTCTTGAATGATAATCCGGGTCTTGTTTCCTTTGTGAGGCAGTATTTCCTGTTCTTGGTCCTTCTGTGTGAGCCGTCCCTCCCATGAGCTGTCTGGCCAATAACCAATAGCTAGACCTGGATGCCCATATTGGTTCCTACATATTCCATGAAGATCTTCATCGGTTGAACCACGATGCCAAGGATTCAATCAATCCCGTATGCAGTTCCCTTAGTCCAGTGCTATGTTACTTGCGCGAGATTCGATCGGTGGTATCTCCATACCATGTTCAATGTTGTCACCAACAAGTTTAATTACTCGTTCCATAATAAAAGATCCTATCCTTAGTCGCATTTCTTGCAAGCTTTTTGTGATGTTGTATC
The DNA here is from genome assembly GCF_904849725.1 of Hordeum vulgare subsp. vulgare. Classification (NCBI taxonomy): domain Eukaryota; kingdom Viridiplantae; phylum Streptophyta; class Magnoliopsida; order Poales; family Poaceae; genus Hordeum; species Hordeum vulgare. The sequence continues at coordinate 224,146,059 of NC_058519.1, forward strand.
ATCGAGTGGGCCCAGAGATACCTCTCTTTCTTACAAACTAACAAATCCCAATCTCGATCCATGCCAACGCAACATACACCCTCGTAGATATCTCTAGAGAATCTTTATGATCACCCGGTTACGTTGTGATGTTCGATCTACACAAGGCATTCCTCCGGTGTCCAGGAGTTGCATGATCTCATGGTCTTAGGAATAAATACTTGGCATGCTGAAAGCAATAGCATACGATCAAATGCTATGCTTACGGTTGGGTCTTGTCCGTCACATCTTTATCCTAATTATGCGATACCATTATCAAATGACAAGTCATATCTATGGTTAGGAAACATTAACCATCTTTGATCAACGAGATAGTTTAGTAGAGGCTCACTAGGGACACTGTGTTGTCTATGTATCCACACATGTATCTGAGTTTCAATTAATACAATTAACACATGGATAATAGACAAGTATCATGAACAAAGAAATATGATAATAACTAATTTATTATTGCCTCGAGGGTGTATTTCCACTATAGTCAACCACAGTGATGATGGCAACTGTACTGCATCACAAAAGTTTAACAAACTCAATAGATTATACACACGCTGTTATTTTTGGTATAAAATGAACCACCATGCCCCCTTACAATGAACCCACAACAAAATACAAATTTTTGTGTCATCATCACGTGAACTGAAGTGCAACATCTTTGCCTCCGAACGGCATAAATCAAAAATTAAACACACAAAAGGAATTCTAGACTACAAAGCACATGGGGTGTGAACACTCCTGCCAGGCTGGTGGGCTGTACGCATGTGTCTACTGCACTGCACCAGTACACGCCACAAACTTCACACGTGACGAAGTAAGCTACAAACAATTATGTTGTCATAAAAAGAAGCAAGCAATCCTGCAAAAAAGAAATGACGACGCTAGACTATAATGTTTGGTGGAGGGAATTGCACGCAGTAAACAAGTTATATCCTCGAGTCTTCTATATGGAATGCAAGGGGAGAATGTTGAGCACGGGGGTCATGATTTGTGCTGCTACCATCGATGGGGCCGTCGGCTGGGCTGGGCTCCTTGTGCTGGACCACACCGGAGGAAGGTGAGAGGGCGAGCGCATGACTGGGCTTCCGGTGCCGTGGCTGGATGCTTGCCTGTAGTGGTGCGTGAGAAAGATGGGTGGGGCTCGCACGCCCATATCCGCACTGGAGATGCGCGGTCTGGATCTGCAAGAGTGGCGAGTGGGGACATCAGCGAAGGATATCTTCGGGGTGAGGTGAGGTGCCGCCGCGTGTGGAAATGCCCCCTGCTACGGGCCGTCAGATACATTAGGGCTTCCGAACACTTGTGGGTCAAGGGCATTGGAGGCCGGCTGAGGGAAGGTCTCTGAAGACCAATTGGCTCGATAGGTTGGTGGCGGGATCAAATCTGGTGAGGACGGCATGGTTCTAATGCTGGTCAGCACCGGCGGTCATTGGAGTATGGAAGAAGTAGTAGGAGGGGCACCGTGGAGCACTAGCCAGGGCGGCAAGGTATGGTCGCGCGGGGAGGGAACGGGTTGGGAGGGGAGATTGTGCGGCGCCAGTGTGGTGGATGAAGGACATGGGGCGGTAGGTGTCGTGGGAATGATCCTGAGAATAATACCACGAGTACGAATGAGGGGCAGAGCTAGCTATGGCGCGGTGGATACACTCGGATGTACGATTTCAGGCCCCACTCGGGAGGGGTAACAACCCTACGTATCGGGCCCTGATGCTGATGTTTGGTTATGGGGTGTGTGATAGTACAGGATGCTGAACCCTTGGTGAAGGGCTCGGGGGTGCGTTATATAGAGTGCAACACATCGGCCGAGCCTCATTACAAGGGCGAGTAAATTCTAGTAACTATGTAAATTACTAGTAACGGCAGATCTAACTCCAGTGTTACAAGTAACGTATGTCTGCATTGTGCTTCATGTGATAGTTTAAGTGTGTAGCCGTTACAGTCCCTTTGTTGCCCATGCCTTGCTGCAGTCTAAGTGTCAGGGCGGATCGAACTGAGACGAGATGATCCGAGTGACCTTGTGCAAGGCAAGTGAAGACACGCTTGCCTGAGTGAGGTCATAACTGCATCTGTGGCTTCTGGGACGGGGATGTGCACGTAGGGTCTTTGACAGGCTTAGGGATACAGGTCCGTAGGACTACCTCTAATGTACAACCCCGTTAGTAGCCCCTGAATCAACTGAGGTTTTACTAGCCGAGTGGAAGACATTCCTTGGTGCCCTCGGTGTCTCTGGGACAACGAGGCTATAGGTCGGGGTTACATCACTCGGACTCTGAGTAAACCACTACAGATTCAAGAGTGAAATATTCCTGGTGTTGGTGCACGCCGACATGCTTCCAATTGGTAATAATTGAATACCTATTGGGAAGGTAGATTCAATGATTCGAATGATCGCGATCTCGGAATTCCGATCATCCAATCGGCGAGGCAGGACTGATTCCACTCGAGCTACCGTACAGGTGATCTTGTTGCCTTCTTGTGTTTTCCAGATGCTGGGGATCCCATGGAAGGACGAATGGCATGGTATTTGGCTCAGCTCATTGTGCGCCGCGGATACAGAATCCATTTGGGTTCGGAGGGAGGTGTATTCTTCATGATATTTTGATTTTATTGAGCGCGCAGGGGTAGCAGAATCAGCGGCGATTTGGGTAGTGGAGGTAGTGGAGACACACACCGATTCTCGTGCCTGAAATGTTGTTGTCGTGATACATGTGCGCTATCACTGGGATCATGTGGATCTTCCTCGTGCTGATGAAGTACTCGATGGGGTACCTTTATGTAGCTTATAAATTGGTCGAGGCAACGAGGGGAGGAAACCATGCCGCCAGATCTGAGTCGCTCTCATCCCCTGTCTGGAACGTTGCGGTTGCGGCTGAGAGCTCCTTGCCGCCTCCGATGTCCTCCCACCTCGCCCTCTCCACCGCGTAGCATGGAAAAGGGCGTGCCAGTGAAAGCCGAGCGGTTCTAGAAGGGTTCATGGGAAATTCTTCGAGTGTCAGGACGCTCCCACCGGATTGGATTAAGGGCGACAGGTTGTCATCTCGAGTGTCCAAGGAGCGCCTGCAGGAGCTGGAGACCGAGGGCCTGGTGACTCCGGGGAGCTGGCTGCTGCCGAATGGGGGCGATCTTGAGCTCGTGCTGATAGGTGACGAGCGAGTGCTCCTCATCACCCATGTGTAAAGAGGTTTTTCTTTGCCCCCGTATCCGTTCTTCCGTGCGTTCCTTGATTTTTCGGCGTGTAGCTTCATCATCTTCCCCCAATGATGTCTCATACTTAGCCACTTTCTTATCCTTGTGCGAGAACTTCCTCGGGTGCTACCCGCACTAGGGATTGTTCAAGAATTTGTTCATGTGCCTAGTGATGACAGTCGGAAATTCCTCTTAGTGATGGGGAAAGACGCATGTAGGAACCAATATGGGGAGAAGCTGGAAGAAAAACGAAAGGCCATAACACACGTGCGATATAATCCCATGGGACACCAGGTTGGTGCCTCCTTTCTTGGCGAAGCAGCCGCCGAATGAGGTAAGGCTTCATGCACTAGGACCGAGTGAACTTATTTGTCGCTTGTTGATACGTCTTTAACGTATCTATAATTTTTGATGGTTTCATGCTATGATCCTGTCAAACTTTGGATGTTTTGTATGCCTTTTATATATTTTTGGGACTAACTTATTAACTCAGTGCCAAGTGCCAGTTCCTGTTTTTTCCGTGTTTTTGACCCCTTTCACAGGAGGATTTTAAACGAAGTCCAAACAGAACGAAACTTCCAAAAAGATTTTTTCCGAAACAGAAGAAGATCGGGAAGCTTGAGTACCAAGGCAGGGGGCCACCAGGGACCCCACAAGCCCCCTAGCCGCGGCCAGGGGGCCCGCGCCTCCCAGGCTTGTGGGCTCCCTGGGCTACCTGTGCGCTAGGTCTTTCGCCTATATATTCCCATAAATTCCAAAAAAAATCGAGAGATCATCGAAAGTACTTTTCCGCCGCCGCAAGCTTCTGTCTCCGGAAGATCCCATCTGGGGCACGTTCTGGTGCCCTGTCGGAGGGGGGATTCGGATACAGAGGGCTTGTTCATCAACACCATGACCTCTCCGATGATGCGTGAGTAGTTCACCATAGACCTACGGGTCGATATCTAGTAGCTAGATGGCTTCTTCTCTCTCTTGGATCTTTAATACAAAGTTCTCCATGATCTTCATGGAGATCTATCCGATATAATCTTCTTTTGCGGTGAGTTTGTCGAGATCCAATGAATTGTGGATTTATGATCAGATTATCTATGAATCTTATTTGAGTTTCTTCTGATCTCTCTTATGCATTATTTCATGTCCTTGTAATTCTCTTCGAGTTGTGGGTTTTATTTGGCCAACTTGATCTATGATTCTTGCAATGGGAGAAGCGCTTGGTTTTGGGTTCGTACCGTGCGGTGACCTCACCCAGTAACAGAAGGGGTAGCGAGGCACGCATCGTGTTGTTTCCGTCATGGGTAAAAAGATGGGGTTTTCATCATTGGTTTGAGTTTATCCCTCTACATCATGTCATCTTGCTTAAGGCGTTACTCTATTCTTCATGAACTCAATACACTAGATGCATGCCGGATAGCGGCCGATGTGTGGAGTAATAGTAGTAGATGCAGAAAGTATCGGTCTACTTGTCTCGGACGTGATGCCTATATGTATGGTCATTGCCTTAGATATCGCCGTGACTTTGCTCGGTTCTATCAATTGCTCGACAGTAATTTGTTCACCCACCGTAATATTTGCTTTCTTGAGAGAAGCCTCTAGTGAACACTATGGCCCCCGGGTCTACTTCACACCATATTTTCAGCCTTACACTTTTTCTTCGTTGCAGTTTCCACTTTCAGATCTCACTTTGAAATCCCCTTTATAGCGTTGGGTGCAAGCTCTTTTGTGTTTGCGCAGGTACTCTGGATTTGATGAGATTGTCCTACTGGATTGATACCTTGGTTCTCAAACTGAGGGAAATACTTACTGCTCCTGTGCGGCATCACCCTTTCCTCTTCAAGGGAAAAACCAACGCAAGCAAGTCTCCGTCAACGTGTCAGTTTCTGGTGCTGTTGTTTGAGAAGTAGCAGAAGGATTTCTGGCGCCGTTGCCTGGAAGGATTTCTGGCGCCGTTGCCGAGGAGGATCAAGTCAAGAGATCATCCAAGTAAGTGTCGCAAACTCATCTCTTGCATTTACCTTTTTTGCCTCTCGTTTTCCTCTCCCCCACTTCTGAAAAACAAAAATTTACAAAAAAATATTTGCCTTTTTCTCTCGCTTGCTCTTTGTTCGCTTGTGTGCTTGCTTGCTTGCTGAAGTGACCATGACTGAAAACACCAAACTTTGTGACTTTTCGAATACTAATAATAATGACTTTATTAGTACTCCGATTGCTCCCGCCAATAGTGTGGAGTCATATGAAATCAATGCCGCTTTGCTGAATCTTGTTATGAAAGAGCAATTCTCCGGCCTTCCTAGTGAAGATGCCGCATCCCATCTTAATACCTTCATTGAGATTTGTGATATGCAAAAGAAGAAATATGTGGATAATGATGTGATTAAATTGAAGCTTTTTTTCCTTTCTCGTTGCAAGATCGGGCAAAAACTTGGTTTTCGTCTTTGCCCAAAAATAGTATTTATTGTTGGAATAAGTGCAAAGATGCTTACATATCCAAGTATTTTCCGCCGGCTAAGATTATCTCTCTCCGTAATGATATCATGAATTTTAAGCAACTTGATCATGAACATGTTGCACAATCTTGGGAGAGGATGAAATTGATGATTAGAAATTGTCCCGCTCATGGCTTGAGTCTTTGGATGATTATACAAATCTTCTACGCTGGCTTGAATTTCGCTTTTAGAAACATCTTGGACTCCGCCTCCGTTGAACGTTCATGGAAATCACATCAGGAGAAGCCACAAAATTCCTATATAATATCATGACGAACTACTCTCAGTGGCACACTAAAAGGTCACCTACTAGTAAAAAGGTACACGCTATAGAAGGAATTAACTCGTTGAGTGCTAAGATGGATGAGTTAATGAATTTGGTTGCTAGTAGAAGTGCTCCTTTAGATCCTAATGATATGCCCTTGTCTTACCTGATTGATAGTAGCAACGCTAGCTTGGACGTTAATTTTGTTGGTAGGAATAATTTTGGCAACAACAATGCTTTTAGAGGAAACTATGTTCCTAGGTCTTTTCCTAGTAACTCCTACAATACTCATGGAAATTACAATAGATTACCTTCTGATCTAGATAGTAATATCAAAGTGTTTATTAACTCACAAAAGATTTTCAATGCGTCCATAGAGGAAAAACTACTCAAAATTGATGATTTGGCTAGGAGCGTTGATAGAATGTCTAGTGATATTGATGCTTTGAAAGTTAGATGTGCTCCTCCCAAGAAAATAACCGCCCAAATTCGTGCTAGACATGAATGGCTTAAAAAGGCGTGTTCTCATGATAATAATCACGAAGATCTTAAAGTGCTTGGTGTGACTCCCATTGAATCTCTGTTTTCTCGTGTCAAACCTAATGAGGATGGGGCTGGATATGAATCCACCTTGGTTGAAAAACGCCCTAATGATTCAGACTCCATCTATCTTGATGCTAAAACCGTTGAAAGTGGATTAGAAGATATTAAAACTTTGAGTAGTAATGAAATTACTACTTTGGATTTCAAGGAAGTCAATTATGATAGTTGCTCCTTGATTGAATGCATTTCCTTGATGCAATCCATGCTAAACTCTCCACACGCTTATAGCCAAAACAAGGCCTTTACCAATCATATCGTCGAAGCTATGATAAAATCTCTTGAAGAGAAACTTGAATTGGAAGTCTCTATCCCAAGAAAGCTTCATGATGAGTGGGAACCTACTATCAAAATCAAAATCAAAAACTATGAATGTAATGCTTTGTGTGATTTGGGTGCTAGTGTTTCCGCGATTCCAAAGTCTTTATGTGATGTTCTAGGTTTTAATGAGATTGAGGAGTGTTCTCTTAATTTGCATCTTGCGGATTCTACTGTCAAGAAACCCATGGGAAGGATTAGTGATGTTCTTCTTATTGTAAATAGGAACTATGTACCCGTGGATTTCATTGTGATTGACATTGATTGCAATCCTACATGCCCTATTATTCTTGGTAAACCTTTCCTAAGGACTATCGGTGCTATCATCGATATGAAGGAAGGGAATATTAGATTTCAATTTCCTTCAAAGAAGGGCATGGTACATTTTCCTAGAAAGAAAATAAGATTGCCTTATGAATCCATGATGAGGGCTACTTATGGTTTGAGCACCAAAGACGACGATACGTGATTTCGTCACCTTATGCCTAGCTAAGGGCGTTAAACAATAGCGCTTGTTGGGAGGCAACCCAATGAATTTACCTTTTCCTTTCTGTTTTGTTGTGTCCACACTATCATAATTCTGTTGTGATTGTGTCTTTTGTGTTTCTTTTTGTGTTTGAGCCAAGAAAAACCTTTATGACTAGTCTTGGTGATGGTTGTTTGATCCTGCTGGAAAATGACAGAAACTTTTCGCTCACGAGATTATTTTTCATTTTTATTCAGAAAGAGATTTTGAGTTGATTCTTTTTGCTTCTGATTGATATTGCTTTTGCCTAGGCACTCGTAATTGTTCAGAATTTTTGAGGTGCCAGAAGTATACGAAGTATACAGATTACTACAGACTGGTCTGTTTTTGACACATTCTGTTTTGGTTGAGTTGGATGCTTGTTTTGATGAAACAATGGATAGTATCAGGGGGGGGGTACTAGTCATGTATAAGTGAGAATACAGTAATCTAACACCAATATAAATAGAAATCAAGATTGCCACAGTACCTAAAGAGGTGGTAGTTTGTTTTCTTGTGCCAATGTTATCACGGGTTTCTGTTTAAGTTTTGTGTTGTGAAGTTTTCAAGTTTTGGGTGATGTTCTCATGGACAAAGGGATAAAGAGTGGAAATATCTCAATCTTGGGGATGCCCAAGGCATCCCAAGCCAAATTCAAGGACAACAAAAATCCTAAGCTTGGGGATGCCCCGGGAAGGCATCCCCTCTTTCGTCTTCTATCCATCGGTAACATTACTTGGAGCTATATTTTTATTCAGCACATGATATGTGTTTTGCTTGGAGCGTCTTATATCATAGGATTATTTTCTTTTGTTGTGTCACAATCATCCTTGATGCACACCTTTTGAGAGAGACATGCAATCATCGTGATTTTTCTAGAATGCTCATCGTGCTTCACTTATATCTTTTGATCTAGATAATTTTGCTCTATGTGCTTCACCTAGATCTTTTAGAGCACGGCGGTGCGTGACTTGGTAGTTGGCTTGTTCTATGAAAGTAGTACACAAAGGTGATAGGTACCCAAAGAGAATACAAAAACTTCCATCTTCATGTGCATTGAGTAGAAAGAGAAGTTTTGATTCCTCTCAAATAGTTTTGAGACATGGATTTGGTAATATTAAGAGTTATGTTAGTAGGGTGTTGTGAATCTAGAAATACTTGTGTTGAAGTTAGTGATTCCCGTAGCATGCACGTATGGTGAACCGCTATGTTAGCAAGTCGGAGCAGAATTGATCTATTGATTGTCATCCTTTGTGTTGCGGTCGGGATCGCGCGATGGTCAACACCTACCAACCGTTCCCCTAGGAGTATGCGTTTAGCACTTTGTTTCGATTACTAATAAAAACTTACGCAACAAGTATATGAGTTCTACATGACTAATGTGAGTCCATGGTATAGATGCACTTTCACCTTCCACCATTGCTAGCCTCTCTAGTGCCGCGCAATTCACGCCGGTGCACAAACCCACGATATGCCTTCCTCAAAACAGCCACCATACCTACCTACTATGGCATTTTCATAGACATTCCGAGATATATTGCCATGCAACTCCCCCCGTTTCGTCTCATGACTCGTGCTGTCACTCTCATATTGCCATTGCATGATCGTAAGATAGCTAGCGAGATGTTTCAATGTCATACGCCAAGCTAGATTGTTGCACATCCCGGTACACTGCCGGAGGCATTTCCTATTGTGTCATCATCATTCTGAGCTTTGAGCTGTGAGTAAATAAAAGTGTGATGATCATCATTATTAGAGCATTTTCCCATGTGAGGAAATAAAAAAAAGAGGTCAAATAGCCCAAATAAAAAAAGAAAAAAAGAGGCCCAAGAGCCCAAAAAATGAGAGAGAAAAAGAGAGAAGGGACAATGCTACTATCTTTTTCCACACTTGTGCTTCATTATAGCACCATGTTCTTAATGATTGAGAGCCTCTCGTTTCGTCGCCACCATATGCTAGTGGGAATATTCATTATATAACTTGGCTTGTATATTCCAATGATGGGCTTCCTCAAAATTGCCCTAGGTCTTCGTGAGCAAGCAATTTGGATGCACACCCACTAGTTCTCCTTTTGAGCTTTCACATACTTATAGCACTAGTGCATCCTTTGTATGGAAATCCCTACTCATTCACATTGATATCTATTAATGGGCATCTCCATAGCCCTTTGATACACCGAGTCAATGTGACCATCTCCTCCTTTTTTGTCTCACAACCACCACCACACTCTATTCCACCTATAGTGCTATATCCATGGCTCACGCTCATGTATTGCGTGATAGTTATAAAAGGTTTGAGAAAGTAAGAGTGCGAAAACAATTACTTGGCCAACGGGATTGTGCATGATTTCAATTAGTTGTGTGGGGATGATGGAGCATAGCCAGACTATATGATTTTGTAGGGATAAATTTCTTTGGCCTTGTTATTTCGAAAGTTCATGATTACCTTGCTAGTTTGCTTGAAGTATTATTGTTTTCATGTCAATAGCAAACAATTGTTTTGAATCTTACGGATCTGAACATTCATGTCACACAAAAGAAGTTGCAAAGGACAACTACGCTAGGTAGCATTCCACATAAAAAATTCAGTCTTTATCACTTCCGTACTCGAGGACGAGCAGGAGTTAAGCTTGGGGATGCTTGATACGTCTCCAACGTATCTATAATTTTTAATGGTTTCATGCTATTATCATGTCAAACTTTGGATGTTTTGTATGCCTTTTATATCTTTTTGGGACTAACTTATTAACTCAGTGCCAAGTGCCAGTTCCTGTTTTTCCGTGTTTTTGACCCCTTTCAGAGGAGGATTTTAAACGGAACGAAACTTCCAAAAAGATTTTTTCCGAAACAAAAGATCGGGAAGCTTGAGAACCAAGGCAGGGGGCCACCAGGGACCCCACAAGCCCCCTAGACGTGGCCAGGGGGGACCGCGCCTCCCAGTCTTGTGGACTCCCTGGGCCACCTCTACCCTAGGTCTTTCGCCTATATATTCCCATAAATTCCACAAAAAATCAAGAGATCATCGAAAGTACTTTTCCGCCGCTGCAAGATTCTGTCTCCCCAAGATCCCATATGGGGCACCTTCTGGTGCCCTGCCGAAGGGGGGTTCGGATTCGAAGGGCTTCTTCATCAACACCGTGACCTCTCCGATGATGCGTGAGTAGTTCACCATAGACCTACGGCTCCATAGCTAGTAGCTAGATGGCTTCTTCTCTCTCTTGGATCTTCAATACAAAGTTCTCCATGATCTTCATGGAGATCTATCTGATGTAATCTTCTTTTGCGCTGTGTATTTCGAGATTCGATGAATTGTGGATTTATGATCAGATTATCTACGAATCTTATTTGAGTTTCTTATGATCTCTCTTATGCATGATTTCATATCCTTGTAATTCTCTTCGAGTTGTGGGTTTTGTTTGGCCAGCTTGATCTATGGTTCTTGCAATGGGAGAAGTTCTTGGTATTGGGTTCATACCGTGCGGTGACCTCACCCAGTGAAAGAAGGGGTAGCGAGGAACGCATCGTGTTGTTGCCATCAAGGGTAAAAAGATGGGGTTTTCATCATTGGTTTGATTTTATCCCTCTACATCATGTCATCTTGCTTAATGCGTTACTCTTTTCGTGATGAACTCAATAAAGTAGATGCATGCTGGATAGTGGTCGATGTGTGGAGTAATAGTAGTTGATGCAGAAAGTATCGGTCTACTTGTCTCGGACGTGCTGCCTATATGTATGATCATTTCCTTAGATATCGTCATGACTTTGCGCGGTTCTATCAATTGCTCGGCAATAATTTGTTCACCCACCGTAATATTTTCTATCTTGAGAGAAGCCTCTAGTGAACACTATGGCCCCCGTGTCTACTTCACACCATATTTTTAGCCTTACATTTTTTTCGTTGCACTTTCCGCCTTCAGATCTCACTTTGCAATCAAACTTGAAGGGATTGACAACCTCTTTATAGCATTGGGTGCAAGCTCTTTTGTGTTTGCGCGGGTACTCAGGACTTGACAAGATTCTCCTACTGGATTGATACCTTGGTTCTCAAACTGAGGGAAATACTTACTGCTCCTGTGCTGCATCAACCTTTCCTCTTCAAGGGAAAAACCAACGCAAGAAAGTCTTCGTCAACGTGTCAATTTCTGGCGCTGTTGTTTGAGAAGTAGCACTTGTCGTTCCTATTTGTAATACTGACTCTACCACTCGGTATGTTTTTACACGGCTATTCATTTCCGTTCTGGTGGTTGATCATGCTCCTATCGATGTGGGCACCAAGAGGACTCGGAAGGTCAAGAAGATGAAGATGACGATGAGGAGACGGAGCAGAGTGGTGACAAATACGGCGAAAAGGCACAGTATTCTCCGTCTATTGAAGTCCCGCGTGAAACTCGCTCAAGGCGCGCCAGGACCTTGGGGTCCATAGTGGGGGCGCTAGGACTACGAGGGTTGCGAAGCCGACTGTGTCGGCCATGCCGACTTGCAGTTCCAAACGAGGCCGGAGTGAGCCGGATGTGTCACCGGAGAAGGCCGCCAAGCAGCCCAAGACCACGACCTCCAAGCTCCGGAAGGCTATTCTGGCGCATCAAGGTCGACATACCAGTGGCTTCGGCCTAAGTTATTTTGCTGAGTGATTCCTTCTCTGTTTGTCAATGTATTCACAGTGATGGCTGGTTTTCCTTTTGTCTCTCTTGCACGCTGATACCTCAGCCGCTTCTCTAGAGTCGAAGACCTCTGACAAAGGGCAGGCGGATGCCAACGTCGGTTCCTCCAAAGGTAACCGTTGGGCTTCTTCATGCGTCATTCGGGACTTCAAACATAGCCACGAAATGAACTTTTGAATGTTTGTGGATGTGTGAAGGGCCACCAAGCGTAATTGAAATCGACCCTGTGAGACCTCCAGCAGTTGACGAAGCATCTAAGAAAGCTGTGACTCCAAGACGAGTGATTGAGCCCTCGACTGCCAAAGTTCAGGTTCGTGTGGCTCGGGAGGCTGCTTCGGGCGGAGCGTCACTTGGACTTGGTCCGTCTATCACTCCGTTGATTTCTCCCGTGGACCGCAACATTTTCCAGGTGCACCATATCCCGGAGGATCAAGAAGGGGCACACAAGGAGGCCCTGGCCTAACTGGAAATGATGGTAGCGCGACTGAAAGAAGAGTACGATGCTAGCGAAGCCGTGGGGAAGAACATTCAGGTGAGTCCTTTACGTGCACACATTTTTTCTAAACTCAGTCACGAGTGGGTTTGCTTCGGGGCACACCCACTGGGTGTCAGTTTTTAGTGGGGCATGCTAAGCGCACCCAGTGGGTGTAGTCCCTGAGGCTACCCTAGACTGGAGCAGTCGGTGGTAGTCTTAGTTCCTTTGCTGATTCGAGGGAGGTTGATAGGGTACGAGGCCCATTGTCCCTCCTCTTATCTTTCTAGTGGGGGTGCGCTAAGTGCATACACTGGGTGTAGTTCCCGAGGCTACCGTCGATTGAAGCAGTCGGCAGGTAGTCTTAGAGTTGTCATTTCTGTATTCGGTTTGACTTGTTTTTATTTATGGTAGACTGCCTGCGGCACCAGGAGCCGTGATGATGCTGTGGAGAGGGAGTTGCAAGCCCTTTGACTGAGCCTTGATGCTGAAAATCCCAAGGGCAAACGTTTAGAACATGAGAAACATGTTGTTGATGGTAAGCCTTTGTTGTTCGACTGTCTCTTGATTAGATTCTCCTTCCCATCCAACTGAGGCTATCTTGTCAGATCGCCTTTCTGACAGGTTGAGGAATTCCATTTCTTTAGTTACCATGAAGTAGGCCCTCAAAAATAGGGATGAAGATCTTGCATCAGCCTAAAGAGAGGCCAAACAGAAAATCCAGGTGGCCGAAACCATGTTCAAGACGATTGGGACACTTGAAGAAGAGAACCGGATTTTGAAGACTAGCGCGGAGAAATCTGCTGAGGAGCTTGTTGAGTTGAAAGAGCACTACGCCGAGTGGGAGACCAAATCCGGGGAGATCGTCGCCAAGAAAGCCGAACTAGAGAAGTTCATTGAAGACTTCAGTAAGGAACAATGCGATAAACTTAAAGGTATGTTACGAATCCGAATGGTCTCTTGTTGTCGCCTTGTAGTTCCCAAACGATATTTCTCATCCTTCCATTTGTTGACTGAACCCACCTTTCTCTATCGGCGTCAAATGAAGAGATGGCAAGAATCGAGTAGGAGCTGGACCCTAAGGTAGGGCTCTTGAAGGACAGTGCCACTTTAGCTCTTCTCCGACTGGAAGCTTGTATCGAATACGTGTTGGATTGCTTCATGTGGCTCCAGTCAGCTGTGAGATAGATAGATCAAGAGACCACCCCTCACGATGAACTTCCTAAGGAGCCCCATACCATCAAGAACCGAGAGAAGGCAATATCCTGAGATCTCCAATCTTTGAAGAAATCAGCGGCGCTGGTCGGAACTGACATCGGCCTCTCACTCATTTGCATCCATTGTAAAGGAGTGGATGATTAGAAACTGAAGATTCTTCGAGTCGTCAACAGGAAGATCTCCAAGTTTGAGGACTTCATGGAGATGTTCATGGCGGCTGCTACTCGGATTGACGATGTGATCGACCTCGACACCTTCGTGGAAGCGGTGGAGTCTTCGGCCTCCGAGTGATGCTCGGAGAAAAAACATTAAGTTTCAATTTGCCTCGGGATGTCAAGTGGTTAATGTAACCCCCAATCTTTGAGCGAGCCTTGAGCTCTCTCTTATGCGCACCTTTTGCTTGAACTGGAACTTGATTTTGTTCATCCACATTTTTATTTGGATTTTATTTTCTTGAGTATCCTTATTCATGGTCACTTTTATTCGGGCGAAAGAATGTTCGCAACTGAGTCCACGCGTGAGGAGGATGTCCCCACTCGGGGCTAGTTTAACTTAGAAGAAAGCTGGTTCACGGCTAGGACCCCGAGTGTGGAGGTTTTCCTCACTCGGGATTGTTTTTAACTTAGGAGAAAGCTTGTTTGCGGCTTAATCCCCGAGTGTGGAGATTGTTCTCACTCGAGATAGTTTTTAACTTAGGAGAAAGTTGGTTCACGGCTAAGACCCCGAGTGTGGAGATTGTCCTCACTAGGGATTGATTTCCCCATAGGCAAAAGCTCGTTCGTGGCTAAGCCCCCAAGTGTGGAGATTGTCCTCACAAGGGACAATTTTTAACTTAGGCAAAATCTAGTTCGCGGCTAAGCCCCCGAGTGTGAAGATTGTCCTCAGTCGGGTTTGTTTTTGACTCAAGCGAAAGCTGGTTCGTGGCTAAGCCACCGATTATCGAGATTGTCCTCACTCGGGACAATTTTTAAATTACACGAAAGCTGGTTCACAGCTAAGCCCCCGTGTGTGGAGATTGTACTCACTCGGGATTTTCTTTTACTCATGCGAAAGCTTGTTCACGGCTAAGCCTCCGAGTGTGGAGATTGTCCTCACTCGGGACAATTGTTAACTTAGGCAAAAGCTGGTTTGCGGCTAAGTGAACGAGTGTTGAGATTGTCCTCACTCGGGATTGTTTTTGACTCACGCAAAAGTTGGTTCACAGCCAAGCCCCCGAGTGTGGAGATTGTCCTCACACGGGACAAGTTTTACCTTAGGCGAATACAGATTCGCTACTAAGGAATGATTGTTCTGTTCATCTCGGCAACCGAATGAAGACCTTTCCTCCATTCGGATCAGTTTTAACTTACGTGAAGGTTGGTTCGCAACAAGTCCCCGAGCTTGGGGGTTGTCCTCACTCGGGGTAGGTTTTTCCCTTAGGCGTAAATAGGTTTGCTACCAAGATGAGAGGATACTTCCTGCAAACTTGATGATGGTCATGTCGATCTTGATGCCCGAATGAAGATCATGCCCTCATTCGGGTCCGTTTTAACTTAGGCAAAGGCTCGTTCGCGGCTATGTCCCCAAGTGTGGGGGCTGTCCTCAATCGGGGTAGGTTTTTTCCTTTAGGCAAAAATAGTTTTTCTACGAAGATGAGAGGATAGTTCCTGCGAACTTGATGATGGTCCTGTCAATCTTGGTGCTCAGATGAAGACCGTGCCATCATTCGGGATCATTTTAACTTAGGCGAAGGCTGGTTCACGGCTAAGTCACCCACTGTGGTGGTTGTCCTCACTCAGGGCAGGTTTTCCGTTAGGCGAAAACAGCTTCGCAGCTAAGGATTTCAACCAGTTGGGGGTGTGTTTCACCGGAGTGAAAGTTCTGACCATAGTTGAAGAAAGAAAGTACTTTATTCCACTGATCATTCAAATTCATTACAGGAATGAAAAGACACATTCTAAGTATAGAACTTGCACTGTAGGTCCGCATTCCAGGTTCTGGTCTCTTCCACTCCATTCTCAAGGTTGTATAATTGATAAGCTCCATTGTGCAGGACTTTGAAGATGGCGTAGGGACCTTGCCATGGAGGTCCCAGCTTATGGGTTTTTGTTGGTCCAGGTGGAGGACCAAGTCCCCCCTCCTGGAATGCTCGGCCCTTGACTTGTTTGTCGTGGTAGCATCTCAGGTCTTTCTCGTATGGTGTGGACCAAATGAGGGCTAGCTCTCTCTCCTCTTACAAGAGATCGAAACTATCTCGTTGTGCTGCTTTGGCTTCAGCTTCATCATACTTCTCCACTCGAGGGGAGTTGTGACGTAAGTCACTCGATAGAATGGCTTCAGACCCATACACCATGAAGAAAGGAGTACGCTTCATTGAATGTTTAGGAATCATTCGCATACCCCACAAGACGGATGGTAATTCTTCCACCCATGCGCCCGCGACGTACTTGAGATCTCTCATCATTCGGGGTTTCAGTCCCTGTAGTATCATGCCATTCTCTTGTTCTGCCTGCCCATTCGACTACACATGAGCCACGGAGGCGTAATTAAGCCTTGTGCCCTGAGAGTGACAGAACTCGCGGAACTCATCCAAGTCAAAGTTGTCCCGTTGTGGTAATGATATCGTGAGGAACTCCAAATCTGAAGATAACATGCTAAATGAAGCTGATGGCAGTCATTGAATTCAGGCTTTTGACGGGCTTCGCTTTGACCCATTGGTGAAATTATCAACCACAACTAGTACGTGGGTGAATCCACTCGTCTCGGTCCATAAAGGGCCAACCATGTCGAGACCCCGCATAGCGAATGGCTAGGTCAGCGGAATCATTTTCAGCGCGTATGCAGGCTTGTGCGACTGATTTTTATAGAACTGGCATCCTACGCATAGCTCGACCAGGTGTCTTGCTGCCTCAACCAGTGTCGGAGAGTACGTGTGTTGTCCACAGGTTCCCGAGTGAACCTCGTGCAAGCTATGCAGTCGTTCCTTTGGGGAAATGCACTTTTGACTGACTCATGTAACACTTTTCTTGTTTAGCTTGTCTTCGAGGACTTCAAAACCTTTAGGCCGTCGAACGATTCGGTTGGAGTCGTCTTCATTTTCAGGGAGCTCCTGCCGGAGCAAGTTAGCTAGATAAGGCTGAGTCCATTTGAGCATGATGACCAACATCTCATGGATGAGGTCGACTGTGGCCGGGACATTGATTTCAGTCGGATTTGAGGGACTGATTTCCTACGAAGGTTCTTGTAGAAAAGGATCTTCTTTGACTGAAGGGGCACGCAGGTGTTCGAGGAACACGCCTTTCAGAACAACTTTCCAAGTGGAGCCAATCTTTGCCAAGACACAAGCCGCTTGATTCTTGGCTCGGGGCACGTGGTGAAGTTCCAACCCTTCGAAGTTCTTCTCTAGCTTTCTAACTACATTGGAGTAGACTGTCATGGTTGGGCTTCAAATGTCCAATTCCTTCATCACCTGATTGATGATGAGGTCCGAGTTGCCGTAGACCATCAAACGTCGCACACCGAGTGAGATGGCCATGCGGAGTCCGTACAGGAGGGTTTCGTATTCGGCCTCATTGTTAGATGAGTCAAAGTGGATTTGGAGCACGTAGTTCAGTCGGTCTCCCTCAGGGAAATGAGAACCACTCCAGACCCTGAACCATGAAGCCTGCTGGACCCATCGAAGAACATGGTCCAATGTTCGGGAATGATAGGAGTTGGCTGCTCTTCTTCTATCCACTCGGCTAGGAAGTTAACCAGTGCGTGGGACTTGATCGCTTTTTTCGCTTCAAACTTGATCTCCAGCGGAAGGAGCTCAATCTCCCATTTAGCCACTCGGCCAGTGGTGTCCTTGTTGTGCAGGATTTCTGCCAAGGGAGCATCACTGATGATAGTGACCGAGTGATCTTGGAAGTAATGGTCTAGCTTCTTCATGGTCATGTAGATACCATAAACTAGCTTCCATTAATGCAGATAACTTTGTTTGGAGGGAGTCAGTACCTATGAGATGTAATAAATGGGCCTTTTTACATTGTATGTTTTGCCTACTTCTTCACGCTCCACGGTGAGAATGGTGCTAACCACGTGGCTAGTGGTAGCAATGTACAAGAGCAAGGGCTCCTGGCTGCTCGGAGCAGCTAACACCGGTTGGCTGGATAGTAAAGCCTTAAGTTGGTCGAAACTGACTTGTGCTTTGTTGGACCACTCGACTTTGTTAGATTGCTTCATCAATCAGTAAAGAGGCAGGGACTTCTCGCCGAGTCTTGAGATGAAGCGGCTCAGAGCCGCGAGACAACCCGTAAGCCTCTGCACATCATGGATGCGCTCTAGGCATCTCATTTGGACTATGACAACAATTTTATAGGGATTGGCGTCAATGCCTCATTCAGAAATGAGGAAACCGAGTAACTTACCGGTCGGCACTCCGAAAGTGCACTTGGTCGGATTAAGCTTGATCCCGAAGCACTGGAGGTTTGCGAAGGTTTCAGCAAGGTTGGCAAGTAGGTCAGAACCTTTCTTGGACATGACCACGATGTCATCCATGTATGCTTCAACGTTCCGACCGATCTGTTCCCACAAACACTTTCGGATTATGCGCTGAAAATTAGCCCCAGCATTTTTAGGCCGAATGTCCTGGTGATGTAGAAAAAACACCCGAAAGGGTTGATGAAGGCTGTTTTTATTTCATCAGGTCCATACATTTGGATTTTGTGGTACCCGGAGTACGCATACAGGAACAACAGGTGTTCATATCGAGCAGTTGAATCTACGATCTGATGTATGCGACGTAAAGGGAAATGGTCCTTTGGGCAGGCCCGATTGCGGTGCTTGAAGTCAATACACATTAGGAGTGAGTTGTTCTTCTTAGGCACCATGACCACGTTCTCTAACCACTCGAGGTGGTACACCTCATGGATGAACTCGACAACTATGAGCCGAGCAATCTCTTCGCCGATTGCCTTGCGCTTCTCCATGGAGGAGCAGCACAAGTGTTCCTGCATGGGCTTGACATTGGAGTCCACTCAGAGGTCGTGCTCACCCAGATCCCTGGGAACACCCGGCATATCAGAAGGCTTCCATCCGAAGATATCCCGGTTCTAACGGACGAACTGGATGGGCTCGGCTTCCTATTTTTCACCGAGTGAGGTGGACATGTTCGTCCAGAGGCACTCGGGTCGGTAGGGTGGACATGAACCTGCTTGGTCTCACCAAACGACTGAAAAGAGTACTTAGTAGCCGGCCGTTTGCACCTGAGCAAGTCATCAGAGTCCGCCGTCTTCTTGTACCCTTCGAGCTTGGCTGCAAGAACTTGCTCGTTGGCGATCCGAGAGCCCTGCTATAGTCATTCTTCAACTATCTTTCGATTTCTGGTTACTGTAATCACGCCTTTCGGCTGTGGCATCTTAAGTTTAAGATACACGTAACATGGATGGGCCATGAAACGCGCGTAGGCAGGCCTACCTAGGATGTTGTGATAGGAGCTTCAGAAGTCAGCCACATCAAATGTCAGTCTTTCCTTCCTGTAATTATTCTCACCGCTGAATATGACATTCAGGGTGATCTAACCGAGTGATTCAGCCTTCTTCCCGGGGATGACCCCGTGGAACTGCATGTTACTCTTGCTCAACTTGGACAATGAAGTTTCCATGGCCGTGAGCGTGTCGACCGAGATGATGTTGAGGCTGCTGCCATAGTCTATGAGGACCTTTCGCAGTCAGACCCCATTGATGGCCGGATCCACGACCAATGCCTGCCTCCCAGGAGTGGCACTGTTGGTTGGGTGTCCGACTGTTCGAATTTTACGGGTATTTTGCCGAGTCGAGGTACTTTGTGACAGTCGGATCTGCCATTTTTACCTCCCAATTGATGACTTTCAATCGGCTCTTACTCCCAATGTTCGGGTACCCAGGTACTTTGTGAAGATCACGAGGACTTTCTTGATGTTCGGGTACCCAGGTGTAGCCTCTTGATCGTCTACATCACTTTTATCCCGGAGGGTTCTCTGCCCATATCCGGTCGGAGCAGGCGACAATCTTGAGCCGTGTGCTTGGCGGGCATGATCTCCCCCTCCTCGTCTTTCCTTGCATGAGACACAGCTGGTCCATAAGGTGGCTCTTGGACTCGGCCTTCTTTTTTCCTCCCAATCTTTCTTCTTCTTCTTCTGCTTGGGCTTGCGTTGGCTTTGCCTTGGGACTGTAGCTACTTGGGCTTTGCCCGTTGGCTTCTGTTTTTTCCCGGTGTTGCCTGACTGAGGGGCTTCGTTGGCTCGGCCTTTGCCGCAGCAGAGGCTTTCTTCTCCTTTGCCAATCACGTAGTAATTGGCGATTTCCATCGCCCGACTATGGGACATATCCCCCGATCGGCCAAACTTGAGGATGAACTCCGGGTACCGAGTGACCGCTTTGAAAGCGCACACGACCTGATGCTCGATGACGTTCTCCACTGTGTTATGCAAAGAGGTCCACCATTGGATGTACTCTCAGAGGGTCTCGTTGCTCTTCTGGTCAAAATCTTGTAGCTCTGTTAAGCCACCTGGGCACTTGTAGGTGCCCTCGAACATTTTGACAAACACTCGGGCCAGATCTCCCTAGCTATGGATACTGCTGGAGGGAAGCGGATTGAACCATTCCCTTGCCGATCGCTCTAGCATAGGGGCAGATGCTTCATCCCAACAAAGTCATCATCACCGCTTATGTGGATGGCCACTCAGTAATCCTCGAGCCAGGTCTCGGGCTTTGACTCACCGTTGAACTTACCGATCCCCGTGGCCAATCCGTAATTGGAGGGAATCTCCGCTTCAGGATGTGCCGACCGAAGCACTCGAGGCCAGATACTCCACGACATGCTCGCGATCCGTCGACCACATTCTGCGTGATTATGGACCTCGCATTGAATTGAGGCGCCTGGTAACCGTCATCCACCCCTATGCCGATTGGGTCTTGGCCTGCGATTGTGGGGTCGGTGTCCGAGTGAACCACTCCTCCGAGGAGGTCTTCTGCTATGAACCCGATGATCGTGTCGCCGATCCTCGTGCGGGCCTCTCGGAAGAGGAGGAGGTCTTTGATGTCTTCCAAGTGCATGCGGGCTGTGAGCTGACTGCACTATGTCCGCCTGGACGGACCTCCTATGGATAAGGTGCCGCGATTGCGACACCGCAGAGTTTTGTTGCATGGTAGTCTTCAAGAGAGCCTGGATCTGCCGAATGCATTCTCTGACCGTGGACTCACTCGGCTGAATGGAATCAGCGATTCGAATGGCGGCGGCCAGGTTCAGCGGAGGTGTTCGCATCACCTCAATGTGGCGTAGGCGACCGTTCGGGAACAATTGTAGGTCATTGCAGCTGGAGCTGGGCAGATCCCTCGCGGTCCGAGTGTCAAGTGACAGCTGGAGTCACTTGAGGCATTCGTGCTCAGGAGGAGTGACCTGACGTGCATTCTCCAACGCTATCCTCTTCGAGACTTTCCCGGTGATGCGGGTAAGAAGAGCCTGTTCGCTCCTCCATCGAAGTTCCTCCTGCTTCTGCTCCATGAGTGGCTATGGAACATGATGACTCTCATCGTCGTGATGATGCTCTCGATCATCACGTCCGCGAGAGTTCTCCGCGGCGAGTCTAGGGGCACCTCCCAGGTCATGTCGGCCATCAAAACCACTGCGGCGCCTCCACTGCTTTCGCCGTCGGAATCACCAAGTGACTCGTCGCTTGATGACGAGAAAAGGTTGATAGTGGGCTCATCGGAACTGAGCATAGCCACCTGTCCTGAAGTACCCTGGTGGGCAACCGCAGGCTTCATCCATCGCTGCAACCCCGAGCGCCCGGAGCGCTTGCAACGAATTGCAGCGGGGCGTGGGGCACCAAGTGGTACGTCACCGATGGCTGCCAGATGAGGATCTCGTGTGCAACTGCGCTGAAATGCGACGTACCTCGAGGAGGAAGGCCGTCGCTGTCCAGCGGCACGTCCTGGAGCCATGCTAAGTTCTCTACGACAAAGATGAGGGAGCCGACAAGGATCTCTCCGCTAAGTGTCATCATGATGATGAAAAAAAGGCAAAAATCCAACTACGTCGGATTTGCTAAACGCGCAACCCCATGGTGGGTGCCAACTATCATGCGAATGATCCTTACAAAAATATCAGGGCTACGAATGGGGGGCGGAGCCTAGCTATGGCGGAGTGGATACACTCGGATGTACGAGTACGGGCCCCACTTGGGAGTGGGAACAACCCTACATCTTGAGCCATGAGGCTCATGTTTGCTTATGGGGCGTGTGATAGTATAGGATGCTAAATCCTTGGCCAGGAGCTCGGGAGTGGCTTATATAGAGTGCGCCATGGCTGCCGGAGCATCATTACAAGGGCGAATAAATGCTAATAACTATGGAAGTTACTAGTAACGACAGCTCTAACTCCAAGGTTACTCGTAACATACGTCTTCACTGCGCTTGATGTGATAGTCTAAGTCTGTAGCCATTGCAGTCCCTTCGTTGCTCACACCTTGCTGTAGTCCGAGTGTCAGGGCGCATCCGACTGACACGAGATGACCTGAGAGACATTGTGCAAGCCAAGTGAAGACACGCTTACCCGAATGAGGTCATGACTGCACCTGTGGCTTCTGGGACGCTAATGTCCATGTGGGGTCTTTGAGATGCTTATTGATGCAGGTCTGTAGGACTACCCCGAATGTACAACCCCGTCACTAGGGACTTGGCGGAGCATGGGGAGAAACAGAGGAGTGGGTGGGTGGTGATAGGATAAGGTTTGGGCGTGGGTGGCTTTTTTTGCTAGTGCGGTTTGGTTGGTTTCTTTAGGTTAGTTTGTTGCTACGGGTGTGTCAGAGGTGTTGGCAGAATATGGTACACTTGTGTTAGAATAAGGTATTTATGACCCTCTTGATAGACCTAAGTTCTCCCTTGATCTGTGGCGTCCCTCCTCTCTCTCTAATTCTAGTTTTTATCTATAAATTAACTATTCTAATTGTCTCTAATCCTTATAACGGAGAAGCCCCGTGAGGTTATCTTATCCCACCATGTTCTCGACCAGAGAAGGAGCTCTGAAGGAAACAATCACGGTTATGCACTCAGTTGGAAACTTTTATTTGAATTACTTTAAGTTGTCTAGAACGAGATGTTAACAAAATATCCATGTTTTCCACATAACCGCGGGCACGGCTTTCCGAAAGATTTAACCCTGCAGGGGTGCTCCAACTAGTCCATCACAAATTACCACAGGCCGCATAGTTATCCTCTACCACAAAACTCGGGATATCGTCGGATTCCTTAGTGCCGACAGTCCCGATAGGAGCCGCGCATCTCGTTCTCAAGGCACAACCAAATGAGCTAGACGTCGGGTTGGCTAAACCCTGGGTGACCAGGGGGCACCGGACATCGCTCAGGTTGGACCAACACTCATGAGGAGCACTGGCCCGGGTTGTTGATTAATTCCTCGGGGTAGCTATTCCCTATGTTTTTATTAAGTTATTAGCAAATTTAACACCAAAGTTGGGCCTGGCTGGAGAAGCTTTAATCTCAAACGAATTATCACGGGGATCCCCATAACAACCCCGAACGTGTTAGGACAGCTCAGTTATGGAATAAAACACCGGTAGCCGAAACTAAGGCGGCAACAATGGATAAAATCACCCGGCAAAAGGCTAGGCCTTCCGTTATTTACCAAGTATATAGTGTGCATTAATTAAATAGCAATTAAATATGATGATATCAAATGCCCATGTTATCACATGGACCAGCTGTCACCTGCAACTAGCAATGCTAACAATTAATGGTTCAGCAAGCCTAACTTAGCTAAACAATATTTGCTAGGAGGGGAGGTGTTTGAGGTTTCATGGCAATGTTTGATGGCCTATATATCATGTGCTAGAGAACGGATATGTAACGAAGGAAATGTAACACTAAGCATAACGAAGCTAGAAACGGTGTCAAGGTCACGATCATATTGCATGTGATTTCTTCAAAGTGGAACTGATCCTGATCCTAATGCACGAACTCACTGGACTCTTCGAACTTGTTTCCGGTCACAGTAGCTACCCAAAGAAACAAGCAGGAAATAAATACCAACAAGAAGATGATGCCACAGACATAATGATGCACGCGTGCACTTCTTCTAACCATGCACAAGAACCACCCTATACCGATAAAACTATTGCCACCTCACCACAAGGATACTTTCTATAGAAATGCTCAAAACCAGATTCTAGCAACACCATTTGATTCCTTGAGATTTTCTACCCCAAAAGCATATATCACACTCCTATACACCTATGGATAAAATGCCCCCAATTCTGAAATTAAAAATAACCCAATTCCAACAACAAACTATAAGTCAAACCTTGTCTATTATCGGATATGCCAGATCTGGCTATTTCCCCAAATGTACTAATGCCTAAAATGGAATAAGCTCCACAATACCACAGCACAAAAAATAACAATAGTTGGCATGGGGCACCACTTGTCATAGGCACGAGGGCCCCCTAGTGAGTGTGATAAGTGGGCCCTACGCCACTACATACATACACACACACTAGAAAATACACTCAAAAAAATAGGTGCAAGGGGGATTCGTACCCTGCAACTCACACACACACACCCACTACCACTACGCCACTCGAGTCTAGCTAGACTATTTTGGGTTTCAGGTAAAGTGAGCTGCTACTCTGCACGCACAAGAAAAGAACCGAAATAAAAAAGGGGGCTCGAGGGGGTTCGAACCCATGACGCCGCGAAGTATGCCCAGCTCGGTTTCCACTAGGCTAGGGTGGTGGATCTGCTCTGCTGGGGGGATCCACACCACACATAACTAGTAGGTGCTCTCCTCTTCTACACAGAGAAGTGTCGGCGACGTGCTCTCTCACTGGAGCTGCAAATCACACCGCGCACACACTCGCGCACCGAAGCTATGAAGGGGGATCTGCACTACTAGCAACGCTGTGGGGGGGGAGGAAGACCCGACACCCAGTAGTGCTCACAAGCACACAGCTCCGCTGCTCTCCCTTGCTAGAGAACCATGGCATCACGGAGCGAAGGCCACTAAGAGAGAATAGAGAAAGACAGAGGGGAGCAGGGCGCACGCTCACCTAGAGGTCTTCTCGACGGAGAGGAATGGCGGTGCAGAGCTTCTGTCGACGATCATAAGAGTGGAGGAAGAAGGGGCAGTCGTGGGGGCGTCGATGCCGTCGTACTGGTCGAACGCTCGGCGCTGGAATGGATCTCCCACGACCCCCGCGTGCTCCTGGCGTTGTCGGAGAGGAAGAAGGCATCGACCTCGTGCTCGCGTCGAGCTCACCTGAGCCCTCCCATGGCGACGACATCCCTGGAACCCATCTGACGGCGCGAGGGGAAGAGGAGGACAGAAATGGAGAGGCTAGGGTTGAGAGGAGAGGCGGGTGACTAAATAACCTCGGGGGTCGCGCTTGGAGCCAATGGATCGAGGGGGAGAAGGGGTCTGTGGCTCTGGTCTGGTCGTACTGATGACGACAGTCGGAGGAAGGAGACGATCGTACTGTGGGTCTAGTCGCCGAGGGAGGTGGGCGAGTGGAGAGGTAAGTTGGCCCAAGCCCTCTCTCTTTGGTTAAAACCCAAAGGAAAAATAAATCCTGCTCTTTTGGTAAAACCATCCCCACCACATAATCCCCACACAATTATAAAAGGTTTTTTTAAATATAAAAAATACCTTGGCTAAGCAGAAAAATATAACCTATTTAAAGAAATAGGTCTAACTAATTATGGCCAAGGTAAAAATGAATACTTTTATTATAAACCTAAGCTGTTTTGCAATAAAACAAAATGCCAAGAGCTTAGAAAGAAAGGAGAGAGGTTCACTAACCCACTCACAAAAATTGACAAGAGAAGCAAAACATATTTATTGCGGAAAAACAGAAACTTAGAATCTGCCTCAACAGAAAATAAGAGGAGAGAAGGGTTTTTGTACTATGGTGCAACTAGTGGGTTTGAAATGCACTTGTTGCACCCACACATCAACAAACACAAAACATATCACTAAGCACTT
Organism: Hordeum vulgare subsp. vulgare; assembly: GCF_904849725.1. Classification (NCBI taxonomy): domain Eukaryota; kingdom Viridiplantae; phylum Streptophyta; class Magnoliopsida; order Poales; family Poaceae; genus Hordeum; species Hordeum vulgare. Next base: position 224,171,793 of record NC_058519.1, read on the forward strand.
GCACAACACATCAAGGTGCACCCACAACACAAGATCAAACAAGAAGCAAAAGGAATATGACATGCATGATGCATGATGCACATGAAATGACAACATCACCAAGTCTCTCATCCATACATATTGCATCACAAGGTTGCCAAACATGGAAAGGAGTTACAAAGGGGGAAGGAAAAGCATTGGTGCTGTCACAACTCTCCCACACTACAAGAGGATCTCGACCCGAGATCTATGAAAGGAAGAACTCTGGGTACTCGGAAGGGAGGTGGTCCTCGCGCTCCCAAGTGGCTTATTTCTCTGAATGATGTGACCATTGCACTTCGAGGAACTTGATTGACTTACTGCGGGTCTTGCGCTCAGTCTCTTCAAGTATTGCTATCAGATGCTCATGGTAGGATAGGTCGGGCTAGAGACCGATATCCTGGAGATCAACAATGTGCTCGGGAGTCTTGAAGCATCTCCGGAGCTGAGAGACGTGAAACACATCATGCACATTGGAGAAGTTGGATGGAAGTTCTAACTGATATGCAAGATCACCTCTCTTGCCAACAATTTTGAAAGGACCAACAAAGCGAGGAGCGAGCTTTCCTTTAATGCCAAAGCGCTGAGTGCCCTTCATGGAAGACACTTTCAGATACACAAAATCATCGAGTTGAAAAGTCAAGTCACGATGCTTGCTATCATAGTAGCTCTTCTGACGGGACTGAGCTACTTTGAGATTATCCAGAATGATACGGCACATTTCTTCTGCTTCAGCAATCATGTTATTCCCAAGAATCTAACACTCACTGGTCTCTGACCAATTGAGTGGAGTACAACACTTCCTGCCATATAGAATCTCGAATGGAGCCTTGCCTGAGCTTGCTTGAAATTTTTTGTTGTATGAGAACTCGGCAAATGATAGGCAATCTTCCCACTTCATGCCAAAAGAAATCACAGAAGCTCTAAGCATATATTAAAGGATCTGATTGGCTCTCTCAACTTGCCCACTTATTTGAGGATGGAAGTTGTACTGAAACGGATCTTAGCACCCATCACACACTGAAAGGAATCCTAGAACTTGGAAGTAAAGATGCTTCCATGATCTGAAGAAATCAGCATGGGAACACTGTGCAACGAGACTATCCTTGACATATACAACTTTGCCAGCTGAGCTGCCGAGATAGACTCTTTGACAGGTAGGAAATGAGCAAGTTTGGTCAACTTGTCGATGACGACGAATATGGCATCGTTGCCTTTCTTGGACTTTGGGAACCCAGTGACAAAATCCATCTCCACATGATCGAATTTGCACTCGGGTATAGGCAAGGGATGCAGAAGACCTGTTGTACGTTGATGCTCCGCCTTCACTCTACGACACACATCACACTCATTCAGAAACTGAGCAATCTCACGTTTCATGTGAGTCCACCAAAAGGTCTGCTTCAGATCCTGATACATTTTGGAGATTTCTGGATGTATCAAGAGAAGGGAAATATGGGCTTCATCCATGATAACTTTCCCGAGCTCTCCTTTCGAACGACAAGGCGGTCCTCGAAGAACAAGGTATCTCTGTCATCAACACGGAAGCACTTATATTTCAGAATGCTCTTTGCCAAGCCAATCTTAACTTTCTTCACCATCACATCAATAAGTTGTGCTTGTAGGACTTGGTCTTCCAAGGTAGGAGAAATCTGGAGATTAGCAAGAAATGCCTGAGATACTAGATGAAGGTTGAGCTTCCTGAAATATTCACGAAGATCAGGGTGGAGAGGCTTTAGAATGAGACTGTTGCAGTAAGCCTTTCTGCTCAAAGCATGTGCAATGACATTTTCCTTGCCTGGAGTGTAGTCAACGCTTAGGTTATAATCTTGGATCATTTACACCCAATGAGTTTGCCGAAGATTGAGACTAGGATGGGTGTAAATGTATTTGAGACTCTTGTGATCGGTGTAGACCTCAACCTGTCTGCCCAACAAGAGATGTTTCCAAGTCATCAAATCATGTACCATTGCCGCCAACTCAAGATCATGAGTGGGGTAATTCTTCTCACTTGGCTTCAACTTCCTCGAGGTATACGATACCAATTTCTTCTCTTGCATCAGAACTGCACCAAGACCTTCAAGAGAGGCATCACAGAACACTTGATAAGGCTTGGAATCATCAGGAGGAGTCAAGACAGGAGTCGAAGTGGGCTTCTCTTTGAGTGTGTCGAATGCCAACTGACACTCTGGAGACCAGACAAACTTCACACTCTTCTGAAGAAGGCTTGACAGAGGCTTAGCAATCTTGGAGAAGTTCTCAACGCACCTTCTGCAATAGCTTGCAAGCCCGATAAAGCTTTGAAGCTGCTTCACATTCTGAGGAGGTTCTCACTCGACAATGGCATGCACCTTTGAAGGTTCAACTTTGATGCCGTCGGCAGAGATGATGTGCCCAAGGTACACAACTTCCTTCAACCAGAACTCGCATTTGGAAAACTTAGCATAGAACTTATGCTCTCTTAGCTTATCAAGCACAAGCCGGAGATGTTCTTCATGCTCTTCCTCAGTTTTAGAAAAGACCAGAATGTCATAAAGATACAACAAGACAAACTCATTCTTGAATGGGGAGAAGATATAATTCATCATCCGACAGAAGGTTAGTGGAGCATTGGCGAGACCAAAAGACATCATTGTGTTCTCATAAGAGCCAAAACTTGTCTTGAAAGTAGTCTTGGGAATGTCTTCTTCACGGATGTGAATCTGATGATAGCCCATCCTGAGATTAAGCTTAGAGAAAATCTTGGCCCCTTTCAATTGCTCGAACAATTCATTGATGTTAGGAAGTGGATACTTATTTCTGATAATCTTCTTATTCAATGGACAGTAGTCGACACAGAGTTGGTCCGTGCCATCCTTCTTCTTGACAAAAAGAACTCCACAACCCCAAGGAGATGAGCTTGGTCTGATCAGTTCCAGGCGCTCTTGCTCGTCAAGCTGCTTCTTCAACTCTTTCAGCTCTTCTAGGCCCAGTTTATTCGGCCACTTGCATACTGGTTCAGTTCCAGGTTCAAGCTCAATTACGAACTCAACTGCCCGGTGCGGAGGAATTCCTGGAAGTTCTTTCGGAAAGACATCGCCATACTTAGAGACCACTAGGATTTGAGAAATTGGAGAGATCTCACCTTTCTCATTCTAGGAAAACAGACGGATCGTGTCATCGCGCGCAGTGAAGATAACCACGTCCTCCGAAGGATGAGTTAGCTTGACTTCTGTTGCTTCACAATCAAGAAATGCCTTGTTCATAGCCAGCCAATCCATACCAAGGATCAGATAAATATCAGACTTGCCAAGGACAATATGAGAAGCTGAAAAGGAATAGTCGCCCATCTTGATAGAGACATCATGAACGACCTTGTTGGCGCTCATGAGAGGGCCGGGTGAAACCACATGCAAGGCCTTGCTCAAATACTCAGAATCAAAATCATGCTCGGAGAATAACATTCTAGACATGAATGAATGAGAAGCACCAGAATCAAACAAAACCTTTATGGGAATATCATTAAGCAACAGATTACCCATGATCACATCCGAGGAGGTTTCTTCTTCACCTGCATTCACCATATTGACTCTCGCAGACTTGGGATTGAACTTCACCATTGCATTGCCTGGAGGCTTGACTGGAGCAGGAGGTGGAAGACGCTGCTGAGTGGTGCATAATGACCCACAAATATAGGGGATCAATCGTAGTCCTTTTGATAAGTAAGAGTGATGAACCCAACAAGGAGCAGAAGGATGTGACAAGTGGTTTTCAGCAAGGAAATATCTGCAAGCACTAAAATTATCGGCAACAAGTGATTGTGTGGTGAGATGATTCGTAGCAAGCAACAAGTAACAAAAGTAGCAACGTTGCAGCAAGGTGGCCCAATCCCTTTTGTAGCAGGGGACAAGCCTGGACAAAGTCTTATAGGAGGAAAAGCGCTCCCGAGGACACACGGGAATTTCTGTCATGCTAGTTTTCATCATGTTCATATGATTCGCGTTCGTTACTTTGATAGTTCGATATGTGTGCGGACCAGCGCTTGGGTACTGCCCTTACTTGGACAAGCATCCCACTTATGAGTAACCCCTCTCGCAAGCATCCGCAACTACGAAAGAAGAATTAAGACAAAGTCTAACCATAGCATTAAACTAGTGGATCCAAATCAGCTCCTTACGAAGCAACCCATATACTAGGGTTTAAGCTTCTGTCACTCTAGCAACCCATCATCTACTTACTACTTCCCAATGCCTTCCTCTAGGGCCAAATAATGGTGAAGTGTTATGTAGTCTACGTTCACATAACACCACTTGAGGAAAAACAACATACAACACATCAAAATATCGAACCAATACCAAATTCACATGACTACTATTAGCATGACTTATCCCATGTCCTCAGGAACCAAAGTAACTACTCACAAAGCATAATCATATTCATGACCAGAGAGGTTATGAGTAGCATCAAGGATCTAAACATAAACTCTTCCACCAAGTAATCCAACTAGCATCAACTAGAAAGAGTAATCAACACTACTAGCAACCTTACAAGTACCAATGGGAGTCGCGAGACGGAAATTGGTTACAAGTGATGAACTAGGGTTTGGAGATGAGATGGTGCTAATGTAGATGGTGATGGTGATGAGTCCCCTCCGATGAGAGGAGTGTTGGTGATGACGATGGCGACGATTTCCCCCTCCGAGAGGGAAGTTTCCTCGATAGGATCGTCCTGCCGGAGCTCTAGATTGGTTCTGCTCAAGTTCTGCCTCGTGGCGGCGGCGAATCCACGAGAAAGCTCCTCCCAGATTTTTTTCTGGAGGAAACCCTTCATATAGCAGAAGAGGGGGGCTAGTGGGCCAGCAGGCTGCCCAGAAGCCCCCTTGGCGTGGCCAGGGGGGTGGCCGCGCCAAGCAGGCTTGTGGGCACCTGCTCGCACCCCTCTGGTGCTTCTTCGGCCTAGTATTTTTTATAAATCTGGAAAAAAATCCTCGTTGATTTTTACGGCGTTTGGAGTTGCGTAGAATAGGTATCTCAACTTTGCTCCACTTTCAGGACAGAATTCCAGCTGCCGGCATTCTCCCTCTTCATGTAAACCTAGCAAAATGAGAGAGAAAAGGTATACGTATTGTACTGTGAAGTGAAATAATAGCACAAGAAGCGATAAATATCATAATGAAAACATGATGCAAAATGGACGTATCAGTGCACTTGTTAGAGTATTAACCCTTGTGCCCACACTTGCGACAAGTCACCTCTCACAGTGGACGAATTTGCACTTGAGGATTCCCTTGCTTATACTGCTGAAACCTCTTCTGGAAGGCTGGGTTGGGTGGGTGGGAAGAACCACGACCACGTGACTGCTTGAACTGTTAAATCTGCCAAGGAGGAGGAGACACCCAATATTTCTACTACTTCTGAACCACCTGAGTTGAGGACGAGGAACTCGAATCTCTGAAACGCTTCCTTGAATTCTCCACTTTGAGCAAAGCCGCTTCAGCCTTGAGAGCCAAGTTGTAGAACTGGTCGAACTCAAGAGGCTCTTGCAAGGCAAGGGCCAACTGCAAGTCTTCCTTTAGACCAACTTTGAACTGATAAATCTTGCTCTTCTGATCCGCAATGTTATTTTTAGCATAACGAGCCAGCTCCTAGAACTCGATATTTTACTTGTACACAGATGAAACTCCTCTCTTCAAGCGCTTGAACTTCTCACGGATCTCTTCCATGAAGCGAGCTGGAATATAGTGAGCCTTGAAATCCTTGCAGAAATCATCCCAGCTGATCATTATGTCGCCTCTAGAATCCTTCAACTATTGCCACCATTCTGCTGCCTGACCCTTGAGCTGAAAAGTTGAAACCTTGACGAAGTCCTCTGGTCGCACATTACTACACTCGAAGTACTTTTTCATGTCACGAATCTAGTCATCTGCATCAAATGGCTGGTCAAAGGAAGTGAAGGACTTTGGCTGGTTCGCTAGGAATTGATTCAGAGTTGCAAACTGATGTCCACATAGTTGAAATTGCCCTGCTGCTGAGTGTTCCTCTCTTGCAACAACTGAAGTAACATCTGAGTGTTTGCATTGGTTGCAGCCATCAACGCTTGTCATGCCTTAGGAGGAGGAGGCGGTGGCGGAGGAGGGGGTGGTGGAGGATCAACACTCTCACGACCCGGATTCTAGCGAGTTGGTGGATCCGTCCTGGAGACTGACAACAATGTTAGACCAGACTAAAATTGAAAGACTAAGCTGAGTCAACAGATAGAAATGTCTGAACAAGAATACATAGCAATTGCACTCGAACTATAATTAGTAAGAATGCTTCCTCGAAGTAACTGCCGACAACATCTGATTCCTAACCACTCGTAAACCAAGTATGAGCTAGGATTTCTTGAAACAAATGTATGATAGAGATTCTATTCGATATTTTCGTGAATATAATCGCACGGGCTCGATCCTACAGTAGCCATCATGTACAAGGCAATGCACACGACATTTGAAGCATACCTGAGTTGTAGCAAGCTACAAGGAGTCTTTAAGACACAACAAGAATCGATGTAATATGACCGTGAATAAACGAATCCACTCAATTTCGAATCCCAACCTGACATCATGCATTTTTTGGAAGATTGTCCTATAAGTAACTACTTGAGTTCCCACCTAAGAACTCCCGAAATTTCTGGTCATGCAATCTGGTCGACGGATACAAGGAGTAATGTATCACTCAACTCCTAGCATCTAACGTGTCCAATATATCATATCCGTCAACACATTACGAGAGATCTCGGAAACTCATCTATCTCAAATGCTCGAAATTACAATGATAGTAAGTATGCCGATACATCCGGACCTATCTGCACCAGTACCGGGGAAGCGAGACTCCTCTTGCCACTAGTAGTATTGAAGAAATTTCGGACATCCTTCGTCCTGAGATACTAAGAAATCTCAATGATAACGATGTGCTCAAGAATTCCCTCGAGCTCAACTCCCCGGAATAAAATCAACACAACAGGAGGCACCAAGACAGAACTCCGTCACATCGGTATCATAAAGATTCCAAAAATATCCGCGTGATCCTAATTTTTTTTTGAGTGAGAAGAGGAGTAGAATTAAAATTTCCTAAGTCATGAACCTCACGAGAGAATACAAGAGGAGAAAAAAGAAACCTACTCTCCAATATACATAAGACTCAAAAAAGTTTTTTGCTAGACTCGACTCGGCCAAGTTCGACCACACAAAGGCTCCTATGGTCGTAAGGCTCTGATGAACAAATTGTAACGACCAAGATGAGGCACTTTCCTTATTTGGGGGCGAGGCCTCAAAAGAGGAAAGGGTCGCATCTAAGCATTTCGCAAGTAGGATAACAATGCCATTACATAAATAAAGAGATGAGTATGAGATTCGGCTTACACCCGCCACAAGCTAAATTACCATCCACACAATCATTCATTATTCGTACATAAGAGAGGGTCCAATTATAGTCAAGATAAACGTCAAAATCATGCTATCCCATCTTGCTAGTCCCACGATCACGACCATGCGCCTCTAGTCCTCGGGACAAGTCACATACATCCTGATGGGGTTATAGCCCTAGGGTAGGGTCATAGGCCTGACCTATAAGTCCTACCCAAGCACACCTCATTATTAGCTTAAAGATCAAAAGATACTTACCGACTGGATTAAGACAACCTCTGATCCACTGGGTAAAGAACCACTCGGAAGGTTACATAATACTCGACGACTGGATCTCACTCGGTAAGTACCAGAAGCCAGTCGACATAGAAGACCAGAAGCCACTCCAGTGAGGCTAACAGTCTGACGTAAGACTACTCTAGTTAATGTCCTTTATGGCATATGTTACCTCTAACGTATTGCTACTGCGACAACAAACCTTCCCTGGTACGGCGCCAGTAATCCTGCTGCTACGGCTACGCCTTTAGGGACTTCCTTGGAAAATATGCAAAGGATTCCCCGGTGGCCTTGGAGCCTTGCGTTGGTGTTTCCTCGAAGTGGAAAGGGTGATGTAGCACAGCGACGGTAAGTATTTCCCTCAGTTTTGAGAACCAAGGTATCGATCCTGTGAAGGAGTATCACAAGTGCCTGCACAAACACAAAGAGCTTGCTCCCAATGCTATGAAGGGGTTGTCAATCCCTTATAGATTGTTTGCCAAGTGAGAACTGAAAGCAACAAAGTAACAAGGCAAAGTAAAAGCGAAAGTGGAAACGATAGGTGTGAATAGACCCGGGGGCCGTAGTGTTCACTAGTGGCTTCTCTAATGAAAGCAAGTAAACAGTGGGTGAACGAATTACTATCGAGCAATTGATAGAACCGCGCAAAGTCGTGACGATATCTATGGCAATGATAATATCTATAGGCATCACGTCCAAAACAAGTAGAGCGATACTTTCTGCATCTACTACTATTACTCCACATGTCGACCGCTATCCAGCATGCATCTAGTGTATTAAGTCCAAAAGAACAGAGTAACGCCTTAAGCAAGATGACATGATGTACATGGACAATCTCATATTTACGACAAAGCCCATCTTGTTACCCTTGATGGCAACTACACGATGTGTGCCTTGCTGCCCCTACTGTCACTGGGAAAGGTCACCAGACGGTAAGAACCCAAAAGCAAGCACTTCTCCCATTGCAAGAATCATAGCTCTAATTTGCCAAACAAAACCCAAGACTCAGAGAGACTTACAAGGATATCAAATCGTGCATATAAGAAATCAGCAAAGACTCAAATATATATCATAGATAATCTGATCACAAATCCACAATTCATCGGATCTCGACAAACAAACCGCCAAAGAGGATTACATGAGATAGATCTCCATGAAGATCATGGAGAACTTTGCATTGAAGATCCATCTAGCTACTAACTATGGACCCGTAGGTCTGAAGTGAACTACTCACGAGTCATTGGAGGGGCGATGATGTTGATGAAGAAGCCCTCCAACTCCAAAGTCCCCTCCGGGAGGGCACCGGGAAGGGTCTCCAGATGAGATCTCGCGGAAACGGAAGCTTGCGGCGGCGGAAAAGTGTTTTCGTGGATGACTTTATGTTTTCTGGATTTTTAGGGAATTTATAGGCCAAAGATCCAGGGCAGGGGCCGCTAGGGAGGCCACAAGCTTGGTTGTCGTGGCCACCCCCCTGGCCGTGGCAACAGGGCTTGTGGGCTCCCTGTGGGCCCACTTGCTTGGCCCTCAAGCCTCCCGATCTTCTTCCGTTCTAGAAAAAATCATTTTGGGGATTTTATTCCGTTTGGACTCCGTTCCAAAATCAGATATGAAAAGAGTCAAAATCACGAAAAAAACAGGAACTGGCACATGGCACTGAGTTAATAAGTTAGTCCCAAAAAAGATATGAAAGGTAAACAAAACATCCAAAGTTGACAAGATAACAGCGTGAAACCATAAAAAATTATAGATATGTTTGAGACGTATCACGTACGCATTCAATCCCACTTATTACGCCCTTGAAGGCTAGACACTTATGAGGGGCAGCGCACTCTATATAAGCCACACCTCCCCTCTGGCACAAGGGTTTGCATTCTGTGACATTCATATTCCACTCGAAACTAAAGCTCCAAGAGCACTCAAAGGTAGGGCTGTTACCTCCACCGCAGAGGGGCATGAACTCATACAACCTTGCCGTAGCTAGGACTCTGCCCTCTACTTTCGTACCCTACACATCTCCTGTCAGGCTTATATCCACGACAGTTGGTGCCCACCGTGGGGCAGGCGTCTAGGTGACTTCCGACAAGTTTGCATTTTTTCCTCTTCACCATGTCTTCAGGCGGTGATTTGTGCCTTGGACACGAGATCGTGTTCGGCACTCGTCTTCATCACCGATGATTGGGCATGGATTCAGGAGGCGCCTCTCAATGTCGAGGCGCTTCCAGTCCGCGGGGCAACGTTCTTCCACGCTAGTTCCAGCGGAGTCTTTCTTCGCCAACCGTCGACTCCGTTGTCGACTATGGTCCCCATCGCACGTCGCAACAAGCGATCCGGTCGCTCACAGCTGTAGCGCTGGGTGCGTCATGCACTCGTGCGTCAAGCTTCTTCGCCGCAAGTGGCGGCTATTGAACCTGTTACACCTTCGTGTGTTGCATCTCACTCGGTGTTGGATCCGTCTGGCCGTCCTTTCGAGTGTGAGAACCGCAGCCCCACGGCAGAGGTTTTCATGGTCGGCTCACACAAGAGCCCGCCAAGAACCAATCGGGACAAGTGGGGAACATGAGAGAGTTCGGGTGCGCATCATCATCCTCGCCCCCAGCATCCGGTCGACGTTCTCATCACCACAATATCGAGGTATTCCGCACACCTATCCTCAACTTGGCTGCAGCCACAAGGATTGCAGACTCCATCCAGCCATCAAATTAATCAGCGGGTAGAGGAGTGCAGCAGATCCATGCCCTGTTGCAGGCGGCGCAGCAACAAAATTCTGTTGTGTCTCAGTCTCACAATAGACTGCACAACAATTCCGTCCGAGCAGACACAGTTCGTTCGGTTTACAACCCAGGTTCTCCTCAACGTCGCAGAGGAGGAGATGACCGAGAAGATCGATACAGAGACCAGGGGCAAAATCCTCTTCCCCCCGGTTCAATCGTGAAGATCGCCATCGTTCGCGCTCTCCTCCGCGGAGTGGTTCGTACGTGCCCCGGCGAAGCGACGAAAGGCGATTGGTGGGCGACGACCGCGACGAGAGACATGATGTAAGGGACTATCTCACTGAGAAGAGAGTTGATAGAGGCCGAGCCCATCATGACAGATACGATGGTGATCGTCCGAGTGGAAGTGGCTCTGTCATCTCTAGGCCCGAGTGTTTCAGTCGAGCAATCCGCTCCGCTGATATTCCCCCAACTTCAGGTTGGCGGCTGGAATAACCAAGTTCTCTGGAGAGTCCAAGCCAGAGACGTGGCTAGATGATTACCGAGTGGCAGTTCAGATCGGCGACGGCAATGAAAACGTTGCAATGAAGCACTTGCCCCTGATGCTGGATGGTTCGGCCCGTGCCTCGCCTAATCAACTAGCTCCATCAAGCATATACTGTTGGGCATATTTGGCCCAAGTGTTCATCAAGACCTTCGAGGGCACCTGCAGGCGCCCTGCTGGTCTCTCAGAGCTACAACATTGTATCTAGAAGCCGAGTGAGTCTTTGCGCGATTATATCCATCGCTGGACCACTCTTCACCACACCATGGAGAACGTCACCGAGCATCAAGCAGTCTGCGCTTTCAAGGAAGGCGTCAGGTACCGTGAGTTGTACTTGAAGTTAGGTCGGGCAGGAGATATGTCTATGAGAAAGATGATGGAGATAGCAACCCGCTATGCCAATGGAGAAGAAGAAGACCGCCTCCGCAGTGGCAAAGGCAAAGCTGTCGACGGAGATGCCAACCGAAAGCAGAAGCAGAAGGTAGAACACACTCCTCCAGCGGAAGCAGTTGCTCTAGGAGCGGGAAAGTTCAAGGGAAAGGGCAAGAGCCAATTCCCCCCAAAGAAATTCAAGAAGCAGTCGGGACCAGATGTCCTTGACCAGCCGTGTGCGATTCACACGAAGATAGATGAAGAAGGCAACACCATGGTGCCTAAACATATCGCTCGACAGTGCAGACTATTGATCCAGAGGTTTGGAGAGGATCAGTCGAGTAAGAAAGAATAAGAGAAAGAAGACGAAGAACAAGAAGACCACTTCCCAAAGGTGCATGTCACTCTGATGATCTTCGCTGATGTCGAAAGCAAGAGTTGATCGAAAGTGGTCAACCGAGAGGTCAACATGGCAGCTCCTTCCACCCCGAAGTATCTTTAGTGGTCACATACTGCCATCACCTTCGACCAGTCGGATCACCCGACACATGTCCCCACTCCGGGACGTCAAGCTCAGGTTATTGAACCGGTGGTAGAAGGAGTTCGACTCTGCAAGGTGTTGATGGATGGAGGGAGCGGCTTGAACATCATCTACGCCGACACTCTCAAAGGGATGGGCATTCCGATGTCCAACCTCAGCGACAGCAATATGCAGTTTCACAGAGTCATCCCAAGGAAGAAGGTTGTTTAACTCGGTCAGATCGCGTTGGATGTTGTCTTTGGCTCCGACAAGAACTTCCGCAAGGAGAAACTCATGTTCGAGGTAGTGGACTTCCAGAGTGCCTACCATGCCATACTTGGGCGACCAACGTATGTACCTTTCATGGCCCGACCATGTTACGTTTATTTGAAGATGAAGATGCCAGGACCGAAGGGAGTCATCACCATCACTCGTGATCGGCAGAGAGCGGAAGAATGTTTGCAGTAGAGCTCCAAAATCGCCGACCAGCAGATGGTAATGGAAGAGCTCAATGAGTACCGGCAGACAGCAGATCCCGCCAAACTGATGCGCGCGAAGAAGCCAGCTTCCGAGTCTGCATTCCAGTCGATAGGAGAAATCAAGAAGGTCAGCATCCACCCGACGGATCCTACAGCTGCCTCGACCAACATCTCAACAACCCTTGACCGTAAATAGGAAGCCAAGCTCATCCAGTTCCTCCATGAGAACTGGGACATCTTCGCATGGAAGCCCGCTGACATGCCTGGTGTACCCAGGGAACTGGCTGGGCACGGACTGAAGGTCGACCCCAAAGCTCGACCTGTCAAGGAACATTTGCGCCGGTCCGCTATGCAGAAAAGGTAAGCAATCAGAGTTCATTCGCGGAGTTTACCACTCCGAGTGGCTCACAAATGTTGTCATGGTGCCTAAGAAGGACAAGTCACTCCGAATGTGCATCGACTTCAAGCATATCAATAAGGTCTGCCCGAAAGACCACTTCCCACTCCCCCACATAGACCAGATCGTCGACTCGACTACGAGATGTGAGAGATTGTCTTTTTTAGATGCTTACTCTGGGTACCACCATATCCGTCTATATGGCCCAGATGAAATAAAAACAGCCTTCATCACCCCTTTCGGGTGCTTCTGCTACATCACTATGCCATTCAGGCTCAAAAATGCAGGAGCCACTTTTATGCGCATGATTCATAAATGCCTCCTCGACCAGATCAGTCGGAATGTGGAGGCATACATGGACGATATCGTAGTCAAGTCACGCAATGGTTCCGGCCTGCTGACTGACTTGCCTGAAATGTTCGCCAACCTTTGAAGGTACGATATCAAGCTCAACCCAGCCAAGTGCACATTCGGAGTCCCCAGCGACAAGTTACTCGGTTTTCTTGTTTCCGAACAAGGAATCCATGTTAACCCCGAAAAGATCGGGGCAATCGTCCGAATGAAAAGCCATGTGCGAGTGCACGATGTCCAGAGGCTTACAGGATGTTTGGCAGCTTTAAGCAGATTCATATCTCGACTCGGAGAGAAAGCCTTACCATTGTACCGACTCACGAAGAAGTCAGATTCCTTCGAGTGTACTCTCGAAGCAGAAGCTGCATTCGTCGAGTTAAAGACTTTTCTATCCACCCAGCCGGTTCTTGCTGCTCCGTACAGCAAAGAGCCACGCCTCTTATACATAGCGTCTACAAATCAAGTTTTCAGCACAGTCCTGACAGTCGAGCGAGAGGAGGAAGGCAAGGCCTACAAGATTCAGCGCCCAGTATATTATGTTTCTGAGGTATTGACTCCTTCCAAGCAGAGATATCCCCACTATCAGAAGCTCCTTTATGGGATTTATATGACTGCAAAGAAGGTAGCTCATTATTTTCAAGATCACTCGGTGTCTGTGGTCAGTGATGCACCATTGTCTGAAATCCTTCACAATCGAGATGCATCGGGCCGAGAGGCGAAATGGGCAATGGAGCTATTATATTGTGACATAAAGTTTGAAGCCAAGAAAGCCATCAAATCTCAGGCTCTGGCAGATTTCATGGCATAATGGGTGGAACAACAGCAACCAGCCCCTACTCACTCAACATATTGGACTATGTTCTTTGACGGCTCGAAGATGCTGAGTGGTTCTAGTGCAGGTGTAGTTCTTATATCCCCAAAATGCGACAAGCTTAGTTATGTATTGCAGATCCACTTTGATTCCTCTAACAATCAAGCAGAGTATGAAGTTCTCCTTTATGGGTTGCGTATGGCCATTTCACTCTGCGTCCGTCGCTTAATGGTATACGGTGACTCAGATCTAGTGGTTAATCAAGTAATGAAAGAGTGGGATGTGAGAAATGCTGCCATGACTGGATACTGCAATGCAGTCGGAAAACTTGCGAAAAGGTTTGAAGGTTTGAAACTTCATCACGTAACTCGATTAAGAATCAAGCTGCTGATGAGTTGGCAAAAATCGGATCCACTTGGAAAATTGTGCCCAGCGATGTCTATTTGGAGCACATACACATCCCCTCAGTCCAAGAAGATCCATTCACCGCAGAAGTTCCTCAGCCTACAAGTGCAGATGATCTGACTAAAGTTGAAGTCCCGGCAGTTGTCGACCTAATCATGGAGATTCGAGTAGTCAAGCTCGATTGGACAGTGTCGTATATTGCAAATATCCTGAGGCAGGAACTGCCTGAAGACGAAGATGAGGCTAGACAGATTGTTCGCAGATCCAAACTTTCACAGTCATGGGAGATCAGCTCTATAAGGAAAGTGTGTCTGGCGTAGCTCAACAGTGCATTTCCCCTGAGGAAGGCCGACTGATTTTGGAGGAAATTCATTTGGGAACATGTGGTCATCATGCATCCTCCAAAGCCATCATTTCTAAGGCGTTCCGTGCTAGATTCTTCTGGCCACGTGCAGGTGAAATGTCCAAAGAGCTTGTGGACCGCTGTGAAGGCTGTCAATTCCACTCCAACAAGTCGCATAAGCCATCATCTGTTCTGAAGACAATCCCCTCATATGGACTTTTGCCATATGGGGCTTGGACGTGGTTGGACCCTTTCGTACAGGGCAAGGCGGATTCACTCATTTGTTAGTTGCAGTCGACAAATTCACTAAGTGGATAGAAGCCAAGCCAATCAAAAAGCTAGATGCTCGCACTACAATCAAATTCATGAGAGAAATCACTGTCAGATTTGGAGTCCCACACAGCATCATCACTGATAATGGATCAAACTTCGACTTGGACGAATTCAAGAGTTTCTTCTCCAACCAAGGAACCCGAGTGGATTACGCATCCGTTGCTCATACCCAAACTAATGGCCAGACTGAACAAGCGAATGGACTCATACTTCAGGGGGTTAAAACCTCGTCTCATGAGGGAGATTGGACATGCTGCATGCGCTTGGGTCACCGTGTTACCCTCTGTGCTCTGGGGGCTCACAACAACCCATTTCTCGTGTACAGTGCAGAAGACGTCCTTTCGATTGATTTGCTTCACAATTCCCCTAGAGTTAAGCTCTTCTTAGAAGCCGAAGCTGAACAAGCCTGACAGGATGGAGTTGATCTCTTGGAGGAGGAGCGTGAGATGGCTTTGATTTGGTCACTGATCTACCAGTAAGAATTGCAACGGTTCCATGCCACACACATCAGGAGTCGGACGTCTCAAGTAGGCAATTTGGTGCTCCCAGTGCATCAGCAGAGACCACACAATCTGGCGCCCACCTGTGAAGGACCCTTCATCATCTCCAAGGTGCTAAACAATGGAGCGTACAGACCCTACAATTTGGAGAAGAGGATCGATGAGCCGCGAGCATGGAACAGAGACTTACTCAAGCGTTTTTATGCCAGATTAACGACTGTTTTGATGTAACGAACAAGATTCCTTAAATCAATTTACTTGTAAGAAGTTGTGTTTACCACAATGTATCTGTCGACTCCGGTCTAGAGAACTCCTCCGAGCAAAGAGCTACCCTCTCACTCGGGGGCTTAGCCGTGAACCAGATTCGCCTAAATTAAAAAACTTCTCCGAGTGAAGAGCTACCCTCTCACTCGGGGGCCTAGCCGCGAACTAGATTCGCCTAAGTTAAAAAACTTCTCCGAGTGAAGAGCTAACCTCTCACTCGGGGGCTTAGCCACGAACCAGATTCGCCTAACACTACTAGGAAAAGGGCTATGCATAATATAGACACTAATGGCGCACCAGACAAGTGGTGCGCCACTACTATATAGCAGTAGCGCACCATGTGCAGGTGCGCCATTAGTGTGATGGACACTAATGGCGCACCACACACACAGTGCGCCACTACTAACAATTGTTTTTTTCCAGAAGTACTAATGGCGCACCGGGGCAGAGTGCGCCATTACTAGTTTAACTAGTAATGGCACACCACTCACCTAGTGCGCCACTACTATAAATTCTTTTTTTGCAAAACTACTAATGGCGCACCATCAGCTGGTGGGCCATTAGTAACCTGGGTTACTAATGGCGCACCTCTCTGGGATGCGCCATTGCTATAATTCAGATCCTCATCCTCCTTCCTACCAATCAAACCCATAGCCGAATCCAGCCCTAGGCCCCAGCTCGTCGCAGCTCTGACTGAATCCCCCTTCACCACCGGACAGCTGCCGCCGATGCCTCAATCCCTCTCCTCTCCCCACCCCTCCCCTCCCTCCCTTCCCTGACGCCGCCGCCCCATCCTTGCCGCGACATCGGTCGCTCCCCGTGCTCTGTGCTCTCTTTTCTAATCCATGCTCTGTTTTCTCTGTCACAACTGGCAGTTGGCTTTGCTCGCTCGAAGAGGAGGCAGATCCGGCGGGCGGGGAGACGGGGCGTGGCTTGCGCCTCCAACTTGCAGGAAGGTTGGTGGGACGTTAGGCGGGGATGGAGCGGAAGGCGATGGTGGTGTGCGCGTTGGTCTGCTTCCTCGGCGTCCTCTTCGCCGCGCTAGTGTTTGCCGCCGAGGGCACCCGCGTCAAGGGCGTTCCCCGTCCCCATCCCCGTGCGTCACCACCGACTCACCCCCCTTTGCTTCGCATTGAGTGTTGCTGCGGTTGGTTACGCGGTGCTTGCAAGTAGATCTCGTCACCCGCCACCGACCAACAAGAAACACCGGTGGGCACGCACGGCAGGCAGAGCGCCGGGGATCGAACGGGTTGCAGACAGCTTAGCCACTAGGCTCCTGCTGTCTACGGTGACGTTGGCACTGTCGATCTCGGAGCTTGGGGATCGATCGACCCTCCCGCCGTGCATTCACGCATTTGGGGATTTTTCTTCATTAGCCAGCGGGTGCTAGTAGGTGTGGCCGCTTCATCCTTGCTCCACGAAGAAATCGCGCTGCTGCATAGACCCACTCATCTGCCCTGTACCAACTTCATTCGCGAGGCAGAGTGGAGCATACGCTTGCTAGGCTTGCCCTAAATTCATTGGGAAGGCCAATCCGTCGGTCCCTCCCTCCAAGTAAACTACTAGTATGATCAGGTGATTGGGTCGGCATTCGTCCAACATGTTTCCTTTCCATACTGCTGACTTGCTGCTGCTGCTGCTTCTACAATGTAGTATGTACCCTACATCCTGCGGTGCGTATACGACATTCATGCAATTCTATTTTGTCATGATCGATAGATAAATTTCTCGCCCCTAAATGTACTAGTTCTTACTTCTCCTGATTTTATGGGGCCAATCCCTCCTCCTAGCTAAAATGGTACTGTATGGTTGGCTGATCGGGTCAGGATTTCTCAAACTTGTCCCTTTCCATGGACCTGACCGGCAAAGGCACAACACGATATAATCTGTCGTGTGCGTTATGTAGGCTACGTGCGGCGGAGCGTGAACGCCATTCTTGGCAATCTATTTTGTTGGCATCGATAAGTTCTCGATATATACTACATACCTTGATTCCTGTTTACCTTGGCAAAAGGGGATTACCCCGGCCTTTGCATCACAGGATGCACACAGCCATATGGAATGTGGAGCACTAGTTAGCATCTGATACATGTGCTTTTAAATATGCCACATCCTTGAGAACTCATTTGTTTATCGTTGGTGATTCAATAAGCTAGTGCAAATAAAGTATTAGCGTTATCGAGAGTCCAGGACTTGATGTTGACATGCTGCAACTTCACTACTGACAGTCTCGTTTTATTGTGATGAAATTCTGTAAGTTACGAAGCCATCTCGCTTCATTTGTGCATTAGTGTCGGATTCCAGCTTCTAACCTCTCTTTTGCTTGATTCGGGTTTAGTGTCCATAAGTTACGCCATGAGTGTCGGATTCAGATTTGTCAATGAGGGCACATGATTTTCTCAAAATTTTGCATTGATGAAGCAGCGTGTTTGTTGCATCTGATACTGATGTCATGTATTGCTACACTCACACAGGAATTAGCTGAACTGGAGGTGAGGCGTGAACGCATGAAGCAAAATGTTGAGCGTATGTATCTGCTGATTCCAACTTCTAACCTCTCTTTTGCTTTTGTTCTTGAACGTGCTACACACTATGTGTATTTCTCATTCAAAATGTTACTACATAAGTTAAAAATAGCATTTAGGGTGCTTCAGGCTTGGTTTCTTGTGGTTTTGGAGCGTCGATCCGTTCACCAAGAAGCAGTGGTATGACATCAAGACGCCACTACTCTTCACCAGCCGCAACGTCGGCAAGACCCTCATGTCCAGGACACAGGGTACCAAGGTATGTTCTCCTCGCCCTTGCATCGTCGCGTGCGGTGGTTGTGCTTCCATTGATCCCTTCTGTCCTGAGGATTAGCTGTTTAGTAGTTTGCCTGCCCTCATATACGCGACTGTGATCTATCGAGTACTATTGCAATGAAGCGGATTCACCCATTTTCTGAGGGTTTCCTTGTGGTAATTACTATTACACTAATGCAAGAAGTCCACGTATGCGCTCAAGGACATTATAAACAAGCACTAATGCAATTACTATTACACTGATAATTGATGTTACTTCAGATTTACTAGTTTGTCTGACAAATGATCTAAGTGTTGTAATCTGTCAAGCAGTCCACGTATGTACGAAACGAAATCATGCTTCTTGTTTATGTGTATTTATAGTTATAGCATACTTGTTTTAAAGCTAGTACCTGTTTGTTGATTAGAATCAATAGCTTAGCATACGTGTTGTTACTCGTTTGTGTTTGGTCTAACTGATTATTGCTAATTGTGTGTCTGTATAATACTTTGAGATACATACGTGTCATGGTGGACATCATGAAACTTCATTTCTAAGGCTTTAAATTTACATTCATTTATCAACTTGTTTGATGCTTGCTTTTGTAGATATTATGACAGTATTAGCTTATTGCACATTTCATTTTTGTTTGTAGATTGCCTCAGAGGGCCAGAAGCACCGGGTGTTTGAAGTATCTCTAGCTGATCTTCAGAACGATGAGGACCAGGCCTACAGGAAGATCAGACTCCGTGAATTTTAGCATGACTTTGCTAAAAATAGGACATATGGGGTACTTGCGACTAATGCATGGGTCGGGGTATCTTAGTACTTAATTAAGTAGGATCAACTACCCATTTATTCTTGTTGCATTAAACCATAGGTGGCAATATAGCCAAGTAATTAGGCCCAGCTTAGAATTCTCCTTCCCTTTTCTTGATAGGGTATATTATTAGAAGATACCCATATATATCAGTCAACCTAGGATGCCTCGGCATCGATAAACCCTAAATGATGAAAACTTAACTTAGCATTTAGGGTGCCTGAGCATATATTTTCAGATTTCCATGGAACTGATGTGAATCCTCAACTTGGATCAAGTGATACTTTACATGTGTAACAATATTAATTTACATTACATGTGTAACGGTATTACTGTAGTGACAATATCAATATGTTCATAATACACATGTGTGTGTGTGCTGCTTGTCCGGAATGTTGATGGACATTTCAAATGATTTTGGTTTCCTAGAAGTATATTCTCATTTGTGAAACCTTGGTGCCAACCTGTAATTGAATATTTTCAGAGCTCGTAGTATAACCTGTCCAAATATCAGAAAAATACGTAATATTCATACTAGTGGCGCACCACTCAGCACTTTAGGGGCGTACTGCAAAAAGCACACTAGTGGCGCATCGTCAACTAGTGCGCCATTTTTAAGCCAGAGAAAATGGGTAAATATGGCCCCCCGGGAGGCATACAAATCGCGCACTGCCTGGTGCGCCATTAGTAAAAAATTCTAATGGCGTGATGCTAGTGGCGCACCTGTTGTGCGCCATTAGTAGCCAAAACAGGTGCGCTACTAGGAGGCCTTTTCCTAGTAGTGTAAGTTAAAAAATTCTCCGAGCGAAGAGCTACCTTCTCACTCGGGGACTTAGCCGCGAACCAGATTCGCCTAAGTTAAAAAACTTCTCCGAGTGAAGAGCTACCCTCTCACTTGGGGGCTTAGCCACGAACCAGATTCGCCTAAATTAAAAAACTTCTCCGAGTGAAGAGCTAACCTCTCACTCGGGGGCTTAGCCGCGAACCAGATTCCTAAGTTAAAAAACTTCTCCGAGTGAAGAGCTAACCTCTCACTTGGGGGCTGAGCCTCAAACCAGATTCGCCTAAGTTAAAGAACTTCTCCGAGTGAAGAGCTAACCTCTCACTCGGGGGCTTAGCCGCGAACCAGATTCGCCTAAGTTGAAAAACTTCTCCGAGTGAAGAGCTAACCTCTTACTCGGGGGCTTAGCCGCGAGCCAGATTCGCCTAAGTTAAAAAACTTCTCCGAGTGAAGAGCTAACCTCTCACTCGGGGACTTAGCCGCATAATAGATTCACCTAAGTTAAAAAACTTCTCCGAGTGAAGAGCTAACCTCTCACTCGGGGGCTTAGCCGCGAACCAGATTCGCCTAAGTTAAAAACCTTCTCCGAATGAAGAGCTACCCTCTCACTCGGGGGCTTAGCCGCGAACTAGATTCGCCTAAGTAACAAAATCCCGCCCTAATCCCTACCCAATCGCGAATCAAACTTCGCTTAGGTGGGATGAATTGGTGTATGCCAAGAGCATCACCGAAAAGAAAAAGTTCATTCGACAAAGATAAAATCACATTCAGTCGAAGTGAGCAAATAAATTATGCCCGGAGCAGATCTAGGTTATCCGCGCAGGACAAAAGTACTCGGGTTGTCACGTGAACGAAGTTTTAAGCATTTACAAGAACCACTCGGCATGCCGAGGCAAATAACTGTTTTTCTCACACATGATCAACTTCATCAAGGCTCTCCTGGATTGGCTGGCTCCACAAAGGTATCGAGGTCGATGACGTCGGCGATGCGACTTGCGGCATCAATGAAAGTCTCCATGAAGTCTTCAAAACAAAGCTTCTTCGTGTTCGCAACCTGCAACGCCTTTAGCATCTCCTCCCGAGTCTCCTTGCAATGGACCCTGACGAGTGACAAGGCTATGTCCGCCCCACACCGAGCAGCAGACTTCTTCCATGCTCGGATTCTTTCTGGAACACGACCTAGGAGCTGCATCATAGCATCTTGACCGACAAGGAACGTGTCTTCAGGCCATAGCTCTTTGTTGATTCTTTCCACAGCAGCTCGCAGATGACTGAAGTACCCTTGGACTTTAACACGACTGTAGTTGAGGCGATACATTTTCACGGCCAAGTCATCGGGAACAGGAAACTTGATGGGATGCAAGTATGGCTCCACCTCGAATGTCTCTTTTAGGAAATCACGACACAACTCTGCAGCAGAAGACCAACGAAATATCAGCTGCATGTCAGTCGACGAAAAGTTCTAAGACTCAATCGGTAAAGGAAACATACCAATGAGAGATTCAAGCATCTTTGCTAGGAAGTATTTTACAAAACTTTCCAAAGCATTTCCTCTTTTCAACATGGAGTGGAGTCTCTTCGCCCATTCATCTCTTTCCTTCATCATTTGTTCATTTTCTGCCTTCAACTTTTCAAGGTCCGCAAGATTCAACTCATCAGCTTCGGACTTCTGCTTCAGATTGGCAAGGACCACATCCTGGTCTTCCAGCAACCTTTTCATGGCATCACACTCCAGCTTCAGTTTGTTCTTCTCAGATTCCACCTGGGCGTACTGCGTCCTAATCTCACAAGCTTTCTACAAAAAACATCCGAGTGGAATAACTATTTTCACTCGACACAAGTATTATTCTACTTTCGAGTGGAGAAATACAAGTCATTCGACAACTAATGCAAGCATTCAAATACAGTCTCCTGATTATGCAAGCATTCCACAGTAGTCTTGGGGACTACACCCAGTGGGTTCGCTCGACGTGACCCCACTAGTCTAATACTCGACAAGGTCTGCCCTGCCGAGTCAAATACAGTATACACTCAAGTACTTCAGACTATTATCATTTAATACCGACTAATAATAGTCTCGGGGACTACACCTAGTGGGTGCACTTAGCGTGCCCACTACGGGAATCAGGTAATTTTCCGTCTTTGAAGATCTTTGCCGTCAGCTTTTTTTCGTGGATGACAGCAAAGACCATTTTTGCCGTCTATAATGAAAAACTATTGACGGCAAAGACTGACTGATGGCAAAGATATATTTTGCCGTCTATAGTAAAAATTGCGGACGGCAAAGGAATATTTTGCCGTCTGTAATAGAAACAGATGACGACAAAGACAAATTTTGCCGTCTGTGATAAAAACAGATGACGGCAAAAATATTTTTCCGTCTGTGATAAAAACAGATGACGACAAAGGCAAATTTTGCTGTCTGTAATAGAAACAGATGACGGCAAAGGCAAATTTTTTGCCATCTGTGTTTTTGGAGCAGACGGCAAAAAAGAAAACATGCCACGGATTGATGCCACGGATCCGTGATGTGGCACACATCCACCACACCACCGCATCTATCCCTGCACTATCCACTCCACCCCTCACTCGGCCGGCCACGCCCACACCCACGATGCGCACCCTCGCCCGCATCTCGTGTGCACCCGCTAGGGTTACACGCCGCCGCAGCCGCCGCTAGGGTTACATGCCACCGCCGCCGCCGATAGGGTTACACGCCGCTGCCGCCGCCGCCACCGCCGGTCCTAGCCTCCGCCAATCCGCCGCAGGTCCAATCCCCCGCCAAGCCGCCGCCAATGTCGGTCCCAGCCTTCCCCGAGGTGCCACTGTCGGTCCCTGCCGCAGCCGGTCCCAACCTCCATCGCCGCATTCTTCGTTACCCCTCACACGATGCCTTCGCCGCCGCATTCTTCCCCACCCCCTCCCGTGATGCCTCCACCCCGTCCACCACGTCCTACCCGTCCTACGACCACCAGTTCCCCACGCTCATGGACGTCACCCTCATCGTTAGCGCAGGGAGAAGGGCGCCGCATGCGTGGACGGGACCCCGCCTGGGTACCACTAGCTCCAGGCGTTCTGGGACGGGTCCGACAAGTGGCTCCTCCACTTGGAGGTGACGGCCAGATTCTCTACCCGCTATCTGTTTGATGTTATGTGTCAACGGAGATGACTGAAGCTTTGTTTTAGTTTTGTCCTGCAGGGTGGAAGCTGGTGCAGGAACCTGACATGGTGCACTCAGTGCAAGGATACAAATCTAGGTTCCTCTGACCACATGGAAACACGGGCCGAGTTCGTCGGCATCTTGAGCAACGATGCATTGCAGAATCCAGGTACTTTCTGGTTTCAAAGCCACGATTCCTGATGAACTAAATACACAACCCTGTTTCCAGTGTCCAAAGTTTAGTGTGTAAATGAGTGAGGACTTGTTCTGATGTTCCTTAGTTTGGTATATAAATGAGCAGTCTGCTCAGTTGGTTATCTTGCTTGTAGTCTGATGTTCTTCAGTTTGGTATATAAATGAGCAGTCTAATGTTTTTTAGATTGATTTATGATCATCATAAAGGATTATCAATGATTACTCCATGTAATGTTCGGACCTTTTTTTGACTGGACTAGGCATTGCATATATGTAATATCGTGTTGTTCTAGTTGGATTCAAGGAACCTTTTCTTGCGTGGGAGCCATCTTTCTGATACACTCTGTGTGCTGATATCATAGAGGCACCACACTTAGACATCCGCTGAAAATTATTTTGTCTGAACCTGTTGACTCTTACAATTGGAATAAAGTGAAGGTATTGTGATGGTGCACATGTGTATTGATTGTGATGACTTCCGTGCACTTGTACCAAGAAATGTATTATTAAGTAGATAAGTTCTCAAGTCACACACTTTGTATCAAGAAATTTAACTTCTGAGTCAGCTATATATATTATTTTGTATTGAACATAGTCTGAAATAATGGCTTTTATGAAAAGATATACATATTCTGTAGTTGTGTAAGGCCTACTTCGAAGTGCTATATGATAAAACATATGTAACAGTAATAATATCCTTCTAAATTTTTGTCTGATATCTCCCAATGAGTACACCATTGATTGTAGATAGTTTTTTCATGACTCCAACACGTGCCTACCAGGATGGTGCTCCTGAACCTGGTGGTTGCGCGACGTACGCCCGTGGCGGCCCAACCCTGGCACGACAGTGGCTCACCTCTGGTGGTTTCCTGGACGGCAGTGGATGGCTCCCCCACAACCGCGGTGTCAGCCGTGCATGGCATCTACTTCAAAAATCTCATGGTGAGCTTCATCCCCTCCCTTCTTCCTCCTCTGCCTCCCTCCTCTCTGTTCTGAAGCTTGTGTCCTTCATGCAACAGCAGTAGCATGCTCCGATTCATGGCCACCGAGTCATTTGTTATAGCAACTGGAAATCTCTAGCTATGTCCTTTCTACATTTTTGTCATTAGATTTGCTATCAACCCAATAACTGGATTTTGGTCAGTCAACTCCTGATTGGTCTTTATCTAAATGGTTGAAGAGCATATACACATGTGCTCTTTCATTCCGAATTTGTTTCCTTTGACATCCATTACATGCTTAGTATTTATGACTCTTGAGGTAATTGAAAACCTTAATTCTTAGTGTCCACTATACTTTAGTGATTAGTTGTGGCGTGTTATTTCAATTATAACACAACTAAAAATATTTATTGATGTCTTTTCTGCTTTTGACATATAAATTGCGGAATCGTTGTGAGATGATTCATGATTTGGTATTTATCTAGAATGGCTGGAGAGCCTGTTGCCATGTGCTATTTTTTTTTAATTGTATTTGTTTGCATTGACGGGCAGAAACTATTAGCACAATCGACATGGGAACATTCATTGCTTTTGTATTAGCTTGATTTTTAAAAGCCACCTTGATTAGTTTATTTTTGCCCGCATTCATGGTTCTAATATTATCTTGATTTTAAACCAACATTAATTAGTATGATGTTTAATGTTTGCAAGTGCTTGACAAGTTTATTTGATTGATAAAAAGGCCTTTAGTATGATGAATGATGCTCTCGAGTCTGAATCTATTTTCTATGATGAATCTAAGTCAAAACCGATTTCTTGTTTGGTTAATTGCAGGGGACACATGAAGAAGGGATGGAGCTTCAGCGATGACTCGTCACACGGAGCTACAGGCAACCTGATGCGGCATTTTCATCCCCTCGACACGACGAGTAGTTCTGCTTCGTCTCCTTTCCAGTAGCATAGTTGTAGCTTAGCATGTGTGTAGAGGCTGATGGTCGCAAGGGCTCCTAGATTGTACATGACTTGAAGATGCCCAGCTAGATGTGATACTTTGTGAACTCATATGCGTACCCTATGATATATATGGATATTTTCTATGTATGATTTTGTTTCCATGGATCATTTTTATTATATTTGTGATATATGTTGTGTATTCAACTCCTGAGATAAGGTTTTTATTTAAAAGAATATGTACAAATCACCATCAGCCTGATTCAAGAAAACAATTTTGCCGTCTTGTACCTGTGGAGCAGACGGCAAACAACATACCTCTTTTCCGTCTGTGATATCGTCAAGCAGACGGCAAAAATGACTAACGTCGTCCGTTAGCTAGGCCGTTCCGTCTTCCTACCAAATATTTGCCATCTACTAGCCCAATATTTGCGGGCACATGGGTTGACAACATTTTTTTCCGTCATGGGTTGACGGCAATTTTTTTGCCTACTGTAATCATCTCTTTGCCGTCTGTAGCATCCTGACGGCAAAATGCCCGATTCCTGTAGTGGCCCCCACTAGATTCATAACTCAACTAGATCAGCTCTGGTTGGTTTTGAACAAGCAAAAAGGAAAGTCTCTACTGATTAAGACCACTGCCAGTGCAAGCACTCGACAACGGTCTCGGGGACTACACCCAGTGGGTTCACTCAGAGTGACCCCACTGGAACGCGAATGAAACAAAGACAATTCTACAAAAAAGCAACCCCAAGTGGGTGAGAGTCAGAATTCAAACTTACGGTCAAACTTACTCGGACGTTTTCTTCCAGCACCACGCTGTTGTTGTACACAGAGACGATGGCGTCATAGGCTCCTCTTGCTTGTTTTTTCATCAGTCCTGCCTGCATCATAGCATCCTTGGCAGCACCAATCTGATCCTGAGGGACACGACACGTGGTGTACACGGTCGCGGGAGACATCAATCCTGAAGCCGCAGCAGAAACAACTGGAACGCTCGACTGCAATCCAGACGGAGTCGTGCTGACAAGGACTGAACTAACAGGTGGAGAACTCACCATAGCAATTGTCGCCACAGGCACTTCGGACCCAACAGGTTTCGCCGCAACAACTTGTTGCCTTTGATCATCATCGTCCAACTGGATGACTTCTCTCGCAGCAGGCACGACTGACAGACAGAATCATCAGAAGTGACAGTCAAGAAAACGTACATGCGAAAGAGTGACACCGAACGAGAAATGAACTTCATAACGAGTTGTGAGGTGGATGTGTTCTTAGTGTCGACTTCGATGAGATCCTCGTCTCCTCCCGGCGGCGATGTGAAAGAAGTAGCAGCTCAGTCAAGACAACCTCAGTCAGTCGTCAGCAACCAAAATGTTCACTCGGATAAGAGCATAAAGTCATGCACTTACGCAAAGGCGACTGGAACGGTAATCCTCATCCTAGGCAAGGCCTTCCAAGGCTTGGGTCCGCTGGGCTTGGACACTTTGACGGGCTGTTTTACTGGTTCCCCAGACCATCCCCTGACACGCTTGGCAATCCTGCCACTTGGTGCCAAATGTTTGCTTGGAGTGCCTGCAAGGTCGTCACGTTGCTTGGTCCGGGGCTCAGGGCGAAATGGAGGCGAATCTTCCTCCTCACTCTCCTCAGACTCCTCCTCCTCCGTCTCCTCTCTATCGTCGATGTAGTCCTCACTCTCCGCACTGTCCTCCATGCTAACCTCGTCAAGGTCGAGTGTGTTGCCATTCGGGACCGGAGAATGAAGGTTCGTCCACTCCTGCAAGATACAATCCACAAATTCAGTCGACAAGGGAATTACAAGCACTCGATTAAAACACAACAATGTTCAACAGAGTGGAACTAACCTTGTTTGTCGACGTATTGTCAGCTGATAAGGGCAGGACCCTTTTTGCCCCCACTATTCCGCGGATCCACTTTGCTACTGTGTCTTCATTCACTTCCTCGGGATGAGACCAAGTGGAGTCTTTGGGACCGGTGTAATGCCACATGGTGTGATCTCGAGCCTGGACCGGCTGGATACGTCTGCCTAGGAAGGTCTCTAATAGATCCATTCCCGTCACTCTGTTACGGACGAGAGAAATCAGAGCTTTGACCAAGGGATCAACCAGAGTCTTCTCCTCCTTCGTCATCGCTAACATCCTCGGAGCACTCGGTCGCTCTAGAGTAAAGGGAGGGACCCCACTCGACATGTTCGGACAAGCTACATCGTTACAGTAGAACCAAGTAGACTGCCAATTGCGAACCGACTCGAGAAAGGTCATGACATGATAGCTACATTTGGCTTTTTTCTGAGGCCCTAACCCCCCCCCCCACACACACACAACTGGATGACATTGGTGTTGTCATCAATCGGGTTAACTTTCTTCACCGACTGAGGTTGCATGGTGAAGGTGGATTTGAAGAGTCCCCAATGAGGAGGACAACCCAGGAAACATTCACACAAGGTGATAAAACAGGAGAGGTGGGCAATAGCATTCGGCAGAAAGTGATGCAATTGCGCCCCAAAAAAGTTCAGAAAACCCCGAATACAAGGATGTGGTTGCAGAGAGAAACCTCTTTCTACATGAGTCAGGAGGAGGACCCGCTCCCCCTCTCACTTCTAAGGCTCCGCCTCTTCACCAGGAAGGCGCCAACAATTTTCCATCGGCATGCCGTGCTAGACGAGCTCGAGGAGATCCTCCTTCCGCATAGTGGAAGGGAGGAAATCCCCCTGGATCCAGCCCGGCGGCAGAGCTTGTCTCTTTGACTTGGCGACACCCTTCTTCTTCGCTGTCTCAAGATTGCCAGGCTGCCCTTTTTTCATGGTGACGGCGGTGAGATTGGTCGCTCCTGTGCGTGCTGGTGGCTAAGGAGGAGGAAGGGCAGAGGAGAGGAAGGAGATGATGCCGTTCCAAACCCTAGTGCCGAAAGCCTTTATAACCCGCCGACTAAGTCTCTGGCAGGTGGACCCTTGACCTACCTCTTCGCGAGCCACCGCAAGATACATGGCGGAGATTGAGGCGCAAGAATCGAGGCGATGGGATCCACTTGATAGCGATGACATCACCACCGTGTAATGCGCGGCAACCGAAATTTACAAATCCCAAAAAATCCGGAACTGACAGAGCGATTGGTCACGTCAAAAGATCCTGTCAGATGCGTCGTTTCGTTTTCTTGCTCGGATATTTGAATCCACACGGATATTTTATGCCAAGCAGAATTGTTCAAGGCGAATGATGAAGATTGCAATCAACATCCAATTCAGCGAATCTGTGAAGAACATTCAAATTTAGTCTGCTATACCAAGATTTGCAGTTGCACCTTAACCACTCTAGCCTCGATCTATTCGGGGGCTAATGATGGGGTTATATCCCTAGGGTAGGGTCATAGGCCTGACCTACAAGTCCTACCCAAGGGCACCTCATTACTAGCATAAAGATCACAAGATACTTACCGACTGGATTAAGACAACCTCTGATCCACTCGGTAAAGAACCACTCGGAAGGTTACCTAATACTCGACGACTGGATCTCACTCAGTAAGTACCAGAAGCCAGTCGACATAAAACACCAGAAGAGACTCCAGCGAGGCTAACGGTCAGACGTTAGACTACTGTAGTTAATGTTCTTTATGGCATACGTTACCTGTAACATATGGATTCAATCCCACTTATTACACCCTTGAGCGCTAGACACTTATGAGGGGCAGCGCACTCTATATAAGCTACCCCTCCCCTCTGGCACAAGGGTTCGCATTCTATTACATTCATAATCCACTCGACACTAAAGCTCCAAGAGCACTGAGACGTAGGGCTGTTACCTCCGCAGCAGAGGGGCCTGAACTCATACAACCTTGCCGTAGCTAGGACTCTGCCTTCTACCTTCGTACCCTACACATCTACTGTCAGGCTTATATCTACGACACATCCTGCCAATGTCTTCGTCGAACTCCCACCACATCTGGTTATCATTGGGAACAGCTGCATCTGGGGTACCTGTACTTGTGGGGGTTTGTAGTAAACTGTGAGCCACGAGGACTCAACAATGTCATGACCTTGGTCTCGAGTCTAACTAAGTTAAATAGCCAAGGTAGGTCAAGTGTTTGAGTTTGTAGCATCCTAAGCATATATGTTGGCTATCTTACGATGAACAACAATTAAATATGGCAGTCTACACAAGACGGTCGAAGACTAAATGTAGCATCCTAAGCATATATGATCCTGAAGACCTACTTACGTCATTCATAACCCCACCATGTTCTCAATCAGAGAAGGAGCTCTAAAGGAAAAAGTCACGGTTATGCACTCAGTTGGCAACTTTTATTTGAATTACTTTAAGTTGTCTAGAACGAGATGTTAACAAAATATCAATGTTTGCCACATAACCGCGGGCACGGCTTTCCGAAAGATTTAACCCTGCAGGGGTGCTCCAACTAGTCCATCACAAATTACCACGGGCCGCGGGCCGCATAGTAATCCTCTACACTCGCGATCTTGTCGGATTCCTTAGTGGAAAAACCTCAACTCTGAGAAGACCCAAAGTATCACCAGAATCCCAATGCGCAAGATATCACGTAAAAGGTAAAACTAATCCAGCAAGGCTGCTCGGCGTGCCGACAGTCTCGATAGGAGTCGCGTATCTCGTTCTCAAGGCACGACCGGATGAACTAGACGTCGGGTTGGCTAAACCTTGGGGTGACCAGGGGCGCCGAACATTGCTCAGGTTCGACCAACACTCATCAGGACCACTGGCCCGGGTTGTTGATTAATTCCTCGAGGTAGCTATTCCCTATGCTTTATATTAAGTTATTAGCAAATTTAACACGAAAGTTAGTCCTGGCTGGAGAAACTTTAATCTAGAACAAATTTTCAAGGGGTCCCCATATCAACACCGAACGTGTTAGGAGTGCTCAATTATGGAATAAAACACGAGTAGCCGAATTTAAGGCGGCAGCAACGTAAAAAGTCACACGACAAAAGGCTAGGCCTTCTGTTATTTACCAAGTATATAGGTGCATTAATTAAATAGCAATTAAATATGATGATATCAAATGCCCATGTTATCACATGGACCAGCTCGCACCTGCAACTAGCAATGCTAACAATTAATGGTTGAGCAAGACTAAGTTAGGCAAACAATATTTGCTAGGAGGGGAGGTGTTTGAGGTTTCATGGCAATGTTTGATGGCCTATATTACATGTGGTAGGCAACGGAGATATAATGAAGGAAACGTAACACTAAGCATAACAAAGGTAGAAACAGTGTCAAGGTCACGATCATCTTGCATGTGATTTCTTCAGAGTGGAACTGATCCTGATCTTCCTCCACGAACTCACTAGACTCTTCGAACTTGTTTCCGGTCCCAGTAGATACCCAAAGAAACAAGCAGGAAATAAATACCAGAAAGAATATGATGCCACAGACATAATGACGCATGCATACACTACTTCTAACCATGCAAAAGAACCACCCTACACCAATAAAACTATTGCCACCTCACCATAAGGAGACTTTCTACAGAAATGCTCAAAACCAGATTCTAGCAACACCATTTGATTCCTTGGGATTTTCTACCCCAAAAGCATATATCATACTCCTATATACCTATGGATAAAATGCC
Organism: Hordeum vulgare subsp. vulgare; assembly: GCF_904849725.1. Taxonomy (NCBI): domain Eukaryota; kingdom Viridiplantae; phylum Streptophyta; class Magnoliopsida; order Poales; family Poaceae; genus Hordeum; species Hordeum vulgare. Next base: position 224,202,749 of record NC_058519.1, read on the forward strand.
CCCAATTCTGAAAAATAACACCCAATTCCTACAACAACTATAAATCAAAACTTGCCTATTATGGGATACGCCAGATCTGGCAATTTCCCCAAATGAAGTAATGCCTAAAATGGAATAAGCTCAACAAAACCACAACACAAAGAAATAAAAATAGTTGGCATGGGGCCCCACTAGTCATAGGCACCAGGGCCCCCTAGTGAGTGTGACAAGTGGACCCTGCCCCACTACATCGACACACACACACACACTGGAAAATACACTCAACAAAAATAGGTGCAGGGGGGATTCGTACCCTCCACCTCACACACACACGCACACACCCACTACCACTAGGTCACTCGAGTCTAGCTGAACTATTTTGGGCTTCAGGTAAGGTGAGCTGCTACTCTGCACGCACGAGAAAACAGCCAAAATAAAAAGGGGGCGCCAGGGGGTTCGAATCCACGACGCCGCAGAGTATGCCCATCTCGGTTGCCACTTGGATAGGGTGGTGGATCTTCTCTGCTAGGGGGATCCACACCAGACATAATTAATAGGGCCTCTCCTCTGCTACACAGAGAAGTGTCGGCGACGTGCTCTCTCGCCGGAGCTGCACATCACACCGTGCACACACTCACGCACCGAAGCTACGAAGGGGGATCTACACTACTAGCAACATTGTGGGGGGGGGGGAGACCCCGACACCCACTGGTGCTTGCAAGCATGCAGCTCCACTGATGTGCCTCGCTGGAGAACCACGACAATGGTGCGCGACGGCCACGAAGAGAGAACAGACAAAGACGGAGGGGAGTAGGGCGCACGCTCACCTTGAGGTCTCAGGAATCGACCTGCTCGACGAATGGGAATTGCGGTGCAGAGTTTCAATCGACGATCGCCGGAGTGGAGGAGGAAGGGGCCATCGTCTGGGCATCGATGTCATCGTACTCGTGACACACTCGCCGCGGGAATGGATCTCCCACGACCCCCGCGTGCTCATGGTGTTGTCGGAGAGGAAGAAGGCATCGACCTCGGGCTGCCGTCAAGCTCACCTGAGCCCTCCCATGGCAACGGCGTCCCTAGAACCCATCTGACAGCGGGAGGGGAAGAGGAGGAAGGAAATGGAGAGGCTAGGGTTGGGAGGAGAAGCGGGGCGACTAAATAACCTCGGGGTTCATGCTTGGAGCCACTGGATCGAGAGGGAGAAGGGATCGACGGCTCTGGTCTGGTCGTACTGATGACGACAGCCGGAGGAAGGAGACGATCGTGCTGCGGGCCTGCTCAGCGAGGGAGATGGGCCCGTGGAGAGGTAAGTTGGCCCAAGCCCTCTCTCTATGCTTAAAACCAAAAGGAAAAAAACAAATCCTACTTTGTTAATAAAACCAGCCCCACCAAATAATTCCCGCACAAATATAAAAGATTTTTTTAAATAAAATAAAATACCTTGGCTAAGAAGAAAAATATAACATATTTAAAGAAATAGGTCTTACTAATTATGGCCAAGGTAAAAATGAATACTTTTATTAATAAACCTAAGCTGTTTTGCAATAAAAACAAAATGCCAAGAGCTTAGAAAAATGAGAGAGCTTCACTAACCCACTCACAAAAATTGAGAGGATAAGAAAAACACTTTCATTGGGGCAAAACGGAAACTTATAATGTGCCTCAAAAGAAAATAAGAGGAGAGAAGGGTTTTTGTACTATGGTGCAACTAGTGGATTTGAAATGCACTTGTTGCACCCACACATCAAAAAACACAAAACATATCACTAAGCACTTGCAACATCAAGGTGCACCCACAACACAAGATCAAACAAGAAGCCAAAGGAATATGACTTGCATGATGCATGATGAACATGAAATGACACCATCACCAAGTCTATCATCCATACACATTGCATCACAAGGTTACCAAACATGGAAAGGAGTTAAAAAGGGGGAAGGAAAAGCATTGGGGTTGTAACAGGGAGGGTGATCAATCTGATCACACGCGAGGTTGGGGGCGCTGCTCGGTGATGATGGCGACGTCGTGGACTATGAAGCGGGGTGGCCGAGCAGACCAAGGCGACGGCGGCCAGTGGGGAACGTCATGCTTGAGGAGGTCAGCGATGGGCTGGGGAGCCCGAGGCGGAGCGCGAGGCAGCCCGTAGGCCAGGCGCCGCCAAAAGGCTTGGCACAGTCGACAGGCCCAGCGCAGCCGGCAAACCGAGGCGGCCGGCAGGCCCGGCGCAGCGGCGATCCCGACAACCGGTGAGACCAAGACAGTCGGGAGGCTGACAGCCGGCGAGGGGCCTTGCAACTGGCAGGCCTAAGGCAGCCGACGTTCCCGAGGCGTCCGGCGAGTGGCGACGAAGACGGAAGGTGGCTAATGCACGCGTCCTGTTCAACGCGGGGCGGCGACGGTGGCGTAAAGTGACAGGCGGGCAGATGCGCGGACGACGTCCATGACGGGCCGCCGTGTCGCGCAAGGCCGCCGAGTCGAAGTAGAGGCCGGCTGGTCGCTCCTATGTTGGAGTAGAGGCGCGTAGGAGTCCACGACAGCGACGGGCGACGGAACCCGTTCTTAGATCGGATAACCAAAAAGGAAGAGTGCCGATCAAGAGACCAACGAAAGATAGAAAACCTAGATCAAGTGATCGGGAGAAAGACTCTCTAGGACAGCCGGTCGACAATACCGGCAGACGAACCCTAGGTACGGGCGGTGCGGACCCCGGCGGCGGTCATGAAGGCCGACTGCCCCGGGGGCGGCGCTCGGGGCGGAAGCGTTGGCAATGACTAGATCAAGGAACTTGCAGGAGATACCATGTTGATAGGGGAATAAAGGGATTAGTGAAATGGTTGTTGTATTGGTTGAGCCTCGTGGGCATATATATAGGGGTACATGATCAACTTGGAGTACAAGAGAAGCCACAATAATTCCTAGTCTATCTTATCTTTCCTAACTAATCAATATACTCAACACAAGCAACTGTGCAGCAGCAGTAGAAGCTAGTTGTTATGGCAGTGAGAGCGGCAACTAGCTGCAGCAAGCAGTGCAGTAGGAGCAACAAATAGCAGCAATGGCCAGCAGCAGCATGTAGCTGCCACAATAACAGAGGAAGCGGCACACGGGAGCGGAGTGCAGGCGGTCGTGCGGATAGAATCGAGGGAGCGCATGGGCTGGGGCATGACAGGAGCCGGCGAGCACGCACGGTAACTGGAGCTCCTGGCATGGTGGGTAGTGGCCTTGATACGTCCATTTTGCATCATGCTTTCATGTTGATATTTATTGCTTTGTGGGCTGTTATATTACTTTGTGGTACCATATTTATGCCTTTTCTCTCTTATTTTGCAAGATTTATTTGAAGAGGGAGAATTCAGGCAGCTGGAATTCTGGACTGGAAAAGGAGCAAATCTTAGTCCACTATTCTGCGCATCTCCAAATGCCCTGAAAATTTACGTGGAATTGTTTGGGATTATATAAAAAATATTGGGCAAAAGAAGTACCGGAGGGGAGCTACCAGGGCGCCACAAGCCCTGCCACCGCCACCCCCCTGGTGGCGGCTAGCAAGCTTTTTGGGCTCCCTGACGGCCCACTAGCCCCCCTCTTTTGCTATATGAAGGGTTTCGTTCCAGAAAAAAATCAATCGGGAGCTTTTTCGTGGTTTCGCCGCCGCAACGAGGCGGAACTTGAGCAGATCCAATCTAGAGCTCCGACAGGACGATCCTGCCGGGGAAACTTCCCTCCCGGAGGGGGAAATCGTCGCCATCGTCATCACCAACAATCGTCTCGTCGGAGGGGAGGCATCTTCATCAACATCTTCATCAACACCATCTCCTCTCCAATCCCTAGTTCATCTCTTGTAACCAATCTCCGTCTCACGACTCCGATTGGTACTTGTAAGGTTACTAGTAGTGTTGATTACTCTTTGTAGTTGATGCTAGTTGGATTACTTGGTGGAAGAGTTTATGTTTAGATCCTTGATGCTTTTCATTACACCTCTGATCATGATCATGATTATGCTTTGTGAGTAGTTACTTTTGTTCCTGAGGACATGGGATAAGTCATGCTGATAATAGTCATGTGAATTTGATATTCGTTCGGTATTTTGATATGTTGTATGTTGTTTTGCCTCTAGTGGTTTTATGTGAACGTCTTCTACATAACACTTCACGATATTTGGGCCTAGAGGAAGTCATTGGGGAGTAGTAAGTATATGAAGGGTTGCTGGAGTGACAGAAGCTTAAACCCCAGTCTATGTGTTGCTTCGTAAGGGGCTGATTTGGATCCACTAGTTTAATGCTATGGTTAGACGTTGTCTTAATTCTTCTTTCATAGTTGCGGATGCTTGCGAGAGGGGTTAATCATAAGAGGGATGCTTGTCCAAGTAAGGGCAGTACCCAAGTGCCGGTCCACCCACATATCAAACTATCAAAGTAACGAAAGCGAATCATATGAACATGATGAAACTAGCATGACAGAAATTCCCATGTGTCCTCGGGAGCGTTTTTCCTCCTATAAGACTTTGTTCAGGCTTGTCCCTTGCTACAAAAGGGATTGGGCCACTTGCTGCACCGTTGCTACTACTTGTTACTAGTTACTTTTCTCTTGCTACGTTTCACCTCACTTCACCATCACTTGTTACCGCTACTTTTAGTGCTTGCAGTTATTACCTTGCTGAAAACCGTTTATCAGAGCCTTCTGCTCCTCGTTGGGTTCGACACTCTTACTTATCGAAAGGACTACGATTGATCCCCTATACTTGTGGGTCATCAAGACTCTTTTCTGGCACCGTTGCCGGGGAGTGAAGCGCCTTTGGTAAGTGGAAATTGGTAAGGAAATATTTAGATACTGTGCTGAAATTTTATGTCACTTGTAACTATGGAAACTGTTCCTTTGAGGAGTTTGTTCGGGGTATCTTCACCACGAACAGAAGCACGAGGAGTTGTTCCTCAACCTGAGGTACCTACTGAAAATATCTTTTATGAAGAACCTTCGGGTATGCTTGAGAAACTGTTGGCTAATCCTTTTACCGGAGATGAATCTTCACATCCAGACTTGCATCTGGTCTATGTAGATGAAGTTTGTGGTTTATTTAAGCTTGCAGGTTTGCCCGATGATGAGGTAAAGAATAAAGTCTTTCCTTTATCTTTGAAGGATAAGGCGTTGACGTGGTATAGGCTATGTGATGATACTGGATCAAGGGACTACAATCGGTTGAAATTGGAATATCATCAAAAGTTTTATCCTATGCATTTAGTACATCGTGATTGGAACTTTATTTATAACTTTTGGCCTCGTGACAGGGAAAGCATAGCTCAATCTTGGGGAGGCTTAAATCAATGCTATATTCATGCCCCAATCATGAGCTCTCGAGAGAAATTATCACTCAAAACTTTTATGCTCGGCTTTCTCATGAAGATCGTACCATGCTTGACACTTCTTGTACCGGTTCTTTTATGAAGAAGGATATTGACCACAAGTGGAATTTATTGGAAAGAATTAAACGTAACTCTGAAGATTGGGAGCTGGAGGAAGGTAAGGAGTCAGGTATGAATTTCCAGTTTGATTGCGTTAAATCTTTTGTTGAGACAAACACTTCTAGAGATTTTAGCTCTAAGTATGGACTTGACTCTGAGATATTAGCTTCTCTATGTGAATCTTCCCAAAGAGAAGTGGTTTAACTATCATCCTCCTGTAGAAAGCAACATAGTCAAAACCAATCTAGTTGAGGAGAAAGTCATTGCTTTTAGTGATCCTGTTGTTCCTTGTGCCTACGTTGAGAAACCACCATACCCTGCTAGGATAAAGGATTATTCTAAAGCTCCAACTGTGATACGTAGGGGTTACATTAGACCACTTGCACCACCTGAGGAGATTAGAGTTGAACCTAGTGTTGCTATTAACAAAGATCTCAGTCAAAAACATAGATGGGCATGTTATCAAATTCTGTGAGGGCTCTGCTAGAATTGTAAACCTCACACGAAAGACAAATACGGACATGTAGTTGGCCTGCCCGTTGTTTCTATCAAGATAGGAGATCACTATTACCATGGTTTATGTGATATGGGATCTAGTGTTAGTGCAATACCCCGTTCCTTATATGATGAAATCAAAGATGAGATTGCACCTGCTGAGCTAGAACCCATTGATGTCACTATTACGCTAGCTAATAGAGACACTATCTGCCCTCTGGGAATTGTGAGAGACGTAGAAGTCCTGTGTGGTAAGACGAAGTATCCTACTGATTTCCTCGTCCTTGGTACTGCACAAGATAGCTTTTGTCCCATCATATTTGGTAGACCCTTTCTCAAGACTGTCAATGCTCACATTGATTGCATTAAGCACACTTTCACTGTTAGTTTCGAGGGTGTGTCTCATTAATTTAACTTCTCCAAGATTGGAAGACAACCCCATGAAAAAGAGTCGTCTGCTAGGTATGAAATCATTGCTCTTGCCTTTATTGCGTACCTCCTATGGATCCTTTAGAGAAATATCTGCTTGAGCATGAAAATGATATGCATATGGAGGAGAGAGATGAGATAGATAAAATTGTCTTAGAACAATATCCTATTCTCAAGAATAATCTGTCTGTTTAACTGCTTGGGGATCCTCCCCCACCGAAGGGTGATCCTGTGTTCGAGCTTAAACAGTTGCCTGATACTCTTAAGTACGCCTATCTTGATGAGAAGGAGATATATCCTGTTATTATTAGTGCTCTCCTCTCAGAGCACGAAGAGAAGAAGTTACTAAAAACTCTGAGGAAGCACCGTGCTGCTATTGGATATACTCTTGATGATCTTAAGGGTATTAGTCCTAGTCTATGTCAGCACAAGATTAAAACCGATCATGACTTTAAACCAGTTGCTGATCATCAAAGGAGATTAAATCCTAAGATGAAAGAGGTTGTTAGAAAAGAAATATTAAAGCTTCTGGAAGCAGGAATCATTTATCCTGTTTCTCATAGTGATTGGGTAAGTCCAGTACATTGCGTTCCTAAGAAGGGAGGTATCACCGTCGTTCCTAATGATAAGGATGAACTAATCCCACAAAGGATTATTACTCGCTATAGGATGGTGATAGACTTCCGGAAACTGAACAAGGCAACCAGGAAAGATCATTATCCTTTGCCGTTTATCGACCAAATGCTAGAAAGGCTATCCAAGCAAACACACTTCTGCTTTCTAGACGGTTATTCAGGTTTCTCCCAAATACCTGTTGCACAATCTGATCAGGAGAAAACCACTTTCACCTGCCCCTTCGGTACCTTTGCTTATAGACATATGTCTTTTGGCCTATGCAATGCACCTGCCACCTTTCAAAGATGTATGATGGCTATATTCTCTGACTTTTGTGAAAAGATTGTCGAGGTTTTCATGGATGACTTCTCCGTTTACGGGTATTCCTTTGATGATTGGCTCAGCAACCTTGATCGAGTCTTACAAAGATGCAAAGATACCAACCTCATCTTGAATTGGGAGAAGTGCCACTTTATGGTTAATGAAGGTATCGTCTTAGGACACAAAATCTCTGAGAGAGGCATTGAAGTTGATAAGGCTAAGGTTGATGCAATTGAGAAAATGTCTTGCCCCACAGATATCAGAGGTATACGAAGTTTCCTAGGTCATGCTTGTTTCTATAGAAGGTTCATTAAAGCCTTCTCTATGATTTCTAGGCCTCTTACCAGCCTCTTGCAGAAGGATGTTCCTTTTGTTTTTTATGAGGATTGTGAGGAAGCTTTCAAAATACTTAAGAAGGCTTTGATAACCGCACCTATTGTTCAACCACCTGACAGGAACTTGCCCTTTGAAATCATGCGCGATGCTAGTGATTATGCTGTTGGTACTGTTCTAGGACAAAGAGTTGACAATAAGTTGAATGTCATTCACTACGCTAGTAAAACTCTAGACAATGCCCAAAGAAACTATGCCACTACGGAAAAGGAGTTTTTTGCAGTCGTGTTTGCATGTGAAAAGTACAAATCTTATATAGTTGACTACAAAGTCACTATTCACTCTGATCATGCTGTTATTAAGTACCTTATGGAGAAGAAGGACGCTAAGCCTAGGCTGATCAGATGGCTTCTCCTATTACAGGAATTTGATTTGCACGTCGTTGATCGAAAGGGTGTTCATAACCCTGTAGCAGATAACTTGTCTAGGCTAGAGAATGTCCTTGATGACCCACGACCTATTGATGACAACTTTCCTGATGAGCAATTAAATGTCATCCGCACTTCACATAGTGCACCATGGTATGCCGATTATGCAAATTATATCGTAGCCAAATACATACCACCTAGTTTCACCTATCAGCAAAAGAAGAAGTTCTTCTTTGATTTGAGACACTACTTTTGGGATGATCCTCACCTTTATAAGGAAGGAGTAGATGGTGTTATTAGACGTTGTGTGCCTGAACATGAACAGGGACCGATCTTGCAGAAGTGTCATTCCGAAGCCTACGGAGGACACCACGCTGGAGATACAACTACCCATAAGGTATTGCAATCAGGTTTCTATTGGCCCACTCTCTTCGAGGATGCCCGTAAGTTTGTCTTGTCTTGTGACAAATGCCAAAGAATAGGGAATATCAGTGAGCGTCAGGAAATGCCTATGAACTATTCACTTGTCATTGAACCATTCAATGTATGGGGCTTTGATTATATGGGACCCTTCCCGAGTTCCAATGGGTACACTCACATCTTAGTTGATGTGGATTACGGCACTAAGTGGGTAGAAGCTATCCCCACTAAAAATGCTGATCACCACACCTCTATTAAGATGCTTAAATAAGTCATTTTCCCAAGATTTGGAGTCCCTAGATATTTGATGACTGATGGCGGTTCACACTTCATTCATGGTGTTTTCCGCAAGATGCTCGCTAAGTATGATGTCAACCATAGAGTTGCATATCCTTATCATCCTCAGTCTAATGGTCAAGTGGAGTTGAGTAATAGGGAGATCAAATTGATCCTACAAAAGACTGTCAATAGATCTTGAAAGAATTGTTCTAGCAAACTTGACGATGCACTATGGGCTTATAGGACTGCCTATAAGAATCCCATGGGCATGTCGCCGTATAAAATGGTTTACGGTAAGGCCTGTCATTTACCTCTTGAGCTCGAACACAAAGCTTATTGGGAAATCAAAGAGCTCAACTTCGATTTCAAACTTTCCGGTGAGAAGCGGTTGTTTGATATCAGCTCATTGGATGAATGGAGGGCCCAGGCATGCGAGAATGCCAAGTTTTTCAAGGAAAAGGTTAAGAGATGGCACGATAAACGTATACAGAAACGAGAGTTCAATGTAGGTGATTATGTCCTGCTATACAATTCTCATTTAAGATTCTTCCCACGCAAGGTTCTTTCTAAATGGGAAGGTCCTTATGTTATCGAGGAAGTATATCGCTCTGGTGCCATCAAAATCAATAACAGGGAAGGAAATTTTCCTAGAGTGGTAAATGGGCAAAGAATCAAGCATTACATCTCCGGTACTACCATAAACGTTGGGACCAATATCATCAATGTCATAACTCCAGAGGAGTACATAAGGGATGTTTATCAGCCTGTTTCAAAACCTGAATACGAAGAGGTATCTGTTTCAGTAAGAAATTGGACTCCGATGCTTTTCTAATAGGAAATTTCCTCCGTTTTGGAATTTTTGGAAAATTAGAAAAATAAAAAGCAGTCCGGAGAGCGCACGAGGCGGCCACAAGCTTGGAAGCCGCCACCTACCCCCCTGGTGGCAGATGGAGGGCTTGTGGGCACCTTGTGTGCCTCCCGGACTCTGTTTTCTTGCAGAGCACTCCTTCTGGTCCAGAAAAATCAATATATATTCGCCCGAAGGTTTGATCTCCATATCGCAGAGTCTTCCTCTATTTTCGTTTCGAGCCTTTTTCTGTGGCAGATCTAGATCATCATGACTTCCCCAAACGCTCCTAAGGACAAGATCTTCGAGAAGGTCATCAATCCCTACCTCACAGAAGTGCTAAAACACCCTCAGTCTATCAAGCTGAGCGAGGGGATGTTGCACATCCGTGATGTTGAGGGGCCTAAGAAGACCGGAAGCGTGGAGACGAGGCTCCAAGCAATGGAGCAACAATTTTTCAAGTGCCAAGGGATGGTGGAGCGTGGACTCAACGCCAAGCACATGATGATCATGGAGTTCACTAGCAATCACAAGATGGATTCCATTGACATTGGGAAACATCTCTCCAGGCTCTATGACAGGGTTGATCAACTTCGGGGCCAGATCTATGACCTGCAGAACCAAAACTGTGAGTATGAGTACAGATTTAAATCAATAGGGTTGGCTGCAGATTTGAGGATTCCGGCAACTCGTTCATCCTACCATGATCGAGCACCTATGACTTGGAAGACGAAGGATTAGATTACTTCAACAACTCCACCACCATCACCACCAAAGGAAGACAACTAAGCATTGGTATGGGCAATCCCCTTGGCTTCTGCCAAGCTTGGGGGAGTTGCCCTGGTATCGTATCACCTTTATATCTTTTACTTTTACCTTTGTTTTAGTTCTTTCATTTTCAGTTTTTTTTCTTCTCTTAGAGGAATAAGTCTTTAGTGTTTAGTTTGAGTCTTTTGCTTTTGTCTCTACCCCGATGTATTTGATCTTACGAGCTATATAATAAAGAGTATCTTAGTCAAGGGCTTTGCTTTATGTCGTGATCAAAAGTATGAAAAGAACGATAGCATGAAAGATCGTGAGACGATCTTATGGAAAGTGATAGCTTCACATTTGACACGTATGATGATTGAAACTTGTTGAGAATAAATCAACATAGACCTCAGTCATTGTTGCAATTAATAAGAAGTAATAAGGAAAGAGAGGTTCACATATAAATATATCAGCTTAGACACTTTTTACAATTGTGAGCACTCACCAAACTATTACATGCTTAGGCGCAGATGTTGGACAAGGAAGACAACATAATGAAATGTGTTTGCTTGGTTCCAAACAATGTTACATGATTAGAGATCCCTTAGCATGTGACGATTGCTTCCACCTCGTGTTAGCCAAAACTCCCGCACCAAGTAGAGATACTACTTGTGCATCCATAAACCTTCAACCCAGTTTTGCCATGAGAGTCCGCCATACCTACCTATGGATTGAATAAGATCCTTCAAGTAAGTTGTCATCGGTGCAAGCAATAAAAATTGCTCTCTAATATGTATGATCTATTAGTGTGTGGAAAATAAGCTTTGTACGAACCTGTGATGAGGAAGACATAAAAGCGACAGACTGCATAATAAAGTTCTTTATCACAGGAGGCAATATAAGGTGACGTTCCTCCGCACTAAGAGGACACGCATTCAAACCTCAAAAACGCATGACAACCTCTGCTTCCCTCTGCGAAAGGCCTATCTTGTACCTTTACTTTTTGCCCTTGTAAGAGTCATGGTGATCTTCACCAATTCCCTATTTTTACCTTTGTCTTGGCTACCGTCACATGCTTGGGAAAGATCTATATTCATATATCAACTTGGAGTTGAGTACTTATGCTTTATTATTGTTGACTTTACCCTTGAGGTAAATCGTTGGGAGGCAAAACTATAAGCCCCTATCTTCCTCTATGTCCATCTGAAACTTTGACACCATGAGTACCACGTGAGTTGTAACAATTGTGGAAAACAAAAGAGATGAATGAGTATGTGGGTTTGCCTTACGAGCTCTTATTTGACTCTTTCTGATGTTATGATAAATTGAAATTGCTTCAATGACTATGGACTGTTGTTGGTTACTTCTCGGTAAGGTTTTTGCTTCATACTTTGCTTTGTGAAGGAATTGTTACTTTCCCATGACAATCTTTTTGATGTATTGTTGTTCTATGTGTGATCATGATGCCCTCATGTCTGTATTATGTTTTATCGACACCTTCGCCCCTAGACATGTGGACATGTTTACGGAACTTGGTTTTCGCTTGAGGACAAGCGAGGTCTAAGCTTGGGGGAGTTGATACTTCCATTTTGCATCATGCTTTCATGTTGATATTTATTGCTTTATGGGCTGTTATATTACTTTGTGGTACCATATTTATGCCTTTTCTCTCTTATTTTGCAAGGTTTATTTGAAGAGGGAGAATTCAGGCAGCTGGAATTCTGGACTCGAAAAGGAGCAAATCTTAGTCCACTATTCTGCACATCTCCAAATGCCCTGAAAATTTATGTGGAATTTTTTTGGATTATATAAAAAATATTGGGCGAAAGAAGTACCGGAGGGGAGCTACAAGGGCGCCACAAGCCCTGCCACCGCACCCCCTGGTGGCGGCTAGCAAGTTGTGGGCTCCGTGATGGCCCACTAGCCTCCCTCTTTTACTATATGAAGGGTTTTGTTTCAGAAAAAATCAATCGGGATCTTTTTCGTGGTTTCGCCGTAGCCACGAGGCGGAACTTGAGCAGATCCAATCTAGAGCTCCGGCAGGACGATCCTGCCGGGGAAACATCCCTCCCGGAGGCGGAAATCGTCGACATCGTCATCACCAACACTCCTCTCGTCGGAGGGGAGGCATCTTCATCAACATGTTCATCAACACCATCTCCTCTCCAATCCCTAGTTCATCTCTTGTAACCAATCTCCGCCTCACGACTCCGATTGGTACTTGTAAGGTTACTAGTAGTGTTGATTACTCTTTGTAGTTGATGCTAGTTGGATTACTTGGTGGAAGAGTTTATGTTTAGATCCTTCATGCTATTCATTACAGCTCTGATCATGACTATTATTATGCTTTGTGAGTAGTTACTTTGTTCCTGAGGACATGGGATAAGTCATGCTGATAATAGTCACGTGAATTTGATATTCGTTCGGTATTTTGATATGTTCTATGTTGTTTTTCCTCTAGTGGTGTTATGTGAATGGTGACTACATAACACTTCACCATATTTGGGCCTAGAGGAATGCATTGGGGAGTAGTAAGTAGATGATGGGTTGCTGGAGTGACAGAAGCTTAAACCCCGGTCTATGCGTTGCTTCGTAAGGGGCTGATTTGGATCCACTAGTTTAATGCTATGGTTAGACGTTGTATTAATTCTTCTTTCGCAGTTGCGGATGCTTGCGAGAGGGGTTAATCATAAGTGGGATGCTTTTCCAAGTAAGGGCGGTACCCAAGCGCCGGTGCACCCACATATCAAACTATCAAAGTAACGAACGTGAATCATATGAACATGATGAAACTAGCATGACAGAAATTCCCGTGTGTCCTCGGGAGCATTTTTCCTCCTCGAAGACTTTGTTCAGGCTTGTCCCTTTCTACAAAAGGGATTGGGCCACTTGCTGCACCGTTGCTACTACTTGTTACTTGTTACTTTTCACTTGCTACGTTTCACCTCACCTCACCATCACTTGTTACCGCTACTTTCACTGCTTGCAGTTATTACCTTGCTGAAAACCGTTTATCAGAGCCTTCTGCTCCTCGTTGGGTTCGACACTCTTACTTATCGAAAGGACTATGATTGATCCCCTATACTTGTGGGTCATCAGGCCTACGCAGGCATCTATGGCGGTTAATCTAGATGGGGGAAAGGGGGTAAACGGAGAGGAGCTCATCGCAGTTCCAATGGAGGTGGCAGGGAGGCCGGAGGTGGACCACAGACGAGGCAATCGATGATGATGGCTGGCAATTTATGCGATGGAAACAAGCTCAATGGTGTGTGTATAGGGAAGCCTCCCCAATTTGATGTCTGGGATGGACGAAGTTGACGGTAACGGTCCGCCTAGACATCTTGGCTCGGCGAGGGGAGCACGGTGGCCACGGCATCGACGACGGGCAGTGATGAGGACACTCAGGAGAAGTGGGAGAGAGCGAGGGGAGAGGGGAGCGTGGCCTAGGGCTGTCTCACACATCGGGGAGGGCCTTATACGCCACGGTGCTCGCTAGATGGTCGACACGGTGGCCATGGCAGGGTGGATGGCTGCTACGTCATGCCCCTACCTCTTCATCGGCAACGAGGTAGGACAAAGGCCAACCGATGTGGGATGGGCTGCACTTTAGGGGTGTTGGTCTAGGTGCACAGTGTTCCCTTTTTCTTTCCTTATTTCTTGTTTTATTTTATTTGTTGTCTGTTTTCCCTTTTAAAATAAAAGTAATTTAGTTCTATAGATATGAATCTTGCACCTCATTTAGTGTTACTAAGTAAGTCACCGCCACAAATATTTTGGCATTTAAATAAACTAGTTTGCAATTTTTATCATTTAAAAGCATTTTAATTATTTTTATAGTCCTTATTTTAATTATTTTAGGGCATCTAAATATTTTATCAAAAGTTTATTTCTACCCCGAAATTACTCTGGAATTATTCTAACATCAGGAATTTTTTTGTTTTTATGTTTGAACAAATAATAATTTAACTTTATTTTAAATTTGAAATTTGACTTTGATTTTTAGCAAGTGGTAATTTGGCTTAGTTAAATTTGACGACATGGCACCATTAGTGCGCGACTCCTCTATCTTAACTACTTGGGTGTTACAATGGATATGATAAAACTTATGCTATTGCGGCTTCAAACGCTTCCAGTCCCATGATATAATGTTATGTGATATCCAGTACGACAACAATGATTTTCCCTCCAAAGATAAAGGGAAAAGATTCTTCTTAGCTTTGTCTCCAGATAAACCTGCAGGCTTAAATAATCCACAAATCTCATCGGCATATATAATGTGGTAATAAGGATGACTTGTACCATCATAGGGATTAGTTACCAATTTCTATAACATACTCGAAGGAATCTCATCATAAATATTTTCAGTTGGTTGATATACAAGATTTTCCACTTCTGTTTGAGGCAAAGTTGCCTCAAACAATCCACTCAACGGGTGACTGTGCATAGTAACAAGCAAAAGTAAATTTCAGGACGTATCGAAAATGTTTCCTTACCAAAGATGCTTCACTCCTCGGCAATGGCACCAGAAACGAGTCTTGATGACCCACAAGTATAGGGTATCAATCATGGTCCTTACAATAAGTAAGATTGTCAAACCCAACATGGAGCAGAAAGAAATGGTAAGCAATTTCATCAAGGTATTCTCGGCAAGTGCTATGAGTAACAACGATAAGTAGTTTTATTGCAACATAATTCATAACAAGTGACAAGTAACAACGGTAGAAAGTGTGCACAAAGATAGCCCAATCTTATTTATAGAAAAGAACAGTCCTGAAAGTATTCTTATATGAGGCAAGCGCTCCCAAGGACACATGGGAACTTCTGTCTAGTCATGTTCATCATGTTGAGTTGATTCACGTTCGTTACTTTGATAATTTGATATGTGGGTGGATCGGTCCTAAGGTGATGTTCTTACTTGAACAAGAAACCCACTTATGATTACCCCCTCTCGCAAGCATCCACAACTATGAAACAAGAATGAAGATAAATCTAACCATAGCATGAAACATGTGGATTCAAATCAGTCCCTCATGAAGCAACGCATAAACCGGGGTTTAAGCTTCTGTCACTCTCGCAACCCATCATCTTCTTATTACTTCACAATGCATTCTGAAAGTGCATTATATCGACTAGAGGGGACAAAATAGGCGATTTTTATTAATTCATCACTCGGCAAATTCCTTGTCAGCAAATTCATGTGTCATGAACTGCACGTAGCGGATTAAGTACTCTGGAAAGTGTGTAAAACAACAATAGTATATTCCTCATAGTGAAATGAATCATTCGGTTTGCACAAGCAGCATGTTCAGATTATGCAGGTGAAGAACAAATTAAGTGGAGAATTTGGGGTGAGGAAATTTGAAACTCTTCAGCGAAATTCTTCAAACAGTAACGATCAAGTTCATCAACATACAATTGAGGAAATGAAAGGGTTGAGGAAATAGAACCAGGTACTCGATGAATACATTGGTTTGACGCCCACTTCCAACTACTGTGACAGTCGTCCGTCTGGTTTGGAGCGGCTTGGTATTTAGACCAATTGACACACAGTCCCAGGACACACAGTCCTTACCATATTCTACTTGAGCTAAGTACACAAAGTCCTCGCCCGACACTTGTAGCAAGTCTTCAGGGCGGAATTTCAAACCCTCACAAACTCGGTCAACCGATAATCCACAATTGACAATTGGATGCCCTAGACCATGATGTCTAACCATGTGGAGGATGCACGGTCCTTAAAGGTAACACGCATCAGTTTCATATAGTAACAATCTCTTTAGTGATTCTGAATCACTTTGGGGTTTTGGGATTTTGGTTTGGGTGTTTGGTGTTTTTTCTCATGGATGATTTTCTCTCAAAGTCTACGAGGAATGGATTGCTCTCAGATGACGAGTGCCAGTTTCTCTTGCGGAGCAGCCAAGCAGCTAATGGTAATGGGGGCCCCTATTTGTAGCCTGAGAGCAATCCTAACATGATTTGACAAAAATGCCCCAATGATATGCCCATTATGTGTATAAGGTTGGGGAAAGCTGGCGTACAGAGCAGCAACGGTCGGAACATTTCAGCAATGAAAGTCCTCATGTCACTCATGTTCCTCAATGGTTGGTAATTCGCACTAAACCTAACTCCACAATTAGAGAAAATTCCTCAGTGACCAGAAGATCTTTGTCTCTGTCAGTGAAGAATTTGACTAAACTGCAAAAGATTTCCAAAGGCTTCTCTCGAAGGATTTGTATGTGTAGGCTTTGAGATGAGTATCACATGGAAACTTTTCCTTAGTTTTACCTCGACCCCCTTTAACAGGACGGTGGTCCTATGGCATAAAATACTGGAAATGAAACTACGAAAACAAAACTCTTCACGCTTCAAAGTCCTCGCATCAATTTCTTCACGGACACACAAATTTCCTTACTTTCAAAGACTTCGGGAAAAAAGTGAAGACATACATTTTTAGGGGTTGATATTCTTTGAATAACTCAAACTCCTCCGCAACTTATAGAGCCTGTGTACACTCATAAACACATTAGTCTCTTAACATATAAGTCTTCAATAAACCAAAATCACTTAAGGGCACTAGTTGCACTTACAATCTCCCCTTTTTGGTCATTGATGACAAATAGGTTAAGTTTTCAAGGGGGTAATAATGTGAAGTGTAAGCACAATGTTTGAGGAATTTTATTGCAAGATATAGAGAAACTCCCCCTGAAGATGTGCATATTAGAGGAATTTGCTTTGGACTGTAAATGCACATTGAGGATTTATACCATGGAGATCTCCCCCTATATCTTGTAATCCATGCAAGCATTTGACATATATCATGAGTAAATTGACATGCATGATGGAAAGTGGTGCTTGACGAATTTCAGCATTCTTGCATTAAGCAACGTTAGGAATGAGCATGAGAGGAAAAACGGTTCAAAAGTGTCAGACCACCACCGGACATAAGTTTACAACTCATACAGCCAAACACATTAGAAGAACGAGAGTTGCAACTTACAGAAAATATAGTTCAAAAGCCCATAAAGTAGACCCCCCTGAAGACTAACTCATATTTCTCCCCCTTTGTCATGAAGTGACGAAAAAGGGGAAAAACTGATAACTAACACCCCTGAATAATACCAAGTTGTTGGTGGAGGAGGAGCACTTGCGTTGTCAGGGTCGTTCGTTGTGATTGGACTGACAACAGTGTCATCAAGATCTTCGGCTTGATTAGTAGTGTGCGATGAATACTAGGAACTAGCCACCAAGTGAGGAACTGAAACTTTCCTGAATTTATTCTTGGGTGGCCAGGACCAATCAAAATCTTGCCGAAGTTCCATTCCAGCAAGTTCCTCATCTTGCTTGAGGTGAGATAGAATGGCCCATGTGCGGTCAAAGATTTCATGAAGATAATAATGGTTTTTCTTCACAGCATTTTGCGTTGCATTGAGATAATGCACCATGGATCCAAACTAACACTTTACCCACTTGTGGTTGATACCAACCTTTTTATGAAGACTAAGAAGAAGCTCACGGTCAGTCATCACGCTCGGGCAGACTCACGAGGGGCTTTAGCTTTCGCGGTTGAGTCTTGCGATGTAGTGTCATCATTTGTGGAGTAGGATGCAGCCTTGTGAAATGTGCCAGCAAGGGACCGAGAGCCCTCATCAATCACTGATTTGCCCTTGCCTTCAATCAACTCGAAGGATTTCATGACGACTTAAACTGGGGGCAAATAGTTGAGGTGATTCTGAAAGCCAACCTTGTAAGGAATCGAGGATCTGGCCCTGATGACTTTCATAATCCACGGGGCATAAGGCTTCAGATCAAAAGGTGTCAGAGCATTGTTGGACAAAGTCCTTGTGAAGAAATCGTGAAGATTTATTAGAATCCCATGAATGATGTTGAAGAGAAAATTGTTCATGATGCCCACAACGACTTCTTCTTCAGAGTTATGGCCATTGATAGGACCGAGGGTTTTGGTCAATATGCGGTATAGTGTCCTGGGCACATAGAGTAGTTACTTGACGAGGAATGTGGTCCTCGGTGGCTTGCCGGGAGCGAAAGGATTCATTACCACTTGCATCACATGAGTAGGAAACTCAGTTTCATCATAGATGCATGTAGCTCCTTCTGAGGGAATTAGAACTAGGATAGCATGAAGTAATTCCATGGTAGGAGCTGTGTAATGAGTGTCTTTAGTCATCCAATCCAAAACCCAAGTGTTGAGATGTGAATCATAACCTCAGATATGGAAAGTAGCATAAAATTGAAGAATGATTTATTCATTCCAGTCGTAGTTGTCCATGCGGAATGGTAGTAGTCCAGCTTCAAATAGAACACTCAGGACTGGCTCAAAGCAAGGAAAGTTCTCCATATATGCAGGAGGAATTTGCTGATGCTGATTTTTTTTTCTTGTTGCAGAGTACAACACCATAGTAGTTCACGTGAGTAGTGGTCTAGAATCTCTTGCACCTTATTCTTGGAGAATCAAATGGATTTGTGCCGATGAAATAGTGATGTTCATCGAAAAATCTCTCCTTTTGAAATTTTGGCCTTTTTGTATCACTGTAAGGCTAAAGAGTCTTAGGTTCAAGATTTCGCTTGAATCAGCCCATAAGTCTTTGAAGATCTTCAGTGTGAGCAATGTCATCCACGACCACTTCAGATTGAGGACTTTCAACATGAGGTTCAGTAGTGTCCCCACTCAGAGAAGGAGCATTTTCTTCAGCCACACTTTTGTTAGTGTGAGGAGTATGCTATTCATATTCATCAATTTCTGGTGCAGCAGTATCCTCAGTGGTTGTTTGTTTCACAGTGTCTTCAGCTGATGAAGCTAGTTCATTCTCCAAGATGGACTTCATCAGAGTGTTTTAGTCATCAGACCCTGTATGTATTTCTTCAGTAACTGCACGGGACTGAGGAACTTAAGGAAGCGGAATTGCTATTGGTGAGTTGGGATGAGATGCTTCCATGTATTCATCATTTATGATAGGTGTTGTGTTGCCAATGTCCACTTCTTCATCTTTTTCTTCATCTCCCACATCTGTTCTCTGATGAGGCTGAGGAGATGACACTGGAGGGATTCAAGGTTTTGGTTCTGCTTCCACTTCTTCATCTATCTACTCTATGGAAGCAGCAGATCGGGTATCTTCCATTTTTTTCATCCCCTTCTGGGATGACGTGTTCGACACCAAAAGGTACCACCTTGTAAGAGGGTACCTTTATGATAGGAGCGGCGTCAAGTGGTTCTCTTGAGGAACTTGTCAATGTCCTCAAGCGTTTTTCTTTTGAGGACTCTGAACTTGTTGAAGCCTTTCTCTTCTTAGTTGCTTCCTTTTCACCAGCCTTCATTTTCTTCAATTTTCATGCAGAAGCAAGTTTCACTTTCTTCATTTTTGAAGACTTTGCTACTTGAAAAGATACTTCAGGCACAGATAATGCAGTCGTCCTCGCAGTAGCACTTTCTTCAGTCGGAGCTATTTCTTCAGCTGGCCTAGCAGGTTTATCACGTGCAGATTCTTCACGCACATGAATTTCTTGATCCCTGCCACAGTCTTCAGGCAGTTGAACAGTATAACTGGCCTGAGGAATTTGTGGTTGCGTTGATGCTACAACCCTTCTATTGTGTTCAGAGATGACTTTTGTAGCCACGTTGACGAATCTGACTTTTGCTCCCGGCTAGTCCGCATGAAAGCGACGGTATTCTTCATTGAGCTTTTTGTCTCAGTTTGTGTGGAGACAAGCTGATCACAGGGACAAAGACAAAATGTTTTTCTTCAAAAAAATTTCTTTGTGGGTCTGCACTTTTCTGGCCCGTTTGGCATTCTCAGCCTTCCATTTTTCTCCATTTCTGAAGGTTGTCAGATTATGACTCGGTCGAGGTGGAAGCTTCAAGTTATCAGTAGATGTTTGAGAATCTTTTTACCAAAGATCAATGACGTCTAACACCACCTTTGGGTCCATCAAGAGGGGAATTGTGGTGCCTTTGGCCCATGCAACCCTCTCCTGCTTGTTTCTGATGATTGCAGCAAGTACTTCATCATCAGGTTCCTTCTTTTTCTTCCTTTGATCCAGAGGGAACATTGAGGACAAGCTTGGTTGGGCTAGGCCTTTTTCCTCGGACAACAGTCATCTTTTTCTTCACATGTGCACTTGAAGAAGTATGTGCATAGCCAGAAGTAGAGAGTCCTGAGGGAATTGAAGTCCCCATTGGATGCCGACTTGTAACCAGTTTCAGTGCTGGTGAGGATTGTGTGGAAGATACCGAGGACTTTACTACTACATTGGGAGGTGACCGAGGAATGTGTTGTGTGGTATTTGCAGTTGAGGACTTTGTTTTCACAACTGATTTCTTCAACATAGCTCACTTCGGAGCAGGTTCAGAACCAGAGGCCTCAGCAGCAGAGAAGGAGGCAGCAGCAGCTGCATAGCAGATTCCTCATTAAATATCTTCACGGTCTATTCTACAACTTTCTGCAGTTTGGCCTATTGCTTTGCCCATTCTTCAGGACAGTCTTCACGAGTGACAAGTCTTGTGGGATCAACAACTTGTTGATTGCCCAGAGGAGGCCTTTGGCATGGAGGCTTGAAGGCAAATTTCTTCTTATATTTTGGAGTGACATACATTTACTCCTTCCAATTTTCTACAAGCGTGTTTTGCGCTTTTATTTTGTCTCCTAACCATAGATGTCTTGTGGTATTTCAACGGCAGTGTTGGTCTCGGGCTTCTTTCCACCCTTCTGCTACTTCTTCTCATCAGCCATTTTCTTCACTTGAGAAATATGAACTTTTGAGGAATCAGATGAGGTATGCAAATTTTCTTCAAGAAATGCTGCAAATGATTTAAGTTGATGAGAACCTAGTGATTTGTCAACTGACATTTTTTCGTGTGAACAGAGTATAGGTGCGAAGAATTTGAAGAGGTCATATGCGTCGTGAGAAGATTTTCAAAAATGACTCAAGTTCAGGAAATTGACCAATACTGTTTTTGAGGAATTTTGCTAAATGTTCTTGTCTTGGGTTCCAGAGTTGTGCAAATCCAAAATTTACACAATTGAGGAATCACTTGAAGAATAAAGTAACTTATTGAAGTCCATGAAGTGATCTAAGCATAGGAAGTGTTCCTATGATGAGTTTGCTGAGGAATATAACTTTTTGAAGTTTTTACGGAAACACAAAGAGCTACAAGGGCAGTAAAATTAGATTTTAATTACCCTTTTCGAAAAACATGAAGAACACGACGAATAGCAGGTGGTGAAGTTGAATCTCATCGGTTCAGATCTTCAGCGCCCTAACTTGGTGGCTGAAGACAGCTGCGGCGGCGGCGAAGGGAGGAGATCCACGGCCGGGTGAGTATAGCGATGACGAGGTCAAGGCATTAAAGCTCTTCCTCACTGATGATGATGATTTCTAGTGATGGGGCTAGGTCTGGGCATCGAGCGGTGATAAGTGGAAACGAGAGGAACAAAGTGAGTGAGAGGTGAGAGTGGGGTATTTATAGCCCAAGTGAAAATTTTCCGGCCCAAAGTTTTCGGACCAAATTGCCCGTGGACCTTCCTCTCCACTCAGCATGTGGCACTCACGTATTAAGTGGTGGAGTTAGTGGAGATCGTCCAGATCGTGCTTATCGAATCGTGGGTAGTGGGTGTGGTTTGAGCAGTAACGATCTAAATTTTTAAATTTTTTTAGGACTTTGTTCACAAATTCTTCATTTGACAAGGACTCAGTGAAGACTTTGAACCAGTTTCAAATAGAATGCATATGAAGAATTTGAGAACGGACTAGGTTGAGCTTAGCATAGAGAGGGAACGGGTCCGATTACATTCACTTAGAGGGGAAATGCAACACGAAGATTTAGTAATAAGTGAATGCTATTGAGGACTTTGAAAACTCAAAAATAAGTGTATAGTCAATGAACAGGACAATTTGAAGAATTTGAACTTTTTAGGAATTTGAAAACTTGAGGAATTTGACAATCTCAAGAGTTTGAACTTTTGAAGAATTTGCAAAAATTTCAACTTTGATGAATTTCAACTAGAAAAGTTTCAAATTCGGTTGGTGGCGTGATCCACCGAATAACAGTGATGATTTCACACACCACGTACAATTGTTGTATGGTCCTAAGAATCAAATTCTTCATTAATTTCTTCACACTTAAAGTGTTATTCTTCATTTATTGAAAAAAATGTTGCTTCAAGTGTTGCACATGTAAGTCATTTATTTTGCATAAGTGTTAGGATGTGTGTCCTTTCACACAACATTTGAAGAATCTAAGATATTTAGCTCACACTGCAACTTGCAAAATCTATTTTTCATCCAAGGGTTTAGTGAAGATATCAACGAGTTGTTCTTCAGTCTTCACGTGGTCGAGGAAGATGTTCCCTTGAGTACATTATCACAAAGAAAATGATGGAGAATCTGGATGTGCCTTGTTTTCGTACTGGGTTGTTTGCAATCATGATTGCACTCTCATTGTCGTAGTAGAGTGGCACATTCTTCATGTTGATGTCGTAGCCCTTGAGGGTTTGCTTCATCTACAGTAGCTGAGCACAACAAGAACCAGCATCAGTGTACTTAGCTTCAGCAGTGGAAAGTGACATGCAGTTCTCCTTCTTCGAGGGCGAATATACTAATGATCGTTCGAGGAAATGGCAGGTGTCTGATGTTGACTTGCGATCCACACAGTTACCAGCATAGTCAGAGTCAGAATATCCAGCAACATGAAGATTTGAGCCCTTGGGGTACCATAATACAAGCTTTGGTGTGTCAGCTAGATATTGAAGAATATGCTTCACATCATTACGGTGTGATTCCTTTGCTGTTAATTGGAAATGGGCACACATGCAAATAGTAAGCATAATATATGGCCTAGATGCACATAGGGAAAATGAACAACCAATCATAGACCGTTATACATGTTGATCGCAATCTCTAGCATTTTCATCAGTGCAGAGGTGGCCATTGGTAGGCATGGGAATTTTGACGCCTTTGGATTCATGCATGCCGAATTTTCTCAGGACATCCTTGAGGTATTGCTCTTCAGATATGAAGATGTCATTGCATTGTTGACGAATTTGTAGTCCTAGGAAGAATTTAAATTCCCATCATCGACATTTGATATTATTCACCCATCATGTTGGAAAATTCATTGTTGTAACGTTTGTCAGTACAACCAAAGATAATATCGTCCACATATTTTTGGCACACAAATAGTTCATTTTCATAGGATTTTGTGAAAAGAGTAGGATCAAGTGAACCGGGTTTGAAGCCTTTCTTCATGAGGAATTCCTTCAATGTGTTGTACCATGCCCGAGGGGATTCCTTTTGGCCATAGAGATCCTTGTTGAGTCTGAAGACTTTGTCAGGATGCTTTGGGACTTAAAAACCTGGGGGCTAAGCAACATGTACTTCTTCCTCAAGCTTACCATTGAGGAATGCACTTTTCACATCCATTTGCTATAAGATGATATTGTGATGGTTAGCATAGGCAAGCAATATGCGAATAGCTTCTATTCGAGCAACAGGTGCAATAGTTTTATCAAAGTCAATTCCTTCAACCTATGTGTAGCCTTGTGCTGCAAGTCGTGCCTTGTTCCTCACTACCTAACCATCTTTGTCTTGCTTGTTATGGTAGATCCACAAGGTACCGGTGACATGGTGCTTGCAAGGATTAGGCCGCTTGACAAATTCCCACACATTGTTAAGCTTGAATTGATGAAGTTCTTCTTGCATTGCTT
Organism: Hordeum vulgare subsp. vulgare; assembly: GCF_904849725.1. NCBI lineage: Eukaryota > Viridiplantae > Streptophyta > Magnoliopsida > Poales > Poaceae > Hordeum > Hordeum vulgare. The sequence goes on from NC_058519.1 coordinate 224,226,820, forward strand.
GAATCCACTCAGGTTCCATGAAGGCTTCATCAACTTTTGACTGTTCTATGATAGACACGAAGGAAGTATGCCAACAAAAGTTAATCAAATGTGAAGCTTTTGAGCGAGTGAGGGGACCTGGCACATTGATGTCATTGAGGGTTTTTTCAATTCGCACTATATTTGCAATCCTTGGATTCACAGCTTGAAGACTTTGATTGGGTTGAGGAATTAGTTCAAGAGCAATTTCCTCACGTGCACCAACCCGAATTTCTTCATTGTTTGGGATGACTTCTTCAACAAGTGGTTGTTCTTCAATAGGAATAATATCTTCAGTAGCCTTGAACCTGTTTGATTCCTCAGGAGGCATTTTATCTAGCACAGGAGGCAGGTGCTCTCTTTGCGAGCCATTAGTTTCATCGAACCACATATCTATAGTTTCATCAACTTTGTCGTGGTAGTTATCGAAGACTCTGTAGGTGTGCAAGTCCATTCCGTAATCAAGCATAGAGCCCTCATGCTCTTATGGTGCAAAGTTTGAACTGTGGTGAGGATCTCTAATCCATCATCTTGCACCGAAGACCTTGAAATAACTTACATTTGTTTTTTTGTCAATGAGGAGTAAATATGAGGTCTTCTTGAGGAATTTGTAAAGATATACCCTGTTGATGATGTGGCAGGCAGTGTTGATTGCCTTAGGCAAGAAGCGACAAGGAGTCTAATATTCTTCAAGCATAGTCCATGCCATCTCAAAAATAGTTATGTTATTGGGATCCATGATGCCATTATGTTGGGGATTATAAGGGACAAACAGCTCATGAGTAATACCAAGTTCATCAAGATAGTCGTCAAGACCGGTGTTTTTGAACTCTATCCCATTGTCACTCTTGATGTGCTTGTTCTAGAAGTCGAAGTTCGTCGAGGCCCTTGAGGAAAATCGTTTGAAGACTTCTTGCACTTCAGTTTTGTAAAGGATAATGTGCACCCAAGTATAACGAGAATAATCATCAACGATGATAGAGCCATATAGTGATGTTGCGTTGGTTAGGGTAAAATAATGAGTAGGTCCAAAGAGGTCCATGTGAAGAAATTCAAAAGGACGAGTGGTGGTCATGATAGTCTTTGATGGGTGCTTGGATCTAGGCATCTTTCCAGACTGATAAGGCCCACACAAATGATCCTTGAGGAATTTGACACCTTCAATGGCAATGGCATGCTTCTTCTTTGCCAGTGTGTGTAGATTCCTCATGCTTGCATGACCAAGTCGTCTATGCCAGAGCAAGCCATCTGAGGCTTTTGCAATTAGACATGTGGCCGGCTGTGGACCTGTAGAGAAATCAACAATGTACAAGTCTCCTCTCCTAAAACCTTCGAAGAATTTGCATTTGCCAGATTCCATGATGACTACACATTGATATTTTCCAAAGTTGACAATCATATCAAGATCACAAAGCATTGAGACAGACATGAGGTTAAACCAAAGGGATTCGACAAGCATGGCTTTGTGCATGTGTCGGTCCGATATAGCCACCTTACGGGGGCACAATACCTTGCTTTTTTTCCTTTGCGAGTGTAGGTGATATGTGTCACAGACCTAGTTTCTACTTGCTTGCCAAGCATTCATGCATGCATATTTAATTTTTTATGAATTTGAAATGGGAAGTGATCAACCCCCAACGAATTAAAATTTGACAAAAAGGCAATATAAATATTACCTTAAAATGAGCCAGGAAAATGTTCCAAATATTTTGAGAAAATAGTGACATGATATAAATTTGTCAACCAATATTTTAGGTCACAGAAACATTTTGAAATGGATTTTTGAATTGATCAAACAATTATTTGGAATGGAATTACTTTTTCTTAATATAAAATAAACTTTCAAAAATTCTGAAACTATTATGTGGCATTGTATATTTCTATCTCTATCACATAATTTATTTTAGAGTTTTATAAAATGGTTAAATATTTTATTTAAAACCTAGAAATAAATGTCAGAAAAATAAATAAAAGAAAAAAAAAAGAAGAGGAGAAGATCTACCAGTCGCTCACGTGCAACCCAACCCACGAGAGGCTCCCCTGTACGTCTTCCTCCTCCTGCGAGTAAGCAGCGGAGAAGGAAGGCACGGCGGCAGCCCTCGCCACCTCGTGCTTCGCCGTGGAGCCTCCTCCTGCCTCCATTGTGCCACCATGAGGCCCCTCTCTCCCTTATCTTCTCCCCTCTCTCCATTCCCCTCCCCTCTCTCTGTTTCCTTCCCCCTTCTCGCCGCCATTGCTGAGTCTGCTCGAGCTCGCCACCGGCGCCTCTCCAGCCACCCCTCGCGTCCCTATTTAGCTCATCAGCTCCGCCTCGATGAGCTGCTCCTATACGTCAACACCTCCAAGCACCCGAGCCCCCGCAGCGCCGCCATCGCCACCTTATTCTACCTCCGGTCGCCGGAGCTCCTCGCTACGATTCGTCGGGCAAAGAGCCTCTCCAACCTCCCCGATGCAAGAACTGGATCCCTTGTGAGCCCCTGATGCTTTCCCCTCTCTCTCCCGCTCGAAAACCCCCTCCAGAGCACATCCCCGTCGAGCCCGACCTCCGGTCGCTGCTAGCACTCGTCACCGGCACCCTCTCCGGCCATCCTAGCCCCTCCAGCTACCCCTGCCAGATTGGCCGTTTCACTAGCTAGCTGTAGCCGCAAACCGCGTGGCAAATGGTGCCCTGTAGACTCGGTTAGGCCAACTCCGGCGAGCCTGTGCCGTGGGCTTGGTTACGGAAAGGACTTGCATTAAGGCCTTATTACCCTCCTTTAGCCTCCTTTAGCCACTAACAGGGGCACCACATGCGAGTCAAACCCTCATTAGGGCAGGTCAACGCGGGATTACCCCCTGGATCACTGACCAGTGGACCCCATTGGTCAGGATTGACTTGGCCCAGGTGCTGTTGACTGATGATGTCAGTGTGATGCATTAACTCATTTATGATTTTAAATAATTCCATAATAGTAGAAAAACTTCAAAAATTCGTAGAAAATAAAATATAACTCGGATGAAATAATTTATATATGAAAAATTATCAGAAAAATGCAAGGAATCCAATGGTGGCATTTTATACATGTTTGGGCAATTTAACCTTGTTAAAAATGAGAATTTCACCATAGGCTTATAAATGCATATATTTGGAATTTGGAAATGATCTATATTGATCAAATAAACCTCAATTAACTTGTGATCACTTGCATTAGATAAAACCCGCATCATGTTAACATGACATGCTCATGCATCATTGTGAAGCATTTGCTGTGCTTAATTTGTTCTCTGTTAATTTTGTAGTTAGACCTTGCGAGATGTAGTTATCACCGACATCGAAGAACAACTGAGTTCTTCTGATCAGCAGGCAAGCAAAACCCCTTTGAACATTCCAACAGAATCCGATTCTCTCGCTCCTGCTCTCATTTCTATGCATTACAACAGAATGATCCAATTGATAATTGTATTATGATAGCTGAACCTATTCCTTTGCATTACCTGATTTCGATCATATTAAATAGCTAAACCAATGCAACCTAGCATACCTGGTAGACGCTTAAGTCATGTGTACCGTTACCCTGTTATGCTTGCTATGCTTAGGTTTGAGTTTGGTCTGAGCATCGGAATGATGTATTGGAATTATCATGTCTTATTGATGAGAGTTAAAGATGTGAAATTGTTTTCGTAAAGGTAGCGATGATAGGCCATGTAGGAGTACATGGTGGATTGTCTCATTGTCTCCGCACTTAGGAAGTGAGATCTTGTGTTAGTCTTCGAAGACTAGCTACTACCGCACATTGGGTTCCGGTAACTCGACCCCTCTCGGCCAATTAACTACTTTGTTCTAAGTCCAGGAGTCACAGTAGTTCGAAACGTTCATAGGTTGTTGCACGGCCTGCTAAGTGGATGAACGGCCCAATCGGGGCCGGCTTGAGGCCGTGCTCACATTGTTTTAGGCCATGTTGGAAACCCCAGCCAGACTTCCATCATGGTTTCCAACTCACATAGGCGACTGCCTTGGGCGTGAGTCATTGTAAGTTAATGTTCGTGGTGCTTGTTTTTATGTGCACTTGGCTATAAGTGGCGGGAGCATGTGTGACGAAGTACACCCCGGCAGGGTAATTCTCTATTCGAATAGCCGCGTCCTCGGATATGGACTACTTGGATACTTACATTGTTCATAGATAACTTTAACGGATACTTTAAAATGGTCCAGATAAGTGTGAGTGCTATGGATGGCCTTCTTGTAGGATGACGAAAGAGGATGCATGGTGGTGTATTGATGTGGTGGATATGTGGACTCGTGTGCGCTCTCTCGTAGGGAGACGAGAGAGGTATAAAACATTGTTGTAGTTTAGGTTAGCCAAAGGTCAAAGCTGGCTTTTCGGCAGTAAACCCTACAACCCCGTTCATTGATACATGATGCATATGTAGTAAGTTCTGATGTAAGTTTTGTTGAGTACCTTCGTACTCACTGTTGCTTATTTTCATTTTTGCAGAGATAGACGTTGTTCTCTCTATGTTTTCCTGTTAACGTTAACATCGATGGAATAGTTTGGGAACCCAGATAGTGGTCTAGCTCCTATGATAGGGTCGTTGTAGCTTTTCATGCTCTTCCAGCTGCTTTTAACAGATGTCTGTACCCAGACATGTAACTTCCGCTTGATGGTTGTATGCTCTGAATGTTGGGTCATGTGACCCCTCAGTTTGTAACATTATACTATGTTGGCTCTTCGGAGTTTATTAAATGAATGATGAGTCATAGAGTTATGTTGTGATGCCATTGTTGTATCTACACATATCATGCATATTGTGTGTATGATTGAAATGCATTGGTATGTGTGGGATTCGACACCTAGTTGTGTACTTGTAGTAGTACTCTTTACAGGGAAATGCCTCTTTGTGCTTCCACCGAGCCTTGGTAGCTTTCTACTGCTCCGAACACATTGATTGACCGGCATGTATCCTTCTCTGCTCCTGTGTCTGTCCCCTCAGGGAAATATCACGCGGTGTAATGGAATCCATGTAGCTTGCTATGACTCGTCTACACACGCTTTTGACCGACACCTACTCTGTTGGGTTATGTAGGCCTGTCCCTGTACAGATGTGCCACTAGGGTTTGTAACTAGCCATGCCGACTCGGGTTCTCTGACATATGATTGCTGGAGACATAGTCACATACGTGAGCCAAAAGGTGCAAACGGTCCCGACCAAGGTAGGGCGGCAGCCATGGGGATTACCGTGCGTGAGGCCACAAAGTGATATGATGTGTTACAAGATGGAATTTTGTGGCTTAGGATCGGGGTCCCGACAATATACTTCAGTGGTGATGGTGTTAGTGGAATATTCATCAATAGACTCTTTTCACCGGTCATGTGATCTGTACATCCACTGTCAAGAACCCAGTCTTTGGTTTTGGGGATGTCACCATGAAGATGAATTAGTACTGCTTACCATCTCATATGTTTCAGAGCGAAGAATATGATATCAAATTCATCATATTTGAATTTCATCACATAGAGTTAAAACAATATGAGGATGTGTGAAATGATAATCATTTCATCATGTTTAGCTTGCATCCTATCAAGCATTTCCTCAAATCTCCAAAAAATTCTTTATATGATCATGTTCATGTGGTGACCTGACCTGCAGAAGAGATTAGTTCAATTTCTTCACCACCCACGTCTGAAGTTGTGGCAAAGAGTTTATCATCCTCCGAGCACCATAAGAGAATTTTGGCATTGAAGCTAATGCACTTTGTTTCACAAAAGGGGGGTTAGAGTACTCAAATGAATATGCGGAGAAATTCTTCGAGGACTTATGAATATAGTGATTTGAGGAATAGTGTACATATTCATGTTCTTGTAGTTTCCTGGCATATCAGAAGCATTTGCACGAGTAGGAGTAGAATTTTGACGATGTGAAAGATTTGATCCTCATGAAGACTTTGGTCCACTTGAGGAATTACATCTAGGGTTCCTGTTCTTCATTGTTGGTGTCATGAGGACATTCACCTGAAGACTTTCTAGGCTACTTTCGGGAACCAAGATTTTCCTCGAGGGTGGTCCATTCCTGTAGTTTGTTCCAACATATCTAGCAAACAATTCACCATTTTGATTTGTGAATAGTTTATAGTTGGAGTCAAGTGACTCATCACAGGAATATGAAGTTTCGCATGCCAAGCCTGATAAATTAGATGGATCAACATGGGGTCCATTTGCAGCAACCCATGAGGTTTTGGGATATCGCTCAGGTTTCTAGTATGACCCATCGACATTCATTTTCGTCTCAAATGCAATACCCTCTTTCATCGGGTTTCTATTCAAAATCTGCTTTTTGAGCACATCGCAGAGGATTTTGATGCCCTTTGAGGCTTTTGTAAATACCTGTCACATACAATTCCTTCAACCATGCGTTTTCGTGAATGACATTTGTGGTTTCCTCAAGTGAGACATTTGTAACCACACATACAGTTGAAGAATTTGTAGCAATAGAAACATTTGAAGTTTGAGGTGAAGAATTAGCAGATTTGCATTTGATGCATTTCAGGTATGGTGGAATGAATTCTTCCTAAGTGGTACTGATCTGTTAAGCAAGCAAAGAATCATTTTCACTTCAAAGATCATCATGAGACGCCCCTAGTTTCTCAAGATCTCACTTTCTTTGAAGAAATTCATTAGAAATCTTCTCATGACCAACCAAGAGGGTGCCATGACGATCCTGAAGATTACCTAGATAAAGAGTTTTAACATCATCAGTCGGGATTTGAGTGTGATTCGTTTACTCATTAAACAGGTCATCACTTTTGTCTAGCAGTTTCGCAAGATTTTCAACATCAGTTTGTTGCTTAGTGGCAATGTTAGAAAGCTTTTAGAAACCGGGTTTTTGATAGTCATCACGTTCATAGTGACTAGAGTCAAAAGAGGAAGAGTAGTTGGGTACCTTGGAACCTTTTGCCATGAATAAATAGGTGCGAGCAAAGTCATCATCACAGACATCAGTGTTGGTGACGTTGTCATTTTGTTCGAGGTATAAGATGGTCTTGCTGACGAATGTGGTAGCAAGGGACAAGCTTGCCACACCACACTCTCACTCATCTTCAGATCCTTCCTCTTCATCACATTCTTCGGATTCTTCCTCAAAATCCACTTCCTTGCCAATAAGGGCCCAAGCCTTTCTGAAACTGTTTTTCTTGTGCGATGAAGACTTTGAAGATTTATTCTTTTTCTTCAAGTCATCAGAATTGTCATCCTTGTATTTTTTCTTCTTCTTTCATTCCTTCACCCATCGAGAAGAATCAGCAATATAGTGACCATATTTCTTGCATTTATGGCACGTGTTCTTCTTGTAGTCCTCAGATAAAGATTCTAATTTCCTCATATCTCTTCTTGAAGACTTTCTGAACTCACCTTGTCCGCAGAACTTCTGTAATTTCCTCACGAGCATAGCCATTTCATGAGCAAGTTCTTCAGGATCACCTAGACTGCAGTCACGGTCTTCTTCAGATGAGGAAATAGCCTTTTCCTTCAGCGCACGAGGTCTTCCATAGCTTTGTCCATAGAGGTCTCTTTTCTCACCTTATTGGAATTCGTGAGTATTGAGTCTCTCAAGAATGTCAGCCGGATCTAGTAACTTCTAGTATCTTTGGTTTTGGATCATCAGAACCAGTGTATCGAATGAAGAATCAAGATATCTCAGCAATTTCTTCACCACCTCATGGTCGGTGATCTCTTTGGATTCAATAGCCTGTAGCTCATTCGAGATATGAGTGAGGCGATCGAAGGTTTGTTTACAGCTTTCATTATTGAGTATTTTGAAGTCGTTGAAGAGATTGTGAAGAACATCAACTCAAGAGTCCCATTGAGTAGACACTCCTTCATTGACCTTAGACAACCTTTCCCAGATAAGCTTTGCAGAGCACAAAGCACTCACTCTGCCATACTGACCTTTGCTTAGATGGCCACAGATGATATTCTTCGCTTGAGAGTCAAGTTTATTGAATCTCTTCACATCAAGAACATTCGTGGTTTCACACACAGTGGGAACACCTTTTTCCACAACATACCAGAGATTGCTGTCAAATGCTTGAAGATGCATGTGCATCCTGTTCTTCCAATAGGAGTAGTCCATAGTGACCTTGATCATACATGCGATGGAGATAACTATAACTCCAGGTGGTTAAACTAAAATTACATAGAATAAGGGAGTACCTTGCTGTGGTACCAATTGAAAGTGCGTTATATCAACTAGAGGGGGTGAATAGGCATTTTTTATGAATTCTTCACTGAGAAAATTCCTTGTGAGGAAATTCCTGAGTCATGAAATGTATGCAGTGAATTAAGTACTCACGCAAGTGTGCAAAACAGAAATATCATAGTACTTAGACTGAAATGAATCATTTAGTTTGCACAAGCGGCGTGCTCACGATATGTAGGTGAAGAACAAGTGAAGTGACGAATTGGGGGTGAGGAAATTTGAAAGTCCTTAGTCAAATTCTTCAAAATATAAAGATTAAGTTCATCAACATACAACTGAGGAAATGAAAGGGTTGAGGAAATTGAACCAAATACTCGATGAAGGCACTGGTTTGATGACCGAGATCCAACTCCTTTGACAGTGATACGTCTGGTTTGGAGTGGTTTGGTATTTCAACCAAAGGACACGCAGTTCCAGGACACACAGTCCTTACCATATTATCCTTGAGCTAAGGACCCACAGTCCTCGCCCAACACTCGTGGTAAGTCCTCAGGGAAGACTTCCAAACCGTCACAACAAACACGACCACCCGGTGATCCACAATTGACTGTTGGATGCTCTAGACAATGATACCTAACCGTCTGGAGAATGCACAATCCTCAAAGGTAACAAACGTCGGTTCCACACATGAAAAATATCTTCAGTGATGCTCAATCACTTTGTGGTTTTTGGGTTCTGGGTTAGGTGTTTGGGGTTTTCCCTCACTCATGATTTTCTCTCAAAGTCTTTGTGGAATGGGTTGCTCTCAGATGATAATTTTCAGTTTCTCTTGCGGAGCAGCCAACCAACTAGTGGTTATGGGTGCGGTTATTTATAGCCTGGGATAAATCCCAAAATGATTTCACATAAATGCCCAAATTATATGATCGTTATGTGGATAAGGTTGGGGACAGCTCGCGTGTGGCGCAGCAACGGTCGGAACATTTCAACTGTGAAAGTCCTCATGTCACTCATGTTCCTCAATGGTAGGTAATTCGCACTCGTGAAAATCTAGAGAAAATTCCTAGAGACAGGGAGGTCTTCGTCTCTGTCACTAAAGAATTTGACTAAACTATAAAATATTTCCAAAGGCTTCACTCGAAGGATTTGTATGTGCAGGCTTTGAGATGAGCATCACTTGGAAACTTTTCCTTAGGTTTACCTCGACCCCATTTAACAGTACGGTGGTCCTATGACACAAAATACAGGAAATGAAACTACGAAAACAAAAGTCTGCACGCTTCAAAGTCCTCACATCAATTTCTTTATGGACACACAAATTTCCTCACTTTCAAAGTCTTCGAGGAAATGACACGAGAGATAAGTAACTAGCTCCCGTTCGTCAATCTAATGTAGGCATGTATTCCGTATGTAGTCATACGTGCTTAGGGAAAAGAACTTGCATGACATCTATTGTCCATCCCTCCCATGGCAACGAGGTCCTAATGGAAACTACGGGATATTAAGGTTCTCCTTTTAATAAAGAACCGGACCAACGCATTAACACTTGGTGAATACATGAACACCTCATACTATGGTCATCTCCAGGAGTGGTTCCGGCTATTGTCACTGCGGGGTTGCCGGGTCATAACACATAGTAGGTGACTACAACTTGCAAGATAGGATCTAAAACACACATATATTGGCGACAACATAATAGGTTCACATCTAAAATCATGGCACTCGAACCCTAGTGACAAGCATTAAGCATGGAAAAGTAGTAGCAACATCAATCTCAGAACAGAGTGGATACTAGGGATCAATCCCCGTCAAAACTAACTCGATTACATGATAGATCTCATCCAACCCATCACCGTCCAGCAAGCCTACGATGAGATTACTCACGAACAGTGAAGAGCATCATGGAATTGGTGATGTAGGAAGGTTGATGATGACGATGGCGACGATTTCCCCTCTACGGAGCCCAGAACGGATTCCACATCTGCCCTCCAGATGAAGAATAGGAGGTGGTGGCGCCTCCGTATCGTAAAACGCGATGAATCCTTCTCCCTGATTTTTTTCCGGGCGAAACGGAATATATAGAGCTGAGTTTCGAGGCGGTGGAGCTCTGTTGGCTCCAGAAGCCTGGTTGGTGCGGCCTGGGGGTGGTCGCGGCCAGTGGGCTTGTGGCCCACTGGCTCACCCCCTCCGGTGGATCTTTGCCCAGGTATTTCTCATTAATTCCAGAAAAATTCTCCGTAAATTTTCAGGTCATTCCGAGAACTTTCATTTCTGCATAAAAACAACACCATGGCAATTGTGCCGAAAACAGCGTTAGTCCGGGTTAGTTCGATTCAAATCATACAAATTAGAGTCCAAAACAAGGGCAAAAGAGTTCGGAAAAGTAGATACGACGGAGACGTATCAACTCCCCCAAGCTTAAAGCCTTGCTTGTCCTCAAGCAATTCAGTTGACAAACTGAAAGAGATGAAAGAAAAAAACTTTGACGAACTCTGTTTGATCTTGTTGTTGCAACTATGTCTAACTCATAACCAGAATTTCAGCAAGATCACAAGCAAACCACATAAGAAAATGACATCTAGGTCTCACGGTAAACTCATATCAATGGCATAATCAGCTAGCGAGCAAATAATAATAAGCCTCAAACGTCAACACTTCAATCAAAACAATCATGAAGCATTACGAATAGATGGTATCTCACTAGCTCTTTCTGAGACCGCAAAACATAAATGCAGAGCACCTTCAAAGACCAAGGGCTGACTAAACATTGTAATGCAAGGCAAAGAAGATCCAGTCATAGTCATACTCAACACAGTTAAAAGCAAAGCATAAAAACGACAGATGTGCTCTCTAATTGGTGCTTTTATAAGAGGATGATGACTCAAGAGGAACATAAATAGACAGGCCCTTCGCAGAGGGAAGCATTGATTTGCAGAGGTGCCAGAGCTCAAGCTTTGAAAACCGAGATAATAATTTTGCGTGGCAGGCTTCCATTGTCAACACAATGACTAAGAGTTCTCAACATCTTCCACGCTACACATGCTATAGGCGGTTCCCAAACAGAAAAGTAAAGTTTTGACTCCCCCACCACCAATCAATCACACTCCATGGCTAGCTGAATCCTCGGGTACCGTCCATACCAACATCAATCCTGGAGGAGTTTTGTTTGCAATTATCTTTTCAATTTGAGCATGGAACTGGGAGTTCCAATTCCCGGCCCCTTTATCGTGAATGATAGTGAATATACACATATCGAGGATAACATGCCTAGCATTGAAGATACCAATAGCCCCCTATCACCACATGAGCAGTTCGGGCATGCAAAACAGATTATTTCTTGAAGGTTTAGAGAGTGGCACATGCAAATTTACTTGGAACAGCAGGTCGATACCGCACATAGGTAGGTATAGTGGGCTCATATGGAACAACTTTGGTTTTATGGAAGTGGATGCACAAGCAGTATTCCCGCTTAGTACAAGTGAAGGCTAGCAAAAGACTGGGAAGCGTCCAACTAGAGAGCGACAACAGTCATCAAAATGCATTGACATTAACTAACATTGAATGCAAGCATGAGTAGGACATAAATCACCATGAACATGAATATCATAGAGGCTATATTGATTTTGTTTCAACTACATGCGTGAACATGCGTCAAGTCCAGCCACTTTAATCATTCAAAGGAGGAAACCATCCTATCATACTACAACATAGTCATCTCAAAATTCATGTGGGCATCCAAGACAAACCATTATAAGCTCCTAGCTAACTAAGCATGTCATAAGCAACTATGATCTCTAAGTTGTCATTGCAAACATGTTTCCCTCACAACAAAGCTGAATCAGGCATGATGAGCTAGTCATATTTACAAAAACAAAATAGACCGAGTTCATACCAGCTTTTCCAGGCTCAGTCACTTCATCATATATCGTCATTATAGCCTTTCACTTGCATGACCGAACGATGTGGACAATAATAAGAGTGCTGATGCATTGGACTACGCTAGAATCTGCAGGCAAACACAAAGGAGAAGACAAAGTAATATGGCTCTTTGACAGCTAAACATGTATGCATGCGAGAGCCACTAAACATTGTAAATATGGTCTTCTACCTTGACCCAAAGAAAAATAAAACTATTTACACGGGAAAGCTCCCAACAAGCAAAAGAAGAACAAGAAAATATTTTTGGTTTTTCAAACTAGACAGACACACGAAAAGAAAATGAGAAAAATAAAATAAACTAGCATGGATGATATAGTGGCAAAATGTGAACACCGACAAACAAAGTGAAAGCATAAGCAAGAATGTAAAGTCGGTGAGAACACGTACCCCCCCAAGCTTAGGCTTTTGGCCTAAGTTGGTCTACTCCCAAGGATGGTTCAGGCGACACCCAAAATCATAATGGGGGTTATATGGGAGTACTGCAGCCACTACCTGAATAGATGCCTCATGGAGACGAGCAGCCTTTGACTCCCTCTCATACTCCTCTGCCTCTCCTCTGGTTATGTAATATCTCCGTTTTACCTGAAAGTCAAAGAAGGCAGGAGCAGGAAGGGTAATATGGAGGGATTCGTCAGCCTCTCAAGGAACTGGTAGCATGCCAAAGCTACGCGGTCAAGGAAAGCTGTATGGAGCGGGGGATCTCCTTCTCGGATGGGTACTCCAAGAAAATTTGCTATGCGAGTGGCATAGATCCCACCAAAGAAATTCCCTTCATTACATTCTTATTCAGCCTCCTTGCTATTATAGCTCCCATGTTGAAACTCTTGTCACCCGTCACTGCGCTCTTAAGGATACTAAGGTCGAATGCGCAGAGGTGACAGTGCTCAATCTTGCCATTAATGCATCTGCCTATGAAGAGGGCAAAGTAATGCAAGGCAGGAAAATGAATACTCCCCATGGTAGCTTGCGTAATGCCTCTAGTTTCTCCAACAGTTATACCAGAGAAAAAATCTCTAACTGAAAATGTAGGAGGATCATTGAGGCTACCCCAAATAGGTATCTTGCAAATTCTATTGAAATCCTCTAAATCCATGGTATACGATTTATCATAGAGATCAAACAGTACCGATGTGTCACGGCCAACTGAAAATTTGAATCTACGAACAGAAGAGGAAGTGAGAGCAACATACTGTTCACATTTATCGGAGATGAATTCTTCGAGTCCGGCGTTGCGAACAAGTGCATCAAAATCATCTTTGAAACTTGCCTCAGTCATAAATTCATCAGAAGGCCATTCACATGGTTATACCTGCGCATCCCTTGGTTGGTAAGGATCAGGCTCCCGAATCGCAAGACGGGGACCTCTCTTGCTTGAGGAACCACCATGATAGTTTCTCCTGAACATCTTCCTTTTCTGAAATTTTCAGTGACGCAAAGGAAAAGTGAACAAGGCTCAACTAAATTCATAGCAACTACTCCCACAAGTGCCTAGAGGCCATATTACGCATCAAAACTACTTGGGACCAGCTAAAATCAGCATGCAAAGCTCAATAAGATGGTCACCAAGGCAACAAAAATACGCGGAGTAGAAGGCACTAGAGCAAAAACTAATTGGACCAATGGAGGAGTCACTTATCAAGGAGTAATTTCCCCAAAATAGTTTGGAGAATGGTGATTTGAGCAAGGAGATCGGAAATCCCCGCAAGAGGAGCAAGAACACGAGTTTGAGTTGTGAAACGATTTTTTTTGGAGGTAGGAGAAGGAGATAAGAGCAAGAATGAGTGGAGGGGGTGCCTATGGGCCCCACAAGCCTGGATGGCGCGGCCAGGGGGGTGCCCGCACCGTCAGGGCTTGTGGCCCACTGGTACAGCCCCCAGACAAGCTCTTTGTCTCAGATTTTTTCAAAAATTCCAGAAAAAAATCATATTTGATTTTCAGGACGTTCAGAGAACTTTTATTTTTGGGGTACTTTTCTACCGGACGCTAAAACAGAAAACAGGGAAAACTAAACTAAATATATCATTTTCTTCTAAGCAACCGAAGGTGAAAGCTTGGAACAGATGTTTGTGACTCCTCGATTCATCCATCTCATGGTCATCGAAAGAAATCCGTTAGTGTGGTTGATCAAGCCTCCTCGACAAAACTTTCCGAATCGCAAAAGAGTAAGGAGAATTTTCCAATAGGCACTAGGTCACCTCAATGGGGATGTGTATCTACCCAACAAACAAATAATACTTCATCTTAATAGGAGGAATAGGGCATTCAAAGCTCCCAATAAGAATCGATGAAGTTTTTTCGATAACATTGATGCAATGTACTCGATATTGTTTCTTCGGAAAGTGCACCGTATGCTCATTACCGTTGACATGGAAAGTGACATTGCCTTTGTTGCAATCTATAACAGCCCCTGCAGTGTTTAAAAAGGGTCTTCCAAGGATGACCGCCATGGCATCGTCCTCAGGAATATCCAAGATAACAAAGTTCGTTAAGATAGTGACATTGGCAACCACAACAGGCACATCATCGCAAATGCCGATAGGGAAAGCAGTTGATTTGTTGGCCATTTGTAGAGTGATTTCAGTGGGTGTCAACTTATCCAGTTCAAGTCTATGATAAAGAGAGAGAGGCATAACACTAACACCGGCTCCAAGGTCGCATAAAGCAGTTCTAACGTAGTTACCTTTAATGGAGCAAGGTATAGTGGGCACACCGAGATCACCTGGTTTCTTAGGAGTTCCACCCTTGAAGGTATAATTAGCAAGCATGGTGGAAATCTCAACTTCAGGTATCCTCCTCTTATTAGTCACAATATCCTTCATGTACTTAGCATACAGAGACATTTTGAGCATATTTGTCAAACACATTTGTAGAAAGACAGGTCTGATCATTTCAATGAATCGCTCAAAATCCTCATTATCCTTTTTCTTGGATGGCTTGGGAGGAAAGGGCATAGGTTTCTAAACCCATGGTTCCCTTTCTTTACCATGCTTCCTAGCAGCAAAATAATTCTTATCGTATCTTCTATTCTTAGGTTGTGGGTTATCAAGATCAACATGTTCAATCTCCACATCCTTATCATTGCTAGGTTGAGCATCAACACGAACATCACTATTGATATCATCATTAGGCTCATGTTCATCACCAGATTGTGTTTCAGCATCAGAGACAGAGAGATCGTCTGGACTCTCAGGGGTAGCAGCAACAGGGTTGCTAGCGTGTAAGTTCCTATCATCTTTCTTCTTCTTTCTAGGATGACAAGGTGCATCAGTGCTAACTCCTTGAGAATCTTGTTCAATTCTCTTCGAATGACCCTCAAGATACAAAGCTTCCTTAGTCATTCTCCCGCCTCTAGTGACGACTCTGACATAATTGTCATTCAACTCATTGAGCAAGTCATTTTGAGCTTTAAGTACTTGTTCTACCTGAGTAGTAACCATAGAGGCATGTTTACTCAGAAGCTTATGATCATTGACATTTCTGTCCACACAAGCACTTAAATGGCTAAGCATACGAGCATTCTGTTCCAATTGTGTGCTAACATAATCATTGAAACTCTGTTGTTTTGCAACAAAGTTATCAAATTCATCCAGGCATAGGCTAGCAGGTTTATCAAAAGGAATATCACTCTCATCAAACCTACGCAGAGAGTTTACTTGTACTACCTGTATCGGGTTATCGAGACCATGGATCTTTTCGATAGGTGGTAGCTTTTTGACATCTTCAGATTTAATGCCTTTCTCTCGCATAGATTTCTTGGCTTCTTGCATATCTTCAGGACTGAGGAATAAAATACCTCTTTTCTTCGGAGTTGGCTTAGGAGGTGGTTCGGGAATAGCCCAAGCATTCTCATTGCACAAGATGTTATTCAGTAGAATCTCAGCTTGTTCTACAGTTCGTTCCCTAAAAACACAACCAGCACAATTGTCTAGGTGGTCTTTGGAAGCACCGGTAAGTCCATTATAGAAGATATCAAGTATTTCATTCTTCTCAAGAGGGTGGTCAGGCAAAGTATTCAGTAGCTGGATGAGCCTCCCCCAAGCATGTGGGAGACTCTCTTCTTTAGCTTGAGCAAAGTTGTATATTTCCTGCAAGGCAGCTTGCTTCTTATGGGTAGAGAAATATTTCTCAGAGACGTAGTAGAGCATATCCTGGGGGCTATGCACAGAACCAGGAGCAAGAGAAGTGAACCAGGTCTTAGCATCATCCGTTAGCGAGAAAGGAAACAACTTGAGGATATAGTAGTGGCGGATCTTTTCCTCACTAGTGAATAGGGTGGCTATATCGTGCAGTTTGGTAAGATGGGCTACAACCTTTTCAGACTCATAACCGTGAAAAGGATCAGATTCGACCAGAGTGATTAACTCGGTCACAAAGATAAGCGAAGTAGAAAACTTCGGGTCGTATTTCATCCTAGCGTTCAAAGATTTTTCTTTCCACTTGTGCAGTAATTTCTCAACATCATACTATCCTTACACGCAAGAAAGTCCTCAGCTATCTCTCCCTCCATAACATAACGTTCAGGCATAACAGGCAATTCAGGCATAGTAGGTTCTACTTCAATAGTATCAGCAGTTTCAGAAGTATCATCACATCTAGCAGCAACTCTAGCAATTTGTGCATCAAGGAATGCACCTAGTGGCAAAGCAGTAGCAGGCATAGCATCATCAGGCAAAGCAATATAAAGCATAGCATCATAAGGCAAAGCAGTATCAAGCATAGCATCATCATAAGCATCTTGGGCAGCAGAAGTAGCATCATCAAGCACAGACGACATATCATGATTTCTAGCAGGAGGTGATGTCGCAAACTTACTCATAACTAAAGGTGAATCAAGTGCAGAGCTAGATGGCAGTTCCTTACCTGTCCTCGTAGTGGAAGGCAAGATTTCAGTTCTTGGATCTTTCGGATTCCTCATAGTGACCAGCAGACGTCAATCCCAAGTGACTCAGAGAATATAGATGTGCCTCCCCGGCAACGGCGCCAGAAAATAGCCTTGATAACCCACAAGCATATGGGATCGCAGAAGTTTTCGAGGGTAGAGTATTCAACCCAAACTTATTGATTCGACACAAGTGGAAGAGAAAGAATATTCTCAAGTATTAGCAGCTGAGTTGTCAACTCAACCACACCTGAAAGATTAGTGTCTGCAAGCAAAGTATCAGTAGCAAAGTGGTATGATAGCAACGGTGCCAGAAAGTGGTCTGTTGACGGCAGACTATTCCTGACTTGTTGTATCAATGGCGCCAGAAAAGTGTTGCAGCAGGTAACAGCAAAGTAGCAAGTAACAGTAGTAGTGACAACAGTAAAGAGTAACAGTAGCAAGGAACAACAGTAGCAAGTAACAGTAGTAGCAGCAGAGTAACAGTAGTAGCAACAGAGAAACAGCAGCAGCAGTAACATCAGTAGTGGCAAAGTAACGTAGCAAGGACCAGTAGTAAAAGACTCGTAGGCATTGGATCGGTGATGGATGAGTATGCCGGATGTGATTCATCATGTAACAACTATAACACAGAGAGATAAGTAACTAGCTCCCGTTCGTCAATCTAATGTAGGCATGTATTCCGTATGTAGTCATACGTGCTTAGGGAAAAGAACTTGCATGACATCTATTCTCCATCGCTCCCGTGGCAGCAGGGTCCTAATGGAAACTACGGGATATTAAGGTTCTCCTTTTAATAAAGAACCGGACCAACGCATTAACACTTGGTGAATACATGAACTCCTCATACTATGCTCATCTCTGGGAGTGGTTCCGGCTATTATCACTACGGGGTTGCCGGGTCATAACAGATAGTAGGTGACTACAACTTGCAAGATAGGATCTAAAACACACATATATTGGCGAAAACATAGTAGGTTCAGATCTGAAATCATGGCACTCGGGCCCTAGTGACAAGCATTAAGCATGGAAAAGTAGTAGCAATAGCAATCTCAGAACATAGTGGATACTAGGGATCAATCCCCGTCAAAACTAACTCGATTACATGATAGATCTCATCCAACCCATCACCGTCCAACAAGCCTACGATGAGATTACTCACGAACGGTGAAGAGAATCATGGAATTGGCGATGGAGGAAGGTTGATGATGACGATGGCGACGATTTCCCCTCTCCGTAGCCCAGAACGGACTCCAGATCTGCCCTCCAGATGAAGAACAAGAGATGGTGGCACCTCCGTATCGTAAAACGCGATGAATCCTTCTCCCTGATTATTTTCCGGGTGAAACGGAATATAAAGAGCTGAGTTTGGAGGTGGTGGAGCTCTGTGGGCTCCACAAGCCTGGTTGGTGCGACCTAGGGGGGTGGCTGCGGCCAGTGGGCTTGTGTCCCACTTGCTCATCCCCTCCGGTGGATCTTTGCGCAGGTATTTTTCATTAATTCCAGAAAAATTCTCCGTAAATTTTCAGGTCATTCCGAGAACTTTTATTTATGCACAAAAACAACACCATGGCAATTCTGCTGAGAACAGCGTTAGTCCGGGTTAGTTCCATTCAAATCATGAAAATTAGAGTCCAAAACAAGGGCAAAAGAGTTCGGAAAAGTAGATACGATGGAGACGTATCAGGCCTCGCCTATTCCTGTCGCCAGCGTTGGCCCGTAGCGCGACCTTCTTCCTCCTCGCTACGTCATGCTGTACGACCGAACGGCAGCCGCCGATCTCCTCCTTCCCTCGATCTTCAGGCCCGAAGCTCGCCCCCCGAGGCCATATAAACAGTCGACGCTCCTCCCTGACCTAGGGTTCCCATTTCTCCCCTCCTCTCACCCTCTCGCACCGTCGAGGGAGCACCCGATCAACTCCGATGCCATGACCGGCTCCTGGTAAGCTCATCGCGAGTGGATCAACGCCAACGCTTCCTCCCCGACTGGTCCAAGTTCAAGCGGAAGGTGGTGGGGTTCCATTCCCATGCTCAGTTCACGGAGAGAGCCCCTCCAACGCCCTCCTCGACGTCGATGACTTCCCTGCCCCGGCGTCCTCTGCTTCGACAAACGGCCTCCTCTGCTCCGGCTACGCCGCCTCGTGTTGGCGAGCCTTCCTTTTTCCCCGTCCTTCTCCTCGTGTTTCCGCCAGTCGTGGCTGATGGCAGAGCGCTTCTGCGCGTGAAGCTCCGGCGTCGTAGCAGTAGCCGTAGTTGTTGTGGCTTGCGCGTGCATCGGCATCGCCCCTCTCCATCGTGGCCGAGGCACCCTTCGCGGTGCCGTAGTTTATCCTGGGGTAGTATCCCTGCAAAGCTGCTGCTGTTGTATGTAGGGTGCCACGCTCCGGTGAGCTTTGTCGTCGGTGCCTCTCTGCTAAGCAGAGCAAGCGTCCCCCTTTGTGGCGTGTTTTCCTTTCTTGGGTCCCCCTTTGGGACAGTAGTACCGCACCAGCTCAGCTGTCTTTGTTTCCCGCGCGCATCGGGCAGGTCTGGGGTTCGAGACCCAACGACCCCCTTTTTATCTTGGGTTTTCTTTTCCTGTCGTATGGGTGGTAGAGACTCCCTAAAAGGAATTACCCCTCTGATAGTGCAGCTACACAGCGGTAGCCCAGTGGTGCATGTGTGTGTAGTGATGCCAGGGGTTGTGGGTTCGATCCCCACAACCTCCTCTTTTGTTTTTATTTTTATTATTATTTTCCCTTTTCCTTTTTTTGCATAGTATTTTTGTGTTGTTTCCTTTTAAAAACCAGGATATGTGTTGATGTAGCTTTATTTCTTTGAGGCCTAGGATGCATGTGTGTGTGTGCATATGTGAGTGTGTGTGGTGCACTTGAGTGTATGTGTGTGTGTGCACATGTATGTGAGTGTGTGTGTGTGCACATGTATGTGTGTGTGCATGGGTGCAAATGCACTTGTGCATGAGGGCCTAACCCCTCATGTTTGCCACTATGCAGGTGGTGTTGTGTGTATAGTGCTTGTGTGTGTGCATGTGTAGGTGTAGGTGGTGTGTATATGAGTTGCACATGTGTGTGTGTCTGTGTGGATAACCACATTTCCATGTGTTTTTGTGACCATGTTAACGGATCCATGCTAGGACTAGATATGTTGTTCTTGTCCTAGGAAGTGCATGTGTGGATGATGCAATATGTGCTAGTTTTACATGTGATGATAGACATTTGTAGTCATAGGATTATATGTGTCATTTTCGAGTTAGCTTTGTGCCTTGATGTTACATGCAAGTACCCATGTATTATATATGATTTTGGGGAAGAACCATCCCAGGAATCCATTGGTGCAATCAGATTTCACTCTAGAGCAACTTCGTAAAACTGTTATTTTGTGTCATGATGCCATGTTTAGTGATTTGTATTAGGTGGTGCCTTGACTCTTTGAGGATGATCCCTTGATGGAGTGGTAGTGGGTGAACCCCTATACAACATGGGATCTTTGTTTTGTTCTTAGGAATTTGTATGCACCTACTGTGCCCTGTCAAAGTGGATACTTGGCTGAAGTTATTTTCTTCCCCTGTTGTCTTGTGTGAATTAGCTCCTCTGTTGGGAGTTAGCCCATGCAACAAACTAAAGTTCGTGAGATTTTGTGCTTGTTTAGACCCCTGTTAAATTTCATGCTTATACCCTTCCTGTAGATATCATTTTGGAGGCTGCCAAAATTCTTCAGAGCATAAGCAGCTGGTGAAAATCTGAGATTTTCACAAAGTCCCAGAATCTGTGATATTTTGTCCAAGTTAGTGTCTACAGATCTACTCATGAGTGATTCCTTTGCATTAGCTTCTTGTACAGGGTTGTAGAGATTTTGGATTGTTGTCGTCTCATATCTTGGTTCATTCATTTAGTTGGTTGTAGCTACTTTAAATATTGTAGACAAACTGCCATGTGGCTATTGAAAACAGATTGTATGTTTGTGTTGATTTGAAGCTTGTGTGGGCATTGTTGATGGTGTGGTCTGTTCCCATGCACCACCCCACTTATATTTTGTTGCTTGATTATGTGGCAACCTGGTAATACCAGGGAGTGCCCATTAGAGTGTGTTTGTGGCTGATTTGAACCGTAGGTCTCCATAACTTGTTTCGTAGTTTCCGGTTGATCCGTGACTCCGTTCTCTACGTTCTTTATATGTTTTTGCATCGTTTTCTCGTGATGCACATGTTCATGCCATCTTCATGCATGTCAAGAGAAAGTAACATCAGGTGCTATCCAGAATTCAATGAACTCAACTAATGCATATGAAAGTGACTAGAATAGTGATGCATGCTTCCTTCTTCACACATGCATCATATTGATTGTTGCATTATGCTTTGCCGGTGTTCATTGGATGTTATCTTATCTTGGGTAGCATCAGGAACGGAGAGCGAGTACGTGGATTCGGCAGAGTACGTGCAGGAAGATCAAGAGCAGTTCCAAGTTGAAGACATCACAGACAAGATGACCGTGACCTTGACACCGTATCTAGCTTTGTTGTGCTTAGAATCACGTTTCCTTCGATACTTGCTCGCTGCCTACCACTTAAAATAAATGCCACCTGTCTTTGCCATGAACCCCAGACACCTCCCTCTCCTAGCAAATATTTTTTGGCTAAGTAGGCTTGCTCAACCTCTAATGAGTAGCTTTGCTAGTTGTAGGTGCCAGCTGTCTCATGTGACAACATGAGTATTTTTTATATCATTATGTTAAAACTGCTATTTAATTAATGCACCTATATACTTGGTAAATAACAGAAGGCATAGCTTTTTGCCGGGTGATTTGTTCCATTGTTGCCGCCTTAGTTTTGGTTACCGGTGTTTGATTCCATAACTAATCACTCCTAACAAGTTCGGGGTTGTTATGGGGACCCCCTTGATAAATCGTGTAGTGTTAAGGCTCGTTTGGCAGGACCCAACATTGGTTTTAATCTGCTAATGACCTAATAATAATTTTCATAGGGATTAGCTACTCGCGGTTATGTGGCAAATATGGATATTTTGTTAACATCCAGTTCTAGACAACTTGAAGTAACTCTAATAAAACGGCCAACTGTGTGCCTAACCGTGACTGTCTCCTTCGGAGATTGCTCTTCGATCGAGAACACGGCGGGGTTATGTTTGACGTAGGTAGGTGTTCAGGATCACTTAGTGATCAATCTAGTCTTCGGTCGCTCGCGTAGACCACCATATAATTACTCTGATCATCGTAAGGTAGCCACCATATATGCTTAGGTTGCTGCAAACCCATACACTAAACCTTCCTCATCTAATAACTTGGCTAGATTTGATACGAAGGTCATTAGATTGCTGAGTCCCCGTGGCTCACAAATTACTACAAACCCCAACAGGTACGGGTACGCCCAACGCAGGAGATCCTGATGACAACCAGCTGAAGTAGGAGTTCGATGAGGACTCTGGCCTTTTGTATGTGAACTATCCGGAAGATTGAGGTCGTGGTCGTGATCGTGGGCCAGCATACGGGATGTTTTAGTTCATCTGTTTTCTGTTTAAGTCCGTAGCTGGACCTTCTGCTACTCTGAATAATGTGTGTCTGTAAGCTATATGCCATATTCTTAACAGATGGCAAGTGTATGCCCTACTTGTTACTCTTTTAATTATGTATTGTGATGATTATCCCGTTTGTGAAACACATAGATGCGCCCCTTTCCCCTTTTGAGGCCTCGTCCCCAAATAAGGAAAGGGCCGCATCTTAGTCGTTACATGTAATCAACACTAATAGTAACCCATAGGTACCAATGTGAGGTTTTGAGACAAAGATTGAGTACAAGAGATGAAGTAGGGTCTGCGATCGCATGGTGCTGGTGTAGGTGTTGATGAAGATTTGTCCTCCCATGAAGGAGGAAGCATTGGTGATGACGATGGCTTTGATTTCTCTTCCTGGAGGGAAGTTTCCCCGGCATTATCTCTCCGCCGTAGAGCAAAAGGGCATCTTCCCAATTTTTCACCACTAGACGGTGGCTCTTCATCCCGAAAGTATACTTATGATTTTTTTCTAGGGTAAAACACACCAAATAGGAGAAGAGGGGGTCGGCAGAACTACTCAGGATCCACAAGGTATCAGGGCACGCCCAGGCGGGTGGGCGTGCCTTGTTGGCTTGGAGCTAGTAGGTGGCCTCCCTCTAGTGCATTTTGACCCAATAATCCTTATATATCCCATAAATATTCTCCGTGAAGTTTTAGGTCATTTGGTGTCCAATGAATTTTCATCCTTTTTCTTGGTTTTCAAGTCCAGATTTCCAATTTCTAGTAATTTCCCTCCTTGTGATGTACCTTGCATATTTAGAGAGAAAAGGCATAAGAATTGTATCATAATGAGGAATAATGGACAATAATAACATCAATATCAATGAGAATTCATGATGCAAAATGGGTGTATCAGGTATCTCTCCGTAATCTACAGCCTGACCACGATCATGGTGAAGTTACAGAGGCGGAGCACGAGAAGGACACACAAATTTAGCTACGTTCCGACCAACGTGTGGTATAAAACCCTACTCATTCTTGGTGGCATTTTCTCTCGGGGTTGGACAAGTGTTACAAAGCTTAAGGTGGAAGAAAGGCTTCCTGGGGGATAGTGAGAGCTCAATGATTCGATGGGTTGATCCCCCTCTACAGTGACGGCTTTGTTCCCCTTATTCTTGCCTTGGTTCTTTTTCCCCAAAAATTTGGCGGGAAAAGGGAAGCCACATGGCAGTAATTTGAAGGGGAAAAAGAGACCAGTCTACCCTGAGAAAAGTTGGCATTCATCTGCAAAGGCGTTGTTCATGACGCACTTGTGGGCTCACTGATGACGTTCGGCCACGCGAGGGAATCACCGGGGTCTTCTTGCACTAGAATGCCTCGTCTTGGGGCTTGTCTTGGAGGAAGACAAGATCTTGCTACCCTTTTATCATGAAAGAGAAAATGCTCTCTGTCCACACCCGTTGGAGCTATCCTTGCCGTATCTGCCAGCACAACACGTCATCCACGTAGTGACAATGTGACCGCATGTCCAATGCCCCATGGCTCCTCCAAGAGGAGGGCTTTGCGGGAGCCTATCTCGCAAGAAGGGCCTTGCGAGCTCGCTTGCATCTTGTAGACAAGTGTCTTTGTAAGGTACCAGATGCCTCTCACGATCTATTACTATTAGAGTGGATACAAGCTTGGCTTACAGACATCAATGGGGCTACAAGATTTGGGAGAACAAGAGGAAGAGATACACAGGTCGGAGAAGGGAGACATCGGGTGCCGTTCAATCATGATCCACTAGATACCTTCCTCTTCTGTGCTCCTGGTTTAAGTAGCTGGAGTGATGGTTCTCGGACGAGCAAGGCCCCCTTAGCCAGCCCAAGGGGTGAGCCCATGTGCGTGATGGGAGGAGGGCTCCTAACATCCCCCCTTGTTGAACATTGGCTTTACCCCAGGCCGATGCCACCAAGAACCTCCTAGATTCCATTGCACTTCCTGGTCCTTGGCTAGCTCGAAGTCACGGTGTTAACCGAGCTCAGGGATGACTCGAACAACGTGTGAGTAGTAGTCATGGATGATGATGACCGAGTCGAAGGACATAGAGGGGAAGTAGTAGTTGTTGGAGTGGTCGACGTAGCCGTGCATGAAGCAAGCAACGACAATGATGACAACCCTCGCTCGTGGAAAAAGTTCTTGTTTGCGAGATGAAATCCAATAGTTTGGCATGCCGAGGTCATCAGAGTCCCATAGAGCTTGTAGCTCACACACGTCGTCGCATCCAACAAGCTGAATATATATATATGTGTTGATTGAATCATCTTCAGAAGTGATTCCCATGAGGTTGCTCCTGATGCAAGTGTCAAAAATGGTGCAACACCAAGCTTCATGTGTATAAACATCTCTGGACAGTAACTTCACTAGCCCAAATGGAAAACCTGATTGTTGTTCACCTAGCATAGACCCGTGTGTATGTGGAGGTAGTTTCCATAGTTGCATTTTCACATAATGCAAATAACTAAAGTTCTCTTACCTGGAGACCCATTCACAATCTGATAAATGTACATTTTCTATATCATGAACTGCACACCATGTCTGATCTACCGTGAAGGTCGGTCCAATACAACCATTAGGGTGGTGCATCCTCATCTCACTAATCAAGGCATCTCGTCCCCTGACCATGCTAACAATGCCAAGAAGAGTGCCAATAGCGGTACAATGATAGCTCGACATATGAACCATGACAAGACCAAACCATGGTTGTTTCACACAAGAATACCATGGCATTAATTCCATCGTTATTGCCACATTTTTTGCATCTTCTCCAACTAAAGAATCCCATCATTTACATATGTAGAAAATATTTTGTAAATTTAATGTACATGGTAGTATTCTTGTATCAAGACTATAACTCTCCTTATTGGCATAGAGTGGTATTACACGCATGCATTTTCTGATCGACCTTTTTGCACAAGTCTGTATCTTTGCTTCCTTGGAAAGTAGTTGAATGCTGCTAAGTGATATTCCAATAAATTTCGTTATAGAAGTAATTGAAATTTGCATATTCAAGACACAAGTAAAAAACTCTTTCAGATTATTTGCAACCCTCAAGGCAACATCAAGATGACCGGTTGTACTACATAAGTCCACATTGTTGACCATCCTGAAAGTGTTCTTCACCCTTTGCATGCCAACAAAAGTAATAGCATACTGTATCGAGTACGAATAAAGGGGAGTAGTGAAAGGCATAAACCAAGATGACGAATAGCAAAAAGACGTTTCTATAGGATCAAATGTGTTTACCATACAACCAACCACACCAATTCGGTCAGTTGAAATCTTTACTAAAATAACCCCCAACTAAGGTTGTAGCCTGCACAGATAATTCAGCTAGTCTCCAATTGCTGGAACAATTTCCACAATAAATATAGGTGTAAAACCACTTGAAAACCAATGCCACGATGAATGTCTGACTAGGACATGCAAATAAATTCCATCGATATGTTTCTCAAGAAAAAAACAAAGACTAAATCATCTCTGATTTTGTTGTGTTGCAGCAGCGCATATTGGTTAATAACCCTGTGATCGGCACTTTCTTGCTACCAATTAACATGCTATCATGTGAATAAGCTTAACTGCATTTTATTGTCATTGAACGGCTACCAAATTTCCATGGGAGATGTGAATCAATAGTTTAGGTAGAGAGTTTGGTCTGAACAGCGACATGAGTAAACAAACTAGAAACCAAACCGTGAAGCTTGTAGCAGACTAATTCATATGGCCCAAACTGTATCCATGAAGAATCACACTCCTTGAAAGTTTTGTGCTTAGATCAACAATTTTATTCACATTCCATAACAGATGCACAATCAGGGTAGCAAGACAAGACTGATGTAGAACAAGAGCCAGAGTACTAGCACATTCATAGAGTTCCACAAGCCAATGTCAGTCATGAAAGAGTTTGACGAGGTCGCTAAATTCTGAATCCTCAATGTCTTGTTTCAAAGACCACAAGCACACGAATATACAAGATAATATCCTTATGATGTTTCCAAGAATATTGAACACAAGTTTTTCAACATGACTTAATTTCATGGGAAAGGTACTACTAATCAAACCACTGTCATGCACTTGGACAAACATAATTAGATGCTCCATGAATCTTCCAAATATAAACGACGGCCATGGAATGAGTCGTACCTTGTTTTCCTCTTTATTATCAGTCCAAAACGGTGACCATGACGTCAGCCGTAGTATCAACACTTCATGCCCTGTGGGCGGCGAGACACCTAAGTCATGATTCCAAAACGGCTGCATCGAATCAACAATGTTGGTAGCAAGATAAACGAGGTTGGTGACGGGCTCAGATGTGGCTGCTGGCAGTAGCATTGCCATCATGACAGGAGACGGGAACAAAGTGGCACTGACTTGATTGGATTATTTAGTCCAATATGTCAAAGGCGTCATGCGGATGTAGATAGGGGATGCACTGAACAACAAGGATCTCATTGTCCTTGTTGGTGGAAAATGAGACACTTGGGAGGAGTGCAACAAGGATCTCATTGACCTTGTTGGTGGAAAATGAGACACTTGGGAGAACTGCAAGCTTGAGGGCAACGTCTGAAATGGCCGACACGAGTGCACACTATTGACACATGTACACGTCATGTGTACCCTCTGTTGGGGAACGTCGCATGGGAAACAAAAAATTTCCTACGCGCACGAAGACCTATCATGGTGATGTCCATCTACGAGAGGGGATGTTCGATCTACGTACCCTTGTAGACCGCACAGCAGAAGCGTTAGTGAATGCGGTTGATGTAGTGGAACGTCCTCACGTCCCTCGATCCGCCCCGCGAACCGTCCCGCGATCAGTCCCACGATCTAGTGCCGAACGGACGGCACCTCCGCATTCAGCACACGTACAGCTCGACGATGATCTCGGCCTTCTTGATCCAGCAAGAGAGACGGAGAGGTAGATGAGTTCTCCGGCAGCGTGACGGTGCTCCGGAGGTTGGTGGTGATCTTATCTCAGCAGGGCTCCGCCCGAGCTCCATAGAAACGCGATCTAGAGGTGAAACCGTGGAGATATGTGGTCGGGCTGTCGTGGCAAAGTTGTCTCAAATCAGCCCTAAAACCTCCGTATATATAGGGGGAAGAGGGGGAGCTTTGCCTTGGGGCTCAAGAGGCCCCAAGGGGGTCGGCCGAGCAAAGGGGGGAAGGTCTCCCCTTCCAAACCGAATCCAACTTGGTTTGGAAGGTGGAGTCCTTCTTCCCTTTCCCACCTCCTTCTTTTTTTTTCTTTTCTCTTTGATTTTCTTCCTATGGCACATAGGACCTTCTTGGGCTGTCCCAGCAGCCCACTAAGGGCTGGTACGCCACCCCCAAGGCCTATGGGCTTCCCCGGGGTGGGTTGCCCCCCCCCCCCCGGTGAACACCCGGAACCCATTCGTCATTCCCGGTACATTCCCGGTAACTCCGAAAACCTTCCGGTAATCAAATGAGGTCATCCTATATATCAATCTTCATTTCCGGACCATTCCGGAAACCCTCGTGACGTCCGTGATCTCATCCGGGACTCCGAACAACATTCGGTAACCAACCATATAACTCAAATACGCATAAAACAACATCGAACCTTAAGTGTGCAGACCCTGCGGGTTCGAGAACTATGTAGACATGACCCGAGTGACTACTCGGTCAATATCCAATAGCGGGACCTGGA
The DNA here is from genome assembly GCF_904849725.1 of Hordeum vulgare subsp. vulgare. Lineage (NCBI taxonomy): Eukaryota > Viridiplantae > Streptophyta > Magnoliopsida > Poales > Poaceae > Hordeum > Hordeum vulgare. Next base: position 224,255,037 of record NC_058519.1, read on the forward strand.
TGCCCATATTGGATCCTACATATTCTATGAAGATCTTATCGTTTGAACCTCGGTGCCAAGGATTCATATAATCTCGTATGTCATTCCCTTTGTCCTTCGGTATGTTACTTGCCCGAGATTCGATCGTCAGTATCCGCATACCTATTTCAATCTCGTTTACCAGCAAGTCTCTTTACTCGTTCCGTAATACAAGATCCCGCAACTTACACTAAGTCACATTGCTTGCAAGGCTTGTGTGTGATGTTGTATTACCGGGTGGGCCCCAAGATACCTCTCCGTCACACGGAGTGACAAATCCCAGTCTCGATCCATACTAACTCAACTGACACCTTCGGAGATACCTGTAGAGCATCTTTATAGTCACCCAGTTACGTTGCGATGTTTGATACACACAAAGCATTCCTCCGGTGTCAGTGAGTTATATGATCTCATGGTCATAGGAACAAATACTTGACACGCAGAAAACAGTAGCAACAAAATGACACGATCAACATGCTATGTCTATTAGTTTGGGTCTAGTCCATCACATGATTCTCCTAATGATGTGATCCCATTATCAAGTAACAACACTTGCCTATGGCCAGGAAACTTTGGCCATCTTTGATCAACGAGCTAGTCAACTAGAGGCTTACTAGGGACAGTGTTTTGTCTATGTATCCACACAAGTATTGTGTTTCCAATCAATAAAATTATAGCATGGATAATAAACGATTATCATGAACAAAGAAATATAATAATAACTAATTTATTATTGCCTCTAGGGCATATTTCCAACACCCTCGACGCTGGGGGTGATGCACCGTAACTCACGTCGAACGAGACCCGACCGACAGCGCGATACGCAAGACAGTCAGTGGGTGCTTTTGAGGACCCGAAGCCCCACACGCCCGGGAGGGACCCCGTCAGGGAGTGGGGCAGCTATGGGCTGCCCTAGTTCGATTCGCTCGCCCTAGAGCGAGGAACAACGAAGAACGGTAGATAAAATACGATGGAGAGATAAAACGTAGTTGAAAAAGTAGTATATTGATGTTTCGATTGTGTGTTGTTTCAATCGGCCATCACCTCCAATATATATAAGACGTGGCTGGACTTCCCGTACAAGCAAATGATTCATCTAGGCTTTCCTTACAAGAAAATTACAGCACATCACGTCCTAGAGTCCTAATTCTAGTCTAATTCGGATTCAGCCAAAATCTGGCCCAATCTTCTGTCTTGCTCCTTGTGTGGGCCGTGGCATCTGCATATGGCCTCCGATGGGGACGGTCCAGACATAAATTTTGTGCGCCTCAATGAGGCCAACAATAAGTATGCTGATCACTTTCCCAAATAAAGCAATCTCGAATACCGCACAAGGCCATCTTTAACTTTGACTCAGCCTCGGTCATGTAGGGGACTGGACTGTCTTAGTGTTGTAGCGTTTCTGCAGGCCGTTCAATACCTTTGATGATAATGGCCTTAAAACAGAAGTTGACCATTTCGACGTTACGAACAACTTTCATGTGGAACACTTTTCCATCCGAGGCCATCTAGATGACCATACAGGTCAATCTTTACCTTCTGGTTGATTCACTCGGATTAGGAGCCCTATAGTCAGTCGAGTGAAATATTTCACTCGGACATCAATTTTTCCACTCGAAATTCATGTATGTGGATTGCTTGACGGAAGCTCGACTCGCATTTGGGAACCTTTCACTCAGTCATCAAGCATTCACTCGGATAACTATAGTTTCACTCAGATGATAAGCTTTTCACTCGGATTTCCCGAATGAAAATAGAGCATGAACTCGTTTCGCCTCTGCAGGCTGCATACGACCTCGGATTTAGACAATTCATATATCAAAATCGACCCATTTGACAAGACGAAGACAATCCATGTAGAGCATTCCTTCATCCGAGGTTGTCTTGTAAGCGTAATCGACCAAAAAGGCACTCAGAACATCCAATCATGACAATCCAAGTGTAATCTGGCCCTCGAAACGATGTCGAATGGTGATAGTCTAACATCAAGGTTGTTTCATCGGCAATATAAATTTCTCGTATGAAAAACCTTCTCGTTTGAGTCCATCTTTGCTGCATTTTGTATGGTACCAAAATCAGGTGTCAACACATGCCCTCCTATTTTTTTGGCAAATCTTGCATGCCGAAAAATAATTTGCACTACATTTGTTCCAAGGACAATGTCGACACTCCATCGGCCATCTATATTTTTTAGGGCGATAATTATATATTGGCCATATTTATGCTAAGGATGATAATCATATATCGGCCATTGCCTAATTAGGCTTCTTGCCATACACTTGGGTGGTACTTCTTCATGTATCTGCCATTGAGAGCTTGAGGTAATAATACTCCTTTTATGGATTCCACCAAATATGAATTCCCAGGAACTATTCTCAGAATCCTAAAAGGACCTTCCCAGTTTGGAGAGCACTTCCCAAACTTTCTATCTCTAGAACCAATCGGCAGAATTACTTTCCACACAAGATCGCCAACTTGAAAATTCTTAAACTTGACCTTTTTATTGTAAGCTCTCGCTACCCTCAACTAGTCCTTCTCTGTGGCTTTTAATGCAGCCAAACGTTTATCCGCAACTTCATCAATATTGTCCATCATCCAATCATAAAATTCCACTGCGGATAAATCATTTTGTTGGCTATTCTCAAAGCACTCAAATTTACTTGTACTCATAAAACAATCTCTTCACCGTATACTAGCTCATACGAGTCACCTTTGTAGCACCATGCCTTGAAATTCTATGTGCCCACAAAGCCTCAGACAACAACTCATGCCACTTTCTTGGATTATCCTCAGTCTTCTTCTCTATGAGTTTAATCAATATTTTGTTGCTAGACTCAGCTTGTCTATTAGCTTTGGCATAATACAGAGACGAATTGAGCAACTTTATGTTGTAGGATTCGGCAAATTCTCTAACTTGATGAGACATGAAATACGAACCATGATCTGTAGTTAGCGTCTGAGGAATACCGAATCTATGAATAATGTGTTCGATTATGAATTGAATTACCTCCGTATGCGTCATGTTCTTGAGAGGTAGTGCTTCAGGCCATTTAGTGAAATAATCGGTTGACACCAACACGAACTGATGCCCCTTTGAAGAAGACGGATGAATTTGTCCAATGAAGTATAAACTCCGTCCTCTAAAAGGCCACGGCTTAATAATAGGATGTAACATAACAGCAGGAGCCAAGCTTGAAGCAATCATTAATTATCGTCGGCTAGTAAAACCCAACACTCCGCAACAACCACTTCAACTTGCGAGCCGACTGATGAGTTCCACAAATACCTTCATGTACCTCTCCCATACCCACTCTGGCTTGGTCTTCGTCCAAGCACTTCAAAAGAATAGCATCAACTGTTCAGCGATAAAGTTCCTTATCCCTCATCACATATTTGAAAGCTAGACGCCGAACGGCCGTGTCCATCCTTCACTCGGATCACACAAGTAATCTATAATGGGCTTCCTCGAGTCTAGATTTTCATTTGTACTAGATTTTTTGTTAGTGTCCGAAGTTGTATGTTCTGGTTTGGCCTCTCTCATACTGGCAAAGCTATACATCGCTTTTTATAAATATGAAACATGCCATGATCAACATGATAGACGGATGCTTCTTGTGCCAAATCATTCACTCTCAAATTGTCATATCTGGATATATGAGCAATGCTAAAACAATCCAAAGAAGAAATTATGTCTAGACATTTGTCAAGATAAATATTAAATGATTCGTCAATACATTGAAAAACTCTGGATATTTGTTGTACCACTAATAACGAATCACCAAAAGCCTCAATATATGTAGTGCCTACAACTATCAACATCTCTAGGCCGAATAACAGTGCTTCATATTCGTCTTGATTATTTCTGCAAAAATATTCTAATTGACACGAGGCTTCAAAAACAACACCATGGGGAGATGTTTAAACAGCACCAACACCTTAGCATTGCTACAAACTGAACCATCAAAATACAATCTCCACGGCACTACTGAGACAATGTTTACATCAACATCGTGCTCGTCATTAATTCGATGCTCAACAATGAAATCAGCAACTATTTGGCCTTTCATAGATTTCAAAGATTCATAGGCCAAATCATATTCAATCAAAGCATAATCCCACTTGCCAATTCTACCACTAAGAATTGGCCTATACAAATATACTTAATGACATCGGTTTGACGAGCTATTATGCAAGCACTCGACACTAAGTAAGGTCTCAGTTTTGTGCAAGCGTAATATAAACAAAGGCGTAATTTTTCAATAAATGTGTACCTTCTCTAGACGTCTAATAAACGTCGACTCAAATATGTAATAGCATGTTCTTTTCCTTCGGTCTCTTGAGTCAAAACAGCACCAATAACACCTTCCTCTGCCACAATGTAAAGCTTAAAGGGTTCTTATAATTTGGGTGCTTTCATCACCGGGGGAGTGCTTAAATAAGTCTGGATCATTTCGAATTCTTCTTGGTGTTTTGCCCCTCAAGTAAAATCAGCATCATTCTTTAACCGAATGATAGGAGTGAACGCATCAACCTTCCCTGACAAATTAGCTATGAACCTTCTCAAATAATTGACCTTGCCAAGGAATTTTTGCATATCTTCTTGCATACTGGAGCCTCAACTTTCTGTATAGCTTCTATCTTTTTGGGATCAATTTTTACGCCATGCTCATGAATAAAAAACCCAAAAACTTTCCAACCGACTTGCCGAATGCACATTTCAAAGGATTCATCTTAAGTCCGTATTTTTTCATTCTTTCATGTGCCAAACACAAATCGTCCAAATGGAATTTAAAAGCATCCGATTTGACAACAATATCATCAATATAGACTTCAAGTATAATACCGAGTAAATCATGGAAAATTAAATTCAAAGCCCTTTGATATGTGGCACCAGCATTTTTTAACACGAATGTCATCACTGCCCACTCGAATAGACCAAAGAAACCTGGGCAACGAATTGTCGTCTTGGACATGTCCTCTTCGGGCATAAAAATTTGATTGTAGACTGCATTACCATCAAGAAAGTTGATAACCTTATGTCGAGAAGCATCATTAATAAGCATGTCAGCTATTGGCATGGGATACTCATCTTTTGGTGTAGCTCTGTTCAAATCTCTGAAATCAATGCACACTCTTAACTTGCCCGATCCCTTTTTCTCCACTGGTACAATGTTAGAACTCCATTCGGCATACCTGCAAGGTCTAATAAAATTAGCTTTTAGTAAACGAATGATCTCCTCCTTGATTCAGTCATACGTTTTTGGGTTAAACTTTGTGGCCGGTTGTTTGTAAGGCCTAAAACCGGCCTTTATAGGTAACCGATGCTCTACTAGCTCTCGGCTTAAACCTGGCATCTCATGATATTCCCATGCAAAGCACCAAACATATTCTTTCAATAGCCCGATCAACTCAGCTTTACGATCGACTCTCAAATTCTTGTTTACAAAAGTCAACCGAGTGACTCAACCAACTCCTATATCTATTTCTTCTAATGGATCGGCCGACTTAAGACCTTGTCCTAATTTGTCCATGTCATCTAACTCTTCTATAGATTCATACGTATCGTTCTCGCTACACTGATATTTTGCAAGACGTTTCTGCAATCACTCGGAATTAGAATCCCTTTAAACATATCATACCATGGAGCCGATTGCCTCCAACCGGCTTTAAAGAAACTGGCACAAAACCATTCTTCGTAACCTAAGAAAATCAAACTCTTATAGGTCGCACCCTGTAAAGCACGTAGCATTGGGATGTTGCCAATCCACTCATGCATCGGCCAAAGCAACACAAGCCAATTTATCTGCATGAATAACTTCCACTTTATCATCAACCCACTGAATTAAGAACTGGTGCATAGTAGATGGCACACACTAGTTTGCATGAACCCAATCGCGTCCTAAAATCACGTTGTAATTACCTTGCACCTCGGTGACAAAGAATGCAGTAGCCAAAGTTTTGCTTCCGACTATAAGCTCCACAAACACCACACCTTTGGCATCAGTTTTTTTTTGCCTTCAAACCCATTGAGCCCCATATTGGTCTCGATTAATTTGTCATGGGGCAAACCCAATTTCTTGAAGACCGAATAGGGCATGAGATTCACCACAACGCCACCATCAACAAGCATCTGAGTGAATGGTGATCCACTGATATGACCTCTAAGGTACAATGGTTTCAAGTGCGTCACTTGTTCTTTTGGCTTCTTGAATATTGCATTTTTAGGTCCAAAATCAAGTTGAGCCACCTCCCCTTCTTCATCCACAGCACGAAACTCAGCGGGTAGATAGTACACCATATTGATATCCATACCTTCATAGACTGGTGTAGGCTCATAGTCCAAAATATCATCTCCATCCTCAAGCATGCCCACCGACTCCGAAATATCTCCAAGTGAAGAAGTAGTAAAAGGTGAAGTCCATGATGTAATAGCGGCTGCATCATCCTACATTGGTGGTGTAGGTGTTGCTGTGATAGGTGTAGAAGCCGCTGCATCTTGCATTTGTTTAGGCTTCCATACTTGTTTCGTAGGCACCATGGGCCGAGTATCATTGAACAATTTATCTCTTTGCTTGTCAGCCTCTCGTTCTGCCATCTCTTGATTCCTTAACCTTTGTAGTTTCCTCTTTTGTGTTTTCGTTAGCCCTGGAGGACACCACTTCGGCTGAGTGTATCTAGGATCTCGTTGTTTGACTTGGCTATTACTGGCATCATGATCATTAGGCGAATGCTTTCGCACGATAGCGAGTATCAGCTCAGTCGGATTGCTATGCAGAGTCGGCTGTTGTATGGTGAATGTTTTATCTCCCAAGATGAGTGAGTCGGCGTTCACTTTTTCCTTGCCTTTTCCTGACTCCACTTCTGCAACACTTGGCAACTTGACACACCACTCTTATTGACTTTTCTGGCCTCCGAAGGTTTCACTCGGGCGCACCCTTTTACTCGGACGAAATCCACTCAGACGTTCAACTGAGTAGAATCCACTCGGCCGTATTCTTTCATTCATATAACTTACACCCGGATGCAGTCTTACACTCGGATAATTTCCACTCGGCGGCACATTTTGACCAACCGAATGATGGACACCAATATTCAGTCTGTTTTCATACGAGTATCCAAGTCTATCCCAAACAGGCTGTCGTTGTTCTTGTGGAAACGGTACCCTCGATCCAGTTGGTTTTGCATACCGACTGAACATATCAGTTGTTGGTGACCTTGGTCGCTTCAGGTATGATGACCGATTAGAGCTAGAACCGGTCGATTGATTGGCATACTTGGACAGCAACATGTCAAAAGTTGGTTTGACCCACTTACGATGTACCTTGCCTTCATTCATCTTCCACCTGCTAACTTCTGAACTCTTGGGCTTAAAAACATGACATGAGTGTTCCCTTGTACTTGTGGTCGCCCCCTGAGTGTAGGATTACTGACGTTGATCTTAATTATCTCCTTTCCACCGGGTTGTTTGTCAACCATAACTTGTCTCCCCAAGACATTGTTACCCTCCTTGCTTTTCGTGGGCTCACATATGACAACATTTGACTTATTAGCAGATTCGGCTACCTTCGGCAGAATGAGCAGTTTCCTCCCTGCTGCAGCAACAAAAGTCCTTCCCTGGCGCTTAGGAATTCTTCTTGTTACTTCTCTGATTTGCGTTAGTTTTTCCCTTGAATAGGAAAGGGTGATGCAGCAGAGGAGCAGTACGTATTTCCCTCAGTTTGAGAACCAAGGTATCAATCCAGAAGGAGGGCCTCGTCAAGTCCAAAGTACCTGCGCAAACACAAACAAGCTTGCACCCAACGCTTCAAAGGGGTTGTCAATCCCTTCAAGATTGTTTGCAAAGTGAGATCTGAAGGCAGAAAGTCCAACGAAGTAAAAAGTGTAAGGCTGAAAATATGGTGTCGAGTAGACCCTCGGGGCCATAGTGTTCACTAGAGGCTTCTCTCATAATAGCAAATATCATGGTGGGTGAACAAATTACTGTCGAGCAATTGATAGAACCGCGCAAAGTCATGACGATATTTAAGGCAATGATATAGCATATAGGCATCACGTCCGAGACAAGTAGACCGATACTTTCTGCATCTACTACTATTACTCCACACATCGACCGCTATCCAGCATGCATTTAGTGTATTGAGTTCATGACGAACAGAGTAACGCTTTAAGCAAGATGACATGATGTAGAGGGATAATCTCAAACCAATGATGAAAACCCCATCTTTTTACCCTTGATGGCAACAACACGATACGTGCCTCGCTACCCCTTCTGTCACCGGGTGAGGTCACCGCACGGTATGAACCCAAAACCAAGCACTTCTCCCATTGCAAGAATCATAGATCTAGTTGGCCAAACAAAACCCACAACTCGAAGAGAATTACAAGGATATGAAATCATGCATAAGAGAGATCAGAAGAAACTCAAATAAGATTCATAGATAATCTGATCATAAATTCACAATTCATCGGATCTCGACTAACAAACCGCAAAAGAAGATTACATCGGATAGATCTCCATGAAGATCATGGAGAACTTTGTATTGAAGATCCAAGAGAGAGAAGAAGCCATCTAGTTACTAGCTATGGACCCGTAGGTCTATGGTGAACTACTCACGCATCATCGGAGAGGTAATGGTGTTGATGAAGAAGCCCTCCTATCCGAATCCCCCCTCCGGCAGGGCACCAGGACGTGCCCTAGATGGGATCTTGCGGAGACAGAAGCTTGCGGTGGCGGAAAAGTAATTGCGGTCATCCCTTGATTTTCTTGGGAATATTTGGGAATATATAGGTGCAAGATCTAGGTGAGGGGACCTCCAGGGGGCCCACAAGCCTGGATGGCACGGACCCCCTGGCCGCGGGGTGGGGGCTTGTGGGGCCCATGGGGCTCTTCTGGCTTGGCTCCCAAGTCCCCCGATCTTCTTCCGTTCCAAAAAAAATCTTTTCGGGGATTTTCTTCCGTTTGTACTCCGTTTCAAAATCTCCTCTAAAAGGGGTCAAAAACATGGAAAAAACAGGAACTGGCACTTGGCACTGAATTAATAAGTTAGTCCCAGAAAATAAATAAAAGGCATGCAAAACATCCAAAGTTTGACAAGATAATAGCATGAAACCATCAAAAATTATAGATACGATGGAGACGTATCAAGCATCCCCAAGCTTAACTCCTGCTCGTCCTCGAGTAGGGAAGTGATAAAGAATGAAATTTTGATGTGGGATGTTACCTAGCATAGTTCTCCTTTGCAACTTCTTTCACGTGGCATGAACGTTCAGATCCGTAAGATTCAAAACAATAGTTTGTCATTGACATGAAAACAGTAATACTTCAACCAAACTAGCAAAGTAATAATGAAGTTTCAAAATAACAAGGCCAAAGAAAGTTATCCCTACAAAATCATATAGTGTGGCTATGCTCCATCATCCTCACACAACTAATGTAAATAATGCACAACCCTGGAATTGGCCAAGTAATTGTTTTCGCACTCTTACTTTCTCAAAAAATTTATAACTATCATGCAATACATGAGCGCGAGCCATGGATATAGCACTATAGGTGGAATAGAGTGTGGTGGTGGTTGTTAGACAAAAAAGGAGATGGTCACATTGAATCGTCGTATCAAAAGGCTATGGAGATGCCCATTAATAGATATCAATGTGAATGAGTAGGGATTGCCATACAAGAGATGCACTAGACCTATAAGTATGTGAAAGCTCAAGAGGAAAACTAGTGGTAGTGCATCCAACTTGCTTGCTCACGAAGACCTAGGGAAACTTTGAGGAAGCCCATCATTGGAATATACAAGCCAAGTTATAAAATGAAGATTCCCACTAGCATATGGTAGTGACAAAGCAAGAAGCTCTCAATCAAGAAGAACACGGTGCTAACATGAAGCACAAGTGTGGAAAAAGATAGTAGCATTGTCCACTCTCTCTTTTTCTCTCATTTCTTTTATTTTTTGGGCTCTTAGGCCTCTTTTTTCTTTTCTCTCTCTTTTTTTGGGCTCTTTGGCCTTTTTTTATTTCCTCACATGGGATAATGCTCTAATAATGATGATGATAAAACTTTTAGTTACTCAAAGCTCAAAGATCACAATGATGATGACTCCAAAGGAAATGCCTCCGATAGTGTACCGGGATGTGCAACGATCTAGTATGATCATGCAATGGCAATATGAGAGTGACGGCACAAGTCATGAGACGGAACGGTGGGAGTAGCATGGCACTATATCTCGGAATGGCTATGAAATGCCATAGTAGGTAGGTATGGTGGCTGGTTTGAAGAAGGAATTTGGTGGGTTTGTGCACCGGCGAGAATTGCGCGGCACTAGAGACGCTAGCAATGGTGGAAGGTGAAAGTGCATCTATACCATGGGCTCACATTAGTCATGAAGAACTCACATACTTATTGCGAAAGTTTTTATTAGTAATCGAAACAAAGTGCTAAACGCATACTCCGTGGGGAAGGGTTGGTAGGTGCAAACCATCACGTGATCCCGACCTCAACACAAAGGATGACAATCAAAAGATCAATTATGCTCCGGCTTCCTAACATAGCGGTTCACCATACGTGCATGCTACAGGAATCACTAACTTCAACAGAAGTATTTCTAGATTGACAACACCCTACTAACATAACTCTCAATATTACCGAATCCACGTCTCAAAACTAATTGAGAGGAATCAAAACTTCTCTTTCTATTCAATGCACATGAAGATGGAGGTTTTTGCATCCTCTTTGGGTACCTAGCACATTTGGGACTACTTTCATAGCATAAGCCAACTACCAAATCACGCACCGTCGTGCTCTAAAAGATATAAGTGAAGCACAAGAGAAAAAGTATCTAGCTCAAAAGATATAAGTGAAGCACTAGAGCAAAAGTATCTAGCTCAAAAGATATAAGTGAAGCACTATGAGCATTCTAGCAAAATCACGATGAGTGCATGTCTCTCACTCTCAAAAAGGTGTGCAGCAAGGATGATTGTGACACAACAAAAAGAAAAGACTCCTAAGATACAAGACGCTCCAAGCAAAACACATATCATGTGGTGAATAAAAATTTAGCTCCAAGTAATGTTACCGATGGATTGAAGACGAAAGAGGGGATGCCTTCCCAGGGCATCCCCAAGCTTAGGATTTTTGGTGTCCTTGAATTTGGCTTGGGATGCCTTGGGCATCGCCAAGCTTGAGCTCTTTCCACTCCTTAATTATCTCTTTGTCCATGAGAACGTCACCCAAAACTTGAAAACTTCACAACACAAAACTTAAACAGAAACTTGTGATAACATCAGTACAAGAAAACAAACTACCACTTCTTTTGGTACTGTAGCAAACTTGAATTCCATCTATATTGATGATGGGCTACTGTATTCTCACTTTTCCATGGCTAGTACTCCCCGACTAACCATAGTTTCATCAAAACAAACAACCAACTCAACAAAAACAGAATCTGTCAAAAACAGACCAGTCTGTAGCAATTTGTATACTTCGTATACTTATGTTACCTCAATAACTCTGAACAATTACGACGGTCTGGGGAAAAAGCATATCAATCAGCAGAAAAAAGAATCAACTCAAAAGTTCTTTCTGAATAAAAATGAAAAATCATCTCGTGAGCGAAAAGTTTCTATCTTTTTCCAGCAGGATCAAACAACCATTACCAAGACTAGTCATAAAGGTTTTGCTTGGCTCAAACACAAAAAACACAATCACAATCGAATTATGAGAGTGTGGACGCAACAAAACAGAAAGCAAAAAGGTAATTTCATTGGGTTGCCTCCCAACAAGCGCTATTGTTTAACGCCCTTAGCTAGGCATGGGAGCGATAGAATCACGTATCGTCGTCTTTGGTGCTCAAACCGTAAGTGACCTTCATCATGGATTCATAAGGCAATCTTATTTTATTTATAGGAAAGTGTTCCATGCCCTTCCTTAAAGGAAATTGAAATCTAATATTCCCTTCCTTCATATCGATGATAGCACCGATAGTCCTTAGGAAAGGTCTACCAAGAATAATAGGGCATGTAGGATTGCAATCAATGTCAAGCACAATGAAATCCACGGGTACATAGTTCCTATTTGCAATAATAAGAACATCATTGATCCTTCCGATGGGTTTCTTGATAGTAGAATCAGCAAGATGCAAATTAAGAGAACACTCTTCAATCTCATTAAAACCCAGAATATCACATAAAGACTTTGGAATCGCACAAACGCTATGACCCAAATCACACAAAGCATTGCGCTCATAGTTTTTGATTTTTATTTTGATGGAAGGTTCCCACTCATCATGAAGCTTTCTAGGGATAGAGGCTTCCAATTCAAGTTTCTCTTCAAGAGCTTTTATCATAGCTTCGACAATATGATCGGTAAAGGCTTTGTTTTGGCTATAAGCGTGTGGAGAGTTCAACATGGATTGCATCAAAGAAATGCATTCAATCAAGGGGCAACTATCATAATTGAATTCCTTGAAATCCATGGTAGTAATATCATTACTACTCAAAGTTTTAACGTCTTCTACTCCACTTTTAATGCTTTTAGCATCAAGATAGATGGACTTCGAATCATTGGGGCACTCTTCAACCAAAGTGGATTCATATCCAGCCCCATAATCATTATGTCTGACACAAGAAAACAAAGATTCAATGGGAGTCACACCAAGCACTTTAAGATCTTCGTGATTCTCATCACAGGAACACGCCTTTTTAAGCCATTCATGTCTAGCACGAATTTGGGCGGTTCTTTCTTGGCTCTCAATCATGGAAACACGCATAGCTTTCAAAGTTTCATCCATGTTGATTTTGGGAGGAGCACATCTAACTTTCAAAGCATCAACATCACAAGAAATCCTATCAACGCTCTTAGCCAAATCGTCAATTTTGAGTAGTTTTTTCTCGACGGACGCATTGAAAATCTTTTGAGAATTGATGAATTCTTTGATGTTACTCTCTAGATCAGAGGGTAATCTATTGTAATTTCCATGGGTATTGTTGTAGGAGTTGCCAAAGTTATTAGAGAAGTTACTAGGAAAAGGCCTAGAAACATAGTTTCTTCTAAAAGTGTTGTTGTTGCCAGAGTTATTCCTACCAACAAAATTAACGTCCAAGCTAGCATTGCTACTCTCAATCAAAGAAGACAAAGGCATATAATTAGGATCCAAAGGAGCACTTCTACTAGCAACAAAATTCATTAACTCATCCATCTTAGCACTCAATGAGTTAATTTCTTCTATACCGTGTACCTTCTTACTACTAGGTGACCTTTCAGTGTGCCACTGAGAGTAGTTCATCATGATGTTGTGAGAGAGCTTTGTGGCATCTCCTAACGTGATTTCCATGAACGTTCCACCTGAGGCGGAGTCGAAGATATTTCTAGAAGCGAAATTCAAGCCAGCGTAAAAGATTTGAATAATCATCCAAAGACTCAAGCCATGAGCGGGACAATTTCTAATCATTAGTTTCATTCTCTCCCAAGCTTGTGCAACATGTTCATGATCAAGTTGATTGAAATTCATGATATCATTACACAGAGAGATGATCTTAGCCGGCGGAAAATACTTGGATATATAAGCATCTTTGCACTTATCCCAAGAATCGATACTATTTTTGGGCAAAGAAGAAAACCAAGTTTTTGTGCGATCTTGCAACGAGAAAGGAAAAAAGCTTCAATTTAATCACGTCATTATCCACATCTCTTTTCTTTTGCATATCGCAAATCTCAATGAAGGTATTGAGATGGGATGCGACATCTTCACTAGGAAGGCCAGAGAATTGCTCTTTCATAACAAGATTCAGCAAAGCGGCATTGATTTCGTATGACTTCACACTAGTGGCGGGAGCAATCGGAGTACTAATAAAATCATTATTATTAGTATTCGAGAAGTCACAAAGCTTGGTGTTTTTGTTCATGGTGACTTCAGCAAGCAAGCTAGCACACAAGCACACAAAAAGCGGGCGAGAAAAAGGGCGAACGAAACGTCGCACGAAAAGGCGAACGAAAAAGGCAAATTGGTGAAGTGGGGGAGAGGAAAACGAGAGGCATCTCGCAAACAAACTAAATGAAATAGATGAGTTTGCGACACCTACACTACTGGAATCCAGAAATTTGCCGTCAGCCAGTTCTTTACCGTCTGCTGGCTGACGGCAAAGAACCTCTCTGCCATCAGTTGGCACAATACAGACGGCAAAGAACTGACACATGGCAAAAATACTATTTGCCATGTGTGGGTCCTTTGCCGTCTGCCAGCAGACAGCAAAGAGCCCCAGGGCAGACGGCAAAGGGGACGCGTGGGTCCCATGCCTGCCGTGTCCGAAATCCGGGGGCCTTTGCCGTCCGCGGGCCTTTGCCGTCTGCCATACGGCCCTTTGCCGTCGGGGGGCGGACGGCAAAGGGGCAGCCCTATAACGGCCGTTACCCCCCCCCCTCGCTCATTTTCTCTCTCTCTCTCTCACCCCGACCACTCTCTCTCTCCACGGCGGCGACCCCCTCCCCGCGAGATCCCCTCCCCGCGGCGAGCCCACCCCCCCCCCCCGGCGAGCCCACCCCCCCGGCGACCCCCTCCCCGTGGGATCCCCTCCCCGAGAGGGCACCTCCCCTGCGGCGCGCCCCCTGCCGCCGCCGCCCCCTGCCGCCGCCGCCCCCTGCCACCGCCCCCTGCCGCGCGCCCGCGCCACCTGCATTGCGCCCCCTGCCGTCGCCGCCTCCTGCCGCCGCCGCCCCATGCTGCGCGCCACCTGCATTGCGCCCCCTGCCGTCGCCGCCCCCTGCCGCCGACGCCCCCTGCGGCGAGCCCCCAGCCGCGCGCCCGCTGCCGCCGCCGCCCCCTGCCGTTGAGTTTTTCCGGTTTTTCTTTTTAAAAAGGTTAATTACTTTAGTTAGTTTATTAGGTTAGTTTTTTTATTATATATAGGGTAATTTAGTTAGTTTATTTGGTTAGATTATTAGGCTAATTAGGTTAGTTAGTTAGGTTAGAAGAAAAAAAGCAGAAGGAAAAAAAGCAGGAGAAGAAGAAGAAGAAGAAGAAGAAGAAGAGGAGGAGGAGGAGGAGAAAAAAGAAGAAGAAGAAGAAGAAGAAGAAGAAGAAGAAGAAGAAGAAGAGGAGAGGAGGAGGAGGAGGAGAAAGAGGAGGAGAAAGAAGAAGAAGAAGAAGAAGAAGAAGAAGAAGAAGAAGAAGAAGAAGAAGAAGAAGAAAAAGAATAGGAGGAGAAAAAGAGGAGGGGGAGTAGGAGGAGAAAAAAGAAGAAGAAGAAGAAGAAGAAGAAGAAGAAGAAGAAGAAGAAGAAGAAGAAGAAGAAAAAGAGGAGAGAGGAGAAGAAGAAAGAAGAGGAAAAGGGAACCCCGGCACCCCGAAACTGACCCTCGACCCCCGACCCCTGATGCCCGACGTCACTGACCCCCGACCATCGACCTCCGACGCCACTGACCCCCGACCCCCGACGCCACTGACCCCCGACGCCACTAACCCTCGACCCCCGACGCCACTGCCCCCGACCCAGACCCTCGGCCCACGACTCCCGACCCCCGACGCTCGACGCCACCAACCCCCGACCCCCGACGCCACTGACACCCGACGTCACTGACCCTGGACCCCCGACGCCACTGACCCCCCACAACCGACGCCACTAACCCCCCGACCCCCGATGCCACCGACCCTCGACGGCACTGACTCCCGACGCCACTAAGCCCCGACCCCCGACACCTCTTCTGCCTTCTTTTGAACGAGAAGGTGCTTTTCGGCCTTCCAGAGGCCCACGGGGTCATAGTTTTGTAAATTATGAGTTAGGTCACATATTTTCCGATCATGTTAATTATAAAAACATCGTATTTGTGTTGATCGGGTGAATTTCAATGTGCAGTTGTTCGACGACCTCCACGTGCGTTGGACGAGCTCTGCCCTTGCGTTTGTTGGTGAGCACAAATGACTTCTCCTCCTACCCCCTTAATTTGCTCTGTCCCGGTCTTCGTGCCGATGAAACTTGCTAGCTATAGGTTTCTTCAATCATGAGTATGCGTGACCAGTATGCATCTCCCGTTCGAAAGGGTGACATCTATAAATATGCATTTCTTTGCATATTTATAACCGCCATCCTTTCGAATTGTCCAAAATTATCCATGGACAGCCCGAGTATGTGTAGATTGGGTTTGTTTTCCCGTATGCTGTGCTCCGGATCCGATGCGGAATTTCGTCAGTGCCTCCCCTGTTGTTCTCCGGGTACACATCCTCTCTGCTTATTGCCGAGACGTGTATCAGGAGAACAGCGGGGAGGTGCTGCCGAAATTCTGCGTCGCATCTGGAGCAGAGCATGGGAAAACGAACCCAGTCTACACATACTCGGGTGGGATTAGGACCTATCTTTACCTATTAGCGTGTAGGTTGCATGGACGTAATAAAACTGACAAACTTGATTAGCGTATGAATATAGATGATGAATTATGTATTTATTTCTTGTGCCCCCATAGGTAGCTAGGCAACATGAGTGATCGTGCTTGGATGTACACTGGTCACCCTAGTCAGAAAGACATGACCCATGAATGGTTAACAAAAACCAGGGGGTTTGTGAGAGCCGCATTTGCAAATGGCCAGCAAAAAACATGGTGCCCCTGTCCCAACTGCGACAACTGGAAAAAGCAGACAGAGTTTGAAATGGGTAAACACTTGCAGAAGTGGGGTTTTACGCCTAATTATACGGTGTGGACTTTTCATGGTGAGTCTGACCAACGTGCCAGAGCTGAGGTGATTCGTCGTCGCACCGACGAGCATGGTACCGGGATTGAAGACATGGTGCAAGACTTTGATGATGCTCGGGATTCGGACGATGAGATGGAGGAATCTGCAAAGGCCTTCTATGAAATGCTGGAGTCTTCAAAACGTCCTCTCCACGAGCAGACTGAGCTTTGTCAGCTGGATGCCATCGCGCAAGTAATGGCTCTGAAGGCTCAATTCAACCTAGGCAGAGAATGCTACGACGCGATGATGACGATATTTGGACGCTTTCTACCCAAAGGCCATGTACTGCCTGCAAACCTGTACCAGTCAGAGAAAATCCTCCGTGTACTTAAGATGCCCTATGAGAAGATACATGCCTGTGAGAATGGATGTGCCTTATTTAGGCTTGAGTATGCGGCCTTGAACTATTGCCCCATTTGCAATTCTTCCAGGTATATTTTGGTAGACAACGGCATGGGTGAGAAGAATCAGACCAAAATCCCCATTAGTGTTCTTCGATATCTGCCAATCGTACCAAGACTTCAACGTCTTTTCATGGTCGGAGAGACGGCCAGACAGATGACATGGCACAAATTGGGCAAAAGAACCGAACTAGATGCGGATGGGAACAAGATGCTGGTACACACTTCAGATGGTTTTGCGTGGAGGCACTTCGATGCATTACATAAGGATAAATCGGAAGATCCAAGGCAACCTAGAGTTGCCATCAGCACGGATGGGTTCAATGTGTATGGTATGACGGCAGCACAATACAGTTGTTGGCCTGTATTTGTCATTCCACTAAATTTGCCACCCGGAGATATTATGAAAAGAAAGAACATTTTCCTGACGTTGATAATTCCAGGCCCCAACTATCCGGGGAAGAATATGAATGTGTACATGCAACCGCTTAAGGATGAGTTGCAAGAAGCCTGGGATAATAGGATCAAGACCTACGACGCGGTTACCAAAACAAATTTCAAAATGCATGTGTGGTACATGTACTCGACGCATGATTATCCGGCGTTTGCGCTATTCGCTGGCTGGTGTGTGCATGGAAGGTTCCCGTGCACCACATGCAAGGCAGCTCTTCAGTTCCGTTGGCTGCAGGCTGGTCGCAAGTATTCTTGCTTCGACATGCATAGACAATTCCTGGATCCTGACCATAAGTTCAGAAAAGACAAGAAGAATTTCATCAAAGGTAGAGTTGTCAAAAACACTGCACCAGCTGCGTTGACAGGCCAACAGACCCTTGATCAGTTAAACGCTCTCGAGCCCGATCCTTTGCGTCCAGGATACTTCAAAGGGTATAATACGGAACATGCCTGGACTCACAAGTCATGCTTATGGGATCTCCCTTACTTCAAAGACCTCCTTTGCCCACACAACATTGACGTGATGCACACTGAAAAGAATATTGCGGAGGCCATTTTTGGTACATTGTTCGGCATAGAGGGGAAGTCAAAAGATAATCCTAAGGCTAGAATCGACCTGGAGGCTCTATGTGATAGACCGTTGCAAAACTTGCGACAACGGAAAGGAAAGAAAAGCATAGCGAAGCCAAAGGCATGGTTCAATCTTGAAAGGCCAGCTATGAGGGAAATGCTATTGTGGGTGAAAATGCGGTTGATGTTCCCCGATGGGTATGCTGCGAATCTAAAGAGGGGAGCGAGTCTTGAGAAATTGAAAATATTTGGGCTCAAGAGTCATGATTGGCACATATGGATTGAGCGGGTAATGCCGGTGATGTTGCGTGGCTTTATCCCTCAGGATGAATGGCTAGTACTGGTAGAGCTGAGCTATTTCTTCCGTTCTCTTTGTGCGAAAGAACTATCGCCTGGCGTGCTAGATGAAATGGAAGAGTTGGCGCCGGAGTTGGTCTGCAAATTAGAAAAGATCTTTCCACCGGGCTTCTTTAATCCAATGCAACATTTGATTTTGCATCTCCCGACCGAGGCAAGAATGGGGGGCCCATTCAAAATCGATGGTGCTACTCAACTGAGAGGATGCAGAAGACGCTTCGAGCTAAGTGTAAAAATAAACGTAGAATTGAAGCATCGATGGCCGAGGCATTCATTACTGAGGAGGCGGCAAACTTCGTGACAGCACACTACGAAGCCAAAAATTATCATTTGCATAACCCGAAGCCTCGGTACAATGATGGCGATCGAGAAAAAGTTCGATCCAACCTCAGCCTATTCAAAGGTAAGCTCGCACCATCCGGTGCTTCGAAAGGGAAATCGTTGGATGTCGAAGAATAGCGGACCATTTCATTGTATATCTTCACCAACCTAACAGAAGTGCGGCCGTACATCGAGTAAGTTCTCGGTAATTTATTGTTCCGCAACTTCTAATTGCTTTGAACCACTCTTATTCCCGGATATTTGATATAGTCGATACGTCGCCGAATTCTCGGATGGAGCGGTCATCGAAAAGGATTCCGTCGAAGAGTATGAGCTTCTCGCAAAGCATGGAGGCGACTATCCTGGTTTCATCTCTTGGTTCAAACAAAGGGTAATTAATTACCATTAAGGGCCCATTTGACTTATTGGTCTAATTTGCGGCTAATGCATCCATTCTTTCGTATTAAACTTGTAGGCTGATGTAGAGTCTATGGACGCCGAGTTGAGACAAGTCGCTAATGGTTTTGACTATAAGGTCCGTTCATTTGACAAATACAACATCAACGGGTATCACTTTCGTACCTTTGGCAAAGAGCTATCTATGCCCGACTTAAAGACTACAAATTGTTCTGTCTCTGCTATCGGCGAAGGAGACACCGAGTATTATGGAAGGGTTGAAGCAATTTATGAACTTCTATTCTATGGTGAAAACCCACCGACCGTCGTAGTCTTCAAATGTTATTGGTTTGAGCCGAGGGAGACTAGAAGGACTCATGAACATATAGGACTAGTCGAAATCAACCAAAACACCCACTTAGATGTTCCTGATGTCTATATTACGGCTCAACAGGCGACACAAGTTTTCTATCTACCGTGGGCCTGCCAAACTGATCCAAATCTCAAAGGTTGGGATGTCGTTTATGAAGTGCCACCACATTTTAGACCACCTACCCTCAATGAAGAGGATTACGAACCTCACATTAACCCAGACACATATGAAGGAGAATTCTTCCAAGAAACACGTATGTCCAAGAAACGTTTCAAGAACCGCTCTACTTCACCCCAGAACATTGAAGTAGACAGCGACAGTGAATCCGTCTTAACCCCTGAGCCCGAAGAGGAAGATCTGGAAGAAGAAGAGGTTACTGCTGCGGATGACCTGTCACTTCTTGACCGATTACATATTGGTGGCCTTCCACATGTTCTTCTAGATAGTGATGATGATGGTGCATTTATTGATGATAGTGATGATCATGATGCATTTATTGACCCCGAAGCATATATAGATGAGGACGATTGTTATTAGTTCATGTCAGGTATTCAACTATTATACTATATATAAATTTTGAGTTCATGTTAGGTATTCAATTTTTATTAGTCATGTTGGTATTTATGTTGTACTAATTTCATTTACTCTTTGTCATGACAGGTGTTGAAAGATGGTGGGAAAGGGTCGAAAGCATGCCGTGGCTGCTTCTTCGTCGGCGGGTGATGGGATGGGTACTTCCATTCCTGCCTCGCCTCTTCGGAGAGTGTTGCTCTCTACTATGCAAGGAGCGGCCCCCGTGAGAGGAGGTCGACCACCCGCGAAGCCGAGAGGCACTAAAGGTACACGTTGTATTCATGTTGGTATTTATGTTGTACTCATGTTGTATGCATATTGGTATTTATATACATTTTATTACTCATGTTGGTATTTATGTTGTACTAAA
This sequence comes from Hordeum vulgare subsp. vulgare, assembly GCF_904849725.1. Classification (NCBI taxonomy): domain Eukaryota; kingdom Viridiplantae; phylum Streptophyta; class Magnoliopsida; order Poales; family Poaceae; genus Hordeum; species Hordeum vulgare. The sequence goes on from NC_058519.1 coordinate 224,275,590, forward strand.
GGTACACGTGGCCGCGGGAGAGGTAGGGCTACACGGTCTCCGCCACCACCCCAAGCTGATTCACCTGAGCACAGGAGGACTTCTAGGGTGGATTCGTCTGAGGTGGAGGCTACACGGTCTCTGGTTCACGAGCCTCGGGTCGACGAGCCTCAGGTCGACGAGCCTTTGACCCACGAGACTCGTGTCCTAGAGGCTTCCTTCCACACGACCGCGGAGCACAGCAGGGATGAGGGTACGTCCCAAGAGACCCAGTGGGATCCCTGGCCAGAGCCAACTGGCCATGCTGGTAGCGACGAGGAGCTGGGTGAGGGGGATACCGTCTACCAGCGTGGTAGTTCGGGGCTCCCGCTCGTGCCAGCGACCCCCGAGCAGAGGTGCTCGATTAGGCCAAATGGGGACAAGTAAGTTAATTTACTCTTATTTAACCTTTTGCCTTCGCGTTTTCTCAAATATCTAATGTTTTGGCTTTAATTTGTCATACTGTAGGGGTTGGATTGTTGCCAAGGGTGTCCGCAAGCCCAACAGCGTCCTCGGTGTTCTTTACCGTCAAAACTTCCCAGGGTTTGTTACGTTCCCCGGTCGGGAGCGAGAGGTAGGGATGACCTGGGAGCACTACTTGGGTGCCCCGGCCCCGCCGGAGGTGGAGATCGACGGTGTTTTGTGTGACACGAGGGCGGACATGGTGATCCGAAAGTTCTGGGTAATTTCTCTTTCACACAATTATAAATTAACCATAGCTATTTATTGTACTAATCGGTGTTGTCTCGTTTGCAGACCTTCTACAGGTGTGAGGAGGGATACGAGGACGAGCGGCAAAGGTTATCGAAACCGAATGTCGCCGCCTACTTCAAAACTTCTGGCACGAGGCTCGGGTGCAGGCTGTTCGAGACTACTATGCCACGCGGCGTATTAGGATTGATAAGGCGAAGTGTCGTGATGCTAAGATGGAGAAGGAGCATTACATGAAGGTAATTACATATTATTAAGGCTTTGTAGTTAGTTTCCTTGATTTGGTTCTTACGCACTCAAATTTCTCTTTATTAACTTAGGTGCCCCCTAGATGGTGTGTGGATAAGATGGATTGTTGGGAGGCCTTGGTGGACCAGTGGTGCTCCGAAACGTGGGAGACCAGCCACAACAACGCCAAGGAGAGGCGTGGCAAAATGGTTGGCGTGCCACACCATCAAGGGAGCGTCAACTTAATCCAATTTGGCGAGAACTGGGTATGTGGTTTGCTTCATGCCTCATGCAATTCATTCTTAATGCTATCTTGAGCCCTTTACCAATACAATTTTCTGCTCTCTCTCTTTTAGGCGCGTCACAATAAGACGGAGGCGCCACAGATGTACGACCTGTATGCGATGGCCCATACTGCCTCGTACAATAAGGTCAAGGCATTCTGTGAGTCTGACCTCGAGCATCCAGAAAACTTCACCAACATCTCCTCCCACGACAAGCTCGTGAAGTACAGAGATCACGGGAAGGCGAGGAAAGGGGAGGACTTTAACCCGAGCGAGGGGCCTATTGATCCAGAGCTGGTGATGATAGCTGGCAACGGGAGGCCCCATTGCTCGATCGCCATTGGAGACGGCCTTATACGTTGTCCTAGCACTCTCCGGCAGATAAAGGCACGCCAAACGAGCTCTTGTCCGGAGATAACACGTCGTCCACGGCCAGTCGAGCTCGCCATCGAGGTTAGTTTAATGGACTCAACTATCTTTCCGCATTATGTTGTGCGTTGGAACCAATATGATTACATTGCTAACAGTGAGTTGTGTTGCAGGCTGCTATTCAGAAAGAGAGAGCGGCAATGCAGGCGGCTATGGCGGAGAAGGATAAGGAAATTAGGGAGCTGGAGGAGAGGACGACTGCATTGGTGGAGGCGGAGAGGGCACGGAATGAAGCGTCTACCAGGGCCATATACGAGCTCTTCGTGGTAAGTTTCTTCTTCATGTTATTTCAAATCTTGCATTTGAATGTCCGTTTCATTAATAAATAAAAAGTTTGACTTATCGAAAACAAATGTAAAGTCTATGTGCGAGAAGAACGGCCAAGTCCCTCCTCCGATGCCAGTCATTAACGTGGCGGGGACGGTGAGTTTCATTTCAGTGGAGTGATCTTAAGAGTGTCCTCATGCTAACTACACATTGCAAACGATGTTTGGTGCAGAATATGTCCCGAAACGCATCGCACGACCCTTCTACAGTCGAGCCTTCTCCAGGGCAGCCTTCTCCGGGTGAAACAAGCCAGAGCCACCGTGCTTCACCCTAACTTAGGTATGTTATTTCTAGTGTTTTAATAAAAAATAGCTAGACTTCCATCTAATGACATAATTAGCTTAGTTAGCTCCAAAATAGCTAGACTTCCATCTAATGACATAATTAGCTTAGTTAGCTCCAAAATGGCCTATTTAATAAAAAATGACCTATACTTAGCTAATTATCCTCGAAATGACATAATTAGCTCCAAAAAGGCATTCTTAGCCAATTTAGCCCGAAGAAGGGGACAAGAAGAGAAAAAGAGGAAAATGAAAGGAAGGAAGAGGAAAAAGGAGAAGAAGAAGGAGGAGAGGGAGGAGGAGAAGAAGAAGGAGAAGAAGGAGGAGAAGGAGAAGGAGCTCCTCCTTCCCCTTCTTCTTCCTCCTTCTTCCTCCTTCTCCTTCTCCTTCTTCTTCTCCTTCTCCTTCTTTTCTTCTTCTTCTCCTCTTACTTCTTCTTCTCCTCCTCCTCCTCCTCCTCCTCCTTATTTGACTTCTTCTTCTCTATCTCTTCTTCTACGTAGCTTAGACTTATCCAAGAAAGGCTAAATTGGCTAATTATCCTACGAAATGACATAATTAGCTTAGTTAGCTCCAAAATGTCCTCTTTAATAAAAAATGACCTATACTTAGCTAATTATCCTCGAGATGACATAATTAGCTCCAAAAAGGCATTCTTAGCCAATTTAGCCCGAAGAAGGGGACAAGAAGAGAAAAAGAGGAAAATGAAAGGAAGGAAGAGGAAAAAGGAGAAGAAGAAGGAGGAGAGGGAGGAGGAGAAGAAGAAGGAGAAGAAGGAGGAGAAGGAGAAGGAGCTCCTCCTTCCCCTTCTTCTTCCTCCTTCTTCCTCCTTCTCCTTCTCCTTCTTCTTCTCCTTCTCCTTCTCCTTCTTCTTTTCTTCTTCTTCTCCTCTTCCTTCTTCTCCTCCTCCTCCTCCTCCTCCTCCTTATTTTACTTCTTCTTCTCTATCTCTTCTTCTACGTAGCTTAGACTTATCCAAGAAAGGCTAAATTGGCTAATTATCCTACGAAATGACATAATTAGCTTAGTTAGCTCCAAAATGGCCTATTTAATAAAAAATGACCTATACTTAGCTAATTATCCTCGAAATGACATAATTAGCTCCAAAAAGGCATTCTTAGCCAATTTAGCCCGAAGAAGGGGACCAGAAGAGAAAAAGAGGAAAATGAAAGGAAGGAAGAGGAAAAAGGAGAAGAAGAAGGAGGAGAGGGAGGAGGAGAAGAAGAAGGAGAAGAAGGAGGAGAAGGAGAAGGAGCTCCTCCTTCCCCTTCTTCTTCCTCCTTATTCCTCCTTCTCCTTCTCCTTCTTCTTCTCCTTCTCCTTCTTCTTTTCTTCTTCTTCTCCTCTTCCTTCTTCTCCTCCTCCTCCTCCTCCTCCTCCTCCTTATTTTACTTCTTCTTCTCTATCTCTTCTTCTACGTAGCTTAGACTTATCCAAGAAAGACTAAATTGGCTAATTATCCTACGAAATGACATAATTAGCTTAGTTAGCTCCAAAATGGCCTATTTAATAAAAAATGACCTATACTTAGCTAATTATCCTCGAAATGACATAATTAGCTCCAAAAAGGCATTCTTAGCCAATTTAGCCCGAAGAAGGGGACAAGAAGAGAAAAAGAGGAAAATGAAAGGAAGGAAGAGGAAAAAGGAGAAGAAGAAGGAGGAGAGGGAGGAGGAGAAGAAGAAGGGGACAAAAGGATAAGAAGAAGAAGGAGAAGAAGGAGAAGAAGAAGGAGAAGAAGGAGAAGAAGAAGAAGGAGAAGGAGCTCCCGCTCCTTCTCCTTCTTCTTCTCCTTCTTCTCCTTCTTCTTCTTCTCCTCTTCCTTCTCCTTCTCCTCGTCCTCCTCCTCCTCCTTTTTCTTCTTCTTCTCCTCTTCCTTCTCCTTCTCCTCCTCCTCCTTATTTTACTTCTTCTTCTCTTTCTCTTCTCCTATAGTTAGCTAGGGTTCCACCTAAATGACATAATTAGCTTAGTTAGCTCCTAAATGGTCTATACTTAGCTAATTTCTCTCCGAAATAACCTATATATACACTACTTCATCTAGTATTATTTTTCTAACTTTCTTATTTGTCATTTTGCAGATTACCTTCACTTCACGGGAAGCTTGGTTGATGGAATGCTTGAAGATGATTTCTTGTACCATGGGTTGTATTGAAACTATTGTAGTATATGAATATATGAAACTTTGTATGCACGTGGATGAAACTGGTGTAATATATGGTTTGGTACGGATGTAACTTCCATAATATGTATGCACTATGGATGAGAGTTATTTTAATATGGTGATGAGTACGGAAAGAAATTTATTTATGTCAAATATATATATATATATATATCCTGATTATTGTTAAAAATGATGGATATAACAAAAAATAAATAAAAAAGGGGCTGGTTCCCCTCTTTGCCGTCTCCCAACACATGGCAAAGGGGTGGAGGCAGACGGCAAAGGGGGAATCTGCCCCCTCTCTCTCCCCTCTTTGCCGTCTGCCCCCACATGGCAAAGGGGGGAGGCAGACGACAAAGAGAGAATCTGCCCCCTCTCTCTCCCCTCTTTGCCATCTGCCCCCACATGGCAAAGGGGGGGAGGCAGACGGCAAAGAGAGAATCTGCCCCCTCTCTCTCCCCTCTTTGCCGTCTGCCCCCACATGGCAAAGGGGGGAGGCAGACGGCAAAGAGAGAATCTGCCCCCTCTCTCTCCCCTCTTTGCCGTCCGCCCCCACATGGCAAAGGGGGGGAGGCAGACGGCAAAGAGAGGAGGCCTGCCGTTAACACTTAACGGGGACGTTGCAATATATGCCGTCCCACTTATTTTGCCGTCTGCCCCCTCATGGCAAAGATTCTTTGCCGTCCGCTTTGTGAAAGCAGACGGCAAAGAGCCTCTTCACCGGATTTTTTTACCGTCTACTTTGCCATGAGGGGGCAGACGGCAAAGCCTTTGCCGTCCGTGGTTGCCCCCTTTGCCGTCCGCCTTGGCAGACGGCAAATTTCTGAATTTCAGTAGTGCTACTTGGATCAGTTCTTGGCTTGATCTTCCTCCTCGGCAACGGCGCCAGAAATTCTTCTGCTGCGGCAACAAAAGTCCTTCCCTGGCGCTTAGGAATTCTTCTTGTTAGTTCTCTGATTTGTGTTGTTTTTTCCCTTGAAGAGGAAAGGGTGATACAGCACAGGACCAGTAAGTATTTCCCTCAGTTTGAGAACCAAGGTATCAATCAGAAAGGAGAGCCTTGTCAAGTCCAAAGTACCTGCGCAAACACAAACAAGCTTGCACCCAACGCTTCAAAGGGGTTGTCAATCCCTTCAAGATTGTTTGCAAAGTGAGATCTGAAGGCGGAAAGTGCAACGAAGTAAAAAGTGTAAGGCTGAAAAGATGGTGTGGAGTAGACACTGGGGGCCATAGTGTTCACTAGAGGCTTCTCTCATAATAGCAAATACCACGGTGGGTGAACAAATTGTTGTCGAGCAATTGATAGAACCGCGCAAAGTCATGACGATATCTAAGGTAATGATCTATCATATAGGCATCACGTCCGAGACAAGTAGACCGATACTTTCTGCATCTACTACTATTACTCCACACATCGACCGCTATCCAGCATGCATCTAGTGTATTAAGTTCATGACGAACAGAGTGATGCTTCAAGCAAGATGACATGATGTAGAGGGATAATCTCAAACCAATGATGAAAACCCCATCTTTTTACCCTTGATGGCAACAACACGGTACGTGCCTCGCTACCCGTTCTGTCACTGGGTGAGGTTACCGCACGGTATGAACCCAAAACCAAGCACTTCTCCCATTGCAAGAATCATAGATCTAGTTGGCCAAACAAAACCCACAACTCGAAGATAATTACAAGGATATGAAAACATGCATAAGAGAGATCAGAAGAAACTCAAATAAGATTCATAGATAATGTGATCATAAATCCACAATTCATCGGATCTTGACAAACACACCACAAAAGAAGATTACATCGGATAGATCTCCATGAAGATCATGGAGAAGTTTGTATTGAAGATCCAAGAGAGAGAAGAAGCCATCTTGTTACTAGCTATGGACCCGTAGGTCTATGGTGAACTACTCACGCATCATCGGAGAGGTCATGGCATTGATGAAGAAGCCCTTCGTATCCGAATCCCCCCTACGGCAGGACACCGGGACGTGCCCCAGATGGGATCTTGTGGAGACAGAAGCTTGCAGCGGCGGAAAAGTAATTGCGATCGTCCCTTGATTTTTTTGGGAATATTTGGGAACATATAGGCGCAAGATCTAGGTCACGGGACCTCCAGGGGGCCCTCAAGCCAGGATGGCGCCCCCCCCCCCCGGCCGCGGGGTGGGGGCTTGTGGGGCCCCTGGAGCTCTTCTGGTTTGGCTCCCAAGTCCCCCGATCTTCTTCCTTTCCAGAAAAAATATCTTTTCGGGGATTTTCTTCCGTTTGGACTCCGTTTCAAAATTTCTCTGAAAGGGGTCAAAAACATGGAAAAAACAGGAACTGGCACTTGGCAGTGAATTAATAAGTTAGTCCTGGAAAATAAATAAAAGGCATGCAAAACATCCAAAGTTTGATAAGATAATAGCATGAAACCATCAAAAATTATAGATACGTCGGAGACGTATCACTCCCCTCCAAATCTATGGTGTTCAGAGGAAAAGGTTGTTTATCAAGTTGCATCTCAGAAAAGTTCAATCGTCCTTCGTCTATAGGCGATTGTATCTGTCGTAAAAAAACATTACAATCGTTAGTAGCATGAGAAAAAGAATTATGATACTTGCAATAAGCACGCCGTTTCATCTCTTCAAATGGCAGTAAACTATGAGATATCCTGATAATCTTAGCTTGCGGCAAAGCATCAAATATTGTTTCACACTTAGCAATGTTAAAGGTGAACTTCATCTCTTCATCACGATTCTTATGAATCGGTTTCAGATCATTGCAAGTAAATGGTTTGGTCTTCGATGGCCAAAAAAATTCAGTAGCATAGATGTCACCCTCATCGCCCGAGTGATCACTATCATATGCAACCATATTCATCTTTGGACGATCAGTTTTATATCTATGCACTTCTTTAATATATTTACTTCGGCTTTGCTGAACCAAAGCCCTTTGCAAGACTTGGTTGATACTTAAAAAATCATAGCCTTCTAGCTCTTCTCTTATATGAGTTTTCAAACCATTAAGCACAAGATATGCTAAGTCTCTCTCGGTTCTCACCAAACTATAACACCAGTTTTTTGTATCTCTAAATCCCTTGACGTAATTGGACACCGATTCATCATGCTTTTGTTTAACGGATGTAAGATGCGATAACTTAAGTTCATTGTCGCTGCTATAAAAATGATCATGAAATTTCCGCTCTAGCTACGACCATACACAGATAGAGCCATGTGGTAAGGAAGAAAACCATGAAAATGCAGTACCAGTTAAGGACAAAGGAAACAAACGCACTTTCAATTCATTCAGTGAACCTGCTTGACCTAACTTGGCCAAGTATTGACTAACATGCTCCCATGTGGTTTTTGTGCCCTCTCCATTAAATTTAACAAAATCTGGAATTTTATATCCTGGAGGGCACTGTATTGCATCGAAGTACTCGGGATACGGTTTTTGATAAATCCTATTCCTAGGTAATTCAACACCAAAGTTTTCTCAAAGCATTTTAGCCATCTCCTCTATGAAATTATCTAGGGCATTGTCCGTAGTGGACGATGAAGTTTGCTGAAGTGGCATAGGAGGAGTAGGATTACTAGCGGCACGTAGGAACTATGGTATATATGCCGAACCACAATTCGTCAATGGTCTAGCAACGTTTGGCCCTATAGGTAACGCTTGGCTCGGTGTGACCACCGAACTTGGTATGCTCATGATAGGACTAATGGGTGCAGCTACAATCCGGTTTGTTTGAGCAGGATAATAATTCATCGGCATGGTAGGTGCCGGTGCAATAGGTAAAGACAGATTAGGGTTTTCAGCACCACTCGGCATACCAACATTATGAGCAGATGATTGTGGCATATTTTTCTGAGCACCAGTATTTTCCAGGAAATATTGGTAGACCACATTATTACCATCGGCAATACGACTCTCAATCTCAGGCCATTTCTTAGGACAAAAGGTAGTACTCAGAGGGGGTTTAACCTGCTCAGCTTGAACAGGAGGGAACTTGATTTCTCCAATCGGAGTGATATTGCATTGGCTATCCTTCTTGAAGTTTGCGAGGAAATCCTATAAATCCTTCTCTTTGTGTGCCTTCTTGTAATCCTCATAGGCTTGACGAAGATTGGCTGATAGTTCATCAATCTTGGGCTTAATGATATCATCGGCGTTTACCTCAGATGGGTTGGGCAGATCAGACATGATGGTTGATGATGATGGTTGATCTTTCGTCCCCAGCGGAGTCACCAATAAGTGTGTTGACACATGAACACATCACGCGTACCCTCGACGCCCGGGGTGATGCACCACACCACACGTCGAAGGAGACCCAACGGACAGCGCGATACGCAAGACATCCAGCGGATGCTTTTGAGGACCCGAACCCCCACACGCCAGGGAGGGATCCCGTCAGGGAGTGCGGTGGCTATGGGCTGACCTAGGTCGTTTCGCTCGCCCCTGGAGACTCGGGATTCACAACTCTCAAACTTGAGGAACAACGAAGAACGAGAGATTAAATACGTTGGAGAGACAAAACGTAGATGAAAAAGTAGTATATTGATGTTTCGATTGTGTGTTGTTTCAGTCGGCCATCACCTCCAATATATATAAGAGGCGCCTGGAGTTCTCATACAAGCAAATGATTCATCTAGGCTTTCCTTACAAGAAAATTATAGCACATCACATCCTAGAGTCCTAATTCTAGTCTAATTCGGATTCAGCCCAAATATAGCCCAATCTTCAGTCTTGCTCCTTGCATGGGCCGTGGAATCTGCATATGACCTCCGATGGAGACGGTCCTAACATCAATTTTGTGCTCCTCAATGAGGCCAACAATCCTTATGTTGATCTCTTTCCCAAATAAATCCATCTCGAATACCCCACGAGGTCAACTTTAACTTTGACTCAGCCTCGGTCATGTAGTTGACTGGACCGTCCTAGTGTTGTAGCGTTCCTGCAGGCCGTGTACTATCTCAGATGATAATGTCCTTAAAATAAATGTTGACAATTGCATCGTTACAAACAACTTTCATGTTGAACACTTTTCAATCCGAGGCCATCTAGATGACCATACAGGTCAATCTATACCTTCTGGTTGATTCACTCGGATTTGGAGCCCTTTAGTCCGTCGAGTGTAATTTTTCACTCGCACAACATTTTTTCCACTCGAAATTCTTGTATCTGGATTCCTTGACCCAAGATACACTTGCATTTGGTAACCTTTCACCCGGTCATCAAGCCTTCACTCGGATAACTATATTTTCACTTGGATGAAAAGCTTTTCACTCGGATTTCCCGAATGAAAATATAGCCTGAACTCGTTTCACCTCTGCAGCTGCATACGACCTCGGATTTAGATAATTCATATATTAAAATTGAACAATTCAATGAGACGAAAGCAATCCATGTAGAGCATTCCTTCATCCAAGGTTGTCTTGTAAGCTTAATCGATCAAAAAGGCACTCAGAACATCCAATCATGGCAATCCAAGTGTAATCTGGCCCTCGAAACGATGTTGAACGGCGATGGTCTAACATCAAGGTTGTTTCACTCGGCAATATGAACTTTCTCGTATAAAAACTTCTTATTTGAGTCCATCTTTACTGCATTTTGCATCGTGCCCAAATCAGGTGTCAACACACACTCATCCGGTCCTGCGACAGCTACTCCGAAGGTGCTGTCTGGGGAGGACTTGGGTGCCCAAACCTAGACATGGAGCAACGGGTTCATGCTGGCCATCATGTGAATGTTGAGGGCGCTGAACTTTTTGCTGAAGTCGATGACGGGCTTGGGGTAGAAGGTGGTGACCTTTTTGGCGCTCCTGGTGGCAACAGCTTAGTTCAATCCATTTTTAGAGCAGGTGATGTGCGTCATCACGACACAAGCAAGAGGAGCGTCATGGATCACCTCGAGTACTTCCTGGTCCTTGGTAGAGTCGGAGATAGGCTCCGATGCATTGGTTGTGCTCTCCTATGAAGTGGTTAGTAGTGGTCGATGTTAGACGATGGCGGGCGTACTGGTGGCCTCAGTGACGACATGGGCATCCAATTTCTAGGCAAGGGACCTGTTGTGATGGTGCTGGTGTAGGCATCGAACCTGGAGTTGAGCTGCTTGAGATATTACTCGATCGATGGATCCATGGTTGACTCCATCGATTGTGCTGGTGAAAAAAATTGGGTGAAGAATTTGGGGAAGGGTGATGTGTGGCTGTGATACTAGACGTAAGATACTAGACGTGTCTCACGATCTATTACTTACAAGCATCAATGTAGCTACATGATTTTGGAGAACAAGAGAAAGAGGAACAAAGGTAGGAGAAAGAGGCCGTCGAGTGTCGTTTAGCCGTGATCCACTTGATCCCATCTTCATATGTGTTTCTTGTTTAAGTAGTCGGGCCTTGGACTCTTAGGCCCCTTAGCCAACCGAAGTTGCCAACCCATGTGTGTGATGGGATGAGGGCTCCTAAAGTCTTGTCTCTATTAGAGTTAACCTTGTTGGTTTAGTGTTTATCATACTTTGATTCCTGCATGTAGTTGAGGCTGCGGTAGTGTGTGCATGGAGAAATATGAGAACGTGTACACATGAAAGCCAAGTTGGTTTAGTTAGTCCGGTTAGTCCTTAGTTGAGATAGTGGAGAGTGGTTGCATGTGCGGGCATCCATCCATTGAGTAGCATGCACGTACGTGTGCTGTTGTCTGACCGAGCTCATGGCTGTTAGTGTGGCCGAGATGTGGACCGAGTAATCAGCTAGAGAGGATGGTGCGGCCGAATAGCGTGGCCCTGCTAAGAGAGGTTGTTACTCGTAGCCATAGCTACCGGCTAGTGGAGAGCAAATAGCGGATCAGTAGCAGTAATATGTGTGTATATCTACTAAAGGACTTGTAACCAGTTATGGTGTGCATTGAGAAAAAGAGTAAGAGAAAAGGCAGAAGTGCATTGCCGGAAGAACTCTGTGTGCTCTTGTGTCTCGTGTGTGTTGTGTGAGCCTTCTTCAACCTCCAGCTCGCGCGTGTGTGTTTCTTCTTCCTTCGGCAGCCCCAACATTTGGTATACAGAGCTTCGTTGCGATCCACTACGTCGGCCATGTCTATCGTCCCGTATGGCGCCGGGGGGAGCATGGTGTCGCTCCCCGTGCCGATGCTCACCGGTGATAACTACACCGTGTGGGCGATCAAGGTGGAGGCGAACCTCGACGCGCAAGGGCTGTGGGAAGCGGTGGTTCCGGCGGAGGACTCGGCGTCGGCGGTCATCACGAAAAAGGACAAGCCGGCAAGGGCATACCTCCTCGGAGCGCTCTCCAAAGACATCCTGCTGCAGGTGTCGTTGAAGAAGACGGCGACGGAGCTGTGGGCGAGCCTGAAGATGCGGTTTGTCGGTGCGGACCGGGTGAGGGCGGCGCGGCTCTCCACTCTCCACGGTGAGTTCGATCGCCTACGCATGGAGGACGGCGACGAGCTGGACGCATACGCCGGGAGGATCAGCAGCATGGCAGCAAGGTATGCGGCCCTCGGAGCGACGCTCGACGACGCCGCAATGGTGAAGAAACTGCTCGACACCGTGCCGGACCGGCTGTACGCAGCGTTGGCCGGAATTGAGCAGTCCTACGACGTCGACAAGATGCCGTTCGAGGAGGCGCTCGGGCGGCTGAAGGCGTTCGAGGAGCGGACGAGGCGGCGCACTCAGGATAGCGGCGGACGAGGCGGCGACCAGCTCATGCTCACGGCAGCACAGTGGGAGGCGCAGAAAGGTGAGAGCGGTGGCACCGGCAAGAAGAGGGGCAACTTCGACATCTGCAAGGTGCGCTGCTACAACTGCCAAGACTACGGGGATTTCTCGAGAGACTGCACCAAGCCAAGAAAGGAGCAGGCCCATCTCGTCGCCGTGGACGACGACGATGAGCCGGCGCTGCTGTGAAGCTCATCATGGAGGTGATCGAATAAACAAGAACAAGGTTAAGAAGGTGATTGTCACAGTTAACCTTGTTGGTTTAGTGTTTATCATACTTTGTTTCCTGCATGTAGTTGAGGCTGCGGTAGTGTGTGCATGGAGAAATATGAGAACGTGTACACATGCAAGCCAAGTTGGTTTAGTTAGTCCGGTTAGTCCTTAGTTGAGATAGTGGAGAGTGGTTGCATGTGCAGGCATCCATCCATTGAGTAGCATGCACGTACGTGTGCTGTTGTCTGACCGAGCTCATGGCTGTTAGTGTGGCCAAGATGTGGACTGAGTAATCAGCTAGAGAGGATGGTGTGGCCGAATAGCGTGGCCCTGCTAAGAGAGGTTGTTACTCGTAGCCATAGCTACCGGCTAGTTTTTTTTCGAAAAGGAGGCCTTGCCCCGGCCTCTGCATCGAGTGATGCATATAGCCATTTTATTAAAAACTCATAATGGTTCGAGAAAGTTACAAAGTAGTCTGAGTAATGAGAAAAACAAGAAAAAAAGAAGTTACACGGCGATCAGACCATCGAAAAACTGACTACAACCAACGGATAAGCTAGACTAAGGACCAATCCTATTAGCATGCCGCCATCCATATCGGGTGAAGATAACCTGAGCTACCATCTCCCATCGGACACACCCAGTAACCAAAGGCTCCCTAGTTTCCACAGGAGTGAGTAAGGACCATGTGCGGATCAAGGCGGTAGCCCTGAAGATGACCTGCAAAAAGTTAATGTGATGCAATATGTTAGAAACTAGATCATTTCTGCAGTTCCATATCGCCCACAACAAGGCACAAGTTCCAACCCGAATTAGTTTGGCATAAAGTACATTAACCCCGTTTAGCCACGTCCCAAATAACATGCGAATGGTAGTAGGTGGGGTAATGTTGAAAGCAATTTGTAATGAGCGCCATACTAATTTTGCCATAGGGCAATTGAGAAAGAGGTGTTTAATCGACTCATTCGTTTGAGAGAAGCTACATCTTTTATTTCCTTTCCAGTTTCTTTTAGCCAAGTTATCCTTAGTTAAAACAACTCCCTTGTGAACAAACCACATGAAGATTTTTATCTTAAGGGGAACCTTGACCTTCCAAATATGCATGGACTTTGGAACAGGCGACGTATCAATAATCTGGTCGTACATTGATTTCACTGAGAAATTACCATTGGTGGTTAACCTCCAATGAATACTATCTGGAAAATCAGACAGGGAAATATCCATCAGTCTTCTGACTAGATGTAAGCAACTAACCCATCTGTTTCCGATCTAGGCTCTGCGAAATTGAATGTTAAGAGGAGTATGGCGCAACACTCCCGCAACGGAAGTCTGTTTTCGTTGTGCAATATGATAAAGTTGCGGATACTGTAGAGCCAAAGTTTGCGGTCCTAACCAAGTATCTTCCCAGAATCTGGTACTTTCACCATTACCAATGACGAATCTAGTTGTGTTAAAGAAAGCAGCCTTTGTCCTCATTAGACCCTTCCAAAAAGGGGAATCACCCGGTCGCGCAGTGACCTGGGTTAGGATTTTGTGCTATAGATATTTGTTCTTTAGAATTTGAACCCACATCCCTTGTGATTCGACAGACAATCTGAATAACCACTTGCTAAGAAGACATCTGTTCTTTACCTCTAGATTTTCAATTCCCAAACCCCCTTGATCCTTGGGTCTACAAATAATATCCCATCTAGCAAGTCCATATTTAGTCTTGACCTCATCGCTCTGCCAGAAAAATAAAGATCGACAGAAATCCAACCTTTTCCGCACCCCAACAGGCACTAGGAAAAAGGATAAGAGAAACATTGGCATACTTGTCAACACTGAGTTGACAAGAACTAAATGTCCTCCGTAGGATAAAAGCTTGCCCTTCCAGCAACTTAGCTTTTTCTCAAAACGATCCTCGATACATCTCCACTCCTTTATGGTCAACTTTCGGTGATGAATGGGGATACCTAAATATGAAAACGGTAGCCTACCACCCTCGCAGCCAAAAAGTTGGTAATACGTGAGCTGTTCAGCTTGTGCATCTCCAAAGCAGAAAAGCTCACTTTTGTGAAAGTTAATTTTCAACCCAGATAGTTGTTCAAATAAGCATAATATGAGTTTCAAATTTCTGGCCTTTTTGAGATCATGTTCCATGAAAAGGATAGTGTCGTCCGCATATTGTAGGATTGAGACACCCCCATCAACTAGATGCGGTACTAGTCCCCCTACTAAGTCTCTGTCATTAGCCCTCCTGATCATTAGCGCCAACATGTCCGCAACTATGTTAAATAGGATAGGTGACATTGGATCTCCTTCCCTAAGTCCCTTAAGCATCTGAAAGAAATGACCAACATCATCATTTACTTTAACACCGACACTTCCTTTTTTTATAAAACAATCCGCATGCTTTCGCCAAATGTCACCAAACCCTTTCATACGTAGAGTTTGTTGCAGGAAAGACCATTTAACTTTGTCGTAAGCCTTTTCGAAATCCACCTTGAATAAAACTCCATTGAGTTTCTTGGAGTGTAGTTCATGCAGGATCTCATGCAGTACGACAACCCCTTCAAGAATATTCCTACCAGGCATAAAGGCTGTCTGCGAAGATTGCACGACCGAATGTGCCATCTTAGTTAGCCTATCCGTTCCCACCTTTGTGAAAAATTTAAAGCTGACATTGAGCAGACATATAGGACGAAATTGTTCAATTCTAGAGGCACCTTCTTTTTTCGGTAATAGCGTAATCGTACCGAAATTAAGATGAAAGAGTTGATGGTGACCAGAGTATAGATCATTGAACATAGACATAAGATCCGCCTTAATAATATGCGAGCAACGTTTATAAAACTCAGCTGGAAACCCGTCTGGACCAGGAGCTTTACCATTTTTCATACCCTCAATTGCCTGTAACACCTCTTTCTCTAGAAATGGTGCGGAGAGACTCTCGTTGTCGGCTTGTCCAACTTGAGGAATATCCGCAGTCTGATGCTCGTCCATAGACACAAAGCTATGATCTGGAGCACCAAACAACCATTTATAGTAATTTGTGATGTAAAGTTTAAGGTTCTCATGCCCTACTACGGTACCCTCATCTTGCTCAAGTTGTACGATTCTCTTTTTCCTATGTTTGCCATTTGCAATCAAGTGGAAAAACTTTGTGTTGTTGTCCTCGTGGACAACTGCCCTGACCTTGGCTCTGACAGCCCATTTCATTTCCTCTTCCCTTAGCAGAACACGCACCCTTTGTTCAACCTCATATTTTTACGACCTTTCATGTTCATCTAACATGCCGGTCTCAGCCTTACGATCCAGGGCATCTATAAAGTGAAGCAGTTGGTCCTGCTCCTCTTTATACTGTCCAGACACATTCTTAGCCCAACCTCTCAGGAATTGTCTAAGGTGTCGGATTTTCCGTTGCCAGATGTCAACACTAGATGTTACATCCGTATGTTTGCTCCATTCTCTAGCAATAATGTCTAAAAATCCCTCACGAGTGAACCAACTGGCCTCAAATGAGAAGGCATCTTTTTTTCCTTTGTGAGTGGCATTTCCAGAATCTAAGAATAGTGGAGTATGGTCAGATATAGCCCTCTGCATGGCACAAACTGTGACTAACAGGAACTTCTGCTCCCAGTCAACACTAGTTAGTACTCTATCCAGTTTTTCAAAAGTCTGGCTATGTAGAGAATTGGCCCAAGTAAATTTCCTACCGGAGAGTTCAATCTCCCGCAGATTCAGACTCTCTATGATCGTATTAAACATAAAGGGCCATCTACCATCGAAATTATCATTGCTTTTCTCATCAGGTCGCCTAATGATATTTAAATCACCACCCACCACCAGTGGTAGATTTTCATCGCAAGTTCTAACCAGATCAGCCAAGAAAGCTGGCTGGAGCTCCGTTTGAGCGGCACCATAGACCGCTACTAGAGCCCACTGGAACCCATCTTCCTCGTTTCTAATTCTAAATTTTACCGTGAAGTCCCCTAATATTACTTCACGCACTTGAAGTGTATTGCAACGAACCCCAAGTAAGATCCCTCCGGACCTTCCTCTTGGAGGGAGACAATGCCATTCAAAATCCACTCCTCCGGAAAGGGAGTTAAGAAAATGCGATGTGAAGTTATCCCGCCCCGTCTCCATCAACGCGATGAAGTCAAGACTATGGTGTAACGTTGTTTCTGCAAGGAACCTAATTTTAGCCAAGTCTCTCAGACCTCTGCTATTCCAAAAAAAGTCCTTTCATATTTCATCATAAATTTTTTTAGCAGTCTTGAATCTAGCACTCCTACGAACAGCAGATACTGGATAAACTCTTCGTTTGCGCTTTGGTTTATCCGAAGCATACTCCTGGTCCATATAACCAGGAATATCTTTGGCTGTATCATTAAGATGAGTAGAAGATACATGCGAATCATCGAAAACTGCTTGCGACTGTTTAATTTCCTCCTCAGGGAGTAAGTTTTGACATATTAAATTCAATCCCCCCATATCCGATATCTCATTATCATTCATAGGTCTCACTGCCGCTAAGTTTAGAATAATATCCAATGCCCTATCAACTTCTAAGTCTAATAAGTCATTAATAGATTTTGAAACTTGTTGGATAGTCTCACCCAAAGTCACCCCCACTGCCTTAGCATTATCTAAAATCTCTTGCGTAGTAAAATGAAGAATAGAATGTTCAGTATTAAAATTCATACCTGTTGAATTCTGAATTTCCTTGATTTTGGCCATACGCATCGCCCGTCCAATCTGCAGGTCATCCACATCTGGCTTTGCATGTACCCGATGACTGGCGCGTCTATCCGGACCCATCGGATTGGGAACACCTCCAAATGCTATGACTTCATCAACCAAGATCGATCCAGTCTTTGGTGCAATGGCAGTATGTATATACTCCATACCCACCATGGGCATTGGACCCTCCACAGAGACGGCAACCACCCCCGAATTGTCTTCGGGCTGAGCAGCAGAAAGAACGGAACCCGTCTAGGCACCCCGAGCGCTGGCGAGCGCGTCGGCGCATGCTTCCTGTGCAGCCGCTGGAGTCGGCCGAGTGACAACATTATGCATGTGGCTATCCCCAGCGATAACCTCGTCATGCGTGGCCAGCATGTCCTCATGAGCATGCATGTACGTAGCCTGGGCCTCACTGTCATGGGGTTCATCAGCACGATGGGTGAATTCCGCGTGGGCGTCTCCTGCGCTGGCCAACACGCCGCCGCCAACAGCCTCTGCAACCCCATCGTGGCCCAGTCCATCAGCAGAAACTCCACCAGGAGCTGGCTGATTCACTAGTGCATCAGTACAAAGCGGCACAAGCCCCGCCGGTGCCGCATCATCGGTCATTAGAAGCGAATCCTCCTGGCCAAGCGAGGCCGCGGTTTCGTCCGCCTGCCGCCGCATGAGCTGCGACAGGCCATCAACCGGCGACGGGCA
Organism: Hordeum vulgare subsp. vulgare; assembly: GCF_904849725.1. Taxonomy (NCBI): domain Eukaryota; kingdom Viridiplantae; phylum Streptophyta; class Magnoliopsida; order Poales; family Poaceae; genus Hordeum; species Hordeum vulgare. The sequence goes on from NC_058519.1 coordinate 224,293,389, forward strand.
GGTTGGGGATCCGAGACCATCTGCATTACGTCCCTCCATACCAGCAAAAGTGCCAGTCGACGCTTGCACCGTAGGAAGTGTAGTCGACGTAGCCTTAGCACCCTCCAAATACTCTTCCAGTGACAAAGGTTCCAGCGCCGATTTAGACTGCACGCTTCCATTGTAGGTCCTGGGAGTCTTTCCCAAGAATCTCGGCAAACTAGAGTCATTAGATGCCATACGAAAACCAATTTTTGTTGGCGCGGAAGAAGGTTCAAAAGCACCAAAACGCAAATCCTTATGCATATCAAAGTTACTTGGGCCATTACCAGCGCCCAGAGTAGGCTGATTTTGCTGCGGAATAGATGTCTGCTTAGGGAAACTATTAGGACCCGTGTCATTTGACCCCTCTGCATTATCTTTGGACCCACTAGCATCATCGCCATCAGTCATATGTGTATCTTTATCTGTATTAGGGACATCAAAAAGTGTAGGACTCTCAATCTCCAGCTGGAGAGTGTACCTAAACCCTTCAAAGGTCCATATAACCTCATCTGGAACTAGTTCAATATCAAGAACACTAACCAGCATCCTGGCAACACCTTTGGCTCTAGTATAGATCATATCCACCTCCTCAGTTTTACCAATCAGCGAGCCCAAACTCCATGTCACCTGAAAATCATTGGTCGCTCTGGATGGAGCTCCTGCAAAATGCACCCAAATCTGGGGTAAAGGTCTCCCCTTAGGCTCTTCGCATTTCCAGGCGTCAAACTTCAGCACAATACTCGTACTAGCAACCCTGCACATCCCAAACTTCACCAGTCAGGCTAGATCCTCCTTGGTAGGAAAAACAACCTTGAAGACATTATCCTCTATCAAAACCGGTTCCCACCTGAAGGTTGAAGAGACTAGCTCCTTAAGTTACTGCACTAACTGCTCCACAGTGAGCGCCCCCCTAGTCACCGCAACCGTACCAGTGAAGCCAGCGTCAGGGGCATGAATATTTGTTGTAGCAGCTGGTGACTCAAAAAACATCAAGTCTTGACTAGAGACACCATAAATAGTGACGACTGGCAGAGACCCAGTCGTAAGCGGACACTTAGCCACACCATGCGTAGGCTTCAAGCAGTAAACACATAACTCTGCCTTACATTCTGAGACAAAGTGCCATGTCTCACTGCATCGGTAACATACCATTTTCTCTTTCTTACGTGCCCATTTAGAAGGTCTCTGTGGCCCATCTCCCTTGGCACTCACCAAGTTTTGATCAGCCATAGACGAATCCGCCACCTCCTTTACTGTTTTCGTGTTGGCCATCATGGTAGAAGCAGGGTCTGATGGCTGCTCCGGAACAGCAACAGGAGGTCTAGGCTTCCTTCCGCCCCCTCTGCCAATCCAATTCTGCCTAAAACCTCCTCTCTTCGGATGCGAGGGTCCAGAAGGACCCGGAACAAAATGCCCCCGTGGTGCATTAAATCCGTTACCTGCATTCCCATCGTTATGCCAAGCATGCCCTCTCCCTCCTCTAGCGAAAGCACCCCCTCTATGGTGCACTTCGCCATATCCGGTAGAAACATCATCCCCCCCATCGACTGCGTTGTTGATAAGAGTTCACGTGAGTCGGCTCCCTTGCCTAACCTGCTGCTCCACTAGGCAACGTGCCGGCATGCGCAGTGACATGAGCGTTCCTCGGCTGAGCAGATGCCGTCGCAGGAGCAACCTTCGCCGGCTGTGCAGCTGTCGTTGCAGTCGGCTTAGCCACAGACGGGTTTCCCTGCCCCGCCTGCTGCCCCGACTGGCGCTGGAGGGGCGCGTGCTTAGAGCCCCGACCCGCCATAGGAGGCAGAAAAGAAGTAGCAGGCGCAGGAACTCTGAGCGCTCTGCCTGGACCCAGCAGTGGGAACCCAGGGTTTGATCTACGAACCCTAGTTCATGACGGAAGGGGACATGGTACGTGAGAGAGTTCCTGAGAAACACCGCCGCTCACGATGGAAGGAATCGATCTGCTGTGATCTGGTGCGTCCTGGGCCTTATACCCCGACGACACCGAGTCCAGATCGGCCTGAACTTGCGGAACTGGTAAGTCCTGGGCCATATACCCGGCTGTTGGAGTTTGAGTCGATGTCGCATCAGGCCCAAAAGCCGTTTACGCATGCAAAAAGTCGGCCCTAATTTTGCGCACAGATTCCACGCCCGTCGCCCCCGAATCCCGCTCAGAATCCGAGAATAACGCGGATGGCCGAAGAACACTGGGCACACATCGCCTGTTCTTGGGATTCTTGATCCAACAATCTGGTTTAATGAAATCTGAAAGAGAAATAGGATTACAAACTACCTTAGGGATCGGCCCAATCCAAGGCTTCCGCGGCGGAGGCTCCTTCTTCCTCGCCAGGATAGGATCGCGACGAATCTTCCACTCCTGGAGCACCTCCATGGACGGGGAAGGCGTAGACGGTGACGGAGCTGCCGGCGCCTCCGCTCGCACCTCATCATGTTCGTCCTCCGGCTGCTCATCCTGCTCGGCAAGGCACCAGAAACGACCACCAAAACGAACAGGAGGCGAAGGATTACATACCGAGTTGATATGATCCCGTAACTGCGGTTGCTGGTGCACTTGAACCCGGAATCCATCTATCAGAAGGATTCGTCCAGCCGTAGGAAGTTCGTCGCGTAGCAGATGCCTACCCGCCAGTATGTCTCCTTCTACATCTTTAATAGTAGTCCAGAAGGATGCTCTGTGGAAGATGATGAATCCCTCCCGGCCTCCCGGATGAGAGGACGATGGCAAGAAGATAACCTCCCACCGGCGATGCGTGCTATCGATGGGAGTCCCCCCCAGATTCAGACCTTAGCCGCTGCTACATCTGTCGACTCCGCCGCACCGCCAGGGAAGACTCACCTTGATCTCCTCGTCGGCAGAACTGCGGGGATCCTCTCACCAGTTGCGCGGCTAATCTCCCCGATCGTCGCGGCATCGCCAGTGGCCTCACCGCTAGTCGCCAGTCCCATCCTCCTCTTCTTCAGTCCATTGTTCTTTCTTTATTTCTAAAAAAGGGGAGCATAGCTACCGGCTAGTGGAGAGCAAATAGCGGATCAGTAGCAGTAATATGTGTGTATATCTACTAAAGGACTTGTAACCAGTTATGGTGTGTGTTGAGAAAAAGAGTAAGAGAAAAGGCAGAAGTGTGTTGCTGGAAGAACTCTGTGTGCTCTTGTGTCTCGTGTGTGTTGTGTGAGCCTTCTTCAACCTCCAGCTCGCGCGTGTGTGTTTCTTCTTCCTTCGGCAGCCCCAACAGTCTCAGCCACCATCTCCTCTAGCACCATTCCTTCTCCTTCTCAGAGTACCTGTTGAACTTGCAGAATGCCTCCATGAAGTCCTTAGGTGCGACCTTCCTCTGTCTTGCTTTGTTGCCCTACGAGTAGTTGGCGGACGTGACTCGCTCTTTATCAGCTCGACAAGGATTTCTCCACCACACTTCCTCACTTTTATTTCTCTTCTTCCGATGCTTCTCTTAAATCTAGCCCTAGTTGCTCCTCTTGCTTTTTATCTCAACCAATAGCTGTGCTTTGCATGTTGAGTTGGGCAGTTGATGTGGGCTGGAGAGGTCGAGTCCAGCGAGCCCCCAATGTAATCATATGACCTACGACAGCGGACATGGATGAGTTGGAACCAAAGAGAAAACAATGGAGGTGACTAAGGAATGGATACCTCCTAGGGTATTTAGCATGTTTGAGTTTTTTTGCCATGTAGGATGGACTCCCAAGGCGGATTAGATTATGCCACATCGTTTCCCCTCACTACATGTATAAAACTGGCAAACAGTTTGACATTTTTGTGAGGGTTTGATTCTAAAATAAGTTTTTTTGTCAATGAAAGGAATAAGTTTAAATAAGAGTCGCCTAGAAGAAAAAGGCTCCATAGTCGGTAGCCCCACAACCGTTGTGTTGCCTTTGGAATCTAGCTTGCCCTCCGAATCTACTACCGTACGCACCCAGTGACGCCATTCCCACAAGCTTCCTACCGGAGATCGGCCCATTATGAGTAGGGCCTTGCTCGGATCAACGTTTCCTATTCGTGACTACTTCCTTTATTACTAAATATAAGTTTTTTAAGAATTTTCATTCAAAGACTACATGTGGATGTATATAGACATATTTTAAAGTATAATTTTACTTATTTTGCTCTGTATATAGTCTTTTAATGAAATTTCTAAAAAGATGGAGTACTAGGATAGAGGTGCCTCTAGGCTCTAAGAGCAACTCCAACACGCGCGGTACGGCGTGACGCGCTAAAAAAATTGTAGCGTTGAAACGTGCTTTTTTGGTCGCGGCAAGGCACCCGCTCTAGTAGATGTCGTAAAATGAGGTGCGGCGTTGTCGCTCCAGCACGTGCTGCAACATACACATGCGCATTATATTTACACCACCAGTGCCTAGCCCAAACAACATTTCTCTTACCACAATAAAACAAATCATTAATAAATAGTACAACTATTATTACAAGTCAAACAAATAGTTTATTTTTCAATTCAACTATAAGTTCAACAATGCCACATGAAACATAAAAAACTAAACTAATTTTGGCGGGCCATGTCATGCCCACCACACCTTGATTAGATCCTTTTCAAGATTATCATGTGTTTCGAGACATCAAACGCAATGATAGGATGCAATAAAAAGGGCTACCCTCTCAGCCTCCTCCGCACTCAAACAAGATGTCCCAACAACTCATACTGAGAATTGTCTATATTTTGACCATGCTCATTCTCGATGGTCATATTATGCATGATCATGCAAGCGTTCATGCTATACCAAAGGATCTTTTGATCCCAAAATCTAGCCGGTCCTCTCAGTATAGCAAATGGGCTTGCCAAATCCCAAAAGCTCTCTCCCCGTATTTCCTAGCCGCCGTCTAAGCATTGTGGAAATCAAGAGTTTCTTGCCTTGCGTTGTCGTCAATGGCTTCATAAATGTTTCCCATTTAGGGTAGATGTCCTCCACAAGATCGTAGCCATAGTTGTATGTATGGTCATTTGCTACAAACTCCACCGGTATAGTTTCACCATTTGCAATCCTATTCATGAGTGGTGACCGATTAATAACGTTGATGTAATTCAAAGATCCACGCATTCCAAAAAAAGCATGCCAAATCCAAGTCTCCTGATCGGCAGTTCTAGGATTCTAGTTGAACCCTTTTTTGGCTGTGGTGTTGACCATACCATGCCTTAGGGAAATTCTTCCAACTTCAATGCATGCAATCTATTGAGCCAACCTTACGTGGGAACCCACGAACTTTGTTCATCTCCAAAATCCTTGCGGTGTCTTCAACATTGGGAGCTCTCAAGTATTCCTGACCAAACACTTGCACAATTCCGACTACGAATCACTTGACACATGATGGCTTGAATCTCACCCATGGCCAAGTGGTTATCAATGAGATTAGCCGGAATGCCGTATGCCAGCATACATAAAGCGGTAGTGACCTTTTGAAATATGCTATGGCCGAGTTCTCCGGCGGCATTCCTCCTTTGCTGAAAAAACCAATCATGGCTCGCCAGTTTCTCTAAAATGCGTTTGAACAGCTGAATGCTCATCCTGAAATGGCATCGGAAGTAGGACTCGTGGTATGTGGCATCTGTCGGTGTTCTAGGAATGGGGGTACCCAGACCTGCCTGCCTACAGCCCAGGGTGGGCCCACTTCATCAACACAAGATCGACTAGAACGGCACCACCCGGGACAAGGACCTTGCGAAGGGCCAAGCCTCGCGAGGAAGAGCGACATCAAGCCCCCCACGAGGCCTCATCAGGACCCTCCGGAGCGGTGGATATTTCGAGGCAATGCCGGGCCTCAGGAGTCAAGGGTGACGCCACGGAAGGACAAACGAGCAGAAGATGGCAGGACAACACAGTTTCCCCTTCAGTGCAAAGGAGGTAGGAGTGTACCAGGGCTCCAAAGACATCTTCCAAAGGTCTCCCTTCCGGTGCAAAAATACCATGGTCGCCCGCCGGTAGGACGAGCGTTATCCCTGCGCCCTCCTCTGTGGTGCTGGCAACTACTTTGCAGGAGAAGACCACTTTTGATAGGGGAAGCATGTTCCCTTGTCCCCCACTGAAAATGGCCGTTGTGGGATCCCTTCCCACCGAAGCTATGAGGGAAGAGGACCCGGGCCTCCGCTATAAATAGAGAGAGTAAGATACTTGAGAAAGGCGGTGGAGGGAGGCCAGAGACTGAAGAGAGTTCATTCCAACTATAGGGAAACACACCTAGCCACTTGGCTTCCGGAGGCTCGAGAGCATATTACTAGTTCATCCACCAACATCCGCGAGAGGCAATCCACCAAAAGCAGGAGTAGGGTTTTACGCTTCGAAGCGGCCTGAACCTGGGTAAACTGTTGTGTTCTGTGTTCCCCTCACCATCGAGTGAGTCCTCCGCCGTTTCCACCGAGTAGCGGGCTAGGTAAGGTTGAGCCCAGAGAGATCGACGTACACGCCCCTGTTTTCGAATCCTTAGAGTTTTGCGGAGCCCGAAATCCGACATTTGGCGTGCCAGGTAGGGGGCGTGTGAAGATCTTCTCCTAGCTTCCTCCTTCCGAGGCCGCTGTGCCGATTGCTGGCGACCAACCAGCTTCTCCAAGCCTCGTCGACCTGGTCTCCGACCGCCAAGTCACGGCGGCTAGAAACTTGAATGCGGGCGTCGCGGTACCAGGCGGCTTGTACTAGGTCGTCAACATCGTCTCCATCGTGGCGGACACCCGTGCCACCCAGGCGCATGGTGGCTAGGCGGTGGCCCAGGCACCTGCAGTGCGTCACATCAACTTGGGAGACCTCAGCGCACACAAAACCTTGCGGATGGCAAGAGAGATGCTAAGCCAACGATCAACACCATGGGGCTTCGACGCCTAGGCAGACGACATCATGGAGTTGATCGCCATCGCCCAGAAGACCATCCAACCCGGTGCATCCTCAAAGCCACAGGCGTTGGGCGCCAATGGCTCGCACCACGTGCCCGTACCCGGGCCTGCGAGCTTCGGGGCCCTGCCCGCTCTGGGTGGGGCCGTGAGTGACGCGCTTCGCGCTGCCCTCCACCTTCTCCAGACCCCAGCGAATGGATCCGAGGCGCACCACGCCGATAACCACCAGGGATGCGAGGACAACGGGGGGACGACCAACGCACACGCTGGCGCGCATCACGAAGACCGGGTCGGCCCTTGACAGCCCGGGGCGGTTAGACAGGAGCGCTCCCTCCGGCGCAGCCAGCAGAGTATGGAGGCGATGGTGCGGACGAACTACGACAGCGGAGACAGGACACGACACAAAGGAGGGAGTCAGCACCGGGCGGCGCCGAGTCCAGCCAACAGCAACAAAAGGAACAAGCAACTTTGCACGGAGGCCTTTCAGAGGAAGAATGTCAAGCAATACGGTCGGGGAGACCCCCCCTCCTCCACAAAGGGGGACCGCCACCGTCGCACTGGTGACCGGCCACGGGGGATGGTCTAGCACCTAGATGGAGCCCTACATGTCAGAGTATGCGGCACTACCCGGCCCTCCTAACGAGGAAGAGCTTCAGGCGTCCCCCCGGGCACCTATCCTCCTAAGTAGTGAGGAACCTTTTGGGGCCCCTCCTTGAGTCGGGCCAAAGAGGAACCCGTGGGCCTCACGAGGACGAGTCGAATGCTGCAACGAGACGGAAGTGGAACGGAGCACCCGGGACGACCACGATGCATGCATGGGCGTTGAGGGCCAGGCCTCGCGAGGCGTTCCCCAGGCGCAAGGGGTCTATTCAAGGTAATCTTTTGGATTTACTCGCTTAAGAAGTGTCTGCTGACTGCAGGGACTTCAACTATTCGGGGCATACTTTTGCATGTCGTACTGTTCGTGCAATCCTTTACAATTTCCATTGCATCCACGCGGGGATTGGGGAAGCCCCATGGCTCCTCGGGATCACAGTCGACAAGATAAAATCAGAGTCGCTCGAGCATCAAGGGGGACTCCGAAGCATGGCGCTTCAGGAGCCTTACTAGTCACAAGGCCACCTGCCGCTCTTGATATCGTCCTTGGTGCTCCGGTCGTTATCAGGGGTGGCAGGGCCTGACCCTGTAGCTAAGGTCGTTCATTCGGTCGCAAGCAGCGGAGGTCGGGCAATGTGCGGGACCGGGTCCTGGTGACGCAGATACGCTTGAACGTCAAAAGGGGGCTCCGGAGCATGGCGTTTAAGGGGCCTTACCGATCACAAGGCCACCTACCCCCCTCGACAGTGTCCTTGGATTCGGTCGTTGTCGGGGAAGGCACGGCTTGACCCCGTGGCTACATCTGTTCACTCAGTCCCACACAACGGCGACGGGGGAATGTGCGGGACTGGATCCTAGCGACGTAGAACCGCTCGAACATTCGAAGGGGGGCCCTGAGCATGATGCCTCAGGATCCTTACCGGTCACAAGGCCACATGCCACCCTTGATAGCATCCTTGGTAATCCGGTCGTTGTCAAGGGAGGCAGGGCCCGACCCTATAGCTACATCCGTTCACTCGGTCCCAAGCAACGGCGCTCGAGAAATGTGCGGGACTCGGACCTACCAATGTAGATTCATAGAAAATCCCTTAATTGGCCTCCGGGGAAGGAGCACGCAAGACCTGCATCAACCCGTCGCACCTCTGCATCGTCCTTCAATCCTTCCGGAACCTACTTCATCCCGTGACACTCTCACATAATAACGAGCCGAGGTTGTATACGCCCAGGGCCCCCCGAGGACACGGAAGGAGTCCACCCCATGCCTACTGGAACACCTATGCTTCGCTTGGGTACAACACAGTCCACCAGTGACTCTAGAAGCTCAGGACCCAATGCCTCAGGGGTAGGGACACTCACGAGGCCAAAGCGTCCTCGTGACCTCCCATATACACCCCCACCGTGACACTCTCACGTAATAACGAGCCAAGGCTGTATACGCCCAGGGCCCCCCGAGGATGAGGAAGGGGTCCATCCCACGCCTAGTGGCATCCCTACGCTCCACGCTGGGGAGAAGATGAAGGCAATCAACATGGCCTACCGATGACCATGCTCGCAGCTGGCAAGGAAACCCATATAGTTCGCCAATGACAATGCCAGCTTTACTGCCAGACGCGGCGCTTGCTTGCTTTTTCTTGGATTCGAACTATCTTCTGCTGAGTTTGAACTGACCGATTTCAAAAGTTGGTTTTTCCAGTCTTAATGCGTGGCGATAGAAAATAAAAGGGGGGGACTTTCTCTGGCGTTTCTTATTTCACTGGCTTCGACACCTCCCGTCCAAGGACGTGTTTGGAGATACCCGCTCCGCGCCGCCCCTAGGAGTCGAGGAGCATGAAAGCAAGGACTTCCCACCCTAGGGGCAATATTTTTCAGTAGTCAACCCCCTAGAACTTGATACCACCACAAATAGTCTCGAGAGGCCTTAGGGCCCCCTAGGGCGATGACCAAAGGGACGAAGTGCGGAATCGCTCGGGCGCCAGGAAGGGGGCTCCTGGGCGCGCATCAGGAGCCTTACCGGTTGTTCGGGCCGGGGCCTGACGATGCAGGGCGGCTTGAGTGTCAAGGGGGGCTCTTCAGTAGTGCGCCTCAGGAGCCTTACTAGTCGCAAAGCCACTCGGCCCCCAGGGCGACGGGGCTTTGCCTAGTGTGGAGCAGCCTTGGTAATGGGTTGCGCCTCACGGCGGTAGGGAAATGTGCGGGACCAGGACCTGCAGACATAGAGTGCCAAAATGGTCTTCACCTCATCCCACTTACGAAACAGGAACTGCAGAGGAGGAACTACACAAGGGACCGACACAACCCCACGAGCAAAGTGCCTCACAAGCCCCAACCACGACAAACTAGCGATGAATTGAAAACATGTGCACTAATGAAAGGATCCATGGCCTAAGGATTCGGCGGCAGCAAGGAGAGATTCCAACGCCCAGGCACGCGGCAGCACGAGAGGTGCCTCGGGAGGACAGGACCTCCAGAAGGTCGTGCTTCCCCCGTCGCCCAGAGCCACGACAGGCACAACGACACTCCCTAAGCTTTGGAGTCCGGCCGCAACAACCACCAACATGCCAGCCATCAGCTCAGGAGCAAAAAGGAAAGGGGAGAACAGCAAAGGTAATAACATCAAAAGCTTAACGCCCAGTAGGGCAGAGTTCTTGAGCCACTATTACAGGAGCAGGCAAACAGGAGCTTGGGAGAATAAGGGGAGGGGCTGCTAACGTCACCCATGCCGCAAGCTGGCCCAGCGTCGGGACCACTCTCCTCACACGAGGCGAGCACCTGGATGTACCGCCCGACCAGGGAGTCCACGTGCGGGCGGACCTCGTCCCGGAGAACACGGCGGGACTCAACAGCCACCGGTTCGACGACGCGCCGGAGGTCGAGCTCCGGAACAATGCGACGCAAGTTGGAGAAGACGAGCGTCAGGGCAAGGCCCAGAAGCTCGTGTGTGCTGGATGCGCTGTCCTCCTCCGTGTGGTGGATGCCAGCCTCCAGTGCCTCAATGACCTCCTAGAAAAAGACGAGGTAGCCCCGTTGCTCCTCACGTTAGGCAGCGCCGGGGCCATCCCCGCAAATCGACGCATCACGGCTGTTGCCCGGTCGGGGATGTCCCCAATTTGCAGGGTGCGCTGGGACGCCATCAGCCGGGCGTACGACGCCCCGTCCTGAGCGGCTTGCACGGCGTAAGCCGCCTCCCGGACCTTCTACTGAAGTGATGCTAGCTCCTCCTTGGCCTCCACCTCGCCTTGGCGGGCGGCATGGAGGTCGGCCTGGGCACTCTCAAGCTGGGCCCGAAGCTCCTCCACCTCATATTGGAGATCGTCGAGTTTTGGCTTCTTGGAGGAAGGCGCACTGAAGAAGAAGGAAGATCAACCCCAGAACAACAGATGGAGCAATAATCAAAAGAGACGCAATGAAGGACTTACTTATCAGCCATAACCCAGCGGTGGCGGACTCACGGAGGCCCTGAGGGCCCTTCACCGCTGCCTCTGCGGGCGCACGAAGGCGTAGGAGGCGCCGCACGCTTCCCCCAGTCAGGACCGTCTCTAGGGGAAGCCATGAAGACGAAGGGTGAAGGAGAGAAGAGGTTTTCTCATGGCAGACGGATGAAGTAGAGAGGAAGCTCGAGGTTGCGGTACCCCCTGAAGGGGGATGGGCGAATTTATAGGCGATCCATAGCCACCAACCGTCGTGGGAGTGTGGGTGTCACACACCCCATGAGGGACGTGAGTTGGGCCGATGGAAGCGCTGCCACCCATGTTGCCTCACCTATCCATTGATCGGTCACATCCGCGAGGGTCGTTGGGTGTGGTTAGGCCACACCCATGTCATTCAATGAGCAACATGATGGCCTGCATGACTCTTGGGGATTGCACCATCGTGGCCTGGCACCACCTAGGAGCCTCGAGGAGCGAGAGCGTCGCCGCGTAACTACGGGACACGTGGGTCGCCTGACCCGCAGAAAACAGGGCCCGCAACGCTTCAGGCCGCCTTCAAGGCTTCGCCGAGAAGCAAACCCTCGCACGCCTTGGGCCCGGGGGGTACCCAGACCTGCCTGCATGCCGCCCAGGGTAGGCCCACTTCATCAACAAAAGATCGGCCGGAACGGCACCACCCAGGACAAGGCCCTCGTGAGGGGCCAAGTTTTGCGAGGCAGAGCGACATCAAGACCCGCAGGAGGCCTCCTCAGGACCCCGGAGCGGCAGATATTTAGAGTCAAGGCCGGGCCTCATGAGTCAAGGGTGACGACAGGGAAGGACAAGAGAGCAGAAAATGGTAGGACAGGACAGTTTCTACTTTAGTGCAAAGGAGGTGGGAGCGTACCAAGGCTCTGCTATCCCACAGACAACAGCGCCAGAAGTTGACACGTTGACAGAGGCTGGGCTTGCGTTGGTTCTTCCCTTGAAGAGGAAAGGGTGATGCAGCACAGGAGCAGTAAGTATTTCCCTCAGTTTTAGAACCAAGGTATCGATCCAGAAGGAGGGTATCGTCAAGTCCAGAGTACCTGCGCAAACACAAACAAGCTTGCACCCAACGCTTCAAAGGGGTTGTCAATCCCTTCAAGATTGTTTGCAAAGTGAGATCTGAAGGCGGAAAGTGCAATGAAGTAAAAAGTGTCGGGCTGAAATATGGTGTGGAGTAGACCCTGGGGGCCATAGTGTTCACTAGACGCTTCTCTCAAAATAGCAAGTATTATGGTGGGTGAACAAATTACTGTCGAGCAATTGATAGAACCGCGCAAAGTCATGACGATATCTAAGGCAATGATCATGCATATAGGAATCACGTCCGAGACAAGTAGACCGATACTTTCTGCATCTACTACTATTACTCCACACATCGACCACTATCTAGCATGCATCTAGTGTATTGAGTTCATGATGAACAGAGTAACGCTTTAAGCAAGATGACATGATGTAGAGGGATAATTTAAAACCAATGATGAAAACCCCATCTTTTTACCGTTGATGGCAAAAACATGATGCGTGCCTTGCTACCCCTTCTGTCACTGGTTGAGGTCACCACACGGTATGAACCCAAAACCAAGCACTTCTCCCATTGCAAGAATCATAGATCTAGTTGGCCAAACAAAACCCACAACTCGAAGATAATTACAAGGATATGAAAACATGCATAAGAGAGATCAGAAGAAACTCAAATAAGATTCATAGATAATGTGATCATAAATCCACAATTCATCGGATCTTGACAAACACACCACAAAAGAAGATTACATCGGATAGATCTCCATGAAGATCATGGAGAAGTTTGTATTGAAGGTCCAAGAGAGAGAAGAAGCCATCTAGTTACTAGCTATGGACCCCTAGATCTATGGTGAACTACTCACGCATCATCGGAGAGGTCATGGCGTTGATGAAGAAGCCCTCCGTATCCGAATCCCCCCTCCGGCAGGACACCAGGACGTGCCCCAGATGGGATCTTGTGGAGACAGAAGCTTGCAGCGGCGGAAAAGTAATTGCGATCGTCCCTTGATTTTTTTGGGAATATTTGGGAACATATAGGCGCAAGATCTAGGTCACGGGACCTCCAGGGGGCCCTCAAGCCAGGATGGCGCCCCCTCCCCCCCGGCCGCGGGGTGGGGGCTTGTGGGGCCCCTGGGGCTTGGCTCCCAAGTTCTCCGATCTTCTTCCGTTCCGAAAAAAATCTATTTGGGGATTTTCTTCCGTTTGGACCCTGTTTCAAAATCTCCTCTGAAAGGGGTCAAAAACATGGAAAAAACAAGAACTGGCACATGGCACTGAGTTAATAAGTTAGTCCCAGAAAATAAATAAAAGGCACGCAAAACATCCAAAGTTTGACAAGATAATAGCATGAAACCATCAAAATTTATAGATATGTTGGAGACGTATCAAGCATCCCCAAGCTTAACTCTTGCTCGTCCTCGAGTAGGGAAGTGGTAAAGAATGAATTTTTGATGTGGAATGCTACCTAGCATAGTTGTCCTTTGCAACTTCTTTCACGTGGCATGAATGTTCAGATCCGTAAGATTCAAAACAATAGTTTCCTATTGACATGAAAACAGTAATACTTCACGCAAACTAGAAAAGTAATCATGAACTTTCAAAATAACAAGGCCAAAGAAAGTTATCCCTAGAAAATCATATAGTCTGGTTATGCTCCATCATCCTCACACAACTAATATAAATCATGCACAACCCCGGAATTGGGCAAGTAATTGTTTTCACACTCTTAGTTTCTCAAACCTTCTACAACTATCACGCAATATATGAGCGCGAGCCATGGATATACCACTATAGGTGGAATAGAGTGTGGTGGTGGTTGTGAGACAAAAAAGGAGGAGATGGTCACACTGACTCGGCGTATCAATAGGCTATGAAGATGACCATTAACAGATATCAATGTGAATGAGTAGGGATTGCCATACAAGAGATGCACTAGAGCTATAAGTATGTGAAAGCTCAAGAGGAAAACTAGTGGGTGTGCATCCAACTTGCTTGCTCACGAAGACCTAGGGAAATTTTGAGGAATCCCATCATTGGAATATACAAGCCAGGTTATAAAATGAAGATTCCCACAAGCATATGGTAGTGACAAAGCAAGAAGCTCTCAATCATGAAGAACATGGTGCTATCATGAAGCACAAGTGTGGAAAAAGATAGTAGCATTGTCCCTTCTCTCTTTTCTCACTTTTTTTATTTGGGCTCTTAGGCCTCTTTTTTTTTCTTTTTTCTCTTTTTTTGGGCTCTTTGGCCCTTTTTTATTTCCTCACATGGGACAATGCTCTAATAATGACGATCACCACACTTTTATTTACACACAGCTCAAAGATCACAATGATGATGACTCCGTAGGAAATGCCTCCGGTAGTGTACCGGGATGTGCAACGATCTAGCATGGCGTATGATGTTGAAACATCTCGCTAGCTGTCTTACGATCATGCAATGGCAATATGAGAGTGATGGCACAAGTCATGAGATGGAACGGTGGGAGTTGCATGGCAATATATCTCGGAATGGCTATGAAAATGCCATAGTAGGTAGGTATGGTGGCTGTTTTGAGGAAGGAATTTGGTGGGTTTATGCACCGACGAGAATTGCGCGGCACTAGAGAGGCTAGCAATGCTGGAAGGTCAAAGTGCATCTATACCATGGTCTCACATTAGTCATGAAGAACTCACATACTTATTGCGAAAGTTTTTATTAGTAATTGAAACAAAGTGCTAAACGCATACTCCGAGGGGAAGGGTTGGTAGGTGTAAACCATCACGCGATCCCGACCTCAACACAAAGGATGACAATCAAAAGATCAATTATGCTCCGGCTTCCTAACATAGCGGTTCACCATACGTGCATGCTATGGGAATCACTAACTTCAACAGAAGTATTTCTAGATTGACAACACCCTACTAACATAACTCTCAATATTACCGAATCCACGTCTCAAAACTAATTGAGAGGAATCAAAACTTCTCTTGCTACTCAATGCACATGAAGACGGAGGTTTTTGCATCCTCTTTGGGTACCTAGTACATTTGGGATTACTTTCATAGCATAAGCGAACTACCAAATCATGCACCGCCGTGCTCTAAATATATAAGTGAAGCACAAGAGCAAAAGTATCTAGCTCAAATGATATAAATGAAGCACTATGAGCATTCTAGCAAAATCACGATGAGTGCATGTATCTCTCTCTCAAAAAGGTGTGCAGCAAGGATGATTGTGACACAACAAAAAGAAAAGGCTCCTAAGATACAAGACGCTCCAAGCAAAACACATATCATGTGGTCAATAAAAATATAGCTCCAAGTAATGTTAGTGATGGATTGAAGATGAAAGAGGGGATGTGTCACGCCCAAGATGCAACCCTATCCTCAATTTGGCATGAAGGCCTCGTCAGGGATAGAAGCGCATCTCGTCGTGTCGCGAGAATGGATATCGTCACAAGTACATGTACTGAAAAGAAGAGACATATATACAGAGTTGGCTTACACTCGCCACAAGCTACATCAGAGTCACATCAGTACATTACATAATCATCAAGGGTAAGAGCAGGGTCCGACTACGGACAAAACAAACGAGAAAAATAAGAACGACGTCCATCCTTGCTATCCCAGGCTGCCGGCCTGGAACCCATCCTAGATCGATGATGAAGAAGAAGAAGAAGCAACTCCAAATGAACAATCAACGCGCTCGCGTCAAGTAACCTTTACCTATACCTGCAACTGGTGTTGTAGTAATCTGTGAGCCACAGGGGACTCAGCAATCTCATTTCCAAAGGTATCAAGACTAGCAAAGCTTAATGGGTGAGGTATGGTTAAGTGGTGAGGTTGCAGCAGCGGCTAAGCATATATTTGGTGGCTAAACTTACGAGTACGAGAAATAAGAGGGGGAAGATCTACGCATAGCGGACGTGAACTACAGACGATCAAATGAATGATCCTGAACACCTACCTACGTCAGGCATAAGCCCACCGTGTCCTCGATCGGAGAAGGAACTCACGAAAGAGATAGTCACGGTTACGCACACAGTTGGCATATTTTAATTAAGTTAACTTCAAGTTATGTAAAACCAGTGTTAAACAAAGCTTCCACGTTGCCACATAACCGCGGGCACGGCTTTCCGAAAGATTTAACCCTGCAGGGGTGCTCCAACTAGTCCATCACAAATTACCACAAGCCGCATAGAAATCCTCAATCACGAAGCTCGCGATCTCGTCGGATTCCCTAGTGGAAAATCTCAACTCTGAGATTACCCAAAGCATCACCGGAATCCCGATGCACAAGATATCTCGTCAAAGGTAAAACTAATCCAGCAAGGCCGCCCGGCGTGTCGACGATCCCGATAGGAGTGCCAAACCTCGAGTTTCCTCGCGGTGGCCCCGCACAGTGCTCTGTTTTGGACCAACACTTATGAGGAGCACTGGCCCGGGGGGTTGATTAAATTATCCTCGGGGTCCGGAAAGTCCCTATGCAAGTTTATTAGGTGATTAGGCAAATGTAGTACCAATGTTGGGCCTTGCCAGACCAGCTTTAATCTAAAACGAATTATCAAGGGGGTCCCCATAACAACCCCGATCATGTTAGGAGCACTCATTTATGGAGCATAACACCGGTAGCCGAAACTAAGGGGGCAAAGGTGGAACAAAACACCAAGCTAGAAAGGCCGAGCCTTCCACCTTTTACCAAGTATATAGGTGCATTAAATTGAATAGCATTTAAATATGGTGATAAGACAAGGAACCCATGTTATCACATGGAAGCATGTGCACCTGCAACTAGCAACGCTAACAACATGGATAAGCAAGCGGTAACATAGCCAATCAGTGGTTTTCTAGGTCGAACAGGTTGAGCGTGATCATAGCATTGTGAGAGGCTGATATTTAACATGTGGTAGGCAATGAGACATAATCGATAGCATCGAAATAACTAGCATGGCAATGATAGTAATGATATCTGGGGAAATGGTCATCTTGCCTGAGATCCCGCTTGGAAGAAGAATGCCTCCGTGAAGCAGACGAACCGACGTAGTCGAACGGGTCCTCACATCCGACACGCTTGCGGAACTCTATCGAGACGAAGCAAATCGAAACGCAATCAACACACGGAATTCACCACACGATGCACAACAAAAATGATGCATGAACAGCTGAATACATGCAAGTCACGGCATGACAAATCACACAATCAAACACTACACATTAAGTGAAGTTCAATATGCAACGAGTTGCATATTGACGAAACTCCATGTTAATTATTTAGTTCTATCCCGATTAGATACACGGCAATACTAAATGTGATTAAACATGACAAGAGGTGAAGCGTAATTAATCTACCTATCTAGGCATTTTAAATGAGGTCGGAAATGACATATAGCATCTCCGAGACGACCTCACATGTTAATTTACAATTCTGTCCAGATCTGAATTAACACATTTAATTAGTTGTTAAACAGCAAAACAATTAGGTTCACGTGATTCTACGTGTCATGGCAAGCAATTTACACATAAAGATCATCTCCAACGGAGCTACGGATTAAAAGATACAAGCACCGCAAGATATGATGGCATGAATGCAATATGTGTGCAACGACGGTCACGGGCACTTCAAAACATTCAAACAGCAAGAGAAAATGAAACTACACAAGATTCTAAGCAAGTTTCATGTAGGACACGATCAAATCGGAGCTACGGTTCAACAACTACGAGCAAAACAAGAAATGACTACAATCTGCCAAAATCAGCCACATAGCATTTTCTACGCCCCACAACTACGGATACACAACTCCGATATGCACAAGCAAGGCATGGCACGGAAGAGGGCAAGAAGCACTACTATGAACAACTAACAACAACTACCATGGCAGCAAGGAACACTAGGGAAAGAAGTCACAAAATGGCTTCCCTCACACTACTTCAGACTCATTTAAAATTACACCTCATGAAAGTGCAGTTTTTGATTTGAAGCAATATTTACAGCAGCAAAACCTATAGCTACAGCACACCAAATGGCATGAAAATTTACAGCATGCTCGAGAAACACAAGGGGTACAACTAACTCCATTGGACCAACCTCAAAAGAGCTACAGATCACAAGATGCTAGCAAGACAAGACAGCAACAAAATAATAACAGATCCCAGACTTAGAAATATTTCAGCACGTCCAAAACAGCACTATTTATAGCAACTTGAGGGCAATCAAAACACACCTAAACATGCATTTCTATTGCAACCAAAAATACCAGGGGGTAAACAACACATCCAAGATCAACTCTCTAGTTGACAACTCCGTCAAACGACGCACGGCATAAATCCTACAAAATAAACAAAAGGGCATCACGGCAAAATATCTCGCGAACTAACTTCCTCAAAAGCTAAAACTAATTGCACAGAAAAATCCCATGGATTTTTCTACCCCGGAAACATATATAATATGTGGGGTTGCACAACAACATAATGCCACACGTTAAATGCGAGAAAATAACCTATACACGGGGAAATAAACTACCGCAAATCCCTACACGCAAAAACACAAATGACCGCTCTAAAATACATGGAAAAATGGTCCCTAAAACATGAACATTTAATCTACGGTATACGGGCAATCCGGACACGCGTGAAAAATAAACTACGGGCAAAAACAATATAGGCAGCACACGAATCTAGGCATACGACATGTCAAACAACGTCAAATAAATATGCAAGCAGTGAAATCATGTTCTACTCGCAAAACTACCCCAAAACCATATAAAAATACGCCTCGATCCGACTAACGGTTAAGAAACTACGATCGTTTGAAATATAGCCTATTCTCTGAAAAGAATAAAATTCAGATTAAATCTTTAAATACTACTAGGCCGAATCTGCACTACACGGGCCTAAATAGAGCGACGCAGGATAGCTAATGCACGCCTAGGCGAGAAATAGCCTTGGGGGAGGGGTCTCACCAGAGGGCCTTCGGGTTGGTTGGGAGGCCCAAGCAGAGGCGAGGTGGCCGACTTGGGCCAGTCGCGGAGGTGGCCCTCGGGGCGGATCGGTCGGCCTGGGCGCTGGGCTTGCGCGGCCCAGGTGCGTGGTCAACGACAGGAGCGGGAGGCTTCGTTCCCCCGTGCTCACCCCGTGAGCAGAGGCATCCGCCGGCGACTGGAGGCGAAGCGGCTCGAGTGCGGCGGCAGGTTGGGGATGGTCCCCCCAGACCGGATCGGCTGGATCCGGCCGGCGGTGGTCGACGGAGCACGTGGCGTGTCCGCGGCGAGCTGGCGGCGAGGAAAGCTCCGGGCATGCTACCGGATCTGGCGACGGCTAACCCTCGCAAGCGAGCAGGGCTACCGGCGGCGGTGGCTCCGGTTAGGCGCGGCGAGCCGAACAAGAGAGGGCCGGCGGCGAGATCTTGCTGGCGGCGGGGCTTGGGGAGCCTGGGCGGCGCGCGGGCGAGGGCAGGAGACGCGGGGCGCACTGGAGCACGGGAGGCGGTGGCTGGCGGCGGTTGGGCGGCGGCGCGCCGGATGGGCTTGGCCGGGCCCGATCTAGGCCTGTCGGGCCGGCGGCGCCACGGAGGAGAGAGGAGGAGGGCTAGTGTTTCGGGCGCGGATCCCGAGGGGGGTTAGGGTTGCTCCCTAAAAATATGATGGAGGGGGTATTTATAGAGAAAAAGGGGGCTCGGTTAACCGGAATCGCGTTCCGGATCCAACCGCGGGGTCGGATTCGGACGATTCCGAACGCGGGTATGGGTACGCGGCCGTGTAAAGGGGATATCCGGAGACGAGAGGGAAAACGGGCGGCGCGGCAACGAATTTGAAAACACCGACAAACGTCCGACGGTAGCCCGAATACGGTGTCGTTACGGTCGACCGTTCGGGTACCAGACGGTCTCCGATCGCGACGAAAATCGACAGGTGGCCTAGCTATAAATAAATAATACCGCACGACAAATTCCAGCTCAAACGGAGAAAGTATTATCCACGCTTTAAAAACAGGGTTACGACAGTGTCGCGGGCGCGGGCGAGTGCGGTCAGGCTCGGAACGAACAACGACGATAACCGGCAACTAACAACGGATGCAAGTTTTTTAAAACTCGCGGCAACGGAGATGCCGATGCAATGCAGATGATGCGAATTATGCGACAAAAGAAAATAGACACACGACGAAAACGGAAAGAAAGGGGAATCTTCTGGAACGTCGGCATCGGGTTGTCACAACTCTCCTACACTACAAGAGGATCTCGCCCCGAGATCCAAGAATGAAAGGGGGAGAGGATGAGAAAGAACAAGAGGTAAGAACTTAGTCGCTTCTTGACAAACGAGTGAAACCAACGACCCTTGAAGGTTTCAAAGAGATGAGGAATGATATGATAAAGAAGCCAGAATTGACGGAAAATTTTGGCAGCACTTCGGTAAGAAAATGGGACAAAAAATTCGAAAAGGTGGAAGAAATATACAATATTCACAACAAACAGGTAAATAGAACAAGGGAGCACCATGATCTTGATAGAGCAACAAGATTGACCCAAATGAGCAACATCACAATGCCTCCGGAACAATAGAATAGGAACTAGCTCAAGTGGAAGGAGAGAATGAAGAACAGAATGACAACTATCATGACGATAGAATTGAAGAGCCTTCGGATAGAAGAATAGACGGAGTAGTTGGCAAACCAACAACGAAAAGAACAAGATAGTAGTGGGATTATGAAAATCAACTCAACAAATATGAGGTGACAAACAACCACTAAATGAAACAAGGATAGATTGGGAGAAACAAGATATGGACAATCTTACACCAAGAGGATACATTGAGAACTTGGATTAATGACAAGCACCATGATAGCGTAATCCATAGGAAAAGCTTTAGGTCAAGTCCAAACCAAGATAGCTCAAATGAAGAAATCATGGGTTGAAAATATTTCATGATCAAAGAATTGGTGGGTTTAATTATCTCATTCTTGAAAGGAAAACTCTTCGAGGCTCCTACACTAACAAGAATGCTATAATACCACCTCAAAGGATAACGGAAGAACAAATTCACCAAAAATGGAAGAGAAAGAATACTTGACGTATTCCAACAGGAATCTTGAAGAAGACATGAGAATGAATCACATCCTTGATGAACCACGAAGAAGGACCTCCGTATACAAATGAACGATGCAAAAATATGAAGGTAGAAAAGAATATGATTATGACCTGCCAAGATTTAGATGAAGCCTCACGGAGAGAAACTAGATAGAACTTACAACTCCGGAAAAGAAAAGATAAGAACACTTGAGAAACGAATTGATATCGTGAGTCACTCCGGAAGAAGAATTGAAATCATTATGAAACAGGAATAAGAATTATGTTATGCTTATCCTTCATCAAGTTTAATTGATGACAAGCAACGGATTTAGCATACAACTTATTCCTCTTGAAAAGATTAAAGAGAGATAGATAAAGCACAAACTAGAAGAAATGTTCCAAGAAACACCGGTAATAATTCACAATTGCATGGGAACACCACGAATTAATGGAGAAACATGAGAACGAAGAGCTCATGAGCCACCTGAGAGAAAACTTGAACAAGGCACCGGATAATCGAGAGACGAACGAAGAGACAACAATGGAGAAGAATTGAGGATGCAAGCTGAAAGCTGAGAACGAGGAATCTTCTAAAATGATGGCCTTCGGAGGAACGAGAAATAAAAACAACTCAGAACTGCACCGGATAGCACGAAAGGGATTACTCATGATTGACAACAAATGAGAGGATAACGCGAAGCTCAGATGACAATCTTCACAAGAATGGAAAAAGACTGAGAGAAACACTCCTTCGAATTTGCAAGCTGAGAATGATGACGAGGAACAACACCAAGAATAGCTGAGACACTCTGGAATAAAGAAGGATGCAAGGTTGAGCCAAATAAGAGAATTAATTCAAATAGATCTTCAAGAAGGGATATGACTGATGAAATTCATACTTATGCCACAGTTGAAAAGAATTAAAGATCTCCGGAAGATTACAAGAGCTAACACAGATCCTGGGAAAAAAACATGTGGGTTATGGGCCCACTAAAAGAAATCACCGTTGAAACAACTGATTATAAGGAGAGATATTGCACCGGTATAACGAGAACTAGATGAGGTTGGCACCTTGAAATAACTAAAGAATAGAGAACAAGATTTGTGAGATAACTTCAACGCTTCGGATAGAATAGAGAGAAATAACAACAAGAAAATAGACTGATAAAAATTTCCAACATAGGAAATAATTACAAGGATGAAAAGGATATGATGAACACGGACAACTGAATTGAATTCGCCAGAAAGATGACAAGAATGAATAAAGAGGAACACGAAGCTCCTGAGAATCTTCACAATGAATCACCGGCTACGAAAGGAAGAAGAGATAGCGGAAGCACAATGAAATGAATGCGCTTGGATGAACTCCAATCAATGAAGAAAAGGGTGGGGGGCGGGGAAAAACAAAGACAACTCGGGGCAGATGAGATGAACTCCGGAATAAAATGAGAGAAAGATCTTGCAAATTGGAGCGGGTTGATAAACACACCGGTTGAAAAAGAATTGATACGATAACTCCGGTTGAAAATAATTGATAAGACGATCTGACTGAGCAAAGAATTTGCATTCACATAAAAATATGAGAACACAGATTAGGAAAGATCTGAAATCACCACTTGACATCGAAGCAACTTGAATTACCATATTCACCAAAACAAAGGGATGAGGCTTATGAAACAAGCCAGAACAAACTCATGAGAAAGATTTCGTCCGATATTTTCGTGGACAGGATCGCACGGGCTCGATTTAGAGTAGCCATCAAGTGCAAGGCAGTGCACCTGACATACGAAGCGTCCCCGAGTCTTAGCAAGCTACAAGGACTCTTTAAGACACAACGTGTACCGCTGTAAGTCGACCGTGAACAAATGAATCCACTACATGTCGAACCCCAACCTAACATCATGCATTTGTTGGAAGAATGTCCTATAAGTAACTACTTGAATTCCCACCTATGAATTCCCGAAATTTCTGGTCATGCAATCTGGTACACGGATACAAGGAGTAATAATCACACAACTCCTATACTAACCCGTCACCTGTATCACATCCGTCAACACACAACCAGAATCTCGGACCTTCATCTACAACAGACCCTCATGATCACAACGATACAAAGTATGGCAGTACTCCCGAACAATCTGCACCAGTACTGGGGACATCGGGGTTATCTCGCCACTACTAGTATTGAAGCAATTACGAACATCCTTCGTTCTGAGATACTAAGAAATCTGAATGATAACGATGTGCTCGAGAATCGCCTGGAGCTCAACTCCCCTGAGACTTAGAGCAGATAGGAGGCACCAAGACAGAACTCCGTCACATCGGCATCATATAGATTCAAAAAATATCCGCGTGATCCTAAAAAAATTTGAGTGAGAAGAGGAGTAGAATAAATTATTACGTCAAGATTCCTCACCAGAGCATAGAAGAGGAGAAAAAGAATCCTACTCTCCGATATATAACTAGACTCAAAGTAGTTTTTCACTAGACTCGACTCGGCCAAGTTCGATCAATCAAGGGGGCTCCTAGGTCGGTCCTTGCTTTGATACCAACTTGTCACGCCCAAGATGCAACCCTATCCTCAATTTGGCACGAAGGCCTCGTCAGGGATAGAAGCGCATCTCGTCGTGTCGCAAGAATGGATATCGTCACAAGTACATGTACTGAAAAGAAGAGATATATACAGAGTTGGCTTACACTCGCCACAAGCTACATCAGAGTCACATCAGTACATTACATAATCATCAAGGGTAAGAGCAGGGTCCGACTACGGACGAAAACAAACGAGAAAAATAAGAACGACGTCCATCCTTGCTATCCCAGGCTGTCGGCCTGGAACCCACACTAGATCCATGATGAAGAAGAAGAAGAAGCAACTCCAAATGAATAATCAACGCGCTCGCGTCAAGTAACCTTTACCTGTACCTGCAACTGGTGTTGTAGTAATCTGTGAGCCACAAGGGACTCAGCAATCTCATTTCCAAAGGTATCAAGACTAGCAAAGCTTAATGGGTGAGGTATGGTTAAGTGGTGAGGTTGCAGCAGCGGCTAAGCATATATTTGGTGGCTAAACTTACGAGTACTAGAAATAAGAGGGGGAAGATCTACGCATAGGGGACGTGAACTACAGACGATCAAATGAATGATCCTGAACACCTACCTACGTCAGGCATAACCCCACCGTGTCCTCGATCGGAGAAGGAACTCACGAAAGAGATAGTCACGGTTATGCACACAGTTGGCATATTTTAATTAAGTTAACTTCAAGTTATCTAGAACCAGTGTTAAACAAAGCTTCCACGTTGCCACATAACCGCGGGCACGGCTTTCTGAAAGATTTAACCCTGCAGGGGTGCTCCAACTATGTCGTGGTTTTGTCACGGCAGATGTCCTCGTGAGAGAACTTAGGTGCGAGGCCATCGCAACCATGTGGCGGCTTGAAGGGGTTGGTCGGAATCGAGAGACGCAAGTTTACCCAGGTTCGGCCCCTCTGATGGAGGTAAAATCCTACGTCCTGCTTGTGCTTCATTGATGAAGATGATGATCTCAATTACAAGGGTGCAGACTCGCCACCTCTAATCTCGTGGGTGTCTAATCTGTCTATCTCATGA
Source organism: Hordeum vulgare subsp. vulgare (assembly GCF_904849725.1). NCBI lineage: Eukaryota > Viridiplantae > Streptophyta > Magnoliopsida > Poales > Poaceae > Hordeum > Hordeum vulgare. The sequence goes on from NC_058519.1 coordinate 224,318,004, forward strand.
TTTGTCTTGTCTAGACCTACGTTGTGAATCTTGTCCCTCTTGGGGCACCTTACCCCTCCTTATATAGGTGGAAGGGGTAGGTTTACATGTAGAGTCCTACTAGAAATAGGAATAGGACTAGTCTCTCTTGAATCCTAATCCGGGTCTTGTTTCCTTTATGAGGGAGTCTCTCCTCTTCTTGGGCCTTCTCTTGTGAGCTGGCCCTCCTGGCCTCTCTATCAGTCACCTTATGCCAGGGTGTACGCCGAGCCTTGGGCCTTCGTCATTTATCTAAGTCGCCTGTGGGGTCAAGTATGAGTCGCCCACCAAGTCACTGCTGAGTCACCGGTGAATCGCCAAGTCCTTTGGCGGGCCATACTCCAAGTCGGGTTACACTGCGGGGTATATCCCCGACATTAGCCCCCAAGGTTAGCTTGAATTTATTCATGGTAAGCTCCTGAAATAAGATTGATAAATAAGTTAAGGGACCGGCTTGCCCCTCTGGCCGGCTTGATTTACTGAAGTGGCTCCTTGAAAAATTCGGGTTTCTTCGAGCTGTCTTCATAGTCATCTTGTTGGTACGTGTCCTTTGTAATAAAATACATATGCCATTGAATCGGCCTCCAGTGCTTTGGCTTGATGAAAATTTGGGAAATAAGAAATCCACACAATGTTGAACTAGCTTCTCTTGCTTCGGCGGGTTATGATTGACAATGGCGGGTCATGATTGACAATGGCGGGTCATCATTATTAGTAGTGCCCCGTCAAACAACTGAACTCCAATTGACAAACCCGTGTGATGTTGAGCCGATCTTTCAGTGCTTCAACTAGATAAAAATATGTTGAACCGGTCTCCCAATACTTCACCTCCATGACAGAAAGAAATGTGCTCTTCAATTTTTTGATATATCCATATTATCTGTAGCCCCAAGGGCCGGGTCATTAGTGTGTGATGTGCCGGGTCTTCAATTTGAACCTCATGATCTATGAAACAACTTAGTGTTGTAGCCCCCAAGGGCCGGGTTGTCTTGCCTGCAGCAACCTGGGACTTTTGGAATTATGATCTGAATAGTGTAACCCCCAAGTGACGGGTCGATTTCTTGGGGCGACTCGAGACTTCCATGTTCTTCTCTTGAATAAAGAATGGTATGTAGCCTTCTAAGGCCGGCTTATCTCCTTGAGGTAGCCGGGTCTGTTGATGATGTGATGATTTGAAAAGCGGATTGCATTAGCCCCCAAGTGTCATGGTGTCTGCTTGCAGCGACATGGGACTTTCATACTTTGATGTAATATTGATTTGAATAATGTAGCCCCCAAGTGTCGGGTTGTGTGCCTGCAGCCACTTAGGGCTATTCCTTCCATTGTAGAATAAAATCGTATCCACTCTGTGAGCTGATGATGCCTTTGTGATAAAAGAAATCCTTGACCGTGGTTGCAATGTAACCCGGCAAATATATCCTTGAGAAATCCATATGTCGGGGAAATCCATAAGTGTTGTAGTTTACTACAGAACACAAGTTGAAGAAATCCAAGGGCCGGTCAATTAGATGACTCGGCATTATATGTGATAGGGCCGCTTTTTGACAATAGTCAATTCTTCCGAGCTGGCTTTAAAAACCCCCAACCATTTAACACTGGTTATGATAAACCATGATAAAAATCCAACTAAATTGGCTATTCAAAGATTTATTTGCACCTGCAAGAATTTATGATTTGACCCGGTTTGAAGATCGGAATGATATGTACGTATGATGTATGATGCAATGCAATATGATGCATGGATGGGGCGAGTCAGAAAGCTCGAGCACACACCCTAAAATGCAGGTTTCGTCGGCTCATAAGGTCGCGACAGGATGGGGCCAGTCAGAAAGCTCGGGCACACACCCTAAAATGCAGGTTTCGTCGGCTCATAAGGTCGCGACAGGATGGGGCGAGTCAGAAAACTCGAGCACACACCCTAAAATGCAGGTTTCGTCGGCTCATAAGGTCGCGACAGGATGGGGCAAGTCAGAAAGCTCAAGCGCCACCCTAAAATGCAGGTTTCATCGGCTCATAAGGTCGCGACAGGATGGGGCGAGTCAGAAAGCTCGAGCACACACCCTAAAATGCAGGTTTCGTCGGCTCATAAGGTCGCGACAGGATGGGGCGAGTCAGAAAGCTCGAGCACACACCCTAAAATGCAGGTTTCGTCGGCTCATAAGGTCGCGACAGGATGGGGCGAGTCAGAAAGCTCGAGCACACACCCTAAAATGCAGGTTTCGTCGGCTCATAAGGTCGCGACAGGATGGGGCGAGTCAGAAAGCTCGAGCACACATTCTAAAATGCAGGTTTCGTCGGCTCATAAGGTCGCGGCAGGATGGGGCGAGTCAGAAAGCTCGAGCACACACCCTAAAATGCAGGTTTCGTCGGCTCATAAGGTCGCGACAGGATGGGGCGAGTCAGAAAGCTCGAGCACACACCCTAAAACGCAGGTTTCGTCGGCTCATAAGGTCGCGACAGGATGGGGCGAGTCAGAAAGCTCGAGCACACACCCTAAAATGCAGGTTTCGTCGGCTCATAAGGTCGCGACTGGATGGGGCGATTCAGAAAGCTCGAGCACACACCCTAAAATGCAGGTTTCGTCGGCTCATAAGGTCGCGACAGGATGGGGCGAGTCAGAAAGCTCGAGCACACACCCTAAAATGCAGGTTTCGTCGGCTCATAAGGTCGCGACGGGATGGGGCGAGTCAGAAAGCTCGAGCACACACACTAAAATGCAGGTTTCGTCGGCTCATAAGGTCGCGACAGCATGGGGCGAGTCAGAAAGCTCGAGCACACACCCTAAAATGCAGGTTTCGTCGGCTCATAAGGTCGCGACAGGATGGGGCGAGTCAGAAAGCTCGAGCGCACACCCTTAAATGCAGGTTTCGTCGGCTCATAAGGTCGCGACAGGATGGGGCGAGTCAGAAAGCTCGAGCACACACCCTAAAATGCAGGTTTCGTCGGCTCATAAGGTCGCGACAGGATGGCGCGAGTCAGAAAGCTCGAGCACACACCCTAAAATGCAGGTTTCGTCGGCTCATAAGGTCGCGACAGGATGGGGCGAGTCAGAAAGCTCGAGCACACACCCTAAAATGCAGGTTTCGTTGGCTCATAAGGTCGCGACAGGATGGGGCGAGTCAGAAAGCTCGAGCACACACCCTAAAATACAGGTTTCGTCGGCTCATAAGGTCGCGACAGGATGGGGCGAGTCAGAAAGCTCGAGCACACACCCTAAAATGCAGGTTTCGTCGGCTCATAAGGTCGCGACAGGATGGGGCGAGTCAGAAAGCTCGAGCACACACCCTAAAATGCAGGTTTCGTCGGCTCATAAGGTCGCGACAGGATGGGGTGAGTCAGAAAGCTCGAGCACACACCCTAAAATGCAGGTTTCGTCGGCTCATAAGGTCGCGGCAGGATGGGGCGAGTCAGAAAGCTCGAACACACACCCTAAAATGCAGGTTTCGTCGGCTCATAAGGTCGCGACAGGATGGGGCGAGTCAGAAAGCTCGAGCACACACCCTAAAACGCAGGTTTCGTCGGCTCATAAGGTCGCGACAAGATGGGGCGAGTCAGAAAGCTCGAGCACACACCCTAAAATGCAGGTTTCGTCGGCTCATAAGGTCGCGACAGGATGGGGCGAGTCAGAAAGCTCGAGCACACACCCTAAAATGCAAGTTTCGTCGGCTCATAAGGTCGCGACAGGATGGGGCGAGTCAGAAAGCTCAAGCACACATTCTAAAATGCAGGTTTCGTCGGCTCATAAGGTCGCGGCAGGATGGGGCGAGTCAGAAAGCTCGAGCACACACCCTAAAATGCAGGTTTCGTCGGCTCATAAGGTCGCGACAGGATGGGGCGAGTCAGAAAGCTCGAGCACACACCCTAAAACGCAGGTTTCGTCGGCTCATAAGGTCGCGACAGGATGGGGCGAGTCAGAAAGCTCGAGCACACACCCTAAAATGCAGGTTTCGTCGGCTCATAAGGTCGCGACTGGATGGGGCGATTCAGAAAGCTCGAGCACACACCCTAAAATGCAGGTTTCGTCGGCTCATAAGGTCGCGACAGGATGGGGCGAGTCAGAAAGCTCGAGCACACACCCTAAAATGCAGGTTTCGTCGGCTCATAAGGTCGCGACGGGATGGGGCGAGTCAGAAAGCTCGAGCACACACACTAAAATGCAGGTTTCGTCGGCTCATAAGGTCGCGACAGCATGGGGCGAGTCAGAAAGCTCGAGCACACACCCTAAAATGCAGGTTTCGTCGGCTCATAAGGTCGCGACAGGATGGGGCGAGTCAGAAAGCTCGAGCGCACACCCTTAAATGCAGGTTTCGTCGGCTCATAAGGTCGCGACAGGATGGGGCGAGTCAGAAAGCTCGAGCACACACCCTAAAATGCAGGTTTCGTCGGCTCATAAGGTCGCGACAGGATGGCGCGAGTCAGAAAGCTCGAGCACACACCCTAAAATGCAGGTTTCGTCGGCTCATAAGGTCGCGACAGGATGGGGCGAGTCAGAAAGCTCGAGCACACACCCTAAAATGCAGGTTTCGTTGGCTCATAAGGTCGCGACAGGATGGGGCGAGTCAGAAAGCTCGAGCACACACCCTAAAATACAGGTTTCGTCGGCTCATAAGGTCGCGACAGGATGGGGCGAGTCAGAAAGCTCGAGCACACACCCTAAAATGCAGGTTTCGTCGGCTCATAAGGTCGCGACAGGATGGGGCGAGTCAGAAAGCTCGAGCACACACCCTAAAATGCAGGTTTCGTCGGCTCATAAGGTCGCGACAGGATGGGGTGAGTCAGAAAGCTCGAGCACACACCCTAAAATGCAGGTTTCGTCGGCTCATAAGGTCGCGGCAGGATGGGGCGAGTCAGAAAGCTCGAACACACACCCTAAAATGCAGGTTTCGTCGGCTCATAAGGTCGCGACAGGATGGGGCGAGTCAGAAAGCTCGAGCACACACCCTAAAACGCAGGTTTCGTCGGCTCATAAGGTCGCGACAAGATGGGGCGAGTCAGAAAGCTCGAGCACACACCCTAAAATGCAGGTTTCGTCGGCTCATAAGGTCGCGACAGGATGGGGCGAGTCAGAAAGCTCGAGCACACACCCTAAAATGCAAGTTTCGTCGGCTCATAAGGTCGCGACAGGATGGGGCGAGTCAGAAAGCTCAAGCACACACCCTAAAACGCAGGTTTCGTCGGCTCATAAGGTCGCGACTGGATGGGGCGAGTCAGAAAGCTCGAGCACACACCCTAAAATGCAGGTTTCGTCGACTCATAAGGTCGCGACGGGATGGGGTGAGTCAGAAAGCTCGAGCACACACCCTAAAATGCAGGTTTCGTCGGCTCATAAGGTCGCGACTGGATGGGGCGATTCAGAAAGCTCGAGCACACACCCTAAAATGCAGGTTTCGTCGGCTCATAAGGTCGCGACGGGATGGGGCGAGTCAGAAAGCTCGAGCACACACCCTAAGATGCAGGTTTCGTCGGCTCATAAGGTCGCGACAGGATGGGGCGAGTTAGAAAGCTCGAGCACACACCCTAAGATGCAGGTACTGTCGGCTCATAAGGTCGCGACAGGATGGGGCGAGTCAGAAAGCTCGGGCACACACCCTAAAATGCAGGTTTCGTCGGCTCATAAGGTCGCGACAGGATGGGGCGAGTCAGAAAGCTCGAGCACACACCCTAAAATGCATGTTTCGTTGGCTCATAAGGTCGCGACGGGATGGGGCGAGTCAGAAAGCTCGAGCACACACCCTAAAATGCAGGTTTCGTTGGCTCATAAGGTCACGACGGGATGGGGCGAGTCAGAAAGCTCGAGCACACACCCTGAAATGCAGGTTTCGTCGGCTCATAAGGTCGTGACAGGATGGGGCGAGTCAGAAAGCTCGAGCACACACCCTTAAATGCAGGTTTCGTCGGCTCACAAGGTCGCGACAGGATGGGGCGAGTCAGAAAGCTCGAGCACACACCCTAAAATGCAGGTTTCGTCGGCTCATAAGGTCGCGACAAGATGGGGCGAGTCAGAAAGCTCGAGCACACACCCTAAAATGCAGGTTTCGTCGGCTCATAAGGTCGCGACAGGATGGGGAGAGTCAGAAAGCTCGAGCACACACCCTAAAATGCAGGTTTCGTCGGCTCATAAGGTCGCGACAGGATGGGGCGAGTCAGAAAGCTGAAGCACACACCCTAAAATGCAGGTTTCGTCGGCTCATAAGGTCGCGACAGGATGGGGCGAGTCAGAAAGCTCGAGCACACACCCTAAAACGCAGGATTCATCGGCTCATAAGGTCGCGACAGGATGGGGCGAGTCAGAAAGCTCGAGGACACACCCTAAAACGCAGGTTTCGTCGGCTCATAAGGTCGCGACAGGATGGGGAGAGTCAGAAAGCTCGAGCACACACCCTAAAATGCAGGTTTCGTCGGCTCATAAGGTCGCGACAGGATGGGGCGAGTCAGAAAGCTGAAGCACACACCCTAAAATGCAGGTTTCGTCGGCTCATAAGGTCGCGACAGGATGGGGCGAGTCAGAAAGCTCGAGCACACACCCTAAAATGCAGGTTTCGTCGGCTCATAAGGTCGCGACAGGATGGGGCGAGTCAGAAAGCTCGAGCACACACCCTAAAACGCAGGATTCATCGGCTCATAAGGTCGCGACAGGATGGGGCGAGTCAGAAAGCTCGAGGACACACCCTAAAACGCAGGTTTCGTCGGCTCATAAGGTCGCGACAGGATGGGGAGAGTCAGAAAGCTCGAGCACACACCCTAAAATGCAGGTTTCGTCGGCTCATAAGGTCGCGACAGGATGGGGCGAGTCAGAAAGCTCAAGCACACACCCTAAAATGCAGGTTTCGTCGGCTCATAAGGTCGCGACAGGATGGGGCGAGTCAGAAAGCTCGAGCACACACCCTAAAATGCAGGTTTCGTCGGCTCATAAGGTCGCGACAGGATGGGCGAGTCAGAAAACTCGAGCACACACCCTAAAATGCAGGTTTCGTCGGCTCATAAGGTCGCGACAGGATGGGGCGAGTCAGAAAGCTCGAGCACACACCCTAAAACGCAGGTTTCGTCGGCTCATAAGGTCGCGACAGGATGGGGTGAGTCAGAAAGCTCGAGCACACACCCTAAAACGCAGGTTTCGTCGACTCATAAGGTCGCGACTGGATGGGGCGAGTTAGAAAGCTCGAGCACACACCCTAAAATGCAGGTTTCGTCGGCTCATAAGGTCGCGACGGAATGGGACGAGTCAGAAAGCTCGAGCACACATTCTAAAATTCAGGTTTCGTCGGCTCATAAGGTCGCGACTGGATGGGGCGATTCAGAAAGCTCGAGCACACACCCTAAGATGCAGGTTTCGTCGGTTCATAAGGTCGCGACAGGATGGGCCGAGTTAGAAAGCTCGAGCACACACCCTAAAATGCAGGTTTCGTCGGCTCATAAGGTCGCGACAGGATGGGGCGAGTCAGAAAGCTCGAGCACACACCCTAAAATGTAGGTTTCGTCGGCTCATAAGGTCGCGAGAGGATGGGGCGAGTCAGAAAGCTCGAGTACACACCCTTAAATGCAGGTTTCGTCGGCTCATAAGGTCGCGACAGGATGGGGCGAGTCAGAAAGCTCGAGCACACACCCTAAAATGCAGGTTTCGTCGGCTCATAAGGTCGCGACAGGATGGGGCGAGTCAGAAAGCTCGAGCACACACCCTAAAATGCAGGTTGCGTCGGCTCATAAGGTCGCGCCAGGATGGGGCGAGTCAGAAAGCTCGAGCACACACCCTAAAATGCAGGTTTCGTTGGCTCATAAGGTCGCGACAGGATGGGGCGAGTCAGAAAGCTCGAGCACACACCCTAAAACGCAGGTTTCGTCGGCTCATAAGGTCGCGACATGATGGGGCGAGTCAGAAAGCTCGAGCACACACCCTAAAATGCAGGTTTCGTCGGCTCATAAGGTCGCGACAGGATGGGGCGAGTCAGAAAGCTCGAGCACACACCCTAAAATGCAGGTTTCGTCGGCTCATAAGGTCGCGACAGGATGGGGCGAGTCAGAAAGCTCGAGCACACACTCTAAAATGCAGGTTTCGTCGGCTCATAAGGTCGCGGCAGGATGGGGCGACTCATAAAGCTCGAGCACACACCCTAAAATGCAGGTTTCGTCGGCTCATAAGGTCGCGATAGGATGGGGCTAGTCAGAAAGCTCGAGCACACACCCTAAAACGCAGGTTTCGTCGGCTCATATGGTCGCGCCAGGATGGGGCGAGTCAGAAAGCTCGAGCACACACCCTAAAATGCAGATTTCGTCGGCTCATAAGGTCGCGACAGGATGGGGCGAGTCAGAAAGCTCGAGCACACACCCTAAAACGCAGGTTTCGTCGGCTCATAAGGTCGCGACTGGATGGGGCGAGTCAGAAAGCTCGAGCACACACCCTAAAATGCAGGTTTCGTCGGCTCATAAGGTCGCGACGGGATGGGGCGAGTCAGAAAGCTCGAGCACACACTCTAAAATTCAGGTTTCGTCGGCTCATAAGGTCGCGACTGGATGGGGCGATTCAGAAAGCTCGAGCACACACCCTAAGATGCAGGTTTCGTCGGTTCATAAGGTCGCGACAGGATGGGCCGAGTTAGAAAGCTCGAGCACACACCCTAAAATGCAGGTTTCGTCGGCTCATAGGGTCGCGACAGGATGGGGCGAGTCAGAAAGCTCGAGCACACACCCTAAAATGCAGGTTTCGTCGGCTCATAAGGTCGCGAGAGGATGGGGCGAGTCAGAAAGCTCGAGCACACACCCTTAAATGCAGGTTTCGTCGGCTCATAAGGTCGCGACAGGATGGGGCGAGTCAGAAAGCTCGAGCACACACCCTAAAATGCAGGTTTCGTCGGCTCATAAGGTCGCGACAGGATGGGGCGAGTCAGAAAGCTCGAGCACACACCCTAAAATGCAGGTTGCGTCGGCTCATAAGGTCGCGCCAGGATGGGGCGAGTCAGAAAGCTCGAGCACACACCCTAAAATGCAGGTTTCGTTGGCTCATAAGGTCGCGACAGGATGGGGTGAGTCAGAAAGCTCGAGCACACACCCTAAAACGCATGTTTCGTCGGCTCATAAGGTCGCGACAGGATGGGGCGAGTCTAAAGCTCGAGCACACACCCTAAAATGCAGGTTTCGTCGGCTCATAAGGTCGCGACAGGATGGGGCGAGTCAGAAAGCTCGAGCACACACCCTAAAATGCAGGTTTCGTCGGCTCATAAGGTCGCGACAGGATGGGGCGAGTCAGAAAGCTCGAGCACACACTCTAAAATGCAGGTTTCGTCGGCTCATAAGGTCGCGGTAGGATGGGGCGACTCATAAAGCTCGAGCACACACCCTAAAATGCAGGTTTCGTCGGCTCATAAGGTCGCGATAGGATGGGGCTAGTCAGAAAGCTCGAGCACACACCCTAAAACGCAGGTTTCGTCGGCTCAGAAGGTCCCGCCAGGATGGGGCGAGTCAGAAAGCTCGAGCACACACCCTAAAATGCAGGTTTCGTCGGCTCATAAGGTCGCGACAGGATGGGGCGAGTCAGAAAGCTCGAGCACACACCCTAAAATGCAGGTTTCGTCGGCTCATAAGGTCGCGACAGGATGGGGCGAGTCAGAAAGCTCGAGCACACACCCTAAAATGCAGGTTTCGTCGGCTCATAAGGTCGCGACAGGATGGGGCGAGTTAGAAAGCTCGAGCACACACCCTTAAATGCAGGTTTCGTCGGCTCATAAGGTCGCGACAGGATGGGGCGAGTCAGAAAGCTCGAGCACACACCCTAAAATGCAGGTTTCGTCGGCTCATAAGGTCGCGGCAGGATGGGGCGAGTCCGAAAGATCGAGCACACACCCTAAAATGCAGGTTTCGTCGGCTCATAAGGTCGCGACAGGATGGGGCGAGTCAGAAAGCTCGAGCACACACCCTTAAATGCAGGTTTCGTCGGCACATAAGGTCGCGATAGGATGGGGCGAGTCAGAAAGCTCGAGCACACACCCTAAAATGCAGGTTTCGTCGGCTCATAAGGTCGCGACAGGATGGGGCGAGTCAGAACTCTCGAGCACACAACCTAAAATGCAGGTTTCGTCGGCTTATAAGGTCGCGACGGGATGGGGCGAGTCAGAAAGCTCGAGCACACACCCTAAAACGCAGGTTTCGTCGGCTGATAAGGTCGCGACAGGATGGGGCTAGTCAGAAAGCTCGAGCACACACCCTTAAATGCAGGTTTCGTCGGCTCATAAGGTCGCGACAGGATGGGGCGAGTCAGAAAGCTCGAGCACACACCCTAAAATGCAGGTTTCGTCGGCTCATAAGTTCGCGACAGGATGGGGCGAGTCAGAAAGCTCAAGCACACACCCTAAAATGCAGGTTTCGTCGGCTCATAAGGTCGCGACAGGATGAGCCGAGTCAGAAAGCTCGAGCACACACCCTAAAATGCAGGTTTCATCGGCTCATAAGGTCGCGACAGGATGGGGCGAGTCAGAAAGCTCGAGCACACACCCTAAAATGCAGGTTTCGTCGGTGATAAGGTCGCGGCAGGATGGGGCGAGTCAGAAAGCTCGAGCACACACCCAAAAATGCAGGATTCGTCGGCTCATAAGGTCGCGACAGGATGGGGCGAGTCAGAAAGCTCGAGCACACACCCTAAAACGCAGGTTTCGTCGGCTCATAAGGTCGCGACAGGATGGGGCGAGTTAGAAAGCTCGAGCACACACCCTAAAATGCAGGTTTCGTCGGCTCATAGGGTCGCGACAGGATGGGGCGAGTCAGAAAGCTCGAGCACACACCCTAAAATGCAGGTTTCGTCGGCTCATAAGGTCGCGAGAGGATGGGGCGAGTCAGAAAGCTCGAGCACACACCCTTAAATGCAGGTTTCGTCGGCTCATAAGGTCGCGACAGGATGGGGCGAGTCAGAAAGCTCGAGCACACACCCTAAAATGCAGGTTTCGTCGGCTCATAAGGTCGCGACAGGATGGGGCGAGTCAGAAAGCTCGAGCACACACCCTAAAATGCAGGTTGCGTCGGCTCATAAGGTCGCGCCAGGATGGGGCGAGTCAGAAAGCTCGAGCACACACCCTAAAATGCAGGTTTCGTTGGCTCATAAGGTCGCGACAGGATGGGGCGAGTCAGAAAGCTCGAGCACACACCCTAAAACGCAGGTTTCGTCGGCTCATAAGGTCGCGACATGATGGGGCGAGTCAGAAAGCTCGAGCACACACCCTAAAATGCAGGTTTCGTCGGCTCATAAGGTCGCGACAGGATGGGGCGAGTCAGAAAGCTCGAGCACACACCCTAAAATGCAGGTTTCGTCGGCTCATAAGGTCGCGACAGGATGGGGCGAGTCAGAAAGCTCGAGCACACACTCTAAAATGCAGGTTTCGTCGGCTCATAAGGTCGCGGCAGGATGGGGCGACTCATAAAGCTCGAGCACACACCCTAAAATGCAGGTTTCGTCGGCTCATAAGGTCGCGATAGGATGGGGCTAGTCAGAAAGCTCGAGCACACACCCTAAAACGCAGGTTTCGTCGGCTCATATGGTCGCGCCAGGATGGGGCGAGTCAGAAAGCTCGAGCACACACCCTAAAATGCAGATTTCGTCGGCTCATAAGGTCGCGACAGGATGGGGCGAGTCAGAAAGCTCGAGCACACACCCTAAAATGCAGGTTTCGTCGGCTCATAAGGTCGCGACTGGATGGGGCGAGTCAGAAAGCTCGAGCACACACCCTAAAATGCAGGTTTCGTCGGCTCATAAGGTCGCGACGTGATGGGGCGAGTCAGAAAGCTCGAGCACACACTCTAAAATTCAGGTTTCGTCGGCTCATAAGGTCGCGACTGGATGGGGCGATTCAGAAAGCTCGAGCACACACCCTAAGATGCAGGTTTCGTCGGTTCATAAGGTCGCGACAGGATGGGCCGAGTTAGAAAGCTCGAGCACACACCCTAAAATGCAGGTTTCGTCGGCTCATAGGGTCGCGACAGGATGGGGCGAGTCAGAAAGCTCGAGCACACACCCTAAAATGCAGGTTTCGTCGGCTCATAAGGTCGCGAGAGGATGGGGCGAGTCAGAAAGCTCGAGCACACACCCTTAAATGCAGGTTTCGTCGGCTCATAAGGTCGCGACAGGATGGGGCGAGTCAGAAAGCTCGAGCACACACCCTAAAATGCAGGTTTCGTCGGCTCATAAGGTCGCGACAGGATGGGGCGAGTCAGAAAGCTCGAGCACACACCCTAAAATGCAGGTTGCGTCGGCTCATAAGGTCGCGCCAGGATGGGGCGAGTCAGAAAGCTCGAGCACACACCCTAAAATGCAGGTTTCGTTGGCTCATAAGGTCGCGACAGGATGGGGTGAGTCAGAAAGCTCGAGCACACACCCTAAAACGCATGTTTCGTCGGCTCATAAGGTCGCGACAGGATGGGGCGAGTCTAAAGCTCGAGCACACACCCTAAAATGCAGGTTTCGTCGGCTCATAAGGTCGCGACAGGATGGGGCGAGTCAGAAAGCTCGAGCACACACCCTAAAATGCAGGTTTCGTCGGCTCATAAGGTCGCGACAGGATGGGGCGAGTCAGAAAGCTCGAGCACACACTCTAAAATGCAGGTTTCGTCGGCTCATAAGGTCGCGGTAGGATGGGGCGACTCATAAAGCTCGAGCACACACCCTAAAATGCAGGTTTCGTCGGCTCATAAGGTCGCGATAGGATGGGGCTAGTCAGAAAGCTCGAGCACACACCCTAAAACGCAGGTTTCGTCGGCTCAGAAGGTCCCGCCAGGATGGGGCGAGTCAGAAAGCTCGAGCACACACCCTAAAATGCAGGTTTCGTCGGCTCATAAGGTCGCGACAGGATGGGGCGAGTCAGAAAGCTCGAGCACACACCCTAAAATGCAGGTTTCGTCGGCTCATAAGGTCGCGACAGGATGGGGCGAGTCAGAAAGCTCGAGCACACACCCTAAAATGCAGGTTTCGTCGGCTCATAAGGTCGCGACAGGATGGGGTGAGTTAGAAAGCTCGAGCACACACCCTTAAATGCAGGTTTCGTCGGCTCATAAGGTCGCGACAGGATGGGGCGAGTCAGAAAGCTCGAGCACACACCCTAAAATGCAGGTTTCGTCGGCTCATAAGGTCGCGGCAGGATGGGGCGAGTCCGAAAGATCGAGCACACACCCTAAAATGCAGGTTTCGTCGGCTCATAAGGTCGCGACAGGATGGGGCGAGTCAGAAAGCTCGAGCACACACCCTTAAATGCAAGTTTCGTCGGCACATAAGGTCGCGATAGGATGGGGCGAGTCAGAAAGCTCGAGCACACACCCTAAAATGCAGGTTTCGTCGGCTCATAAGGTCGCGACAGGATGGGGCGAGTCAGAACTCTCGAGCACACAACCTAAAATGCAGGTTTCGTCGGCTTATAAGGTCGCGACGGGATGGGGCGAGTCAGAAAGCTCGAGCACACACCCTAAAACGCAGGTTTCGTCGGCTGATAAGGTCGCGACAGGATGGGGCTAGTCAGAAAGCTCGAGCACACACCCTTAAATGCAGGTTTCGTCGGCTCATAAGGTCGCGACAGGATGGGGCGAGTCAGAAAGCTCGAGCACACACCCTAAAATGCAGGTTTCGTCGGCTCATAAGTTCGCGACAGGATGGGGCGAGTCAGAAAGCTCAAGCACACACCCTAAAATGCAGGTTTCGTCGGCTCATAAGGTCGCGACAGGATGAGCCGAGTCAGAAAGCTCGAGCACACACCCTAAAATGCAGGTTTCGTCGGCTCATAAGGTCGCGACAGGATGGGGCGAGTCAGAAAGCTCGAGCACACACCCTAAAATGCAGGTTTCGTCGGTGATAAGGTCGCGGCAGGATGGGGCGAGTCAGAAAGCTCGAGCACACACCCAAAAATGCAGGATTCGTCGGCTCATAAGGTCGCGACAGGATGGGGCGAGTCAGAAAGCTCGAGCACACACCCTAAAACGCAGGTTTCGTCGGCTCATAAGGTCGCGACAGGATGGGGCGAGTCAGAAAGCTCGAGCACACACCCTAAAATGCAGGTTTCGTCGGCTCATAAGGTCGCGACAGGTTGGGGCGAGTCAGAAATCTCGTGCACACACCCTAAAATGCAGGTTTCGTCGGCTCATAAGGTCGTGACAGGATGGGGCGAGTCAGAAAGCTCGAGCACACACCCTTAAATGCAGGTTTCGTCGGCTCATAAGGTCGCGACAGGATGGGGCGAGTCAGAAAGCTCGAGCACACACCCTAAAATGCAGGTTTCGTCGGCTCATAAGGTCGCGACAGGATGCGGCGAGTCAGAAAGCTCGAGCACACACCCTAAAATGCAGGTTTCGTCGGCTCATAAGGTTGCGGCAGGATGGGGCGAGTCCGAAAGATCGAGCACACACCCTAAAATGCAGGTTTCGTCGGCTCATAAGGTCGCGACAGGATGGGGCGAGTCAGAAAGCTCGAGCACACACCCTTAAATGCAGGTTTCGTGGGCACATAAGGTCGCTACAGGATGGGGCGAGTCAGAAAGCTCGAGCACACACCCTAAAATGCAGGTTTCGTCGGCTCATAAGGTCGCGACAGGATGGGGCGAGTCAGAAAGCTCGAGCACACACCCTAAAATGCAGGTTTCGTCGGCTCATAAGGTCGCGACAGGATGGGGCGAGTCAGAAAGCTCGAGCACACACTCTAAAATGCAGGTTTCGTCGGCTCATAAGGTCGCGGCAGGATGGGGCGACTCATAAAGCTCGAGCACACACCCTAAAATGCAGGTTTCGTCGGCTCATAAGGTCGCGATAGGATGGGGCTAGTCAGAAAGCTCGAGCACACACCCTAAAACGCAGGTTTCGTCGGCTCATAAGGTCCCGCCAGGATGGGGCGAGTCAGAAAGCTCGAGCACACACCCTAAAATGCAGGTTTCGTCGGCTCATAAGGTCGCGACAGGATGGGGCGAGTCAGAAAGCTCGAGCACACACCCTAAAATGCAGGTTTCGTCGGCTCATAAGGTCGCGACAGGATGGGGCGAGTCAGAAAGCTCGAGCACACACCCTAAAATGCAGGTTTCGTCGGCTCATAAGGTCGCGACAGGATGGGGCGAGTCAGAAAGCTCGAGCACACACCCTTAAATGCAGGTTTCGTCGGCTCATAAGGTCGCGACAGGATGGGGCGAGTCAGAAAGCTCGAGCACACACCCTAAAATGCAGGTTTCGTCGGCTCATAAGGTCGCGGCAGGATGGGGCGAGTCCGAAAGATCGAGCACACACCCTAAAATGCAGGTTTCGTCGGCTCATAAGGTCGCGACAGGACGGGGCGAGTCAGAAAGCTCGAGCACACACCCTTAAATGCAGGTTTCGTCGGCACATAAGGTCGCGATAGGATGGGGCGAGTCAGAAAGCTCGAGCACACACCCTAAAATGCAGGTTTCGTCGGCTCATAAGGTCGCGACAGGATGGGGCGAGTCAGAACTCTCGAGCACACAACCTAAAATGCAGGTTTCGTCGGCTTATAAGGTCGCGACGGGATGGGGCGAGTCAGAAAGCTCGAGCACACACCCTAAAACGCAGGTTTCGTCGGCTGATAAGGTCGCGACAGGATGGGGCTAGTCAGAAAGCTCGAGCACACACCCTTAAATGCAGGTTTCGTCGGCTCATAAGGTCGCGACAGGATGGGGCGAGTCAGAAAGCTCGAGCACACACCCTAAAATGCAGGTTTCGTCGGCTCATAAGTTCGCGACAGGATGGGGCGAGTCAGAAAGCTCAAGCACACACCCTAAAATGCAGGTTTCGTCGGCTCATAAGGTCGCGACAGGATGAGCCGAGTCAGAAAGCTCGAGCACACACCCTAAAATGCAGGTTTCGTCGGCTCATAAGGTCGCGACAGGATGGGGCGAGTCAGAAAGCTCGAGCACACACCCTAAAATGCAGGTTTCGTCGGTGATAAGGTCGCGGCAGGATGGGGCGAGTCAGAAAGCTCGAGCACACACCCAAAAATGCAGGTTTCGTCGGCTCATAAGGTCGCGACAGGATGGGGCGAGTCAGAAAGCTCGAGCACACACCCTAAAACGCAGGTTTCGTCGGCTCATAAGGTCGCGACAGGATCGGGCGAGTCAGAAAGCTCGAGCACACACCCTAAAATGCAGGTTTCGTCGGCTCATAAGGTCGCGACAGGTTGGGGCGAGTCAGAAATCTCGTGCACACACCCTAAAATGCAGGTTTCGTCGGCTCATAAGGTCGTGACAGGATGGGGCGAGTCAGAAAGCTCGAGCACACACCCTTAAATGCAGGTTTCGTCGGCTCATAAGGTCGCGACAGGATGGGGCGAGTCAGAAAGCTCGAGCACACACCCTAAAATGCAGGTTTCGTCGGCTCATAAGGTCGCGACAGGATGCGGCGAGTCAGAAAGCTCGAGCACACACCCTAAAATGCAGGTTTCGTCGGCTCATAAGGTCGCGGCAGGATGGGGCGAGTCCGAAAGATCGAGCACACACCCTAAAATGCAGGTTTCGTCGGCTCATAAGGTTGCGACAGGATGGGGCGAGTCAGAAAGCTCGAGCACACACCCTTAAATGCAGGTTTCGTGGGCACATAAGGTCGCTACAGGATGGGGCGAGTCAGAAAGCTCGAGCACACACCCTAAAATGCAGGTTTCGTCGGCTCATAAGGTCGCGACAGGATGGGGCGAGTCAGAAAGCTCAAGCACACAACCTAAGATGCAGGTTTCGTCGGCTCATAAGGTCGCGACGGGATGGGGCGAGTCAGAAAGCTCGAGCACACACCCTTAAATGCAGGTTTCGTCGGCTCATAAGGTCGCGACAGGATGGGGCGAGTCAGAAAGCTCGAGCACACACCCTAAAATGCAGGTTTCGTCGGCTCATAAGGTCGCGACAGGATGAGGCGAGTCAGAAAGCTCGAGCACACACCCTAAAATGCAGGTTTCGTCGGCTCATAAGGTCGCGACAGGATGGGGCGAGTCAGAAAGCTCGTGCACACACCCTAAAATGTAGGTTTCGTCGGCTCATTAGGTCGCGACAGGATGGGGCGAGTCAGAAAGCTCGAGCACACACCCTAAAATGCAGGTTTCGTCGGCTCATAAGGTCGCGACAGGATGGGGCGAGTCAGAAAGCTCGAGCACACACCCTAAAATGCAGGTTTCGTCGGCTCATAAGGTCGCGACAGGATGGGGCGAGTCAGAAAGCTCGAGCACACACCCTAAAATGCAGGTTTCGTCGGCTCATAAGGTCGCGACAGGATGGGGCGAGTCAGAAAGCTCAAGCACACACCCTAAAACGCAGGTTTCGTCGGCTCATAAGGTCGCGACAGGATGGGGCGAGTCAGAAAGCTCGAACACACACCCTAAAATGCAGGTTTCGTCGGCTCATAAGGTCGCGACAGGATGGGGCGAGTCAGAAAGCTCGAGCACACACCCTAAAATGCAGGTTTCGTCGGCTCATAAGGTCGCGACAGGATGGGGCGAGTCAGAAAGCTCGAGCACACACCCTAAAATGCAGGTTTCGTCGGCTCATAAGGTCGCGACAGGATGGGACGAGTCAGAAAGCTCGAGCACACACCCTAAAATGCAGGTTTCGTCGGCTCATAAGGTCGCGACAGGATGGGGCGAGTCAGAAAGCTCGAGCACGCACCCTAAAACGCAGGTTTCGTCGGCTCATAAGGTCGCGACAAGATGGGGCGAGTCAGAAAGCTCGAACACACACCCTTAAATGCAGGTTTCATCGGCTCATAAGGTCGCGACAGGATGGGGCGAGTCAGAAAGCTCGAGCACACACCCTAAAACGCAGGTTTCGTCGGCTCATAAGGTCGCGACAGGATGGGGCGAGTCAGAAAGCTCGAGCACACACCCTTAAATGCAGGTTTCGTCGGCTCATAAGGTCGCGGCAGGATGGGGCGAGTCAGAAAGCTCGAGCACACACCCTAAAATGCAGGTTTCGTCGGCTCATAAGGTCGCGACAGGATGGGGCGAGTCAGAAAGCTCGAGCACACACCCTAAAATGCATGTTTCGTTGCCTCATAATGTCGCGACAGGATGGGGCGAGTCAGAAAGCTCGAGCACACACCCTAAAATGCAGGTTTCGTCGGCTCATAAGGTCGTGACAGGATGGGGCGAGTCAGAAAGCTCGAGCACACACCCTAAAATGCAGGTTTCGTCGGCTCATAAGGTCGCGACAGGATGGGGGGAGTCAGAAAGCTCGAGCACACACCCTAAAATGCAGGTTTCGTCGGCTCATAAGGTCGCGACAGGATGGGGCGAGTCAGAAAGCTCGAGCACACACCCTAAAATGCAGGTTTCGTCTGCTCATAAGGTCACGGCAGGATGGGGCGAGTCCGAAAGATCGAGCACACACCCTAAAACGCAGGTTTCGTCGGCTCATAAGGTCGCGACAGGATGGGGCGAGTCAGAAAGCTCGAGCACACACCCTAAAATGCAGGTTTCGTCGGCTCATAAGGTCGCGACAGGATGGGGCGAGTCAGAAAGCTCGAGCACACACCCTAAAATGCGTCGTCGGCTCATAAGGTCGCGACAGGATGGGGCGAGTCAGAAAGCTCGAGCACACACCCTAAAATGCAGGTTTCGTCGGCTCATAAGGTCGCGACAGGATGGGGCGAGTCAGAAAGCTCGAGCACACACCCTAAAATGCAGGTTTCGTCGGCTCATAAGGTCGCGACAGGATGGGGCGAGTCAGAAAGCTCGAGCACACACCCTAAAATGCAGGTTTCGTCGGCTCATAAGGTCGCGACAGGATGGGGCGAGTCAGAAAGCTCGAGCTCACACCCTAAAATGCAGGTTTCGTCGGCTCATAAGGTCGCGACAGGATGGGGCGAGTCAGAAAGCTCGAGCACACACCCTAAAATGCAGGTTTCGTCGGCTCATAAGGTCGCGGCAGGATGGGGCGAGTCCGAAAGATCGAGCACACACCCTAAAATGCAGGTTTCGTCGGCTCATAAGGTCGCGACAGGATGGGGCGAGTCAGAAACTCGAGCACACACCCTTAAATGCAGGTTTCGTCGGCACATAAGGTCGCGATAGGATGGGGCGAGTCAGAAATCTCGAGCACACACCCTAAAATGCAGGTTTCGTCGGCTCATAAGGTCGCGACAGGATGGGGCGAGTCAGAAAGCTCGAGCACACAACCTAAAATGCAGGTTTCGTCGGCTTATAAGGTCGCGACAGGATGGGGCGAGTCAGAAAGCTCGAGCACACACCCTAAAACGCAGGTTTCGTTGGCTCATAAGGTCGCGACAGGATGGGGCGAGTCAGAAAGCTCGAGCGCACACCCTTAAATGCAGGTTTCGTCGGCTCATAAGGTCGCGACAGGATGGGGCGAGTCAGAAAGCTCGAGCACACACCCTAAAATGCATGTTTCGTTGGCCTAAAATGCAGGTTTCGTCGGCTCATAAGGTCGCGACAGGATGGGGCGAGTCAGAAAGCTCGTGCACACACCCTAAAATGCAGGTTTCGTCGGCTCATAAGGTCGTGACAGGATGGGGCGAGTCAGAAAGCTTGAGCACACACCCTTAAATGCAGGTTTCGTCCGCTCATAAGGTCGCGACAGGATGGGGCGAGTCAGAAAGCTCGAGCACACACCCTAAAATGCAGGTTTCGTCGGCTCATAAGGTCGCGACAGGATGAGGCGAGTCAGAAAGCTCGAGCACACACCCTAAAATGCAGGTTTCGTCGGCTCATAAGGTCGCGACACGATGGGGCGAGTCAGAAAGCTCGAGCACACACCCTAAAATGCAGGTTTCGTCGGCTCATAAGGTCGCGACAGGATGGGGCGAGTCAGAAAGCTCGAGCACACACCCTAAAATGCAGGTTTCGTCGGCTCATAAGGTCGCGACGGGATGGGGCGAGTCAGAAAGCTCGAGCACACACACTAAAATGCAGGGTTCGTCGGCTCATAAGGTCGCGACAGGATGGGGCGAGTCAGAAAGCTGGAGCACACACCCTAAAATGCAGGTTCCGTCGGCTCATAAGGTCGCGGCAGGATGGGGCGAGTCAGAAAGCTCGAGCACACACCCTAAAATGCAGGTTTCGTCGGCTCATAAGGTCGCGACGGGATGGGGCGAGTCAGAAAGCTCGAGCACACACCCTAAAATGCAGGTTTCGTCGGCTCATCAGGTCGCGACAGGATGGCGCGAGTCAGAAAGCTCGAGCACACACCCTAAAATGCAGGTTTCGTCGGCTCATAAGGTCGCGACACGATTTGGCGAGTCAGAAAGCTCGAGCACACACCCTAAAATGCAGGTTTCGTCGGCTCATAAGGTCGCGACAGGATGGGGCGAGTCAGAAAGCTCAATCACACACCCTAAAATGCAGGTTTCGTCGGCTCATAAGGTCGCGACAGGATGGGGCGAGTCAGAAAGCTCGAGCACACACCCTAAAATGCAGGTTTCGTTGGCTCATAAGGTCGCGACAGGATGGGGCGAGTCAGAAAGCTCAAGCACACACCCTAAAATGCAGGTTTCGTCGGCTCATAAGGTCGCGACAGGATGGGGCGAGTCTGAAAGCTCGAGCACACACCCTAAAATGCAGGTTTCGTTGGCTCATAAGGTCGGGACAGGATGGGGCGAGTCAAAAAGCTCGAGCACACACCCTAAAATGCAGGTTTCGTCGGCTCATAAGGTCGCGACAGGATGGGGCGAGTCAGAAAGTTCGAGCACACACCCTAAAATGTAGGTTTCGTCGGCTCATAAGGTCGCGACAGGATTGGGCGAGTCAGAAAGCTCGAGCACACACCCTAAAATGCAGGTTTCGTCGGCTCATAAGGTCGCGACAGGATGGGGCGAGTCAGAAAGCTCGAGCACACACCCTAAAATGCAGGTTTCGTCGGCTCATAAGGTCGCGACAGGATGGGGCGAGTCAGAAAGCTCGAGCACACACCCTAAAAGCAGGTTTCGTCGGCTCATAAGGTCGCGACAGGATGGGGCGAGTCAGAAAGCTGGAGCACACACCCTAAAATGCAGGTTCCGTCGGCTCATAAGGTCGCGGCAGGATGGGGCGAGTCAGAAAGCTCGAGCACACACCCTAAAATGCAGGTTTCGTCGGCTCATAAGGTCGCGACGGGATGGGGCGAGTCAGAAAGCTCGAGCACACACCCTAAAATGCAGGTTTCGTCGGCTCATCAGGTCGCGACAGGATGGCGCGAGTCAGAAAGCTCGAGCACACACCCTAAAATGCAGGTTTCGTCGGCTCATAAGGTCGCGACACGATTTGGCGAGTCAGAAAGCTCGAGCACACACCCTAAAATGCAGGTTTCGTCGGCTCATAAGGTCGCGACAGGATGGGGCGAGTCAGAAAGCTCAATCACACACCCTAAAATGCAGGTTTCGTCGGCTCATAAGGTCGCGACAGGATGGGGCGAGTCAGAAAGCTCGAGCACACACCCTAAAATGCAGGTTTCGTTGGCTCATAAGGTCGCGACAGGATGGGGCGAGTCAGAAAGCTCAAGCACACACCCTAAAATGCAGGTTTCGTCGGCTCATAAGGTCGCGACAGGATGGGGCGAGTCTGAAAGCTCGAGCACACACCCTAAAATGCAGGTTTCGTTGGCTCATAAGGTCGGGACAGGATGGGGCGAGTCAAAAAGCTCGAGCACACACCCTAAAATGCAGGTTTCGTCGGCTCATAAGGTCGCGACAGGATGGGGCGAGTCAGAAAGTTCGAGCACACACCCTAAAATGTAGGTTTCGTCGGCTCATAAGGTCGCGACAGGATTGGGCGAGTCAGAAAGCTCGAGCACACACCCTAAAATGCAGGTTTCGTCGGCTCATAAGGTCGCGACAGGATGGGGCGAGTCAGAAAGCTCGAGCACACACCCTAAAATGCAGGTTTCGTCGGCTCATAAGGTCGCGACAGGATGGGGCGAGTCAGAAAGCTCGAGCACACACCCTAAAAGCAGGTTTCGTCGGCTCATAAGGTCGCTACAGGATGGGGCGAGTCAGAAAGCTCGAGCACACACCCTAAAATGCAGGTTTCATCGTCTCATAAGGTCGCGACAGGATGGGGAGAGTCGGAAAGCTCGAGCACACACCCTAAAATGCAAGTTTCGTCGGCTCATAAGGTCGCGACACGATGGGGCGAGTCAGAAAGCTCGAGCACACACCCTAAAATGCAGGTTTCGTCGGCTCATAAGGTCGCGACAGGATGGGGCGAGTCAGAAAGCTCGAGCACACACCCTAAAACGCAGGTTTCGTCGGCTCATAAGGTCACGACAGGATGGGGCGAGTCAGAAAGCTCGAATACACACCCTAAAATGAAGGTTTCGTCGGCTAATAAGGTCGCGACAGCATGGGGCGAGTCAGAAAGCTTGAGCACACACCCTAAAATGCAGGTTTCGTCGGCTCATAAGGTCGCGACTGGATGGGGCGAGTCAGAAAGCTCGAGCACACACCCAAAAATGCAGGTTTCGTCGGCTCATAAGGTCGCGACGCGATGGGGCGAGTCAGAAAGCTCGAGCACACACCCTAAAATGCAGGTTTCGTCCGCTCATAAGGTCGCGACGGGATGGCGCGAGTCAGAAAGCTCGAGCACACAACCTAAAATGCAGGTTTCGTCGGCTCATAAGGTCGCGACAGGATGGGGCGAGTCAGAAAGCTCGAGCACACACCCTAAAATGCAGGTTTCGTCGGCTCATAAGGTTGCGACAGGATGGGGCGAGTCAGAAAGCTCAAGCACACACCCTAAAATGCAGGTTTCATCGGCTCATAAGGTCGCGACGGGATGGGGCGAGTCAGAAAGCTCGAGCACACACCCTAAAATGCAGGTTCGTTGGCTCATAAGATCGCGACAGGATGGGGCGAGTCAGAAAGCTCGAGCACACACCCTAAAATGCAGGTTTCGTCGGCTCATAAGGTTGCGACAGGATGGGGCGAGTCTGAAAGCTCGAGCACACACCCTAAAATGCAGGTTTCGTCGGCTCATAAGGTCGGGACAGGATGGGGCGAGTCAAAAAGCTCGAGCACACACCCTAAAATGCAGGTTTCGTCGGCTCATAAGGTCGCGACAGGATGGGGCGAGTCAGAAAGCTCGAGCACACACCCTAAAATGCAGGTTTCGTCGGCTCATAAGGTCGCGACAGGATGGGGCGAGTCAGAAAGCTCGAGCACACACCCTAAAATGCAGGTTTCGTCGGCTCATAAGGTCGCGACAGGATGGGGCGAGTCTGAAAGCTCGAGCACACACCCTAAAATGCAGGTTTCGTCGGCTCATAAGGTCGCGACAGGATGGGGCGAGTCAGAAAGCTCGAGCACAAACCCTAAATGCAGGTTTCGTCGGCTCATTAGGTCGCGACAGGATGGGGCGAGTCAGAAAGCTCGAGCACACACCCTAAAATGCAGGTTTCATCGTCTCATAAGGTCGCGACAGGATGGGGCGAGTCAGAAAGGTCGAGCACACACCCTAAAATGCAAGTTTCGTCGGCTCATAAGGTCGCGACACGATGGGGCGAGTCAGAAAGCTCGAGCACACACCCTAAAATGCAGGTTTTGCCGACTCATAAGGTCGCGGCAGGATGGGGCGAGTCAGAAAGCTCGAGCACACACCCTAAAACGCAGGTTTTGTCGGCTCATAAGGTCGCGACAGGATGGGGCGAGTCAAAAAGCTCGAACACACCCTAAAATGAAGGTTTCGTCGGCTAATAAGGTCGCGACAGGATGGGGCGAGTCAGAAAGCTCGAGCACACACCCTAAAATGCAAGTTTCGTCGGCTCATAAGGTCGCGACACGATGGGGCGAGTCAGAAAGCTCGAGCACACACCCTAAAATGCAGGTTTCGTCGGCTCATAAGGTCGCGACGGGATGGGGCGAGTCAGAAAGCTCGAGCACACACCCTAAAATGCAGGTTTCGTCGGCTCATAAGGTCGCGACAGGATGGTGCGAGTCAGAAAGCTCGAGCACACACCCTAAAATGCAGGTTTTGTCGGCTCATAAGTTCGCGACAGGACGGGGCGAGTCAGAAAGCTCGAGCACACACCCTAAAATGCAGGTTTCGTCGGCTCATAAGGTTGCGACAGGATGGGGCGAGTCAGAAAGCTCAAGCACACACCCTAAAATGCAGGTTTCATCGGCTCATAAGGTCGCGACAGGATGGGGCGAGTCAGAAAGCTCGAGCACACACCCTAAAATGCAGGTTTCGTTGGCTCATAAGGTCACGACAGGATGGGGCGAGTCAGAAAGCTCGAGCACACACCCTAAAATGCAGGTTTCGTCGGCTCATAAGGTCGCGACAGGATGGGGCGAGTCAGAATGCTCGAGCACACACCCTAAAATGCAGGTTTCGTCGGCTCATAAGGTCGCGACAGGATGGGGCGAGTCAGAAAGCTCGAGCACACACCCTAAAAGCAGGTTTCGTCGGCTCATAAGGTCGCGACAGGATGGGGCGAGTCAGAAAGCTCGAGCACACACCCTAAAATGCAGGTTTCGTTGGCTCATAAGGTCACGACAGGATGGGGCGAGTCAAAAAGCTCGAGCACGCACCCTAAAATGCAGGTTTCGTCGGCTCATAAGGTCGCGACGGGATGGGCGAGTCAGAAAGCTCGAGCACACACCCTAAAATGCAGGTTTCGTCGGCTCATAAGGTCGCGACAGGATGGGGCGAGTCAGAAAGCTCGAGCACACACCCTAAAATGCAGGTTTTGTCGGCTCATAAGGTCGCGATAGGATGGGGCGAGTCAGAAAGCTCGAGCACACACCCTAAAATGCAGGTTTCGTCGGCTCATAAGGTCGCGACTGGATGGGGCGAGTCAGAAAGCTCGAGCACACACCCTAAAATGCAGGTTTCGTCGGCTCATAAGGTCGCGACAGGATGGGGCAAGTCAGAAAGCTGGAGCACACACCCTAAAACGCAGGTTTCGTCGGCTCATAAGGTCGCGACAGGATGGGGCGAGTCAGAAAGCTCGAGCACACACCCTAAAACGCAGGTTTCGTCGTCTCATAAGGTCGCGACAGGATGGGGCGAGTCAGAAAGCTCGAGCACACACCCTAAAACGCAGGTTTCGTCGGCTCATAAGGTCGCGACAGGATGGGGCGAGTCAGAAAGCTCAAGCACACACCCTAAAATGCAGGTTTCGTCGGCTCATAACGTCGCGACAGGATGGGGCGAGTCAGAAAGCTCGAGCACACACCCTAAAATGCAGGTTTCGTCGTCTCATAAGGTCGCGACAGGATGGGGCTAGTCAGAAAGCTCGAGCACACACCGTAAAACGCAGGTTTCGTCGGCTCATAAGGTCGCGACAGGATGGGGCGAGTCAGAAAGCTCGAGCACACACCCTAAAATGCAGGTTTCGTCGGCTAATAAGGTCCCGATAGGATGGGGCGAGTCAGAAAGCTCGAGCACACACCCTAAAATGCAGGTTTCATCGGCTCATAAGGTCACGACTGGATGGGGCGAGTCAGAAAGCTCGAGCACACACCCTAAAATGCAGGTTTCGTCGGCTCATAAGGTCGCGACGGGATGGGGCGAGTCAGAAAGCTCGAGCACACACCCTAAAATGCAGGTTTCGTCGGCTCATAAGGTCGCGACGGGATGGGGCGAGTCAGAAAGCTCGAGCACACACCCTAAAATGCAGGTTTCGTCGGCTCATAAGGTCGCGACAGGATGGGGCGAGTCAGAAAGGTCGAGCACACACCCTAAAATGCAGGTTTCGTTGGCTCATAAGGTCACGACAGGATGGGGCGAGTCAGAAAGCTCGAGCACACACCCTAAAATGCAGGTTTCGTCGGCTCATAAGGTCGCGACAGGATGGGGCGAGTCAGAATGCTCGAGCACACACCCTAAAATGCAGGTTTCGTCGGCTCATAAGGTCGCGACAGGATGGGGCGAGTCAGAAAGCTCGAGCACACACCCTAAAATGCAGGTTTCGTCGGCTCATAAGGTCGCGACAGGATGGGGCGAGTCAGAAAGCTCGAGCACACACCCTAAAATGCAGGTTTCGTCGGCTCATAAGGTCGCGACGGGATGGGGCGAGTCAGAAAGCTCGAGCACACACACTAAAATGCAGGGTTCGTCGGCTCATAAGGTCGCGACAGGATGGGGCGAGTCAGAAAGCTGGAGCACACACCCTAAAATGCAGGTTCCGTCGGCTCATAAGGTCGCGGCAGGATGGGGCGAGTCAGAAAGCTCGAGCACACACCCTAAAATGCAGGTTTCGTCGGCTCATAAGGTCGCGACGGGATGGGGCGAGTCAGAAAGCTCGAGCACACACCCTAAAATGCAGGTTTCGTCGGCTCATCAGGTCGCGACAGGATGGCGCGAGTCAGAAAGCTCGAGCACACACCCTAAAATGCAGGTTTCGTCGGCTCATAAGGTCGCGACACGATTTGGCGAGTCAGAAAGCTCGAGCACACACCCTAAAATGCAGGTTTCGTCGGCTCATAAGGTCGCGACAGGATGGGGCGAGTCAGAAAGCTCAATCACACACCCTAAAATGCAGGTTTCGTCGGCTCATAAGGTCGCGACAGGATGGGGCGAGTCAGAAAGCTCGAGCTCACACCCTAAAATGCAGGTTTCGTCGGCTAATAAGGTCCCGATAGGATGGGGCGAGTCAGAAAGCTCGAGCACACACCCTAAAATGCAGGTTTCATCGGCTCATAAGGTCACGACTGGATGGGGCGAGTCAGAAAGCTCGAGCACACACCCTAAAATGCAGGTTTCGTCGGCTCATAAGGTCGCGACGGGATGGGGCGAGTCAGAAAGCTCGAGCACACACCCTAAAATGCAGGTTTCGTCGGCTCATAAGGTCGCGACGGGATGGGGAGAGTCAGAAAGCTCGAGCACACACCCTAAAATGCAGGTTTCGTCGGCTCATAAGGTCGCGACAGGATGGGGCGAGTCAGAAAGCTCGAGCACACACCCTAAAATGCAGGTTTCGTCGGCTCGTAAGGTCGCGACAGGATGGGGCGAGTCAGAAAGCTCGAGCACACACCCTAAAATGAAGGTTTCTTCGGCTCATAAGGTCGCGGCAGGATGGGGCGAGTCAGAAAGCTCGAGCACACACCCTAAAATGCAGGTTTCGTCGGCTCATAAGGTCGCGACAGGATGGGGCGAGTCAGAAAGCTCGAGCACACACCCTAAAACGCAGGTTTCGTCGGCTAATAAGGTCGCGACAGGATGGGGCGAGTCAGAAAGCTCGAGCACACACCCTAAAACGCAGGTTTCGTCGGCTCATAAGGTCGCGACTGGATGGGGCGAGTCAGAAAGCTCGAGCACACACCCTCAAATGCAGGTTTCGTCGGCTCATAAAGTCGCGACGGGATGGGGCGAGTCAGAAAGCTCGAGCACACACCATAAAACGCAGGTTTCGTCGGCTCATAAGGTCGCGACAGGATGGGGCGAGTCAGAAAGCTCGAGCACACACCCTAAAATGCAGGTTTCGTCGGCTAATAAGGTCGCGATAGGATGGGGCGAGTCAGAAAGCTCGAGCACACACCCTAAAATGCAGGTTTCGTTGGCTCATAAGGTCACGACTGGATGGGGCGAGTCAGAAAGCTCGAGCACACACCCTAAAATGCAGGTTTCGTCGGCTCATAAGGTCGCGACAGGATGGGGCGAGTCAGAATGCTCGAGCACACACCCTAAAATGCAGGTTTCGTCGGCTCATAAGGTCGCGACAGGATGGGGCGAGTCAGAAAGCTCGAGCACACACCCTAAAAGCAGGTTTCGTCGGCTCATAAGGTCGCGACAGGATGGGGCGAGTCAGAAAGCTCGAGCACACACCCTAAAATGCAGGTTTCGTTGGCTCATAAGGTCACGACAGGATGGGGCGAGTCAAAAAGCTCGAGCACACACCCTAAAATGCAGGTTTCGTCGGCTCATAAGGTCGCGACGGGATGGGCGAGTCAGAAAGCTCGAGCACACACCCTAAAATGCAGGTTTCGTCGGCTCATAAGGTTGCGACAGGATGGGGCGAGTCAGAAAGCTCGAGCACACACCCTAAAATGCAGGTTTTGTCGGCTCATAAGGTCGCGATAGGATGGGGCGAGTCAGAAAGCTCGAGCACACACCCTAAAATGCAGGTTTCGTCGGCTCATAAGGTCACGACAGGATGGGGCGAGTCAGAAAGCTCGAGCACACACCCTAAAATGCAGGTTTCGTCGGCTCATAAGGTCGCGACAGGATGGGGCAAGTCAGAAAGCTCGAGCACACACCCTAAAACGCAGGTTTCGTCGGCTCATAAGGTCGCGACAGGATGGGGCGAGTCAGAAAGCTCGAGCACACACCCTAAAACGCAGGTTTCGTCGGCTCATAAGGTCGCGACAGGATGGGGCGAGTCAGAAAGCTCGAGCACACACCCTAAAACGCAGGTTTCGTCGGCTCATAAGGTCGCGACAGGATGGGGCGAGTCAGAAAGCTCAAGCACACTCCCTAAAATGCAGGTTTCGTCGGCTCATAACGTCGCGACAGGATGGGGCGAGTCAGAAAGCTCGAGCACACACCCTAAAATGCAGGTTTCGTCGTCTCATAAGGTCGCGACAGGATGGGGCTAGTCAGAAAGCTCGAGCACACACCGTAAAACGCAGGTTTCGTCGGCTCATAAGGTCGCGACAGGATGGGGCGAGTCAGAAAGCTCGAGCACACACCCTAAAATGCAGGTTTCGTCGGCTAATAAGGTCCCGATAGGATGGGGCGAGTCAGAAAGCTCGAGCACACACCCTAAAATGCAGGTTTCGTCGGCTCATAAGGTCACGACTGGATGGGGCGAGTCAGAAAGCTCGAGCACACACCCTAAAATGCAGGTTTCGTCGGCTCATAAGGTCGCGACGGGATGGGGCGAGTCAGAAAGCTCGAGCACACACCCTAAAATGCAGGTTTCGTCGGCTCATAAGGTCGCGACGGGATGGGGAGAGTCAGAAAGCTCGAGCACACACCCTAAAATGCAGGTTTCGTCGGCTCATAAGGTCGCGACAGGATGGGGCGAGTCAGAAAGCTCGAGCACACACCCTAAAATGCAGGTTTCGTCGGCTCGTAAGGTCGCGACAGGATGGGGCGAGTCAGAAAGCTCGAGCACACACCCTAAAATGAAGGTTTCTTCGGCTCATAAGGTCGCGGCAGGATGGGGCGAGTCAGAAAGCTCGAGCACACACCCTAAAATGCAGGTTTCGTCGGCTCATAAGGTCGCGACAGGATGGGGCGAGTCAGAAAGCTCGAGCACACACCCTAAAACGCAGGTTTCGTCGGCTAATAAGGTCGCGACAGGATGGGGCGAGTCAGAAAGCTCGAGCACAAACCCTAAAACGCAGGTTTCGTCGGCTCATAAGGTCGCGACTGGATGGGGCGAGTCAGAAAGCTCGAGCACACACCCTCAAATGCAGGTTTCGTCGGCTCATAAAGTCGCGACGGGATGGGGCGAGTCAGAAAGCTCGAGCACACACCATAAAACGCAGGTTTCGTCGGCTCATAAGGTCGCGACAGGATGGGGCGAGTCAGAAAGCTCGAGCACACACCCTAAAATGCAGGTTTCGTCGGCTAATAAGGTCGCGATAGGATGGGGCGAGTCAGAAAGCTCGAGCACACACCCTAAAATGCAGGTTTCGTTGGCTCATAAGGTCACGACTGGATGGGGCGAGTCAGAAAGCTCGAGCACACACCCTAAAATGCAGGTTTCGTCGGCTCATAAGGTCGCGACAGGATGGGGCGAGTCAGAATGCTCGAGCACACACCCTAAAATGCAGGTTTCGTCGGCTCATAAGGTCGCGACAGGATGGGGCGAGTCAGAAAGCTCGAGCACACACCCTAAAAGCAGGTTTCGTCGGCTCATAAGGTCGCGACAGGATGGGGCGAGTCAGAAAGCTCGAGCACACACCCTAAAATGCAGGTTTCGTTGGCTCATAAGGTCACGACAGGATGGGGCGAGTCAAAAAGCTCAAGCACACACCCTAAAATGCAGGTTTCGTCGGCTCATAAGGTCGCGACGGGATGGGCGAGTCAGAAAGCTCGAGCACACACCCTAAAATGCAGGTTTCGTCGGCTCATAAGGTCGCGACAGGATGGGGCGAGTCAGAAAGCTCGAGCACACACCCTAAAATGCAGGTTTTGTCGGCTCATAAGGTCGCGATAGGATGGGGCGAGTCAGAAAGCTCGAGCACACACCCTAAAATGCAGGTTTCGTCGGCTCATAAGGTCGCGACAGGATGGGGCGAGTCAGAAAGCTCGAGCACACACCCTAAAATGCAGGTTTCGTCGGCTCATAAGGTCGCGACAGGATGGGGCGAGTCAGAAAGCTCGAGCACACACCCTAAAACGCAGGTTTCGTCGGCTCATAAGGTCGCGACAGGATGGGGCGAGTCAGAAAGCTCGAGCACACACCCTAAAACGCAGGTTTCGTCGGCTCATAAGGTCGCGACAGGATGGGGCGAGTCAGAAAGCTCGAGCACACACCCTAAAACGCAGGTTTCGTCGGCTCATAAGGTCGCGACAGGATGGGGCGAGTCAGAAAGATCAAGCACACACCCTAAAACGCAGGTTTCGTCGGCTCATAACGTCGCGACAGGATGGGGCGAGTCAGAAAGCTGGAGCACACACCCTAAAACGCAGGTTTCGTCGGCTCATAAGGTCGCGACAGGATGGGGCGAGTCAGAAAGCTCGAGCACACACCCTAAAACGCAGGTTTCGTCGGCTCATAAGGTCGCGACAGGATGGGGCGAGTCAGAAAGCTCGAGCACACACCCTAAAACGCAGGTTTCGTCGGCTCATAAGGTCGCGACAGGATGGGGCGAATCAGAAAGCTCAAGCACACACCCTAAAATGCAGGTTTCGTCGGCTCATAACGTCGCGACAGGATGGGGCGAGTCAGAAAGCTCGAGCACACACCCTAAAATGCAGGTTTCGTCGTCTCATAAGGTCGCGACAGGATGGGGCTAGTCAGAAAGCTCGAGCACACACCGTAAAACGCAGGTTTCGTCGGCTCATAAGGTCGCGACAGGATGGGGCGAGTCAGAAAGCTCGAGCACACACCCTAAAATGCAGGTTTCGTCGGCTAATAAGGTCCCGATAGGATGGGGCGAGTCAGAAAGCTCGAGCACACACCCTAAAATGCAGGTTTCATCGGCTCATAAGGTCACGACTGGATGGGGCGAGTCAGAAAGCTCGAGCACACACCCTAAAATGCAGGTTTCGTCGGCTCATAAGGTCGCGACGGGATGGGGCGAGTCAGAAAGCTCGAGCACACACCCTAAAATGCAGGTTTCGTCGGCTCATAAGGTCGCGACGGGATGGGGAGAGTCAGAAAGCTCGAGCACACACCCTAAAATGCAGGTTTCGTCGGCTCATAAGGTCGCGACAGGATGGGGCGAGTCAGAAAGCTCGAGCACACACCCTAAAATGCAGGTTTCGTCGGCTCGTAAGGTCGCGACAGGATGGGGCGAGTCAGAAAGCTCGAGCACACACCCTAAAATGAAGGTTTCTTCGGCTCATAAGGTCGCGGCAGGATGGGGCGAGTCAGAAAGCTCGAGCACACACCCTAAAATGCAGGTTTCGTCGGCTCATAAGGTCGCGACAGGATGGGGCGAGTCAGAAAGCTCGAGCACACACCCTAAAACGCAGGTTTCGTCGGCTAATAAGGTCGCGACAGGATGGGGCGAGTCAGAAAGCTCGAGCACACACCCTAAAATGCAGGTTTCGTCGGCTAATAAGGTCGCGACAGGATGGGGCGAGTCAGAAAGCTCGAGCACACACCCTAAAACGCAGGTTTCGTCGGCTCATAAGGTCGCGACTGGATGGGGCGAGTCAGAAAGCTCGAGCACACACCCTCAAATGCAGGTTTCGTCGGCTCATAAAGTCGCGACGGGATGGGGCGAGTCAGAAAGCTCGAGCACACACCATAAAACGCAGGTTTCGTCGGCTCATAAGGTCGCGACAGGATGGGGCGAGTCAGAAAGCTCGAGCACACACCCTAAAATGCAGGTTTCGTCGGCTAATAAGGTCGCGATAGGATGGGGCGAGTCAGAAAGCTCGAGCACACACCCTAAAATGCAGGTTTCGTTGGCTCATAAGGTCACGACTGGATGGGGCGAGTCAGAAAGCTCGAGCACACACCCTAAAATGCAGGTTTCGTCGGCTCATAAGGTCGCGACAGGATGGGGCGAGTCAGAATGCTCGAGCACACACCCTAAAATGCAGGTTTCGTCGGCTCATAAGGTCGCGACAGGATGGGGCGAGTCAGAAAGCTCGAGCACACACCCTAAAAGCAGGTTTCGTCGGCTCATAAGGTCGCGACAGGATGGGGCGAGTCAGAAAGCTCGAGCACACACCCTAAAATGCAGGTTTCGTTGGCTCATAAGGTCACGACAGGATGGGGCGAGTCAAAAAGCTCAAGCACACACCCTAAAATGCAGGTTTCGTCGGCTCATAAGGTCGCGACGGGATGGGCGAGTCAGAAAGCTCGAGCACACACCCTAAAATGCAGGTTTCGTCGGCTCATAAGGTCGCGACAGGATGGGGCGAGTCAGAAAGCTCGAGCACACACCCTAAAATGCAGGTTTTGTCGGCTCATAAGGTCGCGATAGGATGGGGCGAGTCAGAAAGCTCGAGCACACACCCTAAAATGCAGGTTTCGTCGGCTCATAAGGTCGCGACAGGATGGGGCGAGTCAGAAAGCTCGAGCACACACCCTAAAATGCAGGTTTCGTCGGCTCATAAGGTCGCGACAGGATGGGGCGAGTCAGAAAGCTCGAGCACACACCCTAAAACGCAGGTTTCGTCGGCTCATAAGGTCGCGACAGGATGGGGCGAGTCAGAAAGCTCGAGCACACACCCTAAAACGCAGGTTTCGTCGGCTCATAAGGTCGCGACAGGATGGGGCGAGTCAGAAAGCTCGAGCACACACCCTAAAACGCAGGTTTCGTCGGCTCATAAGGTCGCGACAGGATGGGGCGAGTCAGAAAGATCAAGCACACACCCTAAAACGCAGGTTTCGTCGGCTCATAACGTCGCGACAGGATGGGGCGAGTCAGAAAGCTGGAGCACACACCCTAAAACGCAGGTTTCGTCGGCTCATAAGGTCGCGACAGGATGGGGCGAGTCAGAAAGCTCGAGCACACACCCTAAAACGCAGGTTTCGTCGGCTCATAAGGTCGCGACAGGATGGGGCGAGTCAGAAAGCTCGAGCACACACCCTAAAACGCAGGTTTCGTCGGCTCATAAGGTCGCGACAGGATGGGGCGAGTCAGAAAGCTCAAGCACACACCCTAAAATGCAGGTTTCGTCGGCTCATAACGTCGCGACAGGATGGGGCGAGTCAGAAAGCTCGAGCACACACCCTAAAATGCAGGTTTCGTCGTCTCATAAGGTCGCGACAGGATGGGGCTAGTCAGAAAGCTCGAGCACACACCGTAAAACGCAGGTTTCGTCGGCTCATAAGGTCGCGACAGGATGGGGCGAGTCAGAAAGCTCGAGCACACACCCTAAAATGCAGGTTTCGTCGGCTAATAAGGTCCCGATAGGATGGGGCGAGTCAGAAAGCTCGAGCACACACCCTAAAATGCAGGTTTCATCGGCTCATAAGGTCACGACTGGATGGGGCGAGTCAGAAAGCTCGAGCACACACCCTAAAATGCAGGTTTCGTCGGCTCATAAGGTCGCGACGGGATGGGGCGAGTCAGAAAGCTCGAGCACACACCCTAAAATGCAGGTTTCGTCGGCTCATAAGGTCGCGACGGGATGGGGAGAGTCAGAAAGCTCGAGCACACACCCTAAAATGCAGGTTTCGTCGGCTCATAAGGTCGCGACAGGATGGGGCGAGTCAGAAAGCTCGAGCACACACCCTAAAATGCAGGTTTCGTCGGCTCGTAAGGTCGCGACAGGATGGGGCGAGTCAGAAAGCTCGAGCACACACCCTAAAATGAAGGTTTCTTCGGCTCATAAGGTCGCGGCAGGATGGGGCGAGTCAGAAAGCTCGAGCACACACCCTAAAATGCAGGTTTCGTCGGCTCATAAGGTCGCGACAGGATGGGGCGAGTCAGAAAGCTCGAGCACACACCCTAAAACGCAGGTTTCGTCGGCTAATAAGGTCGCGACAGGATGGGGCGAGTCAGAAAGCTCGAGCACACACCCTAAAACGCAGGTTTCGTCGGCTCATAAGGTCGCGACTGGATGGGGCGAGTCAGAAAGCTCGAGCACACACCCTCAAATGCAGGTTTCGTCGGCTCATAAAGTCGCGACGGGATGGGGCGAGTCAGAAAGCTCGAGCACACACCATAAAACGCAGGTTTCGTCGGCTCATAAGGTCGCGACAGGATGGGGCGAGTCAGAAAGCTCGAGCACACACCCTAAAATGCAGGTTTCGTCGGCTAATAAGGTCGCGATAGGATGGGGCGAGTCAGAAAGCTCGAGCACACACCCTAAAATGCAGGTTTCGTTGGCTCATAAGGTCACGACTGGATGGGGCGAGTCAGAAAGCTCGAGCACACACCCTAAAATGCAGGTTTCGTCGGCTCATAAGGTCGCGACAGGATGGGGCGAGTCAGAATGCTCGAGCACACACCCTAAAATGCAGGTTTCGTCGGCTCATAAGGTCGCGACAGGATGGGGCGAGTCAGAAAGCTCGAGCACACACCCTAAAAGCAGGTTTCGTCGGCTCATAAGGTCGCGACAGGATGGGGCGAGTCAGAAAGCTCGAGCACACACCCTAAAATGCAGGTTTCGTTGGCTCATAAGGTCACGACAGGATGGGGCGAGTCAAAAAGCTCGAGCACACACCCTAAAATGCAGGTTTCGTCGGCTCATAAGGTCGCGACGGGATGGGCGAGTCAGAAAGCTCGAGCACACACCCTAAAATGCAGGTTTCGTCGGCTCATAAGGTTGCGACAGGATGGGGCGAGTCAGAAAGCTCGAGCACACACCCTAAAATGCAGGTTTTGTCGGCTCATAAGGTCGCGATAGGATGGGGCGAGTCAGAAAGCTCGAGCACACACCCTAAAATGCAGGTTTCGTCGGCTCATAAGGTCACGACAGGATGGGGCGAGTCAGAAAGCTCGAGCACACACCCTAAAATGCAGGTTTCGTCGGCTCATAAGGTCGCGACAGGATGGGGCAAGTCAGAAAGCTCGAGCACACACCCTAAAACGCAGGTTTCGTCGGCTCATAAGGTTGCGACAGGATGGGGCGAGTCAGAAAGCTCGAGCACACACCCTAAAACGCAGGTTTCGTCGGCTCATAAGGTCGCGACAGGATGGGGCGAGTCAGAAAGCTCGAGCACACACCCTAAAACGCAGGTTTCGTCGGCTCATAAGGTCGCGACAGGATGGGGCGAGTTAGAAAGCTCAAGCACACACCCTAAAATGCAGGTTTCGTCGGCTCATAACGTCGCGACAGGATGGGGCGAGTCAGAAAGCTCGAGCACACACCCTAAAATGCAGGTTTCGTCGTCTCATAAGGTCGCGACAGGATGGGGCTAGTCAGAAAGCTCGAGCACACACCGTAAAACGCAGGTTTCGTCGGCTCATAAGGTCGCGACAGGATGGGGCGAGTCAGAAAGCTCGAGCACACACCCTAAAATGCAGGTTTCGTCGGCTAATAAGGTCCCGATAGGATGGGGCGAGTCAGAAAGCTCGAGCACACACCCTAAAATGCAGGTTTCGTCGGCTCATAAGGTCACGACTGGATGGGGCGAGTCAGAAAGCTCGAGCACACACCCTAAAATGCAGGTTTCGTCGGCTCATAAGGTCGCGACGGGATGGGCGAGTCAGAAAGCTCGAGCACACACCCTAAAATGCAGGTTTCGTCGGCTCATAAGGTCGCGACGGGATGGGGAGAGTCAGAAAGCTCGAGCACACACCCTAAAATGCAGGTTTCGTCGGCTCATAAGGTCGCGACAGGATGGGGCGAGTCAGAAAGCTCGAGCACACACCCTAAAATGCAGGTTTCGTCGGCTCGTAAGGTCGCGACAGGATGGGGCGAGTCAGAAAGCTCGAGCACACACCCTAAAATGAAGGTTTCTTCGGCTCATAAGGTCGCGGCAGGATGGGGCGAGTCAGAAAGCTCGAGCACACACCCTAAAATGCAGGTTTCGTCGGCTCATAAGGTCGCGACAGGATGGGGCGAGTCAGAAAGCTCGAGCACACACCCTAAAACGCAGGTTTCGTCGGCTAATAAGGTCGCGACAGGATGGGGCGAGTCAGAAAGTTCGAGCACACACCCTAAAACGCAGGTTTCGTCGGCTCATAAGGTCGCGACTGGATGGGGCGAGTCAGAAAGCTCGAGCACACACCCTCAAATGCAGGTTTCGTCGGCTCATAAAGTCGCGACGGGATGGGGCGAGTCAGAAAGCTCGAGCACACACCATAAAACGCAGGTTTCGTCGGCTCATAAGGTCGCGACAGGATGGGGCGAGTCAGAAAGCTCGAGCACACACCCTAAAATGCAGGTTTCGTCGGCTAATAAGGTCGCGATAGGATGGGGCGAGTCAGAAAGCTCGAGCACACACCCTAAAATGCAGGTTTCGTTGGCTCATAAGGTCACGACTGGATGGGGCGAGTCAGAAAGCTCGAGCACACACCCTAAAATGCAGGTTTCGTCGGCTCATAAGGTCGCGACAGGATGGGGCGAGTCAGAATGCTCGAGCACACACCCTAAAATGCAGGTTTCGTCGGCTCATAAGGTCGCGACAGGATGGGGCGAGTCAGAAAGCTCGAGCACACACCCTAAAAGCAGGTTTCGTCGGCTCATAAGGTCGCGACAGGATGGGGCGAGTCAGAAAGCTCGAGCACACACCCTAAAATGCAGGTTTCGTTGGCTCATAAGGTCACGACAGGATGGGGCGAGTCAAAAAGCTCAAGCACACACCCTAAAATGCAGGTTTCGTCGGCTCATAAGGTCGCGACGGGATGGGCGAGTCAGAAAGCTCGAGCACACACCCTAAAATGCAGGTTTCGTCGGCTCATAAGGTCGCGACAGGATGGGGCGAGTCAGAAAGCTCGAGCACACACCCTAAAATGCAGGTTTTGTCGGCTCATAAGGTCGCGATAGGATGGGGCGAGTCAGAAAGCTCGAGCACACACCCTAAAATGCAGGTTTCGTCGGCTCATAAGGTCGCGACAGGATGGGGCGAGTCAGAAAGCTCGAGCACACACCCTAAAATGCAGGTTTCGTCGGCTCATAAGGTCGCGACAGGATGGGGCGAGTCAGAAAGCTCGAGCACACACCCTAAAACGCAGGTTTCGTCGGCTCATAAGGTCGCGACAGGATGGGGCGAGTCAGAAAGCTCGAGCACACACCCTAAAACGCAGGTTTCGTCGGCTCATAAGGTCGCGACAGGATGGGGCGAGTCAGAAAGCTCGAGCACACACCCTAAAACGCAGGTTTCGTCGGCTCATAAGGTCGCGACAGGATGGGGCGAGTCAGAAAGCTCAAGCACACACCCTAAAATGCAGGTTTCGTCGGCTCATAACGTCGCGACAGGATGGGGCGAGTCAGAAAGCTCGAGCACACACCCTAAAATGCAGGTTTCGTCGTCTCATAAGGTCGCGACAGGATGGGGCTAGTCAGAAAGCTCGAGCACACACCGTAAAACGCAGGTTTCGTCGGCTCATAAGGTCGCGACAGGATGGGGCGAGTCAGAAAGCTCGAGCACACACCCTAAAATGCAGGTTTCGTCGGCTAATAAGGTCCCGATAGGATGGGGCGAGTCAGAAAGCTCGAGCACACACCCTAAAATGCAGGTTTCGTCGGCTCATAAGGTCGCGACAGGATGGGGCGAGTCAGAATGCTCGAGCACACACCCTAAAATGCAGGTTTCGTCGGCTCATAAGGTCGCGACAGGATGGGGCGAGTCAGAAAGCTCGAGCACACACCCTAAAAGCAGGTTTCGTCGGCTCATAAGGTCGCGACAGGATGGGGCGAGTCAGAAAGCTCGAGCACACACCCTAAAATGCAGGTTTCGTTGGCTCATAAGGTCACGACAGGATGGGGCGAGTCAAAAAGCTCAAGCACACACCCTAAAATGCAGGTTTCGTCGGCTCATAAGGTCGCGACGGGATGGGCGAGTCAGAAAGCTCGAGCACACACCCTAAAATGCAGGTTTCGTCGGCTCATAAGGTCGCGACAGGATGGGGCGAGTCAGAAAGCTCGAGCACACACCCTAAAATGCAGGTTTTGTCGGCTCATAAGGTCGCGATAGGATGGGGCGAGTCAGAAAGCTCGAGCACACACCCTAAAATGCAGGTTTCGTCGGCTCATAAGGTCGCGACAGGATGGGGCGAGTTAGAAAGCTCGAGCACACACCCTAAAATGCAGGTTTCGTCGGCTCATAAGGTCGCGACAGGATGGGGCGAGTCAGAAAGCTCGAGCACACACCCTAAAACGCAGGTTTCGTCGGCTCATAAGGTCGCGACAGGATGGGGCGAGTCAGAAAGCTCGAGCACAGACCCTAAAACGCAGGTTTCGTCGGCTCATAAGGTCGCGACAGGATGGGGCGAGTCAGAAAGCTCGAGCACACACCCTAAAACGCAGGTTTCGTCGGCTCATAAGGTCGCGACAGGATGGGGCGAGTCAGAAAGCTCAAGCACACACCCTAAAATGCAGGTTTCGTCGGCTCATAACGTCGCGACAGGATGGGGCGAGTCAGAAAGCTCGAGCACACACCCTAAAATGCAGGTTTCGTCGTCTCATAAGGTCGCGACAGGATGGGGCTAGTCAGAAAGCTCGAGCACACACCGTAAAACGCAGGTTTCGTCGGCTCATAAGGTCGCGACAGGATGGGGCGAGTCAGAAAGCTCGAGCACACACCCTAAAATGCAGGTTTCGTCGGCTAATAAGGTCCCGATAGGATGGGGCGAGTCAGAAAGCTCGAGCACACACCCTAAAATGCAGGTTTCGTCGGCTCATAAGGTCACGACTGGATGGGGCGAGTCAGAAAGCTCGAGCACACACCCTAAAATGCAGGTTTCGTCGGCTCATAAGGTCGCGACGGGATGGGGCGAGTCAGAAAGCTCGAGCACACACCCTAAAATGCAGGTTTCGTCGGCTCATAAGGTCGCGACGGGATGGGGAGAGTCAGAAAGCTCGAGCACACACCCTAAAATGCAGGTTTCGTCGGCTCATAAGGTCGCGACAGGATGGGGCGAGTCAGAAAACTCGAGCACACACCCTAAAATGCAGGTTTCGTCGGCTCGTAAGGTCGCGACAGGATGGGGCGAGTCAGAAAGCTCGAGCACACACCCTAAAATGAAGGTTTCTTCGGCTCATAAGGTCGCGGCAGGATGGGGCGAGTCAGAAAGCTCGAGCACACACCCTAAAATGCAGGTTTCTCGGCTCATAAGGTCGCGACAGGATGGGGCGAGTCAGAAAGCTCGAGCACACACCCTAAAACGCAGGTTTCGTCAGCTAATAAGGTCGCGACAGGATGGGGCGAGTCAGAAAGCTCGAGCACACACCCTAAAACGCAGGTTTCGTCGGCTCATAAGGTCGCGACAGGATGGGGCGAGTCAGAAAGCTCGAGCACACACCCTCAAATGCAGGTTTCGTCGGCTCATAAAGTCGCGACAGCATGGGGCGAGTCAGAAAGCTCGAGCACACACCATAAAACGCAGGTTTCGTCGGCTCATAAGGTCGCGACAGGATGGGGCGAGTCAGAAAGCTCGAGCACACACCCTAAAATGCAGGTTTCGTCGGCTAATAAGGTCGCGATAGGATCGGGCGAGTCAGAAAGCTCGAGCACACACCCTAAAATGCAGGTTTCGTCGGCTCATAAGGTCGCGATAGGATCGGGCGAGTCAGAAAGCTCGAGCACACACCCTAAAATGCAGGTTTCGTCGGCTCATAAGGTCGCGACAGGATGGGGCGAGTCAGAATACTCGAGCACACACCCTAAAATGCAGGTTTCGTCGGCTCATAAGGTCGCGACAGGATGGGGCGAGTCAGAAAGCTCGAGCACACACCCTAAAAGCAGGTTTCGTCGGCTCATAAGGTCGCGACAGGATGGGGCGAGTCAGAAAGCTCGAGCACACACCCTAAAATGCAAGTTTCGTCGGCTCATAAGGTCGCGACAGGATGGAGCGAGTCAGAAAGCTCGAGCACACACCCTAAAATGCAGGTTTCGTCGGCTCATAAGGTCGCGACATGATGGGGCGAGTCAGAAAACTCGAGCACACACCCTAAAATGCAGGTTTCGTCGGCTCATAAGGTCGCGACGGGATGGGGCGAGTCAAAAAGCTCGAGCACACACCCTAAAATGCAGGTTTCTTCGGCTCATAAGGTCGCGGCAGGATGGGGCGAGTCAGAAAGCTCGAGCACACACCCTAAAATGCAGGTTTCGTCGGCTCATAAGGTCGCAACAGGATGGGGCGAGTCAGAAAGCTCGAGCACACACCCTAAAACGCAGGTTTCGTCGGCTCATAAGGTCGCGACGGGATGGGGCGAGTCAGAAAGCTCGAGCACACAACCTAAAATGCAGGTTTCGTCGGCTAATAAGGTCGCGATAGGATGGGGCGAGTCAGAAAGCTCGAGCACACACCCTAAAATGCAGGTTTCGTCGGCTCATAACGTCACGACTGGACGGGGCGAGTCAGAAAGCTCGAGCACACACCCTAAAATGCAGTTTCGTCGGCTCATAAGGTCGTGACGGGATGGGGCGAGTCAGAAAGCTCGAGCACACACCCTAAAATGCAGGTTTCGTCGGCTCATAAGGTCGCGACAGGATGGGGCGACTCAGAAAGCTCGAGCACACACCCTAAAAGCAGGTTTCGTCGTCTCATAAGGTCGCGACAGGATGGAGCGAGTCAGAAAGCTCGAGCATACACCCTAAAATGCAGGTTTCGTCGGCTCATAAGGTCGCGACAGGATGGGGTGAGTCAGAAAGCTTGAGCACACACCCTAAAATGCAGGTTTCGTCGGCTCATAAGGTCGCGACACGATGGGGTGAGTCAGAAAGCTCGAGCACACACCCTAAAATGCAGGTTTCGTCGGCTCATAAGGTCGCGACGGGATGGGGCGAGTCAGAAAGCTCGAGCACACACCCAAAAATGCAGGTTTCTTCGGCTCATAAGGTCGCGGCAGGATGGGGCAAGTCAGAAAGCTCGAGCACACACCCTAAAATGCAGGTTTCGTCGGCTCATAAGGTCGCGACAGGATGGGGCGAGTCAGAAAGCTCGAGCGCACGCCCTAAAACGCAGGTTTCGTCAGCTCATAAGGTCGCGACGGGATGGGGCGAGTCAGAAAGCTCGAGCACACACCCTAAAATGCAGGTTTCGTCGGCTAATAAGGTCGCGATAGGATGGGGCGAGTCAGAAAGCTCGAGCACACACCCTAAAATGCAGGTTTCGTAGGCTCATAACGTCACGACTAGATGGGGCGAGTCAGAAAGCTCGAGCACACACCCTAAAATGCAGGTTTCGTCGGCTCATAAGGTCGCGACGGGATGGGGCGAGTCAGAAAGCTCGAGCACACACCCTAAAATGCAGGTTTCGTCGGCTCATAAGATCGCGACAGGATGGGGCGACTCAGAAAGCTCGAGCACACACCCTAAAAGCAGGATTCGTCGGCTCATAAGGTCGCGACAGGATGGGGCGAGTCAGAAAGCTCGAGCAGACACCCTAAAATGCAAGTTACGTCGGCTCATAAGGTCGCGACAGGATGGGGCGAGTCAGAAAGCTCGAGCACACACCCTAAAATGCAGGTTTCGTCGGCTCATAAGGTCGCGACAGGATGGGGCGAGTCAGAAAGCTCGAGCACACACCCTAAAACGCAGGTTTCGTCGGCTCATAAGGTCGCGACAGGATGGGGCGAGTCAGAAAGCTCGAGCACACACCCTAAAATGCAGGTTTCGTCGGCTAATAAGGTCGCGATAGGATGGGGCGGGTCAGAAAGCTTGAGCACACACCCTAAAATGCAGGTTTCGTCGGCTCATAAGGTCGCGACGGGATGGGGCGAGTCAGAAAGCTCGAGCACACACCCTAAAATGCAGGTTTCTTCGGCTCATAAGGTCGCGGCAGGATGGGGCGAGTCAGAAAGCTCGAGCACACACCCTAAAATGCAGGTTTCGTCGGCTCATAAGGTCGCGACAGGATGGGGCGAGTCAGAAAGCTCGAGCACACACCCTAAAACGCAGGTTTCGTCGGCTCATAAGGTCGCGACAGGATGGGGCGAGTCAGAAAGCTCGAGCACACACCCTAAAATGCAGGTTTCGTCGGCTCATAAGGTCGCGACAGGATGGGGCGAGTCAGAAAGCTCGAGCACAAACCCTAAAACGCAGGTTTCGTCGGCTCATAAGGTCGCGACAGGATGGGGCGAGTCATAAAGCTCTAGGACACACCCTAAAATGCAGGTTTCGTTGGCTCATAAGGTCGCGACAGGATGGGGCGAGTCAGAAAGCTCGAGCACACACCCTAAAATGCAGGT
The DNA here is from genome assembly GCF_904849725.1 of Hordeum vulgare subsp. vulgare. Taxonomy (NCBI): domain Eukaryota; kingdom Viridiplantae; phylum Streptophyta; class Magnoliopsida; order Poales; family Poaceae; genus Hordeum; species Hordeum vulgare. The sequence goes on from NC_058519.1 coordinate 224,360,329, forward strand.
TTCGTCGGCTCATAAGGTCGCGGCAGGATGGGGCGAGTCCGAAAGCTCGAGCACACACCCTAAAATGCAGGTTTCGTCGGCTCATAAGGTCGCGACAGGATGGGGCGAGCCAGAAAGCTCGAGCACACACCCTTAAATGCAGGTTTCGTCGGCACATAAGGTCGCGACAGGATGGGACGAGTCAGAAAGCTCGAGCACACACCCTAAAATGCAGGTTTCGTCGGCTCATAAGGTCGCGACAGGATGGGGCGAGTCAGAAAGCTCGAGCACACACCCTAAAATGCAGGTTTCGTCGCCTAATAAGGTCGCGATAGGATGGGGCGAGTCAGAAAGCTCGAGCACACACCCTAAAACGCAGGTTTCGTCGGCTCATAAGGTCGCGACAGGATGGGGCGAGTCAGAAAGCTCGAGCACGCACCCTAAAATGCAGGTTTCGTCGGCTCATAAGGTCGCGACAGGATGGGGCGAGTCAGAAAGCTCGAGCACACACCCTAAAATGCAGGTTTCGTCGGCTCATAAGGTCCCGACAGGATGGGGCGAGTCAGAAAGCTCGAGCACACACCCTAAAATGCAGGTTTCGTCGGCTCATAAGGTCACGACAGGATGGGGCGAGTCAGAAAGCTCTAGCACACACCCTAAAATGCAGGTTTCGTCGGCTCATAAGGTCGCGACAGGATGGGGCGAGTCAGAAAGCTCGAGCACACACCCTAAAATGCAGGTTTCGTCGGCTCATAAGGTCGCGACAGGATGGGGCGAGTCAGAGAGCTCGAGCACACACCCTAAAATGCAGGTTTCGTCGGCTCATAAGGTCGCGATAGGATGGGGCGAGTCAGAAAGCTCGAGCACACACCCTAAAACGCAGGTTTCGTCGGCTCATAAGGTCGCGACAGGATGGGGCGAGTCAGAAAGCTCGAGCACGCACCCTAAAATGCAGGTTTCGTCGGCTCATAAGGTCGCGCCGGGATGGGGCGAGTCAGAAAGCTCGAGCACACACCCTAAAATGCAGGTTTCGTCGGCTCATAAGGTCCCGACAGGATGGGGCGAGTCAGAAAGCTCGAGCACACACCCTAAAATGCAGGTTTCGTCGGCTCATAAGGTCGCGATGGGATGGGGCGAGTCAGAAAGCTCGAGCACACACCCTAAAATGCAGGTTTCGTTGGCTCATAAGGTCACGACAGGATGGGTAGAGTCAGAAAGGACGAGCACACACCCTAAAATGCAGGTTTCGTCGGCTCATAAGGTCGCGACAGGATGGGGCGAGTCAGAAAGCTCGAGCACACACCCTAAAATGCAGGTTTCGTCGGCTCATAAGGTCGTGACGGGATGGGGCGATTCAGAAAGCTCGAGCACACACCCTAAAATGCAGGATTCGTCGGCTCATAAGGTCGCGACAGGATGGGGCGAGTCAGAAAGCTCGAGCACACACCCTAAAATGCAGGTTTCGTCGGCACATAAGGTCGCGACAGGATGGGGCGAGTCAGAAAGCTCGAGCACACACCCAAAAATGCAGGTTTCGTCGTCTCATAAGGTCGCGACTGGATGGGGCCAGTCAGAAAGCTCGAGCACACACCCTAAAATGCAGGTTTCGTCGGCTCATAAGGTCGCGACGGGATGGGGCGAGTCAGAAAGCTCGAGCACACACCCTAAAACGCAGGTTTCGTCGGCTCATTAGGTCGCGACAGGATGGGGCGAGTCAGAAAGCTCGAGCACACACCCTAAAATGCAGGTTTCGTCGGCTCATAAGGTCGCGACAGGATGGGGCGAGTCAGAAACCTCAAGCACACACCCTAAAATGCAGGTTTCGTCGGCTCATAAGGTCGCGACAGGATGGGGCGAGTCAGAAAGCTCGAGCACACACCCTAAAACGCAGGTTTCGTCGGCTCATAAGGTCGCGACAGGATGGGGCATGTCAGAAAGCTCGAGCACACACCCTAAAATGCAGGTTTCGTCGGCTCATAAGGTCGCGACTGGATGGGGCGAGTCCGAAAGCTCGAGCACACACCCTAAAATGCAGGTTTCGTCGGCTCATAAGGTCGCGACGGGATGGGGCGAGTCAGAAAGCTCGAGCACACACCCAAAAATGCAGGTTTCGTCGTCTCATAAGGTCGCGACGGGATGGGGCGAGTCAGAAAGCTCGAGCACACACCCTAAAATGCAGGTTTCGTCGGCTCATAAGGTCGCGACAGGATGGGGCGAGTCAGAAAGCTCGAGCACACACCCTAAAACGCAGGTTTCGTCGGCTCATTAGGTCGCGACAGGATGGGGCGAGTCAGAAAGCTCGAGCACAAACCCTAAAACGCAGGTTTCGTCGGCTCATAAGGTCGCGACAGGATGGGGCGAGTCAGAAACCTCAAGCACACACCCTAAAATGCAGGTTTCGTCGGCTCATAAGGTCGCGACAGGATGAGGCGAGTCAGAAAGCTCGAGCACACACCCTAAAACGCAGGTTTCGTCGGCTCATAAGGTCGCGACAGGATGGGGCATGTCAGAAAGCTCGAGCACACACCCTAAAATGCAGGTTTCGTCGGCTCATAAGGTCGCGACTGGATGGGGCGAGTCCGAAAGCTCGAGCACACACCCTAAAATGCAGGTTTCGTCGGCTCATAAGGTCGCGACGGGATGGGGCGAGTCAGAAAGCTCGAGCACACACCCTAAAATGCAGGTTTCGTCGGCTCATAAGGTCGCGACAGGATGGGGCGAGTCAGAAAGCTCGAGCACACACCCTAAAATGCAGGTTTCGTCGGCTCATAAGGTCGCGACAGGATGGGGCGAGTCAGAAAGCTCGAGCACAAACCCTAAAACGCAGGTTTCGTCGGCTCATAAGGTCGCGACAGGATGGGGCGAGTCAGAAAGCTCTAGTACACACCCTAAAATGCAGGTTTCGTTGGCTCATAAGGTCGCGACAGGATGGGGCGAGTCAGAAAGCTCGAGCACACACCCTAAAATGCAGGTTTCGTCGGCTCATAAGGTCGCGACAGGATGGGGCGAGTCAGAAAGCTCGAGCACACACCCTAAAATGCAGGTTTCGTCGGCTCATAAGGTCGCGACAGGATAGGGCGAGTCAGAAAGCTCGAGCACACATCCTAAAATGCTGGTTTCGTCGGCTCATAAGGTCGCGACGGGATGGGGCGAGTCAGAAAGCTCGAGCACACACCCTAAAATGCAGGTTTCGTCGGCTCATAAGGTCGCGACAGGATGGGGCGAGTCAGAAACCTCAAGCACACACCCTAAAATGCAGGTTTCGTCGGCTCATAAGGTCGCGACAGGATGGGGCGAGTCAGAAAGCTCGAGCACAGACCCTAAAACGCAGGTTTCGTCGGCTCATAAGGTCGCGACAGGATCGGGCGAGTCAGAAAGCTCTAGGACACACCCTAAAATGCAGATTTCGTCGGCTCATAAGGTCGCGACAGGATGGGGCGAGTCAGAAAGCTCGAGCACACACCCTAAAATGCAGGTTTCGTCGGCTCATAAGGTCGCGACTGGATGGGGCGAGTCAGAAAGCTCGAGCACACACCCTAAAATGCAGGTTTCGTTGGCTCATAAGGTCGCGACAGGATGGGGCGAGTCAGAAAGCTCGAGCATACACCCTAAAATGCAGGTTTCGTCGGCTCATAAGGTCGCGACAGGATGGGGCGAGTCAGAAAGCTCGAGCACACACCCTAAAATGCAGGTTTCGTCGGCTCATAACGTCGCGACAGGATGGGGCGAGTCAGAAAGCTCGAGCACACACCCTAAAATGGAGGTTTCGTCGGCTCATAAGGTCGCAACAGGATGGGGCGAGTCAGAAAGCTCGAGCACACACCCTAAAATGCAGGTTTCGTCGGCTCATAAGGTCGCAACTGGATGGGGCGAGTCAGAAAGCTTGAGCACACACCCTAAAATGCAGGTTTCGTCGGCTCATAAGGTCGCGACGAGATGGGGCGAGTCAGAAAGCTTGAGCACACACCCTAAATTCCATGTTTCGTCGGCTCATAAGGTTGCAACTGGATGGGGCGAGTCAGAAAGCTCGAGCACACACCCTAAAATGCAGGTTTCGTCGGCTCATAAGGTTGCGACGGGATGGGGCGAGTCAGAAAGCTCGAGCACACACCCTAAAATGCAGGTTTCGTCGGCTCATAAGGTCGCGACAGGATGGGGTAAGTCAGAAAGCTCGAGCACACACCCTAAAATGCAGGTTTCGTCGGCTCATAAGGTCGCGACAGGATGGGGCGAGTCAGAAAGCTCGAGAACACACCCTAAAATGCAGGTTTCGTCGGCTCATAAGGTCGCGACAGGATGGGGCGAGTCAGAAAGCTCGAGCGCACACCCTAAAATGTAGGTTTCGTCGGCTCATAAGGTCGCGACAGGATGGGGCGAGTCAGAAAGCTCGAGCACACACCCTAAAATGCAGGTTTCGTCGGCTCATAAGGTCGCGACAGGATGGGGCGAGTCAGATAGCTCGAGCACACACCCTAAAACGCAGTTTTCGTCGGCTCATAAGGTCGCGACAGGATGCGGCAAGTCAGAAAGCTCGAGCACACACCCTAAAATGCAGGTTTCGTCGGCTCATAAGGTCACGACTGGATGGGGCGAGTCAGAAAGCTCGAGCACACACCCTAAAATGCAGGTTTCGTCGACTCATAAGGTCACGACAGGATGTGGCGAGTCAGAAAGCTCGAGCACACACCCTAAAATGCAGGTTTCGTCGGCTCATAAGGTCGCGACAGGATGGGGCAAGTCAAAAAGCTCGAGCACACACCCCAAAATGCAGGTTTCGTCGGCTCATAAGGTCACGACAGGATGGAGCGAGTCAGAAAGCTCGAGCACACACCCTAAAATGCAGGTTCCATCGGCTCATAAGGTCACGACAGGACAGGGCGAGTCAGAAAGCTCGACGACACACCCTAAAATGCAGGTTTCGTCGGCTCATAAGATCGCGACAGGATTGGGCGAGTCAGAAAGCTCGAGCACACACCCTAAAATGCAGGTTTCGTCGTCTCATAAGGTCGCGACAGGATGGGGCGAGTCAGAAAGCTCAAGCGCCACCCTAAGATGATGATTTTTCTATAATGACCCGTGGTTCTTGAATCATTCATCCCAGTTGAGTCTGCCGAGCCATGTCCATGTAGCCCCCGTGTCTTAAGTCGACTCAAGGATGCGGCTTGAGAGTCTCCATACTTGATCGTGGCATAAACCGGCAGAGAAAAGATACTGGTACTTGCTCCATCTCCGAGATATAAAGCCACTGTACCGGCAAGCTGATGTTGTCCGGACCGTGAGGATGGCGACTTGAGTCCGTCTATTGGGCGGCTCGTATAGGCGAGCACTGCACCGACGGTTGATAGAAACCGGACCATTGGGGTCGGCGACTTGCGTCCGTCTGTTGGGCGGCTCGTACAGGCGAGCTCTGCACCGATGAGTTAATATAAACTGGGCCGTGAGGGCCGCGACTTGAGTCCGTCTGTTCGGCGGCTCGTATAGGCGAGCACTGCACCGGCGGGTTGATGTTGTCCCGACCGCGTAAGCTGTCTTAGTCTCGCGGACGTAAAAGTTGGCCGCGTCATTGTAAATCGGCTTTGGTAGTGAGTTGACAACGTCATTTGTATTCCTGGACCGATGCGTGAGTCCGATGAGCTGCGCGGCATGGACAAAATATCATTGCAGTATCATGCCGCCGCATGTTCCATATTTGCCATATAACACCAGCTTTGTATTGCCATATTATACCAGCTTTGTATTTGTCCTGCACAAAAACAGCACAGGCCAGCGTAACTGTTCACGAATAAATTAACAGTTATAAAAAATAAATAGGGAAGCACCACCTGATATATTGTTTGGCATGGACGAGATACTATACACCCTCCTCTGCCTTTATCTGACCCCGAAAGAGCAGTCACGCTGGGTGCAGTCGTTTTTCTAAAGAAGTGCAGGGCGTCAAGGGGTTGGAGGAGGCACAGCAGAGCCGGCAGCCGGTGCGGAGCGGCGAGTCAACCAGGCGCACGGCAACCATGCTGAGCGGAGAGCGCAGAGGCGTGAGCCGCCTGGAGCAGCAGCACGCGGAGGTAGACGCGTCGTGGCGGAGTGCAGCCGAGGCAAGACGGAGGCAGGGCAGACTGGCGCAGCTAGCGAGTGCACGCGCGCGCGACGCGGGCTCGGAGCAGATAAGGTGCGGATGGTGAGAGCCGGCTCATGGTGAGCCTGTCCCAAGGCGAGGCGAAGGATGGCTCGGATGCTTGGCAGCAGAGCGAGGTTGACTCGGGCGCGGAAGCGACGCATGCGAGGTGCAGCGGGCGGAGCGTAGTGCAGCAGGAACCGGTGGCACGGACTCTCGGCAGTAGACCGGTTCAACAACAGGCGAACGGAGCCGGGGCGAGGCGACGGCGGCCCAGAAGTAGGGCGAGGCGACGACGACTCATCAGTAGAGCGAGGAGACGACGGCTCAACGGCGGAAACAGAGCTCATGGCGGCAAATTGACCCGGCGCATTGCACGCGGAGGCGGGTGCTGCGACGACTCAAGGTGAAGTGTAGGTGAGGCAGCGCTGCGAAGGCTGCTGCCATGGTGTGGCGGGATGTAGTAGTATGCGGCAGGCACGCTAAGCCGACTAGAGCGGGGCGAGGAGAAGGCAAAGCTCCCGGAGCTGCTTCGGTGGCCAAGGTGGAATGGAACAGCGCGAGCGCGCGGAGGTAGGTATGATGACACAGTGGAGAGCCGGCTCACCACGAGTCAGGGCGGGTTGCAGCCTCAAGCGAAGGCTCGGGCGCAGCGAGCTATCGGTGATGCCACGATGACAACAGCAAACTGATGAGGCGAGGTCGAAACCGGGTCGGAGCCGGTGTGGAAAGCTGGAGGCGGAGGCGAGGCGAACTCGTGACAGTCGAGAGTGAATTCTTCCGTCAATCACTTGCTTTGACTTTGATTCTTCCCATTAAGGCGGCCGTGGTAACAACACTTCCGATCAGGAAGCGACTCCGAAAACCTCTGGATCCCAAAGCCGGTGTCCTTGACCAAACAATGTAGCAGCCGTTCTTGTCGTGCTTTCCCCTGCCAGATTTTGTCCACGGAATGTCTCTGAAAAATCTTGATCTGACCGCTGCAGTGATGAAGTTGTTGTCGTTGTTTGACGTTCCTGTATGCTCTTCCTGGTCATACTAGTCTTGTTCCTGCTACTAAAAGAAGTATCTTATCTCTTGATCCAGCTTTCACGTGGAGTGGCAACACTGTGTGTTTTGACCACAACAACTCATCTAATCTAGTCTCTCGATTTTGATCCAGCAACACTTGGCCCTGCTTTTCTTGATCTCATGAGGGCCGACACCCGGATCGTGATCCACCCTAGGTGCTATTTTTTTATCCTTTGATTCAACTCGTATTTGCTTGTATAAGCCGCTTCAAAGCTGATTATGATTCTGGTCATAAACCGATAAATTTGACTGTTCTTGGCCAGTTCTTCTTCATCCGATCAGTCGCAAGCTCCTTGATCCATGAGGATCTCCCTCCAAGAACACAATACCATCATGCGATTAGCCCCACGGTGGGCGCCAACTGTCGTGGTTTTGTCACGGCAGATGTCCTCGTGAGAGAACTTAGGTGTGAGGCCATCGCAACCATGTGGCGGCTTGAAGGGGTTGGTCGGAATCGAGAGACGCAAGTTTACCCAGGTTCAGCCCCTCCGATGGAGGTAAAAGCCTACGTCCTGCTTGTGCTTCATTGATGAAGATGATGATCTCAATTACAAGGGTGCAGACTCGCCACCTCTAATCTCGTGGGTGTCTAATCTGTCTATCTCATGATTTGTCTTGTCTAGACCTACGTTGTGAATCTTGTCCCTCTTGGGGCACCTTACCCCTCCTTATATAGGTGGAAGGGGTAGGTTTACATGTAGAGTCCTACTAGAAATAGGAATAGGACTAGTCTCTCTTGAATCCTAATCCGGGTCTTGTTTCCTATATGAGGGAGTCTCTCCTCTTCTTGGGCCTTCTCTTGTGAGCTGGCCCTCCTGGCCTCTCTATGAGCCGCCTTATGCCAGGGTGTACGCCGGGCCTTGGGCCTTCGTCATTTACCTAAGTCGCATGTGGGGTCAAGTATGAGTCGCCCGCCAGGTCATTGCTGAGTCGCCGGTGAATCGCCAAGTCCTTTGGCGGGCCATACTCCAAGTCGGGTTACACTGCGGGGTATATCCCCGACAAACTAGTCCATCGCAAATTACCACAAGCCGCATAGAAATCCTGAATCACGAAGCTCGCGATCTCGTCGGATTCCCTAGTGGAAAACCTCAACTCTGAGATTACCCAAAGCATCACCGGAATCCCGATGCACAAGATATCACGTCAAAGGTAAAACTAATCCAGCAAGGCCGCCCGGCGTGTCGGCGATCCCGATAGGAACCGCGTATCTCGTTCTCAGGACACGACGGATAAGCGATGCGTACAAGTGCCAAACCTCGAGTTTCCTCACGGTGGCCCCGCACAGTGCTCTGTTTTGGACCAACACTCATGAGGAGCACTGGCCCGGGGGTTGATTAAATTATCCTCGGGGTCCGGAAAGTCCCTATGCAAGTTTATTAGGTGATTAGGCAAATGTAGTACCAATGTTGGGCCTTGCCAGACCAGCTTTAATCTAAAACGAATTATCAAGGGGGTCCCCATAACAACCCCGATCGTGTTAGGAGCGCTCATTTATGGAACATAACACCGGTAGCCGAAACTAAGGGGGCAAAGGTGGAACAAAACACCAGGCTAGAAAGGCCGAGCCTTCCACCTTTTACCAAGTATATAGGTGCATTAAATTAAATAGCATTTAAATATAGTGATAAGACAAGGAACCCATGTTATCACATGGAAGCATCTGCACCTGCAACTAGCAACGCTAAAAACATGGATAAGCAAGCGGTAACATAGCCAATCAGTGGTTTGCTAGGTCGAACAGGTTGAACGTGATCATGGCATTGTGAGAGGCTGATATTTAACATGTGGTAGGCAACGAGACATAATCGATAGCATCAAAATAACTAGCATGGCAATGATAGTAATGATATCTGGGGAAATGGTCATCTTGCCTGAGATCCCGCTTGGAAGAAGAATGCCTCCGTGAAGCAGACGAACCGACGTAGTCGAACGGGTCCTCACATCCGACACGCTTGCGGAACTCTATCGAGATGAAGCAAACCGGAAACACAATCAACACACGAAATTCACCACACGATGCACAACACAAATGATGCATGAACAGCTGAATACATGCAAGTCATGGCATGACAAATCACACAATCAAACACTACACATTAAGTGAAGTTCAATATGCAACGAGTTGCATATTGACGAAACTCCACGTTAATTATTTAGTTCTATCCCGATTACATAAATGGCAATATTAAATGTGATTAAAAATGACAAGAGGTGAAGCGTAATTAATCTACCTATCTAGGCATTTTAACTGAGGTCGGAAATGACATATAGCATCTCCGAGACGACCTCACATGTTAATTTACAATTCTGTCCAGATCTGAATTATACATTTAATTAGTTGTTAAACAGCAAAACAAATAGGTTCACGTGATTCTACACATCATGGCAAGCAATTTACACATAAAGATCATCTCCAATGGAGCTACGGATCAAAAGATACAAGCACCGCAAGATATGATGGCATGAATGCAATATGTGTGCAACGACGGTCACGAGCACTTCAAAACATTCAAATAGCAAGAGAAAATGATACTACACGAGATTCTAAGCAAGTTTCATGTAGGACACGATCAAATCGGAGCTACGGTTCAACAACTACGAGCAAAACAAGAAATGACTACAATCTGCCAAAATCAGCCACATAGCATTTTCTACGCCCCACAACTACGGATACACAACTCCGATATGCACAAGCAAGGCATGGCACGGAAGAGGGCAAGAAGCAATACTACGAACAACTAACAACAACTAGCATGGCAGCAAGGAACACTAGGGAAAGAAGTCACAAAATGGCTTCCCTCACACTATTTCAGACTTACTGAAAATTACACCTCATGAAAGTGCAGTTTTCGATCTGAAGCAATATTGACAGCAGCAAAACCTATAGCTACAGGACTCCAAATGGCATGAAAATTTACAGCATGCTAGACAAACACAAGGGGTACAACTAACTCCATTGGACCAACCTCAAAAGAGCTACAGATCACAAGATGCTAGCAAGACAAGACAACAACAAAATAATAACAGATCCCAGACTTAGAAATATTTCAGCACGTCCAAAACAGCACTATTTCTAGCAACTTGAGGGCAATCAAAACACACCTAAACATGCATTTATATTGCAAGCAAAAATACCAGGGGGTAAACAAAACATCCAAGATCAACTCTCTAGTTGACAACTCCGTCAAACGACGCACGGAATAAATCCTACAAATTAAACAAAAGGGCATCACGGCAAAATATCTCGCGAACTAACTTCCTCAAAAGAAAAAACTAATTGCACAGAAAAATCCTGGATTTTCCTACCCCGGAAACATATATAATATGTGGGGTTGCACAACAACATAATGCCACACGTTAAATGCGAGAAAATAACCTATACACGGGAAAATAAACTACTGCAAATCCCTACACGCAAAAATACAAATGACCGCTCTAAAATACATGGAAAAATGGTCCCTAAAACATGGGCATTTAATCTACGGTATACGGGCAATCCGGACACGCGTGAAAAATAAACTACGGGCAAAAACAATATAGGCAGCACACGAATCTAGGCATACGACATGTCAAACAACGTCAAATAAATACGCAAGCAGTGAAATCATGTTCTACTCGCAAAACTACCCCAAAACCATATAAAAATACGCCTCGATCCGACTTACGGTTAAGAAACTACGAGCGTTTGAAATACAGCCTATTCTCTGAAAAGAATAAAATTCGGATTAAATCCTAAAATACTACTGGGCCGAATCTACACTACACGGGCCTAAATAGAGCGACGCAGGATAGCTAATGCACGCCTAGGCGAGAAATAGCCTTGTGGGAGGGGTCTCACCAGAGGGCCTTCGGGTCGGTTGGGAGGCCGCAGCACAGGGGAGGTGGCCGACTTGGGCCGGTCGCGGAGGTGGGCCTCGGGGCGGATCGGCCGGCCTGCGCGCTGGGCGAGCGCGACCCAGGTGCGCGGTCAACGCTAGGAGCGGGATGCTTCGTTCCCCCGTGCTCTCCCTGTGAGGAGAGGCGGCCGCCGGCGACTGGAGGCGAAGCGGCTCGAGTGCGGCGGCAGGTCGGGGATGGTCCCCCAGACCGGATCGGCAGGATCCGGCCGGCGGAGGTCGACGGAGCACGTGACGGGTCGACGGCGAGCTGGCGACGAGGGAAGCTCCGGGCATGCTGCCGGATCTGGCGACGGCTAACCCTCGCAGGCGAGCGGGGCTACCGGCGGCGGTGGCTCCGGTCAGGCGCGGCGAGCCGAACAGGAGAGGGTCGGTGGCGAGATCTTGCTGGCGGCGGGGCTTGGGGAGCCTGGGCGGCGCGCGGGCGAGGGCAAGAGACGCGGGGCGCACGGGAGCACGGGAGGCGGCGGTTGGCGGCGGTTGGGCGGCGTCGCGCCGGATGGGCTCGGCCGGGCCCGGTCTGGGCCTGGCGGGCCGGCGGCGCCACGGAGGAGAGAGGAGGGCTAGTGTTTCGGGCGCGGATCCCGAGGGGGGTTAGGGATGGTGCCTAAAAATATGATGGAGGGGGGTATTTATAGAGAAAAAGGGGGCACGGTTAACCGGAATCGCGTTCCGGATCCAACCGCGGGGTCGGATTCGGACGATTCCGAACGCGGGTATGGGTACGCGGCCGTGTAAAGGGGATATCCCGAGACGAGAGGGAAAACGGGCGGCACGGCAACGAATTTTAAAACACCGACAGACGTCCGATAGTAGCCCGAATACGGTGCCGTTACGGTCGACCGTTCGGGTACCAGGCGGTCTTCGATCGCAACGAAATTCGACAGGCGGCCTAGCTATAAATAAATAATACCGCACGACAAATTCCAGCTCAAACGGAGAAAGTATTATCCACGCTTTAAAAACAGGGTTACGACGGTGCCGCGGGCGCGTGCGATTGCGGTCAGGCTCAGAACGAACAACGACGATAACCGGCAACTAACAACGGATGCAAGTTTTTTAAAACTCGCGGCAACGGAGATGCCGATGCAATGCAGATGATGCGAATGATGCGACAAAAGAAAATAGACACACGACGAAAACGGAAAGAAAGGGGAATCTTCTAGAACGTCGGCATCGGGTTGTCACAGGATGCCTTCCCGGGGTATCCCCAAGCTTAGGCTTTTTGCTGTCCTTGAATTTGGCTTGGGATTCCTTGGGAATCCCCAAGCTTGAGCTCTTTCCACTCCTTATCTCTTTTTCCATGAGAACATCACCCAAAACTTAGGGCGAGTAGGATTGCAATCAATGTCAAGCACAATGAAATCCACGAGTACATAGTTCTTATTTGCAATAATAAGAACATCATTGATCCTTCCCATGGGTTTCTTGATAGTAGAATCAGCAAGATGCAAATTAAGAGAACACTCTTCAATCTCATTAAAACCCAGAACATCGCATAAAGACTTTGGAATCGCAGAAACACTAGCACCCAAATCACACAAAGCATTGCACTCATAGTTTTTTATTTTGATTCTGATGGTAGGTTACCACTCATCATGAAGCTTTCTAGGAATAGAGACTTCCAATTCAAGTTTCTCTTCAAGAGCTTTTATCATAGCTTCGACGATATGATCGGTAAAGGCTTTGTTTTGGCTATAAGTGTGTGGAGAGTTCAGCATGGATTGTATCAAACAAATGCATTCAATCAAGGAGCAACTATCATAAATGAATTCCTTGAAACCCACGGTAGTAATTTCATTACTACTCAAAGTTTAAACGTCTTCTACTCCACTTTTAATGCTTTTAGCATCAAGATAGATGGACTCCGAATCATTGGGGCACTTTTCAACCAAAGTGGATTCATATCCAGCACCAAGCACTTTAATATCTTCGTGATTCTCATCACAAGAAAACAAAGATTCAATGGGAGTCACACCAAACACTTTAAGATCTTCGTGATTCTCATCACGAGAACATGCCTTTTTAAGCCATTCATGTCTAGCACGAATTTGGGCGGTTTTTTCTTGGCTCTCAATTATGGAAACACGCATAGCTTTCAAAGTTTCATCCATGTTGATTTTGGGAGGAGCACATCTAACTTTCAAAGCATCAACATCACAAGAAATCCTATCTACCCTCTTAGCCAAATCGTCAATTTTGAGTAGTTTTTCCTCTATGGACGCATTAAAAATCTTTTAAGAGTTGATGAACTCTTTGATATTACTCTCTAGATCAAAAGTTATTCCTACCAACAAAATTAACATCCAAGCTAGCGTTGCTACTCTCAATCAAAGAAGACAAAGTGTTAGGGCATAGTTTATTCCAAAGTAATTTTGGTGATTGATGACAGTACCGCAAAGGACTAATCGTGTGTGTTAAGACTTCAGATAACACATGTCAACGGCACAAGACGACTCGCCCCCTCTTTCCATGGAACAGAAGCACGGTGTACTCTACGATTCTCCTTCTTTGAGTCATAGGAATGTCGTACTATTAAGAGGGGACCCGTAGTGGAAAGGTTTGGGTGGAATCAATTTTGCACGCACACACTTTATCTCCTTTCCCCTTACAGGCAACTTTGGAGTGGCTCCCGCCTCTGTTTTTTATCTCATCTAAGCAAATGGTCCCTCAGTGGTAGTACCGTTGTGCCTAGCGGTAGTACCGCTGGGCCTAGCGGTAGTACCGCTGGCCCTAGCGATGGTACCGCTAGTGCTGGCGGTAATACCGATGTGCTGGCGGTAGTACCGCCCCTGGTCAGCGGTAGTACCGCTCCAGGAGCTTAGTAGCGCCTTCCTAGCGGTTGTACTTTGACAGACCTTTTTGCGAAGACTTTCTTGGCGGTGGTTGGCCCGGTAGTGCTTATGCACTACCTTGGGCCCAGCGGTAGTACCGCTCCAGCCAGCGGTAGTACCGCTGGAGTGCTAGCGGTAGTACCGCTAGGCTCGGGCTGTGAGTGGGAAAACGGTTTGATTCCCCCCCCCACACACTATATAAGGGGTTCTTCTTGATGTGGAACCCTACCTTTGACCCTCCCAAGCTCCATTGTTGCTCCCTAAGCTCAAAAGTGCCCGATCTCTCTCCCTAGCCAATCAAACTTGTTGATTCTTAGGGATTGGTTGAGAAGGCCTAGATCTACACTTCCACCAAGAGAAAAGTTGATTCCCCCACCAACCCCTTGCGGATCTTGTTACTCTTGGGTGTTTGAGCATCCTAGACGGTTGAGGTCACCTCGGAGCCACATTCCATTGTGGTGAAGCTTCGTGGTCTTGTTGGGAGCCTCCAATCTTTGTGTGGAGTTTGCCACAACCTTGTTTGTAAAGGTTCGGCCGCCGCCTTCAAGGGCACCTATAGTGGAATCACGGTACCTTGCATCGTGTGAGGGCGTGAGGAGAATACGGTGGCCCTAGTGGCTTATTGGGCAGCATTGTGCCTCCACACCGCTCCAACGGAGACGTACTTCCTGTCAAAGGGAAGGAATTTCGGTAACACATCCTCGTCTTCATTGGTTCCACTTGTGGTTATCTCTAAGCTTTACTTCGTGTATGCTTATGTTGTTGTCTATCTCTTACTTGTCTTAGTTGTTCTTGTTGTTAGCTTCATATAGGTTCACCTCATTGTTGCTATTTTAGTGAACCCGTATGTTGCTTACCCTAACTTGCTAATATTAATTAAAAAGTGGTCGTTGCCTATTCACCCCCCCCCCCTCCCTCTAGTCAACCATATCGATCCTTTCAATTGGTATCAGAGCCACGTCTCTTTATTAAGGGTTTAACCACCCGAAGAGTATGGAAGATGATGAGGGAGTTCCCCGTGCACAAACCGAGGGCATGGACTTGACTTCGATCACAAGGGACGACTTGAATACGGCTATGGCCGCACTCAAGACGTCCATGACGAACGAGGTCAAGACCATGCTTAAAGAGTTAATTGAGGGTATTAAAAACTCTCCCAAACCGGCATTGGTGGTTAAACCCACCACCACGGATTCGGAGGCCAATTTCGTCAGGGAAACGGCTAAAGGTATGCAACCTTCCCGTCCTCTCGAAAATGATGGGAATGGTACCTATGCATCTGTTCCACCACCCTTACTCTATGGAGGACCGGTTCCCACACTGCGTCTTAATCCTGTTGGTCCTCCTCCTAAGTTTGTAAAAGGTGATTTTGCTAACTGGGTATTTTCTATTAAGTCTCATTTGAATCACAGCTCAATAAATTTGTGGAGAATCATCGAGCAAGGATATTATCCCCATCATCCAAGCAACCTCACTCCAAGAGAAGATGCGGACAATCAATATAATCACTCTGCTTTGTTTATTCTCCAGTCCGCAGTGCCACCTGAAGATCTTCCTCACTTGCGTCCCTTCACTTTGGCCAAGGACTGTTGGGAGCACATTATGGTGTTGTACAAGGGAAGCTCAAGCATTCAACGGTCCAACTATGAAGTGGTACTCGATAAGGCTGATGAGTTTGTGATGAAGGAAGACGAGGACCCTCGTGATCTCTATCGGAGGGTGACTGCTATTGCTTTGGCACTCAAGGACCATGGGAGCAAGGATGTGGATGATACATGGGTCAAGCGCAAGTTTCTCAAAGCCATCATGCCTTTCAATAAAGCCATGTCATCTGTCATTCGTCAGCGACCAGACTTCCACTCCTTGTATTCCAGTGAGGTGTTGGATGAATTCATTGCAATGTCAATCATGAACGAGACAGCTGACAATGCACTTGCTCGTGTTCACTCAAAGACAGCTTCACCCAACCTTGTGTTAAAGGCAAAAGCAACTTTTGAAGAAGAAGAAGAGGATGAGGAAGAGGAGAGATGCCCTGAAGACACGAAGTATGCTTATCATGAGCACATGGCTCTTGCGTCAAGGCAATTCTGGAGCAACAAGAGGAACTCAAGACCCACCTTCACCAAGAACAACTCTAGTGGGTTCAAACCCAAGCAACGAGTGAGGACATGCTACAATTGTGGCAACATGAGTCACTTCGTGGCCGAATGTACCTATGAGAAAAGGGAATACAATGGGGGCAAGCTCATTCGCAAAGACAAAACCAAGTCATTCCCAACAAAGAACAACTTTGTGAAGAAACCTCACCCAAAGGGCATGGTGGCCCTTGAAGAGTACCCTTCCGATGATGATGATGATGATGATACAGTGGCAACGACAACTATTCCTATTGCCACCCTCTCGCCCAAGAAGGTGTCTCTCTTCAACACCCCCAACGAGAACCACATCGCCAAGTGCCTCATGGCAAAAGGTATCAATCAGCTAACCCCCATCATTAAGACCAACATCCCTACTGCTCCTTCATTGTTAAATTGTGTTGATGATAGTGATGTTGGGGAACTTAATGAGCATGATCTTGATAAGTTTCTGTGCACTATTAAGGGAGAATCCAAGAAGCACTTTGTTGCTCTCTTGGAACAACTGGGTGAGGCCAATGACCTCATCGATTCTCATGAGGACACCATCTCCGAGCTTCAGGGACACAGTCGTGACTATGCCGATTAAATTGCTAAATTATATATTGCTCTAGAAAAGGAGCGAACTCTTCGTTTGGCTCTTGAGGAGTCATACAACGATGATTGCGCTATAATGCAAAAGAAACTAGATCATGATACTGTTCTTACTCGTATGCTTAAGTCTGAGAAGTATGCTCTTGGGGTTGGCCATGACAGACTCAAAGTGGAGTTTGACACAATTGACAAGGCTCACAAGGTCTTGAAAGGTGTTCATTTCTCTCTGAAAGAGTCTCATGATCAACTCCAAGCAAAGCTTCCCAAGGAGATCTCTACTTGTCCTCGCTTTGTGTTAATTCATAATGCTTGTATAACTAATCCTTGTTGTGAGCATGTACATCTTGTGGAGGAAAATGCCAAGTTAAAGGAGAAACTTGAGAAGGGCCTTGTGGCATGCATACAAGGTGTGAAGAGCCTGAACGACCTCTTGAGCAATCAAAAGGGTGTTGTAGGAAAGGAGGGACTTGGACTTACCTCCAAGTCAAAAGGAAAAAAGGAGGAACAGGAACAAACGATCCCCTACCCTCATGGACATCTTTGTCAAAGAGGGAGAAGGGACTCAGGAGGTGAACAGGAACAAGGTGGACGATGGTAACGTCAAGAAGGGCAAAACCATTCCTACTAACACAGCCGGCAAACTCAATCCTTCCTATGTCTTATGTCGTGCTAGTGATGGTCATGTTTATGCCAGATTTGTTGGTTCTTTCTATGAGTCCATTGAATGGGCTATCTGGGTTCCTAAGACCCTTGTCTCTAACATCAAAGGACCCATTAAAAAATGGGTACCTAAAACCAAGACTTGATCTATTGCAGGAGTTTGCTTCCGGTGGGGTGTTATGGTTGCTCGATAGTGGAGCAACAAATCATATGACCAGAAGCAAGGACTTAGTGGTGGATGTGTATCCTTCTCCATCTGTGCCCACCCATGTCCAATTCGCCGATGCATCCTCGTCAAAGGTATTGGGATTTCGTAAGGTGGTCATCTCTCAAGAGTTATCTATTGAGAAGGTCATGCTTGTTGAGTCTCTTGCCTACAATTTACTTTCGGGTCGTCAACTTGCAATTATGGGTTTTTACACTTTCTTTAATCTTGATACTGTGGTCCTCCTGTGGAGCAAGACTCTTAAAGTAGCCTATGTTGGATAGGTCGAAAATGGTCTCTATGTGGTGAACTTCTCAAAGCGACCCACTAAGACTGCGAGGTGTTTAATGGCTAAAGTTGATGTGGGTTGGCTTTGGCATCGCCGACTAGCTCATGTCAATATGAGATCTTTGCAAATTCTTCTAAAAGGGGACCATATTCGTGGACTAACAAATGTTAGTTTTGCTAGAGATCGTGCTTGCAGTGCCTGCATTGAAGGAAAGATTCATGAAACTGCTCATCGTCCAACGACTCTCATTTACACTAAGAGGCCATTGGTGATTGTTGATGACTACTCGAGATACACCTGGGTATATTTCTTCAAAAGGAAGAGTGAGACTAAACAAACTGTCATCAACTTTGCTAATGAAGCTCAACGTCAACATGAAGCAAAGATCTTGATGATTAGAAGCGACAACGGCACCGATTTCAAGAACTACACCTTGGATGAGTTTCTAGGTGATGAGGGAATAAAACATCAATATTCAGCACCATATACCCCTCAACAAAATGGCGTGGCAGAAAGGAAGAACCAGACCTTGATGGATGCTGCAAGAACAATGATGGCGGAATTCAAATCTCCATATAACTTTTGGGCTGAGGCCATCAACACAGCATGTCATGCGTCCAATCGGCTCTATATCTACAAAGGCTTGAACAAGACTCCATATGAGATTCTCACTGGAAACAAACCCCATCTCAAGTACTTCCGGGTATTCGGTTGTAAGTGTTTCATTCTCAAGAAAGGTGCACGTTTAGCTAAATTTGATTCTAGAGCACATGAGGGCATCTTTGTTGGTTATGCTACAAACTCTCATGCTTACCATGTCCTCAACAAGTCCACCGGACTCATTGAGGAGACGTGTAATGTGGAGTTTGATGAAAATAATGGATCCCAAGTGGAGCAAAGTGGTCTTTCTGATGTAGGTGATGAAATTCCTCCCCAAGCCATAAGAAGAATGGGGATTGGTCAAATACTCCCCATTGAGGAACCCCTTGTGGCCGAAGGAGAAGGACAATGCTCTACTCAAGTGGAGGCATCACCCCCACAAGCCCCACACGCTTCCGATGAACAAAGAGAAGACTCTCAACAAGATGAACAAGCTCAAGGTCAAGATCAATTGCCCAACAATGGTGATGTGTCCCATGATATTCAAGCCCTTACCAAGGTTCCGAACCTGCTCATGATCAAGATCAAGTGCAACCACAAGATCCAGACCAAGTAGAAGCACAAGATCAAGATCAAGAGCAACCACAAGTACAAGGACAAACAAGTGAACCTGCTCAAGTCGAAAGTCAAGATGATCAGGATACTGTCTCGCAATTCCCTTCTGCAGCACCAATAGCCGGTGCCAAGAGAGGTTCAAGACGCAAGGGCAAGCAAAGTAAACAAGTCGATGCTCCCCAGTTATCCAATGAAGAACTCTTGGAGCGTCGAGCAGCCAAGATTGCGAACAAGCTGAGAGTCAAGTCACATCTTATGAAGAATGTACTTGGCAGTTTCAAAAAGGGAGTATCCACCCATCAACAGATTTGGAATTATTGTGAGCATCACGCGTTTGTTTCGTATTGTGAACCTCAACAGGTACAAGAAGCACTCAATGATGAGGATTGGCTTATGGCCATGCATGAAGAACTTAACAACTTCGAGCGTAACCAAGTCTGGGATTTAGTGCCAAGACCAAAGGAGGAACATAATGTCATCGGGACCAAATGGATTTTCAAAAACAAGCAAGATACCAATGGGATTGTGATTTGAAACAAGGCAAGATTGCTGGCTCAAGGCTACTCCCAAGTCGAGGGTATCGACTACGGTGAAACCTTTGCCCCTGTTGCTCGTCTAGAATCTATTCGCATGTTGCTTGCATTTGCTTCTCATCATAATTTCAAATTACAACAAATGGATGTGAAAAGTTCCTTTCTTAATGGTCCTTTAAATGAGTTGGTCTATGTCAAACAACCCCCGAGATGCGAACATCCCAAGCTCCCCAATCATGTGTACAAACTTAATAAGGCACTCTATGGCCTTAAACAAGCCCCACGTGCGTTGTATGAGTATCTTACTGAGTTGTTACAAGATCGTGGGTTTGAAATTGGGAAGATAGATCCCATTCTTTTTACTAAGAGGGTTAAATGGGATTTTTTCATATGCCAACTATATGTTGATGACATTATTTTTGGTTCTCCTAACATTTCCTTCAATGAAGAATTTGCTGCACTAATGACCGAAAAATTTGAGATGTCCATGATGGGAGAGTTGAAGTTCTTCCTCGGATTCGAGATTAAACAAGGCCTAGAAGGGACCTTCATCAAACAAGCCAAGTACACTCAAGACATGCTCAAATGATTTGAGCTTGAAGATGTCAAGCCGGTCAAGTTCCCCATGCCAACAAGATGCAAGCTTGATAGTGATCCCAATGGTAAAGCAGTGGATCAAAAGGTATATCGCTCCATGATTGGATCCCTCCTTTACCTTTGTGCATCTAGACCAGATATTATGTTGAGTGTAGGGATATGTGCACGGTTTCAATCCGCACCAAAAGAAAGTCATTATATGGCTGTTAAGCGAATCTTTCAATATTTGGCTCATACCCCAAACTTTGGTCTATGGTATCCCAAAGGAGCAAACTTCAACCTAGTTGGCTATTCTGACTCAGATTGGGCAGGAGATTGTGTGGAGAGGAAGTCAACTTCTGGAGGATGCCAATTCCTTGGTCACTCACTGGTAAGTTGGTCTTCAAAGCAACAGAATTGTGTCTCACTATCATCCACCGAAGCTGAGTATGTGACAGCTGCAAGTTGTTGTGCACAATTGCTATGGATGAGGCAAACTTTAAAGGATTACGGTGTCACTTGTAACAAAGTACCTCTTCTATGTCACAATCAAAGTGCTATCAAGATTTCCCTCAACCCAGTGCAACATAGCAAGACCAAGCATATTGATATTCGCCATCACTTCATTCGTGAACATATCAAGCTTGGAGATATTGAGGTTCACTTCATCCACACTGAAGAGCAACTTGCAGATATTTTCACTAAGCCCCTAGATGAAGCAAGGTTCCGGGAGTTAAGGCATGAGCTAAATATCATTGATTCAAGTAATGTGGATTGAATCTAGGTACTGTGCACCTCACTATGCATTCGATCTTGTTCTAGATGTAGGCATGGACATAGGGGGAGTATTGTTCTCTCAATGAACTCTTCCTCCCCCCATTATGCATAAGTTGATCTAGTCTTTCACTTTAGCCATTACCAAATGGCACTTGTGCTTCAAAGACGAGCGTTGGTCATGAACCCAAGGATAATTCTTCGCGGTGTCATACCTTTGTCTCAAACATAGGTGGGGCCTCGGCCACCGCCCCCACCTTTCTCTCATATGGAAGAAAGGATACAAAATGACGAGTCAGTATATCTTGCTGGTGCTATCTTCTTATTACACTGAACTGTCGTCTGCCCACGTCTTTCTCATCTTCTATGTCTCGTTGTGCCATTTGCAACGGTACTACCGCCAGGGGTAGCGGTACTACCGCCAGGACCCCAGCGGTACTACTGCCAGGACCCAATCTAGCACGACCTGACTAGGACTTTCAGGGCTGTCTCAAGGGGGAGCGGTACTACCGCCAGGGCCCCAGCGGTACTACCGCTGCAGGCAGCGGTACTACCGCCAGGGGTAGCGGTACTACCGCCGGGACCCCAGCGGTACTACCGCTGGCCCGTACCCCTTGGACTATATAAAGGAGGGGGAGCCCGTTTTTTTCTGCCCTCTTTCTTCCTCCTCGTGGCTCTTCCCTCCCCATCCCCGAACTCCCCCTATTTGGATCTCTATCTGTGGAGCCCCTTATCTCCGTTGAGTTGGAGGGTTTGCTCCACTCCTCCTTCCTCCACCAAGTTCCATGGACTCCGGTAAAGCTCCTCCCTTTATTCTCTTGGTTGGTGTTTTCTTGTTCTAGGGTTAGGAGCATTGGTGATTTGGATCCATGGCTATGGTTGTGCTTTGTTCTTGGATGGAACGAAGGAGATATTCTAGGGGAGTGTAGGTCCTATGATTCACTGCGTTTATATTGCCATGCTCTAGGTTCTTCATGTTTTAGATCAAGCACTTCTTCTCTTATTTTGGATTAGATCTAAAACTTGAATCCTCTTGACTAGGCATGTCTTTATCTAGATGATTCTTGAGATCCTCATGTGTTTAGGGCTATGGTGGTTTTTGTAGTGATTATATGCAATACCCATGGCCCTCGTAAATCCAATCTAGCAGTTCCTATGAGTCTTTTTTCTTATTCAGATCTGAAAGTCAACCCCCTAGCGGTACTACCGCTAGGACCCCAGCGGTACTACCACCAGGGGTAGCGGTACTACCGCCAGGAGGATATTTTTCTTCTTTTCATTTTCTTGGCAATGTGAGTTTACTTTTATGCCTCTTTTTGTTCATTGCCTTGACTCCTTCTGTCGCTCTTTTTCGGTGTGTGTCTTGTATGTCACAGGTGGTGCTCGCCGCTTGAATCCCCCACAGGACACCTAGTCGAAATAGTATCGCAATCAAGACGCTCCGGAGGGCTCCACCACTTCCAGTCTGCCACCCAAAAAGAAGTCTTTCAAGAAGACAGCTCACAAGGACAAGGGGGTCAACATTCGCACTATGCTCCCTAAGGATTTTGTGCGGTTCCACACCAAAAATAACTACCTAGAAGAGAAGGCTCAGATCAAGGACATCGAGCATGTTTGGTCACGGGATCACTGCAGGATCTATCGCGACATCATCAAGAACTTCAAGAAGATGTTTGTTCCAGTTCAGTGGATTGACTTGGCTCACCTTCAGCGGAACCAGGATTACTTTGGTGAGACTCTCTCTTTGATTGACAAGTTTGGCCTTAAGGAGATCATTACCTTCAAGCACGACTTTGATCCAGATGTGGTCGCCCAATTCTATGTCACTGTTCACTTCTCGCCTCATGAAGAGCGCACCATGACTTGGATGACTGGTACTCAGAAGATGACAGGTTCCTGGTCAAAAATCATGAAGCTTCTCAAGGTCGACTTTCAGGGAGCTGACAATTCTCTTGGCTCACGTCCTCATGCTCCAGCTTCAACTACTAGGGCCCCCGCCAAGGACAGGCTGCAGCAACTTTATGTGAAGAAAGGTGTGCTCCCCAAGCATCTGGATATCATGCATCGGATCTTCCGCAACACTCTCTTTCCTCGCATTGGCAACTTTGACGAGGTGCATGGTTATCTAGCTGAGATGCTTCTGCTTTGTGAGGAGGCTATGACTAAGGAGTCTGCCCCTCTTGATATTTCTGACGTGATGTTCAATGAGCTCTGGAACTGCATCATGAACCGCAAGGTTCCCATCTACGGGCCCTACTTGTTTGCCTATATTCGCCAGAGGTGGCACGACACCTATTTGATTGAGGAGTTCCACCTTCAGACTGATTACTTTGTGCACGATCCTATCAGGCGCCACATCAAGGACAAATGGGCCAACCCATCCACTTCGTCTCAGCACATGGACACTGACACAAAGACTGCTGCTGAAAGAGGCACCGCTTCTCAGTCCCACTCTTCTGCTATGCCATCTTGGGCAGTGAAACTGAAGGATAAAATGAAGACTCTCTTCTGTATGCAGGCCACGGGACAGTATCAGACTCATGTGGCCTAGAAGGAGAACCGTCAGAGGCACAAGCGTGTCCTGAGGACACTTGATGTTGAGATCTCCAGCGGCTCAGAGGATGACATCACTCCAGAGTCTGCTTGGATGCGAGCTCAAGGTTATCACTGGTCTGATGCAGAGGAGGAGGCGTCTGAGGAGGACAATGAGGAGGAGCAGGATGACCCGGATGCCACGGACGATTCTGGGGATGATGAGGATGAGGAGTGACCACCTGTGTCATTAGGTGTGCCCCTTTTTGGTGTCTTGTGCCAAAGGGGGAGAGAGTCTAGGAGCTGGATTTGAGATTTGAGCTTTGCTTATATTATCGTGTTTGCTTTGAACATGGTTTGCTTTTATTTGCTATCTTTGCTTTGTGTGATGTGAGACTTGAACTAGTGTGAGTTTTATTTCTATCATATGTTGTGAGCCATATCCTCCTTATTTTTATATACCACTATCTTTATGTGCACATGTTATTCATTGTGCAAATCCGGTATTGTCATCAATGCACCAAAAAGGGGGAGATTGTTAGGGCATAGTTTATGCCTAAGTAATTTTGGTGATTGTTGATAGTATCGCAAAGGACTAATCGTGTGTGTTAAGATTTCAGATAACACATGTCAACGGCACAAGACGACTCGCCCCCTCTTTCCATGGAACAGAAGCATGGTGTACTCTACGATTCTCCTTCTTTGAGTCATAGGAATGCCGTACTATTAAGAGGGGACCCGTAGTGGAAAGGTTTTGGTGGAATCAATTTTGCACGCACACACTTTATCTCCTTTCCCCTTACCTGCAACTTTGGAGTGGCTCCCGCCTCTGTTTTTATCTCATCTAAGCAAATGGTCCCTCAGCGGTAGTACCGCTGGGCCTAGCGGTAGTACCGCTAGCCCTAGCGGTGGTACCGCTAGTGCTGGCGGTAGTACCACCCCTGGTCAGTGGTAGTACCGCTCCAGGAGCTTAGTACCGCCTTCCTAGCGGTTGTACTTCGACGGACCTTTTTGCGAAGACTTTCTTGGCGGTGGTTGGCCCGGTAGTGCTTATGCACTACCATGGGTCCAGCGGTAGTACCGCTGCTGCCAGCGGTAGTACCGCTGGAGTGCCAGCGGTAGTACCGCTGCAGCCAGCGGTAGTACCGCTAGGCTCGGGCTGTGAGTGGGAAAACAGTTGGATTCCCCCCCCCCACTATATAAGGGGTTATTCTTGCTGTGGAACCCTACCTTTGACCCTCCCAAGCTCCATTGTGGCTCCCTAAGCTCAAAAGTGCCTGATCTCTCTCCCTAGCCAATAAACTTGTTGATTCTTTAGGGATTGGTTGAGAAGACCTAGATCTACAGTTGCACCAAGAGAAAAGTTGATTCCCCCACCAATCCCTTGCGGATCTTGTTACTCTTGGGTGTTTGAGCATCCTAGACGGTTGAGGTCACCTCGGAGCGACATTCCATTGTGGTGAAGTTTCGTGGTCTTGTTGGGAGCCTCCAAGCTTTGTGTGGAGTTTTCCCCAACCTTGTTTGTAAAGGTTCGATCGCCGTCTTCAAGGGAACCTATAGTGGAATCACGGTACCTTGCATAGTGTGAGGGTGTGAGGAGAATACGGTGGCCCTAGTGGCTTATTGGGGAGCATTTTGCCTCCACACTGCTCCAACGGAGACGTACTTCTTATCAAAGGGAAGGAACTTCGGTAACACATCCTCGTCTTCATTGGTTCCACTTGTGGTTATCTCTAACCTTTACTTTGTGTATGCTTATCTTGTTGTCTATCTCTTACTTGTCTTAGTTGTTCTTGTTGTTAGCTTCATATAGGTTCACCTCATTGTTGCTATTTTAGTGAACACGTATGTTGCTTACCCTAACTTGCTAAGATTAATTAAAAAGTGGTCGTTGTCTATTCACCCCCACCCCCCTCTAGTCAACCATATCGATCCTTTCACAAAGGCATATAATTAGGATCCAAAGGAACACTTCTACTAGCAACCAAATTCATTAACTCGTCCATCTTAGCACTCAACGAGTTAATTTTTTCTATAGCGTGTACCTTCTTACTAGTAGGTGACCTTTCAGTGTGCCACTGAGAGTAGTTCATCATGATGTTGTCTAAGAGATTTGTGGCTTCTCCTAACGTGATTTCCATCAATGTTCCACCTGAGGCGAAGTTCAAGATATTTGTAGAAGCGAAATTCAAGCCAGCGTAAAAGATTTGGATAATCATCCAAAGACTCAAGCCATGAGCGGGACAATTCCTAATCATTAATTTCATTCTCTCCCAAGCTTATGCAACATGTTCATGATCAAGTTTCTTGAAATTCATGATATCATTATGGAGAGAGATGATCTTTGCTGGCGGAAAATACTTGGATATATAAGCATCTTTGCACTTATCCCAAGAATCGATACTATTTTTGGGCAAAGAAGAAAACCAAGTTTTTGCGCGATCTCGCAATGAGAAGGGAAAAAGCTTCAATTTAATCACGTCATTATCCATATCTTTTTTCTTTTGCATATCGCAAAGCTCAATGAAGGTATTGAGATGGGATGCAGCATCTTCACTGGGAAGGCCACACAATTGCTCTTTCATAACAAGATTCAGCAAAGCGGCATTGATTTCGTATGACTCCGCACTAGTGGCGGGAGCAATCGGAGTACTAATAAAACCATTATTATTAGTATTCGAGATGTCACAAAGTTTGGTGTTTTCGTTCATGGTGACTTCAGAAAGCAAGCAAGCACACAAGCAAACAAAAAGCAGGCGATAAAAAGGGCGAACAAAAGGGCGAACGAAAAGGCGAACGAAAAAGGCAAATTGGTGAAGTGGGGGAGAGAAAAACAAGAGGCAACTGGCAAACAAAGTAAATGCAAGAGATGACTTTGCGACACCTACTTGGATGAGTTCTTGACTTGATCTTCCTCCCCGGCAACGGCGCCATAATTTCTTTTGCTATCCCACAAACAACAGCGCCAGAAGTTGACACGTTGACAGAGGCTGGGCTTGGGTTGGTTCTTCCCTTTAAGAGGAAAGGGTGATGCAGCACAGGAGCAGTAAGTATTTCCCTCAGTTTGAGAACCAAGGTATCAATCCAGAAGGAGGGTCTCATCAAGTCTAGAGTACCTGCGCAAACACAAACAAGCTTGCACCCAATGCTTCAAAGGGGTTGTCAATCCCTTCAAGATTGTTTGCAAAGTGAGATCTGAAGGCGGAAAGTGCAACGAAGTAAAAAGTGTAGGTCTGAAAATATGGTGTGGAGTAGACCGTGGGGGCCATAGTGTTCACTAGAGGCTTCTCTCAAAATAGCAAGTATTACGGTGGGTGAACAAATTATTGTCGAGCAATTGATAGAACTGCACAAAGTCATTATGATATCTAAGGCAATGATCATGCATATAGGCATCACGTCCGAGACAAGTAGACCGATACTTTCTGCATCTACTACTATGACTCCACACATCGACCGCTATCCAGCATGCATCTAGTGTATTGAGTTCATGACTATTAGAGTAACGCTTTAAGCAAGATGACATGATGTAGAGGAATAATCTCAAACCAATGATGAAAACCCCATCTTTTTACCCTTGATGGCAACAACATGATGCGTGCCTCGCTACCCCTTCTGTCACTGGGTGAGGTCACCGCACGGTATGAACCCAAAACCAAGCACTTCTCCCATTGCAAGAATCATAGATCTAGTTGGCCAAGCAAAAACCACAACTCGAAGAGAATTACAAGGATATGAAATCATGCATAAGAGAGATCAGAAGAAACTCAAGTAAGATTCATAGATAATCTGATCATAAATCCACAATTCATCGGTTCTCAGCAAACACACCACAAAAGAAGATTACATCGGATATATCTCCATGAAGATCATGGAGAACTTTGTATTGAAGATCCAGGAGAGAGAAGAAGCCATCTAGTTACTAGCTATGGATCTATAGGTCTATGGTGAACTACTCACGCATCATCGGAGAGGTCATGGTGTTGATGAAGAAGACCTGCTTGTCCGAATCCCCCCTCCAGCACGGCACCAGGACGTGCCCCAGATGGGATCTTGCGGAGATAGAAGCTTGTGGCGGCGGAAAAGCGATTGTGCTAGTCTCTTGATTTTTTTGGGAATATTTGGGAATATATAGGCGCAAGATCTAGGTCAGGGGACCTCCAGGGGGCCCACAAGCCTGGATGGGCGCCCCCCTGGCCGCGGGGTGGGGGCTTGTGGGGCCCCTGGGCTCTTCTGGCTTGGCTCCCAAGTTCTCCGATCTCCTTCCGTTCCAAAAAAAATATTTTCGGGGATTTTCTTCCGTTTGGACTCCGTTTCAAAATCTCCTCTGAAAGGGGTCAAAAACATGGAAAAAACAGGAGCCGGCACTTGGCACTGAGTTAATAAGTTAGTCCCAGAAAATAAATAAAAGGCATGCAAAACATCCAAAGTTTGACAAGATAATAGCATGAAACCATCAAAAATTATACATACGTTGGAGACGTATCAGGCTCCAAAGGCATCTTCCAAAGGTTTCCCTTCCGGTGCAACAAGACCACGACCGCCCGTCGGCAGGACGAGCGTCATCCCTACGCCCACCTCTGCGGTGGCGGAAACTACTTTGCACGCGAAGACCACTTTTGACAGGGGAAGCATGTTCCCTGGTCCCCCACCGAAACTGGCCATTGTGGGATTCTTTCCCACCGAAGCTATGAGGGGAGAGGACTAGGGCCTCCGTTATGAATAGAGAGAGTAGGATACTTGAGAAAGGGTGTGAAGGGAGACCAGAGAACGAAGAGAGTTCATTCCAACTATAGGGCAACACACCTAGTCACTTGGCCTCCGGAGGCTCGAGAGCACTCTACTAGTTCATCCACCAACCTCCACGAGAGGCAATCCACCAAAAGCAGGAGTAGGGTTTTACACTTCGCAGCGGCCTGAACCTGGGTAAACAATTGTGTTCTGTGTTCCCCTCACCATTGAGTGAGTCCTTCATCGTTTCCATCGAGTAGCGGGTTAGGTAAGGTCGAGCTGGGAGAGATCGACGTACATGCCGTGTGTTCGAATCCTTAGGGTTTCGCGGAGCCTGAAATCCGAAAGCATCCTTCTTATCCCTCCATAATTTTTGACGACCCATAACCAAATCACCGTGCCTCCGTTTTCTATTAACGTTCATAGCTACAATTATTCAGAGGTCCTCGTCCTCTTGCATATCAAATTATTAGTCGAAAGAACCATAGGATGAACTAATCTACAATATTGATACTAGTTTAAAACTACACACAAGCTGCATCAAATTCGTCTACAAAATATAAAGTTGAAATATACATACCTTGAAAGCGTTTCGTCGAACACCTTGTGAGCGCCTAATGACCCACAAGTATAGGGGATCAATCGTAGTCCTTTCGGTAAGTAAGAGTGTTGAGCCCAATGAGGAGCGAAAGGAAATGACAAGCGGTTTTCAGTAAGGTAATTTATGCAAGCACTGAAATAGCGGTAACAAGTTGTTTGATAGCAAGATAATTGTAACAAGGGACAAGTAGCAATAGTAACAATAGGTGCAGCAAGGTAGTTCAATCCTGTTTTGGAAAACGATAGGTGATACGTCCATTTCGCATCATGCTTTCATGTTGATACTTATTGCTTTTTGGGTTGTTCTTACACTTCACGGTACAATACTTATGCCTTTTCTCTCTTATTTTGCAAGGTTTACATGAAGAGGGAGAATTCCGGCAACTGGAATTCTGGCCTGAAAAAGGAGAAAGTTTGAGATACCTATTCTGCGCAACACCAAAAGCCTTGAAAATCAACGTGGATTTTTTTTGGGATTTATAAAAAATACTCTGCCGAAGAAGTGTCATAGGGGCGCCAGCAGGAGGCCACAAGCCTGCTAGGCGCGGCCACCCCCCTGGCCGTGCCTAGGGGGCTTGTGAGCTCCCTACTGGCCCACTAGATGTTGGATATATGCCCTAGAGGCAATAATAAATTGGTTATTATTATATTTCTTTGTTCGTGATAATCGTTTATTAGCCATGTTATAATTGTATTGATTGGAAACTCAAATACATGTGTGGATACATAGACAAAACACTATCCCTAGTAAGTCTCTAGTTGACTAGCTCATTGATCAAAGATGGTCAAGGTTTCCTAACCATAGACAAGTGTTGTCCCTTGATAACGGGATCACATCATTAGGAGAATCATGTGATGGACAAGACCCAAAACTATGAACGTAGCATATTGGTCATGTCGTTTTATTGCTATTGTTTTCTGCGTGTCAAGTATTTGTTCCTATGACCATGAGATCATATAACTCACTGGCACCGGAGGAATACCTTGTGTGCATCAAACGTTGCAACGTAATTGGGTGACTATAAAGGTGCTCTACAGGTATCTCTGAAGGTGTCCGTTGAGTTGGTATGGATCAAGACTGGGATTTGTCACTCCGTGTGACGGAGAGGTATCTCGGTGCACACTCGATAATACAACATCACACACAAGCCTTGCAAGCAATTTGACTAACTGTAAGTCACGGGATCTTGTATGATGGAATGAGTAAAGAGACTTGCCGGTAACGAGATTGAAATAGATATGCGGATACCGACGATCGAATCTCGGGCAAGTAACATACCGAAGGACAAAGGGAATGACATACGGGATTATATGAATCCTTGACACTTAGGTTCAACCGATAAGTTATTTGGAGAATATGTAGGATCCAATATGGGCATCCAGGTCCCGCTATTGGATATTGACCGAGGAGTACCTCGGGGCATGTCTACATAGTTCTCGAACCCGCAGGGTTTGCACACTTAAGATTCGTCGATGTTTTAGTATAGTTGAGTTATATGTGTGGTTACCGAATGTTGTTCGGAGTCCGGGATGACATAACCGACGTCACGAGGGTTTCCGGAATGGTCCGGAGACAAATATTGATATATAGGAAGTCCTGTTTTGGTCACCGGAAAAGTTTCGGGCTCATCGGTAGTGTACCGGGAGTGCGGGGACGGGTGCCGGGGACCATCGGGAGGGGTGTCACGCCCCAAGGGGTCTTGTAACATCCCAAATTTTTGGAATGTTAATATAATTATTAGATTGATTGTTTGTTTGTTTGAGTGATTGAAACTTGAGTGAAATTTGGAACTTTTTAAAAACTTTTGAATGAGCGGGAATAAAATGACTTTCCCCTTCTCCGGTGAATTCATAGTCATCCATTTAATATCAATGAGCGAAGATGACATGAATTTTTCAAATATAAAGAATTTGAATGAAGCTGGCATTTGAATTTCTTTCGGTTTTGATTTGCAATTCTATTTTTCTTTTCTCCACTCAAGAAATGCCGGGAAATATATTCTGTCAAACAGAAAAGAGAGGAGGAATATGACCCTCCAAAAACCACGGGCATTTTTGAAAATATTTGAGCCAAGAAAAACCAAAGTTTGATGGAGAAAATAATTGCAAAAATAAAATAAAGCCTTTAGGGTTTTTTCTGAAAAAACATTTTTTAAAAGTTTTTATTTTTGTCTTGGAAAATGTTAAACGTGTAGGAATTTTTTTTCTAAAAATTTTGGTATATAATACCCCTATATTTGGAATTTATTTTATTCCCCTTTTTTATTTTTGCACTTTGTGTTTAAAAAAATAGAAAAAACATAATCTTTTTCTTTTTTGGAAAGCGCTCACGGGCTTCATAGCGCAATCGGGCCAGATCCCTGGAGGCCCGGGACCGAATCCTCTAAGGATCGGCCGACCGAGCCCCTCGCCTCTCCCTCCCTCTCTGTGCCAGCGGGACCCGTGCCCGACCTGATCCCCAGCCGGCCACCTCTCTCCCTCCTTTCCTTCTCTCCTCCTCTCCCCTTCCTTCCATGGCCGAGCCGAGCCGACCTCGCCGGATTTCCCTCGATCCCCTCCACCTTTCCCTCCCGAGCCCCCTCCTCCCCTATAAAGCTCGCCCTCCCCCTCCGCATGCCATTCCCCCAACCTGCGCGAGCTCCCCGCCACCCCACGCCACGCCGAACCTCGCCGGACTTCCCAGCCGGCCGAAACTCCCTCGAGCTCCCCTGCTCACCCCGGCGCCTCCCTCGCCTCGCCGCCGCCACCATTCGCCGGAGGATAGTCGCCGCCGCCTCCCCGACCTTTCGCCATCGCCGGAGGACCACCGAGCCACGTCCCCGACCTCCCTCCGCCTCGGCCTCGCCGGAAGCCTCGTCGGAGCTCCACCCCCTGTGAGCAACCCCCTCTCTTTTCCCATAGCCGTTGGATCTAACACGAGCGCGCCGGATTAGAACAGGGATACCCCTTCGGTTTTGTTAAGAAAACCGTTCGATTTTCTATTAGTATTACTTTAGCCGAGCTGTTTTAGTTACATTGTGGCCGTTTGTTGGATTAGCTACGCAACTCACACGCCTTAGCCAATCAGAAACAGCCACCTACCCCCCCCCCCCCCCCCCCCCCGTTCACTAGTTAGTTTTTCTTTTTATTCTATTTTAATTCAAAAACAGAGGCAATGCAAATCTTGTTTCCTCTATAACTTTCGATCCAGGACGCCAATGGAGTTGAATCTTTTTGCAGTAGATTCCAATTTCCTTGTAATTTCTGAAAACATATTATTTGCCTATGTTTGAACTTATGAAATTTGAATTAGAACAGATTTGGTTTAAACCTTATTTTGCTTATTCTAGGAGTTTAAAAATAGAATTTTACTTGATTCTTTTTGCTACTGATCACTAGTGATCTTATTTACCTGTGGTTAAAGTTTCACAATTGTTTGAGTATTTTAACTCATTGTTTCATGTGAAACAGTTTCTGTTTTACTTCTTTTAGGATTATGGCCATTTCTTTTGCTATAATTGTTTTTGAATTATTTTTTCTTTTATATTTCAGAAAGTTTATGTTTTGTTTCTGTTAGTTAACTGTAGGTTTTCAACAAATTTTTATTTGATTTCTCTACTAGTTCAACTCCCATTTGAAAATACTTTCAAATACTTTTATGAAAATTACTTTATTTTATCTTAGTTAAATTTAAATTTTATTCTCTGTTATTTTAGTGTTTTATTTTTTGTTAGACAAAAACTATTTTTGTGAATGTTGTAGTAGAAGACCCCCTAGCTTTCTTTGAAGTTTCCTTTGGATTCTTATTCGCTCTCTCTTATTGATTTTGATTGCTAGAATGATTGCTAGTGTGAGTGCTTATGTGAATACTATGTTTGTTATATAGATTTCATCGGAGAGTGACGAATAGTTCTATCAAGTTATTTCTCGAGAACGATAATTCCTCTTCATCAACCTCACCAGGCAAGTCACGTTGATCATATCCTACCTATGTTTTATATGCATTGTAGTTCTACCTTTCTTCACCCAATTCCATGCAAAGTAGGTACTTCGAAAATTTGGATCTTGATGTAGTATCATGTGGTGGGCACCCATCACCTTGTTACTTTGGTCGGGACGTTATTTTGCTATGCTCCTAGTAGACGGGGTTGGTGGAGTGTTTATCATGAGTGTTGTGAGAACTTAATATTCAAGACCTGAAGACTCCAAGACCTGCAAGACCTCAAAAAGAAATATACCTTTGGGTGAAGGATGGCTCTGATGGGCTCCCTGGGGAACCACCGGAGGACCCGGGATGCATGGGGAAGCGCCATGACATCTTGCGGAAAGCTTCACCCAGGCTCAAAGAGATGGACGGATATTTTCAAGACCCAAGGCTTACCTGCACAGCCACAAGTCATTATCGGCTCTAGCTTGGTTGGACAATGTGGCGACTCTGGACAGGCGGTGCTAGCAGATGTAGGAGAACGGTAGGATTGGATGGGCACCGATAGGGGATCAAAGGAACCCGTTGAAAGACCATGTTTTGATCATCCGGTCTTCAAACACCCTGAAGTGCGAGGACATGCCCGGAGGCGATCAAATCTTGTGGGGAACGTGTGCTAAACTCTTGAGAGTACCCAAACCTAATCGATTAGCCCTGTCCACGGTCATGGACAACTTGAGTCAAAGGAACTGAAACTATCAGGAATTCTCAACACCGTTATATATATTTGTTGTGGGTAATATTGATAACTTGGGTATGAGAACTGGTTGGCGGAACCATCTCATTAACAACCAACGATGTAGTAACATTTTGCTTTTAGCCCCTCTCTTGTTGTAGGAGAAAACTTTGCTTTCCGCTAAAAACTTACAGCCCCACCTGCCACATATGCATATAGTATAGATGATATTTTTACCCCTCTCCTTTGTGACTTGCCGGCATATTCAATATGCTGACCTACACGGCTGCAACGTCTTATGTTGCAGATAATTTCTTCGACGAGTAAGAGTACGATTCAGGGTTACGGTCTGCACTCAACTTGCCGTTGGTGTTTATTGGGACTCCACTCCCTTGACTGTTTCTGCTGAGATTTTAAGGTATATATCAGTTTTACGTTATTACATGTGATTGCACTTTGATATATACATTGATGTACTGTGTGTGCTAGCATACTGATCCAGGGATGGCACAGATACACAGAGGCTTGACTCGTTTTCAGGTCGGGTCGCTACAGAAATGGTATCAGAGCACATGTTGACTGTAGGACGTGACCCTAGAAACTGGAAATTTCTTAGGAAAGGATCTCTCAAAAAATTTATTTTCAAGAACATCCTTTACTTCTCATCTCTTCTGATTTCATCAAACATTCTCTCTCACCTCAAATAGTTAGACAATGCCTTTTCCCTTTGACCACATGAAGGATCAACCGAATCCCACTTCAAAGTAAAGAGGATTTCATTATGCAATTAAAGAATTGAAGCTACACCAATTGAAGACTCTCAAGACCTGAAGAATTCAAAGACCCTCAAGCGTTTGAATATTTATATGACCATTAGAAGTCCAAACCCCTGTTATATACCCACATTAGTTATGATGATTTGTGAGCCGTCGTTGGTGTGTGTTTTCTCACAGCCACAAATAAAACCTATTCTCAAACATATTGTTTGTATTGTGTGTATCTCCCTCTCTCTCTCTCTTACCCATCTCATCTCCAAAACCTCAACCCTACCAGATGGAGTAGGAAGCTGGACTTGTAATCTCTGGACCAATGACCCAGCTGGAAGCTGAAATATGGATTCAGAACATGGAGAACCACTTCGGGAGCAATTTGATTTCAAGGAAATATGAAGTGGCACACGCTCTTCAGTACTTTACCCAAAGTGCTGCTATATGGTGGAAGATGCACCATGCCATACAACGATTTACTGGAGCAGAAACCTGGGGTGAATTCAAGAAGACTTTGTTAAGATCCCGTCTTATTCAAAGGTGCTATGATAGCCCGATGAAGAAGCCTTGTGCATGCAAGATCTGTGGAGAAATAGGACACACCCAGGAAGTGCATAAGAATGGATGCCCTCATTGTGAAAAGAATCACCCAGCGGAGGAATGCCCAACTAGTCAGGTGTCTTGTTTCTTGTGTGAAGGAACCACCCACTACCCAGCCCAGTGTTACATTTACCCCAAGGTGCAACAAGTTGTCAAGCAGCAGAAAGAAGCAATGGACGGAACACTCACGAAGAAGATTTTAGAAGAACATGTGATGAAGGAAAATATTGGAGACTCTGATGGATAGAGCCTAGCCAGATTTTTCTCCAAAGCCTATTACTCATGTGGAGAAGAAGGACATTTCTCAACGGATTGCATGAAGGAAAGCCATGAATATCTGGGAAACTTCCCGACGGAAAAAGTAGAGTTTGATCCACTTGATATAGAAGAACTGGCCAGAACGCAGCAGTCCGGAAACAAGAGAAAGTACCCTCGGAAGAGTCAAATCTCTGCAGATAAAGACCTGAGTCATATCAGATGTTTCAAGTGTATGGAATTTGGCCACTACAAAAACATGTGCTCGGGAAGGAAGCCGGAAACCCAAGGAGCAAAAGCAAACACTAAGAAGCCTCGAGACTTGTCAGAACTCATTTGCTTTCGTTGCACGGAAGCAGGGCATTATGCTACTAAATGTCCACAGGGGAAGAAAGCTAAAATGGAGTAGTCAAGTTTTGACAGTGGCAATAAGTGTAACCTGAGCACTCCTGTTTTTCATGAGATTACGGAGTTGAATTTTTTGTAACAGAAGCCTCTCAAATTGTAATAATTCATGAATCAATAAAATTGTTGTGTCATGATCTCCTATGTTGAAACTGTATGCGTTGTTTTCTCTACGAGCAAAGATCTCTGAACATTTATGAGGATATGAGGAAATATGGTCTATGCAGGCATGAGTATATTTTATTTTAAGTGTGGTAGTAATCGGTGAACCCACAGGATCCAATGAGTACGAATGTACCATGCATACCAAGGAGACACATACATTTCTCTCAGTGCTCATTTTCTGACACATGCAGATGACAACCCTCTACGAGTCATTCCTGAAGGGCCCAGAAATGATCATGACCCTGACTAGTGATCATGATTATCCAAAAATCCTAAAGGACATGATGAAGCACATTCATCTTGAAGGAGATGCAGACGACAAAGGCTACCCACACTACTGGAATTGATAAATTTGCCGTCTGCCGTGCCTTTGTCGTCTATTGACGCATGGCAAAGATGCTCTTTGCCGTCAGTTGGTACAAAGCGGCCGGCAAAGATGTTCTGATGGCAAACGTTTTATTTTCCGTCTGCCACCTCTTTGTCGTCTGCTCACGCATGGCAAAGGCCCTACAGGTGGACGGCAAAGAGCATGCGGACGGCAAAGGGGCGCCACCCTAACGACCAACTCGTGCCCCACCCCACCCACCCCTTTGCCGTCTGCCTCCCAGCCTTTGCACACGGCAAAGGGGAGCTCCCCCTAACGGCGCCCAGCCCCCACCCCCGCTCCCCTAACGGCACCTTCGACCAGCCGCTCCCCTCGACCTCTCTCGCGCGCCCCTTTCCCACTCCAGCGCCGCCGCCACCACCACCGGAGCTCGCCGCGCCCCTCCTCCCCGCGCCCCTCCTTCCCGCGCCCCTTCTCCTCGCGCACTGCCCACCCCAGCGCCGCCGCCACCATCACCAGAGCCGCTCCGGCCCACCACCGCCGCGTGGCCGGAGCTCGCCCTCCGCTCCTCCCGGCGAAGATCCTCCCCGCGCCCGCCCTCCACGCGCCCCTCCTTCCCACGCCCCTCCTCCCCGCGCCCTGCACACCCGAGTGCCACCGCCGCCACCACCGGAGCCGCTCCGGCCCACCACCGTCGCGCGGCCGGAGCTCGCCCTCCCCTCCTCCCACTGACCTCTGCCCCGGCCGCCCATTGCCCCTGCGCAGGTAAGGTTTTTTTTTCTTTTTCGCTTTATTTCTTGTTTTTTCTTTTAAATTAGATAGTTAATTTAGATAGCTAGTTTATTTTGTTTTTTTCTGTTAAATTGGATAGTTAGTTTTTTTTTATTCTGTTTTTTATGTTAAATTAGATAGTTAGTTTATTAAGTAGAAAAAGTATATAGAAAATAAAAAAATAGATAGAAAAAGAAATGATAGATGAAGAAGGGTATGGGCCCCAAAAAAGAAATGATAGATTTGCATTTGAAGTAAATGTGCATTTTTGAAAGAAGTTGCATGTTAAGCTTTTGGTCTGAAGATAGGAGGTGTTGACATAAACCTCATGCATGAAGCATTGATGTAGTTTTATTTGCACCTCTTAGATCTTAGCCTTTTGAGGTTCTATTGTAATAGAAACATGTATGTTTGCGCTGAATTGTATGTTATGCTCCTACTCTACATGCTTTATCTAGTCAAACTTAGAAGAAAATAAGAGAATAATAAACTAGAAGAAGAAAGAAGAAGAAGAAGAAGAAAGAGGAGAGGAGGAGAAAGATAAAAGAAAGAAGAAGAAGAAGAAGAAGAAGAAGAAGAAGAAGAAGAAGAAGAAGAAAGAGGAGAGGAGGAGAAAGATAAAAGAAAGAAGAAGAAGAAGAAGAAGAGGAGGAGGAGGAGGAGGAGAAAAAAGAAAAAGAAGAAGAATAATAAGATGATCAAGAAGAAGAAGAAGAAGAAGAAGAAGAAAAAGAGGAGAGAGGAGAAGAAGAAAGAAGAGGACCGCGACCCCCGGCCCACGACGACCGACGCCACCAACCCCTGACCCTCGAGCCTCGACCTCCGACGCGACTGACACCCGACTCCCGACCCCCAATGCCCGAGACCACTGACCGTTGACCCCCGACCCCCGACTCCCAACCCCCGACTCCACTAACCGCCGACCCCCGACGCCCGACGCCATTAACCCTCGACTCCAGACGCCACTGACCCTCGACCCCCAACCCCCGACGCCCGACGCCACTAACCCTCGACAACTGACGCCACTCACCCTCGCCCCCCGACCCCCGACCCACGACGCCACTGACCTTCGACCCCCAACACCCTACCCCTGACCCCAACCCCGACCCCCGACACCTCTTCGGCCTCTTGTTGACCGAAAAGACCCCAACTCCTGACGCCAGTGACACTCAACCCCCGACGACACTAACCCCCGACCATCGACACAACTAACCCCCGACCCCCGACGCCACCGACACCACCATCGACGCGACCGACACCCGACACCACCGACCATCGACGCCACTAAGCCGACGGGGGTCATAGCTTTGTAAATTATGAGTTAGGCCACAT
This sequence comes from Hordeum vulgare subsp. vulgare, assembly GCF_904849725.1. Classification (NCBI taxonomy): domain Eukaryota; kingdom Viridiplantae; phylum Streptophyta; class Magnoliopsida; order Poales; family Poaceae; genus Hordeum; species Hordeum vulgare. Next base: position 224,398,328 of record NC_058519.1, read on the forward strand.
ATTTTCTGATTATGTTAATTATAAAAACATCGTATTTGTGTTGATCGTGTGAATTTCAATGTGCAGTTGTTCGACGACCTCCACGTGCGTTGGACGAGCTCCGCCCTTGCGTTTGTTGGTGAGCACAAATGACTTCTCCTCCTACCCCTTAATTTGCTCTGTCCCGGTCTTCGTGCCGATGAAACTTGCTAGCTATAGGTTTCTTCAATCATGAGATGCGTGACCAGTATGCGTCTCCCATTCGAAAGGGCGACATCTATAAATATGCATTTCTTTGCATATTTATAACCGCCATCCTTTCGAATTGTCCAACATTATCCATGGACAGCCCGAGTATGTGTAGATTGGGTTTGTTTTCCCGTATGATGTGCTCCGGATTCGATGCGGAATTTCGTCAGTGACTCCCCTGTTGTTCTCCGGGTACACATCCTCTCTGCTTATTGCCAAGACGTGTATCAGGAGAACAGCAGGTGCTGCCGAAATTCTGCGTCGCATCTGGAGCAGAATATGGGAAAATGAACCCAATCTACACATACTCGGGTGGGATTAGGACCTATCTTTAGCTATTAGCTTGTAGGTTGCATGGACGTAATAAAACTGACAAACTTGATTAGCGTATGAATATAGATGATGAATTATATATTTATTTCTTGCTTGGATGTACACTGGTCACCCTAGTCAGAAAGACATGGCCCATGAATGGTTATAAAAAACCAGGGGGTTTGTGAGAGCCACATTTGCAAATGGCCAGCAAAAAACATGGTGCCCCTCTCCCAACTGCGACAACTGGAAAAAGCAGACAGAGTTTGAAATGGGTAAACACCTGCAGAAGTAAGGTTTAACCCGTAATTATACGGTGTGGACATTTCATGGTGAGTCTGACCAACGTGCCAGAGCTGAGGTGATTCTTCGTCACACCGACGAGCATGGTACCGGGATTGAAGACATGGTGCAAGACTTTGATGATGCTCGGGATTCAGACGATGAGATGGAGGAATCTGCAAAGCCCTTCTATTAAATGTTGGAGTCTTCAAAATGTCCTCTCCACGAGCAGACTGAGCTTTGTCAGTTGGATGCCATCGCGCAAGTAATGGCTCTGAAGGCTCAATTCAACCTAGGCAGAGAATGCTACGACGCGATGATGATGATATTTGGACGCTTTCTACCCAAAGGCCATGTACTGCCTGCAAACCTGTACCAGTCAGAGAAAATTCTCCGTGTACTTAAGATGCCCTATGAGAAGATACATGCCTGTGAGAATGGATGTGCCTTATTTAGGCTTGAGTATGCGTCCTTGAACTATTGCCCCATTTGCAATTCTTCCAGGTATATTGTGGTATACAATGGCATGGGTGAGAAGAATCAGACCAAAATCCCCATTAGTGTTCTTCGATATCTGCCAATCGTACCAAGACTTCAACGTCTTTTCATGGTCGAAGAGATGGCCACACAATGACATGGCACAAATTGGGCAAAAGAACTGAACTAGATGCGGATGGGAACAAGATGCTGGTACACACTTCAGATGGTTTTGCATGTAGGCACTTCGATGCATTACATAAAGATAAATTGGAAGATCCAAGGCAACCTAGAGTTGCCATCAGCACGGATGGGTTCAATGTGTATGGTATGACGGCAACACAATACAGTTGTTGGCCTGTATTTGTCATTCCACTAAATTTGCCACCCAGAGAGATTATGAAAAGAAAGAATGTTTTCCTGACGTTCATAATTCCAGGGCCGAACTATGCGGGGAAGAATATGAATGTGTACATGCAGCCGCTTAAGGATGAGTTGCAAGAAGCCTGGGATAATGGGATCAAGACCTACGACGTGGCTACCAAAACAAATTTCAAAATGCATGTGTGGTACATGTACTCGACGCATGATTATCCGGCCTTTGCGCTATTCGCTGGCTGGTGTGTGCATGGAAGGTTCCCGTGCACCACATGCAAGGCAGCTCTTCAGTTCCGTTGGTTGCAGGCTGGTCGCAAGTATTCTTGCTTCGACATGCATAGACAATTCCTGGATCCTGACCATAAGTTCAGAAAAGAAAAGAAGAATTTCATCAAAGGTAGAGTTGTCAAAAACACTGCACCAGCTGCGTTGACAGGCCAATAGACCCTTGATCACTTAAACGCTCTCAAGCTTGATCCTTTGCGTCCAGGATACTTCAAAGGTTATAATACGGAACACGCCTGGACTCACAAGTCATGCTTATGGGATCTGCCTTACTTCAAAGATCTCCTTTGCCCACGCAACATTGACGTGGAGGCCAAGGAAAGGCTACCTAAAGAAACCAAGGGAAACACTAAGGAGAAGAATCAGGTGTGGGACGAAGCACAATCTGTGTTCAACAAGGAAGAAATTGAAGAAGTGGATTTCCTCCAACCCTACCTCCACCTACTGTCTCCATCCTTGATTGAACTCTTGAGGTTTTGTGAAACAACTCGTGCTCGCAATACTTATCTCACTCGCGAAGTTGTTTTGCTGGAGAAACATATCACAGATCTCCAAGGTATAAATCAAAGATTGATGGCCCTCTTGGAATCAAAGGACAAAACAACTCCACCGCCATCACCTCCAAAGAAATACAACTGAGCATGGGTATGGGCAATCTGTTGGGGAACGTCACATTGGAAACAAACATTTTCCTACGCGCACGAAGACCTATCATGGTGATGTCCATCTACGAGAGGGGATGAGTGATCTACGTACCCTTGTACACCGTACAGCAGAAGCGTTAGTGAACGCGGTTGATGTAGTGGAACATCCTCACATCCCTCGATCCGCCCCGCGAACTATCCCGCGATCAGTCCCACGATCTAGTGCCGAACGGACGGCACCTCCGCGTTCAGCACACGTACAGCTCGACGATGATCTCGGCCTTCTTGATCCAGCAAGAGATACGGAGAGGTAGAAGAGTTCTCCGGCAGCGTGACGGTGCTCCGGAGGTTGGTGATGATCTCGTCTCAGCAGAGCTCCGCCCGAGCTCCGCAGAAACGCGATCTAGAGGGAAAACCGTGGAGGTATGTGGTCGGGCTGCCGTGGAAAAGTCGTCTCAAATCAGCCCTAAAACCTCCGTATATATAGGTGGGAGAGGGGGGACCTTTCCTTGGGGCTCAAGGAGCCCCAAGGGGGTCGGCCGAGCCAAAGGGGGGAAGGACTCCCCCCCCAAACCGAGTCCTACTTGGTTTGGTGGGTGGAGTCCTTCTTTCCTTTCCCACCTCCTCCTTTTTTTTTCTTTTCCCTTTGATTTTTCTTCCAATGCGCATAGGGCCCTTTTGGGCTGTCCCACCAGCCCACTAAGGGCTGGTGCGCCACCCTCAAGGCCTACGGGCTTCCCCGGGGTGGGTTGCCCCCCCCCCGGTGAACTCCCGGAACCCATTCGTCATTCCCGGTACATTCCTGGTAACTCCGAAAACCTTCCGGTAAGCAAATGAGGTCATCCTATATATCAATCTTCGTTTCCGGACCATTCTGGAAACCCGCGTGACGTCCGTGATCTCATCCGGGACTCCGAACAACATTCGGTAACCAACCATATAACTCAAATACGCATAAAACAACGTCAAACCTTAAGTGTGCAGACACTGCGGGTTCGAGAACTATGTAGACATGACCCGAGAGACTCCTCGGTCAATATACAATAGCGGGACCTGGATGCCCATATTGGATCCTACATATTCTACGAAGATCTTATCGTTTGAACCTCAGTGCCAAGGATTCATATAATCCCGTATGTCATTCCCTTTGTCCTTCGGTATGTTACTTGCCTGAGATTCGATCGTCAGTATCCGCATACCTATTTCAATCTCGTTTACCGGCAAGTCTCTTTACTCGTTCCGTAATACAAGATCCCGCAACTTACACTAAGTCACATTGCTTGCAAGGCTTGTGTGTGATGTTGTATTACCGAGTGGGCCCCGAGATACCTCTCCGTCACACGGAGTGACAAATCCCAGTCTCGATCCATACTAACTCCACTAACACCTTCGGAGATACCTGTAGAGCATCTTTATAGTCACCCAGTTACGTTGCGACGTTTGATACACACAAAGCATTCCTCCGATGTCAGTGAGTTATATGATCTCATGGTCATGGGAACAAATACTTGACACGCAGAAAACAGTAGCAACAAAATGACACGATCAACATGCTACGTCTATTAGTTTGGGTCTAGTGCATCACATGATTCTCCTAATGATGTGATCCCGTTATCAAGTAAAAACACTTGCCTATGGCCAGGAAACCTTGGACATCTTTGATCAACGAGCTAGTCAACTAGAGGCTTACTAGGGACAGTGTTTTGTCTATGTATCCACACAAGTATTGTGTTTCCAATCAATACAATTATAGCATGGAAAATAAACGATTATTACGAACAAAGAAATATAATAATAACTAATTTATTATTGCCTCTAGGGCATATTTCCAACACAATCCCCTTGGCTTGTGCCAAGCTTGGGGGAGTTGCCCCGGTATCGTATCACCATCACATCTTTTGCCTTTACCTTTGTTTTAGTTTGTTCCTTTTCAGTTTTCTCTTTCTCTAGTAGATTAAAGGTCTTAGTGTTTGAGGTTTGAGTTTTGCTTTGTGTCACCCCTGATGTATTCGAGCTCGTGAGTCATATAATAAAGAGTGTCTTAGTTAAGGGCCTTGCCTCATGCCATGATCAAAAGAATGAGAAAAGAACAAAAGCATGAAAGATCATGTAATGATCTTACGGAAAGTGATGGCTTCACATATAAAAATAATGTTGATTGAAACTTGTTGAGGGTAGACAAACATAGACCTTGGTCATTGTTGCAATTAATAGGAAGTGATAAAGAAGGAGAGGTTCACATATAAATATATCATCTTTGACAGCATCTATGATTGTGAACACTCACTACACTATTACATGCTTAGAAGTAGATGTTGGACAAGGAAAACAACATAATGAATTGTTTATGCTTGGCTCCGAACAATGTTATATGACTAGAGATCCCTTAGCATGTGACGCTTGCTTCCACCTCATATTAGCCAAAACTCCCGCACCAAGTAGAGATACTACTTGTGCATCCATAAACCTTCAACCCAGTTTTGCCATGAGAGGCCACCATAACTACCTATGGATTGAATAAGATCCCTCAAGTAAGTTGTCATCGGTGCAAGCAATAAAAATTGCTCCCTAATATGTATGATCTATTAGTGTGTGGAAAATAAGCTTTGTACGAACCTGTGATGAGGAAGACATAAAAGCGATGGACTGCATAATAAAGTTCTTTATCACAGGAGGCAATATAAAGTGACATTCCTCCACACTAAGAGGACACACATCCAAAGCTCAAAAGCGCAAGACAACCTCTGCTTCCCTCTGTGAAGGGCCTATATTGTACCTTTACTTTTTGCCCTTGAAAGAGTCATGGTGATCTTCACCAATTCCTTATTTCGCCTTTATCTTGGCTAACGTCATATGCTAGGGAAAGATCTATATTCATATGTCAACTTGGAAGTAAGTATTCATGAATTATTAATGTTGACATTACCCTTGAGGTAAATAGTTGGGAGGCGAAACTATAAGCCCCTATCATTCTCTGTGTCCGACTGAAACTTTGATCTCATGAGTACCACGTGAGTTGTAGCAATGGTAGGAGACAAAAGGATGATTGAGTATGTGGATTTGCTTTACAAGCTCTTATTTGACTCTTTCCGATGTTGTGATAAATTGCAATTTCTTCAATGACTAAAGGCTATCGGTAGTTAATTCTCGGTAAGGTTCTTGATCCATGCTTTACTTTGTGAAGGAATTGTCACTTTAGCATAAGAGTTGATATGATGGTATTGCTGTTCTGATCATGATCATGATGCCTGCATGTTCGTATCTTGTTTTGTCGACACCTCTCTCCCTAAACATGTGGGCATATTTATTGATCTCGGCTTTCGCTTGAGGACAAGCGAGGTCTAAGCTTGGTGGAGTTGATACGTCCATTTTGCATCATGCTTTCATGTTGATATTTATAGCTTTTTGGGATGTTATTACACTTCACGGTACAATACGTATGTCTTTTCTCTCTTATTTTGCAAGGTTTACATGAAGAGGGAGAATGCCAGCAGCTGGAATTCTGGCCTGAAAAAGGAGCAAGTTTGGATACCTATTCTGCGCAACTCCTAAAGCCGTGAAAATCAACGTGGATTTTTTTTGGGATTTATAAAAAATACTCGGCCGAAGAAGTGCCAGAGGGGCGCGAGCAAGAGGCCACAAGCCTGCTAGGCGCGGCCTCCCCCTGGCCGCGCCTAGGGGGCTTGTGAGCACCCTGCTGGCCCACTGTCCCCCCTCTTTTGCTACAAGAAGGGTTTCGGTCTGGAAAAAATCAAGAGGAGGCTTTTCGGAGGATTCGTCGCCGCCACAAGGCATAACTTGAGCAGAACCAATCTAGAGCTCCGGCAGGACGATCCTGCCGGGGAGACTTCCCTCCCAGAGGGGGGAATTGTCGCCATCGTCATCACCAACACTCCTCTCATCGGAGGGGACTCATCACCATCAACATCTTCATCAGCACCATCTCATCTCCAAACCCTAGTTCATCTCTTGTAACCAATCTCCGTCTCGCGACTCCGATTGGTACTTGTAAGGTTGCTAGTAGTGTTAATTACTCTTAGTAGTTGATGCTAGTTGGATTACTTGGTGGAAGAGTTTATGTTTAGATCCTTGATGCTACTCATTACCTATCTGGTCATGAATATGATTATGCTTTGTGAGTAGTTACTTTTGTTCCTGAGGACATGAGATAAGTCATGCTATAAGTAGTCATGTGAATTTGGTATGCGTTCGATATTTTGATGTGTTGTATGTTGTCTCTCCTCTAGTGGTGTTATGTGAACGTTGAATACATAACACATCACCATTATTTGGGCCTAGAGGAAGGCATTGGGAAGTAGTAAGTAGATGATGGGTTGCTAGAGTGACAGAAGCTTAAACCCTAGTTTATGCGTTGCTTCGTAAGTGGCTGATTTGGATCCACTAGTTTAATGCTATGGTTAAACTTTGTCTTAATTCTTCTTTCGTAGTTGCGGATGCTTGCGAGAGGGGTTAATCATAAGTGGGATGCTTGTCCAAGTAAGGGTAGTACCCAAGCGCCGGTCCACCCACATATCAAACTATGAAAGTAACAAACGCGAATCATATGAACATGATGAAAACTAGCTTGACAGAAATTCCCATGTGTCCTCGGGAGTGTTTTACATCCTATAAGACTTTGTCCAGGCTTGTCCCTTGCTACAAAAGGGATTGGGCCACTTTGCTGCACCTTTGTTAATTTTGCTACTTGTTGCTTTCTACGAACCATCTCACCACACAACTACTTGTTACCGATAATTTCAGTGCTTACAGAAATTACCTTGCTGAAAACCACTTCTCAGATCCGTCTGCTCCTCGTTGGGTTCGACACTCTTACTTATCGAAAGGACTACGATAGATCCCCTATACTTGTGGGTCGTCAATAGGTTGTAACAGTTTCTTATAATAAGCAAAGCATTCTTGAGGGCACACGGGAATTTCATCTAGTCACTTTCGTCATGTTGGGTTAATTCGCGTTTGGTACTTTGATAATTTGATATGTGGGTGGACCGGTGCTTGGTTGCTACTCTTACTTGAAAAAAGACCCCACGTATGATCAACCCTACCGCAAGCATCCGCATCTACAAGAAGAGTATTAAGAAGAAATTCTAACCATAACATTAAGCATAGGGATGCAAATCAGCCCCTTAGGGAGTAGTGTATAAAGTGGGGTTTAAGTTTCTGTCACTCTTGCAACGCACCTTCTAATTACTAAGGGACTCACAACATTCAAATGGTGATGTGTTATGTAGTCAACGTTCAAATAACACCACTAAGGGACTCACAACATTCATATCATCGAAATATCAAACGAATATGAACTTCACATGACTACTTGCAACATGACTTCTCTTGTGGCGTCAAGAACAAAAGTAACTACTCACAAGTGATAAACATGCTCATGATCATAGATGTATTAAATATCATATTGAATCTGAACCTAGGATCTTCGACCAAATAAACCATAAATTATCAAATACAAGATGTAATCAACACTACTAGTCATACCCCAGGTACCTATCCAAGGTTCCGGCACAAGATTGAGCACAAGAGATGAACTAGGGTTTTGAGAGGAGGCGGTGCTAATGAAGATGTCGATGAAGATTATCCTCCCCAAGATGAGAGGGTTGTTGGTGATGACGATGGCCTCGGTTTCCCCCTCCGGGAGGGAAGTTCCTACAGCGGAATAATCGCTCCGCCAGAGGGCAAAAGTGCTTGTGCCCAGGTTCCACCTCGAGCAGGCGGAGCTTCGTCCCGAAACTACTCCTGCGATTTTTTCAGGATAAGAGGGAATTTATACGAGAAGATGGTCGCAAGAGGTGGTCCTGGGGGGCCACTAGACATCAGGCCGCGCTAAGGGCGCTGGCGCGCCCTGGTGTCTAGTGGGCGCCTCGTAGCCTTCCTCCGGTACTTCTTTGCTCCAGTATTTTTTATTTATTTAAAAATAAATATCCGTAAAGTTTCAGCCCATATGGAGATGTGCAGAATAGGTATCTCTAATGTAGCTTTTTTAGGCCTAGAATTCCATCTGCCGGCATTCTCTCTCTTGATGTAAACCTTCCATATTATGAGAGAAAAGGCATTAGAATTACTCCACCAAGTGGCAAAATGCATAAAAGTAATATAAATAATAGTAACAAAACATGATGAAAAATGAACATATCAACTCCCCCAAGCTTAGACCGCACTTCTCCTCAAGAGAAAGCTAATAATTAAAATCATGACCACATGCTTTGAAAGAGAGGTGTCGATAAAAACAAAATACGGACATGGCAGTATCATGCTCATTATTATAACATCAAATAAAACTTATAAAATACTTTTATGATAAAGGCTTCTTATAATCAAGTACCAATTGATACGTCCCAAAAGTATCTATAATTTATGTTGGTTCCATGATTTTTTGGGTGACATTGTTATATGTTTGGGTACACTTTTATATCATTTTACCCATATTTGGACTAACCTACTAACTCAGTGCACCTAGTGCCAGTTTCTGTCTACTGATGTCTATTTTGCAGGGGATTTTACCCAATTTTCCGACGCCCGAAATATTCCAAGAAAAATATAAAAAAATCAGCGAAACAGAAGCTTCCGGATCATCGAAGATGGACCAGAGGAGGCCTAGGGCTGCCCACGCGACCTACTGGTGCGTCCAGGCCCTAGGTCGCGCCAGGAGGACGCCTGGGTGGGGCCCACCTCCTCCGGTGCCCTCCTTTGGCCTATATTTAGAGTCCGAAGAGGAAACCCTTGGGCAACTTCGAGAATTGCGAATTTCTCCATCATTCCGCCGCCGCAGCGCTTCCGAGATCGGGAGCCTCAAGAGACCTCTTCCCGGCACCCTCCCGGGGGGGATTGACTTCCGGGAGCTTCTCCACCGCCATGTATGCTTCCTGGACGTGCCGTGAGTAGTCCTCCTTGGACCATGGGTCCATGACCACTAGCTATGTGATGTCTTCTCTCCAATCTTGTGCTTCAGTGGTTAGTGTTTGTGAGCTGGCCTACATGATCAAGGCGTCTATGTAATTCTCTTGCTACTGCTATGCTTGGTTAGTTGTGATCCGATGGACTATGAGATTATGTTCAGATTGTTATGAGTTATATATTTGATTATCCTTTTTATATTATGATCCTTAGTGATTCATGCATGTTCTCCATTGCTATTTATTGCTTTGTCTGACTAGTAGATTGTAACTACAAGAGGGAGCGTTGTGCAAGATTGTGGGTTCATGCCCCTCGATGTCTAGCTTGAGTGATAGAAACATGAGACTAGGGGATGTGTTGTTGCCACCAGGGAGAAAACAACGGTGCTTGTGACCATGGTTGTAAGGATTGTTTACCTTACGCATAGTTCATTAATGCAGTTGTCCGTTGCTTTGAGTTTACACTTTGGGTGGGGCTCGCAACTTAATACCGGCGAGATGTTTTGGATAGATATCTCAAGGTGGATGATTAGTAAGTAGATGCTGATGAATAAACAGTCTACTTGTCTTGGCGTACTGCCCATTACTATTGAACCTCTAACTATCAAGTAGCATAATTAGCATTGCGGTGCGTTCATAATTCTGTCAATTGTCTAACTGTGATTTTTTTACCCAAGCATAGTTGTTTATCGTCTTTTGGGAGAGAGACATCGCTAGTGAACATCATGTGACTCCGGTCCATATCACCATCATTGTTTACACCTCCATCATTTATCGCTTTCATTTACTTTTCCACTGCATTCACTATTACCTTCCCGCTTGTGTTTTGATTCTTTGCAAACTACAAGGCCAGAGAGATTTGCAACCTCTCTATAGTCGTTGGGAGCAAAGTTATTTGTTGTGTGTGCAGGTCCACATCTTCTGCTAGTGCCAGGGTGGAAGACACCTACTAGTTGATCCTATGAGTCCTCCTCGTTCGATAAACCTTACAGTTCCCGTGTGAGGGAAAACTTGTTGCTGACTACGTCTCAACCTTCCACTTGGGGTAACCAACGGGGTGCGAGAAGTATATACATCATCTCGCCATCAAGCAAAGTTTTCTGGCCCCGTTGCCGGAGACTCCAGTCTTCAAGACAGGGGAGTTGCATGCTTTCTTTTACCTTTGATTTTTAGTCTTGTTAGTTTGCTTTTTAGTTTTTTCTTTGGAGTCTTATACCAAAAACCACAAAAAAAATTAAATACTTTGATTTTAGTTGTCAAGCATGTTAAGGTTTGATGCTTGGAAGGAATCTGTGGTCTTAGATTTCCATCAAAGGAATGAAAAAAATATGAAGGAAGCATGGGATAGAATTTCTGAAGCACACAAAAGAATTATGCCTTGGATACCTATCAAAATTGTGCTTAGAAATTTTTATCATGGTCTCTTTATATGGTGCAAATACTCTCTTGATATTATAACTAAAGGAGATTTCTTAGAGTGTGATGAGCCAAGAGCTCTTGATATTATACATGGTCTATCTAATAATCTTGTTTAATCATGGTTATGACACTATTATATATAGACTTGCTACTATTGAAAGGAAAATAGATGCTCTATATTTAGGAGAAAGAGAGAAACCCATGGTTGATAAGGAAGAGATTTTGAAAATAGATGATGACTGGGAACCTTTTGTTAGAATTAGCATATGTAACCCACACTTCCTTGCTTATTGTGATATTGGATCCATGGTTTCTATAATGCCAAAAGTTTTTTATGATTCTCTCTGGTTAGACATAGAAAAAATTTCATCTTATCATGAACATGATAATGGTGGTATTTTTTAAATCCAAGGAAAGGTAAAAGATGTCCGGGTTACATTCTCTAAAAGGAATGCAACGATTGATTTATTCATCATGGAGCCCAACAAAGGGAATATACTGCTTGGAAGGGACTTCCTCCAAGCCATGAGAGGATTCATTGATATAGGTAAAGGACAAATACGCTTGAAGGTATTTACAATTCCGATGACCATGGAGAATCTTGATCCTCCTTGTTGCATTATGCCTAGCTCAAAGGCATAAAAGAAAGCGCTTGTTGGTAGGCAACCCAATTTGTTTTTAATTTATGTTTTAGTGGTCTTGATGCTTGTTACTACTGTAGCAACATCATTGTATCTTTATTTCTAAGCTTTGTGCCAAGTTATAACCTCCGATTGCAAGAAAGTTCAAAAATTGTGACATGTTGTCCAGAAACAGATTATGTCTACTTGAAGGAAAAATTCGCCAAACATCACCAGGTCATCTTTTTTATCTGAATTTTTTTACAACATGATCTATATAATTTCCTTTCTGGCATCTGTTCTGATTTTTTTGATTTGAGTTGCAGAAGTGTCCCGCATAAATTATTTACTACCTGATGTTCTGTTTTTCACAGATTCTGCCATTTTTTGCGTTTCCATTGTTTTGCAAATCCTAAGCTTAATTTTTATTTGCAAAAACCTTTTGGCAATCATGAGAAGCAGTAGCTTTTCATGAAAATCTTTATTTCCAGCAGGTAATGAATTATTTTATTAAGGGCACTAACCACTCTAATAAGCTTATGATGAGTTTCGTATGAAGGGAGTTTTCAAGTATGTGATGGGAGATGATGAAAGAAGATACACGAGTGTCAAGCGCTCAAGCTTGGGGATGCCCCCATGCACCCCCAAGAAATATTCAAGGTGACTGAAGCGTCTAAGCTTGTGGATGCCCCTGTTCATCCCCTTCTCTATCAACAATCATCTGCTCCTCCATCTCCATGCTACATTTTTATCACTTCATATGTTATGTGCTATGCTTGGAGTGTCCCGCTATTTGCTTTTTAGTTTGTTTTAGTTTCGCTTGTTGTTCATAAAAAGTCGGAACCTAGCCTACCTTGTTTGGGAGAGAGACACACACCATTCCACTCTAGAACACAACATAGGTTTTCATGCTTATCTTTTATGTGTCTTCTCTATCTTTTCGTAGCTACTTTCATGCTTAGCTCTTAGTTTTCATGCTTATCTTTTTAAGAGCTTTTATTTAGGTTGCTTTTGGAACTCTCTTGAGTTATCATGCTTATTTTGTTTAGAGAGTTGGCTCGTTGCACTGAGTTGTGTGTCTTGCATGAGTAGGTAACTGAGATTGCTATTTAAGTATAGTAGTAACTTGCAATAGTTTTGAGGTATTGATTTGAGTAATGTTTGGACTATTGGTGCCAAGAGCTTGAGTCTATTAGTGATAGGTGTCGTATTTTGGGAAGTCTGTGTGTTTTTCAAAAACTAAAAATTAGTCGAGAACTCTAGCTACTAAATTGATCGCTAACCTCTGGAGGGGTTGGAATATATAGAGTACCCTCACGTTACCATGAGTCGAGGATGCGCAAGGATAACCAACCCCCAAATACTCCTCCTCCGGGTACTTGTCTCTTTGTGAATTTCCTAACTAGATAGAGAGTTCCCGATAATGAGTGTATGAGTTCTACAGACTAATGTGAGTATTCGATTGTTGGCACTTCCACCATCCATATTTTGCTAGTCTCTTCGGTACCGTGCATTGCCCTTTCTCACATTGAGAGTTCGTGCAAACTCCGCCGGTGCATCGAAACCCATGACATGATACGCTCTGTCATACATAAGCCTCATTATATCTTTCCTTAAAACATCCACCATACCTACCTATTAAGGCATTTCCATAGCCTTTCTGAGATACATTGACAACACCAACATATCATGACTTGACCTTCATGTTATACATGCTTTTCCCAATTATTGCTACATAGAGCCGCATGATAGTTGGGCCTTACCCCAATTATTGCTACATGACGCACTAGTATCATTGCATATCCTGCTACACTGGCAAACACATACATTTGCATACATCATGATAGTTTTCACTTGTCTTTATGTTGAGTACTTCCTATAAAGTGTGATGATCTTCTTTTTATTCATGTAAAACATAGAGTGTTGCCCTTAAGTGAGGAAAAGAGGACAAAGAGGACAAAACAAAAGATCCCAAAGAGGACAAATGAGAGATAAAAAGAAAGAGCCAAAGAGGCCACAAAAAAATAAAATAAAAAAGATAAAAAGAAAAAGAAAAAGAAATAAAAAGAGAGAAGGCGGCACCACTACTATTCCTTTTGAAGATCCACACTCGTACTCCATTGCTATATTGGTACTACATAGAGATCATTCATGCATAACTATGTGGGGACCCTTACACTATAGAACTTGGTTTGCATATTCCAATAATGAGCCTCCTCAAATGAGCTCTAGGTCTTCATGAGCAAACAAGTTGGATGCACCCCCACTAGTTCCATTGGAGAGCTTAGCTTAGCTCATATGTGCATCCGTTACATGGCAATCCCTACTCCTCACATCATATTTATCATTTGGCTTTATCTCGCCTATGGTTGTCCTCATTGATGTCAGCCTTTCACACCTTTTTGTCTTCCTTCCCCATCATTATTCTATTTGCCATCCTAAGTGCCAACATATCTTGCTTACGCTCATCCATTGCATGAGTGCTCAAAATCGAAAGGGAGAGGCTCATTTTGACTTGTGCCTGACTAGTGGTCTGGGGATGAGTCAAAATAAGATTCTGAAGGAGACCAAGTGTGAGGTTTAGTAGATTGAGTTCTCAATTAAAAAAAATTATGATCTCAACCCATCTCCCACTTCTTGCACGCAAACACCATTTGGAGACATTCGAGTCACGGACAGCGAGAGCTCTTGCACCTTTATGTTCCTACTTTGCTAAACTCAATACTAGATATAAACTCTTACTTGTTATTATCTTAGCTTGAATTGCATATCTTATTTGCTTTACTTTGACGTTATTATTTGTGTGTTAGCATGTCACCACGAAAATTATTGTGTTATCATTTATCTACTCGAGGACGAGCAGAAATAAGCTTGGGGATGTTGATACGTCCCAAACGTATCTTTAATTTCTTCTTGTTCCATGATCTTTTGGGTGAAATTGTTATATGTTTTGCTACACTTTTATATCATTTTACACATATTTGGACTAACCTACTAACTCAATGCACCCAATGCCAGTTTCTGTTTGCTGATGTCTATTTTGCACGGGCTTTTACCTAATTTTCTGAAGCCCAAAAAATTCGAGGAAAAATATATAAAAAATCAGCGAAACAGAAGCTTCCGGATCATCGAAGATGGGCCGGAGGGGGCGAGGGGCTGCCCAAGCGACCTGCTGGCGCAGCCAGGCCCTAGGCCGCGGAAGGGGCTGCCTAGGTGGGCCCCACCTCCTCCGGTGCCCTCCTTTGGCCTATATTTAGAGTATCGAGAGGAAACCCTTGTACAACTTCGAGAATCGCGAATTTCTCCATCATTCCGCCGACGCAGCGCGTCCAAGATCGGGAGCGTCACGAGACCTCTTCTCGGCACCCTGCCGGAGGGAGGATTGACCTCCGGGAGCTTCTCCACCGCCATGGACGCTTCTCGGATGTGCCATGAGTCGTCTTCCTTGGACCATGGGTCTATTACCAGTAACTATGTGATGTCTTCTCTCCAATCTTGTGCTTCAACGGTTAGTCCTTGTGATCTTCCCTACATGATCAAGGCATCTTTGTAATTATCTTGCTATTGCTCCGCTCGGTTTGTTGGGATCCGATGGGTTATGAGATTATGTTCAGATTGTTATGAGTCATATATTTTATTATCGTTTTATATTATGTTCCTTAGTGATTCATGCATGTTCTCCGTTGCTATTTATTGCTTTGGTCGAGTAGTAGATTATAACTCTAAGAGGGAGCGTTATGCATGATTGTGGGTTCATGCCCCTCGATGTCTAGCTTGAGTGATAGAAACATGAGACTAGGGGATGTGATGTTGCCACGAGGGAGAAAACAACGGTACTTGTGACCACGGTTGCAGTTGTCCGTTGCTTTGAGTTTACACTTTGGGTGGGGCTGGCAACTTAATACCGATGAGATGTTCTGGATAGATATCTCAAGGTGGATGATTAGTAAGTAGATGCTGATGAATAAACGGTCTACTTGTCTTGGCGTACTACCCATTACTATTGAACCTCTAACTATCAAGTAGCATAATTAGCATTGCGGTGCGTTCATAATTTTGTCAATTGCCCAACTGTGATTTGTTTACCCAAGCATAGTTGTTTATCGTCTTTTGGGAGAGAGACATCACTAGTGAACATCATGTGAGTCTGGTCCATATCACCATGATTGTTTAAACCTCCATCATTTACCGCTTTCATTTACTTTTCCGTTGCAATCACTATTACATTCCCGCTTGTGTTTTGATCCTTTGCAAACTACAAGGATGAAGAGATTCACAACCTCTTTGAGCTCGTTGGGAGCAAAGTTATTTGTTGTGTGTGCAGGTCCACGTCTTCTGCTAGCGCCAGGGTGGAAGACACCTACTTGTTGATCCCAGGAGTCCTCCTAGTTCGATAAACCTTACAGTTCCCATGTGAGGGAAAACTTGTTGCTGACTACATCTCAACCTTCCACTTGGGGTAACCAACAGGGTGCGAGAAGTATATACATCATCTCGTCGTCACCAATTCATCACAACATCGACGTATGAAGCATAAACTCTATTGAAAACTAAAAAACTATGTTTTCAGTCAACTTTGCAACATAATTCATCTTACTTTGAGGAAGGGTCACATATCGGAGCTTTTAAGCAAGTCTACATACTCAACCATCATTTAGTCTTCTATGATTGCTAACACTCACCGTATACATATGATCAAAAGGTTTCAATGAGACACATAGAAAGATAAGGGCTTTTAGTGTCGCCTCCCAACATATTCACCTCAAGGGTGATGTGAACAATAATAACTCATGACCACCCACATTGAACTCGATATATATGTCTAGATCTCTCCCCACCACATGATGCTTGTCAAAGAGAAGATAAACGAGAGTAGAGGAGAATACTTTGACTCTTGCACAAAAGTAAATACATAAAGGTAAAAGATAGGCCCTTCACAGAGGGAAAAATAGGTTATCATGCGCTCTTTTGGTTGTATGTCAAATCCCTTACTGCAAAGGAACGTTACGTTATATTGCCCCTTGTCATGACAACCTTTATTATGCAGTCCATCGCTTTTATCATTGCCATCACAAGTTTGTATAATGCTTAAATTCCCTCACACTAAATGATCAAACATGTTTAGAAGAAATTTTTATTTCTTTGTGCACCGATGACAACTTAATTAATTTATAGGTAAGTATGGTGGACTCTTAAAACATGGATTTGTGTTTAAATTTTGGATGCACAAGTAGTATCTCTACTTAGTGAGGAGTTTTGGCTAGCAAAGGTATTGGGCAAGCACCACATGTTAGAGGATCGATAACAATATAACTTCTATGTGAATCTGAACAAACATAGTCATTACGTTGTCTTCCTTGTCCAATGTTAAAAGTTTTGGCATATTATAATTAATGGGGGCTCACAATCACAAAAGATGTCTAGGATAGTGTGTTTGCATGTAAATATTCTCTTCCCTTATTAATTCTTTAATGTGTTGCCTCACTTACCAATGCTATGTTTGTCAACCTTCAACAAATTTTACCACTTACACTTTTCCTTATGTGATGTCACTACTTACTATAAGATTGTCATCTGATCTTTTTCAATATTTTCCTTTATTTTGATTGCAGCAATAAAGTAAAGAAGCAAAACTCAAACTAAACTTTATTATATAAATCACAGTCGATTACATAGATATATAGATAGATCAGGAAACTACTAATCAAAGAAAAGGATTGAACTAAACTTTTGTTTGACTAATTCACAAAATAACTAAAGATCAAACTAAGATGGATAAAGATAATGAGAGTGATGGTCATACGATACCGGGGCTTCTCCCCCAAGCTTGGCGCAAGCCAAGGGGAGTGCCCATACCCGTGTGCTCAAGTCTCCTTCTTTGGTGATGAAGATGGAGGTGGTGATGGTGTAGATGATTAAGTATCATCACCAAGTAGTCTAAGGAGGTTCTCCGGATATTGAATAATGCTTCGGAGATTCATGACTTTGTCCTTTAACAAAATATTTTCACGAGTAAGATATTTATTATGAACACGAACCATTTCGAAGGCTCTAAAGGCTTTGATCGCAATAGGGGTGAGATGCTCATAGTAGGGTTTGAGGTAATCTTCTTCTTCCTCTTCTTTTGGTGGCATGGCCTGCCCTTCTTCTCGAGCTAGCTCGCCCTTGACTTCCTTACCCTTGTTCTCCTTTGTGACTTCTACTGGTTCCTCCTCCTTTAGTTCCATCTTCATTAGCCAAGCATCCTCTTCTACGAGGTTGGAGGAGGGAGAAGACATGATGCACGGCTTGATAGTCATGACAGAAAAATAGCACGAAACAAGAACAGAGGATTTCTCCATGGTACGGGGGTAAAATCATCGGGAGGTTAATATATAGAATTTTTATACAAGGAAATGCGTGTCCCACAAGAAAACGGAGCCAAGAAGGTGCCCAAGGGGCCCACTAGACATCACGCTGCACCAGGGGGGTTGGCATGTCGTGGTGCCTAGTTGGCACCTGGGTTGCCTTCCTGTGTGTTTCTCAATTTCCTAGTTTTTCTAATAATCCTAAACCGACGGAAAGTACTTTGCGGATTTTTCTGAGACTGTTTACTTACCGTATCACATACCTCTTCCTTTTAAGGGCTCTAGAGTATTCTGGAAGGTCTCGTTAATGTGCTCCTCCGGTGTCATGGTTTGAATAATATTTGTTTTAACATTAATTGGTGTACCTAAAATATAGTGATTTATTCTTTTTTCCATTGACAACCTTTAGGTTAGTGGCTTTAGGATTATGGATCTTAATAGCTCCAGATGGATAAACTTCTTCGATGATATTTGGTCCTTCCCATTTGGAGAGAACTTTTCCTGTAAAAATTCAAAGACGAGAATTGTACAATAGAACATATTCACCAACTTTGAATTCTCGCTTTTGGATTGTATTGTCAAGCCATCTTTTAACTTTTTCTTTGAATAGTTTGGCATTTTCATAGGCTTGGGTTCTCCATTCATCTAATGAGCTAATATCAAATAACCTGTTTTCGCCACCAAGTTTGAAATCATAGTTGTGTTCTTTAATTTCCCAATAAGCTTTAGGTTCTAACTCAAGAGGTAAATGACATGCTTTCCCATAAACCATTTTGTAAGGAGACATACCCATAGGATTTTTATAAGATGTTCTGTAGGCCCACAATGCATCGTTTAATTTCTTAGACCAATTCTTTCAAGACCTTTTGACAGTCTTTTGCAATATTATATTTATTTCCTTATTGGTTAATTCTACTTGACCATTAGACTATTGATGATAGGAAGATGCAATTATATGGTTAACATCATATCTAGAAAGCTACTTACGAAAAGCACCATGAATAAAATGTGAACCACCATCAGTCATTAAGTATCTAGGGACTCCGAAACGTGGGAAAGTAACTTCCTTAAGCATCTTAATAGAGGTGTTATGATCAGCACTATTGGTTGGAATAGCTTCTACCCATTTAGTGACATAATCAACTGCAACCAAAATATGTGTATGCCATTAGAGGAAGAAAAAGATCCAATATAATCAAATGCCAAACATCAAATGGTTCAATTACAAGTGAATAATTCATAGGCATTTCATGACATCTACTAATATTACCAATTCTTTGCCATTCATCACAAGAGAGAACAAACTTACGAGCATCTTTGAAAAGAGTAGGCCAATAAAATCCAAACTGTAATACCTTGTGTGCAGTTCTATATCCTGCATGGTGTCCTCCATAAGCCTCGGAGAGGCACTTCCGAAGGATTTGTTCCTGATCATGCTCAGGTATACAACGTCTAATAATACCATCTACTCCCACTTTATAAAGATGTTGGTCATCCCAAAACTAATGTCATAAATCAAAGAAGATTTTTTTTCTTTTGCTGATAGGTGAAACTAGGTGGTATGTATTTAGCAACAATATAATTAGCATAATCAACAAACTATGGTGTGTTATGAGAAACATTGACCATAGCTAGTTGTTCGTGAATAAAGTTATCATCAATAGGTAGTGGGTTTTTAAGAACATTTTCTAACCTAGACAAGTTATCACCTACGGGGTTCTCAGCTCCTTTCGTATCAATGATATGCAAATCAAAATCTTGTAGCAAAAGAACCCACCTAATAAGTCTAGGCTTAGCATCTTTTTTTATATAAGATACTTAATAGCAGCATGATCAGTGTGAACAATTACTTTAGAATCAACAATGTAATATCTGAATTTATCACATGCAAATACAATTGCTAAGAATACTTTTTCAGTGGTAGCATAGTTTTTGTGGGCGCTGTATAGAGTTTTACTAGCATAATGAATAACATTTAATTTCTTAT
This sequence comes from Hordeum vulgare subsp. vulgare, assembly GCF_904849725.1. Lineage (NCBI taxonomy): Eukaryota > Viridiplantae > Streptophyta > Magnoliopsida > Poales > Poaceae > Hordeum > Hordeum vulgare. The sequence continues at coordinate 224,418,227 of NC_058519.1, forward strand.
CAACTCTTTGTCCTAGAACAGCACCAACAACATAATCACTAGCATCACACATAATTTCAAAAGGCAAGTTCCAATTAGGTGGTTGAACAATAGGTGCAGAAGTTAAGGCTTTCTAAAGTGTTTCAAAGGCTTCTACACAATCATCATAAATAACGAAGGGAACATTATTTTGTAATAAAGTAGTAAGAGGCCAAGAAAATTGACAAAAGTCTTTAATAAACCTCCTATAGAAACCAACATGGCCAAGGAAACTATTGATACCTTTAATATCTTTAGGACATGGCATCTTCTCAATTGCATCAACTTTAGCCTTATCCACCTGAATGCCTCAGTCGGAAATTTTAAGACCCAAGACAATACCTTCATTTACTATAAAGTGGCACTTCTCCCAATTCAAGACAAGGTTAGTTTGCTCACATCTCTGCAAAACTCGATCAGTTGCTTAAGGAATCATCAAAATAAGTTATGTAAATGCAAAAATCATTCATGAAGACCTCGACAACCTTTTCTCAAAAATCAGAGAATATAACAATCCTACATCTTTGAAAGGTATCACATGCATTGCATAATCCAAAAGGCATATGTCTATAGGCATAAGTTCATAAAGGACAAGTAAAGGTGTTTTTTCTTGATCATGTTGTGACACAGGTATTTGAGAGAAGCGAGAATAACCATCCAGAAAGCAAAAAATGTGTGTGCTTCGATAATGTTTCTAGCATTTGGTTTATGAAAGGTAAAGGATAATGATCTTTTCTAGTAGCGTTGTTTAATTTTCTAAAACCAATTACCATTCTATAGCCAGTCACAATTCTTTGTGGAATGAGTTCACTTTTATCATTAGGAACAACAGTAATACCTCCTTTCTTGGGAAACACAATGAACATGATTTACCCATATACTATCAACTATGGGATATGGGATAAATTATACTTGCTTCCAGAAGCTTTAATATTTCATTTCTTACCACTTTTTTATTTTGGGATTCACTCTTTGTTGGTGACCAACAACGGGTTTAGGATATGTTTCCATATTAATCTTATACTGACACAGAGTGTGACTGATGCCTTTAAGATCATCAAGAGTATACCCAATAGCAGCTCGGTGCTTCCATAGAGTTTTTAACAATCTTTCTTCTACAAGCTCTCTAGGTTAGCACTGATAATAACAGGATATATCTTCTTTTCATCAAGATAAGCATATTTCAAAGTGTCTGGTAATTGCTTTAGTTGAAACACACGATCACCCTTGGGTGGAGGAGGACCTCCTAGAGTTTCAACAGGAAACTTGTGTTTAAGGATAGGCTTTTGTTCAAAGAACATATTATCTAGTTCATTCTTTCACACATATGCATATCATTTTCATGACCTACCAAATATTGTTCTAATGGATCAGTAGGAGGAAAGGCAATAGAAGCAATACCAATTACTTCATGTTTACTAGGCAATTCTTTATCATGGGGTTTCTTATTAAACTTGGAGAAATGAAACTCATGAGACATACCACCAAAATTAACACTGACAGGTTCCTTTTTGCAATCTATTTGAGCATTGACATTTTTAAAGAAGGCTCTACCAAATATTATGGGGAAAAATCCTCTTGCGGTGAGCCAAGTACTAGAAAATAAGTAGGGTATTTTACCCTTTTCACAAAAGACTCCAACATCTCTAACAATCCCAAGTGGTGCGATAGTGTCTCTATTAGCAAGTTTGATTGTAACATCTATTTATTTTATTTCAATTTATGCTATCTCATGCATAATTTCTTGATATAAGGTAAAAGGAATAGCACTAACTCTATAACCCATATCACATAAACCATGATAGCAATGATCTCCTATTTTTACTGAAACGACAGGCATGGCAACAACAAGTCTATTCTTATCTTTAGTATCAGGTTTGGCAATTCTAGGAGCTTCATTAAAGTAATAAATAAGATGCCCATCAATATTATCTACCAAGAGATCTTTAACCATTGCATTAATAGGTTCTACCTTGATTTCCTCACAGTGTTTTGTTGTTCTAACACAACTTTTGTTAACCAGAGTTGAAGCTTAGCATGTTCCTTTATCCTAACAGGGAAAGGTGGTTTCTCAATATAAATAGTAGGCACAACTGGGTTAACATTGTAAATGATAGTTTCATCCTCAACTTTAATTTGTTCTTCAACTTTTTCTTTAATTGGTGTATGATATTTCAACCATATCTATTTAGGGAGATCAACTTGAGAAGCAAAGGTTTCATAGAATGAAGCTACTATCTCAGAGTCAAGTTCACATTTAGTGCCAAAATCATTGAAAGCATCGGTATTCATAAAAGATTTAACACAGTAGAACTTAAGTTTTATACTTGACTCTTAACCTTCGTCGAGTTCCCAATCTTTAGAGTTGCGTTTAATTCTTTCCGAAAGATCCCACCTGAATTCAATAGTCTTCTTATAAAAGAACTAGAACAAGAAGTATCGAGCATGGTTTGATCATTACAAGAAAACCGAGCATAAAAATTGTGTATAATAATTTCTCTCAGGAGCTCATGATTGGGGCATGAATATAACATTTATTTCAGCCTCCCCAAGCTAGATTGATAATTTCTCCTTCACGAGGCCAAATATTATAGATAAAATTCCGATCATGGTGAACAACATGCATATGATAGAATTTTGGTAAACTCCAATTCCAATCGATTCCAGTTCCAAGATCTTGTATCATCACATAGGCTATATCATATCAATGGTTTCCGCCCCCCCCCCCCAAAGATAAAGGGAAAACCTTCTTCTTGACTTCATCTCCGAATAAACATGCAAGCTTAAATAATTCACAAACTTCATCCACATAGATTAGGTGCATATCTGGATGTTTTGTTCCATCTCCTACATAAGGGTTAGCTATTAGTTTCTCTATCATACGCGAAGAAATTTCATAATAAACATTTTAAGTAGGTTCATCAGGTTGAGGGACAACTCTTGGTGTTTCCGGTCGACGTGAAGATACCACAAACAAACCCCTCAAAAATTACTTTTCATAGTGACAAGTAACAGTAATTTCAGCACGTAATAGAAATTTGCCCATACCAAATTCCTCTTACCAAAGGCGCTTCCCTCTATAGCAACAGCGCGAGAAAAGAGTCTTGACGACCCACAAGTATAGGGGATCAACCGTAGTCCTTTTGATAACTAAGAGTGTCAAACACAACGAGTAGCGGAAGTAAATGACAAGCGATTTTCAGTAAGGTAATTTCTGCAAGCACTTAAATAGTGGTACCAAGTTATTTGATAGAAAGATAATTGTAACAAGTGACAAGTAGTAATAGTAACAATAGGTGTAGAAAGGTAGCCCAATCCTTTTGTGGCAAAGGACATGCGAGAAGTGTTTCTTATAATAAGCAAAGCGTTCTTGAGGGCACACGGGAATTTCATCTACTCACTATCGTCATGTTGGGTTAATTCGCGTTGGATACTTTGATAATTTTATAGGTGGGTGGACTGGTGCTTGGGTGTTGTTCTTACTTGAACAAACCTCCCACTTATGATTAACTCACTCGCAAGCATCCGCAACTACGAGATAAGTATTAGTAATAAATTCTAACCATAGCATTAGGGATCCAAATCAGCCCTTTATGGAGTAGTGCATAAACTCGGATTTCAGTTTATGTCAAGCTCGCAACCCACCATCTAATTACTACTACACAACGCATTCCCTTAGGCCCAAAGATGGTCAAGTGTTATGTAGTCGACGTTCACATAACACCACTAAGGGAATCACAACATTCATATCATCAAAATATCGATCGAATATCAACTTCACATGACTACTTGCAACATGACTTTTCCCATGGCCCCAAGAACAAAAGTAGCTAATAACAAGTGATAAACATGCTCATGTTCAGAGAGCTATTAAGTAGCATATTGGATCTGAACATATGATCTTCCACTAAATCTATACTCCTAAAGGTGCAGTTGGTAGTCGGCGTTCACTCGTTTTTTTCGTCTCTCCTTCTACTAACGATTAGTTTTTTTCATCTCTCCTCCCACCACCCTCTAACCCCTCACAAGAATGCACCGCACGAAAAAAAATGGACGAAACAGGTAGCGATGTCCCCTTGGATGAAAAAAGGACAAACCAGAGCGAGGCCCCCTCACAGGAACCAGGGAGCGAGCCCCCCTTGCATCCCCACCCGCCCGTTCCCCCTCCTCCTCCATATCTTCCTCACGAGCACGACCCCGGGCTCGGCTTCCATACACCGTCGCCGGTGTTGCGGCCCAACCACGAACGCTGACGCCGTCACCGGTGTCCCTCCTCCTCCATATCTTCCTCACGAGAGAGGCCCCCTTCTCATCCCCAACCGCCCGTTCCCCCTCCTTCTCCATCGCTTACTCCCGAGCCCGACCCTGGGCTAGGGTTCCATATGCCGCCGCTGATCAGGCATTCCGCATGCCAGCTTGAGCAAGATGCAATTGCATCCCTACGCATAGTTGCAGTCCGCACCAGTCGGGGTGCAAGTGCACTTACGGGAACGATGCCCATTGCGTAGGAGGCTTGGGATGGTCGTGGTGGCGGCATCTTCAGCGGCATCTCCAGACATGCTCCATGCGCGGGGGAGATATCTCCATCGGCCCGCGCCACCATGTCCCTCGTGCACTGGCGTCAGCCTCGCCACATAAGAGCTCTAGACCGCCCGTGCCTCCACTCAAGTTGCGCTCGTTTTGGTCAATTTGTGGTGCTATTTCTCCCCTTTATTTTAACCAATTCTTTCATGTTTCTTATGGAGCTAGCTGTGATTTTGACATTGCTTTTGTTGTGGCCTGGTCCACGGTTTGCAGGTGCTGCTTCTATTGGTAGATCCCCTCCTTGGATTCTTGTTCGACCTGTGCCGTCCTTCATGCCTTTGTCCAAGATCTAGGTTCGTATTCTCGTTCAATCTTCATCCCCTCCTATCTTTCCATTCTATGTTCCTTTTTATTTGCAAAACTAGGCTTTGCATTCATGTGTCGGTCTATGTTTGTTGCCTTGTCTGTATGGGGAAGTTGTTGGATTCGGTTCATGTGTAGGTTAGCCACTGTTAGATTCGGTTGGTGTGCAGGTTAGCCAAGGAGTCTATCCCTTCTTTGTGTTATTGTTGGTGGAGACAAAGGTTGTATCCCCTGGTTGGATTTTGGTGGCCTGTATATCCCATGATTGGATTTTTGTGCCCTCCTTTCCATCCTTGTTTTGTTTCGGTCTGTTCCCACATGGATGCTTGTTGTTGTGGTCTCTTATTTGTTTACTGCGCTAGCTAAGTTTCGAGGAAGGGGCTTTTTGGAGTTGTCTTATTTTGTTAGTGCCTTCCTGTCCAAGGGAGCACTGGATTCAGAAACATTTTTATGAAGTATGGCTTCATTATCATGGGGAGATTTATTCTTGAGATTATATGATATCTAGGAGTACCGTGGAGATGATTTGATGTGTTGGTGCAAGACATTACCGCTTCTAGCACAGCTATATATCCCTTGTTTTTTTAGTGCCACACTGCCAACACATTTATACTTAACTAGCAAGCCCTTTTTGTTATATGATATTCATATATATATTTTAGGTGAACATCAATCAGTGCTTCCTCAATACAGGGTAGATGCTATGTTGTTTATAAATATATATTATTTGAGCCTTCTCTAGACTAGGTCTGATCATTATATAAGGTAGAAAATACATTTATCACATATATGTTTGCATTTCTTATTATTTTAAACAATTTTCTAGCAAACTGATTTGATATCTTCCATTTTTCTAGTGATTCTGTTTTTTAGATATAAATAAATATTGGTCCACTGATATTTAACATCACATTTAGAAGTCGACTATTTAGAAAAGTAGGTAGGTGCATGTCATCGATCAACATCTGACATTTCTCAACCAGATTAGTTGGTACACTTTTAGTTCATCTTTTGGTGGAAGTATATTCAGGATAAGGAACTTCTTGGCATATGTATTTGTTACTACCATTAGGCTACTGATATGACAATCCAAATCATAATTTGGAAAAGATTTTGAAAACTAATTGAAGATAGAGCGCCTCACCTTTTATGCTACATTCTTAAAAATACTAATTATAGTTGTAATTTACTCTTTTTAATGGTTTGTGTTCTCTCTGTTTAATCAACATAGTAAAATTGGGTTCCTACCTCTCGACATGTTTTGGCTCTAGTGGATACACTTGGTAAATTTTGTTTCTCTTTGTAAATTTTATTTTAGGTTCCTACCTCTCGACATATAGCTTTCGGGTTTAATTTTGTGTTCTTTGTAAATTTTGTTTTTTGTTTGATCATCTTGTTATCAACTCTTGGATGGTTTAGAAATCAGTCCACGCACCACGAAATGAATTCAGTTTAACTCTGCAATTAACCCTTATAATATAACTGTTGTGGCTACATTCATCCATAATTCATAGCTTCACCAACGAGTGACCAGATTTCCATAATGTAACGTCGTCCGATGTATTTGACTGTTGCCAGTTTATATCAGACAAATGACCAGTGAGCTTATGTCATAAGAAACATAAAATATTTTTGATTATTTTAGGGGTCACTATAGTTGTCCTTCTATAAATTAAGACTGCACTTGCTAATCTTTGTTGCATTGTCAATCATGACTCTATAATTGTCAACCTGGATAGTAACAACACTCAAACATAATTTTATCTATCAATGTGAGCAAATCAGATTTTTTTTCATGATTTTTCTTCTTTTGGAATATTTTCCTATTACATAGGTTCATGCTCGATCTTGTTATTCATTTCTTGGGATCATTTATTGATCTACTTCATCATTACCAAGAGCTTGGGTATTCCTTCTAGGATTCTATGGATTTTCTCCCATAACCTCTTGAAGTGACGCAATGCTATAATCTTCAACCATGAAAATGAAACGGTCATCACTAACATACTACTCCTATGATCTCACACGTACCAACAAAATGCATCTCATAAATCTCTCTTTAAGAATTGGGCCATGATGTTCTTACATTTAGCTACTCATATATACCTTTTAAGTTTAATTTTGTTTCTCTTTGTAAATTTTGTTTTTTGTTTGATCACCTTGTTATCAACTCTTTGATGGTTTAGAGATTAGTCCACGCACCTGGAAATGAATTCAGTTTAACTCTGCAATTAACCCTTATAATATAACTATTTTGGCTGCACTCATCCATAATTCATAGCTTCACCAACAGGTGACCAGATTTTCATAATGTAACATCGTCCGATGTAGTTGAATGTTGCCGGTTTATATGAGACAAACATCCAGTGAGCTTTTGTCATAAGAAACATAAAATCTCTTTGATTATTTTAGAGGTCACTATATTCATAAAGAAGATAATATAATTAAGTGTTTAAAAGTTATATCATACTTATGCAAAAAAGATGGCTTCTTCTACAACGTAACTAAGTGATAATGGTAAAAATTTATATTGTTTGTGCAATCTCCATGTCTACAAGGTTTAAACTTTGAGATATTAGGATGTATGCATTAGGACTCCCCATTAAAAAATGACCGGCGGGAAATGAGAATAGCGACACGAATTCTTGATCCTATGATGTGTTTGTATTTGAACTAAGAAAAGAACATGATAATAAAAAATGTCATGTGTCTTGATAAATGATTAAAAAGTTTTGAATAGCAGTAGACACACGACCAATACACACATGCAATCACACATGGATGGTAAGACCATCATCCTAACCATTTAACTATTGATTGGTTTTAGTAACATTTTTTGCAGGTGGAGGCACATGCCATTTTTCTCCTTCACGATCGGCCCTGAATTGGCTGAACTAAAGGCATGTTGATGGGTTGCTCAGCTTACACGTAAATTAGAAGTGATAAAACTTATCTTGGAGACAGACACAAAAGATAGGGGCTTCTAAGTTAAGAAGCTGAGATATTGATAGATCAATCTATGGCCCTATCACTAAGGAGGTAAATGAATGCATGCAATCAAGGGAGGAGTACATTGTGGTGTGGATGAGATGATTGGCTAATGGATACGTTATATAAAACTTGGGTCGGGTATCCATCAGATTGTATTCATGATGCTATGTAATACATTACATATTATCTATTGTTGTCACTAAGTTAGCATCTATAACCGGATTTAGCAAATCCATCCCTAGACATGCCCGATCAGTGATCCCTCTTTTCTCTCTGCATGTAGTCATGTTTCACATTTTCTCCCTCTTATATTTGGCCACTTGTATGTGATTGATGAATATGAAGAGGAAGAAAGAGAAGAAAGAAAGGTGGTTCGGGGTGGGCAGTGTCCTATGTGACAAATTGCACGGGCGCGTCCGGAGCCCGCATATCCTCTCCAAATTTTGTGCACATAGAAAGGTTTGTGGACAACCTAGTCGAATAGCGATGATATGAGGGGTGTGGTTGGGTCACCTTTTTTCCTTCTCTCTCATGTTTGTGGATGATTTGAGAGGGAGGGTTGTCGATGCTCAAACATTATTGTGTTTGATATTATGAAGTGTGTTAGCTGATTGTTGTGTTAGCTGAGATGACACTGTTTTCGATTATTTTAGCTAGTTCTATCATTAGCATCTTAATTTCTTTTCAAAATCTCGTGGCAACGCACGGTCGTTCTACTAGTAAATCATAAAGCATCAACTATAAGATGTAATAAACACTACTAGTCACTCCCGAGGTACCAATCTGAGGTTCCGATACAAGATTGAGCACAAGGGATGATCTAGGGTTTTGAGAGGAGTTGGTGCTGATGAAGATGTTGATCAAGATTGGCCTCCCCAAGATGAGAGGGTTGTTGGTGATGACGATGGCCTTGATTTCCCCCTCAGGGAGAGAAGTTCCTCCAACGGAATTGCTCCATCGGAGGGGAAAAGTGATCCTGCCCAGGTTCCTCCTCGAGACGGTGGCGCTTTGTCTCGAAAGTCCTCCTCTGTTTTTTTCAGGTTAAGAGGGAATTTATACAAGAAGATGGTCGCGAGAGGTGCGCCAGGGGCCCACTAGAGATCTGGCCGCCCTAAGGGGCTAGCGCGCCGTGGTGTCTAGTGGGCGCCTGGTAGCCTCCCTCTCGTACTTCTTCCCTCCAGTATTTTTTATTTATTCCAAACTAAATCTCTGTAAAGTTTCAGCCCATTTAGAGATGTGCAGAATAGGTATCTCTGGAGTACCTATTTGAGGTCTAGAATTCCATCTACCGGCATTCTCTCTGTTGATGTAAACCTTGCATATTATGAGAGATAATGCATTACAATTACTCTACCAAGTGGAAAATGCATAAAAACACCATAAATAACAGTAACAAAAAATGATGCAAAACGGATGTATCAGCGCCGAGCTCGAAATGGCCATCGCCCGCTGTTATTTGGAAGAATGGTGCGCTTGAGCGGCCACGCGACCGTAGGAGGTGGAGAAAGCGGCGGCGGTATGCGGGGAAGGGCACGGAAAGCGACGGCGGTAAGCCGGACCAAGGGGGACAATCTGGGCGGCGACGCAAGGCGGGGCATAGGCTTGGCAAGAGAGAGGGAGCTCGAGGGAGAGACTAGAGTGTGGCGCGTGTGGGACCGGTCGCCCGAAATACCCAGCGCGGAATGGCCTTTCGCTCCACGTCCACAACCGATTATCCAGCACGCGCGACTTTAGCGCCTCTGTTGGACCGGTCGATGCGGGCGCACACACGCTAAAAACGCAATTTTTCCACCGCTGAGTAGTTTTTTCAGCGCGTGTTGGAGATGCTCCTATATGTTCGTCTCCAGCTAGAATCATTCGCCACGAGATCCATGTCATGCCGAAGTAAATCTTGCTTCAGGCTCAGTGTTCTTTACCGAGCCGACAATCATGTGTGTGCGCGCACTATGCACCAAAATAGGGGTTGGGGCCCACCATTGCGTGGTGCTTGAGAGGAAGTTATGCGCTCCTCACCTTCATCTCAAAATAATTCTAGCATCACATGCACATCACATCCATCTCAAAATAAAAGAAAAAGCGTAAAAAACTTATCTTGAAAAGAAAACAGAAAAATTACTTCCATTCGAAAAACTTTGAAAATCAAAAACATTCTTACCATGACCAACCACATTTTCCACTTCTCGCAGCCATTCTACCACACAACTCTTTGGCATGATTGTGTGCACTAAACTTGTTGTAGTATCTATTAAATTTTTTGAATGACAGGTTTGTTGGCTTATGCAGCAGATGACCAACATGGCATTTTAGTAACTAAAACAAGAACTCATACACTACAAGAAATATGCTAATACAGGACGCAATATTTTCGTCGCTACATCGTCACGATTTTTAATTTACAAAGATCTTACGATGAAAAACCAAGCGTCAAAAACTGACAGCAACGACGTTTTGATCGAAATTGTTGTAACTTTTACGGAGATTCCTGGATCGACGTAACCTTTACGACGATCCTTAATCGTCGTTGGCAATCTAACCCAGTCCTACGTGGTAGTCCTACGTGGCAAAATTACGACGAAATCAAAACGTCATGGTTGAAATCGGCCCAACCCATTTCAATTGACCACATGGGCTGGTTTCATTTTTTTGGCTTTTTCTTATTGGGCTTCTTTTTGGGCCTTAGCCTATTTACAACCACTTCTAGTATTTTTTTTGAATTTTATTGTATCATTATAATTTGGGCCCTGGCCTTTTAGTGCCCAAATACATTTGGTCCAGTTTCAGTTTTGTCCTTTTTTCATTTTTGAATTCAGCAACTTTTTGGTCCAGAACTTGGTTTCATTTCTATTTGTTGGGCATTTTCAACCCAATTATTTGTCCAATATTAAATCCAACACTATTTCATATTCAAATCAATAAAACTCCAAGTCGAATTAAAATCATCCATCATATAACGTCACATAATACATCTCCAGGTTTACATAACACAATAAGTCATCTCATGAATACATTTCCTTACACAGGAATATAGCAAGAACGGACAGAATTGCACAATAGAACAATGACACATCTGCTAACAATGGAGTTCATTCCACTCTCCTATGAGACATAGGTTCAGAATTTTTTATGTTGTGTTGATTTGAATGTCCCAAGTAGGCATCATCGACATCTTCTCACCATTTTCCTAGCAATAGAAAAAAGACAAAACAAAAAACATTAGACCGTAATATTACACCAGAGCACAGATCAGTAACTTCAAATCACAAGGAACAGGGCAGTGAAGCTTGACAAATTATAAGGAAGAAAAAAGGAACATCCTTGCTAATAATAAAAAGATGGAATAAAATAGGGTAAAAGAAAACAGCACAATCCTTGGTTGTTAGGTAAGAAGAATGTAGAGCAAGGTACCAAACTTTACCACAGGGTTGAAGAACACTAACACGGTTATGAACAGCTAGAGTAGAACAGTAACAGGGCAGTGAGGATTGACGAATTATTAAATTAAAGAAAGAACCGGAGCAGGAACAATGTTACACTTTTTAGCGCAATCTAAGAGCAAACTAGCTAAGCACACATAAATCTAAGACTCATAATATGCATATGTAGATTCTAGTTGGTTTGTTGTGCCTAGGATTGGTTTATCAAAACAAATCTAAGGTAGGATGTCATGCTATTAGCTCAAATACTATATGATTTGATTAAGAGGATGTGCAGAGCATAAGCAGCCACAACACAAGTAAGATAAACCTACACCTATACACATATGACAGATACAAACCATAACTTACATTAAGTGAGTGAGCAAACATATTTTTGCTGACTGATTAAAATGGAAGTCAAATACTTGAAGCCCAAGTGCCAGCACAGGCTTATAAATCACCTTAAAAGATTATTAAACTAAACAATTTATTGGATGGCCTCAGCAAGTTAAAAAGTAGCATACCCAATTGGTTGATGATAGAAGGAAGAACATCTTGTAGCTGTGTCAAGTCAAACCATGAATATAATAAGTAATCACGAAGACAACAACATATTGGAATACACATGGGTTTTTGTAGCAGACATGACAGGAAGGACAAACAAAGTGCCTAGACTAATCAGGTGCACACAGAGATGTGTAGGATGTAAATGCAGGTTATCTGTGCATTAAAATGATTGATAAAACTACAACAGGTGCCAATCTAAGAATGATATAACTTGCATCATCATCATGAACAATCAATTCAGAAACCCTAAAAGCGTTGACCTCCTCTTATCCTTGCCTCCACGGGAGCTGAGCCTGATGAAGTACTTCTGTGCATGGCTGGCGACCTGCGTCGGCGTCCTCGTCTGCACGAAACTGCGCAAAATGTTCCTCCAGTCCCCTTTGTTGTACTTCTTCAGGCCTAAGAGGAACAACCTGGACAGAAGAACAGAGCATATGATCAGCTTCAGCAACTAGTGCATACTCCCTCTGTCCCAAAATAACTGTCTTAACTTTATACTAGCTCTAGTACAATGTTGTACGTGCTAAGCTTAAGACACTTATTTTAGGATGGAGGGAGTAGTATTGATCATGCACTCTTTCTTTACATCAGGCTACATGACACCAAAGAACAAAGCATGATCAGCCTCACCAACTAGTATGGATCATGAATTCTTGTTCTACATCAGGCTACATGACACCATCACACATCATGCTACATATGACTGTCTCATCAGTTCCTAGTGAAGCGAAGACAATTAATTCAGTTTCAGATAACACTTCTTGTTCTTCCATGGTTGAATTGAATTATTCTTCCGATTTGGCATGTTTTAAATGTTGGCATAGCCATCTGATGATGTAAAACCTGTTGATTGATGTGAATTCAAGAAAGAAAATTGATATCAGGAAAACTAGTCTTGTGCATAACATGGATCGAGTAGAGCAATCACTCTCACTATGATAAGATATGGACTTGCAGTCAAGAATCGCGGTGGTGGTACAACTCACTTGTGCTCGTCCTCGGTCCACGGCACCCCCTTCTTCCTCTCCTACTCCGGCGTGCGGACGCCGTGCCGCCTCCCGCCGCCGCAGCCACCGAACCGGTACCCGTGCCAGAAGTCCCCGGCCCCGGCGTGGCCCCCGCTGCCGTCCCACTGCAGGGTGAAGGCGGCAGCCGCTCCACCGCCGCCGGCTCCGGGGCCGTAGCCGCGGAAGGGCACCATGGCAAACTCGATCTGGCGGACGTCGAGCTCTTGGCTCTTGAAGTGGTCCATGACCTCGACGACCGTCTTGCCGATGGCGTGCGCCACCTTGTCCGAGTCGGGGCGGCGGAGGTCGAGCCCGGCCAGTGCGCGCTCGAACTGCTTGTTCTCGTCCGCCGTCCAGGCCCGTGGCGGCGGCGCGAACCAGCCCCGCGGCCTGCCGTAGTGGCCCATAGCCGTCAGCGGCAGCACCTCCATCCACGACTCCCTTGTCATCATCGCCGCTCAGCTCCTCTCACCTCACCTACAAGAAGAAGAAGAAAAATCACAAGGCTTCAACCAAGACCCAACAAAATACACATGAGTAGAGTTCTTGCTGTTAGTTCATGAGTAGAGTTTATTATACACATGCAAGAAGTACCATATTTAGGAAAATACCTGCCCACGTCTATAGAACTTAAGTTTTTAAATGACCAGTTTATGAATGCAACAAAAATAAAATGACAACAGGATTCGAAGGCTACAACGCCCAAAGGTTGAGATTACCAACAAACATAATGTATTATTTCCTAAACCATACCACCATACATAGAACTCACTAAGCAGAAGTATCTGCACCTAGCATTCATGGCTTCTTAGAAAGTTTTGGCCTGAAAAATGGTGGTGGAAAAATATTAAAAGGTGTGGCAACTGGTTCAATATCCCATATCGAAACACGAGTACGCCTCTCAGATGCAGTTGATTCATCCCAGCCAACCTATCTTGGAAAAAGGAGATCAAGTCAGGAGAAAGGCAAATATCATTTACGTTTGTATCAGATTATTTGTATCTATAATATTTGCTCAGTGTCAGGGTTGACTTTCGTAAATGTAAGCCGATTATTTGATGGAGATGTTTTCTTACTAAACACAGCTAAGTGATATGGATATGACAACACTGCAGAACTGAAAATGAGACCAGTGGCACACCTGAAGGTTCCGCCAATGAGAATTTTTCCACCGCACCGGATCCAAGTCACCAATACCCGTGATCGTGCCCATGTACCTTCGGACCCCCGAATCCTCAGTCTCGAACAGCATCCTGAACCTCATCCCGAGAGAAACTTGTGTATACAGAGCCTTGTTATATTTTGCTAAAGGAATGGCAAATTCTCATGGGCTCGCCGTATCCAAAATAAACGTTATGAGTTTATTGTGCTGAATAGCAACAGAGTGTGCATGCGGGATATCAAGTAAGAAATACACTACCTTGGATTGTAGAAAATAGTAAAAGGACTACTGTTTGCGGCGGCGTGGGCTCCCAATGTGCATGTTGTCGCTCGATAAAACTGATGATGATAAAGTTGGTTGAGGTCTTGTAGCACGCCGTATGCATAAGAGAAGCTGAGATTTCTCATCCCTGGAACAGATGTTTAGGATCCATGTTCCTTGTAAATACTTTAAGAACTTTGCCATTTAAATTCGGAATTTGATGACACTACCTTATAAACAGAACTGAATCACTAGCTAAAAGCCTTTTTGTACTGACAAAGACACTCCAACCAGTTGTCAAAAGGTGTCTCTTTGGTTGACCAGTGCTACGTCAACAAAAGTAGTTCCTTGGCAATGGTGCCAGAGATCCTTCTGTCGTCTCTTGAGCTTGCGTTGGTTTTTCCCCTGAAGAGGAAAGGGTGATGCAGCACAGGAGCAGTAAGTATTTCCCTCAGTTTGAGAACCAAGGTATCAATCCAGTAGGAGAATCTCGTCAAGTCCAAAGTACCTGCGCAAACACAAAAGAGCTTGCACCCAACGCTTCAAAGGGGTTGTCAATCCCTTCTAGATTGTTTGCAAAGTGGGATCTGAAGGCGGAAAGTGCAACGAAGTAAAAAGGTGTAAGGCTGAAAATATGGTGTGGAGTAGACCCGGGGGCCATAGTGTTCACTAGAGGCTTCTCTCAAAATTGCAAATATCACGGTCGGTAAACAAATTACTGTCGAGCAATTGATAGAACCGCGCAAAGTCATGACCATATATAAGGCAATGATCATACATATATGCATCACGTCTGAGACAAGTAGACCGATACTTTCTGCAGCTACTACTATTACTCCACACATCGATCGCTATCCGGCATGCATCTAGTGTATTGAGTTCATGACGTACAGAGTAACACCTTAAGCAAGATGACATGATGTAGAGGGATAATCTCAAACCAATGATGAAAACCCCATCTTTTTACCCTTGATGGCAACAACACGATACGTGCCTCGCTACCCCTTCTGTCACTGGGTGAGGTCATCACATGGTATGAACCCAAAACCAAGCACTTCTCCCATTGCAAGAATCATAGATCTAGTTGGCCAAACAAAACCCACAACTCGAAGAGAATTACAAGGATATGAAATCATGCATAAGAGAGATCGGAAGATTCATAGATAATCTGATCACAAATCCACAATTCATCGGATCTCGACAAACACACCGCAAAAGAAGATTACATCGCATAGATCTCCATGAAGATCATGGAGAACTTTGTATTGAAGATCCAAGAGAGAGAAGAAGCCATCTAGTTACTAGCTATGGACCCGTAGGACTATGGTGAACTACTCACGCATCATCGGAGAGGTCATGGTGTTGATGAAGAAGCCCTCCGTATCCGAATCCCCCCTCCGACAGGGCACCAGAACGTGCCCCAGATGGGATCTTGCGGAGACAGAAGCTTGCGGCGGCGGAAAAGTACTTTTGATGATCTCCTGGTTTTTTTGGGTTTTTAGGGAATATATAGGCGCAACCCCTAGGGCAGAGGGCGTCCAGGGTGCCCACAAGCCTGTGGGTCGTGGCATCCCCCCTGGCCGCAGGGTGGGGGATTATGGGGCCCCTGGGGCCCCTCTGCCTTGCCTCTCAAGTCTCCTGATCTTCTTCCGTTATGGAAAAATTCTTTCCGGGGATTTTATTCCGTTTGGACTCCGTTTCAAAATCTTCTCTGAAAGGGGTTAAAAACATGGAAAAAATAGGAACTGGCACTTGGCACTGAGTTAATAAGTTAGTCCCAAAAAATATATAAAAGGCATGCAAAACATCCAAAGTTTGACAAGAAAATAGCATGAAACCATCAAAAATTATAGATACGTTGCAGACGTATCAAGCATCCCCAAGCTTAACTCCTGCTCGTCCTCGAGTAGGGAAGTGATAAACAATGAATTTTTGATATGGAATGCTACCTAGCATAGTTGTCATTTGCAACTTATTTCATGTGACATGAATGTTCAGATCCGTAAGATTCAAAACAATAGTTTGCTATTGACTTGAAAATAATAATACTTCAAGCAAACTAGCAAGGTAATCATGAACTTTCAAAATAACAAGGCCAAGGAAAGTTATCCCTACAAAATCATATAGTCTGGCTATACTCCATCATCCTCACATAGCTAATGTAAATCATGCACAACCCCGGTATTGGCCAAGTAATTGTTTTCGCACTCTTACTTTCTCAAACTTTTTATAACTATCACGCAATACATGAGCGTGAGCCATGTATATAGCACTATAAGTGGAATATAATGTGGTGGTGGTTGTGAGACAAAAAGGAGGAGATGGTCACATTGACTCGGCGTATCAAAAGGCTATGGAGATTCCCATTAATAGATATCAATGTGAATGAGTAGGGATTGCCATAAAAGAGATGCACTAGAGCTATAAGTATGTGAAAGCTCAAAAGGAAAACTAGTGGGTGTGCATCCAACTTGCTTGCTCACGAAGACCTAGGGTAATTTTGAGGAAGCCCGTCATTGGAATATACAAGCCAAGTTATATAATGAAGATTCCCACTAGCATATAGTAGTGACAAAGCAAGAAGCTCTCAATCATGAAGAACATGGTGCTATTATGAAGCATAAGTGTGGAAAAAGATAGTAGCATTGTCCCTTCTCTCTTTTTCTCTCTTTTCTTTTTTTCATTTGGGCTCTTAGGCCTCTTTTTCTCTCTCTTTTTTGGGCTCTTTGGCCTCTTTTTTTTCTTCACATGGGACAATGCTATAATAATGACGATCATCACACTTCTATTTACTCACAGCTCAAAGCTCACAATGATGATGACTCTATAGGAAATGCCTCCGGCAGTGTACCGGGATGTGCAACGATCTAGCATGGCGTATGACGTTGGAAACATCTCGCTAGCTATCTTACGATCATGCAATGGCAATATGATAGTGACGACACAAGTCATGAGATGAAACGGTGGGAGTTGCATGGCAATATATCTCGGAATGGCTATGAAAATGCCATAGTAGGTAGGTATGGTGGCTGTTTTGAGGAAGGCATATGGTGGGTTTGTGCACCAGCGAGAATTGCGCGGCACTAAAGAGGCTAGCAATGGTGGAAGGTGAAAGTGCATCTATACCATGGCCTCACATTAGTCATGAAGAACTCACATACTTGTTGCGAAAGTTTTTATTAGTAATCAAAACAAAGTGCTAAACTTCTACTCCGAGAGGAAGGGTTGGTAGGTGTTAACCATCGCGCAATCCCGACCTCAACACAAAGGATGACAATCAATAGATCAATTATGCTCCGACTTCCTAACATAGCGGTTCACCCTATGTGCATGCTACGGGAATCACTAACTTCAACACAAGTATTTCTAGATTCACAACACCCTACTAACATAGCTCTTAATATTACCAAATCCACGTCTCAAACTAGTTGAGAGGAATCAAAACTTCTCTTTCTACTCAATGCACATGAAGATGAAGGTTTTTGCATCCTCTTTGGGTACCTATCACATTTGGGACTACTTTCATAGCATAAGCCAACTACCAAGTCACGCACCGCCGTGCTCTAAAACATATAAGCGAAGCACATAGAGCAAAAGTATCTAGCTCAAAAGATATAAGTGAATCACTATGAGCATTCTAGCAAAATCACGATGAGTGCATGTCTCTCTTTCTCAAAAAGGTGTGCAGCAAGGATGATTGTGGAACACAAAAAAGAAAAGACTCCCAAGATACAAGACGCTCCAAGCAAAACACATATCATGTGGTGAATAAAAATATAGCTCCAAGTAATGTTACCGATGGATTGAAAACGAAAGAGGGGATGCCTTCCCGGGGCATCCCCAAGCTTAGGCTTTTTGGTGTCCTTGAATTTGGATTGGGATGCCTTGGGAATCCCCAAGCTTGAGCTCTTTCCACTCCTTATCTCATCGTCCATGAGAACATCACCCAAAACTTGAAAACTTCACAACACAAAACTTAAACAGAAACTTGTGATAACATGAGCACAAGAAAGCAAACTACCACTTCTTTGGGTACTGTAGCAAACTTGAATTCCATCTATATTGGTGTTGGGCTACTGTATTCTCACTTTTCCATGGCTAGTACCTCCCGATACTAACCGTAGTTTCATCAAAACAAGCAACCAACTCAACAAAAACAGAATCTGTCAAAAACAGACCAGTCTGTAGCAATCTGTATACTTCGTATACTTATGGTACCTCAAAAAATCTGAAACCTTACAATGGCATGGGCAAAAGGCATATCAACCAGCAGCAAAAAGAATCAACTCAAAAGCTCTTTTTGAATAAAAATTAAAAATCATCTCATGAGCAAAAAGTTTCTGTCTTTTTCCAGCAGGATCAAACAACCATTACCAAGACTAGTCATAAAGGTTTTGCTTGGCTCAAACACAAAAAGAAACACAAAAAAACACAATCACAACAGAATTGTGATGGTGTGGACGCAACAAAACAGAAAGAAAAAATATAAATTCATTGGGTTGCCTCCCAACAAGCGCTATTGTTTAACGCCCTTAGCTAGGCATAAAAGCGATATAATCACGTATCGTCGTCTTTGGTGCTGAAACCATAAGTGGCGTGATCACTTATCATCTTAAGGTTTTCATGTTTCTTGCTAGATGATTCACCACTATTTTTGGGAACAAAAACAGACTTGGTGAGCTTATTGTGGGCAAAGTTTGTACTATTCTGCACAACGGCAAAAGCGGAACCGAAGTTGGTTATAACATCCTCTAGTTTGCCAATCCTAGCGGAATCATGACCTAGTTTTTCGTTAACTGTGGGTTCCTTCTCCTTTAAATTTTTCAAAACCATTCCCACCTTGGATCCGTACTCAGTGATAGGATTGTGGATCTTTTTATCCAAATTCGCAATGAGTTCTATCGTAGCAACTTTATTTTCAATGACGTCCAGCCTACACATCACATGTTCCAGAGTTAAGGTAGTTCCATTAACCATGAGTGGGGGTGAGCCTACCAAATTTATGACAGCTCCGTAAGAATCAACAGTATGGCTACCCAAGAAATTTTCACCTACGATGGTGTCAAGAATATACCTATTCCAAGGAGAAACACCCACGTAAAAACTGCGAAGCAGGACGGTAGTGGATTGCTTATGAGTAGATCTAGTCTGAGCATTGCAAATCTTATACCAAGAGTCCTTTAAGTTTTCTTCCTCAATTTGTTTGAAACTGAGGACTTCGCTCTCGGGAGTATCGTTCGAAGTGGTGGATCTAGCCATGAGGATAGGTAGACTATCCCACACAGACGAACAGAAAGCAAGCGAGAGAAAGGGGCGAACGAAAAGGCGAACAAAAAAGGCAAACAAAAAAGGCAAACAAAAAAGGCAAATTGGTGAAGTGGGGGAGAGGAAAACGAGAGGCAACTGGCAAACAAAGTAAATGCAAGACATGAGTTTGCGACACCTACTTGGATGAGTTCTTGACTTGATCCTCCCCGGCAACGGCGCCAGAAATCCTTCTGCTACGTCAACAAAAGTAGTTCCCAGGCAATGCTGCCAGAGATGCTTCTGTCGTCTCTTGGGCTTGCGTTGGTTTTTCCCTTGAAGAGGAAAGGGTGATGCAGCACATGAGCAGTAAGTATTTCCCTCAGTTTGATAACCAAGGTATCAATCCAGTAGGAGAATCTCGTCAAGTCCAGAGTACCTGCGCAAACACAAAAGAGCTTGCAACCAACGCTTCAAAGGGGTTGTCAATACCTTCAAGATTATTTGCAAAGTGAGATCTGAAGGCGGAAAGTGCAACGAAGTAAAAAGGTGCAAGGCTGAAAATATGGTGTGGAGTAGACCCAGGGGCCATAGTGTTCACTAGAGGCTTCTCTCAAAATAGCAAATATCACGGTGGGTAAACAAATTACTGTCGAGCAATTGATAGAACCGCGCAAAGTCAAGACGATATCTAAGCCAATGATCATACATATAGGCATCACGTCTGAGACAGGTAGACCGATACTTTCTGCATCTACTACTATTACTCCACACATCGACCGCTATCTAGCATGCATCTAGTGTATTGAGTTCATGACGAACAGAGTAACACCTTAAGCAAGATGACATGATGTAGAGGGATAATCTCAAACCAATGATGAAAACCCCATCCTTTTACACTTGATGGCAACAACATGATGCATGCCTTGCTACCCCTTCTATTTCTGGGTGAGGTCACCGCACGGTATGAACCCAAAACCAGGCACTTCTCCCATTGCAAGAATCATAGATCTAATTGGCCAAACAAAACCCACAACTCGAAGAGAATTACAAGGATATGAAATCATGCCTAAGAGAGATCACAAGAAACTCAAATAAGATTCATAGATAATCTGATCATAAATCCACAATTCATCAGATCTCGACAAACACACCGCAAAAGAAGATCACATGGGATAGATCTCCATGAAGATCATGGAGAACTTTGTATTAAAGATCCAAGAGAGAGAAGAAGCCATCTAGTTACTAGCTATAGACCCGTAGGTCTATGGTGAACTACTCACGCATCATCGGAGAGGTCATGGGGTTGATGAAGAAGCCCTCCGTTTCCGAATCCCCCCTCCGACAGGGCACCAAAACGTGCCCCAGATGGGATCTTGCAGAGACAGAAGCTTGCGGCGGCGGAAAAGTACTTTTGATGATGTCCTGATTTTTTTGGAATTTTTGGGGATATATAGGCGCAAAAACTAGGGCAAAGGAGCCTCAGGGAGCCCACAAGCCAGGGGGTCGCGACCTCCCCCCTGGCCATGGGGTGGGGGCTTGTGGGTCCCCTGGGGCCCCTCTTCCTTGGCTCTCAAGTCTCGTGATCTTCTTCCGTTACAGAAAAATTCTTTTCGGGGATTTTATTCCGTTTGGACTCCGTTTCAAATCTCCTCTGAAATGGGTCAAAAACATGGAAAAAATAAGAACTGACACTTGGCACTAAGTTAATAAGTTAGTCCCAAAAAATATATAAAAGGCATGCAAAACATCCAAAGTTTGACAAGATAATAACATGAAACCATCAAAAATTATAGATACGTTGGAGACGTATCAACCAGCACACATCAGTTTTTGTTTCATTTAAAATTTCTTTGGCTGGGAGAAGGATAAGTTGACCTTGGCCTGGATGGCGAGGCGGACGTCGGCGGCGTCAAGCTGGGGCTTTACGGCGTGGTCGGCGTAGACCTGGGCGTCACCGAGCATGTCCCCGACGTGGCGGTAGGCGAGGTCGAGGAAGTGGTGCATGACGCGCGGCTTGTACACGCCCCCGTCGCCCCTCCTCCGGCCGCCGCGGGCTGGATGGGCGTTGGCCGCACGCCACCGCCGCCGTCCATGGTCTTGTCTGGTATGGTCTGCTGGCCTCGCCGCTCTTATCCCACCCCTCCCCGCTCCTCCGGGCGGTGGAACTGACCAAAGAGGATGCGGGCGGACACGCCAGGCCCAGCTACCCACAGTCGGTAACGCGCCCTCCTGCCTCGCCGGAGATGGCCACGTCGGGGAGGCTGGGTCTGTCGGCGGCGCTGCGAGAAACCCTAGCTTCTTTGCGGGAGCGAGATGTGGGGAATGGATCGAGTGCGTTGCATCATTTTCTTTCCCGTGTGAGGATGGTTCCTGTGCGCGAGAGAGAGGGAGGGGACTAGGATGGACTCACCGATGTATGGATGGATGGGGATAGAGAGATGGATGGATGGATGGACGCCATGTCATCGATCCATGCCACAACCAATTCCACCAATCAGAATAAAGCGTATGCAATTGTATTTTTCCTATTTTTTGCTTCTACTTTTTCACATGATAAAATCCAAATATGATCTTTTGGAGTCGACAAGCTTGCATCTTGGAATTACAAACAATGTTGCCAAAGGGACTTTTCATTTTCTTTGCACGAAAAATTCATTTTACATTTTTCGAGTACCTAAAATGAGTTTTTTTGTGAAGGACCTACCATATATTTGTTGCAAAATTGGACCAAATCATTTTTATAACATACTAAGACATATTTAATATATAATTCATCAAAGGGTTGGGTGTCAAAAGCTTTGATCCACCTCTCATGAAAACGACAATTTTTCGTTGAATCAGCTGGAAGCGGGTCAAATTTGAGTTGCAGTTGCCTCATAGTATGCTCTTTATATTTCCCAAAAAAAATTAGGTACACAAGTATCTATTTAATCATAAAAACACAAAAAAAATTGCAAGATTCTACCACTAGGTAGGAATGGTCATACCCGCCGTTTCAACCGCTTTTTGAAATGGCCATAAAAAATAAAAAAAAATCAAAAAATTGGAAAACCTTCCCATTGTGTCATTGTATGTGACCAAGTTACTAGGAAAAATAACAAACTTGTAATACGGTAATTATTTTTAAAAAGTGTTCTAAAAAATGAGCTATCATGTGTGAAGATTCATGGCTTTCAAGCCAAATGATCAATCTTATGGCCACATTCATGTCATAGTTTGTTCAAAATATCTAATATTGTGCACAAGGGTGCATATTGGAATGGAAAACAATATTGCTTAAGGAAGTTTTCATTTTCCTTGTATGAAAAATTCATTTTCCATTTTTCAAGTGCCAAAATGAGTTTTTTTAAGGACCTACCATATATTTGTTGCCAAATTGAACCAAATCATTTTTCTAAAATATTATGCCATATTTAATGTACAACCCACCAAATGGTTGGATGTTAAAGGCTTTTATCGACCTCCCGTGAAAAAGATAAATTTTCGTTGAATCAGTTGGAAGTGGGTCAAATTTGAATTGCAGCTACATTATAGTTTCCTCTTTATTTTTCGAAAAAATCATTTCTAGGTACATAAGTATCTATTTAATCATAGAAACACCGAAATATTTCCAATATTCAACCACTAGGTAGGAACGATCATATCCGATGTTTTGAACGTATTTTGATATGGCCATGAAAAAATGAAAAAAATATCAAAAAAATGGAAAACCTTTGCACTGTGTCATCATATGTGACAAAGTTACCAGGAAAAATAACAAACTTGTAATACGATAATTATTTAAAAAAAGTGTTCTTACAAATGGGCTATCATGTGTGAATATTCATGGCTTTCAAGCCAAATGATCAATCTTATGGTCACATTCATGATATAGTTTGTTGAAATTATATAATATTATGCACAAGGGTGCATATCTAAATGGCAAACAATGTTGATTATGGAAGTTTTCATTTTCCTTATATGTAAAAAATATTTTCCATTTTTCAACTGCCCAAAATGAATTTTTGTATGAAGGACCTACCATATATTTGTTTCAAAATTGGACCAAATCATTTTTCTAAAATACTAGGCCATATTTAATGTAAAATTTAATAAATGGTTGGGTGTTAAAAGCTTTTATCCACCTCTCGTGAAAAACACAAATTTATGTCGATTCAGTTGGAAGCGGGTTAAATTTGAACTGCACCTGCATTATAGTTTGCTCTTTATTTTTCCCAAAAATAATTTATAGGTACATAAGTATCTATTTTATCAGAAATACATGGTGTGGTGGCTTGACGTCTAGGTTTGGATGGTGGTCGAGGGCCCCAACTCCAGAAAGCGTGAACTTGCATGCCAGCCGCATGGTCACCGCCTGACCGTTGTGTTGCCACGCGTTCTGGGTGGAACAAGCATGTCTGGTGGATTGCACAATCCCTCGGTAGGTGTTAGGAATAAGAATACAATTGAAGAATCTCACGAGGAGACTGAACTAAGCTCAAACATGAACTAACAGCCAAGTGTTTGATTAGCGGTGCGGGTAATGCACATAGACAATGGGCCTAAATTTTGGCCGAGGATGATCATATACTAAGGAGACTCTCTTGGCAAATTTTTAGCTCAAATGGATGAACCTAGGTGGCACTTGCTTTGCAAAGTAACACACTCTGTAGAAATGTGGATGTTGAAGCTGGGATCAAATAAATGAATGGATTGAGCTGAAATTTGGTGTATGGTGTTAATTTGGGCATATGAAGGCACTGTAAAAAAATTACACCATTTGGACATGCCAAAGTGACACTTCCTTCACAATGTGCCAATCTGAACAGAAAATGGTAATTGAAACTGCGCTCACATAGATGATTGGATTGAGCTGAAATTTGGAGGAGGATGATAATTTGAGCACATTAAGGCACTGTAAAAAAATTCATAAAATTTGGATAAACAAAATTGTACTTCCTTCACAATGCTCTCTACTGAACAGAATATTGGGAAAAATATTGAGGGAAATTGGTTGAATTAAATGAGCTACAATTTGGTGGAGTGAGGTTATATGGTCAGTTTCATTCCGCGGTAAATTTTCATCAACTATAAAGCAATATAAAATGTAGTTTCTTCACAAAATGGAAATATTACCAGAAACAATGATTGGATGATGAGCTCACATGGATTGTTAGATGGGGCTAAAATTTTGTCGAGAGCTATGTTTTGCGCACATAGAAGATGTGGAAAAAATTCAACTCATCAGGATATTCCTATCTAGTACTTCCTTCACAAAGCTGTTAGCAGAACACAAACTTTGGAAATTTGTTGAGAAAGATTTACTAGGCAAATGGTTACGAAAGTTTTCATGAGGCAATGATTTGTACATGCAAAAGTCCCAAAAAATATGAGGGTAATCAAAGAAATATAAATATTACTTCCTTCACAAAGTGCTATTCTAAACATAATAGGAAAATGAATATTGCTGAATTATTTTTAAACTATGGAAGGAAGGGTTTTCAGATATTTGAGGAATATATGATCCAAAGTATTTATGAGAATTTTTCGAGAATTTTTGGAATGACAGAATAGTAGGTTGCTTCACAAACTAGGATGAGGTGGGATATAATGGACCCACGAGTGACATGTCAACGTAGTTAGAACATGTTACGACATTTTTATAATCGTCGTAAAAGTTATGACGATCTCATCTTATGTGGTTACGACGTTTTTGACTCACATCGTCATAATTTATATGTAGATTTGGTCCCCTCAAACGGCTTATGACAATCTCGGATGAAATCGTTATAGATTTATGATGAATTCATCAACGACATCTTAAAGAACGTCATGTATGAGCATATTTCTTGTAGTGATAGTGACCTGCAGCAGAGGAATGTTCATTCATAAAGCAGGGAAGCTTAGTAGATTCATAGGAATGAGAGCATGCGTGGTAGTTTCATATATGCTAAAGGTTCATATTAACAGAGAGGGTCATTCTTACAAGGTGAATGCCCCATCACTGAGACACGGCCAGTGGTTGAGATCAAGGTTTAACAGTCTTGAAAAGGTGGGGGTCTCCAAAAGCAGAGTTCGTCTGATAGTTTTATGATGTGTGGACAAGGGGTCCAAAGGTGAAAACTCAAATAACCAGGAGCAAGGGTCCGAGAGGAGAATCTTGGGGCAACCATCTAAACCTTGATGTAGTAACAATTCACAAGTGTACAGAATTTCCAGTTGAATGAGTTTCCTTTCTACAAAGATTGAAGAAAATAAAGGAGACATACATTAGAGAATGTAAGAGAGAATAATTTGCGAACTAAGAACAACTCAAACTTTGAAACTTTAGTTAGGTAAGTAATAAGGTATAAAATCACATATTGCTTGTCACCCTAACAAAGCAGAATAAATTATGAAGAAAACAATGTCAAGTGCTCTTCTGTACACTTACTCATAATTATACCCGTTCATCCACCACAGGATGATGGATCCATATCCATAAGCGGTGGTGTAGTGATCTTTTGGTTCTGATCTCTGGAAGTTCTATAGGATATGAAACTTTGTGTTATCCACTGAATGTGTTAGCCACTAAAAAAAGTGGCGTTGGACATGAAAAGAAATACTTAAAATGAATTTAATTAAGTGATGTCCAGATTTATATTGTAGTGTAAAAAACAACAAAAGAACATCAATCGGTTAAGACCTTCCAGATCATATTATCCTTTTGCATTTTTCAAACCACCATCCTATAAGAAACAATCATCCATCCCAGGTTCAGTGTATAGATTGTCATGATTCTCACTTAGGAATTCCAGTCCGGTTAAAAAAACTAACCTATCCCATACAAAAAAATAGTGATGAAGTAGTCAGGAAAAGAAGGTAAATGGAAACTTAATTTCTTTCAAGTCCAACATAATTTAACCAACAATATCATGCTCATACAAAGTATCAAGAGCAATTGTTTTCTTCTAGTTACTTCTTAATTCGGTATTTTGGTCAATCTCAAAATGTAAGATAGCATGGGCTAAACCAATCAAACCAAGGAATAAAAAATAGGTGTGAGTCTGTTCCATTGAGAGGCTAGATCAAACATCATTACAGAAATAATCTGGAAACATCATATCAAAGCAATAAAATAGAAGTGCTTTAGTATTGACTTATATCCAAATTATAAATGGGTGAACACCTTAGCTTTGTATGAAATTTAGAGAGAAGGCATATATTAGATTCTAATCCTCCACAAATTATTGTCATAATCCATAAATTAAGACAAGCATCTATATAAAATGCTTACATAATTCGGTAGAGATCATCAGCGAGCACAGTATAAAACTCGCATATATCACAATTCAAAAGTGAGCGCAAGAGGCCACTTAGACTCGCACAAAACCCATATTATTCATAACTTAATGCATAGTCACTTGCTTTAGGCCCAATAATTAGATCTGCAACCTATGTTTTTCACTTCTAAGCAATTCATTGCAGCTTGACATGTATGGCCTGACTAAGACCTTCGTTTAATTCCAGATAATTAAAGTGTTTATCGGATTCTGCCGACTCTATAATCCCCGCAAATTACAATAATAAATAGATTCACGATAAGTTTCATTTTTGTAACACAATCAACTAGCAAACATTAAATCCTCTTTTGCAATATCTAGTATGAAATAACGAAGCATGTCTAGATGATCTAGTAAAATAATGAAGATGCAGCTAGTAGTATGTTGGCCGGAAAGAATTATATGTTTTATGGTAGCTAGAATCATAAAAAAGAAACATGGCTTATTGCCTCACCTATTTATCAATGCTATCACATCGAATCTGTACAGAACAAAAAATTACCTTCATGAGCCACCCTTGTAACCAATTAACACATGAGTTCAGCCATAATACCATCAATTAAAGAATACCATCAGCCATTGTAACACATATATTTTGTAGTGGGAGTAACTTAGGTAGTATCATGTACTTGGGACTAGCAAACATGTTGATGTGGCAAACAATTAAAGAAGAGAGAGGGTTAGAGTAACATAGATAAATGTCGTAACATGTTAAATGTTATGCTACTATGTGTCATGCATGTCAATAAATGAGGTCATCTATAATACTAGTTTATGATACTTTGCATTATGGAGGTAGTATCATACAATAGTATAATATACATGATGCTACTATGGCCCTATTTGGATCCATGTGTTAGAGTTAGAGTTGGTTAGACTGAACTGAAATAACCCCAAAACATACAAACAGGAGGGTTAGAGTTGGTTAGATTCATCTAACCCATCCAAAAGAACTAACCCACCCAAGAGTTGCTTACTTGGGCTAGAGTTAGGTGGGGCCTAGAAAAAGTTATTTTCCCCTCTTTCTCCACCATACCAAATCCTAGTTAAATGGGCCAAATGATTGGGAAAAGTGCATTTATTGTCAATCTAACCCTGCCATCCAAACACCTCTTTGGGTAGAGTTAGTTCAGGGTTAGTTTAGGGTTAGAATCTAATTCTAACCTCTAATCGAGTTAGAGTATCCAAACAGGGTCTATATGGTACTCCCCACTATGACCAGCCTTATGAAGAATTGAGTTGGTGGTGAATCACCCACCCCGTGAGACATGTTGGAACCGGAGTAAAAAATTCCAGCGCTGGATGGTCACCATTCTGTCAATGTAATAGCTAGCTGCCTCCACGATGTTGCATTAGAGGGGCGTTGCGGCTCCCATCCTTCCCATATACACCAACAACGATGGATGCCTGATACATCTCCGTCGTATCTACTTTTTCGAACTCTTTTGCCCTTGTTTTGGACTCTAATTTGCATGATTTGAATGGAACTAACCCGGACTAACGCTGTTTTCACTAGAATTGCCATGGTGTTGTTTTTTCTGGAATAAAAGTTCTCAAAATGTCCTGAAAGTTTACGGAGAATTTTTCTCAAATAAAAGAAAAATACATGCGCAAAGATCCACCGGAGGGGGCGTGCTAGTGGGCCACAATCCCCTCGGCCGCGACCACCCCCTAGGCCGCGCCGTGAGGGCTTGTGGGGCCCACGTGGCACCACCGACCCCAAACTCAGCTCTATATCTTCTGTCTCGCCCGGAAAAAAAATCAGAGAGAAGGATTCATCGCGTTTTACGATACGGAGGCGCCGCCACCTCCTGTTCTTCATCTGGAGAACATATATGGAGTAATCTCATCGTAGGCTTGCTGGACGGTGATGAGTTGGATGAGATGTATCATGTAATCGAGTTAGTTTTGACGGGGATTGATCCCTAGTATCCACTATGTTCTATATTGATGTTGCTACTACTTGGCTATGCTTAATGCTTGTCACTAGGGCCCGAGTGCCATAATTTCAGATCTGAACCTATTATGTTGTCGCCAATATATGTGTGTTTTAGATCCTATCTTGCAAGTTGTAGTCACCTACTATGTGTTATGACCCGGCAACCCCGAAGTGACAATAGCCGGAACCATCCCCGGAGATGACCATAGTATGAGGAGTTCATGTATTCACCAAGTGTTAATGCGTTGGTCCGGTTCTTCATTAAAAGGAGAACCTTAATATCCCGTAGTTTCCATTAGGACCACGCTGCCACGGGGGGGATGGACAATAGATGTCATGCAAGTTCTTTTCCCTAAGCACGTATGACTACATACGGAATACATGCCTACATTAGATTGACGAACGGGAGCTAGTTACTTATCCCTCCGTGTTATAGCTGTTACATGATGAATCACATCCGGCATACTCACCCATCACCGATCCACTGCCTACGAGTATTTTACTACTGGTCCTTGCTACATTACTTGGCTGCTACTGTTGTCGCTACTGCTGTTACTCTGCTATTACTTGCTGTTGTTGTCACTACTTCTGTTCCTTGCCATTGCTATCACTACTGTTGCTACTTTGCTGTTACTTGTTGCAAGACTTTTCTGGATCCGTTGCCTGGGAAGAATAGTTCCCCGTCCACGTGCTCTTTACTGGCGCCATTGATACGACAGTTAGGAATAGTCTGCCGTCAACAGATCTTTTTCTGACACCGTTGCTATCATACTACTTTGCTACTGATACTTTTCTTGCAGACACTAATCTTTGAGGTGTGGTTGAAATTGACAAACTCAGCTGCTAATACTTGAGAATATTCTTTCGCTTCCCTTTATGTCGAATCAATAAATTTGGGTTGAATACTCTACCCTCGAAAACTGTTGCGATCCCCTATACTTGTGGGTTATCAAGACCTTTTTCTGGCGCCGTTGCGGGGGAAGCACATCTATATTCTCTGAGTCACTTGGGATTGACGTCTGCTGGTCACTATGAGGAATCCGAAAGATCCAAGAACTAAAATCTTGCCTTCCACTACGAGGACAGGTAAGGAACTGCCATCTAGCTCTACACTTGATTCACCTTGAGTTATGAGTAAGTTTGCGACATCACCTCCTGCTAGAAATCTTGATATGTCGCCTGTGCTTGATGATGCTACTTCTGCTGCCCATGATGCTTATGATGATGCTATGCTTGATACTATGCTTGATACTATGCCTGATGATGATATGCTTGATATTAAGGCTGATACTGCTTTGCCACTAGGTGCATTCCTTGATGCACAAATTGCTAGAGTAGCTGCTAGACATGACGATACTTCTGAAACTGCTGATACTATTGAAGTAGAACATGATACTATGCCTGTTATGCCTGAGCGCTATATTATGGAGGGAGAGATAGCTGAGGATTTTCTTGTGTGTAAGGATAGCTATGATGTTGAGAAATTAATGCGCAAGTGGAAAGAAAAATCTCTAAACGCTAGGATGAAATACGACCCGAAGTTTGCTACTTCGCCTATCTTTGTGACCGATAAGGATTATGAATTCTCTGTCGACCCTGAGTTAATCACTCTAGTCGAATCTGATCCTTTTCACGGTTATGAGTCTGAAACGGTTGTAGCCCATCTTACCAAACTGCACGATATAGCCACCCTATTCACTAGTCAGGAAAAGATCCGCCACTACTATATCCTCAAGATGTTTCCTTTCTCGCTAAAGGATGGTGCTAAGACTTGGTTCACTTCTCTTACTCTTGGTTGTGTTTGTAGCCCCCAGGATATGGTCTACTACTTCTCTGAAAAATATTTCCCTGCCATAAGAAGCAAGCTGCCTTGCAGGAAATATACAACTTTGCTCAAGCTGAAGAAGAGAGTCTCCCACAAGCTTGGGGGAGGCTCATCCAGCTACTGAATGCTTTGCCTGATCACCCTCTTGAGAAGAATGAAATACTTGATATCTTCTATAATGGACTTACCGATGCTTCTAAAGACCACCTAGATAGTTGTGTTGGTTCTGTCTTTAGGGAACGAACCGTAGAACCAGCTTAGATTCTATTGAATAACATCTTGTGCAATGAGAATGCTTGGACTATACCCGAACCACCTCCTAAGCCAACTCCGAAGAAAAGAGGTATTCTATTCCTCAGTCCTGTAGATATGCAAGAAGCCAAGAAATCTATGCGAGAGAAAGGCATTAAATCTGAAGGTGTCAAAAATCTACCACCTATCGAAGAGATCCATGGTCTCGATAACCCGATATAGGTAGTAGAAGTAAATTCTCTGCGTATGTTTGATGAGAGTGATATTCCTTTTGATAAACCTGCTAGCTTATGCATGGATGAATTTGATAACTTCGTTGCCAAACAACAGAGTTTCAATGATTATGTTAGCAGACAATTGGAAGAAAATGCTCGTATGCTTAGTCATTTAAATGCTTGTGTGGACAGAAATGTCAATGATCTTAATCTTCTGAGTAAACATGCCTCTATGGTTACTACTCACGTATAACAAGTACTTAAAGCTCAGAATTACTTGCTCAATGAGTTGAATGACAATTCCGTCAGAGTCGTTACTAGAGGCGGTAGAATGACCCAGGAACCTTTGTCTCGTGAGGGTCATCCTAAGAGAATTGAACAATATTCTCAAGGAGTTAGCACTGATGCACCTAGTCATCCTAGAAAGAAGAAGAAAAAGATGATAGGAACCTGCACGCTAGCAACCCTGTTGATGCTACCCCTAAGAGTCCAAATGATGCCTCTGTCTCTGATGCTGAAACACAATCTGGTGATGAACATGAGCCTAATGATGATATCAATAGTGATGTTCACGAAGATGCCCAACCTAGCAATGATAAGGATGTGGAGATTCAACCTGTTGATCTTGATAACCCACAGCCTAAGACTAAGAGATACGATAAGAATGACTTCACTGCTAGGAAGCATGGTAAAGAAAGGGAACCATGGGTTCAGAAACCTATGCCCTTTCCTCCCAAACCATCCAAGAAAAAGGATGATGAGGATTTTGAGCGCTTCATTGAAATGATCACACCTGTCTTTCTGCAAATGCGTTTGACAGATATGCTCAAAATGTCTCTGTATGCCAAGTACATGAAAGATATTGTGACTAATAAGAGGAGGATACCTGAGGTTGATATTTCCACCATGCTTGCTAATTATAACTTCAAGGGTGGAACTCCTAAGAAACTAGGCGATCCCGGTGTGCCCACTATACCTTGCTCCATTAAAGGCAACTACGTTAGAACTGCGTTATGCGACCTTGGAGCCGGTGTTAGTGTTATGCCTCTCTCTCTTTATCGTAGACTTGAACTGGATAAGTTGACACCCACTGAAATCTCTCTGCAAATGGCCGACAAATCAACTGCTTTCCCTAAAGGCATTTGCGAGGATGTGTCTATTGTGGTTGCTAATGTCACTATCTTAACAGACTTTGTTATCTTGGATATTCCCGAGGACGATGCCATGGCTATTATCCTTGGAAGACACTTTTTAAATAGTGTAGGGGCTATTATAGATTGCAACAAAGGCAATGTCACTTTCCATGTCAACGGTAATGAGCATACGGTGCACTTTCCGAAGAAACAATATGGAGTACATTGCATCAATGCCATCGAAAAAACTTCATCGATTCTTATTGGGAGCTTTGAATGCCCTATTCCTCGTGTCAAGATGAAGTATGATTTGCTTGTTGGGGAGATACACATCCCCATTGAGGTGACCTAGTGACTATTCGAAAATTCTCCGTTCTCTTTTGCGATTCAAAAAGGTTTCTCGAAGAGGCTTGATCAACCTAATTGACGGATTTCTTTTGATGACCATGAGATGGATGAATCGAGAAGTCACAAACCTCTCTTCCAAGTTTTCACCTTCGGTTGCTTAGAAGAAAAATGATAGATTTAGTTTAGTTTTCCCTGTTTACTATTTTAGCGTCCGGTAGAAAAGTACCCCGAAAATAAAAGTTCTCCGAACGTCCCGAAAATCAAGTATGATTTTTTCTGGAATATTTGAAAAATTCTGAGACAAAGAGCTTGTTTGGGGCCCGCACCAGTGGGACACAAGCCCTTGGGGCGCGGGCACCCCCTGGCCACGCCACCCAGGCTTGTGGGGCCCACAGGCACCCTCTCCACTCATTCTTGCTCTCATATGGTTCTCCTACCTCCAGAAAAAATCGTTTCGCAGCTCAAACACGTGTTCTTGCTCCTCTTGCTGGGATTTTTGATCTCTTTGCTCAAATCACCATTCTCCGAACTGTTTTGGGGAAATTACTCCTTCGTAAGTGACTCCTCCATTGGTCCAATTAGTTTTTGCTCTAGTGCCTTATACTCCGCGTATTTTTGCTGCCTTGGTGACCATGTTCTTGAGCTTTGCATGCTGATTTTAGCTGGTCCCAAGTAGTTTTGATGCGTAATATGGCCTCTAGGCATTTGTGGGAGTATTTGCTACTAGTTTAGCTGAGCATTGTTCATTTTTCCTTTGGGTCACTGAAATTTTTAGAAAAGGAAGATGTTCAAGAGAAACTATCATGGTGGTTCCTCAAGCAAGAGAGGTCCCCGTCTTGCGATTCGGGAGCCTGATCCTTACCAACCAAGGGACGCGCAGGTACAACCATGTGTGTGGGGACCCCGACTAGCAAGTCGAGTTCGCCGTGCCCAGTGACCCCAAGGATCAATGTTCACTTAACACAGATACTGAATGATAGAGTCTTACATCCAAGTACCAATTATTACATCAACTGACCAGAAGGCCGGGTTTAAGAGCAAGGCCTGAAGCCAAATAAAAAGGGATACATCGAGTAGCGGAAACACGTAAGGGCTAAGCGGTGCCCATGCCATCAAGCCTACACCGACAGGCATTCCGACTTGGAAGCGTCCTAGATCGCAGGTCCGTCTTCAACGGCGTACTCACCGCCAAACTCCGGTCCTTCCATGTCTGGTCAATAACATAACCAGTGGCAAGCCAATGAGTACTTTGAATGTACTCGCAAACAGCCCATGACATGAATGGTAATGAATGATAGCTACATGCATCTTTAGTGTAATTCATCTGGGTGGAATGATCATGATCATGCATCAAGCTAAAGAATTACTTTGAAGAACAGGTTACAGATACCAACATATCTGCTAAGGGTTGAACCATCCGAGTTCACCCTATATGCCAAGTCATCGGACTTGTCATCTCCTCAATGTATTAACTAAGGGTTTAAACCATCCAGGCTTACCCTATATGTCAAGTCACCGAACTTGATCATATTACCGTGATTAGCATGATTACAGAGAACACCTTTTTAACACCACACACACACACACACTTGGTTTATGCGGAAACTCAGGACGTAGTTTAAGCAGCACCACCCAACTGTCCTTGACCGTGGACACGGCTATTCGAATAGTTTATACTCTGCAGAGGTAGTACGCTGGACCCATGAGAAACGGAATACTTCTGTGTCATCCACGACTTGCGGTATATCACATATACCCGAGGTAAGTATCCGATCATCATCTTTCCCCTGATGATACTAGACAAAGAGATCCACTCGATTGGTACCCAGTCCACATGTTGTACGTCTTACGAGCACCGACTCTGGACTGTAACAACCATGCAGGGACCAACGGTGTGCCTGGAACTCATAATAATGGCATAGTCGTCCTACCTGGCACGACCCCATCACGAGAGTGACACCGATCACTCCCGCCACTAGTAATGTGGCTCTTTGCTAGCACCGACCAGAGTAATCAACAAAGCCCCGTCCCATAAAGGGGTATCGTGGTCGTACTGGGTAAGGTTGGGATGGTCGACACATCATAAATCTAATCCACTTCTGAAACCATACTCACACCAAAATCACTGGTGCATCACTTCACCAAAAGTGGTCACCAATTCATCATCACCCTCGGGCATTAGTGGCACCCGACGGGGTTTTCATAAATTCTTTATTAAACTCATCATCATGCTCATGATAAAGTGCTCTTATTAAAGTTACTAGTCAACATGATATGCCTTAACATTACTTGTCAACATGATAATATCATGACCTTCACGGGGTCAAGCTCAATGCAATGATTCTACTCTACTAGTCAACATGACAGTAGCATGATCCTCGTAGATGGTAGGATCAAGCTCATCATGTTTGTGCTCCGAGGAGCCATGAGAACATCACTACTATAAATGCAAGTGCTTCGAAGAAGCCTTCGGTACCATCACATCGGTGATGAACCGGCATCGTGATTACATGCAATGGAAATACTTGCTATTCTAGCATGCATCATTTTATTTACTTAAGTCATGGCAAAAGGGCATGCTTGCCTTGGTCAGCTAGGTATCCGGGGTCTTCGAGATCTTCCGCTCTGGATCCTCCGTCACTCGGTAACTCTACCGTCGAGAAAGGAATAAATAAATACTAAAACAGATTACAAGGTGCTTTTAAAAATGTTGCAAGGCTTGAATAAATTCAGGATATTATTTTGGAAAATGTTTCCTATTATTTTATTAGCTAATCATATTTATTAAAAAGCAAACAGAAGCAAACAAGTGCTTTTTAATACCATTTTATTATATCAAAATAGTTTCTGTTATTGATAAATGTCAACCATAACAGAATCAAATACTACTCATTTAAAAAAAAATACTGGTGGAAGAATTATATTTTTCTACTGGCTAAATCTTTTTATAAAAATCATTTAGTTTGCTGGAACAAAACAAAAGAAAAAGGGCCAGGGAACCAAATCCAGCCGGCCCAGCCAGCAGGCCTGGCCACGAGGCGCACGCGGGCCAGGTTCAAACCTGACCCGCAGGCCCTTGGGGTCAGCGTCAGCGGCTGCGCGCGCTGGCTGCCCCAGGACACCGACAGGTGGGCTCCACCTGTCGGGTCCTTCTCCTACCTCCGGCCAGAGAGGTGGAGATGGACGCCGGCGAGGCTGCCGTTGTCCTCGGGCCTAGCTAGGAACGGGAACGGGTCCCTCGTGCCTCCGCCTACCTGCTCGTGGTCGGGACGTCACCGGAGGTGGTCTGGGTCGCCGGCGACGAGGTGCTCAGGGCGGAAGAGTTTCGGGTTCGAGTTGAACTAGGGGCTAGAGGTATGGATTCACTCGGGAGAGTTAGGGGAAACGTTCCTGGTGTCGAGGGGAGCGTAATGAGAGGTCGGGCAGCGCAGGAGCCGACGTGTAGCCGGAGATCGACCGGAGCTCCGAGGCGGAGGGGCCTTGGTCGATCTCGAGCACCGGGGCTCTGCGAGCTCGATTGGGCGGCTAGGGGGGGGTCTACTGGTGGTGCTGAAGCTGCTTGGAGGGTGCTGGAGTGCCGGGGGGGGTCTATTTATAGGCCAACGACGGTGACCCGACTCGGGCACGCCGGTGGCTCACCGGGGCACGCGTGCAAGCACAGTGAGGTGCTGGCCGCGAAACCACGGGTTCAGGACGTGGTTTAGGGCTTCCTGGTGCAACGGCCGCAGAGGGAAAGGGAGTGGGGACGAGTTGCAGCGACCGTGCATGCTCGGCCGCGTCGCCTGAGCTCTTGCGCAAGGGGGAGAGGGTCCGTGGGGTAGCTTTGCACTAAGGGGCTGTCGGGGAAGTGTTTGGACACTACTGGGGAGGCTGGGACCGGTCGGAGCGTCGGCCCCCTTGCGGGTGGCTCTCTGCAGCGCGCCCAGAGCGCAGTTTTGGGCATGCCACGGCATGCTGGCTCGCTCTGGGGTACTTGGGACGTGTCCACCATGTCCTGAGGGTTGCTGGGAGTGTGCCTAGCTGCTGTGGTTTAGTGGGAGCTCGAGCTGGTCAAGGGAGCAAGGATCACTGGTGTAGCCAGCACTGGCCTGCAGCTTAGAATGGAATCCTTGTCTCTTGTGCTTGGAATTGGGGAGGGGCTGGTTGACTGGGTGCTCAGGGTGTTATGGTGCTGTAACCCACCAAGTTTGGAGCCTTGACACTAGGTAAAACAGTGGCTAGGAAGGTTTTTACC
The DNA here is from genome assembly GCF_904849725.1 of Hordeum vulgare subsp. vulgare. Classification (NCBI taxonomy): domain Eukaryota; kingdom Viridiplantae; phylum Streptophyta; class Magnoliopsida; order Poales; family Poaceae; genus Hordeum; species Hordeum vulgare. Next base: position 224,455,030 of record NC_058519.1, read on the forward strand.
TTCCTGTCAGTAGGTGTTCGACAGTGACTTGGGGTGCTTCCACCCCACCAGTGTAGATGAAACTTAAGAGGTTTGTACTAGGGGTAAAACATGGGGTTCTACCAAATATGAGCTCTATTGGACAAGTTTGGCTTTGCAAACTTGAAAAAGTCTCAAAGTGACCAGTACTGTCCCTTACAAAGGAAGTGTGGTCAAACAGAGTCTCACAAATCCCATTTTTTGTGTGGGGTCCTAATTTGGGGTGTTAAACACCTCTGCAAAATTTCAGCTCTATTGGAGAAACTATGCAATGTAGAGTTGTCCCAACTCTACTCTGGACAGAGAGGGTTTTGGGCTCTCTAAGTGCACATACCCACCTTGGATCAAGGTGAGATTTTAGGTGAGCACCTAATATGGTTTGGGAGGGCTCCTGCAATTTTATGGGAATTTATTGAGATACTTTCCTTTGGAAATATCTCAAAAGGCTAAAACAGACAGAAATGGTTTTCAGGGTTTTACTCAAATAATATTAATATAAAATAGGGTTGAAAATCTTATGTATGGAAAATATATGTCCTTCTGAGCTTCCATGAATTTTCTCAGAATTTTCTAAGGCAGGAAGGAAATTTTCCTTGTGGAAATATCATTACTGGCCTTAGAAATAGACATAGATATAAAATAGAAAAATAATATTTTAAATCACCAAATAGTGTTTTTATTGAATGAAGATGATAATAGGATCAGATCACCGACTTTAGTTGGAAGTGACACTTGGCTTCATGAGCTAACAGTGTATCCCAACATGATGAAGATGATCTTGATGCAATAGAAAAGAAAATGGTTTTTGGTGAGAGCAAAATAATAAGTTCATCATGGGTTTGAGTCACCACACAAGCAAGCATACACTCAAACAAGGGTTGACATTGCACTCAACATTAATTGAAAAAATTTTAACAAGCTCTGATTTTTGCAACACAGAAAACTGGGAATGAAAAACAGGGTGTGACAATGTGAATGGCCTTCTGATGAATTTATGATTAAGGCAGGTTTCAAAGATGAGTTTGATGCACTTGTTCAAAATGTCGGACTCGAAGAATTCATCTCCGATAAATGTGAACAGTATGTTGCTCTCACTGCCTCTTTTGTTCGTAGATTCAAATTTTCAGCTGGCCGTGAGACATCGGTACTGTTTGATCTCTATGATAAATCGTATACCATGGATTTAGAGGATTTCAATAGAATTTGCAAAATACCTATTTGGGGTAGCCTCAATGATCCTCCTAAATCTTCGGTTAGAGATTTTTGCTCTGGTATTACTGTTGGAGAAACTAGAGACAGTACGCAAGCTACCATGGGGAGTATTCATTTTCCTGTCTTGCATTACTTTGCCCTCTTCATGGGCAGATGCATTAATGGCAAGATTGAGCATTGTCACCTCTGCTCACCCGACCTTGGTATCCTTAAGAGCGCAGTGACGGGTGAAAAAAGCTTCAACATGGGAGCTATAATAGCAAGGAGGCCGAATAAAAATGCTAATGAAGGGGATTTCTTTGGTGGGATCTATGCCACTCGCATAGCAAATTTTCTTGGAGTACCCATCCGTAAAGGAGATCCCCCGCTCCATACAGCTTTCCTTGACCGCGTCGCTTTGACACGCTACCAGTTCCTTGAGAGGGATGACGAATCCCTCCTATACCGTTTGATATTTAACCGGCAGCCTGTTTTCCATATTACCCTTCCTTCTCCTGCCTTCTTTGACTTTCAGGTAAAACGGAGATATTACATAACTAGAGGAGAGGCAGAGGAGTATGAGAGGGAGGCAAAGGCTGCTCATCTCCGTGAGGCAGCTATTAATGAAGTGGCTGCAGCGCTCCCGTATAACCCCCATTATGATATTGGGTTTCGCCAGGACCATCCTTGGGAGTAGACCAACTTAGGCCAAAAGCCTAAGCTTGGGGGAGTACGTGTTTCTCACCGACTTTACATTCTTGCTTATGCTTTCACTTTGTTAGCCGGTGTTCACACTTTGCCACCGTATCATCCATGTTAGTTTATCTTCTTTTTCTTGTTTTCTTTTCGTGTGTCTGTCTAGTTTGCGAAAACCCAAATAGATTTTCTTTTGTTCTTTTGCTTGTTGGGAGCTTTCCCGTGTAGATAGTTTTCTTTTTCTTTGGGTCAAGGTAGAAGATATTGGTTACAATGTTTAGTGGCTCTTGCATGTATACCTATTTAGCTTTCAAAGAGCCATATTACTTTGTCTTCTCCTTTGTGTTTGCCTGCAGATTCCAGCTTTAGTCCAATGCACGAGCATGCTTATTATTGTTCACATCATTTGGTCGTGCAAGTGAAAGGCAATAATGACGATATATGATGAAGTGACTGAGCCTGGAAAAGCTGGTATGAACTCGATCTATTTTGTTTTTGTAAATATGACTAGCTCATCATGCGTGATTCAGCTTTGTTGTGAGAGAAACATGTTTGCAATGACAACTTAGAGATAATAGTTGCTTATGCCATGCTTACTTAGCTAGGAGCTTATAATGGTTTGTCTTGGATGCCCACATCACTACTAGGAAAAGGGCTATAGATGATATAGACACTAATGGCGCACCAGACAAGTAGTGCGCCACTACTATATAGCAGTGGCGCATCATGTGCAGGTGTGTCATTAGTGTGATGGACACTAATGAGGCACCACACACTCGGTGCGCCACTACTTTTTTTTTGCAAAAGTACTAATGGCGCACCGGGGCATAATGCGCCATTACTAGTTTAACTAGTAATTGTGCACCACTCACCTAGTGCGCCACTACTATAATTTTTTTTTGCAAAACTACTAATGGCGCACCACCAGCTCGTGCGCCATTAGTAACCAGGATTACTAATGGCGCATTTGTAGGTGGTGCGCCACAACTATTTTTTTTACAAAACTACTAACGGCGCACCACCAGCTGGTGCCCCATTAGTAACCCTGATTACTAATGGCGCATTTGTAGGTGATGCGTCACTACTATAATTTTTTTTTACAAAACTACTAATAACGTAACACCAGCTCATGCGCCATTAGTAACTAGTAACCAGGTTATTAATGGCGCACCTCTCTGAGGTGCGCCATTGCTATAATTCAGATCCTCGTCCTCCTTCCTACCAATCCAACCCACGGCCAAATCCAGCCCCAATCCCCCTCCCCCTTCCCTGACGCCGCCGCCCCCTCCTCGCCGCGAGATCGGTCGCTCCCCCCTGCCGCCTCCGCCCCGTCCGCGATGGAGAGATGCACGCAGCCCCGCTCCCTCCCCTTCGGTTTCTTCTCTCCTCGCGCTGCCAGTACAGACGAGGAGGAGGAGGCGGAGGAGGGGGGAGGTCCGCCGTTCGCCATTCACCGTCCGTCCAAACCCCTGCCCGCCGGAGGGATCTCCCGTCCCACGCCCGCCGACCGACCCATGCTCAATCTCAATCTGGTCCGCCGCTGCAGCTCGGAGCAAGGTGCAGGCTTTCCTGGAGACCGAGTGCTCCGGTGACCTCGAGGCCCTCCAGAGAGGCCCCCCCGCTCCCGCCCCTTTGCTCACCTGCTTGGCTTCGTCGCTGTTGCTGCTGGTGTTGGTTGGAGAGTTTGGGTCCGCGCTCGATGAGGAGGGGAAGGGCGCGGCCGCGGTGGCCGCCGGCGTGCGGGACACCAACAAGCACACCGCGCTGCACTTCGCCGCACGGGAGGGGCGCACCGAGGTCTGCCAGTTCCTCGTCGAGCAGCTCCGCCTCCCCGTCGACCCCAAGGACGATTGGTAATGGTTCCCTCAGTCCCTATCCCCATGCCATGACGCTGTTCTCCGTTGAGTTCTCTGCAAATTCTCCACTCGTGCTTTCAGTTTGAGGTACTTGTGCTTACCGTTGAGGTACTCCGCTTTCTTTTCATCAGGCTGTTGTCGTCGGTAGAGCCCTGCGGATATTGCATAGCATCTTACAGAACTTGCTCACTCATGTAACCAGGTCTAACCAAAGGTATACCTTACTTCATTGAACACATTTTTTGTTGCCAGGATTCCCAGGATAGCTGTTGTGTAGTTAGCAATTTGTCTGCATCTTTCGAAGGCTAAACAAATGTTAAAAGAAAGTACTCCCTTCATCCCAAAATAAGTGTCGCTGATTTAGTACTGAACTTGTAATTATTTTGGGTCGGAGGGAGCAGTAATTAGGAAATGGGAAATGCAGAACAGACATTTTTACCATATTCAGTATCAGTGTTATCTTTCTCTAATGATCCATTGGCCTTCTCTTTGCTTTTGTGTGAGGGGCAAGGATGCCTTTTGATTTGTCAAATGGTCAATCTGGATAATGTTAACCAGTAACCATAGTAAGTTAGTAAAACATTAACAACTATCAAAAGAAGGCTTCAAAATGACACAAATCACAGCTGAGCAGCAAAAGAAAAGCCAAAACAGAAACAAAAACACCTAGGCTTACCTAAAGTAGACAGCAAAAACGAAGAAAATAAAAATTCTAAGGACTGAACTACAGCTATAGAGCTACAGCTATGGCCTAGGCTTAAGAGACAGTGAGACACCAGGGGGTATCGTGAGCAAGGGTGCCCTTCTCAGTATCTTTGGGTCTGCCAATTCCCATGGCCCTGCTTCCACCCAAATGGAGCCAACCTGCTCCTGGTAGCATGGCAATACTCTGTTGAGTAGGCAGGAATAGTGCAGTTGGTAGAGGCTAGGGTTCTACCAGGTCTCGGACGTAGGTTGTAGGGGTGGAAGTGCGGACTGCGAGGTTGGGGACGCCGGCGCCGGCGGGGGGGCGCCGTCGCGGCGTGAGAGAGAGAGAGAGAGAGGCGGCTAGGGTTTGGGGCTCTCGTCTCCTGAGGGAGACGACAACAGAATATACTGTTTATTGTCTGATTAATATCGAAGGGGTACATGTGTTTATAAAGGAGGACAGCCTCAACTAAACCCTAGATAACTTGGACTCTAACTTGGACTCTAATATAACTTGGACTCTAATATAACTTGGACTTCTAAGATAGGTAAGATAACTTGGGCTAAGCCCGTAATTAACCCTGCCCATTGGGCCTCCTCCGTTGGTACGTTGTACCGGTCATAACATCTCTCCCCGCCTTCTCAAACAGCTCGTCCTCGAGCTGAACATCTGGAAACTGTTGGCGAAAATCGTCGAGCTTCTCCCAAGTCGCTTCCTCCTCTGCAGGCCGGTCCATTGTACCAAGACATGCCAGACGCCGCGACGCTGCTGCACCTGTAGCACCTTCGCCACCTGTGCGGAAGTTGGAAGGAGGAGGCCATCCGAAGTAGGAGGAAGAGCCGGTGTCGCTGCAGGAGGGTCCCCGCGGTAGGCCTTCAGTAAGCCGACATGGAAGACGTCGTGGAGGCGAGAACCAGCTGGCAGCTCCAAGCGGTATGCGAGTGTGCCGACACGCTCCAGCACACGAAAGGGACCGGCGTAGCGAGGTCCCAATTTGCGCTTGGAGCACGGGTCCAGAGACTGCGTGGTCCTGTGGAGGAGGCGCAGCCACACCCAATCGCCCACCGCGAACTCCGCCTCGCGATGATGAGCATCGTAGTACTTCCGAGCCAGCTGCTGTGCTTGGAGAAGACGCTGGCGTGCCTCAGCCAGAATGTCATCGCGGGTGCGGAGTAAGTCGCCCGCCGTCTCGGACCGAGCCGTCCCAGGCTCGTAAGGGAGCATCGCCGGAGGTGGGAGCCCGTAGACCACCTCGAAAGGCGTGGTGCGCAGGGCGGAGTGATAGGAGGTGTTGTAGCAGTACTCCGCCCACGCCAACCAGTCCACCCAAGCTCGTGGACGATCACCAGTAACACAGCGCAGGTACATGGCGATCACCTTGTGGACCACCTCGGATTGGCCGTCTGTCTGAGGGTGGAACGCCGTCCTCATGCGGAGCTTCACGCCCGCCAGTCGAAAGAGATCCCGCCAGACATGTCCCGTGAACACGGGATCACGATCGCTGACGATGGACGACGGAAAACCGTGGAGGCGGACGATGCCGTCGAAGAAGGCCCGCGCCACGGAGGCGGTTGTATATGGATGACCCAGGGCGATGAAGTGCGTGTACTTGGAGAAGCGGTCAACCACCGTGAGGATGACGGACTTGCCGCCCACCTTGGGAAGGCCCTCGATGAAGTCCATGGAAATATCCGTCCACACTTGGGAGGGTACGTCCAGCGGCTGCAGTAGACCCGCGGGTCGTAGTGTCTCCGTCTTGTTCCGCTGGCACGTCACGCACGACCGCACCCAGTCGCGGACCATCGCGCCATCACCGGGGATGTAAAAATCAGCACGGAGACGATGGAGAGTCTTCTGCACGCCCTCGTGCCCTGCAGAGTGCGCCAAGGTCAGGACCTGTTGGCGCAGGTCGCCATGGTCGGGCACGAAGATGCGGCGGCCATGTAGGAGTAGCCCCTCGTCCAAGCGCCAGGGCGCGTCCAGCTCGCCGGCGTCAAGGCGCTGGCGCAGGCCCTGGGCGTCCACGGCCGTCGAAGTTGCCCGACGAATGTCGTTGATGAAGGCGAAAGATGGTCCGGAGCGAATGCACATGATAGTGCCAGCCATGGCGACGTCGTCCGCGACATCCTCAGTGTCGCGGCGGGACAAGGCATCGGCGACCGTGTTGAGACGGCCGGGGCGGTACTCAATGGTGAAGTCGAAGCCAAAGAGCTTGCTGATCCACTGGTGTTGCGGAACTGTGGAGAGGCGCTGGTCCAGTAAGAACTTGAGGTTGTAGTGGTCCGTGCGCACACGGAATGACCGGCCCCAAAGGTAAGGCCGCCAGTGGCGTACCGCCTGAACCAGCCTAATAAGCTCGCGCTCGTAGGCCGCGAGCTTGTGATGGCGAGCGGCGAAGGGGCGGCTGAAGAAGGCGAGCGGTCCCTCTCCCTGGTGAAGGACGGCGCCGAAGCCGATGCCAGAGGCGTCGCAGTCCACGATGAAGGGCATATCAAAGTCCGGCATCTGGAGGACGGGTCCTGTCGTGAGCGCCCGCTGGAGAGCCTCGAATGCCGTAGTCGCCTCCTCGTCCCAGGAGAAGGCGTCGCGTCGAAGGAGACGCGTCAGTGGCGCGGCGATGAGGCCGAAGTCCCGGATGTACTTCCGGTAGTAGCCGGCGAGGCCCAAGAAGCCGCGGAGCGCCCGCGGTGACCGCGGGATCGGCCACGCGGCGACGGTGGCGACCTTGTCCGCGTCCATCGCTACCCCATCCGCCGAGATGACGTGTCCCAGGTACGCGACGGAGGTCGTGCCGAACGAGCACTTTGAGCGCTTGAGGTGAAGACGATGCGCTCGAAGCTCGTTGAAGATGATGGCCACATGTTGTAGATGCTCCGCCCAAGATGCACTGTAGATGAGAATGTCATCAAAGAAAACAAGCACAAAGTGGCGCAAGTATGGGCTGAGCACGTCGTTCATCAGGGGCTGGAAGGTCGCCGGCGCGTTGGAGAGGCCGAACGGCATCACCAGGAACTCGAAGTAGCCATGGTGAGTGCGGAACGCCGTCTTCTCGATGTCGTCAGGGTGCATGCGCACCTGATGGTAGCCCGAGCGAAGGTCGAGCTTGGTGAAGAAGCGCGCTCCGTGTAGCTCGTCCAAGAGCTCATCCACGACGGGGATGGGGAACTTGTCCTTGGACGTCAGGGCGTGGAGGGCGCGGTAGTCGATGCAGAAGCGCCATGTGCCGTCGGACTTGCGCACAAGGAGCACCGGGGCGGAGAACGGCGATGTCGAAATCCGGATGATGCCCTGCGCGAGCATGACTGCCACCTGACGCTCGAGCTCGTCTTTCTGCAGTTGAGGTACCGGTACGGACGCACGGCTACAGGTGCCGTGTCCGGCAGCAGGTGGATGCGGTGGTCACAGGGCCGCACGGGAGGGAGGCCCTGTGGCTCGTCGAAGATGTCGTTGTGCTGCTGCAGGAGGTCGGCCAGGAGGGGATGCGCCTCGTCCAGTGAGGACGCCATCAACTGGAGCTGTGGAGTCACGGCGCCGGAGCCGCCGATGCCTGTCCACTGAACGCGACGGCCACCCTCGCGCCAGAAGATGAGGGACAGCACATCGAGGTCCCAAAGGATGGGGCCGAGAGTGGACAGGAAGTCGATGCCGAGGATGAAGTCGTAGCAGCCCAGGTCGATGCCGACGCAGTCGATGGAGAACGGCTCGTCGCCGATGAGGACGGGAACCTGCCGCGCCACCCCCGGCAAGCAAGGCGGTCCCCGTTGGCGACGGTGACGCTGAACTTCTCCGAGCCTGTCGGTTGGAGTGCGAGGCGGCGCATGGCGTCCCCGGACAGGAAGTTGTGCGTCGAATCCGTGTCCACGAGCGCGGTTAGACGCTCCCCGTTGATCGTCACCGGAAGCAGCATCGTCTTTGCCGTCTTGATGCCAGCCATGGCATGAAGGGAGACGACGAAGGCGGTCGCGTCGACCGGCCCGTAGGTCGTGACGCCGGCCTCGGAGAGTGTGGTGGCGTCGAGCTCCGCGGTGAGGGTCTCCACCTCCGCGTCGTCGAATGTCTCCCAGTAGAACAGGCGGGCGCACGTATGACCCGACGCATACGGCTCGTCGCAGTGGAAGCACAGGCCCTTGCGGTGCCGCTCGAGCTGCTCGGCCGACGTCAAGCGTCGGAAGGTGCATGTCGGCGCGGGGGCAGCCGCCGTAGCGGCCGGCAGGGCGGGGCGTGTCGGGGTGGCGGCCGCCGGGGCGGGGCGGGGCGGGTCGGGGAACGCGTGCCGCGGCCCGGGAACACCTGCTGCAGGGCGTTGGCGCGCTGCTCGTACGCGCGTGCGTAATACATGGCCGTCTGCAGGTCCTGGGGGTCGCGCATCTCGACGTCGATGCGGATGTGGTCGGGAAGGCCGCCGACGAAGAGTTCGGCGCGTTGGCGAGCCGTGACGTCAGGCGCATGGCAGGCCAACGTCTGGAAGCGGTCGGCGAAGTCCTGCACCGAGGTGGTGAAGGGAAGGCGACCGAGCTCGGCCAAGCGGCTCCCATGTATGGGGGGGCCAAACCGGAGGAGACACAAGTCGCGAAAGCGCTCCCATGAAGGCATCCCGCCCTCGTCCTGCTCGAGGGCGTAGTACCAAGTCTGGGCGGCGCCACGGAGGTGGTAGGAGGCGATCCACGTGCAGTCGGACGCCATGGTCCGCTGCCCCCTGAAAAACTGGTCGCACTGATTGAGCCAGTTCAGGGGGTCGACGGTGTCGTCGCAGGTGGCGAACTCCAGCTTGGTGAAGCGGGGTGGCTGCTGCACGTGTGGCGAGGCCGCGGAGGTGCCCTCGTGACGGCCCAGCGCGGCGGAAGGAGAGTGTTGCGGCACCACGGAGCTCCCGGCGTACGGATCAGTGTACCCGCCGAACCCCCCAAAGGTGGGGGCGGGTGGCTGCAACACCGTCGGCTGTAGTGGCGCCGTCGTGTAGGTCGGCGTGTCCATCCACGTCGGTAGAGGGGACGGCGACGGCGGCCACCGGACCTGGGTGATCGGCAGGCCCTGGGGCACGACAGTCGCCGGGGGCGGTGGCGCGAAGGGCGCCGCCGGCGGAGGCGGTGATGGCGGGGTTGCGTACGGAGCCTGGAGGAGAGTCTGGAGGTTCGAGACCACCACGTTGAGGTCGCGGATCGCCGAGGACATCTCCGCCGGGGAGAGGACGGGGGCGGGTTCGGCCGCCAGGGCCACGGGACCGGAGGTGGCCGGCGGCGTTGAGTGGTGCGGCGGCGGCGGCTGCTGTGAGGTGGCGGGGAAGGCGGTGGTGGCGGCGGCGGTGGTGATGGGAAGGTCCGACAAACTCATCGAACCCAAGCTACCTGATACCAAATTGGTAGAGGCTAGGGTTCTACCAGGTCTCAGACGTAGGTTGTAGGGGTGGAAGTGCGGGCTGCGAGGTTGGGGGCGCCGGCGGCGGGGCGCCGTCGCGGCGTGAGAGAGAGAGAGAGAGAGAGAGGCGGCTAGGGTTTGGGGCTCTCGTCTCCTGAGGGAGACGACAACAGAATATACTGTTTATTGTCTGATTAATATCGAAGGGGTACATGTGTTTATAAAAGAGGACAGCCTCCACTAAACCCTAGATAACTTGGACTCTAACTTGGACTCTAATATAACTTGGACTCTAATATAACTTGGACTTCTAAGATAGGTAAGATAACTTGGGCTAAGCCCGTAATTAACCCTGCCATTGGGCCTTCTCCGTTGGTACGTTGTACCGGTCATAACAGCAGTCTCCAGGACCTTCAAATCGTGAAGACGTTGAGTGGTCAAGCACCTTCAGCTTGTCATTGCCAACTCACTCTGCCACACTCAGAACCACTAAAAAAACTGATCACCGCAGTGGGCTGAGGGTCATGCCCGGAAGTCCATGCTGGGGGAAAGTGCACAGCAGGTGCAAGATTGTTTGTCCTTCCTGGCCGCAAAGGACACGCCTCAGGATGATCCAGCCAAAATAAATTGGTGATCATTGTCAGGGTTGAGGATAACACCATCAATGGCCTCCAATGGATGAAGGAATTCCATTTCCTTGCACATTCAATCCTTAGGTGCCGTTGTTTTGAATGGAATCAGAAGAACAAACCATATACCACATGCCTCCCCACTTGCTGAACCACTAATGCTGTAGGAAAATATCTGCTGTGGTCTGCCTTTCCATTGAAGACTGTGGAAACTAGATTAGAAAAATCTCCAAAAAAATTCATTATGTTGGGGAGGTGACATTTTCCAAACATGTAAAAATTCAAAAACACATTCCAGGCCTCTAGCGCATTTGGGAACCACTCCCTCCCTTCCAGTTTAAAGGGCCCAATTCAAAAATCTCCCTAACCAAGGTAGTTGGTGAGTGGTGGAATAATTTTTTCAGTCCGTGTAAGTACTCAATTGGTGTGCTCATTTTCCTCAAAAAATTGTGTTTATTACCGATGCATTAATTGCAATGGATGCATCCGTGACCACTGAATGTCCAAGAACTTTTCATGCATTGGTAAATTTTCTCTTAATCTTTGAATGCAGCGATTTAATGCACCTCGAAATCTGGATAGGTGATAGGGAGCAATAAAAATGGGACTTACAAAACGGAGAACAGAAAAATCGAGATAGGCTCTCTAAGCCGGAATGAAGATAGTATGAAAAGGAGAAACAGAGAAACAAGTAATAGTCAATAGTAAAAGGAACGCTATTCAATGTGACTTACTTTTTCTAGCTTTCAAATGCAAATCAGTTTGAACTCGAAAAGTTTCAGGTTTATATGACTTACAGCCTACATATGGAATTTATTAGTTTTTTGTTTATTCTAAAACTTGTACACATGGTTTCTGCAGGGTTTTCAGCGAAAGGGTTGTTTCCCTGGATATTTTCCTATTTATAGATCCTACAAAGTGCAGTTTTTGAAAACAGGCAGTAATACAATAACAAGTGTGGGTGGATGATTACTTTATTTCACTAATATATAATGGTAGGTTGTCATGCTTATGAACTTTAATACGATTTTCCTCAGTGTAACCTCAGGGACAATGTTTCTATTGAGACGTATGTTGACAATAACATGGAAATGGAGAGGAATAGTCAAGAACACAGTTCTGCTTTGCTGAATGTGCCTGACCAAGAGGAAGATGGGCTTCACATTGGAAACATGTTTCTTCCTTCTACATTCTAGACTCCATTCTTCAGTGGAGTGCTACAAATTGCGCTAAAATATTTGGAAGAGGGTATTCGTGTTGATGCATTATCCACAATGATCCTCATTGTAAGGACTACTGATTCCAACGGGGAGCGTGAAAAGTAAGCAAACATGTGAAGCAATCTTTATTTTCTTAAGTTGGTTGAAATTACCTATGCTGACGCCTAATATATTATGCTGCTACTTTCAGATTTGGATTTATTTCTGCAATGGAAAGCTTGCATTAGTTGCTGCAGAAAGAGAATGCATTGCTCGTAAAGAAGCATTCTGTGCATCTACTTTTCTTGCTTTTGAACTATAAGTTCTTGTGCTTAGATATTCTATCTTCCATATTTAAGAATATAATATGTTGCATATGGAGCACTATTCTTGCCAGTTGAATGCTCCACTGTGTGCCTTCTGCAGAATAGTTAGTTGCCTGACACCATATCCCTTGAATTTCTTAGCTATTTTAGGGGGAAATAATTACATAAATGCTTTGGACAATCACAAATTCTATTAAATGCATGATAGAAGTGTTTTGGACCCTCGTCAATTTCCCAAACTTTCTGCTGCCTAACTGGCTTATTCTAAACACACATCGTGTACATAATGTGTGTATAGCATCTCTCATAAATTAAGTTGGTTGCTGTATCTCTATTGCAACTTAGTATCCTATAGGTTTTTCCATTTTATCTGAAAAAAACTGATGTAGTGCTCAAGTTTCAATGTAAATTGTATTTATCGGTGGTCTACCGTCATGTATAGCTTTTGCTCCTGGAGAAACTTACATCGAGTCATATCGTGGTCTTCTGTAGAATTTTGATGTGGGCTTTTGCTGTCTTGGTTGTGGGTTCATTTTTCATATTATGAATAATTGTCCACATATGACAGTGCACATACCTTCAAACGAAAATATGGTTTTTGCAAGGATTCTATCCAGTTCTCCAAGTTACAGATATTTTTTGCTAACTGTTCACTCTGTTAAAAAAACACATGCTCCAAGAAGAAATGCTATTTTAGCCACGTTCGTTCCTCTTTTAATACTTGATGTACTGGACACATATTTTTTGTGGTATTTGTTTTCTGATACTTATTAACAGGATGCAAACATTTTTGTTGTTGTTATTTTGATTTCCCTGTGCTCAGTAACTGCAAGCTAATGCGATGTTGCTGTTAGGCCCTACGATGTTGAAGATGCTCTGCAGTGGAGGTAAAGATGGTTCTGAACTGATGGAAACTGTTGGATGTGAAAATGAACCACAGCAAGCTATCAACTCAGTTCTCAAGGACTTGTATGAATGTTTGACTTGTGAAGCGACAACTTCTCTGGTTGATATGACTACCTACTAATCAGATGGTTGTGAGTGCATACAAATAAGTATTGATATTGGATGGTTGTTTGCAGAGAGTGGCGGACATTACTTTGATCATTTGACAGATAGTTCTTCATAATGTGATAGTGTATGGGCCTTCTTCCTCGGGACCTACTGCTCAACTACTGCACTCCTTGGCTGCTACTGACCAAAAAATTTACAAATTTGTCTACATGTTTTGTTTCTATATATTTACAAGTATCCTATCAATCCATTTTTAAAATGGATGGACGCAGCAACGCACGCTTTTCATGATCTAGTATGTTTTGTAACCTGTGTAAATATCAGAAAAAAATACCTAATATTCATACTAGTGGCGCACCACTTAGCACTTTAGTGACGCACTGCAAAAGCACACTAGTGGCATATCGTCAACTAGTGGACCATTAGTAAGCCAGAGCACATGGGTAAATATCCTCTAGGAGGCATACTAATGACGCACCATGAGCTATACTAATGGCGCACTGCCTGGTGCGCCATTAGTATACCAGATACTAATGGCGCATCATGAGCTATACTAATGGCGCACTGCCTGGTGCGTCATTAGTATATCAGATACTAATAGCGCACCATGAGCTATACTAATGGCGCACTGCCTGGTGCGCCATTAGTATACCAGATACTAATAGCGCACTTGTGGTGTGCCATTAGTACAAAATTCTAATGACGTGATGCTAGTGGCGCACCTGTAGTGTTCCATTAGTAGCCAAAAGAGGTGCGTCACTAGCAGGCCTTTTTCTAGTAGTGCATGAATGTTGAGATGACTATGATGTAGTATGATAGAATGGTATCCTCCTTTAATGATTCAAGTGACTTGACTTGGCGCATGTTCATGCATGTAGTTGAAACAAAATCAACATAGCCTTTATGATGTTCATGTTCATGGTGATTTATGTCCTACTAATGCTTGCACTCAATGTTAGTTAATCTCAATGCATTTTGATGACTGTTGTCGCTCTCTAGTTGGTCGCTTCCCAGTCTTTTGCTAGCCTTCACTTGTACTAAATGAGAATATTGCTTGCGCATCCACTTCCATAAACCAAAGTTGTGTCATATGAGTCCACCATACCTACCTATGTGCGGTATCTACCTGCCGTTCCAAGTAAATTTGCATGTGCCACTCTCTAAACCTTCAAGAAATAATCTGGTTTGCATGCCCGAACCGCTCATGTGGTGACAGGGGGCTATTGGTATCTTCCATGCCAGGCGTGTTATCCTCGAAATGTGTTTATTCACTATCATTCACGAGAAAGGGGCGGGTAATTGGAATTCCCAGTTCCATGCTCAAATCAAAAAGATAATTGCAAACAAAACTCACCCAAGATTGATGTTGGTATGGACGGTACCCAAGGATTTGGCTAGCCGTGAAGTGTGATTGATTGGTGGTGGGGGAGTCAAAACTTTAGTTTTATGTTTGGGAACCGCCTATAGCATGTGTAGCGTGGAAGATGTTGAGAACTCTTAATCATTGCTTGACAATGAAAGCATGCCACCCAAAATTATTATCACTGTTTTCAAAGATTGAGCTCTGGCACCTCTGCAAATCAATGCTTCCCTCTGCGAAGGGACTGTCTATTTATGTTCCTGTTGAGTCATCCTCCTCTTATAAAAGCACCAATTAGAGAGCACCTCTGTCATTTTTATGCTTTGCTTTTAGCTGCGTTGAGTATGACTGTGACTGTATCTTCATTGCCTTGAATTACAATGTTTAGTCAGCCCTTGGTCTTTGAAGGTGCTCTGCATTTATGTTGTGCGGTCTCAGAAAGATCTAGCGAGATATCATCTATTCGTACTGCTTCATGTTGTTTTGATTGAAGTGTTGACATTTGAGGCTTATTATTATTTGCTCGCTAGCTGATTATGCCATTGATATGAGTTTACCGTGAAACCTAGATGTCATTTGCTTATGAGTTAGACATAGTTGTAACAACAAGATCAAACATAGTTCGTCAAAGTTTTTCTTTTGTCTCTTTCAGTTTGTTGACTGAATTGCTTGAGGACAAGCAAGGCTTTAAGCTTGGGGGAGTTGATACGTCTCCGTCGTATCTACTTTTCCGAGCTCTTTTGCCCTTATTTTGGACTGTAATTTGCATGATTTGAATGGAACTAACCCGGACTAACGTTGCTTTCAGCAGAATTGCCATGGTGTTGTTTTTGTGGAGAAATAAAAGTTCTCGGAATTTTCTGAAAATTTACAGAGAATTTTTCTGGAATAAAAGATAAATACCTGCACAAAGATCCACCGGAGGGGGCGTGCTAGTGGGCCACAAGCCCCTGGGCCGCGGCCACCCCCCTAGGCCACGCCGTGAGGGCTTGTGGGGCCCACGTGGCACCACCGCCCCTAAACTCAGCTCTATATCTTTCGTCTCGCCCGGAAAAAAAATTAGAGAGAAGGATTCATCGCGTTTTACGATACAGAGGCGCCGCCACCTTCTGTTCTTCATCTGGAGGACAAATCTGGAGTCCGTTTTGGGCTCCGGAGAGGGGAAATCGTCGCCATCGTCATCATCAACCTTCCTCCATCGACAATTCCATGATGCTCTTCGCCGCTCGTGAGTAATCTCATCGTAGGCTTGCTGGACGGTGATGAGTTGGATGAGATCTATCATGTAATTGAGTTAGTTTTGATGGGGATTGATCCCTAGTATCCACTATGTTCTAGATTGATGTTGCTACTACTTGGCTATGCTTAATGCTTGTCGCTAGGGCCGAGTGCCATGATTTCAGATCTGGACCTATTATGTTGTCGCCAATATACGTGTGTTTTAGATCCTATCTTGCAAGTTGTAGTCACCTACTATGTGTTATGACCCGGGAACCCCAGAGTGACAATAGCCGGAACCACTCCTGGAGATGATCATAGTATGAGGAGTTCATGTATTCACCAAGTGTTAATGTGTTGGTCCGATTCATTATTAAAAGGAGAACCTTAATATCCCGTAGTTTCCATTAGGACCCCGCTGCCATGGGAGGGATGGACAATAGATGTCATGCAAGTTCTTTTCCCTAAGCACGTATGACTACATACAAAATACATGCCTACATTAGATTGATGAACGGGAGCTAGTTACTTATCTCTCCGTGTTATAGCTGTTACATGATGATTCACATCCGGCATACTTATCCATCACCAATCCACTGCCTACGAGTCTTTTACTACTAGTCCTTGCTGCGTTACTTTGCTGCTACTGCTGTCGCTACTGCTGTTACTCTGGTGTTACTCTGCTGTTACTTGCTGTTGCTGTCACTACTGCTGTTGCTTGTCACTGATGTCACTACTGTTGCTACTTTGCTGTTACTGGTTGCAAGAATTTTCTGGAGCCATTGCCTGGGAAGAATAGTTCATCGTCCACGTGCTCTTTACTGGCGCCATGGATACAACAGTTAGAAATAAACTACCGTCAATAGATCTTTTTATGACACTATTGTTATCATACTACTTTGCTACTGATACTTTATTTGCACACACTAATCTTTCAGGTGTGGTTAAAATTGACAAACTCAGCTGTTGGTACTTGAGAATATTTTTTCGCTTCCCTTTATGTCGAATCAATAAATTTGGTTTGAATACTCTATCCTCGAAAACTGTTGCGATCCCTTATACTTGTGGTTTATGAATGTCTTCCCGACAACAACGTCACATGCTATATTAAGAAGTGCAGGAAGAGTTCTGCCAATCTGTAGTTTTGGACGACGACCGCTATTGCAACCCAAGCAGGGACTTCTTACCAAAGGGAGAGATGGCTTGGAGCGGCGCTGTGGCGTGGACTCAAATGCATCCTCTAGCAGGGCCGCCAACATGGGTCGAGCACTCGGTCCATGCCATCCTACAAGTTTTCCTTATGTGTTACGAGTACGAGCTATGGGCGGAGCTCACGCTCAAGGTCCCTTTAGAGCTTTATATGGCGTTCCACGGCTCCTCCCTGACCAGCCTGTACTTGTTCATGTCGAGGGCACCAGGACCAACCCGGAGACCTTGAGTGCATGGGATGTGAGTGCGGCCGTGACAAAGGATGTGTTAACCCCTTACCTACGATGTGTGGCAGACCTGAACTCACGCCTAGCATGAAGCAGCAAGTAGTGGTGCCGCTCCTGTAGTCTTCATTTACCATACAGTGCTAGAAAAAAGAATATGCGGTCAAGAAGAGTGGTAGCATGGAGCAGCTGTATTTGGTGCAGGATAGATCACTGATGTTCAGTTTCCCCTATTTCTGAGATGCCATCTCGGGGCTGCCCAGATGTGCCGTCGGAGGCCACACTGCATTATCGGCCGTCGTCACCGTCTTCGTCTGTCCTACAACTCCAACCAGCGCCGTCATGTTTTTTAGGCATCTCCAATCGTTGTAAGAGAGTTGTTGGTAAACTTTTCCATCTACGATATATGATGATATTCCAATAAATAAATGAAGAGACAAATGAAAGTTGTATGTAGATTAACCAACACCTCTTGCACAAGCTCCAAGGCTAGATGGGGAGCAATTTCATTTATTCTTTCTTCTCCTATTGGATAATTTAGATGCAACCATTGAAGTAGTTGTATGATCCCTTCTTGGTTGATGACATGGACAATTTTACCAATACGACAAGATACGAACTATTGGAGATGCCCTTAATGGCTAAGATGCTACTCACGACGCCTGTTTTTAATTCGGAAGTCGTCGCCGTTGTGTTGGACAATTGCATCTACAGCCGATGTTTCTTTCCAGTGAACCGCAATGCATGAAAATTCCACTGCGCCAGTGTTGCCAAGTTACCAGTGAGTTAGTGACTCTACTATGTATAGTCTATACTCCATGTTTATATACACAACAGTAAGTCTGTTAAACACTTGATACCAACCAGGTTTAGGAGATACCGAACATATTAGAGATAGATAGAGATATAGATAGATCAGTGGTTGTTTAAACTCTGTAACCAACTTAGCTTATCGTTTCCTTTCTTATTCTCCAAGATTGTATCTATCTCCAACTTGTATGCGTGGTCAGGTTCGCACCCTACCTTTATAACACACAGCCGTCTCCCGAGATAGGGCAAGACGTTTCCACAAACGCACATGGTAATCAGAGCCTTCCTACTTCCCATCTAGCCACCCTCGATTCCAATCGTGTCGAAGCTATGTATTTGTCCTACGACGCCTCTCACCCTAGCCTCAGTGGGTAGGTTATCGAGAAAATCTCCCGCACGAATTACGTGTTATGGCGCACACAGATCATGCTACAGTTGCGTGGCGCTAGTGTCTTCGGTTTCGTCGACGGCACCGCGCCGGAGCCCGCCAAGCTTCTCGTCGTCAAGGACAAAGACGGCAAAGAGAACTTTGAGCCCAACCCTCTCCACCCTATCTGGTCTGGGAGGATCAGCAGGTACTTGGCTACCTGCTGAGCAACCTCTCCAAGGAGGTGCTCATCACGGTGACTGCGGTCACCACGGTGCAGGCATTTCGGACGATGCTGGAGAGCATGTACTCGTTGCAGTCCTTGAGTGGCGTAAAAAACATCCGTACCTCTATCATCAATGCGTAGAAGGGTACCCAGTCTATTGCCGCCGACTTCGCCTCTATGCAGGGCCTTGCTGACGAGCTGGCTGCGGCTGGCAAACCCATCCAGGATGACAGACTCATCTCGTGCATCCTCCATTTGCTGGACCTGGACTACCAACCCCTAGTATGGGCCCTCGATGCTTGTGTCAGCCCCGCCTCCCTCGATGAGATCTTCTCTATGCTCAACAACTTCGACAATCGCATGGCGCAGTTCCATGGCGTGGGCGGCAACACCTGCAAGTCTTCTGCAAACGCTCTCTATCATGGCCGCGATGGTGGCTCTCGCTCTCATGGCGCTCCCCGTGGAAGGGGGAATTCTAACCGCGGTCGTGGAGGCCGCTCCAGCAACACGGGTCGACGCGGTGGTGGTGATGGTCGTGCACGTCCTGACATGCCGCGTTGCTGGATCTATGGTAAGCCGGGCCACACAGCAAAAGACTAGTGGTACCGCTACGATGAAGACAAGGACGACTCCCAAGAGGATGACAAGGTCGCTACGGCGACCGACGACTCCCATGGCGTCGACACCAACTGGTACGTCATAGCGGAGCCACCAACCACATCACCAACGAACTAGTGAAGGTGATGATGAAAGAAAGGTATCGTGGAAGAGATCAAATCCACACCACCAGTGGAGAAGGTATGCGGATAGCTCACATTGGTCATTCAATTTTTAGTACCCCTCGTCGTAAGATTCATCTTAAGAGAATCTTGCATGTCCCTAGTGCCGCTAAAAATCTCCTTTCTATCCATCGTATTGCTATTGACAATCATGTCTTCCTCAAATTTCATCCATACTTCTTTTTGATCAAGGATCTGGCAACGAAGAAAATTCTATATCGAGGTAGTTGTGTTCGAGGCCTCTATCCGTTGATTCCGGCATATCGAAGATTCCATAACCAAACCTACGGTGTTTTCAAGCTCTCATCAACACGGTGGCATAATAGGCTAGGGCATGCTTCTTTTTCTTTAGTTGAACGATTGCTTAGGAAAAATAAACTCCCGCTTGTTGGTGAGCATAATGGAACTATTTGTGATTCATGTCAAAGAGCTAAGAGTCATCAATTGCCATATCCCGTTTCCACAAGTTTTTCTACTAAAGCGTTGCAGCTTATTTTCTCTGACATTTAGGGTCTAGCCCCTAACTATGTTGGTAGGCACACCTACTATGTTAGTTTCATTGATGACTTCAGTAAATTCACATGGATCTATCTCTTTAAGAAACGATCCAATGTGTTTCAAGTGTTTAAAAACTTTCAAGCTCTTGTTGAACGCAAGTTTGATAGCAAAATCATTGTTGTGCAATACGATTGGGGAGGAGAGTATGAGAAATTAAATTCCTTCTTCCAAACCTGTCGCATGTCACATCATGTGTCATGCCCTCATGCACACCAAAAAAACGGGTCTGTCGAATGCAAGCATATGCACATTGTTGAGGTCGACCTTGCTCTTCTCGCAGGAGCCTCCATGCCTCTAAAATTCCGGGATGAAGCCTTTCTCGCGACTGTCCATATCATAAATATGCTTCCCAGCTGTTGGGGATGTTATCCCGTTATAAGACCCGACCTAATGGCGGCTCTATCTCCATGATCAAGATGGGATGTTATCTATGAAGCGGAAGACGCAAGACGTACGTGTGAAGGGCCGGCTGGCCCAAGACTCGAAGAAGGCGACTCATGGCCCGTGTAGGAAAAGAGTCGCCTGGATTTTCCTTGTGTGAGAGACAAGGCGAGCTAGAGATGAACAAGATCACAAATTGTAATGAGGTTTGGACTCTTGTAAACCTAGAGCCTCGACCTGTATATAAAGGCGAGTCTCTAGGGTTGATGGGGTTAAGTTAACATCAATAGAGAGCTAGGTTAGGCGAACCCGCACCCTTGTATCGACCTTCACAACAATACACACACAACAGGACGTAGGATTTTACCTCAATCTGAGGCGCCAAAGCTGGGTAAAATTGTCTTCCATTTCCCAATCAACCCCTTTGAGTCGCCACATTGTTGCGATGGCTTCACCACTAAGTCCTTTCACGAGGACATCTGTCGTCGCAAAACCATGATAGTTTGCTCCCACCATGGGGCCTGCGCACGGTGAAGTTGAGTTCTCAAAGGGACCCCTTCTAGGGTTCGGGAGCTATGTGGTCGGCATCATGACTAAGAGTCGCCGCAAAAAGTACTAGCTCGACAACTCAAGCTGGGGTCACGAGGCCGGTTCAATCGAATCAAGATACCGGGTCCCCTTCGGCAAGATCCACGTCTTCATCGGCAAGATCGGAACATCGTTTCCCAAGCCAGACGACTGCACCAACATTCGTCGAGCCGGCTCGGCTTGCCAAACTCGCCACGCCTCAGATTAAACGGCGTCGCATCTTCGTCAACTTCACGCAAGGGGCCAGCCTCCCAGATGAGCCGGAAGCAGGCGGTGATACCTGTGTCAACTCTGATGGCGAGTCATCGATCAGAGATACTGACTCAATCTGCCCTCTCTACGAGGGAAGGCTGGGTGGATTTCCTGAGGCAGTGATCTCTGAGGGTCCACAACCGAACGCGACAACCGCCAATGGGGCAAGCGGTTCAGGCAAGACACTGGCTCAGGCCATGTGAGATCTGATGACAAAGATGTCAAAACTCATGGCAGTAGTCGTGACGGCTGATAACAACGCGAAAGTTAACACTGAATAGGCTAAACTTCGTGAAGAGATGGCTCAGATACAATGCTAGATGGATGCGGCGAAGACCCGTATGGCGGGTCATCAAGTTCAGATTGACGATGAGGCTGAACGTTTGAAATTGGAGGCATGGCGACTCGAGCGCCAACGAGTTGCGTCGGACGCTGTCTATCAAAGAAGGCGTCAGAGTCGCGTCCTACCCAACCTTAATCCTACTCGCCTGTTCTACAACTCCCAAACACCCGCGCGGGTCATAACCCGCCACGACAGAGCAATCCACACGGCGAAATCATCCAGCAACCGATGCAGCCCCCGTTGAACCAGCACGCGGCTCAGCACTTCCAGACACCTCAGGGCCACTTCTCCAACCCGGTGGATAATGTACTGGCTGCGGCCTTCCACTTGGAGTCTCTTCCTATTCGTGGGAATACTGCACTGGAGGTGGATGCACGAAACACCATAGAGATGTTAAAAATTGCGGTGGTCCAGCAGGCGTAGTTCTCATACAGTTGCGATCATCTGCACTCCACACCACACGCAAGCCACATGAAGAGTTTCCCAGATGACCCTCGGGCGGTTTCCAGCGATATCCGTCGACACCAACCTCAGGTCAATCCACAAGAACTGCCAGCATCCAATTCTCAGGCGCTTGTCAACGTTGCACGAGCCGCCCGACAGGTTGAGGCGGAGGCAGCGGCGGCCTTGGCGGGTCAGGGACTTCCACCTTATCCTCAGCCAGCTTCGGGATACGGTGCACAAGGAGGAAGGAATGTATGCGTCCCTTGCCTATCCTTCGCTCTGCGTAATGAGCGCATGCCCAAAGACTTCAAAGGCCCCCGTAAGGTGCCCAACTATACTCCCGATCTCGACCCGGGGGCGTGGGTTGAGAGTTATGAACTGGCTATGGATATGCTCGATGCCAGCGATGTAGTCTGCGCCAAGTACTTCACCATGATGTTGGAAGGCCGGCTCGTACGTGGTTGAAGAACTTACCACCCAACTCCATCAACACTTGGGCAGAACTCAAGGAGTGCTTTGTCAAGAACTTTCGAGGAACTTGCAAGCGCTCGATGACCATCGTAGATCTCCAACGCTGTGTTCGGCGGGGTGATGAATCTACTCACCATTGGACCCTGTGGGTCGATGGAAATCATCCACTCCTCGGATGACATTACGACGGCTCAGGCCATGCTGATCTTGGAGAAGAATTGTCATTTCCATCCCCTGTTGTTGAAGCTTGGCCGCCTCAAGTGGAAGGTGCAAGATATGGGCAAGTTGATGGACACCCTCACCAGGTAGGCTGAGTCGGACTATACAAAGGATGCCGGCTCTGATGACGAGAAGGTCAGTGAAGCTAAAAGAGGAGATGGAGTTAAGGGTCACTTCCAAAATTCTGGGCGAATAATAACCAGGGAGGTCAAGGAAAGAGAAGGCAGCAGGATGCTGTGTCGGACTTTGTTGCCAACACCAATGGCGGGCCACGAAATCGATGATGGCACATGAATCAGGGCGGTTTTCAAGAACGGGGCTTTACAGGGAGGATGCCCTCAATTATGACGAGCTGCTCAAGGGACCTTGCCCTAAGCATCGTACCCAGGTGCCACGTCTACTCACTCTTGGGAAAACTGTTTTTGTGATGCAGGAGTTTCGCCTTCACGCGTCTCGGGGGCACCAAGGAGGCAGTGAGGGAGCTCGGCAGGGTCAGTTTGGCCCGGGCGGGTCACATGGCTCTTCGTTCGGTGAATTTCCTAACCCGGGGGCTAAGAGTCTAGGCGAATCGCATCATAATGGTGGACAGTCATCAGCCCAAGGTGGTCAACAGTATAATGACTGAGGCGAGTTCCAGCCGCCGAACAACCAGGGCGGGTTTCAGAGTAACCCCAATAAATTGAATGGTGGATAATACCATGTTTTCACCACGAGCACTTGCAAGAGAGGTAAGAAGGTAAATGAGAGGGACATCAGCATGGTTGAGCCGGCGGTTCCCAGATATTTAAATTGGTCAGAATAATGTGTAACGTGGAGCAGGGTTGATCACCCGCCCCAAATTGATAACCCTAGCGACTTGGCATTAGTGGTGGCACCTTAGGTTGGTGGATACACACTATCCAAGGTCCTCATGGATGGAGTAGCAGTATCAGCATCTTATACTATGACACCTTCCGACGGATGAACTTCGATGAGAGAGACTTAATACCCTCAACCATGGTTTTCCATGGCATTGTTCTGGGAAAATCGGTGTACCCTGTTGGGCAGATTAAGTTGAATGTGGCCTTCGTTGAGGAGTCCAATTACATGAGCGAATCATTGACGTTTGAGGTGGTCAAGATCAAAAGCCCTTATCATGCAAAGATGTCCCGACTTATGCCCGTTTCATGGCCCGACATTGCTAGGTGTACCTCAAGATTAAAATACCGAGACTCAAGGGAACCATCACAGTCGAGGGGAACCGAAGGATACCCAGGACTCCGAAGAAGGAGACTCTGCATATGCTAAGTCGGCGTGCGCTGCTGAGGAATTGAAGTTCGATAAAGCCAATGTGGATCCAGCTGACTTGAGCCCGTTGAAGAAACCGACGGTTGAGTCTGAGCCACCCCTTAAGTTCAAGCCAGCAGATGATACCAAGCAAGTTAATTTCGTCCTTGTTGACTCTTCCAAGCAGTTTACTATTGGGACCGGCTTCGATCCCAAAAAGGAAAGCACGCTCATCGAATTCATCCGTGAGAATCGGGACATCTTTGCATAAAAACCTGCTGACATGCCAGGTGTACCGAGAGAATTCATTGAGCACCATCTCAATGTAGATCCCAAGATGAAGCCGGTTCCTCAGTACCTTCGTCATTTTAATGAGGAGAGGCGCAAGGAAATTGGAGAGGAAGTCGACCAACTTTTGGCCGTCGGGTTCATCGTCGAAGTTTTTCACCCTGATTGGTTGGCTAACCTGGTCTTGGGTCACAAGAAGAACGACAATTTTCGCATGTGCATTGACTATACAGACCTTAACAAAGCTTGTCCCAAGGATCCCTTTGCCCTTCCACGTATCAATCAAATCATTGACTCTACGACGTGTTGTGAGTGCCTATGCTTTCTGGATGCGTACTCTGGGTACCATTAGATCAAGATGGCCAAGGAGGATCAGGAGAAGACGACCTTTATCACCCCCTTTGGTGATTTTTGCTATGTCTCAATGCCTTTTGGGCTCAAGAGCGCAGGAGCGACTTACCAGGGTTGCATCCAGAATTGTCTGCATAGTCAGATTGGACGCAACGTCCATGCTTATGTCGATGACAATGTGGTAAAATCACAGAAGAAGGAAACGCTTCTAGGTGACCTCAAGGAGACGTTCGACAACCTCCGGGTCTATCAGATGAAACTTAACCCGATGAAGTGTGTGTTTGGGGTTCCTACAGGAAAGTTACTGGGGTTTTTGGTCTCCAAGCGTGGCATAGAAGCTAACGCACACAAGATCAAGGCAATAACCTCGCTTGGAAAGCCGGCTAACATTAATCAGGTCCAGCGTATGGCGTCTCGCATCACGACACTGAGTCATTTCATAATTCGCCTTGGTGAGAAGGCTATCCCACTTTATTAGTTCCTCAAGAAAATAGACCACTTCGTCTGGACCGATGCCGCCAATGAGGCGTTCGAGGCCCTCAAGAAGCAACTTGGTGAGCCGCCCATCCTGGTGGCACTGGCTGACAAAGAGCCGATGCTCTTGTACGTTGCCGCTAATTCTAAAGCGGTGAGTGTGGCGGTAGTTGTTGAGCGCAAGGAAGAAGGCAAAGAGTATCCTGTCCAGCGGCCGGTGTATTTCATTAGTGAGGTATTAACCCTGTCCAAACAGCGGTATCCACATTGGCAGAAGTTGGTCTTTGGGATCTTTATGGCAAGCCGGAAGTTGAAGCACTACTTTTTGGAGAACCCAATCATTGTGGTCAGTTCTGCGCCCATCGGGGATATTATACAGAACCGAGAGGCCACTGGGCAGATTGTTAATTGGGCGATAGAGCTTGGTCTTCATCGTGTGAAGTATATGCCTCATACTGCCATTAAGTCTGAGGCGAGGGTAGATTTCATCAACGATTGGACTGAGTTGCAGATTCCGGAAGATAGGCCTGATAACACATATTGGATAATTCGTTTTGATGTCTCCATACAATAGGAGGGCTCAGGAGCTGGAGTGGTGTTATCATCCCCAAGAGGAGACAAGTTTTGTTATGTTCTGCGGCTCATGTTTCCTTGTACAAACAATGCAGCTG
The DNA here is from genome assembly GCF_904849725.1 of Hordeum vulgare subsp. vulgare. Taxonomy (NCBI): domain Eukaryota; kingdom Viridiplantae; phylum Streptophyta; class Magnoliopsida; order Poales; family Poaceae; genus Hordeum; species Hordeum vulgare. The sequence continues at coordinate 224,480,501 of NC_058519.1, forward strand.
AGTACGAAGCTTTGCTCCATGGGCTCATGATAGCTAAAGAGACGAACCTGAGTCGAGTCAGGTGCTTGGGTGACTCGGATTTGGTGGCCCATCAGGTATCAGGAACCTGGGTTTCCAAGGATCCATTGATGGCGGCTTATAGGCGTGCGGTAACCAAGGTGGCGGGTTATTTCCATGGCTATCACATTGACCATATTGATCGTCGACGGAACGAGATAGCTGATGCTCTTTCTCGGCTTGGGTCACTACATTAGCCTATCCCTCCTAATGTATTCTTGGATGTCTTACATAATCCTTCTGTGAAGTTTCTCTCTGAAGAAGACATAGCGGTTCCTGACCCGGAGTCACAATTGGTGGCGGCTCTCAGAGCAATTCCTGACTGGACGATACCCTACATGGCTTATCTGGCTCGAGGCGAGTTGCCAACTAATGAAGTTTTCGCTAGGCAGATCGTACGACGATGCAAGTCCATGTTTATACATAAAGGCGAGTTGCACAAATGAAGCACTTGTGGGGTTTCCAGCGCTGTGTTTCGCTAGAAGAAGGGCGAGGTATTCTCAATGAGATACATGCAGGCGACTGTGGACACCATGTCGGGTCCCGATCTTTGGTGTCAAAAGATTTTCGCCATTGTTTCTGTTGGTTGACGACTCATGCCGATGCAGAGGACATAGTACGTCGATGTGATGGATGTCAGAAGTTTGGACGTCACGCACATGGGTCGGCTTAGGAATTTCACATGATCCCCATTACGTGGCCTTTTGCAGTTTGGGGGCTTGACATGGTCGGCCCGTTTAATAGGTCTTCTGACAAAAAGACACATCTGCTGGTGGTGGTTGATAAATTTACCAAGTGGGTTGAGCAGAGCCGGTCAGCAATTGCGAAGCGGAAACGGCGGTTAAGTTCCTTGGGAAGCTGATCTTCCGTTTTGGTTAACCCATAGAATCATCACTGATAATGGTACTAATTTGTCTAAGGGGGCAATGAAGGAGTTCTGTCAGCGAGAGCACATTCGGCTTGATGTATCCGCAGTAGCTCATCCACAATCTAATGGTCAAGCAGAGCGGGCTAACCAGGAAATCTTGCATAGAATTAAGCCCCAGCTCATGGTCCCTCTACAGCGCACTCTGGGTTGTCGGGTTGAAGAACTTTCTTTTGTACTTCGGAGTATCAGAACAACACCGACCAGATCTACTGGTTACACTCCTTTCTTCCTTGTCTATGGGGCGGAAGCGATTCTCACGAGTGATATGAGGCACGATTCTCCGAGAGTCGCCACATATGTTGAAGCTGATAGTGAGCAAGCACGTCAGGATTCTCTGTATGGTCTCAAGGAGGAGCGTGATTTGGCCGCACCTCGATCAACAATCTACCAACAAGACCTGCGTCGTTACCATAGTCGACGCGTCAAAAGCCGGGTCTTTCAGGAGGGCGACTTGGTGCTTCGATTGATTCAAAATCATACGGGTATGCACAAGCTTTCACCCCCATGGGAGGGACCTTTCGTCCTCAGCAGAAACCTCCGCAACGGCTCATATTACTTGATTGATCTACGCCTGACAAGCCAACCGTGGAAGAAGAGACAACCCGCCCGTGGAACATCGCTCATCTGCGGCCCTATTATACTTAGAGCCATTAGCTCCTCATCCATGTATATACTTAGGTAAGTGTGTACTCTTTACATTACATCAATAAAGCCGGCACCAAGGAAATTCAGGGTCTTTGCCGTTTCAGCTTATATTTGAGCATGGGTCTTTATTGATTAAAATAAGCCACGCAAGAGGATGATTCGCCGCCAGAGAGGCCATCCAAACATGGATCCTACTAGTATCAAAGAGAGTGAGTCGCCCTAATGTGACCACTCAATAATGGATACCAGTAAAGCCAAAGAGGATCAAGTGGCATGATGCACGGTTCAAACATAGGCGCCTATGTATGATCATGCACGATATAGACTGGCTTACTTGGGGGCTACTAGTCCCCAAGCCCTTTAGCAGTAATAGCATTGTCTTCTACTATGATATGCCAATTTTTCCTTGATCATAGGTCATTTGGGAGCTTCTGACTCATTGAGTCCCGCCTTACTACCCTCTTGGCTAGCGGAAAATTAACGCATTACAAATGGTTATACAGGACTGTATGTTTTGCGACTCGTCCATAAGGCTCGTGTACTCTTAGCGCGTCAATCCAATATTGGACCCTGAACATCCAAGGTTAAAACATTAAGGTACTTGCGAGAGCCAGCATATGGAAAATAGACAAACCATGGGTTCACTGAACCTGCTTCACTGAAGCTTGACTTGACCCTGATCAGCTAGTCTAAACACATAAAGGTTTTTGCAAAAACCTCTTAGGGTATGATTAGACCCTTGCAATCCCGTCTACCCGCCGTGACTCACTGAGCCGACTTATTTTACACCTTATATGGTGATTATGCTTTTAAAGAAGAAACTCAACGGCTATGTTGATTCACTCAAATTGGGTGATGGTCAAGGGAGAAATAACACAATACTTTTGAAATCGCTGATTACCAAACCAAGGCGACTTATATTGCCAGGTAATGCCAGGAAAGTTTGGCACCATTTTAATGCAAATACATAAGCAGTTTTAAGTATGCTCAAAAGCAAATTACATGGCTGGTAAAGGCCAAAAGTATTTCCATGTTAACCCGGTGGCAAGTTTCCTCCGGGTTCCGCCTCCTCTGTAGGTTGAAGCTTTTGAAAGATGCCACGTCTAAGACGCCTTCGGATCACCCCCGTGCCGAGTTTCCGAGTCCTGGATCTAGAAGTTATCCACATCCCAGGTGCAATTGATTCAGCTTCTCTGTCAAGATGGTTGACGGGTCAGCGTGAGAGGCAAAAATATGCTTACGGCGTTGAGGAGTCAAGTCCAAAGGTGCGATGCAGGGAGTTTCCACACGCTTTCCATCATCATCATAAGCCGCCTGATATTTTAGCAGACCAAGGCTCTCAGCAAGGCGGCTTGGCGTAGGACGAACATCCTTTACGCATTGAGCGTAGTCTTCCTGCGTAAACTCTGAGCCGTCATCCTTTTATTCAGGGAATCCGCCATCTATTTCATCCAGCTTAACTTCAGGAGCATAAACTATTGCTCGGCTCATGGCTACCATGAGGCCCTTTTCGTGCGGGTGTTCTCCTTATTTCCGCTATATGCTGAGGAATGGTTGAGAGCCGCCGCATCATATCCTTTTTATACTTCACTGGGTCTTTGTCCCCCCAGACAGCCTTGACAGTGAGTAAGCCACAAGCGTAAAGTTGCTCTGTAAGGGTGTATATCGCCTTTAGCTTCAGAACAAAATTATCTTAAAGATTGGAGGATCGATTTCCTATAAGGAACAAATGAAGCATAAGTCGCCTAGCATTTTGTGTCCATTACAAAAATGACAAGATACTTTATATCAAGGACTTACCAAAGATAGCATTGGTCATATGGTAGATATGTCAACGAAGACGAGTCAATTCTTCCGAGGCTTGTTTCAATTGACCCTCAGCCTTTTCAGCTCGTTTCACAAGGGCGTCTCTTTAAGTTTCAGTTGACTCTTTGTAACTAAGATATTCAGCCTTGACCTTTTCAAGTTCTGACATCATGACTCGAAGTTTTTCCACTACTGCCGCCGTTGCGTCCCAGACTTTTTCTCATCCCACTTAGGGATGCATCATTTTGACTGATAATCTCCTACAAAATCAAGTAGGAAGGATCAGTGACCTTATCGCTACTTGCTTGCACTCATAGGCGGAGAGTCAAGTCTCAAGCACATTGCAAGTAATACACTTGACACTTGGGGGTAATGTATTTTCTTCTCTAAAGGAAAGGGGAGGTGCAGGTCAGGAAGAAAGACCCTTCTCATCTTCAAGAAGATGACCCGACCCTTGGGGGCTATAGGTTGAAGCTTTTCAAGATCATTAAGCAAGACCCGGCTCATCTTCATGAAGATTACCCGGCCCTTGGGGGATACAGGTTGAAGCTTTTAAACATTATTTAGCAATACCCGCCTCATCTTCAAGAAGATGACCCAACCCTTGGGGGCTATAGGTTGAAGCTTTCAAGATTATTAAGCAAGACCCTTCTCATCTTCAAGAAGATGACCCGGCCCTTGGGGGCTACAAGTTGAAGCTTTTCAAGATTATTAAGCAAGACCTGGCTCATCTTGAAGAAGATCACCCGACCCTTGGGGGCTACCACTTGAAGCTCATCTACAAGTTGAAGTATTTTAAAGGTTATTAAGCAAGACCCGACTCATCTTCAAGAAGATGACCCGGTCCTTGGGGGCTACAGAAGGATATATTGGGCAATTCATTCCATAAGTACATCGTATCTTTTCTTCATCATATTTACCGAGCCAGCTTCAAAGTCCCGGATCACGCAAAGGCAGGTTAAATATCCTGCATGTAGCTCCTCAAAATTTCAGCTTCTCGATATTGGGGAGTTCGACTGAAGATTTTTCTTTGACCATCTTAGTAGAGACGTCCTCGGGAGTATGCTTCGCTAACACATTGTGGACGGGTGTCGTATGACCCGTCCCAATAATAACGACAACATCTTCTTCAGGCGTGGCATCTTTGGACGATTTCACGGGACTTGGCGGGTTGAGATTTTCTTTATGAACCGGATCCATGGCCACATCATCAGTTTTTGGCGGGTGACTTGAGTATCGGAGATATTATCCATAGCAGCACCTTCTGGAGAATCAACATAAGCTCCAGGAGTTTCATCTGGAATATCGCGGACATAGGCATTTGTTTCTTCCATTTCGGGCTTGTCAATATTTGGGGCTCACTCGCCGGTTTCCCGTTTCTTTGATTGAGCTCTAAAAAGATGAAAGGTTAGGACATACATTATGACATGTGAATATCATGTGAAGTGTTGAAACAAGGGTTCATAAAGAAAATAGTACCGTAACCTGCGAGACGAACGAGAGGTGGAAACTTTGACGATGGTGTGTCACGAGATGAAGGAGGAGACACCTATTATAGTCACAAAATTTGGTGAATTTATGCAAAGTTGACAATAAACATGATAAGGAAAGAGAAGGTACCTCAGGACGGCCCTTGCGGCCGGATGCTTTTTTAGGCAAACCCGCCATAAGGTCACCTAAGAGCTACGGGTGTGGAGTTTTGGAGTATATAGAGCCTTCTTCAAAAGGAAGTTAGGATCCAAATGAGCATCTAGGTGATTCATAGGGACTTTCCTACAAACCCGCCTTTGAGGTGTTTCCAAGGAAATATCTGAGTAAGAAAACATTGAAATTACCTCACCCTCTTCAACATCACTTTCCACGTCATCTCCCTAAGAATGAAATAAATGGTTAGAACAAGTATATGATGCAGCAAGGGCACGGTCCAGATATTTACCTTAGAGAAATCTTCAATATGAGGTAACTCGCCTACGACGGATGACTCTCCCGCACATGATTTGCCTTTCTTCTTCTTGGCGAGGGTCTTCACCCTTTTAATGGGCGGATTACAATCCTATGTTCTAGAAGGGTGCATTTTTCTATAGCGGGGGAAGTTAGTTCTACAAAAGAGCAAAAGAAGATATCAAATAAAATAGATAAGGGATGACTTTATCTACCTCAGGAGGTGGATTTGCAACGCAGAATGGTTTCAGACCAATTTTGGAACAAGCCTCTTTGGGTTACCACATAACTTCTTCACAAGACTGTTGATCTCCTCAGAGTCAAGCATTACATTTGTAAACAATGAGCATTGTTTAAATTGCCATCATAATGACACATCAGACCATCACGGCGGCTTAGGGGCGTGATGCGCCATTCAACCAAGCATCAGATCAAGTCGATCCCAGTCAAACCATTATCATTCAAAAATCTCAGTAGGGGCCAAACAGATTTGTGTGCGGCTTGTTCCTCTTGAGTCAGAGACCCGGGGAGTTGGAAGTCCATTGGAAGACGTTCTTCTCTATAACCCGGCAAAGGATTCTCTTGATCTGGAGCAGTATTTCTGTAGTAGAACTAGGTTTTTCCCCAACCTTTGGGATTGCTGGGTAAGGCGCCAGCAGGGAAGCCGGTTTGGCGCCGCCTCTCGATGGTGACTCCACCAAGTTCTAAGCTAGGGCCGTCAGCCCATTCTGTTTGACAGTTTAAATAGAAAATTTCCCTAAACAAGGGAATGGTGGGTTCTATTCCTAAGTATGCTTCACAAAAAACCTAAAACTGACACAAGTTGCTGATTGAATTAGGACCTAAATATTAGGGGTGAAGATTGAAAAAGCTGAGGGTGTCCCGGGACCACTACATCCCCTTCGGTAGGTTGAGGTCGCACTTCTCTGGTAGGGGCTCTCCATCGAATTACTTCTTTAGGACACAAGGTCCCCGTTGACATGAATCATTGCAAGGCGGCTTCATCGATGTCAGAAGGTAACCAATCACACTTTGATGGTTTCGACATGATGTTCAGAGTCGGAAAGAAGCTAGCGGCATGAGTATGATTGGCGGGTTATTCTAATGGCTAGCAGTAAAGGAAATCATAATATTTAAAGTCGCCTGAATACGAGGCGGCGTACGAGGATGGCGAGTTAGGAAAATGTCTATGCCGGCTTAATAAGGAGGTAGTACTGGGTCATGAGGAAACTATGAAGTTGGATTCTACTAAGTGTTGGGAAAATAGTTTTCTGTCAAACCCACAAAGAAAGATGGATCTATCTGCAGTGTGAAAAATAATTAATGGCTAAAATAAACAGTGGAGCATAGTGGTGGCAACAGCTGACAACGACAAGTTTCTTGCTGAAGCATCAATGAAGTTTGTGCGGGATTAATTTTACATCTGTTCCACAACTTATCGAGGGGGATTGCTTTGTTAAATAGAATAGATGAACTCGTACTATTAATAGCGACACGATGCCCTAAAGAACTTCGGTGAGCCATGGTGCGTAATCTAAACATATCTATTACTACAAGTGAGGACATACCCGATGGAGTCGACCGGAGGGGAAGAAGATCGCGGCTCGGTGCAGAAGACATGCGGTGGAGAAGCCCTTGTGTTGGAGAGTTTGCCGGAGGAAGGCGCATCAACAACGCGTCGTGCAATGAAGGCTCGAGGAGGAAGAAGAAGAAGAGCTAGGGTAAAAGTGAAAAAAGATTCCCCCGTCGGTATTTAAAGACTAGGGGGAAATGGAAACGACAGGCGTCGGAGTATAGGAGACGCCGTAAATCTTGGAATTGATGGCGCCTTGATTTTTGGGCTGGACAGATAAGATCGAAAGAGCCGTTAGGATGACGTCATAAAGATTCCTAAAGTTCCATAGTGATTGACGTCATTAATTTCCGCTGCGGAAATCAGGAGAAGTTTACAAGCTGGCAATTCTTCCTTTAGGAATAGGATGAGGCATTGATTGAGACGCCAAGCATATAAGAAATGTTTATTGACATGAACAAGTTCAAGTCACTCTCGGGCCTAATGTTGGGGACGTTATCCCGTTGTAAGACTCGCCCTATGAGGTCGGGTTAGGATAATGGCGGCTCTGTCTCCACGATCAAGATGGGATGTTATCTGTGAAGCGGAAGACGCAAGTCGTACGCTGTGAAGGGCCGGCTAGGCCAAGACTCGAAGAAGGCGACTCACGACACGCGTAGGAAAAGAGTCGCTTGGAGTTTCCTTGTGTGAGAGACAAGGTGAGTTAGGGATGAACCGGCTCACGAATTGTAATGAGGGTGGGAGTCTTGTAAACCTAGAGCCGTGACGTCTATATAAAGGTGAGTCTCTAGGGTTGATGGCGTAAAGTTAACATCAATCGAGAGCTAGGTTAGGCGAACCCGCACCCTTATAATCGATCTCCACAACAATATCCACACAACACGACGTAGGCTTTTACCTCAATCCGAGGGGCCGAACCTGGGTAAACCTGTCTCCTGTTTCCCAATCAACCCCTTTGAGTCGCCACATAGTTGCGATGTCTTCATCTCTAAGTCCTTTCACGAGGACATCTGCCGTGATAAAATCACGACACCAGCCGTGTCATCCATAATGAAACTACGTTAGAAAAACTTCTCCATGAAAAACCAGACTACAAATCCCTTCATGTTCTCGGATGGGCATGCCGGCCAAATCTTCGTCCCTACAACAATAGCAAACTAATGTTTTGATCGACACAATGTGTCTTGCTTGGCTACAGGTCTCAACACAAAGGTATCAAATGCTTAGATGTCTCTACAGGTCGTTTCTACATCTCTCGCGATGTTGTTTTTGACGAAACTAAATTTCCCTTTGCTGATCTTCATCCTAATGCTGGTGCACTTCTTCGAAAAGAAATTCTCCTTTTTACCTTCATAGCTCACTAGTATTGATCAAGGGGGAAATAATATTGATGATCAAGTGGTGACTAATCCTGCTAATACCTTTCTTGAGAACTGTGCTGAGGAAATAGGGACTCCCAGTCAAGATGAACCTGCAGAAATTGATGAAACTGCAGAACCTACAGAAAACAGCACCACAAGTAGGCATTATTTCATGTGTCCTGTACCGGGGGACAAATCCTCCTCGGGATTAATGCGTCGCCAACAAATCGGATCCCCTCGGTATCAGTCGCCCCAGGTGGAGGAGCACCCGCCTGCGTAGGAGAAGTAGCGAGTGCCGAGGCGCCCACCGCAGACACGAGTTTGACGCTTGCTGGCTGCGCCGGGACTTCAGCGCCGAGCCGATCGCCGTCTGCCACTTGGTGTCCTGTAGTTGCTCCAGGCGACGGGCGCTGATACGTCTCCAACGTATCAATAATTTTTGATGGTTTCATGCTATTATCTTGTCAAACTTTGGATGTTTTGCATGCCTTTTATATATTTTTTGGGACTAACTTATTAACTCAGTGCCAAGTGCAAGTTCCTGTTTTTTCCATGTTTTTGACCCCTTTCAGAGCAGGATTTTGAACAGAGTCCAAACGGAATGAAACTGCCAAAAAGATTTTTTCCGGAACAAAAAAAGATCGGAGATCCGGAGAATCAGGGCAGGGGGCCACCAGGAACCCCACAAGCCCTCATGGCGTGGCCAGGGGGGCGTGCGGCCCCCTGACTTGTGCTCCCTGAGGCCCCTTTGCCCTAGGTTTTGCGCCTATATATCCCCAAAAATTCCACAAAAAATCAGGAGATCATCGGAAGTACTTTTCCGCCGCCGCAAGCTTCTGTCTCCGCAAGATCCCATCTGGGGCATGTTACGGTGCCCTGCCGGAGGGGGGATTCGGATATGGAGGGCTTCTTCATCAACATCATGACCTCTCCGATGATGCGTGAGTAGTTCACCATAGACCTATGGGTCCATAGCTAGTAACTAGATGGCTTCTTCTCTCTCTGGGATCTTCAATACAAACTTCTCCATGATCTTCATGGAGATCTATCCGATGTAATCTTATTTTGCGGTTTGTTTGTCGAGATCCAATGAATTGTGGATTTATGATCAGATTATCTATGAATCTTATTTGAGTTTTTTCTGATCTCTCTTATGCATGATTTCATATCCTCGTAATTCTCTTCGAGTTGTGGGTTTTGTTTGGCCAACTAGATCTATGATTCTTGTAATAGGAAAGGTTCTTGGTTTTAGGTCCATACCGTGCGGTGACCTCTGCCAGTGATATAAGGGGTATCGAGGCACGCATCATGTTGTTGCCATCAATGGTAAAAAGATGGGGTTTTCATCATTGGTTTGAGATTATCCCTCTACATCATGTCATATTGCTTAAGGCGCTACTCTGTTCGTCATGAACACAATACACTAGATGCATGCTGGATAGCGGTCGATGTGTGGAGTAATAGTAGTAGATGCAGAAAGTATCGGTCTACTTGTCTCGGACGTGATGCCTATATGTATGATCATTGCCTTAGATATCGTCATGACTTTGCGCGGTTCTATCAATTGCTCGACAGTAATTTGTTCACCCACCGTGATATTTGCTATTTTGAGAGAAGCCTCTAGTGAACTCTATGGCCCCAAGGTCTAATCCACACCATATTTTCAGCCTTACACTTTTTACTTCGTTGCACTTTCCGACTTCAGATCTCACTTTGCAAACAATCTTGAAGGGATTGCCAACCCCTTTGAAGCGTTGGGTGCAAGCTCGTTTGTCTTTGCGCACGTACTCTGGACTTGACGAGACCCTCCTACTGGATCGATACCTTGGTTCTCAAACTGAGGGAAATACTTACTGCTCCTTTGCTGCATCACTCTTTCCTCTTCAAGGGAAAAACCAACGCAAGTAAGTCTCCGTCAACGCGTCAATTTCTGGCGCTATTGTTTGAGAAGTAGCAAGAAGAATTTCTGGCGCCATTGCCGGGGAGGAAGATCAAGTCAAGAACTCATCCAAGTAGGTGTCGCAAACTCATCTCTTGCATTTACTTTGTTTGCCAGTTGCCTGTTTCCTCTACCCCACTTCACCAATTTGCCTTTTTCGTTTGCCTTTTCGTTCGCCCTTTTCTCTCGCTTGTTTTCTGTTCGTCTGTGTGGGATATTCTACCTGTCCTCATGGCTAGATCCACCACTTCGAACGATACTCCCGAGATCGAAGTTATCAATTTCAAACAAATTGAGGAAGAAAACTTAAAGGACGCTTGGTATAGGATTTGCAATGCTCAGAGTAGATCTACTCATAAGCAATCCACTACCGTCCTGCTTCGCAGTTTCTATGTGGGTGTTTCTCCTTAGAATAGGTATATTCTTGACACCATCGTAGGTGGAAATTTCTTGGGTAGCCATACCGTTGATTCTTACGGAGCTGTAATAAATTTGGTAGGCTCACCCCCACTCATGGTTAATGGAACTACCTTAACTCTCGAACATGTGATGCGTAGGCTGGACATCATTGAAAATAAAGTTGCTACGATAGAACTCATTGAGAATTTGGATAAAAAGATGCACAATCAAATCACTCAGTACAGATCCAAGGTGGGAATGGTTTTCAAAAATTTAAAGGAGAAGGAACCCACAGTTAACGAAAAACTAGGTCATGATTCCGCTAGGATTGGCAAACTAGAGGATGTTATAACCAACTTGGGTTCCGCTTTTGCCGCTATGCAGAATACTCCAAACTTTGCCCACAATAAGGTCACCAAATCTATTTTTGTTCCAAAAAATAGTGGTGAATCATCTAGCAAGAAAGATGAAAACCTTAAGATGATAAGTGATCACCCGACTTATGGTTTGAGCACCAAAGACGATGATACATGATTTTATCGCTTTTATGCCTAGCTAAGGGCGTTAAACAATAGCACTTGTTGGGAGGCAACCCAATGAATTTATATTTTTCTTTCTGTTTTGTTGCGTCCACACCATCATAATTTTGTTGCGATTGTGTTGTTTTGTGTTTCTTTTTGTGTTTGAGCCAAGCAAAACCTTTATGACTAGTCTTGGTAATGGTTGTTTGATCCTGCTAGAAAGAGACAGAAACTTTTCGCTCACGAGATGATTTTTCGTTTTTATTCAGAAAACGTTTTGAGTTGATTCTTTTTTCTTCTGGTTGATATGCCTTTTTCCCAGGCAGTCGTAATTGTTAAGATTTTTTGAGGTACCAGAAGTATACGAAGTATACAGAATTCTACAGACTCGTCTGTTTTTGACAAATTCTGTTTTTGTTGAGTTGGTTGCTTGTTTTTATGAAACTATGGTTAGTATCGGGGGGTACTAGCCATGGAAAAGTGAGAATACAGTATCCCAACACCAATATAGATAGAATTCAAGTTTTCTATAGTACCAAAAGAAGTGGTAGTTTGTTTTCTTGTGCTAATGTTATCACGAGTTTCTGTTTAAGTTTTGTGTTGTCAAGTTTTTAAGTTTTGGGTGATGTTCTCATGGACAAAGAGATAAGGAGTGGAAAGAGCTCAAGCTTGGGGATGCCCAAGGCATCCCAAGCCAAACTCAAGGACATCAAAAAGCCTAAGCTTGGGGATGCCCCGGGAAGGCATCCCCTCTTTCGTCTTCAATCCATCGGTAACATTACTTGGAGCTATATTTTTATTCACCACATGATATGTGTTTTGCTTGGAGAGTCTTGTATCTTAGGACTATTTTGTTTTTGTTGTGTCACAATCATCCTTGTTGCACACCTTTTTGAGAGAGAGAGACATGCACTCATCGTGATTTTGCTAGAATGCTCATAGTGCTTCACTTATATCTTTTAAGCTAGATAATTTTGCTCTATGTGCTTCACTTATATCTTTAAGAGCACGGCGGTGCGTGACTTGGTAGTTGGCTTATGCTATGGAAGTAGTCCCAAAGGTGATAGGTACCCAAAGAGGATGCAAAATCCTCCATCTTCATGTGCATTGAGTAGAAAGAGAAGTCTTGATTCCTCTCAATTAGTTTTGAGACATGGATTTGGTCATATTAAGAGCTATGTTAGTAGGGTGTTGTGAATCTAGAAATACTTGTGTTGAATTTAGTGATTCTCGTAGCATGCACGTATGGTGAACCGCTATGTTAGGAAGTCGGAGCATAATTGATCTATTGATTGTCATCCTTTGTGTTGAGGTTGGGATCGCGCGATGGTTAACACCTACCAACCCTTCCCCTAGGAGTATGCATTTAGCACTTTGTTTCGATTACTAATAAAAACTTCCGCAACAAGTATGTGAGTTCTTCATGACTAATGTGAGTCCATGGTACAGATGCACTTTCACCTTCGACCATTGCTAGCCTCTCTAGTGCCGTGCAATTCTCGCCGGTACACAAACCCACCATATGCCTTCCTCAAAACAGCCACCATACCTACCCACTATGGCATTTTCATAGCCATTCCGAGATATATTGCCATGCAACTCCCACCGTTCCATCTCATGACTTGTGCTGTCACTCTCATATTGCCTTTGCATGATCGTAAGATAGCTAGCGAGATGTTCCAACGTCATACGCCATGCTAGATCGTTGCACATCCGGGTACACTGCCGGAGGCATTTCCTATAGAGTCATCATCATTTTGAGCTTTGAGCTGTGAGTAAATGAAAGTGTGATGATCATCATTATTAGGGCATTGTCCCATGTGAGGAAATAAAAAAACAAAAAGAGGCCAAAGAGCCCAAAAAAAGAGGCCTAAGAGCCCAAATGAAAAAAATAGAGAAAAAGAGAGAAGGGACAATGCTACTATCTTTTTCCACACTTGTGCTTCATAATAGCACCATGTTCTTCAAGATTGAGAGCTTCTTGCTTTGTCACTACCATATGCTAGTGGGAATCTTCATTATATAACTTGGCTTGTATATTCCAGTGATGGGCTTCCTCAAAATTGCCCTAGGTCTTCGTGAGCAAGAAAGTTGGATGCACACCCACTAGTTCTCCTTTTGAGCTTTCACATACTTATAGCTTTAGTGCATCTCTTGTATGGCAATCCGTACTCATTCACATTGATATCTATTAATGGGCATCTACATAGCCCTTTGATACGCCGAATCAATGTGACCATCTCCTCCTTTTTGTCTCACAACCACCACCACACTCTATTCCACTTATACTGCTATATCCATGACTCACGCTCATGTATTGCGTGATACACTACTGGAATTCACAAATTTGCCGTCTGCCTTTCCTTTGTCGTCTGCTGACACATGGCAAAGAGCTTCTTTGCCATCAGCTGGCGCAAATCAGACGGCAAAGACAACACCTAAGGCAAAAAAATTCTTTCTCGTCGGCCTTCCCTATGCCGTCGGCCAGCGGACGGCAAAGGAACAACAGGCGGACGGCAAAGGAACAACAGGTGGACGGCAAAGGGGTGGCAGACGGCAAAGGGATGGCACCGTACACCCCCTCCCACTCCATAACAGCCGCTCCCTTTGCCGTCTGCCCTCCTTCTCTTTGCTGTCGGGGGGTGGACGGCAAAGCGATCCCCCCCTAACGGTCCTCTCCCTCTCCCTCTCACTCTCATCCGCTCCGACAGTCTCCTCCGCTCCGACAGTTACTCTCAGCCGCTCGTCCCCCGCCCGCCGGCCACCTCCCCTCCCGCCGGCCGCCTCCTCCCCCGCCCCTCCTCCCCTCCCGCGGCACCCCTCCTCCCCGCCCGCTGGCCGCCTCCTCTCACGCCCCTCCTCCCCGCGCCCTCCTCCCCGCGCCCGCCCGCGGCACCCCTCCTCCCCGCCCGCCGGCCGCCTCTGCTCCCGACTGTCGGCCGCCTCCCCTCCCCCCACCGGCCGCCTCCCCTTCCGCCCGCCGGCCGCCTCACCTCCCGCCCCCTCCTGCCCGCGCCCTCCTCCCGGCACCCTCCTCCCGGCACCCTCCTCCCCGCCCGCTGGCCGCCTCCCCTCCCGCCTGTCGGCCGCCTCACCTCCCGCCCATCGGCCGCCTCCCCTCCCGCCTGTCGGCCGCCTCACCTCCCTCCCGCCGGTCGCCTCCCGTCCCGGCAGCCAGCCGCCTCCCCTCCCGCCCCTCCTCCCCGACCCCTCCTCCCCGGCTAGGTGAGTTTTTTTTCATTTAATTAGATTTAGTTAGTTGATTTAGTTATTTGATTTAGTGGTTGTTGATTTAGTTAGTTGTTTTAATTAGATTTATTAGTTGATTTGAATAGTAGGTTTAGTTAAATAGTTGATTTGTTAATTTAGAGGTAGATTCTATTTTGTTAATTAGTGGTAGATTCTTTTTTAGTTAATGATTGGTAGATTTTGTTTTTGTTACTTTTTTTTGCTGTTTAGTGCTATATAGGTTTAGCGATAGGTTTAGTGATAGGTTTAGATTCTACATAGTTATAATTGAAATAAGTAGAAAAAAGATGAAGAATAAAAGAAGAATAAGTAGATAAGGGAAGAAGAATAAGAAGAAGAGGAGGAGGAGGAGGAGGATGAGGATAAAAAGAAGAAGAAGAAAAAGAGGAAAGAGGAGAAGAATAAAGAAGACGAAAAAGGAAAATAAGGAAGAAGAAGAAGAAGAAGAGGGAAATGGAAAATAAGGAAGAAGAAGAAGAAGAAGAAGAAGAAAAGGAAGGAAGGAAGAAGAAGAAGAAAAGGAAGAGGAGGGAAAAAAGAAGATGAAGAAGAAGAAAATGACACCCTGACACCTCGACACCCCGACACGATGCCCGAAACCCCGACACGACATCCTGACGACACCCTGGCAGAATACGCCGCCCCCGACGCCACTGACCCCCAACCCCGGACCTCCGACACCTCTTGGGCCTCTTGTTGACCGAAAAGTCCCCCGACCACCGACCCCTGACGCCACTGACCCTGGACCCCCGACGACACTGACCCCCGACCACCGACGCCACTAACCCCCGAACCCCGACGCCACCGACACCTGACACCACCGACCCTTGACAACACTGAGTCCCGATGCCACTAACCCTCGACCCCCGACAACTCTTCTGCCTCCGGTTTAATGAGAAGGTGCTTTTCGGCCTTCCACAAACCGACGGGGTCATAGTTTTGTAAATTATGAGTTAGGTCACATATTTTCGATTATGTTAATTATAAAAACATCATATTTGTGTTGATCGTGTGAATTTCAATGTGCAGTTGTTCGACGACCTCCACGTGCGTTGGACGAGCTCCGTCCTTGCGTTTGTTGGTGAGCACAAATGACTTCTCCTCCTACCCCCTTAATTTGCTTTGTCCCGGTCTTCGTGCCGATGAAACTTGCTAGCTATAGGTTTCTTCAATCATCCGTATGCGTGACCAGTATGCGTCTCCCGTTCGAAAGGGCGACATCTATAAATATGCATTTCTTTGCATATTTATAACCGCCATCCTTTCAAATTGTACAACATTATCCATGGACAACCCGAGTATGTGTAGATTGGGTTTGTTTTCCCGTATGCTGTGCTCCGGATCCGATGCGGAGTTTCGTCAGTGCCTCCCCTGTTGTTCTCCGGGTACACATCCTCCCTGCTTATTCCCGAGGCGTGTATTAGGAGAACAGCGGGGAGGTGCTGCCGAAATTCTACGTCGCGTCTGGAGCAGAGCATGGGAAAACGAACCCAGTCTACACATACTCGGGTGGGATTAGGACCTATCTTTACCTATTAGCGTGTAGGTTGCATGGACGTACTAAAACTGACAAACTTTGCATATGAATATAGATGACGAATTATATATTTATTTCTTGTGCCCCCACAGGTAGCTAGGCAACATGAGTGAACGTGCTTGGATGTACACTGGTCACCCTAGTCAGAAAGACATGACCCATGAATGGTTAACAAAAACCAGGGGGTTTGTGAGAGCCGCATTTGCAAATGGCCAGCAAAAAACATGGTGCCCTTGTCCCAACTGTGACAACTGGAAAAAGCAAACAGAGTTTGAAATGGGTAAACACCTACAGAAGTGGGGTTTTACGCCTAATTATACGGTGTGGACTTTTCATGGTGAGTCTGACCAATGTGCCAGAGCTGAGGTGATTCGACGTCGCACCGACGAGCATGGTACCGGGATTGAAGACATGGTGTAAGACTTTGATGATGCTCGGGATTCGGACGATGAGATGGAGGAATCTGCAAAGGCCTTCTATGAAAAGTTGGAGTCTTCAAAACGTCCTCTCCACGAGTAGACTGAGCTTCACGCAAGTAATAGGTCTGAAGGCTCAATTCAACCTAGGCAGAGAACGCGATGGTGACGATATTTGGACGCTTTCTACCCAAAGGCCATGTACTGCCTGCAAACCTGTACCAGTCAGAGAATATCCTCCGTGTACTTAAGATGCCCTATGAGAAGATACATGCCTGTGAGAATGGATGTGCCTTATTTAGGCTTGAGTATGCGGCCTTGAACTATTTCCCCATTTGCAATTCTTCCACGTATATTGTGGTAGACAACAGCATGGGTGAGAAGAATCAGACCAAAATCCCCATTAGTGTTCTTCCGTATCTGCCAATCGTACCAAGACTTCAACGTCTTTTCATGGTCGAAGAGATGGCCAGACAGATGACATGGCACAAATTGGGCAAAAGAACCGAACTAGATGCGGATGGGAACAAGATCCTAGTACACACTTCAGATGGTTTTGCGTGGAGGCACTTCGATGCATTACATAAGCATAAATCAGAAGATCCAAGGCAACCTAGAGTTGCCATCAGCACGGATGGGTTCAATGTGTATGGTATGACGGCAGCACAATACAGTTGTTGGCATGTATTTGTCATTCCACTAAATTTGCCACCCGGAGAGATTATGAAAAGAAAGAACATTTTCCTGATGTTAATAATTCCAGGGCCCAACTATCCGGGGAAGAATATGAATGTGTACATGCAGCCGCTTAAGGATGAGTTGCAAGAAGCCTGGGATAATGGGATGAAGACTTACGACGCGGCTACCAAAACAAATTTCAAAATGCATGTGTGGTACATGTACTCGACGCATGATTATCCGGCGTTTGCGCTATTCGCTGGCTGGTGTGTGCATGGAAGGTTCCCGTGCACCACATGCAAGGCAGCTCTTCAGTTCCGTTGGCTGCAGGCTGGTCGCAAGTATTCTTGCTTCGACATGCACAGACAATTCCTGGATCCTGACCATAAGTTCACAAAAGACAAGAAGAATTTCATCAAAGGTAGAGTTGTCAAAAACACTGAACCAGCTCCGTTGACAGGCCAACAGACCCTTGATCAGTTAAACGCTCTCGAGCCTCATCCTTTGCGTCCAGGATACTTCAAAGGGTATAATAAGGAAAACGCGTGGACTCACAAGTCATGCTTATGGGATCTGCCTTACTTCAAAGACCTCCTTTGCCCACACAACATTGACGTGATGCACACTGAAAAGAATATTGCGGAGGCCATTTTTGGTACATTGTTCGGCATAGAGGGGAAGTCAAAAGATAATCCTAAGGCTAGAATCGACCTGGAGGCTCTATGTGATAGACCGTTGCAAAACTTGCGACAACGGAAAGGAAAGCAAAGCATAGCGAAGCCAAAGGCATGGTTCAGTCTTGAAAGGCCAGCTATGAGGGAAATGCTATTGTGGGTGAAAATGCGGTTGATGTTCCCCGATGGGTATGCTGCGAATCTAAAGAGGGGAGCGAGTCTTGAGAAATTGAAATATTTGGGCTCAAGAGTCATGATTGGCACATATGGATTGAGCGGGTAATGTCGGTGATGTTGCGTGGCTTTATCCCTGAGGATGAATGGCTAGTACTAGCAGAGCTGAGCTATTTCTTCCGTTCTCTTTGTGTGAAAGAACTATCGCCTGGTGTGCTAGATGAAATGGAAGAGTTGGCACCGGAGTTGATCTGCAAATTAGAAAATATCTTTCCATCGGGCTTCTTTAATCCAATGCAACATTTGATTTTGCATCTCCCGACCGAGGCAAGAATGGGGGGGCCGTTCAAAATCGATGGTGCTACTCAACTGAGAGGATGCAGAAAACGCTTTGAGCTAAGTGTAAAAATAAACGTAGAATTGAAGCATCGATGGCCAAGGCATTCATTACTGAGGAGGCGGCAAACTTCGTGATAGCACACTACGATGCTAAAAATCATCATTTGCATAACCCGAAGCCTCGGTACAATGATGGCGATCGGAAAAAAGTTCGATCCAACCTCAGCCTATTCAAAGGTAAGCTCACACCATCCGGTGCTTCGAAAGGGAAATCGTTGGATGTCGAAGAATGGCGGACCATTTCATTGTATATCTTCACCAACCTAACAGAAGTGCGGCCGTACATCGAGTAAGTTCTCGGTAATTTATTGTTCCGCAACTTCTGATTGCTTTGAACTACTCTTATTCCCGGATATTTGATATAGTCGATACGTCGCCGAATTCTCGGATGGAGCGGTCATCGAAAAGGATTCCGTCGAAGTGTACGAGCTTCTCGCAAAGCATGGAGGCGAGTATCCCGGTTTCATCTCTTGGTTCAAACAAAGGGTAATTAATTACCATTAAGGGCCCATTTGATTTCTTGGTCTAATTTGCGGCTAATGCATCCATTCTTTCGTATTAAACTTGTAGGCTAATGCAGAGTCTATGGATCCCGAGTTGAGACAAGTCGCTAATGGTTTTGACTATAAGGTCCATTCATTTGACAAATACAACATCAACGGGTATCACTTTCGTACCTTTGGCAAAGAGCTATCTATGCCCGACCTAAAGTCTACAAATTGTTCTGTCTCTGCTATCGGCGAAGGAGACACCGAGTATTATGGAAGAGTTAAAGCAATTTATGAACTTCTATTCTATGGTGAAAACCCACCGACCGTCGTAGTCTTCAAATGTTATTGGTTTGAGCCGAGGGAGACTAGAAGGACTCATGAACATATAGGACTAGTCGAAATCAACCAAAACACCCACTTAGATGTTCCCGATGTATATATTACGGCTCAACACGCGACACAAGTTTTCTATCTACCATGGGCCTGCCAAACTGATCCAAATCTCAAAGGTTGGGATGTCGTTTATGAAGTGCCACCACATTTTAGACCACCTACCCTCAATGAAGAGGATTACGAACCTCACATTAACCCAGACACATATGAAGGAGAATTCTTCCAAGAAACACGTATGTCCAAGAAACGTTTCAAGAACCGCTCTACTTCACCCCAGAACATTGAAGTAGACAGCGAGATTGAATCCTTCTTAACCCCTGAGCCCGAACAGGAAGAGCTGGAAGAAGAAGAGGTTACTACTGCGGATGACCTGTCACTTCTTGATCGATTACATAATGGTGGCCTTCCACATGTTCTTCGTGATAGTGATGATGATGATGCATTTATTGATGATAGTGATGATCATGATGCATTTATTGATCCCGAAGCATATATAGACGAGCACGATTGTTATTAGTTCATGTCAGGTATTCAACTAATATACTATATATAAATTTTGAGTTCATGTTAGGTATTCAATTTTTATTAGTCATGTTGGTATTTATGACGATGATACACTTAAATTATATACATTTTATTAGTCCTGTTGGTATTTATGTTGTACTAATTTCATTTACTCTTTGTCATGACACGTGTTGAAAGATGGTGGGAAAGGGTCGAAAGCACTCCACGGCTCCTTCTTCGTCGGCGGGTGATGGGATGGGTACTTCCATTCCTGCCTCGCCTCTTCGAAGAGTGTTGCTCTCTACTATGCAAGGAGCGTCCCCCGTGAGAGGAGGTCGACCCCCCGCGAAGCCGAGAGGCACTAAAGGTACACGTTGTATTCATGTTGGTATTTATGTTGTACTCATGTGGTATGCATATTGGTATTTATATACATTTTATTACTCATGTTGGTATTTATGTTGTACTAAATGTACACGTGGTCGCGGGAGAGGTAAGGCGGTGGCTGCCACGCCTTTTGAGGTGGCGGCTACACGGTCTCCGCCACCACCCCAAGCTGATTCACCTGAGCACATGACTTCTAGGGTGGATTCGTCTGAGGTGGAGGCTACATGGTCTCCGGTTCATGAGCCTCGGATCGACGAGCCTCAGGTCGACGAGCCTTCGACCCACGAGACTCGTGTCCCAGAGGCTTCCTTCCAGGCGACTCCGGAGTAAAGCAAGGATGAGGGTAGGTCCCAAGAGACCAAGTGGGATGCTGGTAGCGACGAGGAGCTGGTAGAGGGGGCTACCGTCTACCAGCGTGGTAGTACGGGGCTCCCGCTCGTGCCAGCGACCCCCCGAGCAGAGGTGGTCGATTAGGCCAAATGGGGACAAGTAAGTTAATTTACTCTTATTTAACCTTTTGCCTTCACGTTTTCTCAAATATCTAATGTTTTGGCTTTAATTTGTCATACTATAGGGGTTGGATTGTTGCCAAGGGTGTCCGCAAGCCCAACAGCGTCCTTGGTGTTCTTTGCCGTAAAAACTTCCCAGGTATTGTTATGTTGCCCGGTCGGGAGCGAGAGGTAGGAATGACCTGGGAGCACTACTTGGGTGCCCCGGCCCGCCGGAGGTGGAGATCGACGGTGTTTTGTGCGACACGAGGGCGGATATGGTGATCCGAAAGTTCTGGGTAATTTCTCCTTCACACAATTATAAATCAACCATAGCTATTTATTGTACTAATTGGTGTTGTCTTGTTTGCAGATCTACTACAGGTGTGAGGAGGGACACGAGGAGGACGCGGCAAAGGTTATCAAAACCTAATGTCGCCTCCTACTTCAAAACTTTCGGCACGAGGCTCGGGTGCAGGCTGTTCGAGACTACTATGCCACGCGGCATCTTAGGATTGACAAGGCGAAGTGCCGTGATGCTAAGATGGAGAAGGAGCATTACATGAAGGCAATTACATATTATTAAGGCTTTGTAGTTAATTTCCTTGATTTGGTTCTTACGCGCTCAAATTTCTCTTTTTGTTAACTTAGGTGCCCCCGAGATGGTGTGTGGATAAGATGGATTGTTGGGAGGCCTTGTTGGATCAGTGGTGCTCCGAAACGTGGGAGGCCAGCCACAACAACGCCAAGGAGAGGCGTGGCAAAATGGTTGGCGTGCCACACCATCAAGGGAGCGTCAACTTAATCCAATTTGGCAAGAACTGGGTATGTGGTTTGCTTCATGCCTCATGCAATTCATTCTTAATGCTATCTTGAGCCCTTTACTAATACAATTTTCCTCTCTCTCTCTCTCTTTTAGGCGCGTCACAATAAGACGGAGGCGCCACAGATGTACGACCTGTATGCGATGTCCCATACTGCCTCGTACAAGAAGGTCAAGGCATTCTCTGAGTCTGACCTCGAGCATCCAGAAAACTTCACCAACATCTCCTCCCACCACAAGCTCGTGAAGTACAGAGATCACGGGAAGGCGAGGAAAGGGGAGGACTTTAACCCGAGCGAGGGGCCTATTGATCCAGAGCTGGTGATGATAGCTGGCAACGGGAGGCCCCATGGCTCGATCGCCATTGGAGACGGCCTTATACGTTGTCCTAGCACTCTCCGGCATATAAAGTCACGCCAAACGATCTCTTGTCTCGAGATAACACGTCGTCCACGGCCAGTCGAGCTCGCCATCGAGGTTAGTTTAATGGACTCAACTATCTTTCCGCATTATTTTGTGAGTTGGAACCAATATTATTACATTGCTAACAATGAGTTGTGTTGCATGCTGCTATTCAGAAAGAGAGAGAGGCAATGCAGGCGGCTATGGCGGAGAAGGATAAGGAAATTAGGGAGCCGGAGGAGACGACGACTGCATTTGTGGAGGCGGAGAGGGCACGGAATGATGCGTCTAACAGGGCCATATACGAGCTCTTCGTGGTAAGTTTCTTGTTCATGTTATTTCAAATCTTGCATTTGAATATCCATTTCATTAATAAATAAAAAGTTTGACTTGTTGAAACCAAATGTACAGTCTATGTGCGAGAAGAACGACCAAGTCCCTCCGCCGATGCTAGTCATTAACGTGGCCGGGACGATAAGTTTCATTTCAGTGCAGTGATCTTAAGAGTGTCCTCATGCTAAATACACATTGCAAACGATGTTTGGTGCAGAATATCTCCCGAAACGCATCGCACGACCCTTCTACAGTCGAGCCTTCTCCACGGCAGCCTTCTCCAGGTGAAACAAGCCAGAGCCACCGTGCTTCAACGCTGTGATGATGATAATGGTATGTTATTTCTAGTGTTATAATAAAAAAAATAGCCAGACTTCCATCTAAATGACATAATTAGCTTAGTTAGCTCCAAGAAAGGCTAAATTAGCTAATTATCCTACGAAATGACATAATTAGCTTAGCTAGATCCAAAATGGCTTAATAAGCATAGTTTGCTCCGGAATGCCTATTTTACCCAAGTTAGCTTCGAAACGACGTATAGTTAGCTAGGGTTTCACCTAGATGACATAATTAGCTTATTTAGCTCCTAAATGGTCTATTTAATAAAACATGACCTATACTTAGCTAATTATCCTCGAAATGACTTAATTAGCTCCAAAAAGGCATTCTAAGCCAATTTAACCCGAAGAAGGTGACAAGAGGAGAAGAAAGAGGAAAAATGAAAGGAAGGAAGAAGAAGAGGAGAAGAAGAAGAAGGAGAGGGAGGAGGATAAGAAGAAGGAGAAGAAGGAGGAGAAGAAGGAGAAGGAGCTCCTCCTTATCCTTCTTCTTCCTCCTTCTTCCTCCGTCTCCTTCTTCTTCTTTTCTTCTTCTTCTCCTCTTCCTTCTCCTTGTCCTCCTCCTCCTCCTCCTCCTCCTTCTTTTACTTCTTCTTCTCTTTCTCTTCTTCTACGTAGCTTAGACCTATCCAAGAAAGGCTAAATTGGCTAATTATCCTACGAAATGACATAATTAGCTTAGTTAGCTCCAAAATGACCTATTTAATAAAAAATCACCTATAGTTAGCTAAGTTCTCTCCTAAATGACATAATAAGGCTTACGTAGCTGCAAGATGACCTATTCCCCCTAACTTAGGTATTAAATGGCCTATAATTAGCCTAGCTAGATACAAAATGGCTTAATAAGCATAGTTTGCTCCGGAACAACCTATTTTACCCAAGTTAGCTCCAAAACAACGTATAGTTAGCTAGGGTTCCACATAGATGACATAATTATCTTAGTTAGCTCCTAAATGGTCTATTTAATAAAACATGACCTATACTTAGCTAATTATCCTCGAAATAACATAATTAGGTCCAAAAAGGCATTCTAAGCCAATTTAGCCCGAAGAAGGGGACAAGAGGAGAAGAAAGAGGAAAAATGAAAGGACGGAAGAAGAAGAGGAGAAGAAGAAGAAGGAGAGGGAGGAGGATAAGAAGAAGGAGAAGAAGGAGGAGAAGAAGGAGAAGGAGCTCCTCCTTCTCCTTCTTCTTCCTCCTTCTTCCTCCGTCTCCTTCTCCTTCTTCTTTTCTTCTTCTTCTCCTCTTCCTTCTCCTTCTCCTCCTCCTCCTTCTCCTCCTTCTTTTACTTCTACTTCTCTTTCTCTTCTTCTACGTAGCTTAGACTCATCCAAGAAAGGCTAAATTGGCTAATTATCATACGAAATGACATAATTAGCTTAGTTAGCTCCAAAATGACCTATTTAATAAAAAATGACCTACAGTTAGCTAAGTTCTCTCCTAAATGACATAATAAGGCTTGCGTAGCTGCAAGATGAGCTATTCCCCCTAACTTAGGTATTAAATGGCCTATAATTAGCCTAGCTAGATCCAAAATGGCTTAATAAGCAAAGTTTGCTCCGGAATGACCTATTTTACCCAAGTTAGCTCCGAAACGACCTATAGTTAGCTAGGGTTCCACCTATATGACATAATTAGCTTAGATAGCTCGTAAATGGTCTATTTAATAAAAAATTACCTATACTTAGCTAATTATCCTCGAAATGACATAATTAGCTCCAAAAAGGAATTCTTAGCCAATTTAGCCCGAAGAAGGGGACAAGAGGAGAAGAAAGAGGGAAAATGAAAGGAAGGAAGAAGAAGAAGAAGAGAAGAAGAAGAAGGAGAAGGAGGAGGATAAGAAGAAGGAGAAGAAGGAGGAGAAGAAGGAGAAGGAGCTCCTCCTTCTCCTTCTTCTTCCTCCTTCTTCCTCCTTCTCCTTCTCCTTCTTCTTTTCTTCTTTTCTTCTTCTTCTCCTCTTCCTTCTCCTTCTCGTCCTCCTCCTCCTCCTCCTTCTTTTACTTCTTCTTCTCTTTCTCTTCTTCTACGTAGCTTAGACTCATCCAAGAAAGGCTAAATTGGCTAATTATCCTACGAAATGACATAATTAGCTTAGTTAGCTCCAAAATGGCCTATTTAATAAAAAATGACCTACAGTTAGCTAAGTTCTCTCCTAAATGACATAATAAGGCTTGCATAGCTGCAAGATGAGCTATTCCCCCTAACTTAGGTATTAAATGGCCTATAATTAGCCTAGCTAGATCCAAAATGGCTTAATAAGCAAAGTTTGCTCCGGAATGACCTATTTTACCCAAGTTAGCTCCGAAACGACCTATAGTTAGCTAGGGTTCCACCTAGATGACATAATTAGCTTAGTTAGCTCCTAAATGGTCTATTTAATAAAAAATTACCTATACTTAGCTAATTATCCTCGAAATGACATAATTAGCTCCAAAAAGGAATTCTTAGCCAATTTAGCCCGAAGAAGGGGACAAGAGGAGAAGAAAGAGGGAAAATGAAAGGAAGGAAGAAGAAGAAGAAGAGAAGAAGAAGAAGGAGAAGGAGGAGGATAAGAAGAAGGAGAAGAAGGAGGAGAAGAAGGAGAAGGAGCTCCTCCTTCTCCTTCTTCTTCCTCCTTCTTCCTCCTTCTCCTTCTCCTTCTTCTTTTCTTCTTTTCTTCTTCTTCTCCTCTTCCTTCTCCTTCTCGTCGTCCTCCTCCTCCTCCTTCTTTTACTTCTTCTTCTCTTTCTCTTCTTCTACGTAGCTTAGACTCATCCAAGAAAGGCTAAATTGGCTAATTATCCTACGAAATCACATAATTAGCTTAGTTAGCTCCAAAATGACCTATTTAATAAAAAATGTCCTACAATTATCTAAGTTCTCTCCTAAATGACATAATAAGGCTTACGTAGTTGGAAGATGACCTATTCCCCCTAACTTAGGTATTAAATGGCCTATAATTAGCCTAGCTAGATCCAAAATGGCTTAATAAGCATAGTTTTCTCCGGAATGACCTATTTGTCGTGGGTATAAGCCTGACAGTAGATGTGTAGGGTACGAAAGGGATGGGCAGAGCCTTAGCTACGACGAGGTTGTATGAGTTCAGGCCCGTCTACGGTGGAGGTAATAGCCCTACGTCTCAGTGCTCAGGGAGCTTGTTGTCGAGTGGAATATCGAATACAGTGAATTGCTAACCCCTGCACCAGTGAGGGAGAGTGGCTTATATAGAGTGCACTGCCCTCCACAACGGTTCGGTGCACAGGGGTGGAGTAGTGGCGAATAAATGTCTACGTTACACGTAACATACGTCTTAAATGCTAATTAAGGCATATGGAAACGTATGACCGTTTCCCTCCAGGGGGGTTACGATGCAGAGAGTGGAATCCAGTCGGTTAGTTTGATAAACTCCGAATGCTAATCTCCGACTGGACGGTCGAGGATCTGTTACCGACTGGATGAATGGAACTTCTTAGTTCATTCGGAACTGACTAAGGGCCTTGTCCCTTGTGAGGGGTAGTCCTTGGGTTGGACCTTTAGGGCAGGCCTATGACCCTACCCTAGGACTATAACCCCATCATTAGTCCTCGAATGGATTGGGGTTGGAACGACGAAGCGATGCTCGAAGTTGGGATCCGACTGGAACGGATGTGACTTTGGCGTTGCTTGCCTCGATCCATTTTATCTTCTCCGATCAATGATCCGAGTGGAAGTAGTTGCGAAACAAACTGTCGGAAACCTAGTGCTTCCGCGACATCTTCTGACTTGACCAGTCAACTGACAGCGGCGGATTTTCCGGGATCCTCAAATTTCGGTTACCGCACGCTCAGCGGGGATGACGCCATCGCGCTCGAGTAGTGCCTGACGCCTCGATTCTCGCACCTTCATCTTCTCCATTGATATCGCCGCGGTTGGTCGAGGGATAAGGTTTCGGGGCCACCTGCCAGTGACACAGTCGGAACCTTACTTAAATCCCAGCGGCGAGGGTTTTCTCGTTACGCTCGCCGGATCTCTTGCCTTTGCTTGCTCCGCTCCTCTCGCCTTCCCCTGCGCACCCAAGCTTCCTCCTTTTCCTTCTCCTTCGCGGACCCGCAGCTTCCGCCATGACCAAGGGATAGACCAGCAAGCTGGAGGCGAAGAAGAAGAAAAGGAAGGCGGCGGCTCCTGCTCGGCGGCGGCAGCGTGCGTTGCCGGCGGGGTGGATCCATGGAGACTTCCTCCCTCCACGGTGACGGAGGGGTATCTGCTGCAGCTGGTGGAGCACGGGATGATCGTGCACAAGTCGTGGAGGCTGCCGGCGGAGAATGAGATCAAGCCGGCGCCCCGGGAGGGGGAGCGCGTCCTGCTGCTCAGCCACGTATATCGAGGTTTCTCTGTGCCCCCGCATCCTTTCTTCAAAGGCATTATGAACCACTTTGGGGTGCACCTTCACCACTTTCCCCCGAATGCTATAGCTCATCTCTCTGCTTTCATAGTCCTGTGCGAGTGCTTCATCGGCTGTCCTCCCCATTGGGGGGCTGTTCAAACATATTTTCTCTGCTAGATCCCAAACTATCAAACGACTTCACGAGTCGGATGATAAGACACACCTTCTCCAGCTCTGCGGAGGCTTAGGTTTCCAGAAGAAGAGTAGGAGTAGTTATCCTGCCCTTCAACTGATGGAGTCGGTTAGGAACTGGCAGTCGACGTGGTTCTACTGCCAGGACGTCGCCTGCCCGAATGCCACAACAGGGCTGCCTCCCTTTAGCTTAGATCGACCCGCTCCGCCTAAGCAGCATGCACTCACGAAGGCGGAGAAGGTCGACATCCAGCCTCTGGTCGACGCACTCGCAGATGTCGTCAGAAGGGGAGTCACCGGCATAGATTTGCTGGAGATTTTCCTCGGTCGACGCATACAACCACTGCAGGCTCGCGACCACGCCATGTGGCACTACACGGGGCCCGAAGACTCCACTCGGACCAACGTCTTGGGCGTGACCAAGGAGAAGGTGGTGTCGTGGGTGCTCCAGATCACAGGCGCCTGTGAGAACCCCAGAGGGTCTCGGCGAGTGAGGGCTTTCTGCGCAGACAATCCTCCTCCGAACCAGGTGAGTACCATTTGTCGAGTGCACGTATCTGTCTTAGTTTTATTGCTTTCTTGAATCTCTGCTTGGCGTCTGATGTCACCGACTGTATTCTATGCAGAAGTGAACCAACTGGTTTTCTCCTGTCTCGAACGGGAACCCGGCCGAGGAGGAAGAGGAGGGCAGCCAGGAGGGCAGCGTGGAGAGCGCCGAGTATGTCTCCGACAGCGGGGAAACGGTGGAAGAGTCTAGTGAGGAGGAGGAGGAAGACGAAGAGCAGGACTCGCCGCCCCCGCTGCTGGAGCACCGAACCAAGCGCCGACATGAACCTGCAGTTCCCTCGGCCCCTCCAGCATCCTCGAGTGCTCCGCCCACTGCTCCCGTGGTCCCGAGTGCTCGGAGCACCAAGAGGACCAGGGACATTGCTGGTGAGCCTGCGGGTCAGCCTTCCAAGGTGGCTAAACCGAGCGGATCTAAACCTCGGAAGGCTTTGCCGCGGATGAGGGTCGTTGTTTCCGTCACCTCAACATAAGTGCATTGTTCTTCTTCTGATATTCGATTGAACTCCTGTTTGATGGTCGAATGAATTTCACTCGACAGGGTTGCCACCTCTACCACCTCTCCGGCGCGCCAGGAGGATGATCCCATGGACGCGGACAACGTCGTCTCGTCCCAGCCAGGTGCGTTGTAGCGATTCCGAAAGTTTTATATTATCGCATCGTGAATTCTGTCTTCGGTTTTGCCCTTTTCTTTTCCTGAGATCTCGCGTCGTTCGGTCTGTCTGGGGTGATTTATGTGGATGAGGGTGATCACGGGAGACCCGAGCAAGCTGCGGAGCCTATCCTTGAGGCTGTCCCGCCAGTCACTGCTCTCGCCGCGGATGTGCCGCCGACTGAAGCGATGCCGCCGACTAAGGAGGCGCTGGTGGCTGCTGAACCGACTGGGGCGGGCTTTGGGATGCCCAAGGAGCTTCCAACGATGCCAGGCCCGTCGAATGTCGGGTTCGACGTCCAGCGCCTCCCGGAGGATCAGGTGGGAGCGGCCAAGGGGGCCATGGTGCAGGCGGAGCTGATGGCGGGAGAAGCCAAGAAGGCGTACGACTCCATCGCATCCTTGTACCAGCGGAGCTTGGAGCTGCGGGACGATATCCGAGTAAGTGGGCTAGTAAGTATTTACTTTTCTCTTGTAACCCACTGGGTGTGCTCGAATACCGTATGATGTTTGCAATGGGTTCACTCTGAGTGAACCCAGTGGGTGTAGTCCCCGAGACTTCTGTCGAGTGCTTGCACCGGCAGTTGTCTTTACGCATATTGTCTTTGACTTGGTCAGATCCGTAAATAATATGGTCGACTGCTAACTGTTGGGGCACTCGGAGTGCACCTACTGTAAGAGTCCCTGAGAATAATTTTACTCAGGTCGGGTAGTATTAGCCTTGTAGGTGTATGTGTTGTCATGTATCTCAATAGGGCGGACCTGTTTGAGTTTCATGCCAGTGGGGTCACTCTCAGTGAACCCACTGGGTGTAGTCCCCGAGACCGCTGTCGACTGCTTGCGTCGGCAGGGGTCTGAAGAACCTAGACTTTTTAGTGTTGGATTTGTCTGATCATCTCTTGGTGCTGGCTAGCAGAAAACTTGTGAAATGGGGACAAGTACGAGACTCTTAGGGCGGAAAAGGTTCAGTTTGCCGGTGAGCTGGATGCGGCACTGATTGCAATGGCTGGTATGAAGGAGGTTCTGGTGGAACGAGAGAAGTCGTTGGAGCAGGCTCGTGAAGCGAACAAGGCACTGACTGCTGAAGTTGAGAAGATGAAGGCGCAAAGGTCTGATCCGATGGGGCAAATGAATGTGCTGAACAAGCGGTGTATAGCGGTGACTGGGCTCGGCAGATGATGACACGTCTGGGTGGTAAGTCCTGTTTTTCCGAGTGCTTGTGGTACGTGCGTTACACTCGGCGCTTATTGTTTGCTTGTCCTGTGTTTGCAGATTTTTGCATGGACGATGAAGCTGAAGCGGCTGACGTAGAGCGGTCGATTCGCGAGAACATTCCACTCGGTGAGGACGCCAATCGAGATCTGCTCGCAGCGCACATTCGCGTGGGCAAAGTTGGTCCTTTCATCGGTCGACTGAGAGAAGTCGTCGGCCAGATCGACAAGGAGCTTTGGCTGGAAGATGAGTCGCGACATGAGATGGAAAACTTGATGACTCGACTGGAGGAGATCCCAAACCAGGTGCAGTCATGGAAGAAATCTGCGGCTCGCTGTGGTGCAGACGTCGCTCCGTCCCTGGTCCGAGTGCATTGCAAGGAGGTGCGCGAGGAGAAGCTGAAAGCGTTGAAGGTCGCCAACACGAAGAAACTTCGATTCGAAGACTTCATGGAAACCTTCCTTGAGAGTGCCACCCGCATCGCCGACGGGATCGACTTGGACACATTCGTCGAGCCCTCCAGTCCTGGCGCCAATCCGGACGACGCGTAAGAAAACTTTTACCTCGGTATGCCGAGTGTTGGTTGTAAGAAACCTTGGCCACTTCATTTGGCCATCACATTCTTGGTTCGGTGCGGGTAAGCTTGATCCGCACCGAGTGAACCATCTTTAGGTGGACTTCGAATTTGAATCAAATCGTTTGCTCTTCTGTTGCAATTTTGGCTCGAGTTTTGTTTGGCGTTTCTTGGTGAAGCCAATGGCAAACATGCGGAGCATGTAATTGGCAGTTTCCTTGACATCTGTGTGAATCTCTCTGAGGGTCTGCCAAGTCACCGAGTGGATCTGTAGGATACACTCGAGGGTAATAGAGTACTTAGGCGATTCTGGATCGCAGCTAAGTCCCCGAGTGCGACGTTTAGTGCACACTCGGAGAAAGTTAATACTTAGGCGATTCTGGATCGCAGCTAAGTTTTTTTTGAGACCGGAGTCTGTGACCGCGGAAGAATTTTGAATCTGCAAAAGCTCAATCTGCTTTATATTATTTCATCAATACTTGTTCTATACATCGCTTCAGTCGACGGTCACGTGTTGAAACGCTTCAGGAGATCTCCGTTCCATGCTCGCGGCTCGTCTATCTCCCTGTCGATGTTGTATAGTCTGTATGCTCCGTTGTTCAGCACCTTGGAGATGATGAAGGGTCCTTCCCAGGCAGGAGCCAGCTTGTGAGGTCTTTGCTAATCCACTCGGAGCACCAGGTCGCCTGCTTGGAACGTGCGACTCCTGACGTGGCGTGCGTGAAAGCGCCGCAGATCTTGTTGATAAATGGTTGAGCGAGTCAGTGCCATCTCGCGCTCCTCCTCTAGAAGGTCCACTCCATCTTGCCTTGCTTGTTCTGCTTCAGCTTCGGAGAAGAGTTCGACTCGTGGAGCATTGTGAAGCAAGTCACTCGGAAGGACTGCTTCTGCTCCGTAAACGAGGAAGAACGGTGAACGCCCTGTAGATCTGTTCGTGGTTGTGCGGAGACCCCAAAGCACTGAAGGTAGTTCGGTGACCCATGCGCCAGCGGCATGTCCCACCTCTCACAGGAGTCGGGGCTTCAAACCTTGCAGAATAAGTCCATTCGCCTGCTCTGCTTGTCCGTTGGATTGAGGATGCGCCACGGAAGCAAAATCCACTCGGATACCTTGGCTTGCACAGAAACCTTTGAATCTGTCCGAGTCAAAGTTTGTCCCGTTGTCCGTGATTATGCTGTAAGGTACACCAAATCTGGAGATGATGTCCCTGACAAACTTGATGGCGGTTAGGGCGTCGAGCTTCTTGATGGGCTTGGCTTCAATCCATTTTGTGAACTTGTCGACTGCCACCAACAAATGTGTGTATCCTCCTTGGCCTGTCCTGAATGGACCGACTGTATCTAATCCCCATACTGCAAACGGCCACACAAGAGGGATTGTCTTCAACGCATATGTTGGCTTGTGAGACTTGTTGGAGTAGAACTGACAGCCTTCATATCGGTCGACCATATCTTTAGCCATCTCGTTTGTTTGCAACCAGAAGAAACCAACTCTGAATGCTTTGGCGACGATCGCTCTCGAAGAGGCGTGATGACCGCAGGTTCCTGAGTGAATATCTTCCAGGATTAACTGTCCCTCCTCTGGGGAGATACATCGTTGAAGAACGCCTGAAACGCTTTCCTTGTACAACTGGCCATCAATGACAGTGAACGACTTTGACTTGCGGACTATCTGCCTGGCCTAGACTTCGTCTTCTGGTAATTCCTGCCTTAGGATATATGCAATGATCGGCACAGTCCAATCAGGGATGGCAGCAAGAATCTCCATGATCAGATCTACCACAGCAGGAATGTCGACTTCAGTCGGATCAGTCGAGCTCTTTGGTTGTGCTGGTTCCTCTGTGAAAGGATCTTCTTTGACTGAGGGAAGGTGGAGGTGCTCGAGGCAGACGTCACTCGGGACTGGTCTCCGAGTGGATCCGAGTTTTGCTAACTCATCAGCTGCTTGGTTCTTCAGTCGCGGAACATGGTGGAGTTCTAGACCTTCAAACTTCTTCTCAAGCTTCCTCACTGCGTTGCAGTATGTGGTCATGGTGGGGTTCCTGACGTCCCACTCTTTCATCACTTGATTAACCACCAAGTCTGAATCGCCATAGACCATCACGCGACGGACGCCGAGTGTGATGGCCATACGCAGTCCATAAAGGAGAGCTTCATACTCTGCCTCATTGTTGGAGGAATCAAAGTGTATCTGCAGCACATATTTGAGTTTGTCGCCCTTTGGCGATACGATCACAACGCCAGCGCCGGATCCATTCAACATCTTGGACCCATCGAAGAACATTGTCAAATGAGCCGAGTAGATGTGGGTCGGTTGCTGTTGTTCTACCCATTCTGCTATGAAGTCAGCCAGAGCTTGAGACTTAATAGCTTTCTTGGCCTCGAGCTTGATATCGCAGTACAACATCTCCATTGCCCACTTCGCCACTCGGCCTGATGCGTCTCGATTGTGGAGGATTTCCGACAACGGAGCATCAGAAACGACAGACACCGAGTGGTCTTGGAAATAATGTGCCACTTTCTTCGCAGTCATGTAAATCCCATAGATGAGTTTTTGATAGTGGGGATACCTCTGCTTGGAAGGAGTCAGGACTTCGGAGACGTAATACACTAGCCGCTGAAATTTGTATGCTTTGCCTTCTTCTTCTCGTTCGACTGTAAGAACAGTACTGACGACTTGATTTGTAGCTGCGATATACAGAAGAAGGGGCTCTTTACTGAGCGGAGCAGTAAGAACCGGCTGGGTGGAAAGTAGGACTCTGAGGTCGTCAAATGCGACTTGAGCTTCGTCTGTCCACTCGAAAGTATCTGATTTCTTCATGAGTCGGTACAGAGGAAGTGCTTTCTCGCCGAGTCGACTGATGAACCTGCTCAAAGCCGCTAGGCAACCTGTGAGCCGTTGAACATCGTGTATTCTGACCGGCCTCTCCATTCGGACAATGGTCCCGATCTTTTCGGTGTTGACATCGATCCCTCGTTCGGAAACGAAGAAATCGAGTAACTTTCCGCTGGGAAAGCTGAATGAACATTTGGCGGGGTTGAGCTTGATATCGTACCTACGAAGGTTGGTGAATGTTTTTGCCAAGTCAGTCAGCAGGTCGGAACCTTTGCGTGACTTGACTACGATATCATCCATATACGCCTCCACATTCCGACCGATCTGGTCGAGGAGACATTTTTGGATCATGCGCATAAAGGTAGCTCCTGCATTCTTCAAACCGAATGGCATAGTGATGTAGCAGAAGCACCCGAATGGGGTGATGAAGGCTTTTTTTAATTCATCGGGGCCATACAGACGGATCTGATGATAGCCCGAGTAGGCTTCAAGAAATGACAAACGCTCGCAACCCGCAGTCGAATCGACGATTTGATCGATGCGGGGGAGCGGAAAATGGTCTTTCATGCAGACCTTATTGAGGTGCTTGAAGTCGATGCACATTCGGAGCGACTTGTCCTTCTTGGGCACCATGACAACATTGGCGAGCCACTCGGAGTGGTGAACCTCGCGAATGAAGTTGGCTGCCAACAACTTGGCCACCTCTTCTCCGATTGCCTTCCTCTTATGCGCGGCGGACCGACGTAGGCGTTCTCGGACAGGCCGAGCGGTGGGATCCACATGCAGTCGGTTCTCAGCCAACTCCCTGGGTACACCTGGCATGTCAGAGGGTTTCCATGCGAAGATGTCCCAGTTCTCACGGAGGAATTGGGTGAGCTCGGCTTCCTATTTAGGATCGAGGGTGGTGGAGATGTTCGTCGGGGCAGCAGTGGCGTCCGTCGGGTGGATGCTGACCTTCTTCGTCTCTCCCGCCGACTGGAATGCAGACTCCGAAGCTGGCTTCTTCGAACGCATCAAGTCAGCGGGGTTGACTGTTTTGTTGTACTCGTCAAGCTTGAGGACAGCCATCTGTTGGTCGACGATTCTTGATCCCTGCTGCAGACACTCTTCGGCCCGCTGCCGATTGCCTGTGATGGTGATCACGCCCTTCGGGCCCGGCATCTTCAGCTTTAGGTATACGTAACATGGACGGGCCATGAAACGTGCATATGCTGGGTGGCCCAGAATCGTGTGGTAAGCGCTCTGGAAGTCGACCACTTCGAACGTCAGCTTTTCCTTGCGGAAGTTCTTGTCGGAGCCAAAAACGACGTCCAACGCGATCTGGCCGAGTGACTTGGCCTTTCATCCAGGGACGACTCCATGGAACTGCATGCTGCTCTCGCTGAGTTTGGACATCGGAATGCCCATTCCCTTGAGAGTGTCGGCATACATGATGTTCAAGCCACTGCCACCGTCCATGAGGACTTTGCGCAGTCGGACTCCTCCAACCACCGGGTCGACGACCAGAGCCTGTCTCCCTGGGGTGGGTACGTGTGCTGGATGATCTAGCTGGTCAAAGGTGATCGCAGTCTGGGACCATTTGAGGAACTTGGGGTTGGTAGGGTTGGCCATGTTCACCTCCCTGTTCACCAGCTTCAGTCGACTCTTGCTCTCAACGTCAGCGAAAATCATCAGTGTTGCATGGACTTGGGGGAACGGATCCTCCTTATCCTCCTCATCTTGTTCATTGTCCTTCTCACTCGGTTGCCCTTCGCTGAACCCTTGGATCAGGAGGCGACACTGTCGAGTGGTATGCTTCGCATATATGGGGTTGCCCTCTTCATCCATCTTCGTATGAACCGGACATGGCTGGTCCAGGATGGGGTTATTGAACTACTTCTTCTTGGGGGTGAACTGATCCTTCCCTTTGCCCTTGAACTTGGCACTGGTTACAGCTGCAGCTTCTGCCTGCGGAGTAGGCGGAGCTTTCTGCTTCTGCTTCCGAGTGTTGCCCCCATCTCCATCGGCGACTGTTTTGTGTTTGCCGCTTCGCATGCGGTCCTCTTCTTCTCCATTTGCATAGCGTGTTGCTATCTCCATCATCTTGCTCATGGAGATGTCGCCTGTTCGGCCAAACTTCAGGTACAGATCCCTGTACCGCACACCTGCCTTGAAGGCGCAGACTACTTGATGCTCCGTGACGTTCTCCACCGTGTGGTAGAGAGTTGGCCAGCGCTGAATGAAATCACGCAGGAGATCATTCTGCTTCTGGACGCAGTGCTGGAGCTCCACGAGGCCACCAGGGCGCTTGCACGTCCCTTCGAAGGTCCTGATGAGCACTCGGGCCAGATCTGCCCAGCTGTAGATGCTTGAGGGGGCCAACTCGTTCAGCCACGCTCGCGCCAAGCCGTCGAGCATCAGGGGGAGGTGCTTCATGGCGACATGGTCATCTCCTCCTCCGATCTGGACTGCTACTCGGTAATCATCCAGCCACGTTTCTGGCTTGGACTCTCCTGTAAACTTGCTAATTCCCGTCGCCAATCGGAAGTTGGGAGGGATGTCAGCCGAACGGATGGCACGACTGAAACACTCGGGACCAGAAACGATGGTCCTGCTTCCACTCGGACGGTCAATACGTAACCATCGCGGTGGGCTCGGCCCCTGTCGACCCTCCGCTGGGCGATATGCCCTCTCGCGTCGGGCCTTGGGTCGTAAGTGCCGCCGACTGAACGCCGATCATCATGATGTCGGGGCCCGTAGGGCCCACCCCGTGGAGGGGTGCGTGAACGGCGACGATCTTCGGGATTTATGGAACGACTGCCTCCTGTGTGTCGCTGATGAGAACCAGGGCTACGAACTGACCGATGCGTATTCGCATGAACAAAACTATTGTAGATCCTGTTGTGCGACTGGGAGACCGCCGAATTTTGCTGCTGCGCCGTGTGCAATAGGGCGCGGATTTGCTCGATTCCCCTGCCAGCCTCTGAATCAGTCGACTGAAGGGAATCGGCTATCTTGGCAGCCGCGGCCAAGTTGAGGAGGGGTGTGCGGAACAGCTCCACGTTGCTCCGCCGAGTGTGCCGACTGGCAGAACGGCAAGGCGGACGATGCGCGCCGGACGTTTCGCCGATCTCATGCTCGTTCCGGCCAGCTTGACGGGGATCTTCATGGAAATTGGCCATGTGTACTTCTGCTGCAGGCCCGCGACCCGCGTACTCGGAAGGAAACTCAGTCAGAACCGAGCCCGAGCGCTGGGACGGCGGGGCAACCACAACTGACTCTAGAACCGCCACTTGTGAACACGCGTTCTGGCGCGCCTGGGCGTGTTGCACACAACGCTGGAGCCGCGGACGGCGGGACCACTTGTTGCGACGCCTGACGGCGGTGTAGGTCGACACCGGAGCCGACTGCTGACGAAGAAG
Organism: Hordeum vulgare subsp. vulgare; assembly: GCF_904849725.1. Taxonomy (NCBI): domain Eukaryota; kingdom Viridiplantae; phylum Streptophyta; class Magnoliopsida; order Poales; family Poaceae; genus Hordeum; species Hordeum vulgare. The sequence goes on from NC_058519.1 coordinate 224,516,729, forward strand.
AATGCCGCGGGCGCCGGCACGGAAGTGCGTAGCCCCGCGACGGGGAAGCGCCTCGATGTCGAGAGGGGCGTCCCGAAGCCATGCCGAATCATCGACGATGAAGGAGAGAGCGCCGAAGAGGATCTCGTGACCCATGCTCGAATCTCCATCGGACGACATGACGAAGTGATGTAGTCGCAAACTCGCCGGAAGTCGCTTAGACGCCTGCCCCATGGTGGGTGCCAACTGTCATGGGTATAAGCCTGACAGTAGATGTGTAGGGTACGAAAGGGATGGGCAGAGCCTTAGCTACGGCGAGGTTGTATGAGTTCAGGCCCCTCTACGGTGGAGGTAATAGCCCTACGTCTCAGTGCTCAGGGAGCTTGTTGTCGAGTGGAATATCGAATACAGTGAATTGCTAACCCCTGCACTAGTGGGGGAGGGTGGCTTATATAGAGTGCGCTGCCTCCACAACGGTTCGGTGCACGGGGGTGGAGTAGTGGCGAATAAATGTCTACGTTACACTTAACGTACGTCTTAAATGCTAATTAAGGCATATGGAAACGTATGACCGTTTCCCTCCAGGGGGGTTACGATGCACAGAGTGGAATCCAGTCGGTTAGTTTGATAAACTCCGAATGCTAATCTCCGACTGGACGGTCGAGGATCTGTTACCGACTCGATGAATGGAACTCCTTAGTTCAGTCGGAACTGACTAAGGGCCTTGTCCCTCGTGAGGGGTAGTCCTTGGGTTGGACCTTTAGGGCAGGCCTATGACCCTACCCTAGGACTATAACCCCATCACTATTTTACCCAAGTTAGCTCCGAAATGACCTATAGTTAGTTAGGTTCCACCTAGATGACATAATTAGCGTAGTTAGCTCCTAAATGGTCCATTTAATAAAACATGACCTATACTTAGCTAATTATCCTCGAAACGAGATAATTAGCTCCAAAAAGGCATTCTTAGCCAATTTAGCCCGAAGAAGGGGACAAGAGGAGAAGAAAGAGGAAAAATTAAAGGAAGGAAGAAGAAGAAGAAGAGAAGAATAAGAAGGAGAAGGAGGAGGATAAGAAGAAGGAGAAGAGGAGGAGAAGAAGGAGAAGGAGCTCCTCCTTCTCCTTCTTCCTCCTTCCTCCTTCTCCTTCGCCTTCTTCTTTTCTTCTTTTCTTCTTCTTCTCCTCTTCCTTCTCCTTCTCCTCCTCCTCCTCCTCCTCCTCCTCCTCCTCCTTCTTTTACTTCTTCTCCTCTTTCTCTTCTTCTACGTAGCTTAGACTCATCCAAGAAAGGCAAAATTGGCTAATTATCCTACGTAATGACATAATTAGCTTAGTTAGCTCCAAAATGACCTATTTAATAAAAAATGACCTATAGTTATCTAAGTTCTCTCCTAAATGACATAATAAGGCTTACGTAGCTACAAGATGACCTATTCCCCCTAACTTAGGTATTAAATGGCCTATAATTAGCCTAGCTAGATCCAAAATGGCTTAATAAGCATAGTTTGATCCGGAATGACCTATTTTACCCAAGTTAACTCCGAAACAACGTATAGTTAGATAGGGTTCCACCTAGATGAGATAATTAGCTTAGTTAGCTCCTAAATGGTCTATTTAATAAAACATGACCTATACTTAGCTAATTATCCTCGAAATGACATAATTAGCCCCAAAAAGGCATTCTAAGCCAATTTAGCCCGAAGAAGGGGACAAGAGGAGAAGAAAGAGGAAAAATGAAAGGAAGGAAGAAGAAGAAGAGGAGAAGAAGAAGAAGGAGAGGGAGGTGGATAAGAAGAAGGAGAAGAAGGAGGAGAAGAAGGAGAAGGAGCTCCTCCTTCTCCTTCTTCTTCCTCCTTCTTCTCCTTCTCCTTCTTCTATTCTTCTTCTTCTCCTCTTCCTTCTCCTTCTCCTCCTCCTCCTCCTCCACCTTCTTTTACTTCTTCTTCTCTTTCTCTTCTTCTACATAGCTTAGGCTCATCCAAGAAAGGCTAAATGGGCTAATTATCCTACGAAATGACACAATTAGCTTAGTTAGCTCCAAAATGACCTATTTAATAAAAAATGACCTACAGTTAGCTAAGTTCTCTCCTAAATGACATAATAAGGCTTACGTAGCTGCAAGATGACCTATTCCCCCCTACTTAGGTATTAAATGGCCTATAATTAGCCAAGCTAGATCCAAAATGGCTTAATAAGCATAGTTTGCTCCGGAATGACCTATTCTACCCAAGTTAGCTCCGAAATGACCTATTGTTAGCTAGGGTTCCGCCTAGATGACATAATAAGCTTAGTTAGCTCCTAAATGGTCTATTTAATAAAACATGACCTATACTTAGCTAATTATCCTCGAATGACATAATTAGCTCCAAAAATGCATTCTTAGCCAATTTAGCCCGAAGAAGGGGACAAGAGGAGAAGAAAGAGGAAAATGAAAGGAAGGAACAAGAAGAAGAAGAGAAGAAGAAGAAGGAGAAGGAGAAGGAGGAGGATAAGAATAAGGAAAGAAGAAGGAGAAGGAGCTCCTCCTTCTCCTTCTTCTTCCTCCTTCTTCCTCCTTCTCCTTCTCCTTCTTCTTTTTTTCTTTTCTTCTTCTTCTCATCTTCCTTCTCCTTCTCCTCCTCCTCCTCCTTCTTTTACTTCTTCTTCTCTTTCTCTTCTTCTACTTAGCTTAGACTCATCCAAGAAAGGCTAAATTGGCTAATTATCCTACGAAATGACATAATTAGCCTAGTTAGCTCGAAAATGACCTATTTAATAAAAAAATGACCTACAATTAGCTAAGTTCTCTCCTAAATGACATAACAAGGCTTACATACGTGCAAGATGACCTATTCCCCTAAATTAGGTATTAAATGGCCTATAATTAGCCTAGCTAGATCCAAAATAGCTTAATAAGCATAGTTTGCTCCGGAATGACGTATTTTACCCAAGTTAGCTCCGAAACGACCTATAGTTAGCTAGGGTTCCACCTAGATGACATAATTAGCTTAGTTAGCTCCTAAATGGTCTGTTTAATAAAACATGACCTATACATAGCGAATTATCCTCGAAATGACATAATGAGCTCCAAAAAGGCATTCTTAGCCAATTTAGCCCGAAGAAGGGGACAAGAGGAGAAGAAAGAGGAAAAATGAAATGAAGGAAGAAGAAGAAGAAGAGAAGAAGAAGAAGGAGAAGGAGGAGGATAAGAAGAAGGAGAAGAAGGAGGAGAAGAAGGAGGAGCTCCTTCTTCTTCCTCCTTCTTCCTCCTTCTCCTTCTCCTTCTTCGTTTCTTCTTTTCTTCTTATTCTCCTCTTCCTTCTCCTTCTCCTCCTCCTCCTCCTCCTTCTTTTACTTCTTCTTCTCTTTCTCTTCTTCTACGTAGCTTAGACTCATCCAAGAAAGACTAAATTGGCTAATTATCCTACGAAATGAAATAATTAGCTTAGTTAGCTCCAAAATGACCTATTTACTAAAAAATGACCTACAGTTAGCTAAGTTCTCTCCTAAATGACATAATAAGGCTTAAGTAGCTGCAAGATGACCTATTCCCACTAACTTAGGTATTAAATGGCCTATAATTAACCTAGCTTGATCCAAAATGGTTTAATAAGCATAGTTTGCTCCCGAATGACCTATTTTACCCAAGTTAGCTCTGAAACGAGCTATAGTTAGCTAGGGTTCCACCTAGATGACATAATTAGCTTAGTTAGCTCCTAAATGGTCTATTTAATAAAACAGGACCTATACTTAGCTAATTATCCTCGAAATGACATAATTAGCTCCAAAAGGGCATTCTTAGCCAATTTAGCCCGAGGAAGGGGACAAGAGGAGAAGAAAGAGGAAAAATGAAAGGAAGGAAAAAGAAGAAGAAGAGAAGAAGAAGAAGTAGAAGGAGGAGGATAAGAAGAAGGAGAAGAAGGAGGAGAAGAAGGAGAAGGAGAGAAGAAGGAGAAGGAACTCCTCCTTCTCCTTCTTCTTCCTCCTACTTCCTACTTCTCCTTCTCCTTCTTCTTTTCTTCTTTTCTCCTCTTCCTTCTCCTTCTCCTCCTCCTCCTTCTTTTACTTCTTCTCTTTCTCTTCTTCTACGTAGCTTAGACTCATCCAAGAAAGGCTAAATTGGCTAATTATCCTACGAAATGACATAATTAGCTTAGTTAGCTCCAAAATGACCTATTTAATAAAAAATGACCTACAGTTAGCTAAGTTCTCTCCTAAATGACATAATAAGGCTCACGTAGCTGCAAGATGACCTATTCCCCCTAACTTAGGTATTAAATGGCCTATAATTAGCCAAGCTAGATCCAAAATGGCTTAATAAGCATAGTTTGCTCCGGAATGACCTATTTTACCCAAGTTAGCTCCGAAATGACCTATAGTTAGCTAGGGTTCCACCTAGATGACATAATAAGCTTAGTTAGCTCCTAAATGGTCTATTTAATAAAACATGACCTATACTTAGCTAATTATCCTCGAAATGACATAATTAGCTCCAAAAATGCTTTCTTAGCCAATTTAGCCCGAAGAAGGGGACAAGAGGAGAAGAAAGAGGAAAAATGAAAGGAAGGAAGAAGAAGAAGAAGAGAAGAAGAAGAAGGAGAAGGAGGAGGATAAGAAGAAGGAGAAGAAGAAGGAGAAGGAGCTCCTCCTTCTCCTTCTTCCTCCTTCTCCTTCTCCTTCTATTTTTTTGTTCTTTTCTTCTTCTTCTCATCTTCCTTCTCCTTCTCCTCCTCCTCCTCCTTCTTCTCTTACTTCTTCTTCTCTTTCTCTTCTTCTACGTAGCTTAGACTCATCCAAGAAAGGCTAAATTGGCTAATTATCCTACGAAATGACATAATTAGCCTAGTTAGCTTCAAAATGACCTATTTAATAAAAAAATGACCTACAATTAGCTAAGTTCTCTCCTAAATGACATAACAAGGCTTACATACCTGCAAGATGACCTATTCCCCCTAACTTAGGTATTAAATGGCCTATAATTAGCCTAGCTAGATCCAAAATGGCTTAATAAGCAAAGTTTGCTCCGGAATGACCTATTTTACCCAAGTTAGCTCCAAAACGACCTATAGTTAGCTAGGGTTCCACCTAGATGACATAATTAGCTTAGTTAGCTCCTAAATGGTCTATTTAATAAAAAATTACCTATACTTAGCTAATTATCCTCGAAATGACATAATTAGCTCCAAAAAGGAATTCTTAGCCAATTTAGCCCGAAGAAGGGGACAAGAGGAGAAGAAAGAGGGAAAATGAAAGGAAGGAAGAAGAAGAAGAAGAGAAGAAGAAGAAGGAGATGGAGGAGGATAAGAAGAAGGAGAAGAAGGAGGAGAAGAAGGAGAAGGAGCTCCTCCTTCTCCTTCTTCTTCCTCCTTCTTCCTCCTTCTCCTTCTCCTTCTTCTTTTCTTCTTTTCTTCTTCTTCTCCTCTTCCTTCTCCTTCTCGTCCTCCTCCTCCTCCTCCTTCTTTTACTTCTTCTTCTCTTTCTCTTCTTCTACGTAGCTTAGACTCATCCAAGAAAGGCTAAATTGGCTAATTATCCTACGAAATCACATAATTAGCTTAGTTAGCTCCAAAATGACCTATTTAATAAAAAATGTCCTACAATTATCTAAGTTCTCTCCTATATGACATAATAAGGCTTAGGTAGTTGGAAGATGACCTATTCCCCCTAACTTAGGTATTAAATGGCCTATAATTAGCCTAGCTAGATCCAAAATGGCTTAATAAGCATAGTTTGCTCCGGAATGACCTATTTTACCCAAGTTAGCTCCGAAACGACCTATAGTTAGCTACGGTTCCACCTAGATGACATAATTAGCTTAGTTAGCTCCTAAATGGTCTGTTTAATTAATCATGACCTATACTTAGCGAATTATCCTCGAAATGACATAATTAGCTCCAAAAAGGCATTCTTAGCCAATTTAGCCCGAAGAAGGTGACAAGAGGAGAAGAAAGAGGAAAAATGAAAGGAAGGAAGAAGAAGAAGAAGAGAAGAAGAAGAAGGAGAAGGAGGAGGATAAGAAGAACGAGAAGAAGGAGGAGAAGAAGGAGGAGCTCCTTCTTCTTCCTCCTTCTTCCTCCTTCTCCTTCTCCTTCTTCTTTTCTTCTTTTCTTCTTATTGTCCGCTTCCTTCTCCTTCTCCTCCTCCTCCTCCTCCTCCTTCTTTTACTTCTTCTCTTTCTCTTCTTCTACGTAGCTTAGACTCATCCAAGAAAGGCTAAATTGGCTAATTATCCTACGAAATGACATAATTAGCTTAGTTAGCTCCAAAATGACCTATTTAATAAAAAATGACCTACGGTTAGCTAAGTTCTCTCCTGAATGACATAATAAGGCTTACGTAGCTGCAAGATGACCCATTCCCCCTAACTTAGGTATTAAATGGCCTATAATTAACATAGCTAGATCCAAAATGGCTTAATAAGCATAGTTTGCTCCCGAATGACCTATTTTACCCAAGTTAGCTCTGAAACGACCTATAGTTAGCTAGGGTTCCACCTAGATGACATAATTAGCTTAGTTAGCTCCTAAATGGTCTATTTAATAAAACATGACCTATACTTAGCTAATTATCCTCGAAATGACATAATTAGCTCCAAAAAGGCATTCTTAGCCAATTTAGCCCGAGGAAGGGGACAAGAGGAGAAGAAAGAGGAAAAATGAAAGGAAGGAAAAAGAAGAAGAAGAGAAGAAGAAGAAGTAGAAGGAGGAGGATAAGAAGAAGGAGAAGAAGGAGGAGAAGAAGGAGAAGGAGCTCCTCCTTCTCCTTCTTCTTCCTCCTTCTTCCTCCTTCTCCTTCTCCTTCTTCTTTTCTTCTTTTCTCCTCTTCCTTCTCCTTCTCCTCCTCCTCCTCCTCCTCCTTCTTTTACTTCTTCTTCTCTTTCTCTTCTTCTACGTAGCTTAGACTCATCCAAGAAAGGCTAAATTGGCTAATTATCCTACGAAATGACGTAATTAGCTTAGTTAGCTCCAAAATGAACTATTTAATAAAAAATGACCTACAGTTATCTAGGTTCTCTCCTAAATGACATAATAAGGCTTACGTAGCTGCAAGATGACCTATTCCCCCTGACTTAGGTATTAAATGGCCTATAATTAGCCTAGCTAGATCCAAAATGGCTTAATAAGCATAGTTTGCTCCGGAATCACCTATTTTACCCAAGTTAGCTCCAAAACGACCTATAGTTAGCTAGGGTTCCACCTAAATGACATAATTAGCTTAGTTAGCTCCTAAATGGTCTATGCTTAGCGAATTTCTCTCCGAAATAACCTATATATACACTTCTTCATCTAGTATTATTCTTCTATCTTTCTTATTTGTCATTTTGCAGATTACCTTCACTTCACGGGAAGCTTGGATTATATTGGTGGAACGCTTGAAGATGATTTCTTGTACCATGGCTTGTATTGAAACTATCGTAGTATATGGATATATATGAAACTTTGTATGCATGTGGATGAAATTGGTGTAATATATGGCTTGGTACGGATATGTATGCACTATGGATGAGAGTTATTTTAATATGGTTATGAGTACGGAAAGAAATTTATTTATGTCAAATATATATATATATATATATGTATATATATATCCTGATTATTGTTAAAAATGCTGGGTATAATAAAAAATAAATTAAAAAGGGGCTGGTTCCCCCCTTTGTCGTCTGCCCCCACATGGTAAAGGGGTTTAGGCAGACGGCAAAGGGGGGAATCTGCCCCCTCTCTCTCCCCTCTTTGTCGTCTGCCCCCACATGGCAAAGGGGTGTAGGCAGACGACCAAGGGGGGAATCTGCCCCCTCTCTCCCCTCTTTGTCGTCTGCCCCAACATGGCAAAGGGGGGTGGGCAGACGGTAAAGGGGTGAATCAGCCCCCTCTCTCTCCCCTCTTTGCCGTCTGCCCCCACATGGCAAAGGGGGGATGGCAGACGGCAAAGAAAGGAGGCTTGTCGTTAACACTTAATGCGGCCGATGAAGTATATGTCGTCCCAGTTAATTTGTCGTCTGCCCCCTCATGGCAAAATTCTTTGCCGTCCGCTTTACAAAAGCAGACGACAAAGAACCTCTTCACCGGATTTTTTTTACCGTCTAGTTTGTCGTCTGGTGACCGGCGGCAAAGCATTTGCCGTCCGTGGTTCCCCCCTTTGCCGTCCGCCATGGCAGCCGGCAAATTTCTGAATTTCAGTAGTGAAAGTTATAAAACGTTTGAGAAAGTAAGAGTGCAAAAACAATTACTTGGCCAATGCCGGGGTTGTGCATGATTTACATTAGTTGTGTGAGGATGATGGAGCATAGCCAGACAATATGATTTTGTAGGGATAACTTTCCTTGGCCTTGTTATTTTGAAAGTTCATGATTACCTTGCTAGTTTGCTTGAAGTATTATTGTTTACATGTCAATAGCAAACTATTGTTTCGAATCATACAGATCTGAACATTCATATCATGTGAAATAAGTTGCAAAGGACAACTATGCTAGGTAGCATTCCACATCAAAAATTCATTATTTATCACTTCCCTACTCAAGGATGAGCAGGAGTTAAGCTTGGGTATGCTTGATACGTCTCCAACGTATCTATAATTTTTGATGGTTTCATGCTATTAGTTTGTCAAACTTTGGATGTTTTGCATGCCTTTTATATATCTTTTGGGACTAACTTATTAACTCAGTGCCAAGTGCCAGTTCATGTTCTTTCCATATTTTTGACCCCTTTTAGAGGAGGATTTTTGAATGGAGTCCAAACGGAATGAAACTGCCAAAAAGATTTTTTTTTCGGAACATAAAAAGATTGGAGAGCCGGAGAATCAGGGCAGGGGGGCACCAGGGACCCCACAAGCCCTCATGGCGCGGCCAGGGGGGCCCGCGGCCCCCTGGCTTGTGGGCTCCTTGAGGCCCCTTTGCCCTAGGTTTTGCGCCTATATATCCCCAAAAATTCCTCAAAAAATCAGGAGATCATCGAAAGTACTTCTCCGCCGCCGCAAGCTTCTGTCTCCGCAAGATCCCATCCGGGGCACGTTCTGGTGCATTGCTGGAGGGGGGATTCGGATACGGAGGGCTTCTTCATCAACACCATGACCTCTCCGATGATGCGTGAGTAGTTCACCATAGACCTACGGGTCCATAGCTAGTACCTAGATGGCTTCTTCTCTCTCTTGGATCTTCAATGCATAGTTCTCCATGATCTTCATGGAGATCTATCCGATGTAATCTTCTTTTGCGGTGTGTCTGTCGAGATCCGATGAATTGTGGATTTATGATCAGATTATCTATGAATCTTATTTGAGTTTCTTCTAGTCTCTCTTATGCATCATTTCATATCCTTGTAATTCTCTTCGAGTTGTGGGTTTTGTTTGGCCAACTAGATCTATGATTCTTGCAATAGGAGAAGTTCTTGGTTTTGGGTTCATACCGTGCGGTGACCTCACCCAGGGACAGAAGGGGTAGCGAGGCACGCATCATGTTGTTGCCATCACGGGTAAAAATATGGGGTTTTCACCATTGGTTTGAGATTATCCCTCTACATCATGTCATCTTGCATAAGGCGTTACTCTATTCGTCATGAACTCAATACACTATATGCATGCTGGATAGCGGTTTATGTGTGGAGTAATAGTAGTAGATGTAGAAAGTATCGGTCTACTTGTCTCGGACATGATGCCTATATGTATGATCATTGCCTTAGATATCGTCATGACTTTGCGTGGTTCTATCAATTGCTCGACAGTAATTTGTTCACCCACCGTGATATTTGCTATTTTGAGAGAAACCTCTAGTGAACACTATGGCCCCCGGGTCTACTCCACACCATATTTTCAGCCTTACACTTTTTAGTTCGTTGCACTTTCCTCCTTCAGATGTCACTTTGCAAACAATCTTGAAGGGATTGACAACCCCTTTGAAGCGTTGGGTGCAAGCTCATTTGTGTTTGCGCAGGTACTCTGGACTTGACGAGACCCTCCTACTGGATCGATTCCTTGGTTCTCAAACTGAGGGAAATACTTACTGCTCATTTGCTGCATCACCCTTTCCTCTTCGAGGGAAAAACCAACGCAAGAAAGTCTCCGTCAACGTGTCAATTTATGGCGCTGTTGTTTGAGAAGTAGCAGGCGCTACCACGGCCAGCCCATCTGCTACAAGCGGTAGTTGTCCCGCTGCTCCAGCAGATCTGACCCTGGTGCGGGGCCCAGTGTAGATTCGCCATCATTGGAGAATGATGGGCCGGTCCAGAGGCCGGGATCCTGTGCAGCCGTCACAGACGCTGCTGGTCCGCTTGCTGACGCATAAAGTTCGGTTGAGGCTGCTCCTGGTGCACAGCCTCGAGGATCCTCTATGGCCGCAGATTCATCTGCACTGTCACCACGCTGCACACGTTTGCGAAAGGGAGTAACAAAACCGGTAACTACAAATGTATAAGCAGATATGGTATGTTTGTTCTACAAGTGAACCAGGTGAACCAACTACAGTTGAAGAAGCACTTGGTGATGTCAAATGGAACAAGGCTATGCATGATGAATACCTAGCATTGCGGAAAATAACACATGGCACTTGGTTCCTGGCAAGGTACAAATTTGATTGATTGCAAGTTGGTGTTCAAAATTGAAAGAAATTCTGATGGAACCATTGATCCTTATAAAGCCAGGCTCGTTGCAAAAGGCTTTAAATAGATATATGGCATAGACTACAAGGACACTTTTAGTCCAGTCGTGAAAGCTGCCACCACTCGCCTTGTTTTGTCCATTACTCTTTCTAGAGGCTGGAGTCTTAGACAACTAGATGTGCATAACGCGTTTCTTCATGGTGTTCTGGAAGAGGAAGTGTAGATGAAGCAACCTCCTGGGTCTGAAAGTAAGAGTGATCCAACTTATGTGTGCAAATTTGATAGAGCAGTGTATGGGCTAAGGCAGGCTCAAAGAGCATGGTACTCTCGTTTGTGTCATAAAATGCACGCACTTGGGTTTCTTCCTTCTAAGCCGGGAACCTCGTTGTTTATTTACAACAAATCCAACACATGCATATTTGTTCTCATATATGTTGATGACATTATCATGAAAAGCTCATCAAATGAAGCCATCACACGACTCTTGATGGATTGCAATGCACATTTCGCCTTGAAGGATCTTGGAGACTTGCAATTCTTCCTTGGAATTGAGGTGAGGAGACACAAGGGTGGACTTCATCTCTCTCAAGATAAGTATGCAACTGATCTGGTAAAAAGGCTGGTTTGGAAGGTTGTAAGCCCTCACCTACTCCATTATCCAGCTTAGAAAAATTGTCTCTCATAGAAGGAACACTCTTGAATCAAGAGGATATCACAAAATACAGAAGTATGGTAGGAGCATTGCAATATAACACCCTTACTAGACCTGATAATTCATTTGTTGTTAACATAGTTTGTCAGTTTCTTTATGCTCCTACTACTGTCCACTTGAGTGCTACGAAATGCATAGTCAGATACATCAAAAACACCTTGAGCATTGGTATAAATTTCAACAAGTCATCCTCTACTCTTGTCAGTGCCTTCTCCGACTCTGATTTTGGCAGGAGGCTTGGATGACATACGGTGAACTGGTGGGTTTGGTGTATTTTTTGGACCTAACTTGATATTGTGGTGTGCTAAAAAGCAGGCTACTATCTTGAGATCAAGTATAAAGGCCGAATACAAAGCATTGCAAATGCTACAACAGAAATAATATGGGTTCAATCTATGCTAAAGGAACTTTGTGTGAAAACTAAACAAGCTCCTTCTGTATGTTGTGATAATCATGGTGCCACCTACCTCTCTGCAAATCCGGTCTTTCGTGCTCGAACAAAATATAGAGAAAGTGATTTCCACTTTGTTAGAGAAAGGGTTGCTGAGAAGAAGCTTGACATTCGCTTTGTGCATTCCAGAGATCAGTTTGCCGGTGGACTCACAAAAGACTAGCCTGTACGAAGCTTTGAAGACTTCAAACATAATATCAACTTGACCAAGTTGTGATTAAGGGAGGGTATTAAACACTTGATACTAACCAGGTTTAGGAGATACCGCAAATATTAGTGATGGGTAGAGATAGAGATAGATCGGTGGTTGTTTAAACTCTGTAACCAACTTAGCTTATCTTTTCCTTTATTCTTATCCAAGATTGTACCTATTTCCAACTTGTATGTGTGATCAGGTTTGCACCCTGCCTATATAACATGTAGCCATCTCCCGAGATAGGGAAATACGTTTCCGCCAATGCACAAAGTTATCACCTTGAGTTGGTGTTCAGTAATTCAGAATTTCCATTTGTTTTGCGCGATAAAATTAGTACCATTCTTTTGCACTTTCAGTTTTAAATTAATTAAGAATTTTGCATCATAATCGTGCCAAAAATGTGGACTGAAAAAATAAATAAATCCAAAATGAGTACATCGTTTGGCAAAATCATCACAAGGTGTGACCAATAAATGCTGTGCTAGGAACATTGATCATATAGTGTGCCACCTCCAGAAAATTGTTTTTTCTCTCCAGACCATACAAGATCAACCGAAAACCAGTATCAATACCTTTTTGAAAAGGAGGTTGAACCCCCAACCTCTACATTATTGCAATGCACACATCCGATATTATTAAATTTCATATAAGGCAATAAGGTAAAATCGTCGGCAAACGGACATATATAACTACAATAGAACTGAACCCAATACAAGATATGGAATCAACACCTACAACTAAGTTGGTTTCTTCCCAGCAACAACTCAAGAAGTAATAAACGCTCCCGCGCCGTCATCGTTTTGCCTGGCAAAAAACAGCCACACAAGGATTCCATCACGGAGACATATTTTTAGTGGCATATGGGTGAAATGGGAGAAGTAATAATTTACAAACAATAAGAAAATAAATAAATAGTTGATATCTTGTGTGACTTTATAAGATCTTCATTGCATTCTTTGAATAACTAATGGAGCTGGTTATGTATTTTTATCTAAAAATCAAGCATCGGGACGATGTTTGAGAATTTGAAATATATATCTGAGGGGTCCTGAAATGGATAACAAGACCATATATGTTGACCAAAATGTATACATGTTGGAGGGAGGGCAGCATCACCTTTTATATAAACCTTGATATAAATATACATGCGTGAAGGGTGGATGTTGTACAAAATGCATACATTCCGTGCTAGAGATAATTATCAAGACCATTTGGAGCAGTATTTTTACAATCACATCCTGGCCTGTAGTATCGGTTCTGACACTCCCCTAGACTAGACTAGGTGGTCATTAGAAGGATGGTTGATATCTTCATGGATACCGCATACACTTAAACTTTTAGGAGTCTCTGTCAAGCCAAATATGAGGAGTAGCGTATCTCTCTAAAAACCGACCCTGGAATAGAGTAAATTTGACTTAATGCGGTCCCGTAGCGTAGCACGGGCAACTTACTAGTAGGGAAAAAAAATTCAGACTTAAACATGACAGAGAGGCACAAGAGAGATTAGTTAAAAAAGTATGTAATCCCAAAATGTAATGAACTTAGCAGCATCATAATTAACTTACCGTGTGGGGTGGTGTGGTCAAGAAGTTTGATATTTATCAAGCACCAAACACTTAGTACATTTGGAGAACAATGATATTACAATGTCATAGGTCCACCGTATGATCGATTGGATTCACACGCAGGACAATCCAGTAACAAATGATAAAAATAAAGTTTGACCTCGACCCCACCCCAAGTCCAATTGGGAATTAATGATGCTACTCCATTACATATATCTCTTGATTGGAGATATGTACAATATAATGATTTTAAAATATACACACTTCATATAGATCAAGAAAAAAAGGAAAACCTGAATGACTGAATACTATTGGTTATTTGACTTAATGTACTGAATAAATGTAGATTTCAAAAAAATGTGAAGAAACAACAATGTGTATGATGGACCACACGCAAGGTATAACTATCATCTCATCGGCACAGTGTAAAATGAAACTCGAGCAACAAATATAGAGAAATTAATATATGCAAAACAAGAAAAATCATGAGGAGAAAATCATGTAAATCATCTACATCGTTGCTCTAGGTTGTACTGCTAATTTTTTGATAGAGATCCTTCCTTTGTTAACTTATAGTTATTCTCTACATGGTTATTTGCTAGAGTACGTTCATCACAACAGAATATGTACCATTTATACCAATCCAGGGTCTTGTTGTACAACATACTTCCCAAAGTTTCCTTTTCAAAATTAAAAATTGGATATTTCAGATCCAATAGTTTGTATTATACTAAAAATTCATGTGCATAAATAACATAGCTCGCAGTATTAAGATTGTGGGGAGAAAGAAACACAAGTTGAGAATACAGTGCTAAAACTTGTGAGTGTCTCAAAGTAACATAAGCTTGTCAACAAAATCATCTTTCAAAATGTAGTTTAAAATAGATATATAAGAGAGCCATCAACCAACCTAGGTATTTGATATCAAAATTGCTCCACTTCCTCTACACCTATAGTTTGAACAATTAACCCATCAGTAGCAAAAATCAAACAATCCTTGCTCGATTTTGAAGTTATACCAGCCAAAAGATGAACCCCATAGAAAAAGAATTTATAGGTTATGACTTGGAAGTAACACATGCAAATTCACTTCATCAAGAATCACAACATGACTAACAACCGCAAAAACTGGCTTGAACTGTGAAACACCAAACACTTAGAACATTCGGAGAACAATAATATCACAATGGCATAGGTCCAACGTATGATCAATTGGATTCACAAGCACGACAATCCAGTAACAGTTGATAAAAACAAAGTTTGACCCCCACCTCACCCTAAGTCCAGTAACAATTGATAAAAACAAAGTTTGACCCCCCACAAACTTTGACTAAATTACATATAGCACTTGATTTTTGATACGTATAGTATAATAATTTTAAAATATACCCACTTCATATAGTTCAAGAAACAATGGAAAACCTGAATGACTGAATGCTATTGGATATTTGAATTATTGTACTAAAGAAATGTAGATTTTAAAAAAATGTGAAGAAACAACAATGTGTATGATGGATCACATGCAAGGTATAACTATCATCTCATTGGCACAATGTAAAATGAAACTCGAGCAACAAATATACATAAACTAATATATGCAAAACAAGAAAAATCATGAGGATAAAAATCATGTAAATCATCTATAGCTTTAGTCTAGGTTGTACTACTAATTTTCTCCTACCATCCACGTACCTTGATAGAAATCCTTCCTTTGTTAACTTATAGTTATTCTCTGCATGGTTATTCGCTACAATACGTTCATCACACGAGGATATATACCATTTATACCAATGCATGGTCTTGTTGTACAAAATACTTCACAAAGTTTCCTTTTCAAAAATTAAAAACAGGATATTTCAGATGCAATAATGTGTATTGTCCTAAAAATTCTTGTGCGGAAACAACATAGCTGAAAGTATTAGGATTGTGGTGAGAAAGAAACACAAGTTCAGAACGTAGTGCCAAATCATGTGATTGTCTCAAAGTAACATAAGCTTGTCAACAAAATAATGTTTAAAAAGGTAGTTTAAAATAGATATATAAGAGATCCATCAACCAACCTGAGTATTTGATAACAAAACTGCTCCTCGTCCTCTTCACCTCTAGTTTGAACAATTAAACCATCAGCGGCAAAAATAAAACAATCCTTGGTCTATTTTGAACTTATAACAGCCAAAATATGAACCCTAGAGAACAAGAATTTGAAGGTTATGACTTAGAAGTAATACATGCAAACTCACTTAATCAAGAATCACAAGAAGATCAGCAACTGTAAGTATGGCATGTACTCTACAATACCAAGAACACAGTTAGGAGGTGCATTATATTCACCAGGGTAAATTGATGTGAAGATACTCATATGGAAATAAAAAGAAAATGCATACCCATTCCTATTTCCTTGGTTACTTCGTTCATGTCGACATTGCCATTGTCAACAACCATGTTTCTGAAATTTAGAAGAAGCGTGGTATACTAACATCAATAGAGTAGACTAAGCTAACATAATACATTTCAAATCAAAGAAATCCCAAGATGTAGACTTGCTTCCCACAATCGCTATAAAAAGAAGGAACACAAACAATGTTAAAAGCATATGTGCGCTTAAGTGCCACATGTACATTGAAATAAAAAGGGTAACTTTCATGCATTGTAATGTTTGATTGATGTGAGATGGAACTAGAGAGGGAGGGAGGGAGAGAGAGAGAGAGAGAGAGAGAGAGAGAGAGCAAAGTTATACATATGCCGGAGTCAATGAGAAGGATCCGGTCGTTGGTACAAAGCAGCCAACCCTGTCTTCAAGGCCACATTGGAGAGGTGGATGGTAAGTTACATTTATATAAGAAGGAACCAAAGCAACAACTAGTACGAACCAAATAATCAATGAAACCATGCCATCCGTACCAATTGCATATCGAGCCATGTAGCACAACAAAATTACCAAAAGGAGCAAAGTTACAACGTCGAACCTTTCTTAACCAAAGGTATCAACTTCACATAGCCTAACCAAATACCCAATTCACGCACATCCAATGTTGTCCTAATAGAAAAAATTGTTCACTTCACCAAGACTCATTACTTACATGTGTCAGTTAGTGAAACAGTAACTCAAAATGAAATAGAACTGTAACTAACGGTAAATTCGCTATTAGCATTAAGAAAACTGAGTGATTTGGTAAATGATATAGTCAATGAAAATGAATATGTTTTACTTGGATGCAAAAGGGAATGTTCTGAATTCAGGTTTACATGAGAAATACCCAAATGCGGCAACATAATTTAGGAAATCCTTATCCTGAGCTCTGGGTGCAACATATAAAACAAATTTGTGTCAAAACAAGAGCTCAAAACACATCTAAAATATGTCGACATGAACGAAGTGTTTAAAGAAACTTGTATTCACCAGGATCAATTGCATTTCTGAATTTGTGACAACATGAGAAGCTAGCAACATACCATTGCATCAGTGAATCTGGATGTGCAGCACATCCATACATCCAATAGATCCCAAATGCACACATAATTATAATGATAATTTGGGTATCCCTTGCTAAGTTCTTTATTGTTCCATGGCGTATGAAAATGTAGTAGTGTGATGTCAACTATTGGTACAGAAAAACTGCTACAAAATGAAAAGAAAACTAGAAAATTGTGCTTATGTGCATTATAGTCCCTCGCCATCAAATACTTTCCATCAAATATCATCAAATACTCTAAATACGTATATCATGGAGTTCTTGGAATACACAATAGAACAATAAATTAAATGCTCGGTTTTACTTAAAGTTATTTTTAGTTACTCCCTCCGTTCCTAAATACAAGTCTTTTAAGACATTGCACTACAGACTCCATACGGAGCAAAATGAGTGAATTTGTACTCTAAAATATGTCTATATACATCCATATGTAGTCCATAGTGAAATGTCTTAAAAGACTTATATTTAGGAACGGAGGGACTACGTACCTAAAGACATCAGCGCCTAACATTATCAAACTACTTAATTTGCACTGGAACTCTACAAATACAATGTTAATTAGCTTATAAGTAGATGCATACTTCAAATATAATAAATCAATAGGCGGTGAAAAGTTTGCCTCAGCTTCCTCGTTGGTCACCTGTGTTTCACCTGTAGACAAGAACTTCACAAATGTGCAAAATGATATACATTCATTTTCCTTTTTGCATCAGAATAATGAACCAATGTATATACTTTTTTCTAACTAAAGCTAACAAGAAATTGTTCACTTGAACATATATAAAAAAGACACAAATCTGAAATTAATATATAATTCAGGATATCCCGAAAGAGCAATAGCATCTTATAAGAACATGCTCTACTCACTAAGAGGTTTATTCAAAAAAGTAAGAAAGGATATGGAGGGGGCCTACGCTTCTTCTCCACTCCATCTCTTTCTATGCCTCCTCTTCCTCCTAGATATAACTTGCAGCAGCACATCTGCGTCAGCCAGTAACTGAGCACCGTCGAATTCCATGCAGAATTCTAACGATCACCCAGCCATCGCATCAAACACAAGCACATGTACCATGATTGATATCTGAGGCGTCCACCATTGCTTGTGGCCACGCCACGTGGTCGATTCTATTCCCCTACCACTGAAATCCGGCGCAGGATGTGATGGGAGCTCCTCGGAAGGTGGTGAAGTTCTCTGAGAGCGGTGGCTCCGATGAGATGTTGAGGGCGGGGGGAGAGGCAGCCGCTGGAGAAGTTGAAGCGGCTCACGTCCAATACGTTTGGCACCACCACCGCCAGCTATGGTTGTTGCTTCCTTTTTTAGAGAAAAAGGTTGTTGCTCCCTTCTTCCTGTCGACGGCGATGTGAAAAGACGTATGTTAAGCGTATGCAACCGTGTAGGGACGCGTTCGTGTTATATATGCAGCGGCCAAAGCCTAGGGTTACAAATTGACACAAGCCAGGGAGATATACATGGGAGATTGGGAGAGATATATACAAAAGATCTTTATCCTATCAACCTATACAGATTCTATCTTATGTTACAATGTTTGACACTACCCCTCAATCTCAACTATCTAAGTTAAGATTGCGTCGAAATGCCTCTAGCTCCCTAAGAGTGAGTGGTTTGGTGAAGCCATCTCCAACTTGATCACCTGTAGGTATAAACCTGGTATTCAACAATTTATCTGCACGCGTTCACGAACAAAAGGATAGTTAATCTCAATGTGATTTGTTATGGCATGGAAAATTGGATTAGCAGACAAATATGTAGAACCAAGATTATCATACCAAAGTGACGCTGCCCTTGGATGTCGTATCTCTAGTTCACTCAACATGTTCTGGACCCAAATAATCTCAACAGTAGAATTGGATAGGGCCTTATACTCTGCTTTTGTCCTTGATCTAGATACGGTAAGCTATTTATGAGCACTCCATGAAACTAGGTTACCTCCTAGGAACATTGCAAAACCTCCCGCGGATCTCCTATCATCTGGACATCCTGCCCACTTTGCATCTGAAAAAGCACTTACAAGCATTGAATCTGAACTTGCTAATCTTGAGTCCATGAATCCTTGTCCCTTGCAAATACCTAAGTATCCTCTTTACTGTTGTCCAATGTGTACTCGTAGGACCAAGCAAAAACTAGAAAACCTTATTTACTGAATAGGAAATATCTAGCAAAGTTAATGTTAAATACTGTAATGCTCCAACAGTGCTCCTATATCTGGTGGAGTCTTCTGCTCCAAGTACCTCTCCAACATGAAGAGATAGTTTCTCAGATGTAGGCAAGGGTGTAGAAGAGGGCTTACAACCTTTCATACCTATTCTCTGAAGTATCTCTTGCACATACTTTTCCTATGATAGCATGATTTCGTTGGGTACCCTTTTAACTTCAATACCAAGAAAGAAATGAAGGTTACCAAGATCCTTGAGAGCAAAGTCCTTACTTAAGCCCTTAAGAAGAGCATCAAGTGCTTGAGATGATGAACTGGTGACAACTATATCATCAAAATAAATGAGCATAAAAATAGTTATCCCATGCTTATGATAAAAGAAGAGTGATGTGTCCCCCTTGGATGGAACAAACCCTAGAAATTGTAACTTGGATGACAAACGAGAGTACCAAGCTCTAGGTTCCTGTTTCAGACCATACAATGTTTTATCAAGTTTGCATACATGACATGATGAGTGTGAATTTTTATACCCTGGAGGTTGCCTCATCAATACTTCCTCTTCCAGAACGCCATGTAAGAACACATTCTTCACATCTAGCTGTCGCATGAACCAGTTACGAGATACTACAATTGAAAGAATCAATCTGATGGTGGCAACCCTTAACAACAGGACTAAAAGTGTCCTCATAATCTAATACATGTCGTTGCTTAAATCCCTTAGCAACCAAGCGTGCCTTATACCTGTCAATAGTACCATGAGACCTTCTCTTATCTTTATAGACCCACTTACAGTCAATAATATTTCTGCCTGTGGCAGGAGGAACAAGACGCCACGTCTCATTCTTGATAAGTGCAGAGTATTCCTCATCCATCGCTGTTTTTCATCGAGGAACGCCAAGGGCTTCACCAAGATTTTGTGGTTCACCCGTGGAACAAAACAAGCCCCAACGAATACAACGATAAGTACAAACTTTTGGTTTAACGATTCCATCTTGTGCCCGTGTGTGAGGTCGAAGACGTGAAGGTGGAGCAGGTCGGGAAATTTGTTGTTGCAGCCATTGGATGAAATAGAGAGAGTAGATTCAGAATCCGCAGAGGATCTACAAGGGGACTCCTGAGGTGACCAGACACCATCAGGATCAGCATGCGCGCCCACGCCTTGTCCTGAAGCACCACTTGGCACAGACAGGGAGCTGTTGGGTGAAGCGGACGACCCGCCTGGTTTTGCACCCGAGGGCGCTCTTAGTGAATTAGAGCGGGGCAACGATCCCGCGGGAGATACGCTGGTAGCTCCTCGTGTGACGGATCCCGATGCAATCCTGGCATGATCCGTGCATGACTCCCAGGCCGGATCCTGTGTGGAATCACCTGAATCTGTCGTTGACATAAAATCATGCAAATTTTCACCAATTTTTGTGTTGTTTTCCTGCACAGAGTCATGTGAAGGGTTATCAAAGATAGTATTATGAGACATTGTCATGCAATCATCAGCAGTATCTACCCCCCTAGAGAAGAATTATGGAGATGGGAGAAGGTGAGATGATAGTAAAACAAGCTCTTTGGGAAGTTGAGCACCGGCATTAGGATGAAGTTTAGCAAACGGGAAAACTTTGTAATCAAACACTACATCACGCGAATTATAGACTCGAGTAGAAGAAACATCAAGGCATTTATAACCTTTGTGCATAGTGTTATACCCCAAGAAAACACACTGCTTTGATCAGAACTCGAGCTTGTGTTTATTGAAAGGACGCGGATTTGGCCAAACAGCACACCCAAAAATGTGAAGGAAGGTGTAATTGGGTTTTGTGTCAAAGAGGCGCTCAAGGTGGATTCGTTGTTGATTACCCTACTAGGGACACGATTAATGAGCTACATGGAAGTAAGAAAGCCCTCATCCCACGATTTTAGTGGCATAAAAGCATCATCAAGGAGAGATAACGCAACTTCTACAATGTGTCGGTGTTCCGTTCAACGGAACCGTTTTGTTGATGATCGTGGGGACATGACACATGGTGGGTGATGCCGATGCGCTCAAAGAACACACTGAGTTTTTGATATTCTCCTCTCCAGTCCGTTTGCATGGCAAGAATTTTACGATCAAATAGGCGTTCAACATGTTGTTGAAAAAGGTGAAATTTTGCAAACACATCAGATTTATTCTTGAGTAAATAGATCCAACTAAACTTGCTGAAATCATTAATGAAACCAACATAGTATTTTTGTCTGCCTACCTAAACGGGTCGAGGACCCCACACATCGGAAAAAATGAGCTCTAAAGGAGCTTTTGATTCACTGCTTGGACACAAATAGGGAAGTTGATGGCTCTTGGCCATTCGACATGAATCACAAACTAACAAGTGATCCTTTTTTTGGAAATTGGAATACAAAAATCAGGAAGAATTTTATGGACCATCGGTAAGGCCGGATGGCCTAGACGTTTATGCCACCTTGAATTACATGGTTTGACCACACCAAGTGCTTGTCATTGAGCAAAATCATGGCGGCCAGAAACCGGAAACAGGCGGTCCTTACTCTTGCTTTGAAGAATTGTTCTCTAAGTTTCCCGATCCTTAACAAAAATAATTTCAGGGTAAACTTCAAGGAAGGCATGATTATCTGTGATAAGTTGGTAGGCAGAAAGTAAGCTTTTGTCAACTTGAGGAGCATGAAGAATGTTCTTTAGATCTAAGGAACCATGGGGAGTAGACAAAATAGAGTGACCAATATGAGCAATGTTCATACCTTGACCACTCGCGGTGTTGATTTGTTCCATGCTAGTGTAGGGATCGTGTACAACCAGCTTATCTAGCTCACCGTCACATGATGTGTTTCATCGGTGTCAAGATACCAGTACGTATCAACTCCATAGGAGTGGGCGGCATTCGCAGAATGGTTTCCACGTCCACCTCCAATGCCCGGGGATTGCAAACGGTCGTAGCGCTTCCTGCAGCGCCATGCACCATGCCCACTTTCCTTGCATATTTGGCAAGCCTCATGATTGTTGTTGTGGTCACCGCAGTCACCACCACGGTCACCGCACCCACCACCGGAACTACCACCACCACTTGAGCTGACGGAGAAGTGGGCACCCGTGGTGTTGTTGGTGTAGCCACAGGAGCCGTTGTTCCCGCCACCGTTGCCATTCCTGGAACGGCCGTAGGTGACGCGGCATCGCCCTTGGCAGCCATATTAGCAGCCTAGGCAGTGGCGTGAGCATTGATCCGACCTTCTACTGCAAGGAGCATGGAGTATAGCTCCCCAAGACCGATCAGCCGGTCAGTGATGGTGCGAGTAGAGATAGAAGAAACGAACCCAGTGTACTCGGACTCGTGCATCAGGCCCTGAAGGATGTGTGACACAACATCATCTTCATCAAGCGGCTTGCCGGCGGTTGTGAGCTCGTCAGCGAGGCCCTTCATCTTGGTGAAGTAGGCGGCGGCGGAGAGATCACCTTTCCAAGTGGTGGCGATCTATCAATGGAGATGGATGATGCGTGCCCTTGACTCCGACGGGAAGCTCTGAAGCAGCTCCTTCCACGCCTTGGCAATGGTCTCGCAGTTGCTGACCGGTATGACGACATCGCGGGAGAGTGACGCCAGCAGGAATGTGAGTACCCGCTGGTCCTGCGTTACCCAAACAACATGTTCGGGGTTTGGGTGGCGAAGACATCCTTCTTGCCGGCGATCTCTTTCTCCAAGAGGATCTCGGCGACGGGCTCCTTGATCGATCAATCAAGGTACCCTAGCATACCAGTGGCACGGATGTGCGGTAGTACTTGGGCCCTGCATACAAGGAAGTTCTCCCTCGATAGTTTCTCTGTGATTGTGTGGCCAATGGAAGCGATGGAGGGGACGGCCATGGCGATAGCATAAGATGAGGTGGACATGGCGGCTAGATGTGATGGAAGAGCTAGGCTCTGTATACCATGTGAAAAGATGTAGGTTAAGCGTATGCAACCGTGTCGGGCCGCATTCGTGTTATATATGCAGCGGCCAAAGCCTAGGATTACAGATCGGCACAAGCCAGGGAGATATACATGGGAGGTTGGGAGAGATATATACAAAATATCTTTACCCTAACAACCTATACAGATTCTATCTTATGTTAAAATGTTTAATAGACAACAAGGAATAGTTCCCAATAGCGGCTCCACCTGTGGACGCATCTATCCCTCTTCACTCGAGCCGGGTACCTGAGATGAGGCGAGGAGAGGTGGCATCCTCTCCCTTGCTAGCTAGCGCGTAGGACACCCGCCTTTTTGTAGTGGGAGGAGCAGCGTCGCCCTTCTTGCTAGATTAGCCCCAAGAGTAGAAAACCCATGGGGAGAAGCAGACCTTCCACCGGTGGGCAGCGCCATCAGCGCGACGGCGGCAACCCTAGTTCGGGATGAAAACGAGAGCGGGAGAAGTGAGGAGGGGAGACGTGAATGTGGACTTGGGAGGAAAGCCTCAAAAACGAACCAGCAAGACGAATGCGAAAGTGGTGAGTTCTTTTTTGTTTCTACCTAATCCAATGTGGATGCGACGAGGGAGCGCCCCTTCCACGTGTTAATGTGTTTGATGAGTTTGCAAACCATTACTGTGGCCACTTAGCTCAACATATAAACGTGTTACCAAAATTACTCTCCAATATAGGAGTATTAGGCTTGTTGTAATGTAGAGTATCATATTGGTAGAGGCTAGGGTTCTACCAGGTCTCAGACGTAGGTTGTAGGGGTGGAAGTGCAGGCGGCAAGGCTGGGGACGCCGACGCCGGCGGTTGGGCACCGTCATGGCGAGAGGGAGAGAGAGAGAGAGAGAGGGACGGCTAGGGTTTGGGGCTCCCGTCTCCTGAGGGAGACGACAACAGAATACTGTTTATAGTCTGATTAATATCGAAGGGGTACATGTGTTTATATAGGAGGACAGCCTCCACTAAACCCTAGATAACTTGGACTCTAATATAACTTGGACTCTAAGATAGCTAAGATAACTTGGGCTAAGCCCGTAACTAACCCTGCCCATTGGGCCTCCTCCGTTGGTACCACTAGTAGAAACTAGGGCTTTGGTTCGGGCCTAGCCAGCCCATTAGTCTCGGTTCTTCACGAACTGGGACCCATGGGGGCATTAGACCCAGTTCATGAGCCTAGGGGGTCGGTCGGGGCCTCGTGGGCATTGGTCCTGGTTCGTCTGGACCCATTTGACCCAGTTCTAGGCACGAACCAGGACCAATGGGCCATGCTCCTGGCCCACATCCATTGGTACCGGTTCGTGCCTTGAACCGGTTTAGAAGGGGGGGGATTTAGTCCCGGTTTATGCCACGAACCGGGACAAATAATTTGCCAATATATACCCATCGCTGCGGCAGAGCACTCTGTTTTTTCTGGCCGGCGAGGGGAGGGCATTTGGGTGCTCTAGCTCACCTCCTATGCACATGAGGTGTTTGATGAAATGTCCAATCCACACTAGTTAATCGTTCTCCTCTCAAAACTCGACCTCCGAGCTTCATTTTCACCGAGATTTGTCTAGGTTTAGCGGTCTGTCACGTCCTGTCCCCGTCTTCACCGCCGTCGATCGCCCGCGCCGATCTCGTCGCCGGGACCAACTTGGTGAGCCTCTTGTTCTTATCTTCATTCTGAAAGAAAAATTCTTACTTTAGATAGATACTTGTCTAATTTTCATACTTTTATTATTTCTTCTTATTATATAGTGCGATGGTTTTGGTATCCGCCCCCGTCGGCCCTCCTCATGTCTATGATTCGAATGTGGTATATATTATCTTTTGATAACTATTTGGTTCATTTATAGTTTATGACAATTATGCCGACCAACGTGACATAGATTTTATTTATCTAGGAGGTGGTTGAACTGGAAATTCCAACCGACCCTATTGTCGACAGGTTAAATTTAGTTGAACAAGAAAATAATTACTTGAAGGAAAAAATAAGAAAAATGGAGGAGGAGAAGATGATATTGGAGTTGCACGTTGTGGATGTCGTCGATGATCACAAGATCAAGATGGATGCAATGCGGTTGAAGATTAGAAAGATTAGAAAATATGCCATTCATACCGAGTCTTGGTATCATTATGCAGTTGGATCAGTTGTTACCTTGGTTGCGATTATGATCGCATTTGTTTTTGCATTTAAATGTTTTACATAATTTCAATGTATGGTTTAATTATCTGCTCCGGAGAGCTATATGTTGCACATGCTATGTGGGTGAAATCCCTTTGTAACAAAAGAGTTTCTGTATGAAACCGTGATACTTCGAAAGAGATTGTCCATTTTGTACACGAAGTGCATCCAGTTTTTGCCGTAACCCTCTGTACTTTCTTGCACATGCTATGTGGGTGACATGATGATACCATGCCAAATTGAAACCTTTTCACAGTTCATTTCAAATGCTTTTCAATTTCATGGTCTTATAGCTCAAAATAATCAGTAAATGCATGAAAATTATCAAATGAAGTCAGAAAGGGTTGTAAATTGATGATGTGGATTTGAATGGTGCATTTTGAACACAAAAAAACTATGGAGTTCAAATAAGTTCAAAAAAATGAAATCCCATTGTAAGAGACGAGTTTCCGTATGAAACACTCATACTTCGAAAGAGATTGTCCGTTTTGTACACGAAGTGCATCCAGTTTTTGCCGGAACCCTCTGTACTTTCTTGCACATGCTATGTGGGTGAAATGATGATACCATGCCAACTTGAAACCTTTTCAGAGTTCATTTCAAATGCTTTTCAATTTCATGGTCTTATAGCTGAAAATAATCAGTAAATGCATGAAAAATAACAAATGAAGTCAGAAAGGGTTGTAAATTGATGATGTGGCTTTGAATGGTGCATTTTGAACACAGAAAATCTATGGAGTTCAAATAAGTTCAAAAAAATGAAATCCCTTTGTACCACACGAGTTTCCGTATGAAACCCTGATACTTCGTAATAGATTGTCCGTTTTGTACACGAAGTGCATCCAGTTTTTGTCGTAACCCTCTCTACTTTCTCGCACATGCTACGTGGGTGAAATGATGATACCATGCCAACTTGAAACCTTTTCAGAGTTCATTTCAAATGCTTTTCAATTTCATGGTCTTATAGCTCAAAATAATCAGTAAATGCATGAAAAATAACAAAATGAAGTCAGAAAGGCTTGTGAATTGATGATATGGCTTTGAATGGTGCATTTTCCACACAGAAAAACTATGGAGTTCAAATAAGTTAAAAAAATAAATCCCTTTGTAATAGACGAGTTTCTCTATGAAACCGTGATACTTCAAAAGAGATTTTCCGTTTTGTACACGAAGTGCATCTAGTTTTTTTCGTAACCCTCTCTACTTTCTCGCACATGCTATGTGGGTGAAATGATGATACCATGCCAACTTGAAACCTTTTCAGAGTTCATTTCAAATGCTTTTCAATTTCATGGTCTTATAGCTCAAAATAATCAGTAAATGCATGAAAAATAACAAAATGAAGTCAGAAAGGCTTGTGAATTGATGATGTGGCTTTGAATGGTGCATTTTCCACACAGAAAAACTATGGAGTTCAAATAAGTTAAAAAAATAAATCCCTTTGTAATAGACGAGTTTCTCTATGAAACCGTGATACTTCAAAAGAGATTTTCCGTTTTGTACACGAAGTGCATCTAGTTTTTTTCGTAACCCTCTCTACTTTCTCGCACATGCTATGTGGGTGAAATGATGATACCATGCCAACTTGAAACCTTTTCAGAGTTCATTTCAAATGCTTTTCAATTTCATGGTCTTATAGCTCAAAATAATCAGTAAATGAATGAAAAATAACAAAATGAAGTCAGAAAGGCTTGTGAATTGATGATGTGGCTTTGAATGGTGCATTTTCCACACAGAAAAACTATGGAGTTCAAATAAGTTCAAAAAAATGAAATCCCATTGTAAGAGACGAGTTTCCGTATGAAACCCTGATACTTCGTAATAGATTGTCCGTTTTGTACACGAAGTGCATTCAGTTTTTGCCGTAACCCTCTCTACTTTCTCACACATGCTATGTGGGTGAAATGATGATACCATGCCAACTTGAAACCTTTTCCGAGTTCATTTCAAATGCTTTTCAATTACATGGTCTTACAGTTCAAAATAATCAGTAAATGCATGAAAAATAACAAATGAAGTCAGAAAGGGTTGTAAATTGATGATGTGTCTTTGAATGGTGCATTTTGAACACAGAAAAACTACGGAGTTCAAATAAGTTCAAAAAAATGAAATCCCTTTGTAACAAATGAGTTTCCGTATGAAACCCTGATAATTCGAAACAGATTGTCCGTTTTGTACACGAAGTGCATCCAGTTTTTGTCGTAACCCTCTGTACTTTCTTGCACATGCTATGTGGGTGAAATGATGATACCATGCTAAATTGAAACATTTTCACTGTTCATTTCAAATGCTTTTCAATTTCATGGTCTTATAGCTCAAAATAATCAGTAAATGCATGAAAAATATCAAATGAAGTCAGAAAGGGTTGTAAATTGATGATGTGGATTTGAATGGTGCATTTTGAACACAGAAAAACTATGGAGTTCAAATAAGTTCAAAAAAATGAAATCCCTTTGTAACAGACGAGTTTCTGTATGAAACACTGATACTTCAAAAGAGATTGTCCGTTTTGTACACGAAGTGCATCCAGTTTTTGCCGGAACCCTGTGTACTTTCTTGCACATGCTATGTGGGTGAAATGATGATACCATGCCAACTTGAAACCTTTTCAGAGTTCATTTTAAATGCTTTTCAATTTCATGTTCTTATAGCTCAAAATAATCAGTAAATGCATGAAAAATAACAAATGAAGTCAGAAAGGGTTGTAAATTGATGATGTGGCTTTGAATGGTGCATTTTGAACACAGAAAATCTATGGAGTTCAAATAAGTTCAAAAAAAATGAAATCCCTTTGTACCACACGTGTTTCCGTATGAAACCCTCATACTTCGAAAGAGATTGTCCGTTTTGTACACGAAGTGTATCCAGTTTTTGTCGTAACCCTCTCTACTTTCTCGCACATGCTACGTGGGTGAAATGATGATACCATGCCAACTTGAAACCTTTTCAGAGTTCATTTCAAATGCTTTTCAATTTCATGGTCTTATAGCTCAAAATAATCAGTAAATGCATGAACAATAACAAATGAAGGCAGAAAGGGATGTAAATTGATGATGTGGCTTTGAATGGTGCATTTTGAACACAGAAAAACTATGGAGTTCAAATAAGTTAAAAAAAAAATAAATCCCTTTGTAATAGACGAGTTTCTGTATGAAACCGTGATACTTCGAAATAGATTTTCCGTTTTGTACACGAAGTGCATCTAGTTTTTGTCGTAACCCTCTCTACTTTCTCGCACATGCTATGTGGGTGAAATGATGATACCATGCCAACTTTAAGCCTTTTCAGAGTTCATTTAAAATGCTTTTCAATTTCATGGTCTTATAGTTCAAAATAATCACTAAATGCATGAAAAATAACAAATGAAGTAAAAAAGGGTTGTAAATTGATGATGTGGCTTTGAATGGTGCATTTTGAACACAGAAAAACTATGGAGTTCAAATAAGTTCCAAAAAATGAAATCCCTTTGTAACAAATGAGTTTCCGTATGAAACCCTGATAATTCGAAAGAGAATGTCCGTTTTGTACACGAAGTGCATCAAGTTTTTGCCGTAACCCTATCTACTTTCTCGCACATGCTATGTGCGTGAAATGATGATACCATGCCAACTTGAAACCTTTTCAGAGTTCATTTCAAATGCTTATCAATTTCGTGGTCTTATACCTCAAAATAATCAGTAAATGCATGAAAAATAACAAATGAAGTCAAAAAGGGTTGTAAATTGATGATGTGGCTTTGAATGGTGCATTCTGAACACAGAAAAACTATGGAGTTCAAACAAGTTCAAAAAAATAAATCCTTTTGTAACAGACGAGTTTCCGTATGAAACCTTGATACTTCGAAACAGATTGTCTGTTTTGTACACGAAGTGCATCCAGGTTTTGCCTTAACCCTCTCTACTTTCTTGCACATGCTATGTGGGTGAAATGATGATACCATGCCAACTTGGAACCTTTTCAGAGTTCATTTCAAATGCTTTTCAATTTCATGGTCTTATAGCTCAAAATAATCAGTAAATGCATGAAAAATAACAAATGAAGTTAGAAAGGGTAGTAAATTAATGATGTGGCTTTGAATGGTGCATTTTTGAACACAAAAAAACTATTGAGTTCAAATAAGTTCAAAAAATGAAATCCCTTTGTAACACACGAGTTTCCGTATGAAACCCTAATACTTCGAAAGAGATTGTCCGTTTTGTACACGAAGTGCATCCAGTTTTTGCCGGAACCCTCTCTACTTTCTCGCACATGCTATGTGGGTGAAATGATGATACCATGCCAACTTGAAACCTTTTCACAGTTCATTTCAAAAGGTTTTCAATTTCATGGTCTTATAGCTCAAAATAATCAGTAAATGCATGAAAAATAACAAATGAAGTCAGAAAGGGTTGTAATTTGATGATGTGGCTTTGAATGGTGCATTCTGAACACAGAAAAACTATGGTGTTCAAATAAGTTTAATAAAATGAAATCCCTTTGTAACAGACGACTTTCTGTATGAAACCCTGATACTTCGAAAGAGATTGTCCGTTTTGTACACGAAGTGCATCTAGTTTTTGTCGTAAACCTCTCTACTTTCTCGCACATGCTATGTGGCTGAAATGATGATACCATGCCAACTTGGAACCTTTTCAGAGTTCATTTCAAATGATTTTCAATTTCATGGTATTATAGCTCAAAATAATCAGTAAATGCATGAAAAATAACAAATGAAGTGAGAAAGGGTTGTAAATTGATGATGTGGGTTTGAATGGTGCATTCTGAACACAAAAAAACTATGGAGTTCAAATAAGTTCAAAAAAATGAAATCCCTTTGTAACAGACGAGTTTCTGTATGAAACCGTGATACTTTGAAAGAGATTGTCCGTTTTGTACACGAAGTGCATCTAGTTTTTGCCGTAATCCTCTCTACTTTCTCGCACATGCTATGTTGGTGAAATGATGATACCATGATAACTTGAAACCTTTTTAGAGTTCATTTCAAATGCTTTCAATTTCATGGTCTTATAGCTCAAAATAACCAGTAAATGCATGACAAATAACAAATGAAGTCAGAAAGGGTTGTAAATTGATGATGTGGCTTTGAATGGTGCATTTTGAACACAGAAAAACTATGGAGTTCAAATAAGTTCAAAAAATGAAATCCCTTTGTAACAGACGAGTTTCCGTATGAAACCGTGATACTTCGAAAGAGATTGTCCGTTTTGTACACGAATTATCATAAAATAAAATAAATAAGTTATTTGAAACAAAATAATATAAACTTTAATAAAATATATAAGTAGAAACAAAATAAAATAAACTTTAATAACATAAATAAAATTTATGAAACTAAAATTATCAAAGTATTTTGTGTTCAAAACATTATAAGCAACCTCTAGTATTATTGAAACTAAAATTATATAAAATTAATGCAATTAAAGTTATCAAGTATTTTCTGTTCAAAATGATTAAAAGCAAAAAGAATTTTCATAAAGAACTTTTTTTGTTGGAAACTTTAATGGCAAAAAGAATTATCATAAAGTAAAATAAATAAGTAATTAGAAACAAAACAAAATTAAAAAATTAAGTATTTTGTTGTAAGTAGAAACAAAACAAAATAAATAAAGCAAAAAAGAAAACTAGGGAAAAATAAAAAAAATTGCCACCTACAAGGCCACCAGAGCCTGAATACGACTAGAAACCCGTCCATGGGCCACGACTGAGGCTCGTAGAAGGCCATGTAGGCCCACAGGCATAGTAGTGTGAGATTTGGCCCATAGGTCTGCAGTACTAAGGAGTTCAATGGAGATGGCGCGACAACGCTTATAAACAGGTGCGGCCGCTCCTCAGCTAGCGAGGTGGGACTAAACATCCCACCGCACCGCGCCAATGCAAGGCCTTTGGTGCCAGTTGGTGGCACCAACCGGTACCAATGCCCCTTTAGTCCCGGTTGGTGCCACCAACCGGGACCAAAGACCTCTGCTTCCCTCCCTTCGGGCTGCTGAAAAGAGACCTTTGGTCCCGGTTGGTGACACCAACCGGGACTAAAGGGGGCATTGGTACCGGTTGGTGGCACCAACCGGTACCAATGGCTTTGTTATATAAGCCAGCACTTATGAAAATTTTGCCAGTTCTTCGATCCCTCCGACGATGCCGCCAGGCTGCCCGAGCTAGCCGTGCCTGTGCCGCGCCCCCGACCACGCTGTCGTGGCCCCGCCCCGACCACGTCTTCGTCGCCCCTGCTCCCCGACCACGTCGCGCGCCCTCGTCGTGCCTCCGCCGCGCCCCTGACCCGCCCTGTCGACGCCGTCGCCTCCCTCTGCCCCGTCGACACCATCGCCCCTGCCCTGACCACACCGTCGTCGCTGCCCTCTACACCGACGCCGGCGCCGTGCCTCTGCCCCTGCCCCGACCACGCCGCACCTCTCCTTGGTCAGGCCGGCGCCACCCCCCTGTCCCCTCCTCTGTTTTTTTATATTATATGATGTTTTTTTTTCCAGATTATATGTATATGTGTGAGTATATCTATGTGTGTGTATCTAATTATATGTCTTTTTTAGATTTTTTGTTCATATATATGATGATTTGTTTTTTGCATTTTTATAAAAATGTATATATGTATGTATGTTCTCTCTGCATATAAAAGTTAGATTTTTAGTACATTTGGGTACATTTTAGGTTAGTTTTATCTATATATGTTCTCTGATTTAGTACATTTTAGGTTAGTTTCATTTTTAGAAAAGTTTTATATATTTAGAAAAAGAAGGAAGAGAAGGAAGAAGGAAGAAGGAAGAAGAAGAAAAAGTTTTATATATGCAAAAGTTACATTTTTAGAAAATTATTATATATCTAGCTAGGAAGATAAGGAAGAAGAAGAAAAAGAATGAGAGGAAAAACAAAAATAAGAAGAGGAAGAAAGGACAAGAAGAGGAGAGGAAGAAGAGGAGAAATAAATAAGAAGAGGAAAAAAGAATAAAAAGAAGAGGAGAAGAAGAAAGGAATAGAGAAGAAGAAGAAAAAAAATCTTTTTTTTCTTCTTCTTCTCTATTCCTTTCTTCTTCTCCTTTTTTTCTTCTTTTTTTTCTTCGATCGCTTCTCTTCTATTGCTTTCTTCTTCTCCTCTTTTTATTTATTCTTTTGTCTTCTTATTTTTTATCGGGTATGTCATTGTCGATATACCCCCTCCCGATAACTTCAACACGAGGGGGGTCGATATACCCCCTCTCCGATAACATTATTTTCCCATGTATGTATGTCGTCGTTGCCAATATGACCCCCTCCCGGATAACTTCGACATGAGGGGTGGTCGATATATATAACCCCTCTCGACTGTGATAACTTATACCACGGGAGCACCCCCCCCCGGCCCTCTCGCTCGACCAAAACTCTCGAGGACACCCAAACCCTAGAAAAAAGATGTTGGTCTCCTACCCCCTCCCGCCGCGCCCCTACCCGACAAACTCTCTCGAGGCCACCCAAATTTACCAAGTTAAAAGAGCGTTGTCGTCGAGGCCACCCCAAACCCTTGATGCGTTGTCGAGGCCACCCCAAACCCTTGAAGCGTTGTCGAGGCCACCCCAAACCCTTGAAGCGTTGCCGAGGCCACCCCAAACCCTAGAGAAGCAGCGCCGAGGCCACTAATATGATTCCTTATTGTGATTAGCTAGCTAGTTCTACATTTGCCACTAATATATCCATCTGTAATGTTCGAATAATAATTGCCATGTTGTAAATATTTGCAGAAACTATGGAGCACCCCCAAGACGAAGCAACATAAGAGATGTTTGGGGAAATAATCGCAAAAGGAAGTGATGCCGTCTTGTCATTTTTCAACGACACCGATGGTCTGGAAGGACATGGTGAAGAAGAAGGCTATGATTATCATGGATCCGGTGACCCATTAATGCCAGTACAAGAAGAAGGTTATGATTATGAAGGCTCCGATGACCCAATGCCGGTACAAGAAGGAGACCGTGATGACGGCTCCGGTGACCGAACCTAGTCCGGCCAGGTATGTATATTAGTTAAGCCTGTGTTGACTAGCTAATTGATGCATTCATTGTTTTCTTATGTACACATATTAATTAACTCTTGTCTTTCTCCTTTTTCTAGCCCTCCGGATCGAGCACAGCTTCGGTAAAGAGACGAGGCTCGAAGAAAAAGTTGCGCTCAGATGAAAGGTTTGAGATCACAGCAATCGCGCGCGATGGAAAGCCGATTGAACCGTACCGGACAAAGGAAGCAGTTGCTCATCAGTGCGGAGCTCTTGTTAGGGACAAGATCCCGATCAGTATCCAACAATGGTTACACTACTAGGAAAAGGGCTATAGATAATATAGACACTAATGTCGCACTAGACAAGTGGTGCACCACTACTATATAGCAGTGGCGCATCATGTGCAGGTGCGCCATTAGTGTGATGAACACTAATGGCACACCACACACAGTGCGCCACTACTAACAAACTTTTTTTATTTTTATTTTTCCAAAAGTACTAATGACGCACCGGGGCAGAGTGCGCCATTACTAGTTTAACTAGTAACTAGTAATGGCTCACCACTCACCGAGTGCGCCACCGCAGTTTCCCTCCTCTCGCTCCCGCAACCCACCTCCCAGCTTTTTCCTCTTCCTCCGCCGCCGCCGCGCTTCCTCATCTCGCTAGGGTTTCCTCGTCTCCCGACACCCCCCCCAAACAGAAGCTCCGAGGCGATGGCGGCCGCGGGAGACGCCGGCGAGAAGAAGATGATCACGCTCAAGAGCTCGGACGGTGAGGAGGTCGAGGTGGAGGAGGCGGTCGCCATGGAGTCGCACACAATCCCCGGTAAAAACGTTTTGGAGGCGGTCGCCATGGAGCCGCCACCCCGAGCTATCCTTCCTCGTCAGCGGCGTTCTCCTACCGGACCAGCGAGGAGTGGAGATCCGCCGGGCTGTGCGAGACCTTCTGGTGTAAGGAAGCCCTAGCTTTGCCCGGCTTGCCGTTTGTTTTGATTCCTTTGCGCGCGCGCGCCAGATTTGGTTCCACCGGTCCTGTGCTAGGCGGATTGCTCCGTGCTGGTGATGTTGTACATTTTGAGCCATTTTTGTTCTGCGGGAAGGCGTAGGGCGCCACGAAATGGAAGCGTTCCTCAGGTCAAACTGCTCTTCAGGTACCCAAACTTCTGAGCCTTCTTAAAGTCTTGCTACTTGAGCCACCTTAGTCAGTCCAAACTTGACATTCCTAGCTGTTACTTACTTGATATTGTAGCAGACAAGAGTTGTTCATATGGAATTTGATCCAACACTCATCTTCATGGCATGTAATGTTTTTGTGTTATCGGTTTATTACTCTTTGCAAAGATCAAAACTTCTAAAATGCAATCTGTGATTGGCAGCATTGGTGGGAGAAGAACACGATTTGTTAATTTATTAAATCCTTGGAGGAAAATCATGACTACTACTACTAGTTAAACCTCTGTCTGAATGGTCTGCTACTTGAACCTTGGCCACACCAAACTTCAGACTATGTGTTTGCCTCAAAGAAAAGGAGTATAACTTAAATGCTTATAGGGATGTCATCATGTGGTGATTGTGATTATGGTTAACTCTATAATTTAAATGCTTAAACAACTCTCTATAAGAAAATGACTAACTGATGTCCTCACTGTAAGAAAATGATCAGGTGGGAGTATCAGGGAACCCTGTATCTCTAGTCAAATCTTCTCTCTGAATTCCTTTCAAATTTCACCACTTGCTTTTGGCATGTGATGCTCAGCAAAAGAACGTGATGCAAACACTTATCTTGGTCTATGTAGTTGGGCGTGCTATGATGGGAAGCCTTGGAAACAATCTGTACGGGGGCGCTACCTCGTCTATTGAAACGGTGGCAAGACCATCTCGTTCTGATGCTGTCTGCCAGGTATTACTGCTTCCTTCAAACCAAAAATGCTTGATTTGTCAGTAATAAGAACCAATATGACCTGTTTAAAGTCATGTGCTAACCTTTTATCTTGAGCACTCAAAAGTTCCATACAATGTTTTATATCTTCTATTGCTCTAAGTAGTTTGTTAAATCGTTGAATAGCTTGTGTTACTATTGATCTGGGATTTTTCTTTGGTTGTCTTAATTGTCTACAATAGGGTTACAAGCTAGATTCCTATGACTTGCTGAGCTCCACTCTTTGGGGTTCTCTTCATGAGGCATTCTCTAAGTATTTTTCTTTGCTCTGTTTTCTGTAAACTGGAAGAGGGCCATAATGTAAGAGTTCGAAATGATGCAAAACTAACAGGATAATTGCTCGAAGTGAGCAATGCATAATTTTCTTGAGGTACTTGTTTACCTAGTCATAGATGTTTTCCAAGTAGAGAGTGGTGGTAACACGCGTTCCTGCTCTGGTTTCAGCAAATCAGAACATTCATCCAGATGAGAACATACCTCAAGGTGGTGGACAACTCCGGAGCCAACCGTGTTATGTGCATACAATCCCTTAGGGGGAAGAAAGGAGAGAGGCTCGGGGACATGATCATCGGTTCTGTCAAGGAAGCGCAGCCTCGCGGCAAGGTCAAGAAAGGAGGCGTGGTCTATGGGGTGGTCGTCCGTGCTGCCATGAAGAAGGGGCGCAATGACAGCAACGAGGTCCAGTTCGACGATAATGCGATCGTCATCGTGAACAACAAGGGCGAGCTGATTGGCACCCGCGTCTTTGGTCCGGTCCCCCACGATCTCAGGAAGAAGAAGCATCTCAAGATCCTGGCACTTGCCGAGCACATAGTTTGAGATATCTATCTGCTTACCTGGTATCTAGTTGTTAGTTCCGTGGAATGAAATGGACATCTCCTGGATTGTACCTCCGATGTTTTGGTTCTCTATTGCTAGTCTATTCTACTTTGCTTTGGTCATTTTTATCTGCCAATAATCTCTGTTCTCTGAACTGTGGTGAGTTGTTGACAAACCAGACAAGAGTATGTATTTACTCCACATTATATTGCCTATGTTCTTCTACATTCAGTACATACATTCATGGTATCTAATCAATTTTCTGCGATTTCCAAATGTTTGAATTACGTTATCTATGTTGTTTTGTGTCTTCACGAAAGCTGGCCATTCTGATGAACGCAATCGGATTGAATCCAAAGTCATCGAGTACTGCAACAAGCACGTCCACGCAAAGCCCACAGATGTCGGGGCCTCCTCCGACACCGCCTCCGCCGCCGCCGCCACCCCCACCACTCCCGCTGAGGACCTCAAGAACTGGGACGCAGAGTTCGTTAAGGTCGACCAGGCAACCCTCTTCGACCGCATCCTGGTATACATCAAATCGCCTCCCCTCCCCTCCCCTCCCTCTGATTTCTAGATCTAGTCTTTCTTTCTTTCTTTCCCCTTCTCTTCTGGGTTCTGGCAATGGTCCGGATCGAGATTGGTTGCTACTACTTAGGCTAGACATATTGGCGATTGGCTTGGATTCGATCCGATTGGATTAGGTTAGGGTTTACATACATGATTGGCTTCATAATCCCGTGCTTTTGACCCAAAAAAACTCCAGAGATTTATTAGCTGCGGGCCATACAAAATCACTGTATAGGCTAGGGTTAATCTGTGATCCATCTTCTTGTGGTCTGATGCCCTTTATATTCTCTACATGAATGACCAACGGAGCATCTAATCTTATTATGCTCTGAGAGGATGAATTGTTTCTGTCTACTGTGTAGCTAAATCAACTTATTATATAACTCTTGTTTTCCCACTTTGCTGTTGTCTCTACCTTTATTATCTTGTATCTAATCTTTTGTATTCAACTGCTGGCTGTGAATGCCTTCTTCTACTTAGCATTGCTTGGCTGTTAATTTGTGGCCATACATAGTCATATCTAAATTACCTAGCATTGCTTGACTGTTAACACTTGCAAATGCATTCTCAGAAGCGGTGCTCGTCATCTGAACTAATTCATGAATTATCATATTTTCTGCAAGGATCTATCTGCTCTTGACTCTATTTTTTTATAGTTATGTTTCTTTATATGAATTTCTTATCCATTTATATGTTATAGTTACTGCTGGCACCTGAACCAATGTTCTGGCCTTTGAATCATAATAAACAATGAGGGGGAGAGAGAGAGGGAGAGAGAGGGGGAGAGAGAGGGAGAGAGAGGGAGGGAGGGAGGCATCAGCTGAGTGTGGATGAATTTCAGGATTGCGTCCTTATTTCCTTTTGACATATGTAATTTTCCTTTAATCATTGGGACTAGGCATGGGTATGAGCTCTTCAAAACATGTAAGTAGAGATCATTTGACCCATTTGAAGATCAAATTTATAATTAGAGACCATTCTTGAAGATCTTCATGATTTAGAGTGTTAAATTTGACATGTTGATGATTTCATCTTGTAGGTTGCCACGCGGATGCTTTTTGGACTACGATATGGACATGAAGGCATTTGTTTTAGTGCCAAATATTACTTACTAATGCTCGCAAAGTATCGTTGTGTATTATATTTGCTATGGAGCTATGTATGTATGGATGCTATTGAACTATATGTATATATGGATGCTATGGAATTTTGGATGTATGGATGCTATGGATTTTTGATATATGGATCATGAAATTTGTTACGCAACTTTGCATATATGTTATGTGTTGTGGATCAGTAAAACTATTGAGCACATATTATGTATTATATATTTGATATATATGTTATGTGATGTTGAATTTGTGGTTTTGAAACAAAACATATATATGCCAGAACCTTTGATGTCATGGGGCTCTCAGCAAAGATTTTATGCTCTCAGCAAAGATTTCATACTAGTGGCGCACGACTCAACACTTTAGTGGCGCGCTTCAAAAAGCACACTAGTGGCGCATCATGGGTAAATATGGCCCCCTGGGAGACACACTAATGGAGCACCATGGGCTACTAATGGCGCACCATGAGCTATACTAATGGCGCACCATGAGCTATACTAATGGCAGTGCGCCATTAGTATACCAGATACTAATGGCGCACCTGTGGTGCGCCATTAGTAAAAAATTCTAATGGCGTGATGCTAGTGGCGCACCTATAGTGCGCCATTAGTAGTCAAAACAGGTGCGCCACTAGCAAGCCTTTTCCTAGTAGTGTTAAAGCCTAAGAAGGAAGACCCTGAGGTGTCTTATGTCTCCGATATGCAGAAAGAAGATCTTTGGACAACGCTTAAGGCAAATTTCACCCTACCGCCAGAGGAGGATCCGGAGAAGCCAGTTATAGAGCAATTGATCAAGTCTCATTCTCTTAAGAAGATGGCAGAACTATTCAGGAGGTGGAAGAATGAGCTGAAAACGTTTGTCGACAAAGAAATTACACTAGAATTCACCGGCCGGTTTGAGAAGATTAGAGATCACTGGCCCGCATTTGTGGCCCACAAGACATCGGAAAAGAGTAAGAAGATGTCAACGAGAAACAAGAAAAATGCTGCAAAGAAGAAGCATCACCATCGCACGGGGTCAGGTGGTTACCTCAAAGCCCGACCTTTGTGGGACAAGGCTAAGAATGACCTGATTGCTAAAGGGGTCGAACCAGAGACATTGAACTGGCCAGACCGTTGCCGGACTTGGTTCTTCGGGGTTGGCGGAACCTTGGACCCTGTATCAGGGAAGTGCATTTGGACGGAAGAGAAACTGCGAATACCCGTCACGAGGCTTAAGGAGTATATCGAGAAAGCGCAACAAGGGACATTCGTTCCAAACGGAGAGAAGGACGAGCTCACAATGGCCCTCGGGAATCCTAAGCACCCTGGACGGACACGAGGCACGCCAGGCTCCGTCCCGTGGAAGGTTGGGTTTTCGGAAGCAGGGGTTACAAATGCTAGGAGAGAAGGAAGAAAGTGGAGCATAGCCAACTGCAAGCGCTGCTCGAAAGGGTACAAGGGCTAGAGGAACAAGAAGCAGATCACAGCAAACGACCTGGCGAAGCTTCCCTTGAAGCTACCCCGCCATCTCAGCGGAGAAGCAGCATGGCTTCCACCGAGTAGACTCAGCAGCTGGAGCCTGTCTTCATGGCTCCTGCTAGCTACCCCGTGGATGCTATCACGGAGTCTCAACATTGCCACGTTATGGCGCGATGGATGACATTGAAAGTCAAGGCGGCTATTGGCTCTGTTTTACCTACTGAACCTGGCACAACCTACCACGGACGGTCGATTCCAGAAGGTTATGGTAGGGTGATGGTGGATCAAATAACGGACGGATTTGAGGACCTTGAGCTTGACCACCCTATGGGTGAAGGGGAGATTCAGCTCGGTTCTTCTCTGAAGACTCCATGCCTACGGCGGAAGGAGCTCATCAACCTTCCGAACTAGACGCCTCTGCCTCCTCCTCTTCCTCCGACGAGTCAGGGCACTCTGCCTCCTCCTCCGGCGAGTGATCAGCGCACTCAGCCTCCTTCTCCGGCACATGGTGGCACTCCGCCTCCTTCTCCGCCTACGCCAGCGCGCCCGAGCAGCCAGCCTCCTCCTTCTCCGCCTCCTCAATAAGGGCAGAAGAGACCCGCCGCCGCTCCGGCTGCTCCAACACGTCGTCCTTCTCCTCCGCCTCGTAAGAAAGGAAAGACAGCCGCAGCTGCTCCGTCTGCTCCGGCGTCTAGCAGTATAGTCAGAGGTAGGCAATACAGATACGGTCCTTCTCTGAAGACTCCAGAGAAATTACCATACGAGAGGAGCCAGGAGGAAAACACGAAGATCATGTAAGCCGAAGTGAACAACTTCTTAGAAGGGGTGAAAGCAAAGAAACATCCACCTCTGGAGAGAAGATAGATCCGGTAAAAGCGAAGCATACTATGGCTGCCCTGAAGAAACCACCAAAGTCTCCAACGAAAGGCAACTATGAGCGCATTATTACAAAGTCATTTATCGAAGAGGAGCGGTCAGGAAGTACTGTCAGTGGTCAAAGGTTAGCAGAACGACGAGCTTGGAAAAAAGTTGCCCAGCTTGGCGAACAAGCGAACCAATCGTCCCCCCCGCTCAAGGTGTCTAGCGATATCGTCGCTAATCATCCGGGGATCTTGCCCGGTACCAATCCTGCAGATTACCTAGCCAACGATGCACATTTTGATTTCTTGGAGGTGGACGAACACAAATACGTGTACGGGAAGCCTCTCATAAAAAATGAAAGATCTCTAACAACGATGATGCGAAGATTCCATGATTGGTACATGAAAACATGCAGAGAGTCTGAGGGGAGTAATATTTTGATGCTGAGAGTTGGAGAGGAGCATGACCTTGTTGGAATTGAACTGTTGAATGTTTCATTTGAGGAGTTCTTCGCGTTTTTCAATCTAAAGGCCCTCGATAAATTAATGATCACTTGCCACTGCCTGTAAGTAGTACTACTTCTGTCATTAAGTTTGTATACATAGGTCAGGTCTTTCATTGCATGTATTATTAATTATCCTCACTATATTATGCAGATTGAAGATCGCCGAATTGAAGAAAAGACAAACCGGTGATATTGGTTCATTAACACAAATATCATAGATGCATTTATGGTTGAATTTCAGGCCAAAGATACCGAGGCCAAGCTGCTACAATCGTTTGTATTGAATCAAAACAAAGCTATAATACTCTTCCCTTACGAATTCCAGTGAGTGTTACTGTCTTGTGCATATTCGGTTTCCCTTATTAGTCAAGGTTATAGTAATGTAATTGATGAGTTATGCATGTGTGCGCAGCTTCCACTATATTCTCCTAGAGATTAAGCTTGAGCAGGGAATAGTAACCGTCTTAGACTCGAGACGAAAAGATCCCAAGGAGTATGCGGACATGACTGAAATTCTAGATAAGTAAGTTAAATCGATCATTATCGCACCATATCGGTAACTTTGTTCATTTCTTGATATCAAGTAATTGTTTTCTTTGTCTGGCAGGGTTTGGAAAAAATTCACCTCAAAAACCTCAGGACTGCCAAAGAAGCTGCAATTTAGACACCCGAAAGTAAGTACTATAGTAGCATGTTCCACGCATCTCCTAGTGATTCAAGCGCTAGTTTCATCAATACCATTTAGCATGCTTGCTAACTATCAGTTTGATTGACCTCTATTTCTTGTAAAGTGGTTGCGGCAGGAACAAGGGAATGATTACTGTGGATACTACATTTGCGAGTCCATCCACCACACGACCTGTGAGCGGGGCTACTCTGACAAACAATATGAAGTGCGTAAATAATAATATTCACAATTTTATTTTATTACCATCATTTGTGTTCAGTTTCATTTACTCATATATATGTATTGACCCCCTTCTTCAAATTAGATATTTCGGATGCGGGATGAACTCCTACCACCAGATCGTATGCGAGGAATTCAAGAGGAATTGGCGGCATTCTTTCTTGACCACGTGATCGCTAAAGGCGGAGAATACCATGTGGACCCTAATCAGTTGGTTTTTAATTAGGAGATTATATTGTAAGAGATAATTATATTGTATATATGTAGCCCGTAGTGTCGGATAGATATACGAGAACTAGTTGTTCGACCAATCTCTCAGAGAAGGAGAGGTGGTCGATATCACTTCTCTCTGTATGCATATGTTTATGATGGTCTTCTGTTTCCTTCATTTGCTTACTAGCTAGCGTGTCTAGTCCTCTCTATACGTATAGTACGTAGCGTCAACCAAGCACGGAGATAAGAGAGGACACTTCTCTCTATTAATTAGCTAGCTAACACAATATATGAAACACCTAAATTAACCCCCCAAAACCCCTAACCCCCCCCCTTCAAAAAAAACCCCAACACCTGAAATGCTGACGCGTCGATACCTATTGGTCCCGGTTGGTGCCACCAACCTGGACCAAAGGGCCTCCTGCCAGGGCTCGCCGCACCGGCCACGTGGAGGCCATCTGTCCCGGTTCGTGTAAGAACCGGGACTCAAGGCCAAGGGCATTAGTAACGACTTTTTTATCCCGATTCCAAAACCGGGACAGAAGGCCCTTACGAACCGGGACAAAAGGCCATTTTTCTACTTGTGCGCGTTCTACCGGTCATAACACATGTAGTATATTAGTATCATGCATATGATATAGTAGTGTATGATACTACATTCGTAATGTATAATATAATATGTTAGTGTATCAAATGAGAGTTCATTTATAATCATGCATGATACATAATAACACGTCATTTAATATGATACCGTATCGTGATATGATATTCAAACCTCTTTTTATTCATTTAATTTCATGTTATTTCATAAAAAAAAACTTAGTTGGCATGCATGATCAACTATGATCCTACCGTTACAACCATAGTCTCGCTGCTGCGGTGCCTATCCACAAGGTCCTTTCACTCTGTGCCCGCATGCGAACTGGTTTGGGTGGCCGTTGGGTGCAGCTGCAGGCGCATGGGGAAGCCCGGCCGGTGGGATCGCAACAGTGGCGTCGTGGGCAACGGCAGCAGTACCTACCCGGCCACCTAGCGAGCCAGGCCTGGCCTGGCCTGCTGCAGCACTGGAGACGGGGCGGGCTACGGTCTCATGTGTCATGAGAGCTGTCACGTCAAGTCGTCCATTCGATTCAGAGTTCCAACTGTTCCGCCGTACCTTCTCCACTACCGGGGATTGCACTCGCTCGCGTTCGCGCCGCACATGATCATGTCTTGTCTTCTGGATAATCTTTTCGTTGAACGTTCACTAGAAAGCCTTACAGCGTTCA
Source organism: Hordeum vulgare subsp. vulgare (assembly GCF_904849725.1). Classification (NCBI taxonomy): domain Eukaryota; kingdom Viridiplantae; phylum Streptophyta; class Magnoliopsida; order Poales; family Poaceae; genus Hordeum; species Hordeum vulgare. Next base: position 224,559,596 of record NC_058519.1, read on the forward strand.
CGCTCTTGTGCTGTCCAATTGCACGGGCAGTGTGTTGTACTGTTGTTGTTCACTACTCCTTCCGTATGAGGCATTTTTTTTAAAATATGGACTACGTATAAAAGAAAATGAATGAACATGTCCACTCTAAAATACATTTATATACATTTTATATACATCCGTACGTATTTTCTATTAAAATCTTTCAAATATATTACATTTGGGAATAAAGGAAGTACTAAAAAAGTGATCGGCCTCGAGCTGTATTTCTAGCCAATCCTAAGGCTGATTGTTATTATATACTATTATCTTGCATATAATACTAGTGTATGATACTATATCGGTAATGCATAGTATCATAGTTAGTATTATAAGATAATTTATTTATTATTATGCATGACACATATTAGCATAATATTTAATATGATACGGTATCACGGTATGATACTCAACCTTTATTTTCTTTATTTAATTATATGTCACCTCATTAATTATGTCTAGTTGATATGTATGATACTATCTATGATACTTCCATTACAACCAGCCGGCTGACCATAGTTGGGAGTATCATATAGTAGTATTATGCATATGATACTATTGTATGATACTACCTCCATAATGTATAGTATCATAAACTAGTATCATAGATGACCTCATTTATTAACATGCATGCCACATAGTAGCATAACATTTAACATGTTATGGTATCTACCTATGTTAATCTAACCCCCTCTCTCTTCATTAATTGTCTGCCACATCAGCATGTTTGCTAGTTCCAAGTATATGATACTACCTAAGTTACTTCCATTATGGTTAGCCTAATGGACGTTGACTACTAATTTTGCTACGCGACGAAGTTACAACAAATTTTGGAATCTTAAGGAATTTCTTCTATGCTAGATATTTTTTCGGTGTACTCATAAGCATGCATATTATCTACTCCCTCATTCCCATATTCTCACGTGTATTAGTAGCCAACATGTAAATTAGTGCAGTTTAATTGTTACTTGGACCATGTAGGCATCCACAAGAGACCCAGCTTTTCGAAAAAAATAGCGACTGTGAGCAGTTGTTGTAACTCAATGAAAGAGAAAAGCATCTGCGCCTTAAATTTTGGGACTGCATGCAAAAAACTTACCCACATAAGATTTTGGGAAGGAGTCGAGGAGGGGGTACTAAATAGGAAAGGGTAGATACCCTCCATAGTTTACAAACTGGCCTTCCCGCTTTCCACCATTACAACAAGCGACTACTCACCCTCATGCCGACTACACCACCCATGCAATGTTTGGAAAACATATTGCACCTCCCCTTTTATAATCCCTACCGTGGCCCAAGATTTGGCCTCCTCAAAATTCCTAAGGAGGAGTACCCTCTCATCCTAAATTGTGTCCTCGAAGACAATGGCGCTCCAATGTTTCCACTACCCCATAATGGTAGACACATTATATTTCCTTTTATTAACTATTTTATTTTGACATGAGATTATAATTTATCTGCCTCCTTCCTATGCTTAGAAAAGTATTTTTTTTCATGATACTGAAAATGGTTTTGGATAAAAGGAACCAAGGAATGGGCACTCTATTTGTTTCAAACTACTTTTATCACAAATCATTGGGGGAGATGGTCCCACCACCTGAATATAATACTCAAGGAACACCAATATTGTTTGAGAATGACAATGTCAAGCTGATGTGCGAAGAGAGATAATAATCACACTATGTAGTGGTGGCATATACATATGTGCCGTATCTATAATTTTTGTTTCTTAAATACTGTTATGGTATCACTTTTATAGGTGGTGTGTTTACAGCCAAGAGTCTCTATGATATTATGCACACACATTTACAAACGGTCTTGCCACACAAGTGGTTATGGAGGAGCTGATGCACAATGAGAATCAATGTGTTTTTGGCTTGTTACTGTTCTTTGACAAACTAAATACCAAGGACATGCTGGTGAGGAAACATTGAAGATCACCTTGTGAGGATAACCTTTCGGTTATTTGTAATGCTCATATTCATGAGAATAGAACACATTTGTTCTTTCAATGTAATTTTAGCTGCAGGATCTGGAACTATTTGTCAATTGTTTGGTCTCATGGCTCAAATATCCACCAAAGTATTCAAAGTGCCAGATTAAGATTCAATCATCCATTCTTTTTTGAGGTGATTTTAACATCAGCCTGGAATATCTACATACTTAGGAATGGAAGGACTTTCACGGGAGAAAGGGTTACTTTTGCAGCCTGGAGATGTAAATTTGTACAATATATTCATCTTCTAGCACATAGGCTTCAGGATGGTACAAGGATTAAACTCAGCCTTTGTTTGACCCAATTCTTCTCCTTATAAATCTGGTAATTCTTGAAAACCTTGGAAGTGAAACCGAAAGAATTTATTGTTGGCGCAAGCCTCTGTTCGAGAGCGACCTACCTCGAGCCTTGGTCCGAAGCTCCACTGGAAAGTGAAACCACCACGGGAGGCCTTTTCATCAACCTTGCTCACTTCATGATGATGTGTGAGTAGTTCCTTCAGAACATACAGATCCACATTAGTATCTAGATGGCTTCTCTCTCTCTCTCTATCTTTCACCCTCTCCCTCTCGCCCCCTCTTTCCCTCTCGCTCTCTCTCCCCCCTCTTTATGTCTCCCTCTCTCTCCCCCTCTTTCCCTCCCCCTCTCTGCCTCTCCACCTCTCTCCTTTCTCTCTCTCCCTCTCCCTTTGTCCCCCCTCTTTCCCTCTCCCTCTCTATCCCCCTCTTTATCTCCCCCTCTCTGCCTCTCTCCCTCCCCCTCTCTCATCTCTCTCTCTCCCTCTCCCTCTTCGTCTCTCTCTCTCTCCCTCCCTCCCTCCATCTCTCTCTCTCCCTCCCTCCCTCCCTCCCTCCATCTCTCTCTCTCCCTCCCTCCCTCCCTCCCTCCCTCTCTCTCTATCTCTCCCTCCCTCCCCCCTCCCCCCTTTCTCTCTCTCTCTCTCTCTCTCTCTCTCTCTCTCTCTCTCTCTCGCTCGCTCGCTCTCTCTCTCCCGCCCTCCCTCCATCCATCCATCCCTCCCTCCCTTCCTCTCTATCTCTATGTCTATCTTCTTCTTCTCTCTCTCCCCTCCCTCTCTCGTTATCCCCCTCCCCCTCTCTCCCGCTCCGTCTCCCTCCGTCTCCCTCCCTCCCTCCCTCTCCCTCTCTCCCTCCCTCCCTCCCTCCCTCTCTATCTCTGCCTCCCTCCCTCCCTTCCTCCCTATGTCTCTTTATCTCTCTCTCTACGTCTCTCTGATCCTCAATACAATGATCTTCTCCGAGATCAATCTGATGTAATTCATATGGTGTGTTTGTTCGGATCTAATGATTTCTGAATTTGTGCTTAAATAGTTCATTGCATATAATTGAAACTTTTGAAGTTTATTTGATGTATGATTGAGTAGCTATATATGTTTTCCAAGTTATTTGTCTTCTCTGGCCAAGTTATATGGGTAATTCTTCATTCAGAGTGATGCATAGTATAGTGGGTTCAACCTCACGATGACCTATATCCCAGTGACAAAACAAGGAGAAGGCACATAATGTGTTGTTGCTATTAAGGATAAAACAACGACAATTGATGTTATTCTTAGGTTTCTTTTTGTCTACATCATGTCATCTTGCTTATTGTGTTACTCTATTTTTCACCGAACTTAATAACTTTAGATCCATGCTGGATATCAGTTTTGGGGTGGAGTAATAGTAGTAGATACAATTAGATTACAATCTACTTGTCATGGACGTGATGACTATGAGATATTATGCCATGAATGATAATAGTTATGAATGTTGCTTATGTGTCAATTATCAGTGAGTTATTTGTTTAGCATGTCATTACTTTGTTTCGAGAGAGAAGTCACTAGTGAACCTATTGTTGGGGAACGTCGCATGGGAAAAAAAATTCCTACGCGCACACAAGATCTATCGATGGTTATGACCATCTACGAGAGGTGAGAGTGCATCTATATACCCTTGTAGATTGCTAAGCGGAAGCGTATATAACGCGGTTGATGTAGTCGTACGTCTTCGCGATCCAATCACGATCCGGCTCGCGATCTCATCTCGATCCGTCCGACCGAGTGCCGAACAGAAGACACCTCCGCGTTCAGCACACGTACGGCTCGATGACGTCTCCTCTTTCTTGCTCCAGCAAGAGAGTAAGGAGAAGTAGATGGGATCTCAACCAGCACGACGACATGATGGAGATGATGGTGGAGCAGTGCCAGCAGGGCTTCGCCAAGCGCGGTCGGAAACGATTTGAGGAGAAAACAAAGTTTTGGGAGCGGTAGGGCTGCCCCCGGATCATGGAAATTCGTGTGTTTATCCCACCCTCCCCCCACTATATAAAGGAGGCAAGGGGGAGGGCTGGGTCGCAGCCCTAGACCCTCTTCCAAGGAGGGGGCGTGGGCCAATGGAGGTTTCCTCCCTCCCCAAGGCACCTAGGAGGTGCCTTCCCCTTTAGGGACTCTTCCCGCCCAACCGCATGGTCCCTTGGGGGCTGGCCTAACAAGAATTGGACGCCCCCTTACAGCCCGTGCACGTCCTAGGGGCTTATGGTGTGTTCGTTCGGATATAATGATTTATGAATTTGTGCTCAAATAGTTCATTGCATATAATTGAACCTTTTGAAGTTTATTTAATGTATGATTGAGTAGCTACTAGCAAATATGCCCGTGCGTTGTGACGGAAGAAAAAAAATCATCTCTCATACACACGCTCGACGACACCAAGAAATCACTTGAAATCTTTCACGGTGCTATATGAAGAACAACATGATAAGTGGTTTTGTGTAGAAACATAAAAGTTATGTCCAATTTATTAGACAACAAAAATTCTACCTAGTTGTTGTTGTCAATTCACCTTTTTGCGGCGTTCCTCAATCATACTCAACAAATAGTGCATTAGATTGAAAATAGGAAAGTACACTCTAATACTCAATGATAACATGTGCATAAGAGCATCATTCCTGATTTGTTGATCTATGTGTTTGTAACTGTAACCCAAATCAAGACTTTATTTGGTTGCAAATATATTAGAATCTCCATTGGAAACAACCAATCTGAAAGTACATTCATAAGGAATAGATATTTTTAAAACACCCCATATAAAGAAAGGTATTAATTAAGGATGTAAATATAATTTTGGAAATAATTAACATGAAAGACAATATTATATTTGAAATCTACATATTCTTTTAAGCTATTTCGTATGTAAGTTTTGAAATTTGGAGTTAGAGTTTAAAGGATATGAATATCAAAAAAATTGAATCTGCAAAATCACAAACGTTAAAAAATAGTCCGGTTGAAGTTGTAAGAGTGCGGCCCATCTACTAAAATGACACTTGGGCAAGGTAGAGCCAACCTAAAATCAAGTAGAAAAAGGAAGTAGAAAGTGGGTGGGAGGGGAGTCGAACTTGGGTGTCCCGGTAGTAAGAAGAAGGATCAAGCCACTCTGGTTATTCTACGCATGTGATATCTAAAGGGGCCTTTTGTTAGATGAATCAAGCACTTTGGGCCGCGAATTTTGAAACAGGAAAACGAATCATTTTTTAACTTATGGGTGGCATTGGTGGACAATTTTTGTCAACTTCAGGGGCAAATTTAATGACGGACGACGAAAGCAGCAACTGCTTTATTATTAGGGGAAGATATATGTTTTCCAAGTTATTTGTCTTCTCTATCCAAGTTATATGGGTAATTCTTCATTTGGAGTGGTGCATAGTATAGTGGGTTCAACCTCACGATGACCTATATCCCAGTGACAGAACGAGGAGAAGGCACGTGATGTGGTGTTGCTACTAAGGATAAAACAACGACAATTGATGGTATTGTTAGGTTCTGTTTTTCTACATCATGTCATCTTGCTTATTGTGTTACTCTATTTTTCACCAAACATAATAACTTTAGATGCACGTTGGATAGCAGTTTTGGGGTGGAGTAATAGTAGTAGATACAATTAGATTACAATCTACTTGACATGGACGTGATGCCTATGAGATATTATGCCATGAATGATAATAATTATGAATGTTGCTTATTTGTCAATTATGAGTCAGTTATTTGTTAACCATGTTATTACTTTGTTTCAAGAGAGAAGTCACTAGTGAACCTATTGTTGGGGAACGTCGCATGGGAAACAAAAATTTCCTACACGCACACAAGATCTATCCATGGTGATGACCATCTACGAGAGGGGAGAGGACATCTATATACCCTTGTAGATCACTAAGCGGAAGCATATATAAAGCGGTTGATGTAGTCATACGTCTTCGCAATCCAATCAAGATCCGTCCTTCGATCTCATCTTGATCCGTCCGATCGAATGTCGAACGGACGGCAGCTCGGCGTTCAACACACATACAGATCGATGACGTGTCCTCCTTCTTGATCCAGCAAGAGAGTAAGGAGAAGTAGATGGGATCTCAACCAGCATGACGACAAGGTGGAGATGATGGTGGAGCAGTGCTAGCAGGGCTTCGCCAAGCACTTCCGGAACCGATCTAAGGAGAAAACGGAGTTATGGGAGAGGTAGGGCTGCCCCCGGAGCGTGGAAATTGGTGTGTTCAGCCCCACCCTCTCAACCACTATATATAGGAGGAAAGGGGGAGGGCTGGGTCGCAGCCCTAGCCCATCTTCCAAGGAGGGGGCGTGGGCCTATGGAGGTTTCCTCCCTCCGCAAGGCCCCTAGGAGGTGCCTTCCCCTTTAGGGACTCTTCCCTCCCAACCGCATGGGCCCTTGGGGGCTGGCGCAACAAGACTTGGACGCCCTCTTAGATCCCGTGCACGTCCTAGGGGCTGGAGGGACCCTTTCGAACTCCTCCGGAACACTCTGGAACCTTCTAGAACCATCTAGAAGCTTCCCGGTGCAATACCGATAAAACCTGAAACTTTTCCGATAGCCAAAATAGAACTTCCCATATATAAATATTTACCTCTGGACCATTCTGGAGCTTCTGGTGACGTCCGGGATCTCATCCGGGTCCCCGAACAACATTTGGTAACCAACTTGCTTATCCCAATATTACTCTAGCGTCACCGAACGTTAAGTGTGCAGACCCCGCGGGTTCGAGAACTATGCACACATGACCAAGACACCTCTACGGTCAATAAACAATAGAGGGACTTGGATGCCTATATTTCTTCGTACATATTATACGAAGATCTTTATTGGTCGAACCACGATATATAGGATTCAATCAACCCCGTATACTATTCCCTTTGTCCATCGGTATGTTACTTGCCCGATATTCGATAGTCGGTATCTCCCTACCTAGTTCTATCTCGTTACCGGCAAGTATCTTTACTCATTCCGTAATACAAGGTACCGTGACTAAATCCTTAGTCACATTCCTTTCAAGGCTTGTTGTGATGTCGTATTACCGAGTGGGCCCTGAGATAACTCTCCGTCACATGGAGTGGCAAATCCCAGTCTTGATTCATGCCAACCTAACAGACACCTTCGGAGATACTTGTAGAGCACCTTTATAGTCTCCCATTTGCGTTGTGACGTTTGATACACACAAGGTATTCCTTCGATGTCCGGGAGTTGCATGATCTCATGGTCATAGGAATAGATACATTGACATGCACAAAACAGTAGCAATAAACTTACACGACCATATGCTATGTTCATAGTTTAGGTCTTTTCCATCACATCATTCTCCTAATGTTGTGATCCCGTTATCAAGTGACAACACATGTCTATGGCCAGGAAACCTTGACCATCTTTGATCAACGAGCTAGTCAACTAGAGGCTCACTAGGGACAGTATGTTGTCTATGTATCCACACATGTATTTGAGTTTCCAATCAATACGATTCTAGCATGGCTAATAGGAAATTATCATGAACAAGGAAATATAATAATAACCAATTTATTATTGCCTCTAGGGCATATTTCCAACAGTCTCCCACTTGCACTGGAGTCAATAATCTAGTTCACATTACTATGTGATTGTAATGAATCTAACACCCATAAAATTCTGGGGTTCGATCATGTCTTGCTTGTGGGAGAGGTTTTTAGTCAACGGGTACGAAACATTAAAATCCGTGTGTACTTCTAAAATCTCTATGTCATACTGTAGATCCTTCTACGACGCTTCACTTGGAACAATTCCAAATGACTACTCCACTATACGAATCCGGTTTACTGCTTAGAGTTATCCGGATTAGTGTCAAAGCTTGCATTGACGTAACTCTTTATGACGAACTCTTTTATCACCTCCATAATCGAGAAAAAATTCCTTAGCCCACTAGTTACTAAGGATGAATTTGACTGTTGTCTAGTGATCCATTCCTGGATCACTCTTGTACCCCTTAACAAACTGATGGCGAGGCACTCATCATGTGAGGTACATAGCATGGCATACTTTAGAGCCTACGGCTAAAGCATAGGGGACGACCTTCGTCCTTCCTATTTCTTCTTCCGTGGTTAGGCATTGAGCCTTACTCAATATTCACACCTTACAACACAGCCAAGAACTCCTTCTTTGACTGATCTATTTTGAACTCCTTCAAAATCTTGTCACGGTATATATTCATTTGAAAGTTCTATTAAGTGTTTGGATCTATCTCTATAGATCTTTATGCTCAATGTTCAAGTAGCTCAATCCAGGTTTTCCTTTAAAAACACTTTTCAAACAACCCTATATGCTTTCTAGAAATTCCACATCATTTTTGATCAATAATATGTCAACCACATATACTCATCGGAAATTCTATAGTGCTCCCACTCACATTCTTAGAAATACAAGTTTCTCATAAACTTTGTATAAACCCAAAAAGCTTTGATCATCTCATCAAAGCGTATATTCCCAGTCCGAGATGCTTGCTCCAGTCCATAGAAGGATTGCTGGAGCTTGCATACTTATGAACATCCTTAAGATCAACAAAACCTTCTGGTGGTATCAGATACAACCTTTCCTCAAGGAAACCGTCGAGGAAATAATGTTTTGACATCCATATGCAAGATTTCATAATGGAAAAATGCAGAAAGTGCTAACATAATTCCAATAGACCTTTTAGCATCGCTACGAGTGAGAAAGTCTCATCATAGCCAACTCTTTGAACTTGTCAGAAACATCTTTGCGACAAGTTGAGCATAGTTAATGGTGACATTTACCATCATCGTCTGTCTTCCTTGAAAATCCATCTGTACCTAACAGCCTTACGACCATCAAGTAGTACTTTCAAAGTCTACCCTTTGTTTTCATACATGGATCCTATCTTGGAATTCATGGCCTTCGGCCATTCGTCAGAATCCGGGCCCACCATCGCATATCCATAACTCGTAGGTTCATTGTTGTCTAGCAACATGACCTCCAAGACATGATGACCGTAGCACTATGGAGCAGTACGTGTCCTAGTCGACCTACGAGGTTTGGTAGTAACTTGATTTGAAGCTTTATGATCAACACCATCAGCTTCCACTTCAACTGGTGTAGGAGCCACATGAACAATTTCCTACGCCCTGCTACTCATTGGTTGAAGTGACGGTTCAATAGCCTCGTCAAGTTTCCACCATCTTCCCACTCAATTCTTTTGAGAGAAGCTCTTCCTCGAGAAAGGGCCCTATTCTGGAAACAAAAACTTTGCTTTCGGATATGAGATAGGAGGTATTCCCAACTGTTTTAGGTATCCTATAAAGATGCATTTATCTACTTTGGGTTCGAGCTTATCACGCTGAAACTTTTTCACATAAACGTCGCAACCCAAACTTTCAAGAAACACCAGTTTACGTTTCTCCAAACCATAGTTCATACGGTGTCATCTCAATGGAATTACGTGGTGCCCTATTTAAAGTGAATGCGGTTGTCTCTAATGCCTAACCCAAAAATGATAGTGGTAATTCGATAAGAGACATCATAGTATGAACCATATCCAATAGGACGCGACTATGACGTTGGGACACACCATCACACTATGGTGTTCCAAGTGGCATGAATTTTGAAACAATTTTCACATTGTCTTAAATATTTACTAAACTTGCAAATCAGATATATATTTACCTCCACGATCATATCGTAGACATATTATCCTCTTGTCACGATGATCTTAAACTTCACTCTGAAATTTCTTGAACTTTTCAATATTTCAGACTTTTGATTCATCAAGCAAATACACTTGTATCTACTCAAATCATCAGTGAAGTATTAACATAACGATATCCACTGCGTTCCTTAGCACTCATTGGACTGCATACATCAAAATGTATTATTTCCACAAAGTCACTTGCTCGTTCCATCTCACTGGAAAAACAAGGCCTTTCAGTCATCTTGCCCATATGGCATGATTGGCATGTCTCATGTGATACAAAATCAAGTGAGTCTAAACAATCCATTTGCATCAAGTTTCTTCATGTGTTTAGACCAATAGGCATGGTTCACACCTCTCAAACGATTTGAAAATGAGTGAGCCCAAAGATCCATCATCATGGAGCTTCTTCATGCGTTTTATACCAATATGACTCAAGCAGTAGTGCCACGAATAATTGGTACAATCATTACTACTTTGTATCTTTTGGCACCAATACTATGAACATGTGTATTACTACAACCGAGATTCGGTAAACCATTCATTTTAGGTGCAAGACCATTGAAGGTGTTATTCAAGTAAATAGAGTAACCATTATTCTATTTAAATGAATAACCGTATTGTGATAAACATGATCCAATCATGTTCACGCTCAGTGCAAACACCAATCAATATTTAGGTTTAACACTAATCTCGAAGGTAAAGGGTTCGTGCGATGTTGATCATATCAACCTTGGAATTACTTCCAACACATATCATCACCTCACGCTTGCTAGTATACGTTTATTCCGTAACTATAAATTCGAGTTACTAACACTTAGAAATTGAACCGGTATCTAATACTCTGGTGCTACTAGGAGTACTAGTAAGGTACACATCAATATCATGCATATGCAATATACTTTCGTCGACTTTTCCAGCCTTCTCATCTACCAAGTATCAAGGGTAGTGCTTCTTTAGTGACCGTTCCCCTCATATTAGTAGCACTTGGTCTCGGGTTTGGGTTCAACCTTGGGTTTCTATACTAGAGCAGCAACTGGTTTGCCATTCATGAAGTATCCCTTCTTGCCCTTGCCCTTCTTGAAACTAGTGGTTTCACTAACCATCAACAATTGATGCTCCTACTTCATTTCTACTTTCGAGGTGTCAAACTTCATGAATAACTCAGGGATCATCCTCTCTATCCCTGACATGTTATAGTTAATCATGAAGCTCAGTAGCTTGGTGGCACTGACTTTGGAGAAATATGCCAATCACTATCTTATCTGGAAGATCAACTCCCACTCGATTTAAGTGATTGTAGTCACACAATCTGAGCACATGCTCAACGATTGATTTTTTCTCCCTTACTTCGCAGGCCAAGAATCTTGTCGGAGGCCTCATTCCTCTCAACACAGGCACGAGCCTGAAATCCCAATTTTAGCTCTTGGAACATCTCATATATTCTGTGACGTTCAAAACGTCTTCGACGCCTCAATTCTAAGCCGTTAAGCATTACACACTAAACTATCACGTAGTCATCAAAAACGTGTATGTGAGATGTTCGCAACATCCACAAACGATGCTCGGGGTTCAACACACCGAGTGGTGCATTAAGGACATAAGCCTTCTGTGCAACAATGATGACAATCCTCAGTTTACGGACCGAGTCCGCATAATTGCTACTATCATCTTTCAACTAAGTTTTCTCTAGGAATATATCAAAAACAATAGAGCTATAGAGTAATTTGCAGAGACATTTTTGACTATGTTCATGATAATAAGTTCAATTAATCATATTTATTAAGAACTCCCACTCAAATTGACATCCCTCTAGTCATTCGAGTGACACATGATCCAAATTCACCAACTCAAGTCCGATCATCACGTGAGTTAAGTTGGCTTCAATGGTGAACATCTCTATGTTGATCATATCTACCATATGACTCATGCTCGACCTTTCACTCTCATGTGTTCCGAGCTCATGTCTGTACATGCTAGGCTCGTCAAGTTTAACCCGAGTGTTTCGTGTGTGCAACTGTTTTTCACCCGTTGTATGTGAACGTAGAGTCTATCATACCTGGTCATCACGTGGTGTCTCGAAACGACGAACCGTCGCAATGGTGCACACTCCAGGAAACACAATTTTATCTTGAAATTTTAGTGAGGGATCACCTTATAATGCTACCGTCGTCCTAAGCAAAATAAGGTACATAAAAGGAATAACATCACATGCAAATCATAAGTGACATGATATGGCCATGAACTTATGCTTCTTGATATGCATAACCAAAGCACCGACATGATCGCCATCGTCACCGGCGCCAAACCATGATCTCCATCATTGTGCTGCGTCGAGGTTGTTGTGCCACCTATGATGTTACTACTAAAGCTACTGAACTAGCGATAAAGTAAAGCATCACCGGGCGCAAAAATAATTAAAGACAACCCTATGGCTCCTGCCGGTTGTCGTAGCATCGACGTGCAAGTCGATATTTAACTATTACAACATGATGATCTCATGCATAAAATATATCATATAATGTCTTTAGCCATATCGCATCACAACATACCGTGCAAAAACAAGTTAGATGTCCTCTAATTTGTTGTTGCATGTTTTACGTGGCTGCTATGGGTATCTAGTATGAACGCATCTTACTTACGCAAAACCACAATAGTGATATGAAAGTTGATATTTAACCTTCTCCAAGGACAGCCTCGGTCAAATCCGATTCAACTAAAGTTGGAGAAACATGCACCCGCCAGTCATCTTTATGCAACAAGTTGGATGTTAGTCGATGAAACCGGTTTCTCGTAAGCGTACTAGTAATGTTGGTCCGGGCTGTTTCATCCAACAATACCGCCGAATCAAGAAAAGACTAAGGAGGGCAGCAATCTGAACATCAACGCCCAGAAACTCCTTTGTGATCTACTCGAGCTGTCATCTACACATAGACCTAGCTCATGATGCCATTGTTGGGGAACGTTGCATGGGAAAAAAAACTTTCCTACACACACAAGATCTATCCATGGTGATGACCATCTCCGAGAGGGGACAGTGCATCTACATACCCTTGTGGATTGCTAAGCAGCAGAGTATATAACGTGGTTGATATAGTCATACGTATTCAGGATCCAATCACGATATGTCCCGCAATCTCATCACGGTCCGTCCGATCTAGTGCAGAACGGACGGCACCTCCGCGTTCTGCACACGTACGGCTCGATGACGTCTCCTCCTACTTGATCCAGCAAGAGAGTTAGGAGAAGTAGATGGGATCTCAACCAGCACGACGACATGATGGAGATGATTGTGAACCAGTGCCAGCTGGGCTTCACCAAGCGCTGCTGGAACCTATCTGAGGAGAAAACAGAGTTATGTGAGAGGTAGGGCTGCCCCCGGGGCATGGGAATTGGTGTGTGCAACTCCTCCCTCTCCCCCACTATATATAGGAGGCAAGGGGGAGGGATGGGTCGCAGCCCTAGCCCCTCCTACAAAGAGGGGGCGTGGGCCTAGGGAGGTTTCCTCCCTCCCCAAGGCACCTAGGAGGTGCCTTCCCCTTTAGGGACTCTTCCCTCCCAACCACATGGGCCCTTTGCGGCTGCCCCAAAAAGGCTTCGACACCCCCCTCACACCCCATGCACGTCCTAGGGGATGGAGGGACCCTTCTGAACTCCTCTGGAACCTTCCAGAACCTTCCCGGTACAATACCGATAATACCTGAAACTTTTCCGGCAGCCAAAATAGGACTTCCCATATATAAATCTTTACCTCCGTACCATTCCGGAGCTCCTCATGACGTCTAGGATCTCATCCGGGACTCTGAACAACATTTGATCACCAACGTACATATCCCAATATTACTCTAGCATCACCAAACATTAAGTGTGCAGACCCTGCGGGTTCGAGAACAATGCACACATGACTGAGACACCTCTACGGTCAATAACCAATAGCGGGACCTGAATCCCCATATTGGTTCCTACATATTCTACGAATTTTCTTATCGATCGAACAATGATGTCAAGGATTCAATAATTCTCGTATATTGTTCCCTTTGTCCTTCGGTATGTTACTTGCCCGAGATTCGATCGTCGGTATTTCCATACCTAGTTCAATCTTGTTATCGACAAGTATCTTTACTCGTTCCATAATACAAGATCCCATGACTAACTCCTTAGTCACATTGCTTTCAAGGCTTGTTGTGATGCTGTATTACCGACTGGGCCCTGAGATACCTCTCCGTCACACGGAGTGACAAATCTGAGTCTTGATGCACGCCAACCCAACAGACACCTTCGGAGATACTTGTAGAGCACCTTTATAGTCACCCACTTGCGTTGTGACATTTGATACACACAAGGTATTCCTCCGGTGTCCAGGAGCTGCATGATCTCATGGTCATAGGAATAGATACATTAACATGCAGAAAACAGTAGCAATAAACTGACACGATCATATGCTATGTTCATAGTTTAGGACTTGTCCGTCACATCATTCTCCTGATGATGTGATCCCGTTATCAAGTGACAACACTTGTATATGGCCAGTAAAGCTTGATCATCTTTGATCAACGAGCTAGTCAACTAGAGGCTCACTAGGGACAGTGTGTTGTCTATGTATCTACAGATGTATTTGAGTTTCCAATCAATACAATTCTAGCATGGATAATAAAGGATTATCCTGAACAACGAACTATAATAATAACCGATTTATTATTTCCTCTAGGGCATACTTCCAACACCTATGGCCTCCGGGTCCATTCTTTATTTAAACTTGTGTTTCTCAAATAGCTCTTTTACTATTTTTGTCGTTTTCCATGTCACTATCTATCACTATTTGAATTTAACCTTTGAAAGGATCGATATGGTTGACTAGGGGGGGGGGGGGTGAATAGGCAACTACCAATTTTTAGATTTTCTTTAACAAATAAGGTTTAGCAATAAATAAGGTGTCTAGATATGCAACTAGGTGAACAACCGATATGATGCTAAAAACAACCACAACAATGAAGCAAAGTAATACAACAGAAGTAAATCTTGCACAAAGTAAAGGTAAGAGATAACCACAAGTGGAACTAGTGGAGACGAGGATGTGTTACGGAAGTTAATTCCCTTTGAGGAAAAGTATGGCTCCGTTGGATCGGTGTGGAGGCACAGTGCTCCCCAAGAAGCCACTATGGTCACCGTATTCTCCTCACATCCTCACACAATGCGAGATGATGTGATTTCACTAGTGGTGGATGATACGTCCATTTTGCATCATGTTTTCATGTTGATATTTATCGCTTCTTGGGCTGTTATTTCACTTCATGGTACAATTCTTATGCCTTTTCTCTCTTATTTTGCAAGGTTGACATGAAGAGGGAGAATGCCGGCAGTCGGAATTCTGGCCTGAAAGTGTAGCAAAGTTGAGATACCTATTTTGCGCAACTCCAAACGCCGTAAAAATCAACGAGGATTTTTTCCTGATTTATAAAAAATACTGGGCCGAAGAAGCGCCAGAGGAGCGCATGCAGGTGGCCACATGCCTGCACGGCGCGACCACTCCCAAGTCGCGCCATGAGGGCTTGTGGGCAGCCTGCTGGCCCACTACCCCCCCTTCTCCTATATGAAGGGTTTCGTCAAGAAAAAAATCAGGGAGGAGCTTTTTCGTGGATTCGCCGCCGCCACGAGGCGGAACTTGAGCAGAACCAATCTAGAGCTCCGGCAGGACGATCCTGCCGGGGAAACTTCCCTCCCGGAGGGGGAAATCGTCGCCATTGTCATCACCAACACTCCTCTCATCGAATGGGACTCGTCACCATCAACATCTTCATCAGCACCATCTCATCTCCAAACCCTAGTTCATCATTTGTAACCAATCTCCATCTCGCCACTCCGATTGGTACTTGTAAGGTTGCTAGTAGTGTTGATTACTCTTCGTAGTTGATGCTAATTGGATTACTTGGTGGAAGAGTTTATATTCAGATCCTTGATGCTACTCATTACCTGTCTGGTCATGAATATGATTATTCTTTGTGAGTAGTTACTTTTGTTCCTGAGGACATGGGATAAGTCATGCTAATAGTAGTCATGTGAATTTGGTATTCGTTCGGTAATTTGATGTGTTGTATGTTGTTTTTCCTCTAGTGGTGTTATGTGAACATCGACTACATAACACTTCACCATTATTTGGGCCTAGAGGAAGGCATTGGGAAGTAGTAAGTAGATGATGGGTTGCTAGAGTGACAAATGCTTAAACCCTAGTTTATGCGTTGTTTCGTAAGGGGCTGATTTGGATCCACTAGTTTAATGCTATGGTTAGACTTTGTCTTAATTCTTCTTTCGTAGTTGCGGATGCTTGCGAGAGGGGTTAATCATAAGTGGAATGCTTGTCCAAGTAAGGGAAGTACCCAAGCGCCGGTCCACCCACATATCAAACTATCAAAGTAACGAACGCGAATCATATGAACATGATGAAAACTAGCATGACAGGAATTCCCGTGTGTCCTCGGGAGCGTTTTTCCTCTTATAAGACTTTGTACAGGCTTGTTCCTTGCTACAAAAGCGTTTGGGCCACTTTGCGGTACCGTTGTTACTTTTGTTACTTGTTGCTTCCTACGAATCATCTCACCACACAATCAGTTGTTACGGATAATTTCAGTGCTTGCAGAATTTACCTTGCTGAAAACCACTTGTCAGATCATTCTGCTCCTCTTTGGGTTCGACACTCTTACTTATCGAAAGGACTACGATTGATCCCCTATACTTGTGGGTCATCAAGACTCTTTTCTGGCGCCGTTGCCGGGGAGTGAAGCGCCTTTGGTAAGTGGAACTTGGTAAGAAAACATTCATGTAGTGTGCTGAAATTTATTGTGACTTGTCACTATGGATACAAATCCTTTGAGGGGCTTGTTCGGGGTATCTTCACCTCGAACAGAAGCACAAAGAGTTGCTCCTCAACCTGCTGCACCTACTGAAAATATTTGCTTTGAATTTCCTTCGTGTATGCTTGAGAAACTGCTGGCTAATCCTTTTACAGGAGATGGAACATCACATCGAGACTTGCATCTAATCTATGTAGATGAAGTTTGTGGTTTATTAAGCTTGCAGGTTTGCCGGAGGATGAGGTCAAGAAGAAGGTCTTTCCTTTATCTTTGAAGGATAAGGCATTGACATGGTATAGGCTATGTGATGATACTGGATCATGGGACTACAATCGGTTGAAATTGGACTTTCATCAAAAGTTTTATCCTATGCATTTAGTACATCGTGATCGGAATTATATTTAGAATTTTTGGCCTCTGACAGAGAAAGCATCGCTCAAGCTTGGGGGATGCTGAAATCAATGCTATATTCATGCTCCAATCATGAGCTCTCGAGAGAAATTATCATTCAGAACTTCTATGCTCGGCTTTCTCATGATGATCGCACCATGCTTGACACTTCTTGTACCGGTTCTTTTATGAAGAGAGATATTGACTTCAAATGGAATTTATTGGAGAGAATTAAATGCAACTCTGAAGATTGGGAGCTTGAAGAAGGTAAGGAGTCAGGTATGAATTTCACGTTTGATTGCGTCAAATCCTTTGTTGAGACAAATACTTTTTGTGACTTTAGCGCTAAGTATGGACTTGACTCTGAGATAGTAGCTTCATTGTGTGAATCCTTTGCTGCTCATATTGATCTCCCCAAAGATAAGTGGTTTAAATATCATCCTCCTTTAGAAGTCAATGTAGTTAAACCAAATCCAGTTGAAGAGAAAGTCATTGCCTATAATGATCCTATTGTTCCGAGTGCTTACATAGAGAAACCACCTTTCCCTGTTAGGATAAAGGATCATTCTAAAGCTTCAACTGTGATACGTAGAGGCTATATTAGAACACCTACACCCGCTGAGAAAATTAGAGTTGAACCTCACGTTAGAGATAAACATAGGCCTGTTGTTGGCACGCCTGAGGTTTCTGTTAAGATAGGAGATAATTGTTATCATGGTTTATGTGACGTGGGTGCTAGTGTTAGTGCAATACCTTAATCCTTATACGATGACATCAAAGATGAGATTGCACCTGCTGAGATAGAGCCTATTGATGTCACTATTTAGCTTGCCAATAGAGATACTATCTTCCTTGTGGGAATTGTTAGGGATGTTGAAGTCTTGTGTGGTAAAACGAAGTATCCTGCTGATTTCCTCGTTCTTGCTACCGCACAAGATAGATTTTGTCCCATCATATTTGGCAGACCCTTCCTCAATACTGTCAATGCTCATATTGATTGTGAGAAGCAGACTGTCACTGTTGGCTTTGAAGGTGTGTCACATGAGTTCAATTTCTCCAAGTTTGGTAGACAACCTCATGAAAAAGAGTTGCCTAGTAGGGATTAAACTATTGCCTTAGCTTCTATTGTCGTGCCTCCTACTGATCCCTTAGAGCAATACTTGCTTGAGCATGAAAATGATATGCATATGGATGAAAGGGATGAGATAGATAGAGTTGTCTTAGAACAATATCCTATCCTTAAGAATAACCTGCATGTTGAACTGCTTGGGGATCCACCCCCACCAAAGGGTGATCCTGTGTTCGAGCTTAAACAGTTTCCTGATACTCTTAAGTATGCTTATCTTGAAGAAAAGGAGATATATCTTGTCATTATTAGTGCTAGCCTCTCAGAGCATGAAGAAAAGAAGTTGCTAAAAACTCCGAGGAAGCACCGTGCTGCTATTGGATATACTCTTGATGATCTTAAGGGCATTAATCCCACTCTATGCCATCACAAGATTAAAACTGAACCTGACTTCAAACCAGTTGCTGATCATCAAAGGAGATTAAATCCTAAGATGAAAGAAGTAGTAAGAAAAGAAATACTAAAGCTCCTGGAAGCGGGTATTATCTATCTTGTTGCTCATAGCGATTGGGTGAGTCCGGTGCATTGCGTCCCTAAGAAGGGAGGCATTACCGTTGTCCCTAATGATAAGGATGAATTGATCCCACAAAGGATTATTACTGGCTATAGGATGGTTATGGATGTCAGGAAACTGAATAAAGCCACTAGGAAAGATCATTACCCTTTGCCTTTTATCGACCAAATGCTAGAAAGACTGTCTAAACACACACACTTCTGCTTTCTAGACGGTTATTCTGGTTTCTCCCAAATACCAATTGCACAATCTGATCAGGAGAAAACCACTTGCACCTGCCCTTTTGGTACCTTCGCTTATATACGTATGCCTTTTGGCTTATGTAATGCACCTGCCACCTTTCAAAGATGTATGATGGCTATATTCTCTAACTTTTGTGAAAAGATTGTCGAGGTTTTCATGGATGACTTTTATATTTACGGGTCTTCCTTTGATGATTGCCTCAGCAACCTTGATCAAGTCTTACAGAGATGTAAAGACACCAATCTTGTCTTGAATTGGGAGAGGTGCCACTTTATGGTTAATGAAGGCATCGTCTTAGGACATAAAATTTCTGAAAGAGGTATTGAAGTTGATAAGGCTAAGGTTGATGCAATCGAGAAAATGCCATACCCCACAGATATCAAAGTTATAAGAAGTTTCCTTGGTCATGCTGGTTTCTGTAGAAGATTCATCAAAGACTTCTCTAAGATTTCTAGGCCTCTTACCAATCTCTTACAAAAGGATATTCCTTTTGTTTTTGACGATGATTGTGAGGAAGCGTTCGAAATCCTTAAGAGGGCTTTGATAACTGCACTTATTGTTCAACCACCTGCTTGGAACTTACCTTTTGAGATCATGTGTGACGCTAGTGATTATGCTGTTGGTGCTGTTCTAGGGCAAAGAGTTGATAAGAAGTTGAATGTTATTCACTACGCTAGTAAAACTTTAGACAGTGCCCAGAGAAACTATGCTACTACGGAGAAGGAGTTTTTAGCAGTCGTGTTTGCATGTGAAAAGTTCAGGTCTTACATAGTTGATTCCAAAGTTACTATTCACACTGATCATGCTCCTATTAAGTACATTATGGAGAAGAAAGACGCTAAACCTAGACTTATCAGATGGGTTCTCTCGCTACAAGAATTTGATTTGCACGTTGTCAACAGAAAGGGTGCTGATAACCCAGTATCAAATAACTTGTCTAGGTTGGATAACGTTCTTGATGACCCACAACCTATTGATGATAGCTTTCCCGATGAGCAATTGAATGTCATCAATGCTTCACGTAGTGCATCGTGGTATGCTGATTATGCAAACTATATCGTTGCCAAATATATACCACCTAGTTTCACATACCAGCAAAAGAAGAAATTCTTCTTTGACTTGAGACACTACTTTTGGGATGAACTCACCTTTATAAGGAAGGAGTAGATGGTGTTATTAGATGTTGTGTACCTGAACATGAACAGGGACATATCCTACATAAGTGTCACTCTGAGGCCTACGGAGGACACCATGCGGGAGATAGAACTGTACACAAGGTATTGCAATCAGGTTTTTATTGGCCCACTCTCTTCAAGGATGCCCGTAAGTTTGTCTTGTCTTGTGACGAATGTCAAAGAATAGGTAATATTAGCAAACGTCAGGAAATTCCTATGAACTATTCACTTGTCATTGAACCATTTGATGTCTGGGGCTTTGATTACATGGGACGTTTTCCTAAATCCAACGGGTATACCCATATCCTAGTTGTTGTTGATTACGTCACTAAGTGGGTAGAAGCTATCCCCACTAGTAGTGCTGATCACAACACCTCTATCAGGATGCTGAAAGAAGTTACCTTCCCTAGATTTGGAGTCCCTAGATATCTAATGACCGACGGTGGTTCACACTTCATTCATGGTGCTTTCCGTAAAACACTTGCTAAGTACGAGGTCAACCATAGAACTGCGTCTCCCTATCACCCTCAGTCCAGTGGTCAAGTAGAGCTAAGTAATAGAGAGATTAAACTGATTCTGCAAAAGACTGTCAACAGGTCTAGAAAGAATTGGTCTAAGAAGCTCGATGATGCACTGTGGGCTTATAGAACTGCCTATAAGAATCCCATGGGCATGTCTCCATACAAAATGGTGTACGGTAAAGCATGTCATTTACCTCTTGAGCTAGAGCATAAAGCTTATTGGGCAATCAAAGAGCTCAACTTTGATTTCAAACTTGCCGGTGAGAAGAGATTATTTGATATTAGCTTGTTGATGAGTGGAGAACTCAGGCATATGAGAATGCCAAGTTGTTCAAAGAGAAGGTTAAGAGGTGGCATGATAAGAGGATACAAAAGCGTGAGTTCAATGTAGGTGATTATGTCTTGCTATATAACTTCTGTGCAGGCAAGCTTCTCTCTAAATGGGAAGGTCCCTATGTTGTTGAGGAAGTATATCGTTCTGGTGCTATCAAGATCAACAACATGGAAGGTAATTGTCCGAGAGTGGTAAATGGGCAGAGAATCAAGCATTATATCTCTGGTACTCCCATAAATGTTGAAAGCAATATTATCAATACCATAACTCCGGAAGAATACCTAAGGGATATTTATCAGCCTGTTTCAGACTCCGAAAACAAAGAGGTATGTGATTCGGTAAAAAAAAGAGTCCAAAACTTTTCCAGTAGGAAATTTTCTCTGTTTTGGAATATTTTAAAAAAATACAAAAATTGGAAGTAGTCCGGAAAGTGCGCGAGGAGCCGACAAGCCTGCACGGCTTGGGCCCACCCCCTGGCCGCGCTGTGAGGGCTTGTGGCCACCTCGTGCGCCTCCCGGACTCTATTTTCGTGCGGGGTAATCCTTCTGGTCTGAAAAAATCATTATATATACTCCTGTTTGGTATGATGCCTGCATCACGCAGATTTCCTCTGTTTTTCGTTTCGAGCCTGTTTCTGTTGCAGATCTAGATCGCTATGACTTCCCCAAAAGCTCCGAACGACAAGATCTTCGAGAAGGTCATCAATCCCTACCTCACGTGAGTGCTGCAACACCCTCAATCTATCGAGATGTGTGAGGGGATGTTGCACATCCGTGATGTTGAGGGGCCTAAGAAGACCGAAAGCATGGAGACGAGGCTCGAAGCAATGGAACAACAAGTCTTCAAGTGCCATGGGATGGTGGAGCGTGGACTCAACGCCAACCACATGATGATCACGGAGTTCACCAACAAGCACAGGATTGATGCCAATGACATTGGGAAGCACCTCTCCATGCTCTATGACAGGATTGATCAACTCCAGGCCCAGATCTATGACCTGCAGAACCAAAACTGTGAGTATGAGTATAGATTTAAATCAATACGGTTGGCTGCAGATTTGAGGATTCCGGAGACTCGTTCATCTTTCCATGATGGAGCACCTATGCCTTGGAATACGGAGGATCAAACTCATGTTGGAACAACTCCTCCACCTTCACCACCAAAGGAAGACAAGTGAGCATTGGTGTGGGCAATCCCCTTGGCTTGTGCCAAGCTTGGGGGAGTTGCCCCGATATCGTATCACCATGACATCTTTTGCCTTTACCTTTGTTTGAGTTTTCCTTTTCAATTTTTCTCTTTCTCTTATAGATTAAAAGTCTTAGTGTTTTAGTCTTGAGTTTTGCTTTGTGTCACCCCCGATGTATTCGAGCTTGTGAGCCATTTAATAAAGAGTGTCTTAGTTGAAGGGCTTTGCCTCTTGCCATGATCAAAAGAGTGAGAATAGAACAAAAGCATGAAAGATCATGTAATGATCTTATGGGAAGTGATGGCTTCACATATAAAAAGAATGAGGATTGAAACTTGTTGAGGGTAGGCAAACATAGACCTTAGTCATTGTTGCAATTAATAGGAAGTGATAAAGAAGGAGAGGTTCACATATAAATATATCATCTCTAACACCATCTATGATTGTGAACACTCACTAAACTATTGCATGCCTAGAAGTAGATGTTGGACAAGGAAGACAGCATAATGAATTGTGTTTGCTTGGCTCCGAACAATGTTATATGATTAGAGATCCCTTAGCATGTGACGATTGCTTCCACCTCACATTAGCCAAATCTCCCGCACTAAGTAGAGATACTACTTGTGCATCCATAAACCATCAAACCAGTTTTTCCATGTGAGTCCACCATACCTACCTATGGATTGAATAAGATCCCTCAAGTAAGTTGTCATCGGTGAAAGCAATAAAATTTGCTCTCTAATATGTATGATCTATTACTGTGTGGAAAATAAGCTTTGTACGAACCTGTGATGAGGAAGACATAAAAGCGACAGACTGCATAATAAAGTTCTTTATCACAGGAGGCAATATAAAGTGACGTTCCTCCGCACTAAGAGGACACGCATACAAACCTCAAAAGCGCATGACAACCTCTGCTTCCCTCTGCGAAGGGCCTATCTTGTACCTTTACTTTTTGCCCTTGAAAGAGTCATGGTGATCTTCACCAATTCCCTATTTCGCCTTTGTCTTGGCTAACGTCATATGCTTGGGAAAGATCTATATTCATATGTCAACTTGGAGGTAAGTATTAATGAATTATTATTGTTGACATTACCCTTGAGGTAAGCAGTTGGGAGGCAAAACTGTAAGCCCCTATCTTTCTCTGTGCCTAGCTGAAACTTTGATCTCATGAGTACCACGTGAGTTGTAGCAATTTTAGAGAATGAAAGAATGATTGAGTATGTGGATTTGCTTTACAAGCTCTTATTTGACTCTTTCTGATGTTGTGATAAATTGCAATTGCTGCAATGACTAAAGGCTATCGGTTGTTACTTCTCGGTAAGGTTCTTGATCCATGCTTTACTTTGTGAAGAAATTATCACTTTAGCATGAGAGATTATATGTTGGTATTGCTGTTCTGATCATGATCATGATGCATGCATGTTCGTATCTTGTTTTGTCGACACCTCTCTCCCCAAACATGTGGACATATTTATTGAGCTAGGCTTTCGCTTGAGGACAAGCGAGGTCTAAGCTTGGGGGAGTTGATACGTCCATTTTGCATCATGTTTTCATGTTGATATTTATCGCTTCTTGGGCTGTTATTTCCCTTCACGGTACAATTCATATGCCTTTTCTCTCTTATTTTGCAAGGTTTACATGAAGAGGGAGAATGCCGGCAGCTGGAATTCTGGCCTGAAAGTGGAGCAAAGTTGAGATACCTATTTTGTGCAACTCCAAACGCCGTAAAAATCAACGAGGATTTTTTTCCTGATTTATAAAAAATACCGGGCCGAAGAAGCGCGAGAGGGGCGCGTGCAGGTGGCCACATGCGTGCACGGCGCGACCACTCCCAGGTCGCGCCATGAGGGCTTGTGGGCAGCCTGCTGGCCCACTACCCCCCCTCTTCTCCTATATGAAGGGTTTCGTCCAGAAAAAAATCAGGGAGGAGCTTTTTCATCGATTCGCCGCCGCCACGAGGCGGAGCTTGAGCAGAACCAATCTAGAGCTTCGGCAAGACGATCCTGTCGGGGAAACTTCCCTCCCGGAGGGGGAAATCGTCGCCATCGTCATCACCAACACTCCTCCCATCGGATGGGACTCGTCACCATCAACATCTTCATCAGCACCATCTCATCTCCAAACTCTAGTTCATCATTTGTAACCAATCTCCATCTCGCCACTCCGATTGGTACTTGTAAGGTTGCTAGTAGTGTTGATTACTCTTTGTAGTTGATGCTAGTTGGATTACTTGGTGGAAGAGTTTATGTTCAGATCCTTGATGCTACTCATTACCTCTCTGGTCATGAATATGATTATGCTTTGTGAGTAGTTACTTTTGTTCCTGAGGACATGGGATAAGTCATGCTAATTGTAGTCATGTGAATTTGGTATTCGTTCGGTATTTTGATGTGTTGTATGTTGTTTTTCCTCTAGTGGTGTTATGTGAACGTCGAATACATAACACTTCACCATTATTTGGGCCTAGAGGAAGGAATTGGGAAGTAGTAAGTAGATGATGGGTTGCTAGAGTGACAGAAGCTTAAACCCTGGTTTATGCGTTGCTTCGTAAGGGGCTGATTTGGATCCACTAGTTTAATGCTATGGTTAGAATTTGTCTTAATTCTTCTATCGTAGATGCGGATGCTTGCGAGAGGGGTTAATCATAAGTGGTATGCTTGTCCAAGTAAGGGTAGCACCCAAGCTCCGGTCCACCCACATATCAAACTATCAAAGTAACGAACGCGAATCATATGAACATGATGAAAACTAGCATGGCAGAAATTCTAGTGTGTCCTCGGGAGCGTTATTCCTCCTATAAGACTTTGTCTAGGCTTGTCCCTTGCTACAAAAGGGATTGGGCCACTTTTCTGTATCGTTGCTACTTTTGTTACTTGTTGCTTGCTACGAATCATCTCACCACACAATCACTTGTTACCGACAATTTCAATGCTTGCAGAATTTACCTTGCTGAAAACCACTTGTCAGATCCTTCGGCTCCTCGTTGGGTTCGACACTCTTACTTATCGGAAGGACTACGATTGATCCCCTATATTTGTGGGTCATCAGTGGACTTGAAGGCGGAGATCGAACCTTTACAAACAAGGTTCATGCGATCTCCAAAACTTAATTGGAGGCTCCCAACAAGACCATGATGCTTCACCACAATGGATTGTGGGTCTGAGGTGACCTGAACCGTCTAGGGTGATCAAACACCCAAGAGTAACAAGATCCATAAGGCATTAGTGGGGGAATAAAATTTCTCTTGGTGGAAGTGTAGATAAAGGCCCTCTCAAGCAAACCCTAAAGATCAACACTTTGTGTTGACTAGGGATAGGGATCGAATGAAAATGGAGCTTGGAGCAACAATGGAGCTTAGGGTTAGGAGAGGTGGTCTTCTTGGGGAAGAAGACCCCCTTTATATAGTGGGGTCAACAATTATCCTCACACAACCCACACATAAGAAGTACTACCGCTCATGAAGGTGGCACTACCGCTAGGGCGACAGAGCGAGCCACACATGCGTAGAGAGGAAGGAGGAAGAGAGGTAGTTCCACCAGAGTTGTACTACCATTGTCAGAAGAGGTACTACCGTAGATAAGAGGTAGTAACGCTTCCTACTGCCGCTCCAATTGCACTGAGAAATCCACACCCAGAAAGAAGGGCGGAAGTGGCGCAATAGCAACATGCGGTACTACCGCACTGAACTACCAGCCAGAAACCGCCCAATCTAACACAAAAAATATCGAGACCCCGAAGACAGCGGCACAACCCACGACACTGGGCAAGGGCTCTACCGCTCATAAGTGGTACTACCGCTGCCCTGGGTGGTACTAGTGTAGATAAGAGGTAGTACCTCTGCCTAGAGTGGTATTACTGCTTGTTTCTTTCAGTACCAGAATAAAGACAAAGTTGGAGCTCCAAATATGCGGAAAAGGAATATGGGTGTGAAATAATGTCTACGTGTTGATTCCACCCAAACCTTTCCGATGCAGACCCCCTCTTAATAGTACGATTTTCCTAAGACTCAAGTCCATCAAAAGTGAAACACAAGAAAGAAACTATCTTCACTATAATCCACCGAGGGGCGAGAACCATATTTTTCCATATGATAAAATATGTGCAAGGTTTAATGCACATGATTAGTCCGCAAATGCACTGTCATCAATCACCGAAATTATTGGGGTACAAATATGCCCTTACAGTCTCCCCTTTTTGGTGGATTGATAACAACACGGGATTTGCATAGATGATATCATGATATTGAAAGGAAACCCCAACATCTACAAAATATAGATGCCCCCTAGATGTGTGCACTATTGTAAGTATGCTTTTGGAATGCAAAGTGCACACTTCTAGGATAAACACCCCCCTACATTTTATAGACAGACACTACTTGCAGTTCGAGAATAGGAGATAAATATAAGTGCAAGAAGTGATATGTGAGCATAAACATAGGGCACAAGATAAACATAAGTCACATACTAAGACATATAAGGATGTCTAATAACATATGACGTGGTCACTTAAGTCTCACACACATAAACCAAACCAAAGAAAATGATAGAAGAGTTCACGAGTGAGGAAAACACAAGCAATGAAAACTCAAGCAACAAAAACCCACTCGTGACTTGGCAAATTCCTAAACTCTCTCCCCGTTTGGCATCGAGACTCCAAAAGGGCACAGAGAACTAAGACGACATGAGATGGTGACAACTCATGGGACCATCTTCAATATTCTCCTCACTTTGGGATGCAAGGTGTGGTGCTAGGCGAAGAGGTTATGCGAGATGGAGTTGTTGTGCTAGGCTGATGAATATCTAATCCCACTTGCTATTCTTGGATGTCCAGACCTCCTCATCAGCGATAGTTTTCTCAGACCCACTCCTTATCTCCAGCGATGTTGCCTGTCAATTACCTTGTGACAGCTCCTAGCCTCCTTCTCTGCAACATGAGCCTTGTACTGACCACTTGCTTGAATGCAAAAGGGCTTCTTCATCTTCTCTTTAAGGTTCTTAGCCCAATATGGCTCAGTATGAGAGGGTGCAAAATTGGGGGCAACACCACCCTCGGCCACATACTCATCATCGTGCATATCCATCTCAGGAGCAGTGTGAGTGACCCACTTGTCTTTCTGCCTTAGGTGCACAATCTTAAGTGGAACCAAATCACCAAATCCAAACATGACACCTGGAAAGGCCTTTACCCTGGTGTTCTCAGTCAGATGCATCAAGTAAGGCCCATAAATAGGACACTTGCACACAGAAACTGCAAAGGGGATACCTGACCACATGACATGTGACACATCCAAAACCTTCACCTCGGCCTTGTTCCTCACAAACTGACAATAAAATAGCATATCCACTAGATATGTGTGTACCTGATCCAAACTCCCAACACAGGTAAAGAGAGTGTTTGTGAAGATGTGGTGCATAATATCAAGAAATGGTTCCCACACATAGGTAGACTTGCTAGTGGTGGAGGAGACCTTCTGAGTACTGAAGGAATAGAGATGGATCTTGTGAGTGGATGCAGTCTCCTTGTGTGGGAAAAATTCAGTTGGGTTATGGAGCCCCTGATCATCATAACCTAATAGAGCCATGGAATCCTTCCAAGAAGCAAACAACAACTTCCCATTAGTCATCCAGATCAAAGTCATGTCCTCATTGGTCCCAAGATGGACCATAACAAAGAACAGAGCCACCATTTCTGCATCAAAGTCCTTGTTTAACTGCATAAGGTTGACAATAGCAAGCTTCTCACGCAGGCTAAGAGCACTACCAAAGTATCGGGCATTCTTCTCCATATATTCCACATCAATGGACTTGACATTTCGAACATACAGGTTCTCCTTGTGCTTGAGTATATCATTGTAGATAGAAACCTGTTGTAGGGTCCGGAAGGGACTATTGAGTAGTGTTAAATCTTGGGAAGCCTCATAGGGATTGCAATGACAGACAAGCCAGAACTCCTTGCTAGGAAACTTTGCCATTGATTGGGACTTCTTGGGCCTGAATGCAAGCTGGTTGCCCTTCTGCTTGGGAGGTGGCTGACTAGAACTATCTTCTTTTGAGGAGCGGTAGCACTTAGGTCTCTCATGATTGGGGTTCATCCTACGCTCCTATTGAGCAGAGCTGCCACCACCTAGAACCAAAAACATAAAGCAAGGGAAAAGCAGGTGTAAAAGAGATGCATAAGCCAAAAGGAAAAGAAGGAGTAAATCTGAAGTGGAAACAAAAGAACATGTGCATTTTCCATCACAAGCGGCAGTACCACTGACCAGAGCAGTAGTACCGCTCCCGGGGGAGCGGTAGTATCGCTCGGGCAGAGGGAACAGGAGCAACCAATACTGCATGTTAGATCCATACAACAAGTGCTGCGAAATGCAAATATTCTACAATAGAACTTCACATGTGCTCTAGAGCCTCCTTCCACATCCTACTCATGCCTCTAGTTGACAAATTATTTGAGAATGCATACCATATTGCCCTAAAACCTAGATAAAATAAATAGAATCATAGGAGAGAAGAATGGGGGCAAATACCGGCATCCATGGAAAGTGTAAAGTTTGGGGATCGAGTCCACCGGTCAGAATGCGGAAGACCGGCCCGAAACGAAGATCTGGTGGTGGCTTCCGAAGAACTTGGGTCGCCTGGAGAGAGAGCAACATAGGGAGGAAATGGATGAATGCGTATGAGGTGTGGAAACTACCGCTGTCTGCCCCATAACACCCTCGTGCACCCTCCCAAGTGGTAGTACCGCGGTGGGGGCGGTAGTACCGCTAATAAGAGGTAGTACCGCCCATGTCCCCGGTAGTACTGCCTAAGACGACCACAAGGCAGGAACACACTATGAAAGGTGGCTTATGCAATTGATGAGGTTGTAGATGAGAGCGGGAGACTCAAGAAAAAACAGAAAATGGGAGAGGATGCTCCAATTTTAAATAGTCCAAACACGAAGAAAAACAAACTTGGAGTGAGACAACACACGAATAAGCTCTCACAAGGGAATGCCTCACTAGGAGGGGCGATGGCTCACACCACCTATGTTTGAATCAATTGGTATGGCACCGCGGAGATTTTAACCTTGGTCCCATGATCAAAACATGTCCTTGAAGCACAAGTACCATAAAAATGGCTTCGTGAATGTATGTGCAACTTGATCATTAGTGTTGAGGTGAATAAGATCGATCTCCCCATGCTTGTTATGCTCCCATATGAAGTGATAACGAATGTCAATATGCTTTATTTTGCAGTGTTCAACCGGGTTCTTAGAGATCTGGATATCACTCTTGTTGTCATAGTAAATAGGCACTTTGTCACACGTCACACGATAATCCATTAAAGGTTGACTCATCCAAAGCAACCGTGCTTAGCAACTTGCGGCGGCTGCATACTTGGCCTCGGTGGACAAGAGAGAAACACAATTTTGTTTCTTCGAAAACCACTTACCAAAGAGTAACCAATGAATTGGCAATCTCTGGAAGTTGACTTCCTCTCCACATGATCTCCCTTCTAATCCGGGCCTGAATATCCCATGGGATCAAATGAAACACCTTTGGGATACCATAAGCCAAACTTTTGGGTATGAGCCAAGTATTGTAAGATTCGCTTGACTGCCACATAATGGCTTTCCTTAGGTGCGGCTTGAAATCATGCACAAAATTTCACACTCAACATAATATCTAGTCTAGATGCACAAAGTTCAAGGAAGGAGCCAATCATGGAGTGATACCTTTTGATCCATGGCTTTACCATCGGGATCAATGTCAAGTTGGCACTTAAGTGGCATGGGGGTCCTGGTCGGTTGACATCATCCAACTTGAACATCTTGGGCATGTCTTGAGTGTAATTTTCTGGGATGATGAAGGTTCCTTGGCTTTGTTTCATGACTTCGAATCCAAGGAAGAACTTCAACTCTCCCATCATAGACATATCAAACTCTTTGGTCATTAGTGCGGCAAACTCATCATTGAAAGCTTTGTTAGAGGAACCAAAGATAATATCATCAACATATAGTTGGCATATGAACAATCTCCTTTTAACCCTCTTCTGAAGAGAGTGGGATCAATTTTCCCAATTTCAAAACTATTGTCTCGCAACATCTCGGTAAGGTCCTCATAGCACACACGTGAGTCTTGTTTGAAGCCATAGAGTGCCTTATCGATCTTGTATACATGATTGGGGAACTTGATATACTCGAACCCTGGGGGTTGCTTGACATATACCAAGTCCTTAAGTGGACCATTAATAAATGTACTCTTCACATCCGTTTGTTGCAATTTGAAATCATGATGAGAAGCATATGCAAGAAACATGTGAATATATTCAACGCGAGCAACGAGAGCAAAGGTTGCACCATAGTCAATACCCTCGAATTGGGAGTAGCCTTGTGCCACCAATCTTGCCTTGCTGGGAATGAAGGCACTGTTCACATCTATCATGTTCCTGAAGATCCATTTGGTTCTAATGACATTGTGATTCTCCTTTGGTCTTGGAATAAATTGACACATTTTGTCATGCTCGAAGTTGTTGTGTTCACCGTGCATAGTTTAAAGATAATCCATGTCCTCGAGCTCCTCTTGTACAAGTGCGGGATGTGCACAAAATTATAGGGTTTAGGGGTTCAATAGAAGAAACGAATGCGGGATGTGCACAAAAGTTTGTTAATTGACTACGAGTGGTTACCCCTTTACCCAAGCTCCCTTAGATGTTATCCAAAACATTTTGTTTATGT
This sequence comes from Hordeum vulgare subsp. vulgare, assembly GCF_904849725.1. Classification (NCBI taxonomy): domain Eukaryota; kingdom Viridiplantae; phylum Streptophyta; class Magnoliopsida; order Poales; family Poaceae; genus Hordeum; species Hordeum vulgare. Next base: position 224,590,675 of record NC_058519.1, read on the forward strand.
TTAAGTTTGGAAGCAATCTTGGTGCCTCGTATTACGAAAATATCCCGGCTGGAAGGTGGAGGAGTATCATCTTGACGATCTTGAGAGCCTTCATGAGCTTGCTCTTGATCTTGAGATTTCTCGGGGGTGTGAACTTGATCTTGGGCATCACTTGGTGTATCACCATCATCATGAGGTTGATCTCACCCTTGATATTGTTGACTTGGTTGAGGGCCTTCATTTTGTTCTTCGGAAGTGTGTGGGTCTTGCATTGGTGATGGTTCCACTTGTGTGGAACATTTCCCTTCTCCTTCGGCCATAACGGGTTCCTCAATAGGTAGAAGGTGTCCCACACCAATTCTTATTATGGCTTGGGGAGGAATTGCATCACCTACATCACAAAGACTACTTTGCTCCACTTGGGAGCCATTATTTCATCATACTTCACGTTACACGTCTCCACAAGCAGTCCATTGGACTTGTTAAGGACGAAGTAAGGATGAGAGTTTGTAGCATAACCCACAAATATTCCCTCTTGAGATCTAGGTTAAAATTTATACAAATGAGCACTTTTATTGAGAATGAAACGCTTACAACCAAACAACCGGAAGTACTTGAGGTTGGGCTTATTACCGATAAAAATTTCATAAGGAGTCTTGTACAAGACTTTGTGGAGGTAGACCGATTAGATGCATGTCATGTGGGGTTGATGGCTTCGGTCGAAAGTTGTATGGATATTTCAATTCCGCCATCATGGTCCTTGTGGCATCCATTAACGTGCAGTTATTCCTTTCTGCAACACCATTTTGTTGAGGGGTATATGGTGTGAAATATTGATGCTTGACCGCCTCATCACTAAGAAACTCATCCAAGGTGTAGTTATTGAACTCTGTGCCATTGTCACTTCTAATCATCAATATTGCCTCATGTTGATGTAGAGATTCATTGGCAAAGTCGACGACGGTTTGTTCTGTCTCACTCTTCGTCTTGAAGAAGTATACCAATTATATCTTGAGTAATCATCCACAATCACCAAGCAAAACTTTCCTCTCCCAATACTATCGAAAGATGGAAGACCAAAGAGATCCATATGAAGGAGCTCCAAGGGCCTCTTCGAGTAGATGGTAGTCGTGGGTTGGTGAGTCATCTCATGTAGCTTTCCTTCGATACACGCACTGCAATCACGATCTTTGGCAAAACTCACATTTGTTAGTTCACGAACATGGTCCTCTTTGAGGAGATTTTGCAAAGATCTCATATTGACATGGGATAGACGGCGATGTGAAAACCATCCCACATCAACTTTAGCCATTAGGCAAGTCGCAGTCTTAGTGGGCCGCTGATACCTCTCCAACGTATCTATAATTTTTGATGGTTTCATGCTATTATCTTGTCAAACTTTGGATGTTTTGTATGCCTTTTATATCTTTTTTTGGACTAACTTATTAACTCAGTGCCAAGTGCCAGTTCCTTTTTTTTTCGTGTTTTTGACCCTTTTCAGAGGAGGATTTTAAATGGAGTCCAAACGGAAGAAAACTTCCAAAAATATTTTTTCCGAAACAGAAGACGATCGGGAGACTTGAGAACCAAGGCAGAGGGTCACCAGGGACCCCACAAGCCCTCATGCCGTGGCCAGGGGGGCCCGCGCCTCCTAGGCTTGTGGGCTCCCTGGGCCTCCCGTGCCCTAGGTCTTTCGCCTAAATATCCCCTAAAATCCCAAAAAAAATCAAGAGAGCCACGAAAATACTTTTCCGCCGCCGCAAGTTTCTATGTCCGCAAGATCCCATCTGGGGCACGTTCTGGTGCCCTGCCGGAGGGGGATTCGGATATGGAGGGCTTCTTCATCAACACCATGACCTCTCCGATGATGCGTGAGTAGGTCACCATAGACCTACGGGTGCATAGGTAGTAGCTAGATGGCTTCTTCTCTCTTTTGGATCTTCAATACAAAGTTCTCCATGATCTTCATGGAGATCTATGTGATGTAATCTTCTTTTGCGGTGTGTTTGTCGAGATCCGATGAATTGTGGATTTATGATCAGATTATCTATAGGTCTTATTTGAGTTTCGTCTGATCTCTTATATGCATGATTTCATATCCTTGTAATTCTTTTCGAGTTGTGGGTTTTGTTTGGCCAACTTGATGTATGATTCTTGCAATGGGAGAAGTGCCTGGTTTTGGGTTCATACCGTGCGGTGACCTCACCCACTGACAAAAGGGGTAGCGAGGCACGCATCGTGTTGTTGCCATCAAGGGTAAAAATATGGGGTTTTCATCATTGGTTTGAGTTTACCCCTCTACATCATGTCATCTTGCTTAAGGCGTTAGTCTGTTCGTCATAACTCAATACACTAGATGCATGCTGGATAGCGGTCGATGTGTGGAGTAATAGTAGTAGATGCAGAAAGTATCGGTCTACTTGTCTCGGACGTGATGCCTATATGTATGATCATTGCCTTAGATATCGTCATGACTTTATGCTGTTATATCAATTGCTCGACAGTAATTTGTTCACCCACCGTAATATTTTCTATTTTGAGAGAAGCCTCTAGTGAACACTATGGCCCCCGGGTCTACTTCACATCATATTTTCAGCATTACACTTTTACTTCGCTGCAGTTTCCGCCTTCAGATCTCACTTTGCAATGAATCTTGAAGGGATTGACAACCCCTTTATAGCGTTGGGTGCAAGCTCTTTTGTGTTTGCACAGGTACTCTGGACTTGACGAGATTCTCCTACTGGATTGATACCTTGGTTCTAAAACTGAGGGAAATACTTACTGCTCCTGTGCTGCATCACCCTTTCCTCTTCAAGGGAAAAACCAACGCAAGCAAGTCTCCGTCAATGTGTTAATTTCTGGCGCTGTTGTTTTAGAAGTGGCAGAAGGATTTCTGGCGCCGTTGCCGGGGAGGATCAAGTCAAGAACTCATCCAAGTAAGTGCCGCAAACTCATATCTTGCATTTACTTTTTTGCCTCTCGTTTTCCTCTCCCCCACTTCTGAAAAACAAAAAATTACGAAAATATTTGTCGTTTTCTTCGTTTGCCTTTTTCTCTCGCTTGGTTTCTGTTCGTCTGTGTGGGATAGCCTACCTGTCCTCATGGCTAGACCCACCACTTCGAACGATACTCCCGAGAACAAAGTTCTCAGTTTCAAACAAATTGAGGAAGAAAACTTAAAGGACGCTTGCTATAGGATTTGCAATGCTCAAAATAGATCTACTCACAAGCAATCTACTACCGTCCTGCTTCACAGTTTTTATGTGGGTATTTCTCCTTGGAATAGGTATATTCTTGACACCATCGTAGGCGGAAATTTCTTGGGTACCCATACCGTTGATTCTTACGGAGCTGTAATAAATTTGGTACGCTCACCCCCACTCATGGTTAATGGAACTACCTTAACTCTGGAACATGTGATGCGTAGGCTGGATGTCATTGAAAATAAAGTTGCTACGATCGAACTTATTGAGAATTTGGATAAAAAGATCCACAATCAAATCACTGAGTACGTATGCAAGGTCGGAATGGTTTTGAAAAATTTAAGGGAGAAGGAACCCACATTAGCGAAAAACTAGGTCATGATTCCGCTAGGATTGGCAAACTAGAGGATGTTATAACCAACTTGGGTTCCGCTTTCTCCTCTGTGCAGAATACTCCAAATTTTGCCCACAATAAGGTCACCAAGTCTGTTTTTGTTCCTAAAAATAGTGGTGAAATATCTAGTAAAAAAGATGAAGACCTTAAGATCATGAGTGATCACGCTACTTATGGTTTGAGCACCAAAGACGACGATACGTGATTCTATCGCTTTATGCCTAGCTAAGGGCGTTAAACAATAGCGCTTGTTGGGAGGCAACCCAATGAATTTATCTTTTTCTTTCTGTTTTGTTGTGTCCACACCATCATAATTCTGTTATGATAGTGTCTTTTGTGTTTATTTTTGTGTTTGAGCCAAGCAAAACTTTTACGACTAGTCTTGGTGATGGTTGTTCGATCCTGCTGGAAAAAGAGAGAAACTTTTCGCTCACGAGATTATTTTTCATTTTTATTCAGAAAGATATTTTGAGTTGATTCTTTTTTCTGCTGGTTGATATGCCTTTTGCCCAGGCAGTCGTAATTGTTCACAATTTTGGAGGTACCAGAAGTATATGAAGTATACAGATTGCTACAAACTGGTCTGTTTTTGACAGATTCTGTTTTTATTTAGTTGGTTGCTTGTTTTGATGAAACTATGGATAGTATTGGGGGGTACTACTCATGGATAAGTGGTATACAGTAATCTAACACCAATATAAATAGAAATCAAGATTGCTACAGTACCTAAAGAGGTGGTAGTTTGTTTTCTTGTGCTAATGATATCACGAGTTTCTGTTTAAGTTTTGTGTTGTGAAGTTTTCAAGTTTTGGGTGATGTTCTCATGGACAAAGGGATAAAGTGTGGAAATAGCTCAAGCTTTGGGATGCCCAAGACATACCAAGCCAAATTCAAGGACACCAAAAAGCCTAAGTTTGGGGATGCCCCGGGAAGGCATCCCCTCTTTCGTCTTCAATCCATCGGTAACATTACTTGGAGCTATATTTTTATTCAACACATGATATATGTTTTGCTTAGAGTGTCCAGTATTGTAGGAGTCTTTTCTTTTTTTTCTGTCACAATCATCCTTGCTGCACACCTTTTGAGAGAGACATGCACTCATCGTGAATTTGCTAGAATGCTCATTGTGCTTCACTTATATCTTTTGAGCTAGACCATTTTGCTCTATGTGCCTCACTTAGATCTTTTAGAGCACGGCGGTGCGTGACTTGGTAGTTGGTTTGTGCTATGAAAGTAGTCCCAAAGGTGATAGGTACCCAAAGAGGATACAAAAACCTCCATCTTCCTGTGCATTGAGTAGAAAGAGAAGTTTTGATTCCTCTCAATTAGTTTTGAGACGTGGATTTGGTAATATTAAGAGTTATGTTAGTAGGGTGTTGTGAATCTAGAAATACTTGTGCTGAAGTTAGTGATTCCCGTAACATGCACGTATGGTGAACCGCTATGTTAGGAAGTCGGAGCATAATTGATCTATTGATTTTCATCCTTTGTGTTGCGGTCGGGATCGTGCGATGGTTAACAACTACCAACCCTTCCCCTAGGAGTATGTGTTTAGCACTTTGTTTCGATTACTAATAAAAACTTTCACAACAAGTATGTGAGTTCTTCGTTACTAATGTGAGTCCATGGTATAGATGCACTTTCAACTTCCACCATTGCTAGCCTCTCAAGTGCCGCGCAATTTTCAACGGTGCACAAACCCACTATATGCCTTCCTCAAAACAGCCACCATACCTACCTACTATGGCATTTTCATAGCCATTCCGAGATATATGACCATGCAACTCCCACCGATCCGTCTCATGACTTGTGCCGTCACTGTCATATTGCCATTGCATGATCGTAAGATAGCCAGCGAGATGTTTCAACGTCATACGCCAAGCTAGATCGTTGCACATCCTGGTACACTGCTGGAGGCATTTCCTATAGAGTCATCATCGTTCGAAGCATTGAGCTGTGAATAAATAAAAGTGTGATGATCATCATCATTAGAGCATTGTCCCATGTGAGGAAATAAAAAAAGAGGCCAAAGTTGCCCACAAAAAAAAGAGAGATATGGAAATAGGCCAAAGAGCCCAAACAAAAAATAAAAAAGAATAAAGAGAGAAAAAGAGAGCAGGGACAATGCTACTATCTTTTTCCACACTTGTGCTTCATAATAGCACCATGTTCTTCATGATTGAGAGCCTCTCATTTTTTCACCACCATATGCTAGTGGGAATTTTCATTATATAACTTGGCTTGTATATTCCAATGATGGGCTTCCTCAAATTGCCCTAAGTCTTCGTGGGCAAGCAAGTTGGATGCACACCCACTAGTTCTCCTTCTTGAGCTTTCACATACTTATAGCTCTAGTACATCCTTTGTATGGCAATCCCTACTCCTTAACATTGATATCTATTGATGGGCATCTCCATAACCCTTTGATACGCCGAGTCAATGTGACCATCTCCTCCTTTTTGTCTCACAACTACCACCACACTCTATTCCACCTATAGTGCTATATGCATGGCTCACACTCATGTATTGTGTGATAGTTGTAAAAGGTTTGAGAAAGTAAGAGTGTGAAAACAATTAATTGGCCAATACCGGGGTTGTGCATGATTTAAATTAGTTGTGTGGGAATGATGGAGCATAGCCAGACTATATGATTTTGTAGGGGTAACTTTCTTTCGCCTTGTTATTTCGAAAGTTCATGATTACCTTGCTAGTTTGCTTGAAGTATTATTGTTTTCATGTCACTAGCAAACTATTGTTTTGAATCTTACGGATCTGAACATTCATATCACATGAAAGAAGTTACAAACGACAACTATGCTAGGTAGCATTCCACATCAAAAATTTAGTATTTATCACTTCCCTACTCGAGGACGATCAGGAGTTAAGCTTGGGGATGCTTGATACATCTCCAACGTATCTATAATTTTTGATGTTTTGTATGCCTTTTGTATCTTTTTTGGGACTAACTTATTAACTCAGTGCAAAGTGCCAGTTCCTGTTTTTTCCGTGTTTTTGACCCTTGTCAGAGGAGGATTTTAAACGGAGTCCAAATGGAAGAAAACTTCCAAAAAGATTTTTTCTGAAACAGAAGACGATCGGGAGACTTGAGAACCAAGGCACATGGTCACCAGGGACCCCACAAGACCTCATGGCGCGACCAGGGGGGCCCGCGCCTCCCAGGCTTGTGGGCTTCCTGGGCCTCCCCTCCCTAGGTCTTTCGCCTATATATTCCCTAAAATTCCAGAACAAAATCAACAGAGCCACGAAAATACTTTTCCGCCGTCGCAAGTTTCTGTCTCCACAAGATCCCATCTGGGGCACGTTCTGGTGCCCTACCGGAGGGGGGATTCGGATACGGAGGGCTTCTTCATCAACACCATGACCTCTCCGATGATGCGTGAGAAGTTCACCATAGTCCTACGGGTCCATAGCTAGTAGCTAGATGGCTTTCTCTCTCTCTTGGATCTTCAATAGAAAGTTCTCCACGATCTTCATGGAGATCTATCCGATGTAATCTTCTTTTGCGGTGTGTTTGTCGAGATCCGATGAATTGTGGATTTATGATCAGATTATCTATGAATCTTATTTGAGTTTCTTCTGATCTCTTATATGCATGATTTCATATCCTTGTAATTCTCTTTGAGTTGTGGGTTTTGTTTGGCCAACTTGATCTATGATTCTTGCAATGGGAGAAGTGCCTGGTTTTGGGTTCATATCGTGCGGTGACCTCACCCAGTGACAAAAGGGGTAGCAAGGCACGCATCGTGTTGTTGTCATCAAGGGTAAAAAGATGGGGTTTTCATCATTGGTTTGAGTTTATCCCTCTACATCATGTCATCTTGCTAAAGGCGTTACTCTGTTTGTCATGAACTCAATACACTAGATGCATGTTGGATAGAGATCGATGTGTGGAGTAATAGTAGTAGATGCAGAAAGTATCGGTCTACTTGTCTCGGACGTGATGCCGATATGTATGATCATTTCCTTAGATATCGTGATGACTTTGCGCGGTTCTATCAATTGCTCGACAGTAATTTGTTCACCCACCGTAATATTTGCTATTTTGAGAGAAGCCTATAGTGAACACTATGGCCCCTGGGTCTACTTCACATCATATTTTCAGCCTTACACTTTTACTTCACTGCACTTTCCGCCTTCAGATCTTACTTTGCAATGAATCTTGAAGGATTGACAACCCCTTTATAGCGTTGGGTGCAAGCTCTTTTGTGTTTGTGCAGGTACTATGGACTTGACGAGATTCTCCTACTAGATTGATACCTTGGTTCTCAAACTGAAATACTTACTGCTCCTGTGCTGCATCACCCTTTCCTCTTCAAGGGAAAAATGAACGCAAGCAAGTCTCCGTCAACGTGTCAATTTCTGGCGCTGTTGTTTGAGAAGTAGCAGCCGCTCCAAAAAATTATCCACATATAGAATTTTTTTGACATGCCCAAAAAAGGCTACTTTAAGAGTCTTGCTCCAGAAAAGGGCGATGGAGTCAACACCAAAGAAGGTACAAAAACGCATGAGTGCAAGTTGATGAACGGAAAGTAAATTGTATGCAAGGGTCTCAACAAGCATGACTTTCTCAATGGTTAATTTCGGAGAGATTACTCCCTTACCGAGACCCAGTAACTTTGAACTAGTATCATCACCAAAATAGACTTGAGTGGACAAGGATGAATTAGAACGAACATCCACCACCAAGTGCTTGCTTCCGGTCATATGATTTGTTGCTCCACTATCAAGCAACCATGACACTCCTCACGAAGGAAACTCATAGAAGAGATCAATGCTTGGATTTAGGTACCCATTCTTTAATGAGTCCTTTCATGTTAGTTACAAGGGTCTTAAAAACTCAAATAGGCCATTCAACATACTCATAAGAATAACCAACAAATTTGGCATAAATATGCCAATAACTAGCACGACATAAAACATAAGAGGGGTTAAAGTCATCGGCTTTGTTGGACGGGGTGGTTTTCTCTTCTTGGAATTACCACCCACAACCTTGTCCTTCTTCTCATGTTACCCTCCCCATCTTTGAAAAAGGTTTCCTTGAGTAGGGGAGGTTGCTTGGTCTTGACCTTCTTGTTCTTATTAGACTTGGGTGCAAACCCAATTGCTTGTTTTGCAACTACTTCCTGTTGATTGATCAAAAGGTCATTGATGTTCTTCTCACCTTGGATGCAATTAAAAAGGCCTTTCTGAAGTTTCGCTTTCAACTTGGCATTCTCCTCCACAAGATGCACATGCTCACAACAAGAGTTAGTAGCATTGGCATTATCAATTAGCACAAATCAGGACACATTACTATTTCCTTAGTAAGTTTTACTTGGAGTTGATCATGAGACTCTTTTAGAGAAGCATGAGCAGTCTTCAAAGCCTTGTGAGACTTGTCAAGTGTGACAAACTCTTCATTGAGTCTATCACGGTTAACCCCAAGCACATTGTAAGTGCATCTAGTGCCCCTTAGTGATTTTGGTGGTTTGAAGACTTATAGGTTAAGTATCTAATATGTTTATGAGTGTACACAGGATCTATAAGTCATTGAGGAGTTTGAGATATTTGAAGAATATCGACCCCTAAAAATATATGTCTTCAGTTGAAAAAATTGGTCTGAAGCTGAAGAAATAAATCGCGAAGAATCTGTGATGAAATTGATATTCCTCATGAAGATATTGATATTGAGAAGATCGGTGGTTCCTGAAGAAAATCGTTCTGAAGAAATTGAAGCATGAAGATTTACGTTTTCTGTTTTACTTTCTTCGCATTTGATGAATAGGAACACCGTACTGTTAAAGGGGGTCAAAGTAACACTATGGAATGGATTTCCTCATGATGCTCAACCCAAGCCAAAACCTACCAAAAGCCTCAAGTGAGGAAAATGAGTGACATGAGGACTCTCACAGTTGAGGGTCCCGACCGTTTCGATAAGCCACGCCAAGTCACTGATCTTATCCACTCTAACGGTCATATTGTTTAAGGGCATTAATGTCAAATCATGTCGGGATGCTCCCAGGCTATAAATAGCCGCCCCCACAACCACTAGCTGTTTCCGCTGTAAGTTAGTCATCAGTGAGGAATTTCCTCAAAAGGAATTTCCTCAGTGATGAAATTCTAAAAATCTCCTATTCACCCCCCTCTAGTCGATATAACGCACTTTCAATTGGTATGAGAGCAAGGTACTCCCTTGTTCTGTGTGATTTTGGTTTAACCACCTGGAGTTTTAGTTATGTCGACTGCAGGCATGTTTAAGGTGACTGCAGCATGTCCTACCAACGAAGGAAAGAATTTTCCCTTCTGGAAGAACAAAATGCAAATGCATCTACAAGCTATAGACAATGATCTCTGGTATATTGTGGAAAATGGTGTACCCATCATTTCTGCTAGTGTCACTGCAGCTGATGTGAAGAAATTCAAGAAACTCGATTCTCAAGCGAAGAACATCATCTGTGGTCATCTGAGCCCTGGCCAGTTTGGAAGAGTAAGTGCCTTAGGCTCTGCAACACTGATCTGGGAGAGACTGTGCAAGGTAAATGAAGGAGTATCAACCCAACGCGACTCTCGTGTTGATATTCTCCGCAATCTCTTCAATCGCTTCAAGAGACATGACAATGAAAGCTGCCAAGACACCTTTGATCGCCTCACTGACATATCAAATGAACTGCAAGCACTGGGAGCTCGAGACATCACTGATCACGAAGTTGTGAAGAAACTGCTGAGATCTTTGGATTCTTCATTTGACACTTTAGTTCTGATGATACAAGAAAGACCAGACTACAAGATGTTAGATCCTGCTGATATCCTCAAAAGGCTAAATACTCATGAATTCCAGCTAGAAGAAAAGAGAGATCTATATGGACAAAGTTATTCCAGACCACGTGCACTGAAGGCAAGAGCAATTTCCTCATATGAAAAAGAAGACACAGATGACAACAGCTGTGACCCTGAAGAATTTGGTCAGGAACTTGCAATGCTAGTGAGGGAATTCCAGAGATTTACACGATGAGGCCAGTTCGGTAAATCATCAAGAAGAGACATGAGGAAATCAAAATCTGCATCTGAGGACTACAAGAAACGGACCCGTCACAAGTGCAAGAAATCAGGTCATTACATTGCTGATTGTCCTTGCTGGGGAAAGGAATCAAAGAAGAAGAAATACAAGGATGACAGTTCTGATGACTCAAAGAAGAAGAAGAAATCTTCAAAATCCTCATCTTCAAAGTCCTCCTCACACAAGAAGACTAGCTTCAAAAAGGCTCGGGCACTTATAGGCAAGGAAATGGATTCCGAGGCAGAATCAGAAGAATGTGATGATGAAGAAGGCTCTGGAGAAGATTCAGAATCTGGACAGGCTAGTCTTGCACTAGCAACCAATTTCGTCAGCAAGTCAATCTTCAATCTTGAAGAAAATGAGTGCACCATCCATACTGATGACTATGCTGATGACTTCGCTCCAACCTATTGCTTCATGGCAAAGGTTCAAAGGTATCACATAATGCCTCCTCATCTGATTCAAGTGACTGTGAACATGATGATTACAAAAAACCCAGTTACAGTAAACTTGCCATCATTGCCACTAAACAACAAACTGCTCTGGAAAAGCTTCAAAAACTGCTAGACAAAAGTGATGATCTGTTGAATGATGAAATGAATCTTAATCAAATCCTCGCCGATGACATGAAAAATCTTCAGTCTAGATTTGATATTCTTCAGGATCGTTATGATACACTCCTCACTGATCATGAGAAGCTTTCCTACGAATTTCTTCAAAGGAAGCTTGATCTTGAGAAGCTGAGGATGTCTTATGATGATCTTCGTATGGAAAATGATTCATTACTAGCTCAACAGATCAGCGCTAGTCAAGTTGAATTTATTCCTCCATGTCTTAAATGCATTGATCGTGAAACTGCTAATTCTTCACCAGAATCTTCAAATGCTACCACTGCTACAAATACTTCAACTGCACCTGTTTTGTTTATTTCCTCACTTGAGGAAAACACAAATGTCACTGATGAAAATGCAGGGTTGAAGGAATTGTACGTAACAGGCATGTACAAAAGCCTCAAAGGACATCAAATCCTTTGTGATGTGCTCAAAAAGCAGATCTTGAACAGGAACCCGAGGAAAGAAGGAATTGCCTTTGAGAGGAAATTGAATGCTGATGGATCTTATTGGAAACGTGAGCAGTATCCCAAAACCTCATGGGATGCTGCTACTGGGCCTCCTTTTGATCCACCTAATCTAAGTGGCTTCTCATGTGAATTATCCTAATCCTCGGATGAGTCATTTGATTCCAACTATAAACTGTTCAAAGATCAACCTGGGGAAGTATTTGCTCGATATGTTGGAACTAACTGCAGGAATGGCCCTCCTCTGAGGAAAATCTGGGTTCCCAAAAGTTGTCTTGAAAATCTTCAAGTAAATGTCCTCATGACATCACCTCTGAAGAATCTGAACCCCAGATCAAATTCCTCAGGAGGACCAAAGTCTTCAAGAGGATCAAAATCCTGAACTGGTCAAAATTATGCTCATACCCGTGCTTATGCGTCTAACATGCAGGGAAACTACAAGGAATATGATTATGAGCTCTATTCTTCAAGTCATTATGTTCATAAATCCTCAAACCAGTTCTCTGCATACTCATATGAGTACTTTAACCCCCCTACTGTTAAGAGAAGTGCATTAGCTTCAATGCCACCTTTCTCATATGGTGCTCGCAGGATGATGAACGCTTTGCCACCCCTTCAGTTGTGGGTGGTGAAGAAATCAAACTAATCACTTCTGCAAGTCAGGTCTCGAGATGAATATCATCATCTGAAGAATTTGCTGGAGACCTGAGGAAATGCTTGATAGGACGCAAGCTAATGAATGATGAAATAGAAATATTTCACACGTCCTTACATTTCTGTTATGATGAAATTAGTATCATATTCTTCAAACTTGAAGCATATGAGATGGTAAGCTGTACTATTTCATCTGCAGGATGACAAACCCAAAAATACTGAGTGGGTTCTCGATAGTGGCTGCACACATCACATGACTGGTGATAAAAGTCTACTGATGAATATGCCACTAACTCCATCACCTCTGAAGCAAGTCACATATGCTGATAAAGGTAAAAGCAAGGTATTGGGACTTGGCAAAGTAGCTATCCCCAAGGATAGGCATATGGAAAAAGTGATGCTTGTTGAATCCCTTGGTTTTAATCTCATGTCAGTCTTGATGCTTTGTGATCTTGACGTGATTGTTATCTTTGGTAGATATAGATGTGTAGTCATCATGGAATCTGACAGATCCAAAGTCTTCGAAGGTGTAAGAAGAGGGGATTTGTACATTGTTGACTTCTCTACAGGTCCTCAACCAGCCACTTGCTTACTAGCAAAAACCTTAGAAGGATGGCTGTGGCACTGGAGACTAGGTCATGCAGGCATGAGGAATTTGCACACACTTGCAAAGAAGAAGCATGTCATTGGCATCGAATCAGTCAAATTCCTCAAGGATCATCTCTGCGGTGCTTGTGAATCTGGGAAAATGACCAGATCCAAGCATCCCTCCAAAACCATCATGACCACTACACGTCCATTTGAATTGCTTCATATGGATTTATTTGGACCTACACACTATGCAACACTAACCAATGCAGCATCTCTATATGGCTTTGTCATAGTTGATGATTATTCCAGATACACTTGGGTGCATATCATAGTGTATAAAACTGAAGTGCAGGAAATCTTCAAACGATTTTCTTCAAGGGCCTCGACGAACTTTGGCATCAAGATCAAACATATAAGGAGTGATAATGGAACCGAGTTCAAAAACACTGGTCTTGATGATTATCTTGATGAACTTGGTATTACTCACGAATTGTCTGCTCCTTATACTCCTCAGCAGAATGGTGTTGTCGAAAGAAAGAACAGGACTCTGGTTGAAATGGCAAGAACTATGCTTGAAGAATATCAGACTCCTGTCGCTTCTGGCCTGAAGCAATCAACACTGCATGTCATATCATCAACAAGGTATATCTTCACAAATTCCTCAAGAAAACCTCATATGAACTCCTCACTGACAAGAAACCCAATGTAAGTTATTTCAAAGTCTTCGGTGCAAAATGCTGGATTAGAGATCCTCATCATAGCTCAAAATTTGCACCTAAGGCACATGAAGGTTTTATGCTCGGTTATGGAAAGGACTCGCACACCTACAGAGTCTTCAACAACTATCACAACAAAGTTGTTGAGACTGTAGATGTGCGGTTCGATGAAACTAATGGCTCGCAAAGAGAGCAATTGCCTTCTGATCCAGATAAGCTGTCTCCTGAGGAAGCAATAAAGCTTAAGCCTACTGAAGACATTGTCCCCACTGAGGAAATTGGTGAAGAAACAATCGCCATCGCTGATGAAAGTCAAGAAGATGCTCCTGAGGAAATTGCTACAGCACCACTTCCTCAGCCCAGACAAAATCCTCAACAAGCTCATGTGAGGATTGCAAATGAAGTAGAACTTGACAAAATCCTCAACGACATCAACGCGCCAGGTCCTCTCACTCGCTCAAAAGCTTCACACTTAGTTAACTTTTGTGGGCATTTTTCTTTTGTATCCATCACAGAACCCTCAAAAGTAGCTGAGGCTTTTTTGGAACCGGAGTGGATCCAAGCCATGCAAGACGAACTTCTTCAATTCAAGCTGAATGACGTATGGGAGCTCGTCAAGCGACCAGATCCTCGCAAGCATAACATCATCGGCACCAAGTGGATTTTCCGAAACAAGCAAGATGAGGACGGTCAAGTGGTGAGGAACAAGGCACGACTTGTAGCCCAAGGCTACACCCAGGTTGAAGGAATAGATTTCGATGAAACTTTTGCACCGGTTGCTAGACTTGAAGCTATTCGAATTCTACTTGCTTATGCTAATCATCATAACATCATCTTATATCAAATGGATGTGAAAAGTGCATTCCTCAATGGTAAGCTTGAGGAAGAAGTATATGTTGCTCAACCCCCAGGTTTTGAGGATCCAAAGAATCCAGACAAAGTCTTCAGACTCAAAAAGGCTCTGTATGGCCTCAAGCAAGCCCCTCGGGCATGGTATGATACATTGAAGGAATTCCTCATGAAGAAAGGCTTCAAACCTGGTTCACTCGATCCAACTCTTTTCACAAAATCTTATGATAATGAACTGTTTGTATGTCAAATATATGTTGATGATATCATATTTGGCTGTACTGACAAAAGATACAGTGATGAATTTGCCTATATGATGAGTGAAGAATATCAGATGTCTATGATGGGGGAGCTGAAATTCTTCTTAGGTCTTCAAATTCGTCAACAAAGCAATGGAATCTTCATATCACAGGAGAAATACCTCAAGGATGTTCTGAGGAAATTCGACATGCATGAATGCAAAGGTGCCAAGACTCCAATGCCTACCAACGGTCACCCCGGCACTGATGAAAATGGTAAAGATTTCGATCAGCAGGTATACCGTTCTATGATTGGCTCTTTATTGTATCTATGTGCATCTAGGCCAGCCATAATGCTTAGCGTTTGCATGTGTGCACGTTTTCAAGCAAAACCGAAGGAATCACACCATAAGGCTGTGAAACATATTCTTCGATACCTAGGTCACACACCAACACTAGGATTATGGTATCCCAAGGGCTCCAATCTTCATCTGGTAGGGTATTCTGATTCAGACTATGCTGGTGACCGTGTGGATCGCAAGTCAACTTCTGGCACATGCCATTTCCTCGGAAGATCACTGGTTTGCTGGTCCTCAAAGAAGCAGAACTGTGTATCACTCTCCACTGCCGAAGCTGAGTACATTGCTGCTGGTTCTTGCTGTGCTCAATTACTATGGATGAAGGAAACCCTCAAGGACTACGGCATCAACATGAAGAATGTGCCTCTCTACTGTGACAATGAGAGTGCTATCAAGATTGCCTATAACCCAGTACAACACTCGAAGACCAAGCACATCCAGATTCGTCATCATTTTCTTCGGGACCATGTCCTCAAGGGCAATATCCTCATCGACCATGTGAAGACTGATGATCAACTGGCTGATATCTTCACTAAGCCCTTGGATGAGAAAAGGTTTTGCAAGTTGCGGTGTGAGCTAAATATCTTAGAGTCTTCGAATGTTTTGTAAAAACATGCACACATCCCAACACTTATGCAAAGTTGATGACTTAGATGTGCAACACATGATGAAACGATTTTCTTCAACCAATGAAGAAAGTCACTCTGAATGTGAAGAAATTAATGAAGAAATTGATTCTCAGGGCCCTACGACAATTGTACGTGGCGTCTGTAATCAACATTCTTATATGGTGGGCAACGCCACCGCCCAATGTGAAATTCCTCAAGTTGATTTTCTTCAAATGATCAAATTCCTCACAATGTATTTTTCTTCAAAACAGTTGTTCTTCATTGTGATGATCTATTGCAAAATCTTCAAAAACACTTGATGACTTTCATTTGCCTAGGTAGACTGTGATTTCTAGTCCTCAACACCATTCACTTATTGCTATTTCTTCAAGTTGATGTTTCTGCTAAGTGAATGTGATCGGACCCTATATTCCCTCTATGCTATACTTATCCAGTCTATTCAATTCTTCATATGCGTTCTACTTGAAACTTTGTTCAAAATCCTCACTGCATCCTTGTCAGCTGATGATTTTGTAACGAAAATCCTCAAATCTTCGAAAAATTGTTTTCTTCAAAGGAACAGTAACTGAACCCCCACTTCCCACGATTGGATAGCCACGTTCTCCACTATCTCCACCGCATCGTACGGGGGCTACACGTGTCCTGCGGAGACGTAGAGGCAAGGGCTATTCGGTCCGAAACTTTCACGCCAAACAGTAACTTTCGGGCTATAAATATGTCCTTATCCCCCTCGGTATCATCTTCTTCGCCTCATCGCTCTCCTGCCACAGCACACCGAACCCTAGCGCCACCGCTGGTAGTCTTGTCGCCGGCAAGGAAGAGCTTCACTGCCTCAACCTTCTCGCCGCCAGGATCACGCCGGAGTCGGAACATCTACGTCCGCCGCCGCCGTAGACGTCCTCTGCTGCCAAGTTAGGGTGCATTGGACACGTGACCGAAGAGCCTCTCCAACACCACCTTTTTGTGTTCTTCGTTCGCACCTTCCAGGGTAATTATATCCCATTTTTACAACAGATTAGATCTGAAATTTTACCTCTCCCATGTGAAATCTGTTTTTCCTCAAGATACGATGCGCACATGATTCCTCAAACACTATCCATCACCACAATCATTGATGAACTAGCTAAGCATCTAAGATTTTCACGAGATTCCTCAATTATGCGAATTTTCGGATCTGTACAACTCTGGAACCCAAGAACAGAATGCTTAAGCAAATTCCTCAACCACTGGTTATATTCCTCAAACTGTCAAACTTTTTCATTTTCTTCAAATCTAAGAACGCATATGACCTCTCCAAATTCCTCGCAACTATACTCTGTTCACAGGTACACACATGTCAGCTGATGAATCTCTCGGTTCTCATCACATTAACTCATTTGCAGCGTTTCTGGAAGAAACTCTTCAAGGCTCATCAGAATCCTCAAGAGTTCAAAATCCTCAGAAAGTTCCTCGTCTGAAGAAAATGGAGGAAGAAAGGAAACAGAAGGGAGGAAAGAAACTGGACCAGAACACAACTGTTGACATTCCTGATGACATATACCTGGACTATTGCACGCCTGTTGATTTACGTGAGACTATGCCTAAAAGAAAGATTAGGTTGCAGAAAATTAAACGCAGATGGGCAAAGGAGTGGAAGGAGTACAGGTTTGTGACTCCAAAATATGCAAAGAAATTCGCTTTGAAGCCTCCTGGCAGAAGGGCCCCACTTGAGATCATCAAGTAGCTCATCCCTCAAGTCTTATGACACTTGATGACTACCCAGATGAAAAAGAAAGGCATTTGGCCAAGCTCAAGAAGCAAGCAGAAACACCAGTGAAGAAATTTCATGAATCCTCAGCTGCTGCCTCCGGTGCTGCTCATTCCTCAGCAGCAGAAACCTCAGGCTCCGAGATTCCTCAACCAAAGTCTGTGCCAACAAAGCCAAAAGCTTCAAAGCCCCAAGAGAAGTTTGCACAGACTTCTGTCACCAAACCCTCAGCTTCAAAACCCTCGGTTCCAAAACCGTCAACACCAAAACCATCAGCGCCAAAACCCTCAGCACCAATCGCATCTACACCAAAGTCCTCAGCTCCACCTCCAAAGCCAGTACAGAAGAAAGTCGTGAAGACTACGACTGCCAGCTCTAGCTCCTCACTCCCAGCTGCAACAAGCTCGGAGACAAAGTCTTCAACACCCCTTTTGAAGACTTTGACAACAACTGAACCTGCACCTCTGCCCAGCCCCAGCAAAATCATCACAGTCCCATCTGCATCAGAGGGAAGTGATGAATATGATGATGAAATTCTGGAAGCCATCATCAGGAACAAGCAAGAAAAGGTAGCACAAGCATTAGGCAGTGCTATTCCTCTGGCGATGGACCCCAAGGTCCTCCTCGACTTCATCAATGTGTGGTATGAAGACCCAAACACACCCATTGATGATTTGAAACTTCCTCCTGGGGTCAGCCACATGGTGGCTACCTTCATAAACGAAGCCAAGTGGAAGGAACAGAAGGCCAAGCAGGCAAAGATTGCAATGGCCAGAAAGGAGAAATTCCTCAGGCAAAATGTTCTCAAGCTCACGCCTGAAGCATTGGTGTCCACCCAGGCAGAGCTGCAAGTCTTGACTGACAAGTGTGAGAAACTGTCAGACCGTACAAGCATGAAACGCAATTTCATCAAGCTAGCCACTAGTGCTGTTGATGACTACAACAAACGTCACCCCCACCAGCACCGACTCCTCAGCCCCTGGTTGAACAGCCAGAAGATGCATCTCCTGATGAGGAGGAAATTCCTCAAGCTGAGGAACAACACCAAGAGCGCCGTGCTGATGAGCCAGATATTGAAGAAATCATCACCGAGACCGCTCCTGATGAATCTGCAACCCCTGATGAAACTGCTCCTGATCCAGCTGCTTCATCAAAGCAGGCTGGTGACTCTGTTTCAGCTGGTTCCTCACTGCCAGCTGAAGAATCTGTTGAGAAAACACCTTCACCAAAAACTTCAAAGGTGAAGAAATTAATCCCGTCTGCATCAGACGCGAAAAAGACAAGAGCTGCTGAGAAGGAAGCAAAGAAGAGAAAAGCTTCCTCAGCAGAAGAAAAGATTGAGGCAAAACGCCTCAAGGAAACTGAAGAATCTGCCCCTCTGGACCCGGTGCCTCTTAATGTTGCACCCTCATATGAAATGGTCGTCATTGGTGACCACACTACAAGGGCAGATGAGGAAATGAAGGATGCTGCCTCTGAGGAGCATACTGATGAGGAAATACAAATTGATGACAGTCCTCAACCTCATATTCCTCAGAAAGAGACTACTCAAGCTTCAGCTGCAGCAGCTGATGAATCTGCTTCTGCCACAAAGTCAGCTGATGAAAATCAAGCTGAAGAAAATGTCCAGTCTGAGCAGGCTCCTCCCACTGAACAGGCTGACCAAACTCCTCAAGCTCAGAAGGAAGAAGAAATTCCTCAGCCTGATGCTCAGCCTGAGCAAGAAATTCCTCAACCTGAGGAAACTGCTGAAGAAAATGTTCCCGCCCCTGACAATGAATTCATTGTGCTCAACCCAGAGACTGCCATGGTTGTTTCCCCTCCCATTCCTCAGGACAATCTCAATCCAGTTCAGCCCCTGCCATTCTCAAAGCGGCCAAAGTTTCAGAAAGAGAATTTCTTTGAGGAACGCATGTATTTCATCGGAGAGAATCCTTATGACAAGCCTCAAATGAGGCATCTGAAGTTTTGGACAAGGACTCAGATGAACTACTATGCTTCTGTGCTCTGTGGCCGCAACAAGATATTCCAGCACAGGCACATTCCTCATGATGAACTTGAAGAGATTCCCTGCATGGAACCAGTCCTCAGTGTACTACATGATGCAGGTTTGCTCCCTATGTGCTCCGGCATATCAGATTGGAATAGTGAGCTAATTCTTCAGTTCTATTCAACTCTGCACATCTCGGGCAACGCTGATGACATCAACACTTGGGTGTTCGACTGGATGACCCAAAATACTCACTACAAGGCTCCAGCGTCTGAAGTCCTCAGAGAACTGCCCGTACCAATTCCTTCAGAAGGGGCAGTGAAGCTTTATGGTGAGCGTGAGCTGCCAAATGGAATGATGGAAGTCCTCATGAAGACTTTGGCTGCAGGAAAACCCTCAAGAACCACATTCCTCGTCCATGAGCTCAAGTACACACCCCGGTCTGTCTACCGCATTCTCTGCAGTGTGCTAGCGCCAATCAAAGGCCATGATGATGACGAAGATGTCGTCGGCCTCATGAAGAATATCCTCTTCAACATCATTCACGGTATCCCCATGAATATCCATGATTTCTTCTTGAGGACTTTGGCTGACAATGCAATGTGCCCATATGATCACAAAATTTATGCACCATGGATCATGAGATTCCTCAGGACAAGGACATGCATCAACTTTCACGCAGATTTCTAGAACCATGTTGGTTATATGCCTCCTATCCGGGTCAACAAGAAGACTTTCGAGCCCATTGAGGGAAAAGGAAAGTCTGTAATTGATGAAGGAAGTAGGCCTCTTGATGGTCAATTTAAAGAGCCAGATGCATATTCCTCATGGGACGATACTGAGACTCGTCCACCAAGCCCAGTTCCTCCTCGCGTGCTAAACACCAGAGAGCTTCTTCTCAGTCTTCATCAGAATGTGGATCACAACCACAAA
The DNA here is from genome assembly GCF_904849725.1 of Hordeum vulgare subsp. vulgare. Lineage (NCBI taxonomy): Eukaryota > Viridiplantae > Streptophyta > Magnoliopsida > Poales > Poaceae > Hordeum > Hordeum vulgare. The sequence goes on from NC_058519.1 coordinate 224,611,093, forward strand.
TGGGTCAAACGCCAGTTTGGTGCCATTGTGAAAACCCTCACTGAGACACGGAACAGTGTGAAGCTTAACCATCACTATCTGCATGAGGTTTTTGATCGCACCTGGGCTACCCTTGCCCATCTGAAGACCCAGACTGAGCTTGAAGAATTGAACTTTGAGGAGGACTTTGACTGGTCGTGGCCTCCCAAGAAGTTCAGGCCCATTCCAGTGCCAGATCTTGAAGACAGCTCCTTCTCGTCCTTCCGCACCGCCGAATCTGATGAGGAACAGCTCGACACCGCAACAGGCCCAAAGAAGAAGACTACACCCAAGAAGCGCCAAGGATCTTCATCAACCGCCAAGAACTGAAGTCTTCATGGGCGTTAGTCCTCAGTTTGTCCCTTTTTGTCCCTTGATGACAAAGGGGGAGAAACTTGAGAGTTAGTCTTCAAACGGGATCTATTTTTGGGGCTTATGAACTATATTTAAGTTACAAACTCTTGGCTCTTCTGAAGTTTTTATGTAATGAGTTGTAACTTAAGCCCGATGGTACTCTGACGCCTTTTGAACGTTTTTCTTCGCATGCTTATTCCTCAAGTTTTAATGCACGCATGTTGGAATTCGTCAGATACCATTTGCCATCATGCATCTTCATTTTCTTCATATGATATGTTATATGTATGCATGATTTACAAGATTCAAGGGGAGATCTCCATGATATAAATCATCAATGTGCAAATGCTATAAAAGCAAAATCCTCAAGGTATGCACATCTTCAGGGGGAGTCTCTGTGAATCTTGTCTTCAAATTCCTCAATTAAGTATTTACACTTCACATTTTTTATTCCCTGTTGAAGACTTAACCTAATTGTCATCAACCACCAAAAAGGGGGAGATTGTAAGTGCATCTAGTGCCCCTTAGTGATTTTGGTGGTTTGAAGACTTATAGGTTAAGTATCTAATGTGTTTATGAGTGTACACAGGATCTATAAGTCATTGAGGAGTTTGAGATATTTGAAGAATATCGACCCCTAAAAATATATGTCTTCAGTTGAAGAAATTGGTCTGAAGCTGAAGAAATAAATCGCGAAGAATCTGCGATGAAATTGATATTCCTCATGAAGATATTGATATTGAGAAGATCGGTGGTTCCTGAAGAAAATCGTTCTGAAGAAATTGAAGCATGAAGATTTACGTTTTCTGTTTTACTTTCTTCGCATTTGATGAATAGGAACACCGTACTGTTAAAGGGGGTCAAAGTAACACTATGGAATGGATTTCCTCATGATGCTCAACCCAAGCCAAAACCTACCAAAAGCCTCATGTGAGGAAAATGAGTGACATGAGGACTCTCACAATTGAGGGTCCCGACCGTTTCGATAAGCCACGCCAAGTCACTGATCTTATCCACTCCAACGGTCATATTGTTTAAGGGCATTAATGTCAAATCATGTCGGGATGCTCCCAGGCTATAAATAGCCCCCCCACAACCACTAGCTGGTTGGCTGCTCTGTTAGAAACTGACACTTGTCATAAGAGCAACCCAAATTCCTCAGAGCTTTCGAGAGTAAATCATCAGTGAGGAAATACACCACCCACCGAAACCACAAACCAAAACTAGTGATTGAGCATCACTGAAGATGTTGTTCCTGTGTGGGACTGAAGCCTTTTACCTTTGAGGATTGTGCATCCTCCAGACGGTTTGGCGTCATGGTCTAGAGCAATCCAGTGGTCAATTGTGGATCGCCGGGTGACCGAGTTTGTGAGGGTTTGGAAGTGTGCCCTGAAGACTTACCACGAGTGTTGGGCGAGGACTGTGTGTCCTTAGCTCAAGGAGAATACGGTAGGGACTGTGTGTCCCGGGACTGGGTGTCCTTAGGTTTCAATAACAAGCTGCTCCAAACCAGATGTACAACTGTCACAACAGTTGGAACTGGGTCATCAACAACAGTCTTCACCAAGAATCGGGTTCTAATTCCCCAACTCTTTACTTTCTCTGTATTTTGTGTTGATGACTTTCACTGTGACTGTTTGAAGAATTTGCTGAAGACTTTCTCTGAATTTCCTCAACCCCAAATTCTTCACTTGAGTCAATCATCATCTGTATTCTGCGTGCCTGCTTACTATGCAATCTGTTTTCATAATCTTCACTCTGCAATACTGCTGTTGTGAACGATTGCACGACTGATCCTTAACTGTTTCCGCTGTAAGTTAGTCATCAGTGAGGAATTTCCTCAAAAGGAATTTCCTCAGTGATGAAATTCTAAAAATCTCCTATTCACCCCCCCTCTAGTCGATATAACGCACTTTCACACATACTTTTTGTATTGGAGGACACGAGTAAGAACTAGAGCATAATCGTGATCTTTTCATAATTTAGAAAGGTCATCATTTTGTGAATCCTCAAGAGTCAAACAAAGATCTTGCTTTTCCTCAAGAGAAATGGAAAGATCCACTATCTCATCGGCATAGTCACGACTACGCCCCTCTAATTTAGAGATGGTCTCGTCATGAGACTCAATGAGATTACTAGCCTCACCTAGTTGTTCTAAGAGAGCAACCAAATGCTTCTTGGTCTCTCCTATGATTTTTCTCATGAATTTATCAAAGGAATTTTCCTCAACCTTTACCTCCTACTTTTCATCTTCACTATCCGTAGAAGTAGGGGTAGTGGAATTGGTAGTTTTGATGTTGGAGGTTACCTTGTTCAATGCCTTGGCCATAAGGCACTTAGCAATGCAGTTAGCATTGGGGGAGTTGAAGAGAGACACTTTGGTTGGAGAGGAGGTGGCAATGGACATCATGGCCATCACCATTACTTCACCACTTGCATATTCATTATCATCATGGCAGAAGTACTCGTTTTGAGCCTACAACACCTTTTGAGGCACCTTCTTGGGGAAGTTGTTCTTGTTGCGGAAGTAATTGGTTTTGTCTTTGCGAATGAGCTTGCCACCATTGTCTTCCCTCTTTCATGCGGATAATCCACCACAAAGTTACTCGCATTGCCACAATTATAGCAAGTATGCACACGTTGCTTTCCCTTTGACCCACTTGAATTGTTCTTGGAGAAGTTGGCCTTGAGTTTCTCTCGTTGCCCCAAAATTTCCTTGACGTAAGAACCATGTGCTTGTGGTAAGCATATTTGGTGTGTTTGGGACAACACTCCTCCTCCTCTTCTTCTTCCTCTGAAATAGCCTTGGGCTTTAAAGATAGGTTGGGTGTGGATTTCCTTGACCATTGAACATGAGCTAGAGCATTGCCAGCGGTCTTATTCAATATGTGCATTTTAATAAATTCATCCAACACATCTCTTGAGGACAAGGAGTGGAAGTACAGTCTTTGATGGATAACGGAGTACATGCTTGGCCTTGTTGAATGGCATGGTCGCCTTGAGAAACTTACGCTTGGTCCACTTGTCACCCGTATGCTTGCTCCCATGATCATGAAGAGAGATTGCAAGAGTTGTCGTCACACTTCGGTAAAGATCACGAGGGTCCTCATCATTAGGCATTACAAACTCATCGAGCTCATCAAGAACCACTCCAAATTGGACCATTGAATACTCGAGCTTCCCTTATACATGGAGATAATATGTTCCCAACAATCTTTTGCACAAGTGAAGGCATGCAAGTGAGAAAAAATTTAATGGGGACCACAAACCTAAGAATGAACAAGGCATAGTGATTGAGTTGATTGTCATACTCTTCTCTTTGGGTGAGGTTGCTTGGATCATGTGGGTAGTAATCTTTCTCAATGATTCCCCAAAGTTGTGTTGGGTTGTGATACTAATTAGACTTGATACGGAAAACCCAATTAGCAAAATCATTCTTCACAAGTTTAGGAGGAGGACCAAGGTTGATAATATGTAGTGAGTGGACCGGTCCACTATAGACCACGAGGGGGGGGGACCGAGGCAAAGGTATCTATCCCACTCTTTCCTTGAAGCAACTTATTTTAATCACTACTAGCCCCCTCCTTACCGGAGTTAGCATCCAAATCCGGGGTAGTGGTGTTAACCACTCACAATGCATCGATAGAGAGTTTGAGCCCATCAAGGAATTGTCTAAACAAGGATTTGACCTTAGTGTCCACAGAAGATTTAAGTGAGGCATTTTCCTCATTTAAATCATCATGCGAGATCGTGTTCACACCCTCGACCTTTGGTAAATCCACAACCCTATCCCTCTTGTCATACTCTTTGGGTGGTAACCTTAATAAAGAGACATAGCTCTCATACCAATTCAAAGGATCAATATGGTTGACTAGAGGGGAGAGGGGTCGTGAATAGGCAACTACCAATTTTTAGCTTTTCTTTAACAAATTAGGTTTAGCACCAAATAGATTGTCTATATATGCAACTAGGTGAACAACCTATATAATGCTAAAAACAACCACAACAAGCAAGTAAAGTAATACAACACAAGTAGAGCTTGCACAAAGTAAAGGTAAGAGATAACCACAAGTGGAATGGTAGAGACGAGGGTGTGTTATAGAAGTTCCTTCCCTTCGAGGGGAAGTACATCTCCACTGGAGTTGTGGAGGCACAATTCTCCCCAAGAATCCCCTAGGGCCACCGTATCGTTGTCACATCCTCACACAATGCGAGATACCGTGATTCACTAGTGGTGCACTTGAAGGCGGCGACCAAACCTTTACAAATAAGGTTGGGGCAATCTCCAAAACTTAATTGGAGTCTCCCGACAACACCATGAGGCTTCACCACAATGAATTGTGGCTTCGAGGTGACCTCAATAATCTAGGGTGCTCAAACACCCAATAGTAACAAGATCTGTAGGGGATTAGTTGGGGGAATCAAATTTCTCTTGGTTGAAGTGTAGATCGAGGCCCTCTAAAGCAAACCCTAAAAGTTCAACACGTTGTGCTGGCTAGGGAGAGATATTGGATACACTCAAAAAAAGGGAGAGATATTGGGCAAAAATGGACCTTGGAGCAACAATGGAGCTTAGGGTTAGGAGAGGTGGTCTTTTGGGGAAGAAGACCCCCTTTATATAGTGGGACATGGGATGAATCCAACCATTATCCTCACTTAGCCGCACATAAGCGGTACTACCACTCCCGAGGGCGGTATTATCGCTGGGGCGGCAGAGCCAGCAACACACACAGAGAGGAAGGATGAACAAAGGAAGATCTTCCAAAGCTGTATTACCGCAGATGAGAGGTAGTACCACTTCCTATCGTGGCTGCTATTACGCTAAGAAGTCTAGACCCAAAAAGAAGGGAGGAAGTGGCACGATAGTAACGCGCGGTACTACCACTAGGGACCGATACTACCGCACTGCACTACAGGCTAGAAACCGCATAGTCCGACACGAAAAATTTCCAGACCCCAAAGACAGTGGCACAACCCACATCACTGGGCAAGGGCACTACCTCCCATAAGCGGTACTATCATTGCCCAGGGCGATACTATCGAAGATAAGAGGTAGCATCACTGCCCGGAGTGGTACTACCGCTTGATTCTTTTCAGACCGGAATAAAGACAAAGTTGGCGCTCCATAGATGTGGGAAATGAACATGGGTGCGAAAGAATGTGTACATCTTGATTCCACCCAATCATTTCTGATGCGGACCCTCTCTTAATAGTAAAGTTTCCGTCTGACTCAAGTCCGTCGTAAATGAAACACAGGAAAGAAACCGTCGTCACTCTAAACCAGCGAGGGGCGAGAATCGTCTTGTGCCATATGATAAAATATCTAAAAGGCTTAATGCACACAATTAGTCTGCAAATTCATTGTCATCAATCACCAAAACCACTGCGGTAGAAATATGACTTTATAACCTTGCAACTAGCAAGACAAGGGGATTGACAATCCCTTTGCCAAGTTGGGTGCAAGCATTTGTTTTGTTTGTGTGCATGTGCTTCTTTCTTGTTAGCTTGTAGACTCCTACTAGTTTGATTAAACCTTGGTTCATAACTGAGGGAAATAATTTATATTCCTTTGCTACATCATCCTTCCTCTTCACGGAAATCCAACAACTCCTACGGGAGTAATAGTGTCTAATTTATCAGATGGTTTTGAAAACTAACAAGTCCATAAAGCAAAATAAGAGCTAATGTATGTAACGGTGCTAGAACTAGCATAATTTAAGTTCTTAAAATAGAAGGTTTCTGGACTTGCTAATCTTCCGAACTATGGATAGTAGCACACTGTGTGAGATAGAATTAGTGATGGATGAAGGGGTGCTCCTATATACTCACAATTATGGACTCCCGTGTTGTGCATGAGTAACTGGGCTACAATATTCAACGTGATCCCCATCAATCACATGCTATTCCAATGAAACAAACATAACAAAATTAGTTGTACTAACACATATTGTGGGTCCATCATGTTAGCCTTGGTCATTCGACTGCTATGTGAGTATATCTTTCTCGGTAACTAAGAGTTCCTAGATTGGGCTCGAGTACTAGGCTACCATGTTGCTGACGCCCCGTAGATCACACACTTGTGTAAATGCATAGACATATCGGAATCAGTTGTGCTAGCACATTGAGTGGGTCCTTCAGGAGAACCTTTAGTCACTTCGTTGCCATGTGAGCAGCTCTTTCTCGGTAATTTTGGACCGATGTGTTGGGCCTAAGTTAGTAGGCTACCATGTGAGCGCCTCTCTCTTACTCCCTCCGTTCCTAAATATAAGTATTTTTAGTGAAACCTCTAAAAAACATATATTTAGGAATGGATGGAGTAGTAATTATGGGCGCCTAGTATGGGGCCCAACTCACTAAGGTGCAATGTTTGTAATAATGGATACGCTTTACCATTTCATGACTCCTCCTTGATCATCCAAAATGGTTCCTCCGAACCACTGCCCTCCAACTTTGTGTCACCGACTAGTGGGCCATCCAGTTAGCAAGCCCACGTGCCATCCATGTATAGGGAAATCCTGTAGGGAAGACTCATCCTAGTCATAGCACATCATTACTGAGCCGTCATTTCACAAAGTCTCATCTTCCTTAGTAGTAAGTTGTAACGAAGAAACCTTCATTTTACTCTTGCTAAATACCTTCTCCCATTGTACTTAAGAAAACAACACTCCCTGACTACTCATTTCTGCTCTCACTTCCATTTTTCTTCTCCAGGAAAAAGGAAGCGTATTAATGGTGTTGCTATTTCCCCCCAGGAATCTTTCTTCACAAAGCACGAGGCGGTTGTCATGGGCATTTGTTCCTTTTGTGCAATGCGACTGTGATTGTATTATTTCTTTCAATTGCTTTCTAAACTAAGGTGAGCATGTATTGCTTCATCTTTTCGTTAATTTATTTATATATCTTTGAGCACTGACAAAAGTGATCATGGGTGTTGTGTCTGAAACCACCTAGAAAATAGCTCCAAGAAACACAAGGATCCCACCGAGACGACCTTTGAAAGCCTTAAGTCGAGGTGGACGAAATGACCCACACAAAGGAGAGGTCCCCTTGGATGGGATCCCATTATCAACTGCCCACAATAATTTATTTTCTTTGTAATCTTGATTATAGTTTTTGATTTATTTTCAATATGTTTGCTAATATGTGAAGGTTTTTACTATGTACATATTAGTTTTAGTACAACTTACTGGGCCATCTTCTGTGTGACTTTTGAGTGTCAAATGTGTGTCTATTTTTTCTATGTTAACCATGTGGAGCTACTTTATCGAATGAACTTCAAGTTAGTAGACGGTCCAACATTAGTCGTTGACTATATTAGGAGGAGGGACGATTGAACCTAAACCCAGGCTTCGACGACTTTCAGTCCCGCACCTGCACCGGAGCCTCCTGTGGAGGCTGAAGCGACCACCCTAGATTTTATGGATGCACCTTCTCCGGAGGTTGAGTCAACCAGCCTAGAATTTGTGGATGCATGGAACAATCGCCTCAGTAAGTTGTATAGTAGGTGTTCTAGGATGCTCACGGAAAACCAGGTTTGGAATCAAGCAACTCCTGCATTTCAGAGTAGACATGGGCACTACTCGTAGATGCTCTAGTACTAGCATCCGATTAGCCCCGCTATATCAAAAAAGTCTACTTACTTAAATTTGTGGATTAAGCGAAGCATGAAAACTTCCAATGTACTAGCCCGAGAATGACACTTCTCATACTTCCAGATTTATTTCATTATTGTCGTGTGATTAATTTGTTTGTTGCATTCATCATCGTGTCATTCACATCATTTGCATTGCATTGGCATTCTCTCACCATCATATTTGAAATTCTGCATCCGTTCATAGTTGCCGCTTCTTTCCGTTGGCTTCATCGTTTGTTTCAAGACCAAACACAAACTTGTGCGTGCCCGCGCCATCATGAAACCATTGGTTTTGAAGTGCATATAAAATAAGAACTTGCATGCCATCTTTTATCCTACCCTCCCGTGGAAGTGGTGTCCTATTGGAAACTTAGGGATATTAATGCCTCCTTTTAATGGAGTACCGGAACAAAACATTAACACACAGTGAATACATGAGCTCCTCAAACTATGGCAATCACCAGAAAGAATCCCACTTATGCGGATCAAGACACGTAATAGGTGAATACAACTTGCAAGATAGGATCCAAATCACTCTTATATTCATGAAAACATAACAGGTTCAGATCTAAAATTATGGCACTTGAGCCCTAGTGATAAGCATTTAGCATAGAAAAGTCATAGCAACATTAATATCAAAACATAGTGGATACTAGGGATCAAGCCCTATAAAGCTTAACTCGATTACATGATCAATATCATCCAAAACTCATCACCATCCAGTGGGCCTACTAAGGAATTACTCACACCCGGTGGTGAGCATTATGGAATTGTTGATGGAGAAGAGTTTATGATGACGACGATGATGAATCCCCCCTCTCCGGAGCCCCAAACGGGTTCCAGACCAGCCCTCCCAAGGAAGAATAGGAGGTGGCGGTGGCCCCTCCTCATAAAACTCAATGAAATCGTCTCTCCGATTTTTATCCAAAGATGTTAATTTATAGGTGTGGAATTAGGGTGGAAGGAGCCACATGTGCCCCACAAGCCATCAGGGCGTGCCCAAGGTGGGTGGGCGCGCCTCGTTGGATTGTGGCCCACATACTACCATCCTCCGGTGGTTCTTTGCTCCAAAATTCATTATTAATTCCAGAAATAATTCACAAAAAAGTTTCGTCCAATTCTGATAACTTTTATTTATACATAAAAATAACACCAATGTAGTTCTACTGAAAACAACGTAAGTCTAGGTTAGTTCCATTCAAAACATGCAAATAAGAGTTCAAAACGGGAGCAAAATTGTTTGGAAAAGTAGATACGTTGGAGACGTATCACCTCCCCAAGCTTAACTCATTGTTTTTTCGCAAGCAATTTAGTTGATAAAATGAAAGTGATAAAGAAAACGTGTACAAACTCTTTTGTTCTCATTTCCATATATATATATATATATATATATATATATATATATATATATATATATATATATATATATATATATATAAGACAAATTTTATCTACCACCGATGGTAGTTACCACCACTTGAGTTTTGTATGTTGTATGTAGTATCTATCAAATCGGAGAATATGTATGTGTAGTATGTAGTATATACCATATATACTATTTTTGGTAGTATTTGTCATATTTTGTGTATGCTCTTTCTTACATACAAATATATATGTATTTCACAAATATAATAAAAACTATGGGTCAACTTGTAATTTTTTCATCTAACTCACTTTGAAAAATCTTATATATAGTATATGAACATAATAAAAATGATAAATTCACCTATATACTCACGCGTGGTTGTATATGGAACATGCAGGGTAACTACCCATGGGTGGTAGGATATATTTTTCCTATATATATATAATTAGGTAGTGTTCAGGTTTTCGGCATAAGTCATAAGTAATCATATCCATGATAACAATTAAGCATCATATTCAATCATGGCAAGACATAACTAACTAGCAAGCAATAATAAGATATCCCACATGCCAACAATCCATCAAAACAATCATGATATAATATGGTGACATGGTATCTTGGTAGCCCTTTTTGAGACCACCAAAGATAAATGCAGAGTACCTCTGAGATTCAAGAAGCGACTAAGCAATATAATTTAGGATAGAAAAGATCCGGTTCATGCTCACATCCAACATTAACTAGACTCAATGCGTAAGAATGACAATAGTGTTGTCTGGTCTAGTGCTTTTAGTAAGAGGGTGATGACTCAACACAAAAGTAAATAAATAGGCCCTTCATAGAGGGAAGCATTGATTTGTAGAGGTGCCAGAGCTCAAGTTTTTAAAACAGGATTGAAAATATAGTTTTTGAGTGGCATTCTTTACTGTCAATGTTACAACAAAGGCTTTCAGTATTTTCCATGCTAAACACATTATTGGTAGTTCCCAAACAGAATCATAAAGTTTACTTTTCTCCACCATCTATTCAGAAGCCATGGCTAGCCGAATTCACATGTGCCCTCCGACATATCAGCTTTCCCAAGGATTTTGTTTAATTTAATTTTTATTATGCAGTAATGGGCATCCTTTTTACCAACCTCTCTTATGCAATGATGGTGAATAAATGCGTGTCTTGAGAATAACCCACTTAGCATGGAAGGAACCGACCTCCCCAACACTACATGAGCTGTTTGAGTGCACAAAATAGATGCTTCTTTGAATATTTAGAGGTGGCACATGCAAATTTAATTGGACCGGTAGGGTAATACCACATATAGGTAGGTATGGTGGACTCATGTGGAATATCTTGGTTTAAGGATTTTGGATGCACAAGCAGCATTCTCGCTTAGTACATGTAATGGCTAGCAATAGATTTGGTAGCGACCAACTAGAGAGCAACAACGATCATGAACATGCATTGTGAATAATTAGAATTGGACATTAGCATGAGTAGGATATGAACACTCTGAATTTAAACATCATGAAGGTTGCATTGGTTTCGAATCAACTGCATGTTTGAACATGGGCCAAGTCTAGCCACTCGAATTACTTAGAGAGAAATACCATACTACCATACCACATCATAAATGTTTTAATGCATGTTGACACACACGATAAATAATTATCCACTCCTAGCTATTTAAACATGTCATGAGAAGCTATTATATCTATTTGTCGTCATAAACATGTTCGCTCATGATATACTAAATGGAGATCGAACAAGCTAAACGTATTTACTAAAACGGGAAACAAGTAGAGTTCATACTAGTTTCCTTTGCCACAATCACTTCATCAAATGTCGTCATTATTTCCTTTCGCTTGCATGACCAAATAATGTGATAATAATAGTAGTGCAGGTGTGTCATGGACTAAGCTGGTACGTGCGGGGTATTTGCGCAAAGGAGAAGACATGATGCTATTGGCTTTTTGATAGATCAACAATAAAGCATATGAGAGCCACCGAACATTTTCATCGTGGTCTTCTCCTTTCAAATACTCAAAGAAAAGAAATGAAATTCAGAGAAACAAACTAAAATATTTTTGGAGTTTTTGTTTTTTCTTGAAGAAAGCAATAAAGCAAAGGAAAAGAAAAAACAAGATAAACTATTTACACGGGAAAGATCCCAACAAGTAAAGGAAATCTTTTTGGGTTTTCTTTTAATACTACAACTAACTAAAACTGAAAGATAAACCGAAAAGAAGCGAGAAATATTTTTGGATTTTGTGAAGCTTTTCAAACATACAAGAAGAAAGAAAATAAAATAAAACATAAATGGATTTACAATGAAAGACGATGAACACCAAAAATTTATATGAAGTGCGTGAACATGAATGTAATGTTACTGAGAAATACGTACTCCCCCAAGCTTAGACCTTTGCTTAGCTTAGTGATCAGCATCGCTGGTCTGGATGGTAGACGAAGTGGTAGCTTGGGGAGGCATTCCATACTACCTCCTCTGCCAAACGAGTTGCCTCCACTGCTGCATTCTGTTCTTGCATATCGCTCTCAAGAACATAGTATATCCGTTTATTCTGAATATGAAAGAGAGCATGCGCAGGCAAAGTGACAGGAACATGATTATATTTGTTAAATATTAAGTGATACTCATATCCTCTAGCACTGTGCATAACGAAGTCATCACAGTACATTGCTTCAAAGTCTAAATATCTCTCAGGTAGCAGAGGATCATTAGGTTGGGGTGAAATGTTCAGACTTACGGCTACACCGACATCATAATTGTCGCGAGAAAGGTCGCCACTACCTGCATTAGAATGCAACCTACATGCAACAATGGCATTGAGGTTATAACATCTCCCGCTAGTCACCGCTGTGTGAATAAGGCTCAGATCGGGTGCACACAACGCACTACAATCATGCTTACCCACTACACATTTTCCATTAAACGATGCAAAGTAGAGAATAGAGGGAAATTAAATACTTTTTATTTTAGCTTGTGTCACCCCTCTATCTTCTCCAATGCAAAGAATCTCTAGGAACAAATTATTTTCATATTTCTGGGGATTTTTAGTGAGCCCGAATAGGGGAGTTTGCATGCCTCACAAAATTCTTGTAGAGATAGACCGAAATGTTGTGGAACGTTGCATGGGAAATAAAAAATTTCCTATGTGCAAAGGCGATCTGTCCATGGTGATGACCATCTACGAGAGGAGAGATTGAATCTACATACCGTTGTAGACCTCTAAGTGGAAGCGTTCAAGAACACAGTTGATGTAGTGGTACTTCTTCGCGATCCAATCACGAACCATCCTGCGATCTCCTGATCAAGTGCCGAATGGACGGCACCTCGGCGTTCAACACACGTGCAGCTTGGTGACATCTTCATATCCTCGATCCAGCGAGCGATGGTGAAGTTGCAGCCCGAGTCCTCCGGCAGCACGACGATGTGGTGAGGTGTTGGTGGTGACAGCTCAGTACGACTTTGCTGTGGGGGTATTTGGAGGTGAGAACTATGAGAAAGAGTAGGTGCAGCGCCGCGGCAAGATTGTCGTGTGCCTGCCATCTCTCTACCTCTCTATATATAGGGGGAAGGGAGACAGGAGGGCGCCCTAGGGTTTCCCCTAGGAGTTGGTGGCCAAGGGAGGTGAGGGGCGGCGGCTAGGGTTGGGTGGCCCCTCCCACTTGGTGCCTTGCCACCCAAGTTGGGCTAGAGATGACCCAACGAGGAGCCCACCCCCCTTCGGCCTAAGTTGGCCCATGAGTCCCGCAACAATTGCCGAGGCCTCCCGAAACCCCTTTCGGCACTCTGTGATTCCTACTGTATACCTCAGAACACTTCCAGACTCCGATGACCTTCATCCTATATATCAATCTTCACCTCCGGCCTATTCCGGAGTTCCTCGTCATGTCCGGGTTTTCATCCAGGACTCCGAACAACCATCGGTGACCAACACTATGACCCAATTATGCTTATATCGTCATCGGACCTTAAGTGTGTAGACCTTGCGGGTTCGAGAACTATGTAGACATGACCGAGACACTCTCCGGTCAATAACCAATAGCGGGACCAGGATGCCCATATTGGTTCCTACATATTCTACGATGGTCTTTCATCGGTTGAACCTCAATGTCAAGGATTCAATCAATGGCGTATGCCATTCCCTTTGTCCATCGGTATGTTCCTTGCCCGAGATTAGATCGCCGGTATCTCCATACCTTGCTCAATCTTGTTACCGACAAGTCTCTTTACTCGTTCCTCAAGACAAGAGATGACACCCTCGGAGACATGACACATCTCTTCACTTGTTCCGTAAGACACCCTCGAAGATACCTATAGATCAACCTTTTAGTCACCCAATTACGTTGTGACGTTTGATACACACAAGGCATTCCTCCGGTGTCCGGGAGTTCAATGATCTCATGGTCATAGGAACAACAGATACTTGACATGAAGAAAACAGTAGTAGTGAACGGACACGATCATATGCTATGTTTATAGTTTGGGTATTGTCCATCACATCATTCTCCTAATGATGTGATCCCGTTATCAAATGACAACTCATGTCTATGGTCAGGAAACCTTGACCATCTTTGATCAACAAGCTAGTCCATTAGAGGCTCAATAGGGACAGTGTGGTGTCTATGTATCCACACATGTATTTGAGTTTCCAATCAATATAATTCTAGCATGGATAATAAACGGTTATCTTGAGCAAGGAAATATAATAAGAATTACTTTATTATTGCCTCTAGGGCATATTTCCAACATGAAAGGCTTATCATAGGGATTGAACAATAGTCTAGAAGTATGAGGATGATATCGAAATTCATGGGTGAATGTACGAGTATGATTATAGTGTTGAATACACTTATCTGCAAGGAAGTCGGTGAGACCGGTATTGTAAATGTACTGATCAAATTCCTTCTTAATGCCTGCACAACTCATGAATGCATCGCATGGCCAACGACATGATTTGGCATGTGACATAACTATTAGGCTAACTATGGGTTCCACATAAGCTTGATGTACTGAGCCCTCCCTCGATGACTCACCCGAAGAACGCCTCCGAGAGGAACTCCTCTTGAATAAGTTCATTTTCCTACACATAAATTTCTGAAATTTTTTGACCTCAAAATTATGTGAGTCAAACTTTCCAAGATTGATAGCAACTACTCATATGGGTGCCTACAGGACATATCAAGCATTACCACTACTTGGAATTCAAAGAATTAGACTTGCAAGCTCATTTTAAGTAGCACCAAGTGCATAAAAAATATGCAAAATATAAACCACTACATCAGAAACTGATTGGATGAATGGGAGAATCACATATCAAGGAGAAATTCCTCAAAACAGTTTCGAAAATGGAGTTCTGAGGAAAGAGATCGAAAATTTCAGTTTCTCGAGGAAGAACACGAGAGAGAGAGCTAGAGAATTTTTTGTGGAGGTAGGTGATGATGTGAGCTAAAGGGATAAGGTAGGGGGAACCTGTGGGCCCCACAACGTACCAAGGCACGCCCAGGGGGGTGGGCATGCCGTGTTGGTTTGTGGCCCACAGGTGCAACTGCATGGTGCAATTTTGCACGAGAAATTCTTAAATATTCCAGAAAAAATCATGTTAAAAATTTGTGGCATTTTGAGACTTTTTCTTTTAGGGTCATTTTTCTATTGCACGAAAGCTTAGAAAACAAGAAAATCATGGCATTTTATTTTTCTTTAACTAAGAATAACACAAAATAAACTTGTAATACAGAGAGTTGTGAATACTCAATTCATCAATCACATGTCTTTCAAAAAGGATGCATTAATAAGGTTGATTAAGGCTTATTTATAACCATTTCCGATTGACATGGAACCGAATAACTTTCGTATATCACTAGGTTACCTCAATAGGGATTTGCATCTCCCCAACAATAAGATTATAATATGTTTTATTGATAGTAGGTAGAGGGATTTTAAAATCTCCAACGATAACCATGGCAGAAGGCTTAATGACAGTAATATTATTAACCATAGTTTGCTTCTTCGAAAAATGCATGGTAGGTTTCTTAACACTAACATGAAAAGTAACATTCCTTTTGTTGCAACCAATAACAACCCCTGCAGTATTTAGAAAGGGTCTACCAAGGATGATCAACATATTGTCGTCCTAGGGCATATCAAGAATAACAAAGTTTGTTAAGATAGTAATATTTGCAACCACAAGAGAAACGTCCTTGCAAATTCCAATGGGTAAATCAGTGGATTCATCAGCCATTCGAGAAGATATCTTAGTAGGTATATGCTTATTAAAATCTAGTCTCTTATAAAGGGAGAAAGGCATAACACTAGCACCGGTCCTAAATAACATAGAGCAATTTTAACATAATTTCTTTTAGTAGAGCAAGGTATAGTGGGCATGCCAGGATCTCCCAACTTCTTAGGTACTCCACCATCAAAAGAACAATTAGCAAACATAGTAGCAATTTCAGTTTCAGGTATTTTTATTTTGTTCGTAGTAATATCCTTCTTATACTTGGCATACAAAGGCCTTTTCAATATACGAGTCAAGCGAGTCTCCCAAGAGACAGGTGTAACATCCCAAAATTATAAATTTTGGAATGTTAATATAATGATTATTAGATTGTTTGTTGGTTGCCTGAGTGATTGAAAATTGTGTGAAATTTGAAACTTTTCGAAACTTTTGAATGAGAGGGAATAAAATGACTTTCCCCTTCTCCGGTGCATTGAAATTCAAACTTTTAAAAGCAACGAGAGAAGATGACATGACTTCTTCAACTATAAAGAATTTGAACGGAGATATTTGCATTGAATTCCTTGCATTTCCATTTGTTTGTCTGCGTGCAAAAAAATGCCGGGAAATGCATTCTGTCAAACAGAAAAGAGCGGAGGAACATGACCCTCAAATACCCGGGCATTTTGAATGTTATTTGCAACCTCAAACTTAGAAGATCATTTGAAAATTTATTTACAAAAAGAAATAATACTTTTAGGGATTTTGGAAAAAAATAATTTTTCTAAAGTTCTTATATTGGCTTTAGAAAAATGTTATTCGGGTAGAGATCTTTTTTCTGTTTTTTTTATATATAATATCATATATAAATATTTTATTTCCTTTTCCATTTTAGCTTTTATTTATTTCTGTTTTGGAAAGGTTTTATATTAGGAAAATATTTTTTTCTAGAACCATTGCCCTGGGCGCCTGGTAGCCAATGGGCGAAAGCCCCACCATCCTGGGATTAAACTCCCAAACCGACACCCCCTCCTCTACCTTTTCTCTATGACCTGCGGGTCCCGCCCGAGTCTCTCTCTTCCCCACGTCCTCTTCTTATCCTTTCTTCCCTCCTCTCTCCTTCCTTCTTTTCTCTGCACCGAAACCTCCCCAGGGAACCGAGAGTTCTTCCCTTCTACTGCCTCCCTCTCCTGCCTTGCCTCCCCCTCTCTCTGCCGTTGACCACCACCACCCTGGCCGAACTTTCCTCCCCCACGTCACTTTCTTATCTCTCCTCTCCTCTCTTTCCTTCTCTGCACAAGCACCGAACCGAGCCTCCTTTCTCCCTGCGATCTTCCTTCCCCAGCGCCCTCCGTCTCCCTTCCTTAAGTCTCCCTCCCTCCTTCCACTGCCCCTTGGCCGCCACCGCCCGAAGCCTTCTCCTCTCTTCGTAACCTTCCTTTCTCTTCCTCCCTCACTTTCCTACCTGCATCAGAGACCGAACCAAGCCGCCACCGCCACAATTTCTTCCTCCACCGCCACCTCTCCTTCCTTAGCTCGCCTCCCCCATGGCCTATATAAGTGCCTCCACCGCCACGACCCCGTTCCGGCCCTAACCTAGCTGTCGCCGCCGCCCCTAGCCACCTCGCCATTGCCGCCCGCCGGTGCAAGTACTGCACTTCGGCCTCGCCTCCAACTGCGAGCACTCGAGCCCCACCTCGCCACCCGAGCCCTCTCACCCCGCCGCCGCCTCCCCCCCGAGGAGGAGGAGTACAGCTCCGCCGCCGCCTCCCCATTTTTCCCGCCCCAGAGTTCTCCCTCGCCGCCCGAGCCACCACTCGCCGGAGCAGGAGCAGCAGCGGGCTGCACTTCGGCTCGCCCCCTGGGAGCGCCCCGTCGAGCTCCTCCGTCTCCCCCGAGGAGGAGCACCCCGCTGCCGCCTCCCCATTTTCCTCACCGCCCCGGAGCCCCCCTTCCCCCTTCGTCGGCGACGTGCCTCGCCGGAGCCCTGCCCAGCCACGGCCAGCACGGTACTCCCTCCTTCTTCCTCTCTGTTATTCTCTTTCTGTTGTTTTTAACCCTTAGATCCCCATGCAACGGCTAAGATTTAAACACTAGTACCCCTTTGGTCTAGTGAGAAAAACCAGTAGGTTTTATTTGTCACTTAAGTTTTAAACCGGCGACTTTGCTAACCATCGGCTGTTTGCCCGAAACCATTCATCAAACACCCTCTCGGCCAGTAGCATCTTGCCACGTGTACCCCTCTTTTAGCACTAGTAGCTGCAATTTTTTTCTGTCAAAAAAAGCAAAACAGCAACTTTCAATCTTGTTTTGGCCACAACTTTTTATCCCTAAGTCCAATGATATTGATTCGTTTTCCAGTAGCTCACAAATTTCCTGTAGTTTTTAAAAACATATAATTTGTCTGTGTTTGAAATTTTTAAATATAAGTTAGATCAGATTTAGTTTAAATCTTGTTCTGCCTATTCCAGGAGTTCAAAAATAGATTTTAATTTGATTCCTTTTGGTACTGATCACTAGTGATCCTATTTATAAGTGAAAAAACTTCAGAGTTGTTTGAGTATTTTAACTCATTATTTCTTGTGAAACAATTTCTGTTTTACCGTTTTCAGGATTTCGGCAAATTCTTTTTCTACTTTTGTTTTAAAATATTTTCTTTATTATTTCAGAAACATTATTGTCTTGTTTATGTTAATTAACAGTAGTTTTGCAACAAGTATTTATTTTATGTTTATTTGTTTTCATTAAATCAATTCTAGCTCCGTAGTAACGTGCAATTGTTTTCATCGCTGTTTCAAATCCCGTTTCGGATTACTTTCAAAAAGTGTTGTGAAAATTATTTTATTTTACCTTAGTTAAACTTATATCTTAGTTTCTTGTTATTTTTTTCTGTTAGACAAAACTATTTAGTGTTTGACGTAGTAGAAGACTCCCTAGTCTTATTTGAAGTTTCTCTCGGATTTCCTATTCGCTCTCTCTTTTGTTTTGATTGCTAGAATGATTGCTAGTATGAGTGCTTATGTGAATGATATGTTTGTTATATAAATATCATCGGAGAGTGACGAGTAGCCTATCAAGTTGTTTTCTCGAGGAATTCTTCTTCGTCAACATCACAGGCAAGTCATCTTTGATCATGCTATTTTACCTATGTTTTCAATGCATAGTAGATCACTAAGACAAGATTTTCAAGACCTCGGACGCAATGCAACACTGGGTGAAGGACGGTTGATCGGCTCCCTGGAAAACCCAGTGGAGGCCCGGGATGCTGGAGAGGCCATGTCATCCTGCGGAAAGCTTCACCCAGGCTCAAAGAGACGGACGGATATTTTCAAGACCCAAGGCTTACCTGCACAACCACAAGTCATTATGGGCTCTGGCTTGGTTGGACAACGCGGCGACTCTGGACAGGCGGTGCAAGCAGATGTACACGAACGGTAGGAATGGATGGGCACCGACAGGGATTCAGAGGGACCCGTTGAAAGACCATGTTTTGACCATCCGGTCTTCAAACACCCTGAAGTGCGAGGAGAAACCCGGAGGCGATCAAATCTTGTGGGGAACGTGTGCAAAACTCTGCAGAGCACTCAAACCTAATCGATTAGCCGTGTCCACGGTCATGGACGACTTGAGCCAAAGGAACTGAAGTTATCTGGATTTCTCAACACCATTAAATATATTTGATGAGGGTAATTATTGACAACTCGGGTACGAGAACTGGTTGGCGGAACCATCTCGTTAACAACCAACAATGTAGTAACATTTTGCTTTTAGCCCCCTCTTGATGTAGGAGAAAACTTGCTTTTCGCTAAAAACTTATAGCCCCACCTGCCATATATGCATATAGTATAGATGATTACTTTTCACCCCTCTCTTATGTGACTTGCCGGCATATTCAATATGCTGACCTACACGGCTGCAACGTCTTATGTTGCAGATATTTCTTCGACGAGTAAGAGTACGATTCAGGGTTACGGTCTACACTCAACTTGACGTTGGTGTTTATTGAGACTCCACTCCCTTGACTGCTTCCGCTGAAATAATTAAGGTATATATCAGTTTTACGCTATTTACATGTGATTGCACTTTGATATATACATTGATGTACTGTGTGTGCCAGCATACTGATCCAGGGATGGCACAGAAACACAGAGGCTTGACTCGTCTTGAGTCGGGTCGCTACAGAGATGGTATCAGAGCACATGTTGACTGTAGGACGTGACCCCTAGAAACTGGAATTTCTTAGGATAGGATCTCTCAAAAACTTTATTTTCAAGAACACCTTTTACTTATCATCTCTTCTGACTTCATCAAATGTTCTTCCTCACCTCCAATAGTTAGACAATACCCTTACACTTCGACCTCATGAAGAATCAACGGAGTTCTACTTCAAAGTAAAGAGAATTTCACACGCGTTTGAAGAATTGAAGCTACACCAACAGTAGACTCTCAAGACCCGAAGAACTCAAAGACCCTAAGTGTTCGAATAATTATATGACCATTAGAAGTCCAAACCCCTTTTATATACCCACGTTAGATACGATGATTTGTGAGCCGTCATTGGTGTGTGTTTTTCGACAGCCACAAATAAAACCTATTCTCAAAAATATAGCTTGTATTGTGTGTATCTCCCTCTCTTACCCGTCTCATCCCCAAAACCTCAACCCTACCAGATGGAGTATGAAGCTGGACTTGTAGTCTCTGGACCAATGACCCAGCTGGAGGCTGAAATATGGATTTAGAACATGGAGAACCACTTCGGGAGCAACTTGATCTCAAGGAAGTATGAAGTGGAACACGCTCTTCAGTACTTTACACAAAGTGCTGCAATCTGGTGGAAAATGCATCATGCCATACAAGGATTTAGTGGAGCAGAAACCTGGGACGAATTCAAGAAGACTTTGTTAAGATCCCGTCTCATTCATAAGTGCTATGATAATCCGAAGGAGAAGACTTGTGCATGCAAGATCTGTGGAGCAATAGGACACACCCAGGAAGAACACAAGGATGGATGCACTCATTGTGAAGAAAATCACCTAGCTGAGGAGTGCCCAAGTAGTCAGGTGACTTGTTTCCTTTGTGAGGGAACCACCCACTACCCAGCTCAGTGTCACATTTACCCCAAGGTGCATCAAGTTGTCAAGCAGCAGAAAGATGCAGTGAAGGAAAGCCCTCAAGGAGAAGATTCTGGAAGAGCCGGTGATGAACGAGAATATTGAAGACCCTGATGGACAAGGTCTGACCAGATTTTTCTCCAATGCATGCTACTCATGTGGAGAAGAAGGACATTATTCACAAGACTGCACGAAGAGAAGCCAAGAGTATCTGGGAAACTTCCCGACAGAAAAAGTGGAGTTTGATCCATTTGAAATAGAAGAACTGGCCAAAATAAAGGAGTCTCGAAAGAAGAAAAAGTACCCTCAGAAGAGCCCAATCTCTGCAGATATAGACCAGAGTCATGTCAGATGTTACAAGTGTATGGAATTTGGCCACCACAAATACATGTGCTCAGGAAGGAAGCCGGAAATCCAAGGAGCAAAAGGAAACACTAAGACGCCTCGAGACTTGTCAGAACTCATTTGCTTTCGTTGCAAGGAAGCAGGACATTTTGCTAGCGATTGTCCACAAAGGAAGAAAGCTAAAAAGGAGTAGTTAAGCTTTGACCACGGCAATTAGTGTAATCTGAAGAACTCTTGTTTTTCATGAGATCATGGAGTGAAATTTTTGTAACAGAAGTCCCTGAGATTGTAATAAAATCATGAATAAATGGAATTTATTGTCTCATGATTCCCTATGTTGAAACTGTATGCGTTGTTTCTCATCGAACAAAGATCTCTGAACATTATGAGGATATGAGAAAATATGGTCTATGCAGACATGAGTATAATTCAATTTTAAGTGTGGTAGTAATCGGTAAACCCACAGGATCCATTGAGTAGGAGTGTACCATGATTATCAAGGAGCACCTCAGAAAGTTCGAGTGGAACTAAAGTACCTCCAAGAGAGGCAGATGAATAAAGTTGGCAGAAATGCTTGACCATACCAAACAATGTGGATGGCAACAATTGTAATAGAGTACTTTTGAATTGGAGTTTTTGAGGATAAATTAAGGATGAAATAAAGGATTGATTATGAAATGAATATGATTTATGGAAGAAGCTATGATGGATCAGCAAACGTTTTCTTAGGAGCATACGAAAACCTGAGAGTTGTGAAGATACGATAGATTTTTCGTTCAGCTTGCAGAACCAATGGATTATCCGAACTTCGTTCATGGACAAGAGAAATTCTGCAACGCTTGTGAGGATGCCTAAGTGTTAGAATGCGAGATTCGCTAAACCTTATACGGAGAAATGATTTGGGTGTGGAATGGATCGATCACCATGACGACTTACTCTTATCATTTATCTTGCTATTCGGAATGGTAAATCTGAGAGACTTACCCATAGAGAGAGACGACGTTCTTTGAAGCTTTTGTTTAAGCCTTATAGTGGTATAAGAAAAGCCCATGTACATGGTACTTGTTGTCACGCGTAGGAAATTTTACGGTGAGGATGAAAACCAAGACCCCTCTCTCTGCAGGATAACCACAAATGGTAGACCACCATGAGAACCATCGATATGTTATTTAGAATTGACCACGAGACTGTCAGTTAAGAAGACCCAGTGACGGAAGAAGCTTATATCAACAGAAGATATGAAGACTGTGAGGAGTCATGATGCCAAAAACCCCAGAGGATCGTTAAAGCATTTTGAGGGACCAATATCTCTCATTTTAAGTGTGGTAGCATCCCACCTTGCCGGAGATTGGATTTGTTAGAAGACCCCCAAACCCTAACCTTTCTTTCTAGCCTCTTCGAATCTCGAGGACGAGATTCATTTTAAGCATGGTAGTTTGTAACATCCCAAAATTATAAATTTTGGAATGTTAATATAATTATTATTAGATTGTTTGTTGGTTGCCTGAGTGATTGAAACTTGTGTGAAATTTGAAACTTTTCGAAACTTTTGAATGAGAGGGAATAAAATGACTTTCCCCTTCTCCGGTGCATTCAAATTCAAACTTTTAAAAGCAACGAGAGAAGATGACATGACTTCTTCAACTATAAAGAATTTGAACGGAGATATTTGCATTGAATTCCTTGCATTTCTGTTCGTTTTTCTGCGTGCAACAAAATGCCGGGAAATGCATTCTGTCAAACAGAAAAGAGCGGAGGAACATGACCCTCAAATACCCGGGCATTTTGAATGTTATTTGCAACCTCAAACTTAGAAGATCATTTGAAAATTTATTTACAAAAATAAATAACACTTTTAGAGATTTTGGAAAAAAATAATTTTTTCTGAAGTTTTTATTTTGGCTTTAGAAAAATGTTATTCGGGTAGAGATCTTTTTTCTGTTTTTTTTTATATATAATATCATATATAAATATTTTATTTATGTTTCCTTTTTAGTTTTTATTTATTTCTGTTCTGGAAACGTTTTATATTAGGAAAATATATATTTTTAGAACCATCGCCCTGGGTGCCTGGTAGCCAATGGGCCGAAGCCCCACCGTCCTCGGATTAAACTCCCAAACCGACACCCCCTCCTCTACCTTTTCTCTATGACCTGCGGGTCCCGCCCGAGTCTCTCTCTTCCCCACGTCCTCTTATTCTCCTTTCTTCCCTCCTCTCTCCTTCCTTCTTTTCTCTGCACCGAAACCTCCCCAGGGAACCGAGAGTTCTTCCCTTCTACTGCCTCCCTCTCCTGCCTTGCCTCCCCCTCTCTCTGCCGTGGACCACCACCACCCTGGCCTAACTTTCCTCCCCCACGTCACTTTCCTATCTCTCCTCCCCTCTCTTTCCTTCTCTGCACAAGCACCGAACCGAGCCTCATTTCTCCCTGCGATCTTCCTTCCCCAGCGCCCTCCATCTCCCTTCCTTAAGTCTCCCTCCCTCCTTCCACTGCCCCTTGGCCGCCACCGCCCGAAGCCTTCTCCTCTCTTCGTCACCTTCCTTTCTCTTCCTCCCTCACTTTCCTACCTGCACCAGAGACCGAACCAAGCCGCCACCGCCACGATTTCTTCCTCCACCGCCACCTCTCCTTCCTTAGCTCGCCTCCCCCGTGGCCTATATAAGTGCCTCCACCGCCACGACCCCGTTCCGGCCCTAACCTAGCTGTCGCCGCCGCCCCTAGCCACCTCGCCACTGCCGCCCGCCGGTGCAAGTACTGCACTTCGGCCTCGCCTCCAACTGCGAGCACTCGAGCCCCACCTCGCCACCCGAGCCCTCTCACCCCGCCGCCGCCTCCTCCCCGAGGAGGAGGAGTACAGCGCCGCCGCCGCCTCCCCATTTTTCCCGCCCCGGAGTTCTCCCTCGCCGCCCGAGCCACCACTCGCTGGAGCAGCAGCAGCAGCGAGCTGCACTTCGGCTCGCCCCTTGGGAGCGCCCCGTCGAGCCCCTCCGTCTCCCCCGAGGAGGAGCACCCCGCCGCCGCCTCCCCATTTTCCTCACCGCCCCAGAGCCCCCGCTTCCCCCTTCGTCGGCGACGTGCCTCGCCGGAGCCCTGCCCAGCCACGGCCAGCACGGTACTCCCTCGTTCTTCCTCTCTGTTATTCTCTTTCTGTTGTTTTTAACCCTTAGATCCCCATGCAACGGCTAAGATTTAAATACTAGTACCCCTTCGGTCTAGTGAGAAAAACCAGTAGGTTTTATTTGTCACTTAAGTTTTAAACCGACGACTTTGCTAACCATCGGCCGTTTGCCCGAAACCATTCATCAAACACCCTCTCGGCCATTAGCATCTTGCCACGTGTACCCCTCTTTTAGCACTAGTAGCTGCAGTTTTTTTTCTGTCAAAAATAGCAAAAACGGCAACTTTCAATATTGTTTTGGCCACAACTTTTTATCCCTAAGTACAATGACATTGATTCTTTTTCCAGTAGCTCACAAATGTCCCTTATTTTTTAAAAACATATAATTTGTCTGTGTTTGAAATTTTTAAATATAAGTTAGATCAGATTTAGTTTAAACCTTGTTCTGCCTATTCCAGGAGTTTAAAAATAGATTTTAATTTGATTCCTTTTGGTACTGATCACTAGTGATCCTATTTATAAGTGATAAAAATTTCAGAGTTGTTTGAGTATTTTAACTCATTATTTCTTGTGAAACAATTTCTGTTTTACCGTTTTCAGGATTTCGGCAAATTCTTTTTCTACTTTTGTTTTAAAATATTTTCTTTATTATTTCAGAAACATTATTGTCTTGTTTATGTTAATTAACAGTAGTTTTGCAGCAAGTATTTATTTTATGTTTATTTGTTTTCATTAAATCAATTCTAGCTCCGTAGTAACGTGCAATTGTTTTCACCGCTGTTTCAAATCCCGTTTCGGATTACTTTCAAAAAGTGTTGTGAAAATTATTTTATTTTACCTTACTTAAACTTATATCTTAGTTTCTTGTTATTTTTTTCTGTTAGACAAAACTATTTAGTGTTTGACGTAGTAGAAGACTCCCTAGTCTTATTTGAAGTTTCTCTCGGATTTCCTATTCGCTCTCTCTTTTGTTTTGATTGCTAGAATGATTGCTAGTATGAGTGCTTATGTGAATGATATGTTTGTTATATAGATATCATCGGAGAGTGACGAGTAGCCTATCAATTAGCTATTTTACCTATGTTTTCAAAAAGTCATCTTTGATATGTTTGTTATATAGATGTCTGTGTTTCAAAAAGTCATCTTTGATCATGCTATTTTACCTATGTTTTTAATGCATAGTAGATCACCTTCTTTGCCCAATTTGCATGCTGCTTAGGTACTTGGAAACTTTAGTATAAGTTGTAGAATCATGTGATAGGAACACAACACCCCGATACTTGGCCCCGGGACGACAATTTCTTAATGCTATGCTTGAGTAGACGGGTTATCGGTTGAGTGTATACCACGAGTGATGCGAGGTTGATATAATAAGCAAGACCGGACTAAGACAAGATTTTCAAGACCTCGGACGCAATGCAACACTGGGTGAAGGACGGTTGATCGGCTCCCTGGAAAACCCAGTGGATGCCCGGGATGCTGGAGAGGCCATGTCATCCTGCGGAAAGCTTCACCCAGGCTCAAAGAGACGGATGGATATTTTCAAGACCCAAGGCTTACCTGCACAGCCACAAGTCATTATGGGCCCTGGCTTGGTTGGACAACACGGCGACTCTGGACAGGCGGTGCTAGCAGATGTAGACGAACGGTAGGAATGGATGGGCACCGACAGGGATTGAGAGGGACCCGTTGAAAGACCATGTTTTGATCATCCGGTCTTCAAACACCCTGAAGTGCGAGGACAAACCCGGAGGCGATCAAATCTTGTGGGGAACGTGTGCAAAACTCTGCAGAGTACTCAAACCTAATCGATTAGCCGTGTCCACGGTCATGGACGACTTGAGCCAAAGGAACTGAAGTTATCTCGATTTCTCAACACCATTAAATATATTTGATGAGGGTAATTATTGACAACTCGGGTACGAGAACTGGTTGGCGGAACCATCTCGTTAACAACCAACAATGTAGTAACATTTTGCTTTTAGCCCCCTCTTGATGTAGGAGAAAACTTGCTTTTCGCTAAAAACTTATAGCCCCACCTGCCATATATGCATATGGTATAGATGATTACTTTTCACCCCTCTCTTATGTGACTTGCCGGCATATTCAATATGCTGACCTACACGGCTGCAACGTCTTATGTTGCAGATATTTCTTCGACGAGTAAGAGTACGATTCAGGGTTACGGTCTACACCCAACTTGCCGTTGGTGTTTATTGGGACTCCACTCCCTTGACTGCTTCCGCTGAAATAATTAAGGTATATATCAGTTTTACGCTATTTACATGTGATTGCACTTTGATATATACATTGATGTACTGTGTATACCAGCATACTGATCCAGGGATGGCACAGAAACACAGAGGCTTGACTCGTCTTGAGTCGGGTCGCTACAACAGGTCCATTCATTTCAGCAAAGTGTTCAAATTCTTCCTCATCCTTAACTTTAGAAGGCTTACGAGGGAAGGGCATGGGCTTCTGAACCCATGGCCCTCTTTATTTTCCATGTTTTCTAGCAACATAGTCGTTTTGTCACAACGTTTGTTCTTAGGATGTGGGTTATCAAGATTTTCATCATGTTCTATTTCCACATCATTAATAGGTTCCTTATTTCTATCTTGTGGATCTCCTACAAAAACATCATTATTATCATTATCATTGTTGTTAGGTTCATGTTCACTACCAGATTGTGTCTCAGCATCAGAAATAGAAACATCATTATGATCCTCGATAGGTTTCTCAATATCTGGTTTACTAGAAGCATGCAAAGTCATGTCGCTTTTTTTTCTTTTTTTTTGCTTAGAAGCACTAGGTGTATCATCAATTTTCTCAGAATCTTGTTCTATTCTTTTTGGGTGACCCTTAGGATAAAGAGGTTCGTGATTCATTGTATCTCCTCTAGTCATTACTCTAACAAAATGATTGTTCCTATTATTATTTATTTTGGCAAGAAAATAATTTTGTCACTTAGCAACTTGGACTAGTTGGGTGTACACAATAGAAGCATGTTTACCTAGACCTTTCACATCATTAGCAATTCAAAACATCAAGTCACTTAAGCGATTTGTCATCATGGTATTACATATTAATTGATCCTTAACATAATCATTAAATTGATTTTTCTTGACAATGTAATTATCAAATTTATCCATGCCTTGACTCAGAGTTTTGGTACTAGGTATACCACTTTCATTAAAGGAACAAAGAGAATTTACCTCTACTACCTGTGTCTGGTATCATGTCCATGTATTTCTTTGATATGTGGTAAATTGTTGACAACTTCAGTCCAAATATCTTTCTCTTTCATAGATATTTTTTGCTTCTTGCATATGTTCATGGCTGAGGAATAGAATACCTTTCTTATTTTGAATTGGTTCCAGAGGTGTTCAGGGAGTGTCCAATCATCGGGATTTTGCAATATGTTATTTAATAATTCTTCAGCTTGTCCAACAGTTCTTTCCCCAAAAACACAACCAACACAATTATCTAGCAAGTCCCTAGAATCACCAATTAGCCCATTATAATATGTATCAAGAATTTCATTTTTGTTAAGAGGATGACTAGAGAAGCCTCCCCAAGCTTGAGGGAGATTCTCTTCTTCAATTTGCACAAAGTTAAATATTTCCTGTAAAGCAACTTGTTTCTTATGAGCAGGAAAATGTTTTTTAGAAAGGTAATAAAGCATATCCTCGGGACTACGCATAAAACCAGGAGCCAGAGAAAGGAACAATTCCTTGGCCTCACCTTTTAGTGAGAAAGGAGAAAAATCTTAAGGATATAATAGTAAACTATCTTTTCATCATTTGTGGACAAAGAAACAATATCATTTAGGTTCATGAGGTGTTCGACAACAGATTCTTTTTCATAACCATGGAAAGGTTCGGACACAACTATAGGAATCAACTCAGGCTCTATAGAGAATTCATAGTCCTTATAAGTGAAAAATATAGGAGAAGTGGCAAATTTAGGATCATACTTCATTTTCTCCATCATAGATTTTTCTTTTAGTTTGCATATTACTTTGTTCAAATCATTTCTATCTTCAGAAGCAAGAAAGTCGCTAACTACTTCCCCGTCCATAACATAGAATTTAGGTATATAACGAACTTCATATCTATTAGGAGGTGTAGTAAAAGATGGAGGTGTAAACAATGATGGTGATATGGACCGGAGTCACATGATGTTCACTAGTGATGTCTCTCTCCCAAAAGACGTTAAACAACTATGCTTGGGTAAACAAATTATAGCTGGGCAATTGATAGAATTATGAACGCACCGCAATGCTAATTATGCTACTTGAAAGTTAGAGGCTCAATAGTAATGGGTAGTACACCAAGACAAGTAGACCGTTTATTCATCAACATATACTTACTAATCATAGACCTTGAGATATTTATCCAGAACATCTTGCCGGTATTAAGTTGCGAGCCCCACCCAAAGTGTAAACTCAAAGCAACGGACAACTTCATTAACGAACTATGCGTAAGGTAAACAATCCTTGCAACCGCGGTTACAAGCACCGTTGTTTTCTCCCTGGTGGCAACAACACATCCCCTAGTCTCATGTTTCTGTCAATCAAGCTAGACATCGAGGGGCATGAACCCACAATCATGCATAACACTCCCTCTTGGAGTTACAATATACTACTCGGCCAAAACAATAAATAGCAACGGAGAACATGCATGAATCACCAAGGAACATAATATTAAAAAGGATAATCAAATATATAACTCATAACAATCTGAACATAATCTCATAATCCATCGGATCCCAACAAACCGAGCATAGCAATAGCAAGAGAATTATATAGATGCCTTGATCATGTAGGGCAGCTCACAAGGACTAACCATTGAAGCACAAGATTGGAGAGAATACATCACATAACTACTGGTCATGGACCCATGGTCCAAGGAGGACTACTCACGGCACGTCCGGGAAGCGTCCATCGCGGTGGAGAAGATCCCGGAGGTCAATCCTCCATCCGACAGGGTGCCGGGAAGAGGTCTCCTGACGCTCCTGATGTCGGAAGCGCTGTGGCGGCGGAACGATGGACAAATTCGTGATTTTGGATGTGTTGGAAGGGTTTTCTCGCGGAGGAGTAAATATAGGCCAAAGGAGGGCACCAGAGGGCGTGGGACTCACCCAGGCGGCCTCCCGGCACGACCTAGGGGTGGGCCGCACCCACAGGTCTCCTGGGAGGCCCCTGGCCCCCCTCTGGGCCATCTTCGGTGGTGTGGAAGCTTCCGGTGCGCTCATGTTTATATATTTTTCTCTGGATTTTTCGGGCTTCGGAAAATCTCGTAAAAGCCCCTGCAAAAAAGACATCAGCACACATGAACTGGCACTGGTTGCAATGAGTTAGTAGGTTAGTCCAAATATGTGTAAAACGATATAAAAGTGTAGCAAAACATATAACAATGTCACCCAAAAGATCATGGAACAAGGAGCAATTATAGATAAGTTTTGGATGTATCAACATCCCCAAGCTTAATTTTTCCTCGTCCTCATGTAGTTAAACGATAACACAATAGTTTCTGTGGTGACATGCTAACACACATATAAGAACTTCAAAGTAAAGCAAGTAAGATATGCAATTCAAGTCAAGATAATAACAAGCAAGAGTGTATATTTAGTATTTAAATTAGCAAAGTATGAACATAAAGGTGCAAGAGCTCTCGCTTTCCGTGACTCGAATGTCTCCAAGTGGTGCTTGTGTGCAAGAAGTGGGAGATGGGTTGAGATCATAAAATATATTTTTTAATTGCGAACTCAATCTACTAAACATCACACTTGGTTTCCTTTGGAATCTTATTTTGACTCATCCCGAGACCACTAGTCAAGCACAAGTCAAAATGATCCTCTCCCTTTCAAATTTGGGCACTCATGCAATGGATGAGCGTAAGCAAGATATGTTGGCACTTAGGATGGCAAATAGAATAAGGATGGAGAAGGAAGACAAAAAGGTGTGAAAGGCTCACATCAATGAGGACAACCATAGGCGAGAGAAAGCCAAATGATAGATATGATGTGAGGAGTAGGGATTGCCATGTAACGGATGCACATATGAGCTACAGTAAGCTCTCCAACGGAAGTAGTGGAGGTGCATCAAATTTGTTTTCTCATGAAGACCTAGAGCTCATTTGAGGAGGCTCATCATTGGAATATGCATACCAAGTTCTATAGTGTAGGGGTCCCCACATAGTTATGCATGAATGATAATCTCTATGTAGTACAAATATAGCAATGGAGTACGAGTGTGGATCTTTCAAAAGGAATAGTAGTGTTGCCACTTCTCTATTTTTATTTCTTTTTCTTTTTCTCTTTTTTTTTAAATTTTTGTGTGGCCTCTTTGGCTCTTTGTATTTATCTCCCATTTGTTCTCTTTGGGATCTTTTGTTTTTTCCTCTTTGGGATCTTTTCCTCACTTAAGGGCAACACTCTATGTTTTACAATAATAAAATAAGATTATCACACTTTATAAGAAGTAGTCAACATAAAGACAAGTAAACACTATCATGATGTATGCAAATGTATGCCTCTACCAGTGTAGCAGGATATGCAATGATACTAGCGCGTCATGTAGCAGTAATAAGGGCAAGGCCCAACTAGCATGCGTCTCTATAATCAAGCAAAAGCATGTATGACATGAAGATCAAGTCATGAGATGATGGATGTTGCATGGCAATGTATCTCGAAAAGGCTATGGAAATTCCTTAATAGGTAGGTATGGTGGCTATTTTGAGGAAAGATATAATGAGGCTTATGTATGACAGAGCGTATCATGTCATGGTTTGGATGCACTGGCGGAGTTTGCACGAACTCTCAATGTGAGAAAGGGCAATGCACGGTAGTGAATAGGCTAGCAAAAATGGATGGTGGAAGTGCCAACAATCGAATACTCACATTAGTTCGAAGAACTCATACACTTATTATCAGTTACTCTCTATCTAGTTAGGAAATTCACAAAGAGACAAGTACCCCGAGGAGGAGTGTTTGGGGGTTTGGTTATCCTTGCGCATCCTCGACTCATGGTACGGTGAGGGTACTCTTAATATTCCAACCCCTCCAAAGGTTAGCGATCAATTTAGTTGCTAGAGTTCTGAACTAATTTTTAGTATTTTGAAAAACACACGGATTTACCAAAATACGACACCTATCACTAATAGGCTTAAGCTCTTGGCACAAATAGTCCAAACATTACTCAAATCAATACCTCAAAACTATTGCAAGTTACTACTATACTTAAATAGCAATCTTAATTACCTACTCATGCAAGACACCCAACTCAGTGCAACAAGCCAACTCTCTAAACAAGATAAGCATGATAACTCAAGACAGTCCAAAAAATAACCTAAATAATAGCTCTTAAAAAGATATAGCATGAAAACTAAGAGCTAAGCATGACAGTAGCTAGGTAAAGATAAAGAACACACAAAAAGGATAAGCATGAAAACCTATGTTCTGTTCTATAGTGGAATGGAGCGTGTTTCTCTCCCAAGCAAGGTAGGCTAGGTTCCGACTTGTTATGACCAGCAAGAAAAACTAAAACAAACGAAAAAGTAAAAAGTGGGACGCTTCAAGTATAGCGCATAGCATATGAAGTGATAAAAGTATAGCATGGAGATGGACGAATTGATGATTGTTGATAGAGAAGGGGATGCACGGGGGCATCCCCAAGATTAGACGCATGAGTCTCCTTGAATATTTCTTGGGGGTGCATGGGGGCATCTCCAAGCTTGAGCGCTTGACACTCCTAGATCTTCTTTCATCGTCTTCCATCGCATACTTGAAAACTCCCTTCATACGAAACTCATCATAAGCTAATTAGAGTGGTTACTACCCATGATAAAATAATTCATTACCTACTGGAAATAATGATTCTCATGAAAAGCTACTGTTTCTCATGATTTCCAGAAGGTTTTTGCAAAGGAAAAGAGAGCTTAATATTTGCAAAATGATGAAAACGCAAAACGTGGCAGAATGTGTGAAAAACAGAATAGCAAGTAGTAAATAATTTTTTCGGGGTACTTATGCACGGTTTCTCGACAGCATGTCACAACTTTTGAACTTTCTTGCAATTGGAGGCTAAAACTTGGCAGAAAGCTTAAAAGTAAAGATAAAATGATGCTTCTATAGTAGTAACAAGCATCAAGACCACTAAAACTGAAAGTAAACACAAATTGGGTTGCCTCCCAACAAGCGCTTTCTTTTATGTCTTTTAGCTAGGCATGATGCAAAAAGATCAAGTATTATCAACTCCATAAGAATAGCTTGCCTGAATGATGGACTCATAAGGTAACTTAATCTTATTTCGCGGGAAGTGTTCCATTCCCTTTTTAATGGAAAATTGGAATTTAATGATCCCCTCTTTCATGTCAGTGATAGCACCAACGGTGCGGAGAAAAGGACGTCCCAAAATAATTGGACATGAAGGATCACATTCAATGTCCATAATACAAAAATCAATGGGTACATTATTATCATTGATAATAATAAGCACATCATCAATTCTACCTAAATGTTTCTTTATGGAAGAATCAACAAGACAAACACCAAAATAACATTGATCATAAGGTTTCAAATCAAGCATATCATACATTCTTTTGGGCATAACGGAGGCACTAGCTCCAACATCACATAAAGCAAAGCAAGAGATATTATTCAATTTAATCTTGACCATAGGATCCCAACCATATTCTAGCTTCCTAGGAATAGAAGTCTCTGACTTGAGCTTCTCCTCCCTAGCTTCGATAAGAGCATTGGTAATATGCTCGGTAAAGGCAATAGTGAGTGTACTAGTGTGGGGGTCTTTAACCATTCTTTACAAAAAAGTGATCACTTCGGAAAGACTACAATTGTCAAAATCAATATTACTACCATTAATTAAAGTGGTAGTAATGTAATCTAAGCTCATTCTTTTAGTAGTCTCTAAATTCAAAGGACCTTCTTGTCCTATAGTTGAGGTATTAGCATCACCATTAATAGGTCCATTGGGACTAGGAGTGTGATG
Source organism: Hordeum vulgare subsp. vulgare (assembly GCF_904849725.1). NCBI lineage: Eukaryota > Viridiplantae > Streptophyta > Magnoliopsida > Poales > Poaceae > Hordeum > Hordeum vulgare. The sequence goes on from NC_058519.1 coordinate 224,644,277, forward strand.
GGTGCTAATAGGTTTGAGATCCTCAACAAGTTGTATAGTAGCAATGGTAGTGTGTGTAGGAAGGCTCTTAATTCTCTCTTCCTCTTCTTTTTCTCCAGCCCATCAATCTTTAAGTTTGGCTAGCATTCTTGTGTTCTCATTAATTTGGATTTGGATAGCATTCATTCTTGTGGTGTTCCTTTCCTCAAGTGGGGAAGTTCTAATTTTAAGCATCTCTACATCATGAGCTATGTTGTCTACCTTCGAAGAGAGACTATCTAATTTTTCTTGTTTCTCTTATACATTCTTATTGAAGGCTTTTTGAGAAGTGAGAAAGTCTTTAAGCATGCTCTCTAATTCAGAAGTGGAGTTTTTGGTGCTAGGATAATTGTTGTTGTTACCATAGTTGTTGGATGGGAACGGTCTAGGATTGCTACCAAAATTACTCCTATAAGCATTGTTGTTAAAGTTGTTCCTTGAGATAAAATTAACATCAACTTGCTCTCTTTCTTGAGCAACCAAAGAATTTAAAGGAACATCATGAGGATCAATAGGAGCTTGCATAGTGAGTAAAGTCATGATCATGTCAACCTTATCATTAAGAGAGGAGAACTCGTCATCAGAGTTTACCTTCCTACCTGTTGGAGCTCTCTCGGTGTGCCATTGAGAATAATTTGTCATCATCTCATCCAATAGCTTTGTGGCAGCACCAAGTGTAAAAGACACTACTGAAATTCAGAAATTTGCCGTCTGCCATGGCAGACGGCAAAGGGGGCAACCACGGACGGCAAAGGCTTTGCCGTCGGTCAGCAGACGGCAAACTAGATGGTAAAAAAATCCGGTGAAGAGGTTCTTTGCCGTCTGCTTTTGTAAAGCGGACGGCAAAGAATATTTCCCATGAGGGGGCAGACGACAAATTAACTGGGACGACATATACTACAACGTCCCCGTTAAGTGTTAACGGCAGGCGTCTTCACTTTGCCGTCTGCCGTCCCCCCTCCTTTGCCATGTGGGGGCAGACGACAAAGAGGGGAGAGAGGGGGGGCTAATTCACCCCTTTGCCGTCTGCCCACCCCCCTTTGCCATGTGGGGGAAGACGGCAAAGAGGGGAAACAGAGGGGGCAGATTCCCCCCTTTGCCATCTGCCCACCCCCCTTTGCCATGTGGGGGCAGACGACAAAGAGGGGAAATAGAGGGGGCAGATTCCCCCCTTTGCCGTCTGCCCACCCCCCTTTGCCATGTGGGGGCAGACGGCAAAGAGGGGAACCTGCCCCATTTTAATTTATTTTTTATTATATCCAGCATTTTTAACAATAATCAGGATATATATATATATATATATATATTTGACATAAATAAATTTCTTTCCGTACTCATAACCATATTAAAATAACTCTCATCCATAGTGCATACGTATTATGCAAGTTGCATCCGTACCAAACCATATATTCCACCAGTTTCATCCACATGCATACAAAGTTTCATATATATCCATATACTACAATAGTTTCAATACAAGCCATGGTACAAGAAATCATCTTCAAGCATTCCATCAATATAATCCAAGCTTCCCGTGAAGTGAAGGTAATCTGCAAAATGACAAATAAGAAAGTTAGAAGAATAATACTAGATTAAGAAGTGTATATATAGGTTATTTCACAGAGAAATTAGCTAAGTATAGACCATTTAGGAGCTAACTAAGCTAATTATGTCATTTAGGTGGAACCCTAGCTAACTATAGGTGGTTTCGGAGCTAACTTGGGTAAAATAGGTCATTCCGGAGCAAACTATGCTTATTAAGCCATTTTGGATCTAGCTAGGCTAATTATAGGCCATTTAATACCTAAGTTAGGGGGAATAGGTCATCTTGCAACTACGTAAGCCTTATTATGTCATTTAGGAGAGAACTTAGCTAACTGTAGGTCATTTTTTATTAAATATGTCATTTTGGAGCTAACTAAGCTAATTATGTCATTTCGTAGGATAATTAGCCAATTTAGCCTTTCTTGGATGATTCTAAGCTACGTAGAAGAAGAGAAAGAGAAGAAGAAGTAAAAGAAGGAGGAGGAGGAGAAGGAGAAGGAAGAGGAGGAGAAGAAGAAAAGAAGAAGGAGAAGGAGAAGGAGGAAGAAGGAGGAAGAAGAAGGAGAAGGAGGAGCTCCTTCTCCTTCTTCTCCTCCTTCTTCTCCTTCTCCTTATCCTCCTCCTTCTTCTTTTCTTCTTCTTCTTCTTTTTCCTTCCTTTCATTTTTCCTCTTTCTTCCCCTCTTGTCCCCTTCTTCGGGCTAAATTGGCTAAGAATGCCTTTTTGGAGCTAATTATGTCATTTCGAGGATAATTAGCTAAGTATAGGTCATGTTTTATTAAATAGACCATTTAGGAGCTAACTAAGCTAATTATGTCATCTAGGTGGAACCCTAGCTAACTATAGGTCGTTTTGGAGCCAACTTGGGTAAAATAGGTCATTCCGGGGCAAATTATGCTTACTAAGCCATTTTGGATCTAGCTAGGCTAATTATAGGCCATTTAATACCTAAGTTAGGGGGAATAGGTGATCTTGCAGCTACGTAAGCCTTGTTATGTCCTTTAGGAGAGAACTTAGCTAACTGTATTTAATGTTTTATTAAATAGGTCATTTTGGAGCTAACTAAGCTATTTATGTTATTTCGTAGGATAATTAGCCAATTTAGCCTTTCTTGGATGAGTCTAAGCTACGTAGAAGAAGAGTAAGAGAAGAAGAAGTAAAAGAAGGAGGAGGAGGAGGAGCAGGAGACGGAGAAGGAAGAGGAGAAGAAGAAGAAAAGAAGAAGGAGAAGGAGAAGGAGGAAGAAGGAGGAAGAAGGAGAAGGAGGAGCTCCTTCTCCTTCTTCTCCTCCTTCTTCTCCTTCTCCTTATCCTCCTCCTTCTCCTTATTCTTCTTCTCCTCTTCTTCTTCTTCTTCCTTCCTTTCATTTTTCCTCTTTCTTCTCCTCTTGTCCCCTTCTTCGGGCTAAATTGGCTAAGAATGCCTTTTTGGAGCTAATTATGTCATCTAGGTGGAAGCCTAGCTAACTATAGGTCGTTTCAGAGCTAACTTGGGTAAAATAGGTCATTCCGGAGCAAACTATGCTTATTAAGCCATTTTGGATCTAGCTAGGCTAATTATAGGCCATTTAATATCTATGTTAGGGGGGAATAGGTCATCTTGCTGCTACGTAAGCCTTATTATGTCATTTAGGAGAGAACTTAGCTAACTGTAGGTCATTTTTTATTAAATAGGTCATTTTGCAGCTAACTAAGCTAATTATCTCATTTCATAGATTAATTAGCCAATTTAGCCTTTCTTGGATGAGTCTAAGCTACGTAGAAGAAGAGAAAGAGAAGAATAAGTAAAAGAAGGAGGAGGAGGAGGAGGAGGAGAAGTAGAAGGAAGAGGAGAAGAAGAAGAAAAGAAGAAGGAGAAGGAGAAGGAGGAGGAAGGAGGAAGAAGAAGGAGAAGGAGGAGCTCCTTCTCCTTATCCTCCTCCTTCTTCTCCTTCTTCTTATCCTCCTCCCTCTCCTTCTTCTTCTTCTCGTCTTCTTCTTCTTCCTTCCTTTCATTTTTCCACTTTCTTCTCCTCTTGTCCCTTTCTTCGGGCTAAATTGGCTAAGAATGCCTTTTTGGAGCTAATTATGTCATTTCGAGGAAAATTAGCTAAGTATAGGTCATGTTTTATTAAATAGACCATTTAGGAGCTAACTAAGCTAATTATGTCATCTAGGTGGAACCCTAGCTAACTATAGGTCGTTTCGGAGCTAACTTGGGTAAAATAGGTCATTCCCGAGCAAACTATGCTTATTAAGCCATTTTGGATCTAGCTAGGCTAATTATAGGCCATTTAATACCTAAGTTAGGGGGAATATGTCATCTTGCAGCTACGTGAGCCTTATTATGTCATTTAGGAGAGAACTTAGCTAACTGTAGGTCATTTTTAATTAAATAGGTCATTTTGGAGCTAACTAAGCTAATTATGTCATTTCGTAGGATAATTAGCCAATTTAGCCTTTCTTGGATGAGTTTAAGCTATGTAGAAGAAGAGAAAGAGAAGAAGAAGTAAAAGAAGGAGGAGGAGGAGGAGGAGAAGGAGAAGGAAGAGGAGAAGAAGAAGAAAAGAAGAAGGAGAAGGAGAAGAAGGAAGAAGGAGGAAGAAGAAGGAGAAGGAGGAGCTCCTTCTCCTTCTTCTCCTCCTTCTTCTCCTTCTTCTTATCCTCCTCCCTCTCCTTCTTCTTCTCCTCTTCTTCTTCTTCCTTCCTTTCATTTTTTCTCTTTCTTGTCCTTTTGTCCCCTTCTTCGGGCTAAATTGGCTTAGAATGCCTTTTTGGAGCTAATTATGTCATTTCGAGGATAATTAGGTAAGTATAGGTCATGTTTTATTAAATAGACCATTTAGGAGCTAACTAAGCTAATTAGGTCATCTTGGTGGAACCCTAGCTAACTATACGTCATTTCAGAGCTAACTTGGGTAAAATAGGTCATTCCGGAGCAAACTATGCTTATTAAGCCATTGTGGATCTAGCTAGGCTAATTATAGGCCATTTAATACCTAAGTTAGGGGGAATAGGTCATCTTGCAGCTACGTAAGCCTTATTATGTTATTTAGGAGAGAACTTAGCTAACTGTAGGTCATTTTTTATTAAATAGGTCATTTTGGAGCTAACTAAGCTAATTATGTCATTTTGTAGGATAATTAGCCAATTTAGCCTTTCTTGGATGAGTCTAAGCTACGTAGAAGAAGAGAAAGAGAAGAAGAAGTAAAAGAAGGAGGACGATGAGGAGGACGAGAAGGAGAAGGAAGAGGAGAAGAAGAAGAAAAGAAGAAGGATAAGGAGAAGGAGGAAGAAGGAGGAAGAAGAAGGAGAAGGAGGACTCCTTCTCCTTCTTCTCCTCCTTCTTCTCGTTCTTCTTATCCTCCTCCCTCTCATTCTTCTTCTTCTCCTCTTCTTCTTCTTCCTTCCTTTCATTTTTCCTCTTTCTTCTCCTGTTGTCCCCTTCTTCGGGCTAAATTGCCTTATAATGCCTTTTTGGAGCTAATTATGTCATTTCGAGGATAATTAGCTAAGTATAGGTCATGTTTTAATAAATAGACCATTTAGGAGCTAACTAAGCTAATTATGTCATCTAGGTGGAACCCTAGCTAACTATACGTCGTTTCGGAGCTAACTTGGGTAAAATAGGTCATTTCGGAGCAAACTATGTTTATTAAGCCATTTTGGATCTAGCTAGGCTAATTATAGGTCATTTAATAGCTAAGTTAGGGGGAATAGGCCATCTTGCAGCTACGTAAGCCTTATTATGTCATTTAGGAGAGAACTTAGCTAACTCTAGGTCATTTTTTATTAAATAGGTCATTTTGGAGCTAACTAAGATAATTATGTCATTTCGTAGGATAATTAGCCAATTTAGCCTTTCTTGGAGCTAACTAAGGTAATTATGTCGTTTAGATGGAAGTCTAGCTATTTTTTATTAAAACACTAGAAATAACATACCATTATCGTCATCACAACGGTGAAGCACGGTGGCTCTGGCTTCTTTCACCTGGAGAAGGCTGCCCTGGAGAAGGCTCGACTATAGAAGGGTCGTGCGATGCGTTTCGGGAGATATTCTGCACCAAACATCGTTCGCAATGTGTAGTTAGCATGAGGACACTCTTAAGATCACTCCACTAAAATGAAACTCACCGTCCCCGCCACGTTATTGACTTGTATCTGCGGAGGGACTTGGCCGTTCTTCTCGCACATAGACTGTACATTTGGTTTCGATAAGTCAACCTTTTTATTTATTAATGAAACAGACATTCAAATGCAAGATTTGAAATAACATGAAGAAGAAACTTACCACGAAGAGCTCGTATATGGCCCTGTTAGACTAATCATTCCGGGCCCTCTCCGCCTCCACCAATGCAGTCGTCCTCTCCTCCAGCTCCCTAATTTCCTTATCCTTCTCCGCCATAGGCGCCTGCATTGCCTCTCTCTCTTTCTGAATAGTAGCCTGCAACACAACTCATTGTTAGCAATGTAATCATATTGGTTCCAACGCACAACATAATGCGGAAAGATAGTTGAGTCCATTAAACTAACCTCGATGGCGAGCTCGACTGGCCGTGGACGACGTGTTATCTCCGGACAAGAGCTCGTTTGGCGTGCCTTTATCTGCTGGAGAGTGCTAGGACAATGTATAAGGCCGTCTCCAATGGCGATCGAGCCATGGGGCCTCCCGTTGCCAGCTATCATCACCAGCTCTGGATCAATAGGCCCCTCGCTCGGGTTAAAGTCCTCCCCTTTCCTCGCCTTCCCGTGATCTCTGTACTTCACCAGCTTGTGGTGGGAGGAGATGTTGGTGAAGTTTTCGGGATGCTCGAGGTCAGACTCAGAGAATGCCTTGACCTTCTTGTACGAGGCAGTATGGGCCATCGCATACAGGTCGTACATCTGTGGTGCCTCCGTCTTATTGCGACGTGCCTAAAAGAGAGAGAGAGAGGAAAATTGTAGTAGTAAAGGGCTCAAGATAGCCTTAAGAATGAATTGCATGAGGCATGAAGCGAACCACTTACCCAGTTCTCGCCAAATTGGATTAAGTTGATGCTCCCTTGATGGTGTGGCACGCCAACCATTTTGCCACGCCTCTCCTTGGCATTGTTGTGGCTCGCCTCCCACGTTTCGGTGCACCACTGATCCACCAAGGCCTCCCAACAATCCATCTTATCCACACACCATCTCGGGGGCACCTAAGTTAATAAAGAGAAATTTGAGCGCGTAAGAACCAAATCAAGGAAACTAACTACAAAGCCTTAATAATATGTAATTACCTTCATGTAATGCTCCTTCTCCATCTTAGCATCACGTCACTTCGCCTTGTCAAGCCTAATATGCCGCGTGGCATAGTAGTCTCAAACATCCTGCACCCGAGCCTCGTGCTGAAAGTTTTGAAGTAGGCGGCGACATTCGGTTTCGATAACCTTTGCCGCGTCCTTCTCGTATTCCTCCTCACACCTATAGTAGGTCTGCAAACGAGACAACACCGATTAGTACAATAAATAGCTATGGTTGATTTATAATTGTGTGAAGGAGAAATTACCCAGAACTTTCGGATCACCATATACTCCCTCGTGTCGCACAAAACACCATCGATCTCCACCTCCGGCGGGGCCGGGGTACCCAAGTAGTGCTCCCAGGTCATTCCTACCTCTCGCTCCCGACCGGCAACGTAATAAACCCTGGGAAGTTTTTACGGCAAAGAACACCAAGGACGCCGTTGGGCTTGCGGACACCCTTGGCAACAATCCAACCTCTACAGTATGACAAATTAAAGCCAAAACATTAGATATTTGAGAAAACGCGAAAACAAAAGGTTAAATAAGAGTAAAATAACTTACTTGTCCCCATTTGCCCTAATCGACCACCTCTGCTCGGGGGTCACTAGCATGAGCGGGAGCCCCGAACTACCACGCTGGTAGACGGTAGCCCCCTCACCCAGCTCCTCGTTGCTACCAGCATGGCCACTTGGCTCAGCCCAGGTATCCCACTGGGTCTCTTGGGACGTACCCTCATCCCTGCTTTGCTCCGGAGTCGCCTGGAAGGAAGCTTCTGGGACACGAGTCTCGTGGGTCGAAGGCTCGTCGACCTGAGGCTCGTCGACCCGAGGCTCGTGAACCGGAGACCGTGTAGCCTCCACCTCAGACGAGTCCACCCTAGAAGTCCTGTGCTCAGGTGAATCAGCTTGGGGTGGTGGCGGAGACCGTGTAGCCGCCACCTCAGAAGGCATGGCAGCCACCGCCCTACCTGTCCCGCGGCCACGTGTACCTTTAGTACAACATAAATACTAACATGAGTAATACAATGTATATAAATACCAATATGCATACAACATGAGTACAACATAAATACCAACATGAATACAACGTGTACCTTTAGTGCCTCTCGGCTTCGTGGGGGGTCGAACTCCTCTCACGGGGGGCGCTCCTTGCATAGTAGAGAGCAACACTCTCCGAAGAGGCGAGGCAGGAATGGAAGTACCCATCCCATCACCCGCCGACGAAGAAGGAGCCGCGGAGTGCTTTCGACCCTTTCCCACCATCTTTCAACACCTGTCATGACAAAGAGTAAATGAAATTAGTACAACATAAATACCAACAGGACTAATAAAATGTATATAATTTAAGTGTATCATCATCATAAATACCAACATGACTAATAAAAATTGAATACCTAACATGAACTCAAAATTTATATATAGTATAATAGTTGAATACCTGACATGAACTAATAACAATCGTGCTTGTCTATATATGCTTCGGGGTCAATAAATGCATCATGATCATCACTATCATCAATAAATGGATCATCATCATCACTATCACGAAGAACATGTGGAAGGCCACCATTATGTAATCGGTCAAGAAGTGACAGGTCATCCGCAGCAGTATCCTCTTCTTCTTCCAGCTCTTCCTGTTCGGGCTCAGGGGTTAAGACGGATTCACTATCGCTGTCTACTTCAATGTTCTGGGGTGAAGTAGAGCGTTTCTTGAAACGTTTCTTGGACATACGTGTTTCTTGGAAGACTTCTCCTTCATATGTGTCTGGGTTAATGTGAGGTTCGTAATCCTCTTCACTGAGGGTAGGTGGTCTAAAATGTGGTGGCACTTCATAAACGACATCCCAACCTTTGAGATTTGGATCAGTTTGGCAGGCCCACGGTAGATAGAAAACTTGTGTTGCCTGTTGAGCCGTAATATAGACATCGGGAACATATAAGTGGGTGTTTTGGTTGATTTCGACTAGTCCTATATGTTCATGAGTTCTTCTAGTCTCCCTCGGCTCAAACCAATAACATTTGAATACTACGACGGTCGGTGGGTTTTCACCATAGAATAGAAGTTCATAAATTGCTTCAACTCTTCCATAATACTCGGTGTCTCCTTCGCCGATAGCAGAGATAGAACAATTTGTGGACTTTAGGTCGGGCATAGATAGCTCTTTGCCAAAGGTACGAAAGTGATACCCGTTGATGTTGTATTTGTCAAATGAACGGACCTTATAGTCAAAACCATTAGCGACCTGTGCCAACTCGGCGTCCATAGACTCTGCATCAGCCTACAAGTTTAATACGAAAGAATGGATGCATTAGCCGCAAATTAGACCAAGAAATCAAATGGGCCCTTAATGGTAATTAATTACCCTTTGTTTGAACCAAGAGATGAAACCGGGACAGTCGCCTCCATGCTTTGCGAGAAGCTCATACTGTTCGACGGAATCCTTTTCGATGACCGCTCCATCCGAGAATTCAGCGACGTATCGACTATATCAAATATCCGGGAATAAGAGTAGTTCAAAGCAATTAGAAGTTGCGGAACAATAAATTACCGAGAACTTACTCGATGTACGGCCGCACTTCTGTTAGGTTGGTGAAGATATATAATGAAATGGTCCGCCATTCTTCGACATCCAACGATTTCCCTTTCGAAGAACCGGATGGTGCGAGCTTACCTTTGAATAGGCTGAGGTTGGATCGAACTTTTTTACGACCGCCATCATTGTACCGAGGCTTCGGGTTATGCAAATGATGATTTTTGGCTTTGTAGTGTGCTGTCACGAAATTTGCCGCCTCCTCAGTAATGAATGCCTCGGCCATCGATGCTTCAATTCTACATTTATTTTTACGTTTAGCTCGAAGCGTCTTCTACATCCTCTCAGTTGAGTAGCACCATCGATTTTGAACGGGCCCCCCCATTCTTGCCTCGGTCGGGAGATGCATAATCAAATGTTGCATTGGATTAAAGAAGCCCGGTGGAAAGAACTTTTCTAATTTGCAGATCAACTCCGGCGCCAACTCTTCCATTTCATCTAGCACGGCAGGCGATAGTTCTTTCGCATAAAGAGAACGGAAGAAATAGCTCAGCTCTGCCAGTACTAGCCATTCATCCTCAGGGATAAATCCACGCAACATCACCTGCATTACCCGCTCAATCCATATGTGCCAATCATGACTCTTGAGCCCAAATATTTTCACTTTCTCAAGACTTGCTCCCCTCTTTAGATTCGCAGCATACCCATCGGGGAACATCAACCGCATTTTCACCAACAATAGCATTTCCCTCATAGTTGGCCTTTCAAGATTGAACCATGCCTTTGGCTTCGCTATGCTTTGCTTTCCTTTCCGTTGTCGCAAGTTTTGCAACGGTCTATCACATAGAGCCTCCAGGTCGATTCTAGCCTTAGAATTATCTTTTGACTTCCCCTCTATGCCGAACAATGTACCAAAAATGGCCTCTGCAATATTCTTTTCAGTGTGCATCACGTCAATGTTGTGTGGGAAAAGGAGGTCTTTGAAGTAAGGCAGATCCCATAAGCATGACTTGTGAGTCCAGGCATGTTCCGTATTATACCCTTTGAAGTATCCTAGACGCAAAGGATCAGGCTCGAGAGCGTTTAACTGATCAAGGGTCTGTTGGCCTATCAAGGCAGCTGGTGCAGTGTTTTTGACAACTCTACCTTTGATGAAATTCTTCTTGTCTTTTCTGAACTTATGGTCAGGATCCAGGAATTGTCTATGCATGTCGAACCAAGAATACTTGCGACCAGCTTGCAGCCAACAGAACTGAAGAGCTGCCTTGCATGTGGTGCACGGGAACCTTCCATGCACACACCAGCCAGCGAATAGCGCAAACGCCAGATAATCATGCGTCGAGTACATGTACCACACATGCATTTTGAAATTTGTTTTGGTAGCCGCGTCGTAGGTCTTGATCCCATTATCCCAGGCTTCTTGCAACTCATCCTTAAGCGGCTGCATGTATAGATTCATATTCTTCTTCTGGATAGTTCAGCCTCGGAATTATCAACGTCACGCCAACAACTCCGGGTGGCAAATTTAGTGGAATGACAAATACAGGCCAACAACTGTATTGTGCTGCCGTCATACCATACACATTGCACCCATCCGTGTTGATGGCAACTCTAGGTTGCCTTGGATCTTCCGATTTATCCTTATGTAATGCATCGAAGTGCCTCCACGTAAAACCATCTGAAGTGTGTACCAGCATCTTGTTCCCATCCGCATCTAGTTCGGTTCTTTTGCCCAATTTGTGCCATGTCATCTGTCTGGCCGTCTCTTCAACCATGAAAAGACGTTGAAGTCTTGGTACGATTGGCAATTACCGAAGAACACTAATGGGGATTTTGGTCTGATTCTTCTCACCCATGCTGTTGTCTACCACAATATACCTGGAAGAATTGCAAATGGGGCAATAGTTCAAGGACGCATACTCAAGCCTAAATAAGGCACATCCATTCTCACACGCATGTATCTTCTCATAGGGCATCTTAAGTACACGGAGGATTTTCTCTAACTGGTACAGGTTTGCAGGCAGTGTATGGCCTTTGGGTAGAAAGCGTCCAAATATTGTCATCATCGCGTCTTAGCATTCTCTGCCTAGGTTTAATTGAGCCTTCAGAGCCATTACTTGCATGATGGCATCCAGCTGACAAAGCTCAGTCTGCTCGTTGAGAGGACGTTTTGAAGACTCCAACATTTCATAGAAGGCCTTTGCAGATTCCTCCATCTCATCGTCCGAATCACGAGCATCATCAAAGTCTTGCACCATGTCTTCAATCTCGGTACCATGCTCGTCGGTGCGACGAAGAATCACCTCATCTCTGGCACGTTGGTCAGACTCACCATGAAAAGTCCACACCGTATAATTAGGGGTAAAACCCCACTTCTGCAGGTGTTTACCCATTTCAAACTCTGTCTGCTTTTTCCAGTTGTCGCAGTTGGGACAGGGGCACCATATTTTTTGCTGGCCATTTGCAAATGCGGCTCTCACAAACCCCGTGGTTTTTGTTAACCATTCATGGGTCATGTCTTTCTGACTAGGGTGACCAGTGTACATCCAAGCACGATCACTCATGTTGCCTAGCTACCTATGGGGGCACAAGAAGTAAATATATAATTCATCATCTATATTCATACGCTAATCAAGTTTGTCAGTTTTATTACGTCCATGCAACCTACACGCTAATAGGTAACGATAGGTCCTAATCCCACCCAAGTATGTGTAGATTGGGTTTGTTTTCCCATGCTCTGTTCCAGATGTGACGCAGAATTTCGGCAGCACGTCCCCGCTGTTCTCCTGATACACATCTCGGCAATAAGCAGAGAGGATGTGTACCCGGAGAACAACAGGGGAGGCACTGACGAAAATCCGCATCGGATCCGGAGCACAGCATACGGGAAAACAAACCCAATCTACACATACTCGGGCTGTCCATGGATAATGGTGGACAATTCGAAAGGATGGCGGTTATAAATATGCAAAGAAATGCAGATTTATAGATGTCGCCCTTTCGAATGGGAGACGCATACTGGTCACGCATACTCATGATCGAAGAAATCTATAGCTCGCAAGTTTCATCGACACGAAGACCGGGACAGAGTAAATTAAGGGGGTAGGAGGAGAAGTCATTTGTGCTCACAAACAAACGAAGGGGCAGAGCTCGTCCAACGCATGTGGAGGACGTCGAACAAGTACACATTGAAATTCACACGATCAACACAAATATGATGTTTTTATAATTAACATAATCGGAAAATATGTGGCCTAACTCATAATTTACAAAACTATGACCTCGTGGGCTCTAGAAGGCCGAAAAGCACTTTCTCGTTCAAAAGAAGGCAGAAGAGGTGTCGTGGGTCGGGGCTTAGTGGCATCGGGAGTCAGTACCGTCGAGGGTCGGTGGTGTCGGGTGTCGGTGGTCGGGAGTCGGGTTAAATGTGTCGATGGTCGGGGGTCAGTGTTGTCAAGGGTCGAGGGTCACTAGCGTCGGGGGTTGGGGTCTTTTCGATCAACAAGAGGCCAAAGAGGTGTCGGGGGCCCGGGGTTGGGGGTTAGTGGCGTCGGGGGTCGGGGGTCAAGGGTCAGTGGCGTCGGGGGTCGGGGGTCAGTGGTGTCGGGCGTCGGGGGTCGGGAGTCGGGGGTCCGAGGTCAGGGGTCAGTGGTGTCGGGCGTCGGGAGTTGGGCGTCGGAGGTCAGTGGTGTCGGGCGTCGGGGGTCGGGAGTCGGTTGTCGGGTGTCAGTGGCGTCGGGGGTCGGGGGTCGATGGTTGGGGGTTGGTGGCGTCGGGCGTCGAGGGTTGCTGGTGTTGGGCGTCGGGGGCCGCGAGTCGGGTGTCGGGGGTTAGTGGTGTCGGGGGTCGGGGGTCGGGAGTCGGGTGTCAGTGGCGTCGGGGGTCGGGGGTCAAGGGTCCGGGGTTGGTCGCGTCGGGCCTCGGGGGTTGGTGGCGTCGGGCGTCGGGTGTCGTGGGCGGGGGCTCGGGGGTCGGGGTCCTTTTCTTTCTTCTTCTCCTCTCTCCTCTTTTTCTTCTTCTTCTTCTTCTTGTTCTTCTTATTTCTCCTCCTCCTATTCTTCTTCTTCTTCTTCTTCTTCTTTTATCTCCTCTTCCTCTTCTTATTCTGCTTCTTCTTCTTCTTCTTCTTTCTCCTCCTCCTCCTCTTCTTCTATTTCTTCTTTCTTTTCTCTTTCTCCTCCTCTCCTCTTTCTTCTTCTTCTTCTTCTCAGTTTTTTATTTTCTATCTATTTTGTTCTATTATTTCTTTTCTATCTACTTTATTCTACCTAATAAACTAACTATATAATTTAACAGAAAAAAGAAAAATCTAACTATCTAATTTAACAGGAAAAAAACTAACTTTCTTCTATTATTTTCTTCTAAGTTTTTTCTTTTCTATCTATTTTTTTCTATCTACTTTATTCTACCTAATGAACTAACTACATAATTTAACAGAAAAAAAGAAAAAAAATGTACCGGCGGCGCAGGGAGGAGGGGCGGGCGGTGCTGGGTGGTGGCGGAGCAGGGAGGGGCGGTGCAGGGTGGTGACGGCGCCGGGTGGGGGAGGCGCCGGGTGGTCGCGGCGCAGGGTGGTGGCGGCGCCGGGTGGGGGCGGCGCAGGGTGGTGGCGGCGCACGGTGGTGGCGGCGGCGGTTGGGGGCGGCGCAGGTTGGTGGCGGCGCCGGGTGGGGGAGGGGCGGGCGTGCGGGAGAGGTCGTGCGGGAGCCGGGAGGAGAGCGAAGCCGGGAGGAGGGCGAAGCCGTGCGGGAGGTAGTGGGGGCCGGCAGCCGTTAGTGGGGTGGGGCCGCCGTCCCCTTTGCCGTCCGCCGTGCTCCCAGGCAGACGACAAAAGAGTCCCAGGCAGACGGCAAAGTGGCGGGTGGGTTTCGGCCGTTTGGGTGGGGGGCTTTGCTGTCTACCTAACCTTTGCCGTCCGCATAGGGCTCCTTTGCCGTCCGCCAGCGGACGACAAAGAGATGTCCGACGGCAAATTAAAACTTTGCCATCAGCCGCCTCTTTGCCGTCAGCACTATGACAGCTGACGGCAAAGAGTACCTTTGCCATGCGTCAGCAGACGGCAAAGGCAAGGCAGACGACAAAATTCTGAATTCCAGTAGTGAGACATAAAGTTTCCTCCCGCGGCCGAGTCTAACAAATTCCGCGAGGTAAAGTTCAATCCTGCATAGAAAGTTTAGATAACCATCCAAGTAGTCAAACCATGTGTAGGGCAATTCTTAACAAGAGATTTCATACTTTCCCAAGCTTGAGCAACGTGGTAATTATCCAGGTGCCTAAAATTCATAATATTACTTCTTAACTGGATAATCTTAGTAGGCGGGTAATACTTCCCAATAAAAGCATATTTGCACTTATCCCAAGAATCTATGCTATTCCTAGGCAAAGATTGGAGCCACACTTTAGCTCCTCCTCAAAAGGAGAAAGTCATTGTTGTTGTGACTAGTAAGTCACAAAACTTGGTGTTTTCAGTGGAACCTATAGCAGCAGCAATAAGCAAGAACAAAGAAACTAATTTTTTGTGGTTTTTGGTATAGGACTCTAAAGCAAAAACTAGAAAGTAAACTAACAAGACTAAAAAGCAAAGGTAAAAGATAGTGTGCAACTCCCCTATCTTGAAGACTGGAGTCCCCGGCAACGGCGCTAGAAAACTTTCCTTGATGACAATATGATGTATATACTTCTCTCACCTCATTGGTTACCCCAAGTTGAAGGTTGAGATGTAGTCAGCAGCAAGTTTTCCCTCACACGGAAACTAGAAGGTTTATCGAACCAAGAGGAATCCTAGGCTCAACAAGTAGGTGTCCGTTGCCCGTGTCTAGCAGAAGACGTGGACCTACACACATAACAAATAACTTTGCTCCCAACGAGTACAGAGAGGTTGTCAATCTCTCTGGCCTTGTAGTTTGCAAAGGATCAAAACACAAGCGGGAAAAGTGATAGCGATTGCAACGGAAAAGTAAATGCAAGCTGTAAATGATGGAGGTGTAAATAATGTGGTGATATGGACCGGAGTCACATGATGTTAACTAATGATGTCTCTCTCCCAAACGACGGTAAACAACTATGCTTGGGTAAACAAATTACCGCTGGGAAATTGATAGAATTATGAACGCACCGCAATGCTAATTATGCTACTTGAAAGTTAGAGGCTTAATAGTAATGGGCAGTATGCAAAGACAAGTAGACTGTTTATTCATCAACATCTACTTACTAATCATCCACCTTGAGATATCTATCCAGAACATCTCTCCGGTATTAAGTTGTGAGCCCCACCCAAAGTGTAAACTCAAAGCAACAGACAACTTCATTAACAAACTACGAGTAAGGTAAACAATCCTTGCAACCGCGGTTACAAGCATCGTTATTTTCTCCCTGGTGGCAACAACACATCCCCTAGTCTCATGTTTCTGTCACTCAAGCTAGACATCGAGGGGCATGAACCCACAATCATGCATAACGCTCCCTCTTGGAGATAGAATCTACTACTCGGACAAAGCAATAAATAGCAACGGAGAACATGCATGAATCACTAAGGAACATAATATAAAAGGATAATCAAATATATAATTCATAACAATCTGAACATAATCTCATAATCCATTGGATCCCAACAAACCGAGCATAGCAATAACAACATAACTACATAGATGCCTTGAACATGTAGGGCAGATCACAAGGACTAACCATTGAAGCACAAGATTGGAGAGAAGAGATGACATAGCTACTGGTCATGGACTCATGGTCCAAGGCGGACTACTCACGGAACGTCCAAGAAGTGTCCATGGCGGTGGAGAAGCTCCCGGAGGTCAATCCTCCCTCCGACAGGGTGCCGGGAAGAGGTCTCCTCATGCTCCCGATCTTGAAAGCGCTACGGTGATGGACGATGGAGAAATTCACGATTCTGGATGTGTTGGAAGGGTTTTCTCGTGGAGCAGTAAATATAGGCCAAAGGAGGGCACCAGAGGGCATGGGACCCACCCAGGCGGCCTCCCGGCGTGGCCGAGGAGTGGGCCGCGCCCACAGGTCATCTGGGAGGCCCCTTGCCCCCCTCTGGCCCATCTTCGATGGTCTGGAAGCTTCCGGTGCACTAATTTTTATATATTTTTCTCAGGATTTTTCGGGCTTCGGAAAATTGGGGAAAAGACATCAGCAGACATGAACTGGCACTGGGTGCACTGACTTAGTAGTCTAGTCCAAATATGTGTAAAATGATATAAAAGTGTAGCAAAACATATAACAATGTCACCCAAAAGAGAAGAAGAAGTAATTCATTCAGCGGCACAGTTTCAGTTTCATCAAATATAGTAATAGTATCATCATTAATTTGAGAAGTAGCATCATCAAGTTCATGTGACATATCAGGATGAGTAACACGTGGCGGTGTAACAACCTGATTCAAAATAGTAGGTGAATCAAAATGAGAGCTAGATGGCAGTTCCTTACCTCCTCTCGTGCGAGAGGGAATGATCTTAGTTCGAGTATATTTCAAATTATTAATAGTAGAAATCGGGTATCCTCAAGTTAATACAATAAATATAGCTATGCTCCCCGGGAACAGCAGAATGAAAAGGCCTTGATAACCCACAAGTATAGGGGATCATGAAAATCTTCACGGTAGTATTTCACCCTAATTTATTGATTCGACACAAAGGGAGACAAAGAATATTTATAGGCCTTGAAAATTTAGTTGTCAATTCAACTGCACCCGGGATATCCCTGTGCAGCAAAATATTGAGTAGCACGAAATATAATAGTAGTAGTGGTAACAATAATAGGAGCAATTTTGGTAATAGCAGTAATAGTAGAAATTGACTAGCACGTGTGACAATAATTAGCAGTAGTAACTTAGCAAGATTCGGTATATGAAACTCGTAGGCACATGCATCAACGATGGAAAGATATGGATGAAATCAGTCATGTAACACTTACACACTAGGGCGACACAGAACTAGTTCCAATTCATCAATATAATGTAGGCGATAACAACTTGAATGACATCTTTCGTCGTACCGGCCCGTGCCAGCTGGTCCCTATTAGAAACTTAGGAATATTAAGGCCTCCTAATAAAAGAGAACCGGAACAAAGCATTAACACATAGTGAATACATGCACTCCTCAAACTAGGGCAATCACTCGAAAGAATCTCAATTAGTGTCACCTTGGGGTATGCGGATAAAGACTCGTAATAGGTGACTACAAATTGCAAGATAGGGTCCAAATCATGCTTATATTAATGAAAACATAATAGGTATAGATATGAAATCATGGAACTCGGGCCCTAGTGACAAGCCTTAAGCATATCAAAGTCATACCAAGATCAGTTTGAGAACATAGTGGATACTATGGGTCAAGCCCTATCAAACTTAACTCGATTATATGATCATTCTCATCCAGACATCATCTGTCGGGACCCCGATCCTAAGCCATAGGAATCCAGCCTGTAACACATTGCATCTCGTTGCGGTCTCACGCACGGTTATCCCCACGGCTGCAGCGTTACCATAGCCGGGACCGTTTGCGCCTTTTGACTCGCGTATGCGATTGTGTCGCTAGCAATCCAATGTCAAAGAACCCGGACCGACATGTCTAGTCATAAACTAAAGTGGCAGTTCCGTACAGGGACAGGCATACATGACCCAGCAAAGCAAGTGTCGGTCATCAGCGAATGTAGACGAGTCGTAGCAAGCTACAAGGACTCCATTACAACGTGTGACATTTCCCAAAGGGACAGACACAGCAGCTAAGAAGGACACATGCCGGTCAACCAATGTGTTCGGAGCAGTAGCGAACTACCATGGCTCGATGGAATCACAAAGGGGCATTTCCCCGTAAGGAGTGGTACTAAGGCATACGACTAGGTATTCGAATCCCATACATATCAAGTACCACACACGTACGCATGGCATATCGATATGTACAGATACATCGATGGCATCACAACATAACCATAAACATTCAAACTTTATTTAAAAGGCTCGGAAGAGCCTCACACATAATATTACATAGATAGGGGCCTCATGACCCATCATCATAATTCATACACACCAGTCTTACAAGCCAGCGGAAGATTTAAAACTGTCTGAGTACAGACAGATGGAAAGACAAAGGCACATGGCCTGACTATCTACAGGCCCATCCTAGGGCCAGATCGTAGGTGGGATACCAGCTACTCGTCGTCATTGATGTCTAGGTAGAACCCTCCATTAGGGACATTAACAACCTCTGCAACAAATTATTAAGCAAACATGAGTACAAAAGTACTCAACAAGACTTTAGGAAATCTATCTACTCATGCAATGTATCAACAAGGAGTTGTGGGGTTTCATGCGGAAAGCCAACATTTGACTCTTGGCTAGACAACTTGTATTTTTAAATAGTTTTGACAACTATGTTTCTCGCACATGAGTCCACTAACACCACAACAATACTCCATCGTGGAATCATTCCGTCTACCTACGTAAATGCCATCCACGACACTCACACTTATCTTGACAATTTTATGAGTAGCCATTATAGTTATCTATGAACAACATATGCCTCCAAGTAGTCCATATCCGCGGACGCGGCTATTCGAATAGATCATAACCCTGCACGGGTGTACTTCTTCACACACGCTCTCGCCACTTATCTCCGTGTGCACGTCATGCACCTCGGCAAGCTTCAAGCGGAAGCCCAGCGAGGGAGTCGGCCAAGACCGTTAACCACGCTAATACTTAGTCCAGGTCTATCGCCTATCTGAGGGTAACCCGCACGGAAGTCCGGCCGAGGTTTCCGCCACGGCCCCAAACGATGTGCGTAGGGTTCCCAAGCCCACCATCCGGATGCCACTTGGTACACCGTGCCACTGCCTACCGCATCATAGCCCACCTCTAAGGTCAGCGCTACACACGGCCTCCAGCATGACTATAAACACCAGAAACTACTTGCAACTCCTGGACCAAGTACTAAGCGATTAATAAGTCGAGAGGGTCAATTAAGTATCCCAATGTGTGGTAGTATCTAGTCTTGGATTACTTACACGGAACTCAGTTCCTAAGGTTGGTTCCAATGAAACAACCCGCCGTGTACTCCTAAATAGCCTTTCACCGATATCTTTACCAAATCAGATTCAACACACCACCTTTACTTACTGAACACATTCATCACTCAGATGACAGACCATGCACAACTCTAAGCATAGCATGCATAGCAGGATAATGCACATCATGGCTCAAGCATCTACCAGTTATGCTAGGTTGCAAGTTTCAGCTATTTACTGTGACAAGGACAGGTCATGCAAAGGAAGTAGGTTCTACTAACGTGATAAAAGCAGTGAAAGCATTTTGACCTAATGCAATAAATAAGAGCAGGAGCGAGAACATGGGATTTATCGGGATGATCAGAATGATTGCTTGCCTTGTTGCTCAGCAGAGGGGTGATATCCGTCAGTCGGATAATCACACGTATCCGGAGGGGCGGAGCCTACCGGAATAACAAAAATCAATCAATATAAAACATATGCAACAAAATGATGCATGAAATGAATGTAGCATGGTTTGAGATGACTAGCAGAACCCTTTGGGGTGATCTTGATTTGAAATCATAATTCAAATAGCATTTGAATTATGATTTATCAAATTCTTTTAATTGATTTCACCTGATGCTGTTTCATAACTTTGTTTTTCATGCATGAAAATAGCACCATTGGATTCCTTGGATTTTTCTTATCCATTTACATATATTATTTGTCAAATTTAGAGTTATATTCAAATTTCTATGAATTTCCAAAGTTTTGAACTTATTCTAGAATTATTTTTAAACAGAAAAGGCTTTATTGCATCAGCATGACATCAGCAGGTCCAACTGGCCGTTGAAAGTCAAACCTGACCAGTGGGACCCAGTCGTCAGTGTCTCTGGCAAGTTTTAACTTAGATTTAACTTAATTAGTTAATTAATAGAGAAGGACCCACCTGTCAGTGTGTGTTTAAGTTAATTAAATAAGTTATTTTTAATTTTTACTAAACTTAATTAGCCAGGGGCTGGCCCCACCTGTCATAGGCTCAGGGGGGTCCGATCCACTGGCGGCGAAGTCGATCTCGCCGGCGGTGAGCCTCCGGCGACCACGAGTTGCATCTCAGATGACCAAACCTCACGCGGAGGGCACCAGACGAATGACACTTCACCCGCGGCTCAATTTTTGCATGCAACAGGGGATGAAATGGCCGGAGATGATGCCGGCGACGAGCTTGGCGGCGGCCGAAGCTCGGGCTATGTCGGGATCGACAAAACCGAAGGCAAAACGAGCGGGGCTTAGCTCCTAGAGCACCTACGCATCGCACTGAAGCCATTGGTGGCCTTAGATGGACCAGCAGTTCATCGGAGAGCTACCGGCGACGAGGTCCTGCGGCGGATCTCATCGGGCTCCGGTGGAATCCGGGTCAAGAGGAAGGGATCGAGGGGGAAAACTTAGGGGAAAGGACACTGAGCTCACGGGGAGTGCAGAGGTATCGAGAGTGGGCGCGGGGATGGCCTGAGGAGGGAGAACGATGGCGGCGAACTCCGGTGACCCGAGGAAGAAGACGATGGCTTCACGAGGTTTCAGAGCCTCTCGGCGTCGAGCGACTAGCTGGACAGCTTCAGGGGATCACGACGAAGCTGTTGCGCGGCTGAGGTGAGAGGGAGAGGGGAAAGAGCAATGGCAAGCTTGAGCTCAAGCTTCGGTCATGGCGTCCGAGAGAGAAAGAGAGAGGACAGGGGGGAATGAGAGGGGGATGAGCATGTGGAGGTCTCGGGGAGCTTATCCCCTTTCGCACAAGCGCGACGCGGCGACCAGGCAGGCACGCAGGTGCGTGGGCACGCCGGGGAACGCGGCGGCCACCTCCTGCTCCGACTGGCAAGAGGAAGACGACATGAGCTCGGTGGGCTGGGCGTGAGGTGAGCGACAGGTAAGCTTTTTGCATTTCTTTTCTTTTCTGTTTCTATTTTATTCTTTCTGTTATTTGTTTTGTTTTATTTTTGGCTCCAAACTATTCCTAAAATAGTTTAAAGAATACTAGAGTGATAGTTGGAATATTTCCAACCACGCATAAAGTTTTCAACATTTTTGGAAACTTTAAATTATTTGAAAACAAATATATAATTGATTTCAGTAGCTTTTAACTTAAATTTCAAATGCCAAAAATAGTTTGAAAATAAGTTTCACCTCTGAAATTTTGTTTTCAACATTTATGAGAAATATTGAAATTTATGAAGGCTATTTTGGGTTCATTGATTTGGCACTTGTTGGAATTCTTTTGAATAAGAACTGGCTAGGGTTTTGCTTTGAATTTCACCATTTCCTATGGGTTCATTTCCATTTCTTGGATGCCATGAAAGAAGACATGAGCACAAGTTGTTAAACCCTATCAGGGAATACCAGGGATGTGACAACTCACCCCCACTCAAAAGAATTTCGTCCCGAGATTTGGAAGTCGTCGGGAATAGCGCGGGATAGTCAAGTCGGAGACGATCCTCTCTTTCCCATGTTGCCTCCTTTTCAGAATGATTGGACCATTGAACTTTAAGAAACTTGAGGTTTCGACGTCGAGTGGTACGCCCAGCTAGATGAAGAATACGCACAGGGTATTCTCGGTATGAAAGGTTATCTTGGAGATCAAGCATTTCGTGGTCCACTTCACGGATAGGATCCGAAAAGCAATGCCTGAGTTGCGAGACGTGGAATACATCATGAACCTTGGCAAGATGCAGAGGGAGTTCCAATTGGTAGGCAACTTCTCCTCATTTGGCAAGAATGCGAAAAGGACCAATGTAACGAGGAGCCAACTTGCCCTTGATGCCGAATCGATGGGTACCCTTCAAAGGTGTAACCCGAAGGTAAGCCTTCTCGTCAACTTCAAAGGTCACACCCTTATGATGACGATCATATTGTCTGTTTTGACGAGACTGGGCTGTTTTCAACTTTTCATGACTAATGCGAACTTGCTCTTCTGCATCCTGGATCATATCCGGACCAAAGAGTTGCCTCTCTCCAGTTTTTGACCAATTAAGAGGTGTTCGACATCGTCGTCCATAGAGAACTTCAAAAGGAGCTTTGCCCAAGCTTGATTGATAACTATTGTTATAAGCGAACTCAGCGAATAGAAGGCACTTCTCCCAATTCATATCGAACGATATAACACAATCTCGAAGTATATCTTCTAGGATTTGTGTCACTCTTTCTACTTGACCACTTGATTGAGGATGGAAAGCAGTGCTAAAACATAGGTGAGTCTCCAGAGGAACACCATGAAGAGACACTATTCGGGAGATATCTAACTCTGCTAGCTAGCTAGCTATTATACTCTCACGAACTGGAAGAAAATGAGCTACTTTGGAAAGATGGTCAATGACCACAAAGATAGCGTTATTTCCTTTCTTGGTCTTGGGAAATCCGGTGATGAAATCCATACTGACTTTATCCCATTTCCATTCAGGAATAGCTAATGGTTGAAGGGTGCCAGCAGGCCTTTGATGTTCTGCCTTAACTCGACGAACAACGTCGCAGTTAGCAACAAACTCAGCAATTTCTCTCTTCATTGTAGTCCACCAAAACCTCTGGCGTAGGTCCTGATACATCTTAGTACTACCAGGATGAATGGTGAAAGGAGAATCATGAGCCTCCTTAAGGATCAATTGCAGCAGACGTTTGCTCTTAGGAACCACTAGATGGTTCTGAAAGAAGACAACACCTTGCTCATTGATAGAGAAATCCCTAGCGTTTCCACTAGCAATATTCTCCTTCATCCGGGATATACCCTTATCATATGCCTGCACGGCTATGATTTGATCCCTAAGAGTAGGCTTCGCCACCAGGGTAGAAAGGAATCCATGAGGAACAATGTGAAGATTTAACTTCCGAAATTCCTCATAGAGACGTGGTTGACCTCGTTGTAGCATCAGATTGTTACAATAATACTTACAACTTAGTGCATCAGCCATAACATTGGCCTTCCCCGGGGTGTAAGTTAGCCCTAAGTCGTAATCCGTGATCAACTCAACCCATCGTCTTTGCCTGAGATTCAAATCCGGCTGGGTGAAGATATATTTCAGACTTTGGTGAACAGTGAATATTTCACAACGATTACCAAGAAGGTAATGTCGCCAGGTATTAAGTTCATGGACTACTGGTGCAAGCTCAAGATCATGTGTGGGATAATTATCCTTATGTGGATGCAACTGTTAAGATGCGTATGCAATCACATGACGATCCTGCATGAGAATGCAATTAATAATCCTTTTTGGGATTAATTCATTCTTATCATTAGGAACGACGGTGATACCTCCCTTCTTAGGTACGCAGTGTACTGGACTTACCCAATCACTATGAGCAATAGGATAAATGATTCCTGCTTCCAGAAGCTTTAAAATTTCTTTTCTCACGACCTCTTTCATCTTAGGATTTAATCTCCTTTGATGATCAGCAACTGGTTTGAAGTCAGGATCAGTTTTAATCTTGTGCTGACATAGAGTGGGACTAATACCCTTAAGAGCTTCAAGAGTATATCGAATAGCCGCACGATGCATCCTCAAAGTTTTTAGTAACTTATTTGCTTCGTGATTCGAGAGGAGAGCACTAATAATAACAGGATATATCTCCTTCTCATCAAGCTAGGCATACTTAAGAGTATCAGGCAACTGTTTAAGCTCGAACACAGCATCACCCTTCGGTGGGGGAGGATCCCCAAGCAGTTCAACAGGCAGATTATTCTTGAGAATAGGATATTGTTCTAAGACAATTTTATCTATCTCATCTCTTTCATACATATGCATATCATTTTCATGCTCAAGCAGATATTGCTCTAAAGGATCCGTAGGAGGTATGACAATAGAGGGAAGAGCAATGATTTCATCCCCACCAGATGACTCTTTTTCATGGGGTTGTCTTCCAAACTTGGAGAAGTTAAATTCATGAGACACACCCTCGAAACTAACAGCCACAGTCTGCTTAATGCAATCAATGTGAGCATTGACAGTGTTGAGAAAGGGTCTACCAAATATGATGGGACAAAATCTATCTTGTGCAGTAGCAAGGACGAGGAAATCAGTAGGATACTTCGTTTTACCACACAGGACTTCTACGTCTCTCACAATTCCTAGGGTGCAGATAGTGTCTCTATTAGCCAGCGTAATAGTGACATCAATGGGTTCTAACTCAGCAGGTGCAATCTCATCTTTGATTACATCATATAGGGAACGGGGTATTGCACTAACACTAGCAGCCATATCACATAAACCATGATAACAGTGATCTCCTATCTTGACAGAAACAACGGGCAGGCCAACTACAGGTCCGTATTTGTCTTTCGCGTGAGGTTTATCAATTCTAGCAGAGTCCTCACAGAATTTTATAACATGCCCGTCTATGTCTTCGGCTAAGAGATCTTTGATAATAGCAACACTAGGTTCAACTCTAATTTCCTCAGGGGGTGCAAGCGGTCTAATGTAACCCCTACATATCACAGTTGGAGCTTTAGAATAATCCTTTTTCCTAGCAGGGTATGGTGGTTTCTCAGCGTAGGCATAAGGAACAATAGGATCACTAAAGGCAATGACTTTCTCCTCAACTAGATTGGGTTTATCTATGTTGACTTCTACAGGGGGTGATATTTAACCCACTTCTCTTTGGGAAGATCAACATGAGCAGCAAAAGATTCACATAGAGAAGCTACTATCTCAGAGTCAAGTCCATACTTAGCGCTAAAATCTCTAGAAGTGTTTGTTTCAACAAAACAATTAACGCAATCAAACTGGAAATTCATACCTGACTCCTTACCTTCCTCAAGCTCCCAATCTTCAGAGTTACATTTGATTCTTTCCAATAAATTCCACTTGTGGTCAATATCCTTCTTCATAAAAGAAGCGGTACAAGAAGTGTCAAGCATGGTACGACCTTCATGAGAAAGCCGAGAATAAAAGTTTTAGTGATAATTTCTCTCGAGAGCTCATGATTGGGGAATGAATATAGCATTGATTTAAGCCTCCCCCAAGATTGAGATATGCTTTCCCTGTCACGAGGCCAAACGTTATAAATATAATTCTGATCACGATGTACTAAATGCATAGGATAAAACTTTTGATGAAATTCCAATTTCAATCGATTGTAGTCCCATGATCCAGTATCATCACATAGCCTATATCGTGTCAACACCTTATCCTTCAAAGATAAATGAAATACTTTCTTCTTTACCTCATCTTCAAGCAAACCTGCAAGCTTAAATAAACCACAAACTTCATCTACATAGATCAGATGCAAGTCTGGATGTGAAGATCCATCTCCGGTAAAAGGATTAGCCAGTAGTTTCTCAACCATACCCGAAGGAATTTCATAAAATATATTTTCAGTAGGTACCTCAGGTTGAGGAGCAACTCCTCGTGCTTCCGTTCGTAGTGAAGATACCTCGAACAAATTCCTCAAAGAATAGTTTCCATAGTGACAAGTGACAATAAATTTCAGCACAGTATATAAATGTTTCCTTACCAAAGGCGCTTCACTCCCCGGTGACGGCGCCTGAAAAGAGTCTTGATGACCCACAAGTATAGGGGATCAATCGTAGTACTTTCGATAAGTAAGAGTGTCGAACCCAACGAGGAGCAGGAGGCTCTGATAAATAGTTTTCAGCAAGGTAATAACTGCAAGCACTGAAAGTAGCGGTTATAAGTGATGGTGTAGCAAGGTGAAACGTAGCAAGTGAAAAGTAACAAGTAACAAGTAGTAGCAACAGTGCAGAAAAGTGGCACAATTCCTTTTTGTAGCAAGGGACAAGCGCGAACAAAGTCTTACAGGAGGAAAAACGCTCCCAAGGACACACGAGAATTTCTGTCATGCTAGTTTCATCATGTTCATATGATTCATGTTCGTTACTTTGATAGTTTTATATGTGGGTGGACCGGCGCGTGGGTACTGCCCTTACTTGGACAAGAATCCCACTTATGATTAACCCCTCTCGCCAGCATCCGCAACTACGAAAGAAGAATTAAGACAACGTGTAACCATAGCATTAAACTAGTGGATCCAAATCAGCCCCTTACGAAGCAACACATAGACTGGGGTTTAAGCTTCTGTCACTCTAGCAACCCATCATCTACTTAATACTCCCCAATGCCTTCCTCTAGGCCCAAATAATGGTGAAGTGTTATGTTGTCGACGTTCACATAACATCACTAGAGTAAAAGACAACATACAGCATATCAAAATACCGAACGAATACCAAATTCACATGAATATTATCAACATGACTTATCCCATGTCCTCAAGAACAAAAGTAACTACTCACAAAGCATAATCATAATCATGATCAGAGGGGTAATGAGTAGCATCAAGGATCTGAACATAAACTCTTCCACCAAGTAATCCAACTAGCATCAACTACAAAGAGTAATCAACACTACTAGCAACCTTACAAGTGCCAATCGGAGTCGCGAGACGGAGATTGGTTACAAGAGATGGTGCTGATGAAGATATTGATGCAGATGACTCCCCTCCGACGAGAGGAGTGTTGGTGATGACGATGGCGACGATTTCCCCCTCCGAGAGGGAAGTTACCCCGGCAGGATCGTCCTGCCGGAGCTCTAGATTGGATCTTCTCAAGTTCCGCCTCGTGGCGGCGGAGAATCCACGAAAAAGCTCCGCCCTGATTTTTTCTTGAACAAAACCCGTCATATAGCAAAAGAGGGGGCCAGTGGGACGTCAGGGTGCCCACAAGCCCTATAGCCGCCACTAGGGGGGCGGCAACTACCAGGCTTGTGGGGCCCTGGTAGCTCCCCTGTGGTACTTCTTTCGCCCAGTATTTTTTATATATTCCCAAACAATTCCACGTTGATTTTTAGGGAATTTGGAGTTGCGCAGAATAGAGGACTCAAACTTGCTCCAGAATTCTAGCTGCCGGTATTATCCCTCTTCAAATAAACCTTGCAAAATAAGAGAGAAAAGGCATAAGTATGGTACCACAAGGTAATATAACAGCCCATAAAGCGATAAATATCACCATGAAAGCATGATGCAAAATGGACGTATCAAGAAGCGTCATGAAATCTTGCGGAAAGCTTCACCTAGGCTCAAAGAGATGGATGGATATTTCAAGACCCAAGGCTTACCAGCAAAGCCACAAGTCATTATGGGCTCTGGCTTGGATGGACAATGTGGTGACTTTGGACGGGCGGTGCTATGAGATGTAGAAGAACGGTAGTATTGGATGGGCACCGACAGAGGCTCATAGGAACCCGTTGAAAGACCATGTTTTGATCATCCGGTTCTCAAACACCCTGAAGTGCGAGGACTTCAACGGAGGTGATCAAATCTTGTGGGGAACGTGTGCAAAACTTTGCAGAGTACTCAAACCTAATCGATTAGCCGTGTCCACGGTCATGGACAACTTGAGACGAAGGAACTGAAGTTATCACGAATTCTCAACACCATTTATTATTAATGTGGGTAATATTGATAACTTGGGTATAAGAATTGGTTGGTGGAACCTTCACATTAACAACCAACAATGTAGTAAATTTTGCTTTTACCCTTTCTCTTGTTGTAGGAAAAATTTGCTTTACGCAAAACTTAAGCTATAGCCCCACCTGCCATATATGCATATAGTATATAGATGATATTTTCACCCTCTCTTTTGTGACTTGCCGGCATATTCAATATGCTGACCTACACGGCTGCAATGTCTTATGTTGCAGATACTTTCTTCGACGAGTAAGAGTACGATTGATGGTTACGGTCTGCACTCAACTTGTCGTTGGTGTTTATTGGGACTCCACTCCCTTTGACTGTTTCCGCTGAGATTTTGAGGTATATATCAGATTTACGTTATTTGCATGTGATAGCACTTTGATATATACATTGATGTACTGTGTGTGCTAGCATACTGATCCAGGGATGGCACAGATACACAGAGGCTTGACTCTTTTCGAGTCAGGTCGCTACACTTTGTATGTGAACGTGGAGTCTATGACACCCGATCATCACGTGGTGTCTCGAAACGATGAACTATTGCTACGGTGTACAGTCTAGGAGAACACAATTTTTTCTTGAAATTAAGTCAGGGATCACCTTATAATGCTACCGTCGTTCTAAGCAAGATAAGGTGCATAAAGGGAATAACATCACATGCAATTCATAAGTGACATGATATGGCCGTGATCTTGTGCTTCTTGATCTCCATCACCAAAGCACCGGCATTATCTTCATCGTCATCGGAGCCACGCCATGATCCCCATCATCATGCCGCCATAGAGGTTGTGGTGCTATCTATGCTATTACTACTAAAGCTACAACGTAGCAATATAGTAAACGCATCTGCAAACAAAAACGTTAGTTTGAAGACAACCCTATGGCACCTGCCGGTTGCCGTAGCATCGACGTGCAAGTCGATATTAACTATTACAACATGATCATCACATACATCGAATATATCACATCATGTCTTTGGCCATATCACATCAAAAGCATACCCTGCAGAAACAAGTTAGACGTCCTCTAATTTGTTGTTGCATGTTTTACGTGGCTGCTACGGGTATCCAGTATGATCGCATCTTACTTACGCAGAAACCACAACGGAGATGTGCAAATTTCTATTTAAGATCTCTCCATGGACCACCTTGGTCAAATCCAATTCAACTAAAGTAGAAGAAACAGGCACCCGCCAGTCATCTTTATGCAACGAGTTGCATGTTAGTCGATGAAACCGGTCTCTCGTAAGCGTACGAGTAATGTTGGTCCGGGCCGCTTCAATCCAACAATACTGTCGAGTTGAGAAAATACTAAGGAGTGCAGCAAATCGAACATCAACGCCCACAAAAACTTTTTGTGTTCTACTCGAGATTACATCTACGGATGAGCCTAGCTCTGATGCAACTGTTGCAAATCGAACGTTGCATGGGAAACAAAAAATTTCCTACGCACATGAAGACCTATCATGGTGATGTTCATCTACGAGAGGGAGATCGGATCCACATACCCTTGTAGATCGCTAAGTGGGAAGCATTAAGAAACACGGTTGATGTAGTGGTACAGCTTCGTGATTCAAATCACCGTCGTCCCACGATCTGTTCCGATCTAGCGCCGAACGGAAAGCACCTCCGCGTTCAGCACATGTACAACTTGATGACGATCTCCGCCTTCTTGATCCAGCAAGAGAGATGGGGAAGTAGATGAGTTCTCCGACAGCGTGACAGCGCGCCAGTGATGGTGATGATCTATTCCTGCAGGGGTCTGCCCGAGCTCCGCAGAAAACCGATCTAGAGGAAGAACTAGGAAGTAGAGGTTTGTGTTGCACGTGGCAAAGTTATGTCTCAAAAACCGTGAAACCTCTAGTATATATAGGTGGAGGGGAGGGTCTAGCCTTGGGGCTCAAGAGAGCCCCAAGGGCCCCGGCTGAAACGAGGAGGAGGACTCCAACTCCAACTCGGTTTGGGGAAGGAGGAGTCCTACTCTTCCTTCCCACCTCCCTCTTTTTTTTTCTTTTGGTTTTCTTTTCCTAGCGCCATAGCCCACTTGGGTTGCCTCACCAACACACTAAGGGCCGGTGCGTCACCCTTGGACTATTGGGCTCACTCCCGGGTGGGTGGGCCCCTCCCGGTGAAAACCCGGAACCCATTCGTCACTCCTAGTACACTGCCGACAATGCCCAAAATCTTTCCGATGACCAAATGAAACCATCCTATATATCAATCTTCATTTCTGGAACATTCCCGAAACCCTTCTGACATCCATGATCTCATCCAGGACTCCGGACAACCTTCGGTCACCAACACCTATAACTCAACTATACTGAAACATCACCGAACCTTAAGTGTGCAGACCCTGCGGGTTCGAGAACTATGTAGACATGACCTGAGACACTCCCCGACCAATATCCAATAGCTGGACCTGGATGTACATATTGGATCCTACATATCCTACGAAGATCTTATCGGTTGAACCTCTGTGCCAAGGATTCATATAATCCCGTACAACATTCCCTTTGTCCTTTGCTATGTTACTTGCCCGAGATTTGATCGTCGGTATCCCTATACCTATTTCAATCTCGTTACCGGCAAGTCTCTTTATTCGTTCCGTAATACAAGATCCCGTGACTAAGACTTGAGTCACATTGCTTGCAAGGCTTATATGTGATGTTGTATTACCGAGTGGGCCCTGAGATACCTCTCTGTCACACGGAGTGAAAAATCCCAGTCTTGATCCATGCTAACTCAATGGACACCTTTGGAGATACCTGTAGAGCACATTTATAGTCACCCAGTAACGTTGCGACATTTGATACACACAAGGTATTCCTCTGGTGTCAGTGAGTTACATGATCTCATGGTCATAGGAATGAATACTTGACACGCAGAAAACAATAGCAACAAAATGACACGATCACATGCTACGTTCATAGTTTGGGTCTTGTCCGTCACATCATTCTCCTAGTGATGTGATCCAGTCATCAAGTGACAACACTTGTATATGGTCAGAAAACCTTAACCATCCTTGATCAACTGGCTAGTCAACTAGAGGCTTACTAGAGGGACATTCTTTTGTCTATATATCCACACATGTATCTATGCTTTCATTCAATACAATTATAGCATGGATAATAAACGATTATCTTGAAATAGGAAATGTAATAATAACAATTTTATCATTGCCTCTAGGGCATATTTACAACTATAAAATAGCATATAATTTCATATAAAGTATCAAAGATTGGTAATATAATAGCATGAAACAATCAAAATTTATAGATATACGTTAGAGACATATCAGTATACGACCCCCTCGGGACGAAAAGCCCATTTTTCGTCATAATTTTTCTCATAAAAGTAGGAGTCCACCACATCTATGATGATACTTGTTTTTGTCACAATTATCATTATGGATGTGTCATATCCATGACACAATAAGTTTTCTTTCCAGCCATAATATCACGAAAGTGTCTTTTTTTGCACCAAATGGGTTGTAAATTCTTAATACGAAAGCCTGCATGACTGTGACAAATTTAGATTTTGATATTAGGGACCCACGAGGTTAAAACCCATATAAGGTGGTGTCGACTTACTCAACGAAGGACTCTTCCTCCAATAGCCGTTGGATTGACATCCAACGTCTTTCTTGGTTCTTCCTGCAGTTGCCCAAATGAAACTCGCTGTCGGGATCAAAAACTCCCACCTCCCACAGTTGGAGTCGCCTCCGCGCATGCATCACCAATCCACCCTACCTTAACTATTGGCCAGACCATCCCTCTACTTCTCCACACGTCCTGTTATTCTTTGGCGATGTCAGCCTCACTCCCTAACTTGAACTAGTTAACCCTTATAATCCCCTTTGCATGTTCCTACACTGTCGCATCTTCCCTGGCTCATGTTCATTCCTTTCCGAGGCCTCACCCTCGTCCTCTACCTTGGTGTGATCATCACAACACCACCGTCTCAAGTTGTTAACATGGTCAACAAAATAGGTCCCATCATGTCCATGGTCATCCACAAGAAGTGCCTCCTTAGAAGAATTTTTTTCCCTTCTAATGTTTTGCTAAAATCTAGGAGCCATGACATTGTCAACTTATAGTGACTAATTGATAGAATTGCACAAGGAGTGGGTGACTTCTGGCACCTAGCAGCTCGAGCAATTTTTTTGTTATTGTTAAGACGAAGAAGGGTATGAACTGGGTTGTGCGGGGGTCCTGGCACATCTACCCCACAGTTTTATTTTATGTTTACTACATGACCATACCGGCAGTTTTTTCTTTGTGAAAATGGCTAGCACAACTTTAATTCTTTTGAAGAATACTCAATGTAGGCCAAATTGTTTTTCTCTGCCCTGATGGGCTGATTTTTCTTTGTGAAAATGGCTAGCACAAATTTGGAGGTTGCAAAACCCGTACCAATTTTTTTTGTCGCGCATATATACCGTCAGTGCTCATGTACGCCGAGAGGCAATGGAGAGTCGCACCGGATGGCGGGGGTACATAGAGATAGGTGTGATTTGCGTTGGGTTTTCTATGAGGAGGGACGGGTTATCAGAACATAATGTGGGTAAGTATTTCCCTCAGTTATGAACACAAGGTTTATCATACCAATAGGAATACCAACAACAACCGTCTTCAACAGCTGCACAAAATAGAAGAAATAACTTGCACCCAACGCGGGCGAGAGGGTTGTAAATCCCTTGGTCTCGTTATTTGCAAACAAGTGAGATGTGTAGATAATTGTAGATAATTCTAAATTGCAACATAAAATAAAAACAAGTAAATGGAAGAAAGGTATTGAGTGTATTGTAAATATATGGTGAATAGATGCGGGGGTGCATATTTTTCCCTGGTGGCATCTCTAATGAAAATAGCATATGGTGAGTAAACAAATTACTTTTGGGAAATTTATACAAAAGCGGATAGTTATGCGATATTCACGACAATGATCATGCGTATATAGGCATCACGTCCATAAAAAAATGGACCGACTCTTGCCTAGACCTGTTACTATTACTCCACTCATCGACCGGTATCAAGCATGCATATAGAGTACTAAGTAAAACAGAGTAGTGCATGGAGAACGATGATATCATGTAGACAAAGTAAACTCAAAAAATATGAATAAACCCCGTCGTCTTATGGTTAGTACGAGCAACACAAAGACGCATCTTGTTCCCTTCTGTCATTGGGATAAAGATATTCGAGTGGTTGAACCTACTACACCGCACCTCTCACACGGAAGAAATATCAATCTAGTTGGCCAAACTATTTCTATGGATTAGAGAGAATTACGAAGCTAATATAATCATGCACATAAGAATCATATTAGAATTCATAGAAGACTTGAATATTTATCATGAATAATCTAAACATAAACCGACAATTCATCAGATCCCAACAAACGCATCGCACAAAAGGATTACATCATATGGATCAAAGAGAAGATGCGATGATCATTGTATTGAGGATCAAGAGAGAGAAGTTGCCATCTAGGTACTAGCCATGGACCTATAGGTGTGTGGTGAACTACTCATACGTCATTGATACGTCTCCGTCGTATCTACTTTTCCGAACTATTTTGCCCTTGTTTTGGACTCTAATTTGCATGATTTGAATGGAACTAACCCGGACTGACACTGTTTTCAGCAGAATTGCCATGGTGTTGTTTTTGTGCAGAAATAAAAGTTCTCGGAATGTCCTGAAAATTTACGAAGATTTTTTCTGGAATAAAAGAAAAATACATGCGCAAAGATCCACCGCAGGAGGCGTGCCAGTGGGCCACAAGCCCATAGGCCGCGGCCACCCCCTATGGCCACGCCATGCAGGCATGTGGGCCCACATGGAACCACCGCCCCCCAATCTCAGCTCTATATCTTCCGTTTCGCCTGGAAAAAATCAGGGAGAAGGTTTCATCACGTTTTGCGATACGGAGGCGCTGCCACATCCTGTTCTTCATCTGGAGGGCAGATCTGGAGTCCGTTTCAGGCTCCGGAGAGGGGAAATCGTCGCCATCGTCATCCACAATTCCATGATGCTCTTCATCGTTACGGAGTAATCTCATCGTAGGCTTGCTGGACGGTGATGAGTTGGATGAGATCTATCATGTAATCGAGTTAGTTCTTGATGGGGATTGATCCCTAGTATCCACTATGTTCTAGATTGATGTTGCTACTACTTGGCTATGCTTAATGCTTGTCACTAGGGCCCGAATGCCAAGATTTCAGATCTGAACCTATTTTGTTGTCGCCAATTTATGTGTGTTTTAGATCCTATCTTGCAAGTTGTAGTCACCTACTATGTCTTATGACCCGGCGACCCCGGAGTGACAATAGACGGAACCACTCGCGGAGATGATCATAGTATGAGGAATTCATGTATTCACCATGTGTTAATGCGTTGGTCCGGTTCTTTATTAAAAGGAGAACCGTAATATCCCGTAGTTTCCATTAGGACCCTGCTGCCACGGGAGGGATGGACAATAGATGTCATGCAAGTTCTTTTCCCTAAGCACGTATTACTACATACGGAATACATGCCTACATTAGATTGACGAACGGGAGCTAGCCACATATCTCTCTGTGTTATAGTTGTTACATGATGAATCACATCCGTCATACTCATCCATCACCAATCCACTGCCTACGAGTCTCTTACTACTAGTTCTCACCACGTTACTTTGCCTAGGCTTGTCCCTTGCTACAAAAGGGATTGGGCCACTTTGCTGCTACTGTCACTACTATTGTTACTTGTTACTTTGCTTCTACTGCTACTGTTGTTCCTTACTGCTCCGCTATTACTCGTCGCAAGACTTTGTTGGCGCCGTTGCCGAGGCTAGGTAAGCGGCACTAACATCCCGTCAACAAGGCTTTTTCTAGCACCGTTGCTATCATACTACCTAGCTACTGATACTTTGCTTGCAGACACTAATCTTTAAGGTGTGGTTGAATTGACAACTCAACTGCTAATACTTGAGAATATTCTTTCGCTTCCCCTTGAGTCTAATCAATAAATTTGGGTTGAATACTCTACCCTCGAAATCTGCTGCGATCCCATACGCTTGTGGGACATCAAGGCTTTTTATGGCGCCATTGCCGGGGAGGCACAACTATATTCTCTAAGTCACTTGGGATTGACGTCTGCCGATCACAATGAGGAATCCGAAAGATCGAAGAACTAAAATCCGGCCTTCCACTACGAGGAGAGGTAAGGAATTGCCATCTAGCTCTGCACTTGATTCACCTTCAGTTCTAAGTAAGTTTGCGACTTCGCCTCCTGCTAGAAATCTTGATATGTCGCCTATGCCTCATGATGCTATGCTTGATACTATGCCTGATGATGCGATGCTTGATACTATGCCTGCTATGCCTGATACTGCTTTGCCACTTGGTGCATTCCTTGATGCACATATTGCTAGAGTTGCTGCTAGATGCGATGATACTTCTGAAACTGCTGATACTATTGAAGTAGAACCTGCTACTATGCCTTAATTGCCTGTTATGCCTCATATGCGCTATGTTATGGAAGGAGAGATAGCTGAGGACTTTTTGGCGTGTAAGGATAGCTATAATGTCGAGAAACTTCTGCGCAAGTGGAAAGAAAAATCTCTGAACGCTAGGATGAAATACGACCCAAAGTTTGCCACTTCGCCTATCTTTGTGACCGATACTGATTATGAATTCTCTATCGACCCTGATTTAATCACTCTGGTCGAATCTGATCCTTTTCACGGTTATGAGTCTGAAACGGTTGTAGCCCATCTTACCAAATTGCATGATATTGCCACCCTATTCACTAGTGAGGAAAAGATTCGCCACGACTATATGCTCAAGCTGTTTCCTTTCTCGCTAAAGGATGATGCTAAGACCTGGTTTACTTCTCCTGCTCCTGGATGTGTGCGTAGCCCCTAGGATATGGTCTACTACTTCTCTGAAAAATATTTCTCTGCCCATAAGAAGCAAGCTGCCTTGCAGGAAATATACAACTTTGCTCAAGCTGAGGAAGAGAGTCTCCCACAAGCTTGGGGGAGGCTTATCCAGCTACTGAATGCTTTGCCTGATCACCCTCTTGAGAATAATGAGATAATTGATATCTTCTATAATGGACTTACCGATGCTTCCAAAGACCATCTAGATAGTCCTGTAGAACAAGCTGAGATTCTACTGAATAACATCTTGTGCAATGAGAATGCTTGGACTATTCCCGAACCACTTCCTAAGCCAACTCCGAAGAAAAGAGGTATTCTGTTCCTCACTCCTGAAGATATGCAAGAAGCCAAGAAATCTATGCAAGAGAAAGCCATTAAATCTGAAGATGTCAAAAATCTACCACCTATCGAAGAGATCCATGGTCTCAATAACCCGATACAGGTAGTAGAAGTAAATTCTCTACGTAGGTTTGATGAGAGTGATATTCCTTTTGGAAAACCTGCTAGCTTATGCATGGATGAATTTGATAACTTTGTTGCCAAACAACAGAGTTTCAATGATTATGTTAGCAGACAATTGGAAAGGAATCCTCGTATGCTTAGTCATTTAAGTGCTTGTGTGGACAGAAATGTCAATGATCTTAAACTTCTGAGTAAGCATGCCTCTATGGTTACTACTCAGGTAGAACAAGTGACTTGCTCAATGAGTTGAATGACAATGCAGTCATAGTCGTTACTAGAGGTGGCAGAATGACCCAGGAACCTTTGTATCCTGAGGGTCATTCGAAGAGAGTTGAACAAGATTCTCAAGAAGTTATCACTGATGCATCTAGTCATCCTAGAAAGAAGAAGAAAGATGATAGGAACCTGCACACTAGCAACCCTGTTGCTACTACCCCTGAGAGTCCAAACGATGTCTCTATCTCTAATGCTGAAACAATGTTGATATCAATAGTGATGTTCATGTTGATGCTCAACCTAGCAATGAACACGATGTGGAGATTGAACCTAGTGTTGATCTTGATAACCCACAGCCTAAGAATCAGAGATACGACAAGAATGACTTCACTGCTAGGAAGCATAGTAAAGAAAGGGAACCATGGGTTCAGAAACCTATGCCCTTTCCTCCCAAACCATCCAAGAAAAAGGATGATGAGGATTTTGAGCGATTCTTTGAAATGATCAGACATGTCTTTCTGCAAATGTGTTTCAATGATATGCTCAAGATGTCTCCGTATGCTAAGTACATGAAGGATATTGTGACTAATAAGAGGAGGATACCTGAGGTTGAGATCTCTGCCATGCTTGCTAATTATACCTTCGAGGGTGGAACTCCTGAGAAACTAGGTGATCCTGGTGTACCCACTATACCTTGCTCCATTAAAGGAAACTACGTTAGAACTGCGTTATGCTATCTTGGAGCCGGTGTTAGTGTTATACCTCTCTCTCTTTATCGTAGGCTTGAACTGGATAAGTTGACACCCACTGAAATCTCTCTGCAAATGGCCGACAAATCAACTGCTTTCCCTATCGGCATTTGCGAGGATGTGCCTGTTGTGGTTGCTAACACCACTATCTTAACAGACTTTGTTATCTTGGATATTCCTGAGGACGATGCCATGGCTGTCATCCTCGGAAGACCCTTTTTAAACACTACAAGGTATGTTATAGATTGCAACAAAGGCAATGTCACTTTCCATATCAACGGTAATGAGCATACGGTGCACTTTCCGAAAAAACAATATCGAGTACATTGCATCAATGCTATCGAAAAAACTTCATCGATTCTTATTGGGAGCTTTGAATGCCCTATTCCTCGTGTCAAGATGAAGTATGATTTGCTTGTTGGGGAGATACACATCCCCATTGAGGTGACCTAGTGACTATTTGAATATTCTCCGTTCTCTATTGCGATTCGAGAAAGTTTTGTCAAGGGGATTTGATCAACCTCATTGACGGATTTCTTTCGATGACCATGATATGGATGAATCGAGGAGTCACAAGCCTCTGTTTTAAGCTTTCACCTTCGGTTTCTTAGAAGAAAATTGATAGATTTAGTTTAGTTTTCCCTGTTTTCTATCTTAGCGTCCGGTGGAAAAGTACGCCTAAAATAAAAGTTCTCCGAACGCTGTGAAAATCTAGTATGATTTTTTCTGGAATATTGGAAAAATACTAGGACAAAGAGTCTGTCTGGGGTCCACACCAGTGGGCCACAAGCCCTAGGGGCGCGGGCACCCCCCTGGCCGCGCCACCCAGGCTTGTGGGGGCCCACAGGCACCCCCTCCACTCATTCTTGCTCCCATATGCTTCTCCTTCCTCCAGAAAAAAATTGTTTCACAGCTCAAACCCGTGTTCTTGCTCCTCTTGCTGGGATTTTCAATCTCTTTGCTCAAATCACCATTCTCCGAACTGTTTTGGGAAAATTACTCCTTGGTAAGTGACTCCTGAACATTCAGAATAATAATGGTCATGTAGATGCTTCACCATATAGTAATAAAGAACCTGATAATTATGTGGAAACAGAACCTGCTAAAGATCTTGATAACCACCTCGTAAAAATAAATGTTATGATTAGAATG
This sequence comes from Hordeum vulgare subsp. vulgare, assembly GCF_904849725.1. NCBI lineage: Eukaryota > Viridiplantae > Streptophyta > Magnoliopsida > Poales > Poaceae > Hordeum > Hordeum vulgare. Next base: position 224,682,584 of record NC_058519.1, read on the forward strand.
ATTTTGTTGCTAGAAAGCATGGGAAAGAAAGAAAGCCATGGGTTCAAGAACCCATGCAATTCCCTTGTAAGACTTCTAAGATTAAGTACGAGGAAGACTTGGAGTGTTTTTCTTAAATGATTAGGCTTGTCTTTTTGCGCACTCGGTTGACTCATATTTTGAAAATGCCTACATATGCTAAGTTTATGTAGGATATAATTAACAAAAAAAGAAAAATACCTCAAACTAACTATATGTAGTATACTCTTTTGATGGTGGAGTGCCTAAGAAGTTGGGAGATCCAGTTATACCCACAATACCTTGCTCCATTAAAAAAATACGCTAAAACCACGTTATGTGATTTAGGAGCTGGTGCTAGTGTTATGCCTTTATCTCTTTATAAGAGACTTGATTTGAATAAGCTTACATCTATTGAGATATCTTTACAAAGGCTGATAAATCCACCACTTTACCTATTGGAATTTGTGAGGATGTTGCTATTGTGGTTGACAATGTTACTATCTAGATAGACTTTATTATTCTTGATATGCCCGAGGACAACAACATGTCCATAATCCTTATTAGACCATTTTTAAATACTGGAGAGGCAGTTATTGATTGCAACAAAAGCAAGATCACTTTTCATGTCAATGGAAAACAACATACCATGCATTTTCTGAAGAACCAAACTTTGGTTAATAATATCAATGTCATAGAGTTCATTGCTACAGCCACCATTGGAGGTTTCAACATTCCTATTTCTATTTTCCAAGAAGAAATATTATACTCTTATTGTTGGGGATATGAACATCCCCATTAAGATAAGTTAGTGTCTTACAATTTTTCTTGGTTTCATGTCAATCGGAAATAGTTATTAAAAAGACTTGATCAACGTTATTAATGGATCCTTTCTTAAAGGATTGTGGTCGATGAATTTAGTAGGTACAACTATTTGTATTATTAGTTTGCTCTTTGCTATTTTTTACTTGAATAAAACAAAATGCCATGATGAGACTGTTTCATAGTTTTTCATGCAATAAAGAATGACCCAAAAATAAGAGCGCTTAGAATGCCACAAAATTTTAACATGAATTGTTTCTGAAATATTTCAGAATTTTTGGTGTTGAAAGCCCACAAGGAAGGGAACATGTGGGCCAGGAGGTAACAGGGCGCGACTTGGGGGGCTGGTCGCACCCTATTGTGTGGTGGGGCCTATAGGCCCCCTACCTTATCTCTTCATCCCATGACATCCATTACCTCCAATAAAAATTACCTAGCGCTCTTTGTCTCGTGTTCTTCCTCCTAAAACTGAAATTTTCGATCTGTTTGCTCGGAACTAAGTTCTTTCACCTATTTAGAGGAATTGCTCCCTAATTCCCCCATTTGGTTTTTTTCTTTAGTGGTTTATATTTTGTATATTTTTCTGCACTTGGTGCTACTGAAAATGATCTTGCATGTCCAATTCCTTTGTTCCAAGTAGTGGGAATGCTTAATATGTCCTCTAGGGATCCATATGAGTAGTTTCTATCAATCTTGCAAAGTTTTACTAACATAATTTACTGGTCCTAAAATTTCAGAAATTAGTTCATATGAAAATGGATTTCTTTAGGAGAGGTTATTCATGCTGGAGCTCGAAAGGATTTGTTTTGAGGACCTCGGACCAAGATATCAACATCCCTCGCAACACAGAGGTTAGGCCATGTGAATGGCCACATACACCTTTCATGAGTGAGGCTAGTTTTCAACAAGAGTTCATGCAATTCATTACAAATGTCGGGGTAACCAACTTCTTCGTAGATGAGTGTGACCAATACTACCTCCTTACAAATTCCTTTGTGCAATTTTTTACTTCACCAATATGCATTGTGCTCCCATGGTTCATGTTGATTTATATGCTGAACATGATGAAACACCACTGCCGTAATTTGTGAAATATGCATGATTCCGTCTGAAGGGGAAAGCTGGGAGCCTAGAACCAAGGAGTTCAAGGAATTTCTCATGACCTTAACCGTTCAGGAAACAAGGGGCGTGTCAAAGGCTAGGGCCACTAGTTTACATTTTCCTTCTGTGCACTACTTTGCTTTATTTATAGGGAAATGTTTACTCAGGGTCGTGGTCTCGCTGCCCCCACCCTCACTATCTTATGCCGCACACTTTACGGTGAGAGTACCTAGAACATAGGAGCTATCGTTGGACGCAGTTTGCATCTTAACCGGATTGAGGGGAAAATCCATGGTTGTATTTATGCCACCCGCCTAGCAAATCATTTCAATATTTCCAAACGTCCAACTGATTACCAATTGCCTAAGATTTATCTCGATAATCAGTCTATGTTGGATCACCAGTTCATTAAGGTCCCTAAACGCCTGCAGCACATTCGTTAGATCTTAGTATATAGCAAGAAAAATCTCAATGTTATTGTGTTGCGTGCACCTTCTTTGTTAACTTTCATGACAAGCACGGATACACCGGCATGTTGGAGGACATGATTGCTTATCGAGACGAGATGGGTGTGGCGGAGCCCGAGGCCCAGGGATCGGACACTCAGTTGCCTCAACAAGAATACTTTCTCTGACCTGATGGCTATATCAGTGGTGATCACAAAGCTAGGAAGAAGCCTATGCTACGAGGAGTACATATTTCTCACCGACATTACATTCATGTTCACACACTTCATATAAACTGTGGGTGTTCATCCCTTTCCATTGTATATCTATGTTAGTCTTATTTTTTCTTATTTCTTCTTGTGTATTTGAAAAACTTTAGAAAACCCAAAAATATTTCTCGTTTCATTTCGGTTTTTATTTCATGTTTAATTTGTTGTAGTTTTAAAAGAAAACTTAAAAGATTTCATATACTTGTTGGGAGCTTTACCGTGTAAATTGTTTTTCTATTTTTTCTTTTTCTTTTGCTTGTTTGCCTACTTCGAGAAAAATCAAAAAAATCCAAAAATATTTTAGTTTGTTTCTCTAAATTTATTTTATTTCCATTGAGTCATCGAAAGGATAAGACTACAATGAAAATGTTGAGTGGCTCTCATATGCATTAATGGTGATTTAACCAAGAGCTAATATTACCTTGTCTTGTTCTTTGCACAAATACTTGCAGATACTAGCTTAGTCCATGATACTCCTAAACCATTATTATTATCACATCATTCTGTCTGTGGGAACCCCGACTTACTAGTCAAAAATCGCCGTGCTCAGTGATCCCAAAGATCAATGCTCACCGAACACAGATACTGAATAAAGAGTCTTACATCCAAGTACCGATTATTACAACACGTGACCGAAGGGTCAAGTTCACAAGACATGGCCTAAGCCCAAATCACACTAGTACACTAATAGCGGAAAACAAAGGGGCTAAGCGGGTGCCCATGCCATCAAGCCTAAACCGACAGGCATTCTGACTGAGAAGCGTCCTAGTTCGCACGGGTGTCTCCGAAGACGTACTCATCTCCAAACTCCGGTCCTTCCATGTCTGGTCAATAACATAACCAGTGGCAAGCCAATGAGTACTTTGAATGTACTCGCAAACAGCCCATGATATAATCAACGAAAGTGAAGGATAACAATATCGTGCATCTTTAGTGTAACTCATCTGGGTGGAATGATCATGAATATGCATCAAGTTAAAGAATTACTCTTGAAGAACAGGTTAGAGATATCAATATATCTATCGAGGGCTGAACCATCCGGGTTCACCCTATATGCCAAGTAACCGAACTTGGTCATATCATTGCTATCATAGCAACACCTTTCTCATCACCACGCACACACACTCACACACACTTGGTTTATGCGGAAATAACTGGACGTAGTTTAAGCAGGATTACCCAACTGTCCTTGACCATGGACACGGCTATTCGAATAGTTCACACTCTATAGAGGTAGTACGCTGGACCCACGAGATCCTGGAAACTTCCGTGTCATCCACGACTCGCAGTATATCACATACCCGAGGTAAGTACCCGATCAATGCCTTTCCCCTGATGATACTAGACAAAGAGGTCCACTTGATTGGTACCCAGACCACATGTTATACGTCTTACGAGCACCAACTCTGGACAATACTAACCATGCGGGGACCAACGGTGTGATTGAAACTCATAAAAATGGCATAGTCGTCCTACCCGGCACGACCCCATCACGAGAGTGACCACACATCACTCCCGCCACTATTAATGTGGCTCTTTGCTAGCCCCGACTAGAGTAATTAACATAGCCCCGTCCCATAAGGGGTAACATGGTCGTACTGGTAAGGTTGGGACGGTTGACACATCATAAATCTAATCCCATTTCCGAAACCATACTCACATAAATACCGGGTGCATCACTTCACCAAAAGTGACCACCTAACTCATCATCACCCTCGGGCATTAGTGGCACCCGACGGGGTTTTCATAAACTCTTGCTTTATGACAACATCATGCTCATGATAATACTACTGCTATCTTTACTTGTCAACATGGTATTAGCATGACCCTCAAGGGGTAGAGTCAAGCTCAATGCAAATGCTCCGGAGGAGCCTTCGGTAAAATCATATCAAATGATTACCGACACTTATGATCATATGCAACGGGAATACTTGCTATTTAACATGCAAAGTAACATATGCTCAGTCATGGTCAAAGGGCTGCTTGCCTTAGTCAGCTAAGTATCCGGGGTCTTCGAGGTCTTCCGCTCCGATTCCCTCGTCACACGGATTTTCTATCATCGATAAAACAATAAATAAGAAATAGGTCAGACAGAAACAGACCACAAAGTCATTTTAAAAATGTTCTCTATTACTGATAAATATAAGATATCATTTAAAAAATATTTGCCTTTGTTTTCCTTGAAGGAATATTTTTGAAATCAACCAAACAGAAGCAAAACTATTCCAATTTTAGTCCTTTTTATTAATATAAAATGGAATAGTTGTTGGAAAAATTCATCTAAGTATTTCATTAAATACTACACATTTTTAGATGAATAACAGTGGAGGAATTATATTTTTATACTCGCTAAATGTTTTTATAAAAATCTTAGAAACCCGGGGTTAAAATTAAAATAAAAACTGGCTAATCTCAGCCTGGCTCGGCCCAGAGCTGGGCTGGCCCATGGCCAGGCGCGTGCACCGTCAGGTTTGAACCTGACGCGCGGGGCCATGCACTCAGCGGCCGAGGTCAGCGCCGGGGAGGAGGCTGGGCCACCGACAGGTGGGGCACACCTGTCGGGGTCGTCTCCTACCTGCAGCCAGAGAAGAGGAGGAGGACGCCGACGAGGTTGCCGACGCGCTCATGCCCCAACGAACACGGGAATGGGTTCGCCTAACTGTCGCCTACCTGCTGGTGGTCTAAACAACGACGGGGAGGCAGGGGTTCGCCGGCGATGAGGAGGCCGTGGCGGAGGAGTTTAGGGAGGTGGTCGAGGGGGTGTCTAGAGACACAGAAAAGCTCGTGCGAGTTGGGGGAAAGCTTCGTGGGATCGATGGGGTCAGTTTGGTGGTTCGAGGGGCGCAGGAGCCGTCTTGTAGCCGGAGATCGACCGGATCTCTGAGGTGGAGGGGCCTCGGTCGATCTCGAGCACCGGGGCTGCGCTGGTTTGCCGCGGTGGCTAGGGAGGTTCTAGTGATCGTGGTGAAGCTATATGAGGGGTGCTGGAGCGAGGGGAGGGCTATTTATAGGCCCGCGACGGTGAGCAGATTCGGGAGCGCCGGTGGCTCACCGTGACCCGCATGGGGGCGCAGAGAGAGGTTGGGGTCGAAACCACAGTCTCTCAGGGCGTGGTTTTGGACTCCCCGAACCACCTGCAACAGAGAGAGAGAGAGAGGGGAGTCAAGCATTCGTGGCCGCGCAACCTTGGCAAGTTCTATTACGCGCGGGCACGCGTCGCGCGAGCTCTAGCGCGGGAGAGGAGCCGCCCTAAGGCTTGCTCGACGCAAAAGGGTTGTCGGGGAAGAGGTTGGACATCTCGGGGGAGGCTGGAACTGGCCGAGGGCGTCACCCCCACCTCGGTGACTCCCTGTAGCGCGCCTAGAGCGTAGTTTTGGCATGCCACGACATGCTGGTGCGCTCTGGGGCAGTTTGGACGTGTCTAGCAGGTCCTGGCACTGGCTGGGGGTGGGGCTAGTTGTTTGGTTCTTGTGGGAGCTTCGACTGGTCAAGGGAGGCAAGAAATACTGGTGCTGTCAGTCATGAACTGAGATCTAAAATGGGGTTTTTGGCCTTTCCACTTTGAACCAGTGAGGGGCCAGTTGACTGGGGTTAGACAAAGGTATTGGCCACTTAATCTAAGAGTTTGAAGTAAAGGAGTTTAGTTTAGCTGTAGCTAAGGTGGCTATTTTCCTATCTGTCAGAAGGTGTTCGACAGTGGGTTTAGGGGGTTGCACCCCACCACTGGTGCTGCAACTTAACAGGTTTGGGTTTGGTGGTAAACCATGGAGTTTCACCAAACTTGAGCTCCAAAGGACAAGTTTTGCTTTGTAAACTTGAAAACACTCCAATATGACCAGATATGTTCCTTCCAAAGGTAGTGTGGGTAAACTAAGTCCCACAAATCCCATTTTGGTGTGGAACCCTCATTTGAGGTATTAGGCACTCCTGCAAAGATTTAGCATCATTGGACAAACTTTGCGATGTAGAGTTGTTCTAACTTGATTCTGGACAGACAGGGTTTTAGGTTTATTTGGTGTCCTTATCCACCTTTGATCAAGGTGAAACATTATGTGGACACCAAACAAGGCTTAGGGATATCACTGGAATTTTCTAGGAATTTATTGAGAATACTTCCTTTGGAAATATTTCAAAATGCCAAAATAGACAGAAATAGCTTTTATAGTTTTAATCAATAAATATAATATAAATTGTGGTTTAAAATCCATGTATGGAAAATATATGTCCTTCTGATCATCTCTAAATTTAATCAGATTTTTCCAAAGCAGAAAAGTATTTTTCCATGTTGGAATACCAATTCTGGCCTTAGAAATGGACAGGTTATTTAGTTAGGAAAATAATCTCAAAGATAATTATTTTTGTGGTTTTGAAATATAAAGATAGGTAAAAATAAGATTACCAAATATGAGTAGAAGCACTGCTTGCTATCAAGGACATGTAGTGCAACTCAAGGTGGTTTTACTTTGGTTAGCAATAAGGAAAGGTTTTTAGAAATCAGTATAATACCAAAGGACTTTAGGGTTTTAAATCCTCACATGATCAAGCACACAAGCATACAATGTCAATCATGGCACTCACAACATTAGTTTTGAAAAAGTTTTAACAAGCTCAGAATTTCACAATACAGACAAGTGATAGCAAAAACAGGGTGTGACATTGTCATGCTAGTGAAAGGCAATAATGATGATATTTGATGAAGTGATCGCGGAAAAGGAAGATGGTATAAACTCTTCTTGTTTTCCGTTTAAGTAAATATGTTTATGATCACAATTAGAGATTATAGTTTCTCATGACATGCTTAAATAACTACGAGTTGATAATGATTTATCTTATCTGTCGATATGCATTAAATTATTTATGATGTGGCATAGTACTTCCCTCCGAGTAATTCGTGCGGCTTGACTTGGCCCATATACAAACATGTAATTGATTCAAAACCAATGCAACCTTCATGATGTTTAAATTTAGAGTGTTTATATCCTACTCATGCCAATGTCCAATATTAATTGTTCATAATGCATGCTTATGACTGTTTTTTCTCTCAGGCTGGTTGCTTCCCAATCTATTGCTAGCATTCACCTGTACTATGCAGGAATGCTGCTTGTGCATACAACCTCCTAAACCAAAGTTGTTCCACATGATTCCACCATACCTACTGATATGTGGTTGTTGGAAATATGCCCTAGAGGCAATAATAAATTGGTTATTATTATATTTCCTTGTTCATGATAACCGTTTATTATCCATGCTAGAATTGCATTGATTGGAAACTCAAATACATGTGTGGATACATAGACAACACACTGTCCCTAATGATCCTCTAGTTGACTAGCTCGTTGATCAAAGATGGTCAAGGTTTCTTGGCCATAGACAAGTGTTGTCATTTGATAGGATCACATCATTAGGAGAATGATGTGATGGACAAGACCTAAACTACGAACGTAGAATATGATCGTGTCAGTTTATTGCTACTATTTTCTGCAAGTCAATGTATCTGTTCCTATGACCATGAGATCATGCAACTCCTGAACACCGGAGGAATACCTTGTGTGTATCAAATGTTGTAACTTTACTGGGTGACTATAAAGGTGCTCTATAGGTATCTCCGAAGGTGTCTGTTGGGTTGGCATGGATCAAGACTGGGATTTGTCACTCCGTATGACGGAGAGGTATCTCGGGGCCCACTCAGTAATACAACATCACAACAAGCCTTGCAAGAAACGTGACTAAGGAGTTAGTCACGTGATCTTGTATTACGGAACGAGTAAAGAGACTTTGCGGTAACGAGATTGAACTAGGTATGGAGATACCGACGATCGAACCTCGGGCAAGCAACATACTGAAGGACAAAGGGAACAAGATACAGGATTAACTGAATCCTTGACATAGAGGTTCAACCGATAGATATCTTCATAGAATATGTAGGAGCAAATATGGGCATCCATGTCCCGCTATTGGTTATTGACCGGAGAATGTCTCACGTCAAGTCTACATAGTTCTCGAACCCGCAGGTTGTGCACACTTAAGGTTCGGTGATGTTTCGGTATAGTTTGGTTATAGGTGTTGGTGACAGAAGGTTGTTCGGAGTCCCGGATGAGATCCTGGACGTCACGAGGAGCTCTAGAATGGTCCGGAGGTAAAGATTGATATATAGGAAGTCCTGTTTTGGTTGCCGAAAAAGTTTCGCGCTCATTGTTGTGTACGAGGAGTGCCGGGAGGGTACGGGGGGGGGGGGGGGGGGGGGGGGGGACCACCGGGAGGGGTATGACGACCCTAAAGGCTTCATGGGCTGTAAGAGGAGGTAGACCAGATCCTAGTGGGATGTCCAAAGCTTGCCCTAAGGGCCCATGCGACTCAAGTGGAGGAATAAGGCATAAAGCCAAAAGGTGGAAAGGGTTTGTAAATTAGGAAGGAGTCCTAATAGGTTTCCACCTCCCTTGTGGCGGTAGATTCCTCCCTTGTTGGCTCGGCCGAACCTCTCCTTGGAGGAGGAGCCAAGGCAGCCTCCCCTCCTCTTCCTCCTATATATATACTAGAGGTTTTAGACATGAGGGTTAACCCTAATTGTCATGTGCTCCCTCTACTTCTGTCTAGATCTGTTTCTCCTATAGTCTAGTTCGGCGATGCGTAGGCGAAGCCCTAGTGGATTAGTTCACCACCACCACCACCATGCCGCCGTGCTAGAGAACTCATCTACCTCTTCGCCCCTCTTGCTGGATCAAGAAGGCGGGGATCGTCATCGATCTATACGTGTGCTGAACGTGGAGGTGTCGTCCGTTCGGCACTAGATCGGGATTAATCGTGATGGGATCGCGGGACGGATCATGATGATATCACAAGACGGGTTGCGATTTGGATCGAGAAGATGTTCCACTACATCAACCGCGTTATATACGCTTCCGCTTAGTGATCTACAAGGGTATTTGGATCCGATCTCCCCTCCCGTAGATGATCATCACCATGATAGGTCTTTCGTGTGCGTAGGAAATGTTTTGTTTCCCATGCAACATTCCCCAACCATGGTATTACACTGTCCTTCAAAGTAAATTTGCATGTGCCACCTGTAATATGCAAACAATTATCAATTTTATGCACTCGTAACGCTCATGCAGCGACGGGGTTGTCGGTATCTTCCATGCTAAGTGAGTTATTCTCAAGACGTTCATTTATTCACCATCATTGCACGAGAGGGATGGTAAAAAGGATGACTAGTCGAACAAAAATCAAAATTAATTAAACAAAACTCCTTGGGATAGTTGATATGTTGGCATGCACCCATGGATTCATTTAGCCATGGTTTGTGTATTGATGGTGGATAGGAGTAAACTTTATAATTCTGTTTGTGAACCGCCAATAATGAGTTTAGCATGGAAGGTATTGAAAACCTTCGTCGTAATGTTGACGGGAAAAGTTCACGACCCAAAATTATAATTTCAACTCCGTTTTGAAACTTGAGCTCCCGCACGTGTGCAAGTCAATGCTTCCCTCTGTTAAAGGACTTTCGATTTACTTTTATTTTGTTCCTGAGTCATCATCTTCTTACTAAAAGCACTAGACCAGAGAGCACTATTGTCATTTTTATGCATTGAGTCTAGTTAATGTTGAATGTGAGCGTGACTGGATATCTTTGACCTTGCATTATAATGTTTAGTCACTGCTTCAATGTGAGAGGTGCTCTGCATTTATATTTTGCGGTCTCAGAAAGGGCTATTCAAATACCATGTCACCATATTATATCATGATTGTTTTGAAATTTTTGTGGCATGTGAGATATCTTATTATTTCTTAGTAGTTGTTTATGTGTTGCCATCAGTTAATATGATGTTTAATTGATATCGTGGATATGGTTATTTATGATCTGTGTTGAAAACCTGAACAGTAGCTAAGCATACATATGGGAACGAGAACAAAACAGATTGTAAAAGTTTATTTATCACTTTTCGTTTATCAACTAAATGGCTTGATGACAAGCAATGAGTTAATCTTGAGGGAGTTGATATGTCTCCAATGTATCTATTTTTTCAAAAAGGGTTTTTCTTGTTTTGGACTCTAATTTGCACTATTTGAATGGAACTAACCCAGACTAACGCTGATTTTACTAGAACTACCTTTCTGTTATTTTTGTGTAGAAATAAAAGTTCTCCGAATTGGGTGAAACTACTTGTTATTTTTTGGGTAATATAATGAATTACGAAGCAAAGATCCACTAGAGGGGGGCTCTATGTCCCACGAGGCAACAGGGCGCAGCCACCCCATAGGTCACTCCCTCTTGTGTGGTGGGGCCCATGAGGCTCCTTCCACCATATTACAAGACGGAGCCGAGGCCACCTCTGTTCTTCCTCGGGAGGACTAATCTGGAGTCTGTTTTGGGTTCCAGGGAGGGGAATTTTTCACCTCATCATCACCAAGCCTTGTCCATCAACTATGCCATGATGCTCACCACCGGAAGTGAGTAATTCCTTTTTAGGCTTGTTGGTCGGTGATGGGTGTGAATGGAATTGATCATGTAATCGAGTTAATTTGATAGGGCTTGATCCCTAGTATCCACTATGTTCTAAGATTGATGTTTCTAGGACTTTGCTATGCTTAATGCTTGTCACTTGGTCCGAGTGCCATGATGTCAGACTTGAACTTATTATGTTCTCTACACCATGTGCACCATGAGGTGTTCATGTATTCACCATGTGTTAATGCTTTGGTCTGGTTCTATATTAAAAGGAGGCCTTTATATCCCTTAATTTCCAATAGGACCCCGCTGGCACGGGATTGTATTACAAAATATGCCATGCAAGTATTCATCACAAGCATGCATGACTATATACAGAATACATGCCTACATTATATTGATGAATTTGAGCTAGTTTTGTGTCGCTCTAGCGTGTAACTGTTACATGATTGATGGTATACATATTTTTCCATCGGTGCACCACGTCCTATGATTTACATATACTAAATCTTGCTAAGTTACTATTGTTGCTGTCAGTGTCACTACTCTTACAAAGTTGCTATTATCACTATTAATGCTACTAATGTTATTTGCCTTGCTACTAAACCTTTGCTGGAGAGAGATATCCCATATGTGGTTGGATTGACAACTCAATAGTGAAGGCCGATAAAAAAAAAATTTAGTCCCCTTGTTTCGAATCAATAAATTAGGTTGAAATACAACCAGTGAAGACTGTCGCGATCCACTATACTTGTTTGTTATCACAAGTATACTCGTAGGCTTGCATGTGTAGGGTGTACTAGACATGGTATCGCTAAAGCTTCCCAACCAATTGGGAAAAGGTTAAGTTTTAATTTGGTGAAGTAGTCTAATCACCCCTCTAGACAAACTTTCGATCTTACAAAGGCGGGCTAGAGGGGTCATTTTGTTACATTGTAAGCAAAAGATTCAACTTTTCTTATAGTCATATAAATATTAATAACTATGGAAGTATAATGCCTCATGGAGGAAGTCACGTTCACCAAAGTTGATGAAACAAGTGTAATATGTGAATTATAGCATGCTGGTCCGGGGGCACACTGATCATGTGCCATCGATTTGCGCCAAGATATGGATTATGTATACACACGTTTTATTTTTTGGTTTTCGTGTTTAATGCATTAATATATCACGAAGATATACATGTTGGTGTGGGGTCTTATACCCGTTTCTTGGGGTCGCTTAGCAATGGAAAAAAGGAGCGAACATACATATATAGAACGGATGAGAAAACTTGATTCATTATGCCATTGGTGTGCTATTCTTCTTAGTTCCTACTTCTTCTTATATTTTTGTCCCTTGTGAAAGAACATTTATCTTTAGGCATCATTTCACTCGCACAAAGGGACGAGATCATCTTTGGTTCTTAAAGATTGTAGCGATTCGAATATATCAACATGTGCGATAATATATTTAGTGCAAAAGTTACACATATGGTCGAAAAGGTTTGTTTTCTTATATAGTTGGTAACGATCATGCTTTTTCCAATAAATCATATTAGTTTCTTGTATGGTTCACATCTTTGATGTTCTTGTTGCTTCCCATTTATTATTGCAGTCGTTGCTTTTCATTGAACAACTTTTCTGTTCGACATATTGAGTTTGTCTAATATGAAACAATATGAACTATAATATTTCCATGCAGGTAAAAACAGTGGCATTAGATATATGTATATAAGAAGTGTTCAAATAAGTTACAAAGGTTGGAAGCTTTTTTAATGAAGGTAAATGACACGTTAAAATGAATGTATTGGAAGCATTGTGATGTGTGAGTGTTTGTACACCTTCAAAACAATAACTCTAATACTACGTGAATATCATTTATCATGTTTAGGTTGGCACTTTATGTTGTTGTACTAGTGTTTTGTTGGCAATGCCAATATTAGTTGAACATTTCTGTTATAGCACTCTTAGAGATATTGACATATGTATAATGCAAGATCATGATCTAGAATATTTTAATACTAACAAACAATAGCGATGATACATTTATTTATGTGGAAGAAATTGATTTAGGTTACACGATCAGAAATTTAATATTATAGATGTGAAGTGCCAGCAATATTTTAATGAAACTTAACTACTTTGATAAGTTGATCTAATATTGGGGAAATATTCTCATGTTGCCTCAGAAGGAATGTAGACGACCGTGATATATATGAAGATATGTATGCCTCTCGCGTAGTTGCCGCTTTTGGATTTCCTATTAGACCAAATGATCTTGTGCTTGCCGATCGGTATGTTGATTTTGTGAAAATGCAGCGTTACAAGCATCTCACTCAAAAAATGCATGATTATGAATATAACCTGAAATTTGATAATTACAACTATTTATATATTATTTTGAATGCTTTATTTAATTTTCAACAAAAGCAAAGATATTTCTTACATCAAGAAGTTGCTAGTGAGTACAAGGAGTGAGTGAAGCCTGCTTGCCTTGCTGAGGAGGCAACATGGAACTCAACTTTGAGCTACCATTTCAACTACTATCCTAACCAGCCATGGAAATACACCAAGATAGGCCAAAAGCCTATGCTTGGGGGAGTATGTATTCTCATCGACATTACATTCAAGTTTACACATTCGCTCCATTTGTCGGTATTCATTGTTTTCATTGTATAATCTAGGTTTCCCTTGATTTTTCATTCCTTTTGTGTGTTTAAAAAACTTTGAAACTTCAATAATATTCGTCCCTTATTTTCGGTTTTTCTTTCCTTGGTTATTTGTTTAGCATTATTAAAAATAAAACCCAAAAATATTTCTTGTTTTTCTTGTTTACTTTTTGAGAGTTCTCACATGTAAATAGTTTTTCTGTATTTTTTGTTTCTTCCTCGTCTCGGTTTCTTCAGAAAAACGAAAAACTCCAAAAAAAATCTTTATCTGAGTTTCTTTTATTTTCTTTCAGTCGTCATACAAAGAAGAGTATGCTATAATTGTTAAAGTGGCTCTCATATGCACTATTGTTGATCTAATAAAGAGACAATATCTACCTTGTCTTCTCCTTTGAATAAATGTTTGGAGATTTTTGCTTAGTATACAACACACGTGCACCTTTATTATTTCCACATCATTCGATCATGCAAATGAAAGGTGATAATGACGAAATACTGATGAAGTGACTATGTTAAGGAAAAGCGGGTATGAACTCTTCTAATTGTTTCTCTTATAAATATGTTTAATTTAGTCATCTTGATTCAGTAGATCATAAGTAAACAATTAGAGATTATAGTTCCCATGCCATGCTTATGTAGCTAGGACTGGATAATGATGTATCTTGAATTTCAACATGCATTAAAATGATTATGATGTAGTTTGTTAGAATGATATCCTACTCCGAAGAATTCTAGTGGCTTGACTTCGCACATGTTCACACATGTAGTTGGTCCAAAACCAATGAACTATTTATGATGTTTATATATGTTCAGAGTATTTATATCCTACTCATGCTTGTGGCTAATGTTATATATTCTTAATGCATGATTATGACAATTGTTGCTCTCTAGTTGGTCGCTTCATAGTCTATTTGCTCGCCTACACGTGTACTACGTGCAAATACTGTTTGTGCATACAAATCCATGAAACTCCAAAGTTATTCGAGTGAGTCCATGATATCTACTTATATGTGGTATTACCCTGTCATTTCAAGTAAATTTGCATGTGCTAACTTGAAAATTTCAAATAAACATCTGTTTTGTGTGCTTGTATCGCACATATAGCAATGAGGCGGTCAGTATATTCCATGTTGAGCGGGTTATTCCCACGACGACAGTTTATTCACTCGTCTTGTACAAGAGAGACTGGTAAAAATAATGCCCATCCCGCATAATGCACAAATAAATAAACAAGAACCCCCGTGTAATATTGATTCTTTGGAGGGCACCGAAGGATTCGGCTAGCCATCGAATGAGTTTAAATGATGGCGGGGGTACAAATTTTATTCTGTTTGGGAATCTCCAACAATATGTTTAGCATGGAACATACCTAAATACTTTGTCGTCACGTTGAGAGGCAAACCACCCAAAATATATATTCACCCATGTTGTAAACCATAAAGTCTAGCGCCTCTACAAATCCGTGCTTCTCTCTGCGAAGGGATATTCTTTTACATTTATGTTATTTTCTTTTTATTATTTAAGTCATCATATTGTCGCTTACAAGCACCAATCCATAAAGCATTGTTGTCATTTTTATGCATTGATTGTAGCTAATGTTGGATGTGAGCATTAATGGATTATTTCTACCTTGAATTATAATGTTTAGTTGTTGGTTGAACTTCAAAGGTGGTCTACATTTACGTTTTGTGCTCTCGGAATGGGCTAGCGAGATTCCATTTTATCATATTATATCAAAATAGTTTTGTTAATAGTTCTAATTTGAGATATGTTATTATTGCTCTGTAGTTGATTCTGTTATGGATATGAGTAAATGTGAGCTCTGAGTGTTGTCATTTATATGGTTAGTTCATGTTACTTCCTAAAAACATGGTTACTAGTTAAGTTTATATACACTACTAAAAAGAACAGGCTTTGTAAAAAAATTTCTTTATCACTATCATTTTGTCAAATGAATCGCTTGAGGACAAGCAATGAGTTAAGCTTGAGGAGTTGATACGTCTCCATCATGTGTACTTTTGTAAAAATTATCGTCTTGTTTTGGAATCTAATTTGCATGTTTTGATTGAAACAAAATTGGACTAATGCTTATGTCAACAGAACTACCATGATGCTGTTTTTGTGCGGAAATAAAAGTTTCATAATTCGAAGAAACCTGGCTAGGAACTTCTATTGAATAAATAAAAAAAAACTAAAACAAAGATCCACCGGAGGGTGCACCCACCATAATAGGCCACGCCCGAACGTCCTGAGGGGCCCTCACGAGGCCGTCCGAATTAATTCCAAACCATTATATTCCCTTTCCCAAGGAAAAAATAAGAGAGAAGTTGTCACACATTTTACGTTATCGAGCGGCCGCTATCACTTGTTCTTTATCGGAAGGGTGATTGTGTAGTCTGTTCGGGGCTCCGGAGAGGGGAATCTCTCGGCATCGTTATCATCAACCCTTCTACATCATAAATCCAATTATGCTCACCACCAGGAGTGAGCAATTCCATTTTAGGCTTACTGGACGGTGATGGAATTGGATGAGAGTTATCATGTAATCATGTTAGTTTGTAATGGCTTGATCCCAATCTCCACTATGTTCTAAGATAAATGTTGCTATGACCTACCTATTCTTAATGCTTGTTACTAGGGCCCGACTACCATGGTTTCAGATCTAAACATATTATGTCGATATGAACAGGAGAAGTATTGGATCCTACCTTGCATGTTTTATGCACCTATTATGTGTTATGATCCGTAGTGCCCAAAGAGACAGTAATTGGGATCAACTTTGGTGATGATTGTAGTATGAGGAGTTCATGTATTAACCATGTGTTGATGCTTTGTTTTGGTTCTTTTTAAAGGGAGGCCTTAATATCACATATATTTCCTAAAATTGCGTTATATCGATTAGAGGGGGGTGAATAGGTGTTTTTTTATAAATTCGCCACCACGAATTACAACTTGAGGAATTTGTTAAGTGACGAACTACTTGCATCAGATTAAGTACTCGGGCATAAGCATAATGTAGGAGTTACATTCGTCATGATGAAATGAAACATACACAAAGCACGAGTAGCATGTAAACAGGATAATCAGGTGAAGAACAAGGCGGCTAAATGATTTGGCATGAGGAAATTGGGAAAGTCTTCAGTCAAATTCTTCAAACAGTAAAAATCAATTTGAGAAACAAGTACACGAGGAAATGGAAGGGTTGAGAAAATAGAACCAGGAGCTCGGTGAAGATAATGGTTTGGCGACCTAGTCCAAATTATGTGATAGTTGTACGTCTGGTTTGGAGAGGCTTGGTATTTAAACTGAAGGACGCATAGGCCTAGGACACATAGTCCATATCGTATTCTCCTTCAGCTAAGATCCCACAAACCTCGCCCAACATTCATAGTAACTCTTGAGGACAGACTTCCAAATCCCACAAACTCGGTCACTGACAATCCACAATTTCCTCTTGGATGATCTAGACCATGATGCCTAACCTTTTGGACGATACACAATGTTCAAAGGTAACAATCGTCGGTTCCACACGAGAACAATATCTTAAGTGATGATCAATCACTTTGGGATTTAGGTGTTTGGGTTTTTAGATTTCTGGTTTTTCCTCACTTGTGATTTTCTCTCAGGGTCCTCAGAGTATGGGTTGCTCTCAAATTAAACTTGTCAAGTTCTCTCTTGAAGGAGCAAACCAACTAGTGGTTATGGGTGCGGCTATTTGTATCTAGGGTCTAACCCGGCATAATATGACATAAATGCCCCCAATGATATGACCATGAAATGGATAAGATCTTAGGAGCAGCTGGCACAAAGCATAACAATGGTCACAATTTCGAACTATGAAAGTCCTCAAATCTATCATGTTCCTCACTTGTATGCAATTCCCACTAGAGAAATCCTAAATATTTAATCAGAGCAATATTCTTAGAGACGAGAAGAGCTACATCTCTCTCATTGAATAATTTGACTCAATTCCAAGAGATTTCCAAAGCTTCACTTGAAAGACAAGTTAGGTGTAGGCTTTGAGATGAGCATCACTTGGAAATATTTACTTAGTATTACCTCGACCCCCTTTAACTGTACAGTGTTCTTATGACTCAAAAGAAATGATATGAAACTACGAAAACAAAAGTTTTAACGCTTTATAGTCCTTGCTTCAATATCATCAAGGAAACACCAATTTCAACATTTTGAAAGCCCTCAGGACAATATCAAAGTCACCACTTGAAGACACTCATTTTTAGGGGTCAACATTTTCGGATATATGAAACTCCGTAGAGACTTATAGAACCTGTGTACAGTCACAAACACATTAGTCCTTAACCTATAAGCCTTCAATACACCAAAGTCACTAAAGGGTACTAAATGCACTTACAATCTCCCCCTTCTTCGTGATTGTTGACAAATACGTTATGTTTTCAACACGAATATACATATGAAGTATAAGTACAAATTTCATGGAATTTCGTTGCAAGATATAGACAAACTCCCCCTGAAGATGTGCATATTTGAGAAATTTTCTTCAGATTGAAAATCCACATTGTAGGTTAAAATCATGGAGATCTCCCTTTACATCTTGTAATCCATACACGCATTTTACATATATCATGAGGAAATTGCAATGCATGATGGAAAACGATGTCTGATAAAATTCAACATGCGTGCATTAATGAACATGTCGGGGAAAGCCAACACCTATGGGAAACTCGAGGAGTTCCTTGATCGTTTGGCGGGGAGAGAGAGGTATGATGTCGAGAGCGGAACTAGCGATCAACACCGGCAAGATCCTTTTACCCAGGTTCGGGCTGCTTGGCGCGTAAATCCCTACTCCTGTTTAGTTTGTATTGTGGGCTTACTGTAGGGTGGTTTTGCTACAGTAACTTATTACATGATCAGGGAGTCTCTGATCCGCAAAAGGTCCAACCCCTAAGAATGAGCTTTGCGCCTCCTTTTATAGGCAAAGGGGTCACCAACAGTGTGCTCACGGGATGTACAGTGAACAGTGTTCATCGCTCTACTTCTTTGGTGGTGTCAGGGGCAGTAAATGCCTTCTCTCGCCCTTGACCTGCCACAAGATGGTTGCGACACGTACCGAGGTGAATCGACACATGGGCCTTCTGCTGCCACACGAGGAATGTGCTGCAGCGGTCGGATTATGGGAGAAACTGATGGCGACACCTGGCGGGCGAACAGGGACTTGCTGGCCTGGAGTCTCCATCAGGTGACTTGGTCACCTTGCCGGCAAGGAAGGCATGTTGGGGGCTTGAATACTTTCCCGAGAAGGAGGGCTTGCCGGAGGCCTTGCTAGTTTGTGCGAGTCTTCCCGGCAAGGGAAACTTGCTGGGGTCTTGTATTCTTCGGGTCTTCTTCCCGGCGAAGCGTGCCTGCCGGGGCCTTGGGAATCTTCCCTGCAAGGAGGGCTTGTCGGGGCCTTGTGTCTGGAGCCTTTGTATCCCACGCCCCTGGAGAAAGGGGAAGGGTGTGGTCTTGGACTGCTTTGGATTGCTTTCGTGCTGCTCTTCCCGGCACACTGCTGTTGTTGGCGTTGCCTATGCCCGTGCACAAGTCTGGGGCACATGGGACCCCAGTCTCTAGTGCACCGACAGGAGCCCGCGGGCCTGGGCCACGCACGCGCGCGGGGCGTTGCTGAGCCTGGCCCAAAGTAGTGCACGTGCTTCCTTAGCAGGGAACTCTGTAGTCTTGGAGGCGTTGCAGGTGGCCCTTCTCCACGTCACGCATCAAAGGCGCAAGGTGGAGAAGTGCGTGCACAGTAGCCTCCCCACCTCCGAACCGTTATTGCCACGCATGAAGCATGCACAGTAAAGGTTGGGCAATGGCGTTCGTGGCCATGATGGCCGCAGTCGTGGCAGGACCCGCCCCAACATGCATTGGTGCAGCAGGGCGGCTCCCTGTTCGCCCGTGATCATGTGTGATTGGGCGAAAGGGGTGTTGGTTTTTGGAGTGAGGGGGCTAGCCACCCCCCTCCCCAGCACCTTGCCCTATAAATTAGGGAGTTTGAGGGGGTTTTGCTCATCCATCAGCTCCTGGAACATTATCACCCCTAGCTTGCATCTGTAGAATATTTTCTAACTCCAGGTGGCACTCGCCCCTAACCATGGCTAGGGTACGAGGGAGGCCACCATCGGCCGCCAGGGCGGCAAGGGGATCCCACTTGGATCATGCCACAGCTATAGGGTGTGCAGCTGCGGAGGGCGGCACGAGCGTCCGTGGTGGCGGAGGGGCGAGAACCACGGTTGCCGCGGAGGCCGTGGCCGGGGAAGCGGATTGCTACTCCAGCACCTCCGTCTTATCCTGTGCTTGGTGGGCACTCAGATGGGACGGCGCTGGAGTTCGCCGTGGAACTGCACGGCATAAGGCGGGGCCATTTGCATCTCCCTTATCCTTTTTCTAGGGAGATGGAGGCTACCAACCATCCAGTCTTGTGGTTGTGGGTGTACGGTTGCTCCCACGATGCTATGCAAGTGCACGTGGAGTACCCGAAGCGCCGCTCCATGTTGCTCGGGTGGGCTGGAAATCCTTCACCCGCGCCCATGGCCTCGAGGATGGACATATCTTCCGCTTCAAGCTAGCGGAGGATAATATGCTATCCGTCAAGTTTTACGGGCGCTCAGGTGTGCATCTCGGCTGCTTCGGAGAGTGCTCGAGCGGCGCCGAATGTCCCTCCTAAGAGATAGCGACGAGGAGGAAAGCGGCGGCAGTGGCGCTCTTGGCAGGTCAAGATATCGGGGGGTCAGGTCGGAGTACGACTCCCTGAGCTCCTACTGACCGTCGGCCCTGTCGCCGAGGCCCGCTCACGCCTCTCCCCCGCCCGGCGGGGTTACTTTACCGGAGCCCGCATCGACGCCTCATCTTTGAGGAGGTGCAATCGCGGACTCTGGCTTCTTCATCCCCTCGGGTCGCCCTGTCTTCCGCCCGTGTTCTCCTCCGTGCAGTGCTGGTCCAGGAAAAACATCTTGGGTTGCGCCGGGGGTCGTCTCGCTTTTTTTCTTCTTGAACTTCTGTCCGACGAACATGTCCCTCGCCAAAAGATAGTGCAATAGGTTAGAATAGTAAAAATCATTCATGTAATATGTCTGAGTTTGTTTCAAATAAATGAATGAAATGTTGTTTCCCTTGCGTCTGATCCTTCTCCTTGAATAATGTGCATTTTGCATTTTTCGGAAGCTTGCCAGGGCGACTGGTCCTGCCGCTAGTGCTTTGAGGAACGGATCCTTAGCAGTTCTCTTGAGGGGTCGTTACCGGCAAGGCTCCTTGCCGCACTCAGTGCAAGCATTAGATCGTCGAGCACGGCTCGAGGCGAAATAAGGTTCTATGTAGCCACTTAGACTGTTGAACAGGTCGAAACCGAGAGAAGGCCCTCTGTGGTCGTTCAGGTCGTTGAACTAGTTCGAAACAGAATAAGGCACACTGATCCTGACAAGGTTCCATCTACGCGCTGGTTTCTCAAACAAGGTTTGGGTTCCTCCAGAAAGGGA
Organism: Hordeum vulgare subsp. vulgare; assembly: GCF_904849725.1. Classification (NCBI taxonomy): domain Eukaryota; kingdom Viridiplantae; phylum Streptophyta; class Magnoliopsida; order Poales; family Poaceae; genus Hordeum; species Hordeum vulgare. The sequence continues at coordinate 224,703,808 of NC_058519.1, forward strand.
ACAACCTATCTACTCTCAAATATCATTTGGAATATTTATCACTTATCTGTCGTGCCACGACACTTCTCCATGCAGAGCTTGGATCCTTTGCCGAGGCCTCAGACCCCCGGCAAGCAGGAGACTATACTCTTCCGGCAACTTCCCCTCCGTCAAGGTATTTGCCGACATTTCTCGATAGTCGTATAGAAGGGGGTTGCCGGAGTATAACAGCTTTTCCTGTTTTGCCTGGCCGTGCTGACCGAGCCCCCGAGCGCACCTTTGGTGAAGATGTGATGCTTCCGGGGGGAAAGCGTTCGGCTGGAGTGCGCGCCTGGGTTCCGTGGCACGTAGGCGCATTCTCGACAGGTTTGCACCTGGAGGTGCGTCAGCCGGAGTATGCACTGGAGGCCTCATCGGACCCCTAGGCACAACCTCAACAGTAGCGCACTCTCCTGGAGCAGTGCGTCAGCCTGTTGACTACGGGCTAGAGGTCTCCACCTCCCCGAGCCTGCGTTCGTGCAATGGGGCGCTTGCGCAGGTGTCAGGAGACCGTTGTGAAGTAGAGAGACCACCGTTGCGCCCTGCTTCGAGGGTCGGCAGTGGTGCACTCCACCTCCCGAGATCTGACGCCGAACTTGCTTGAATCCATGAAGAAGCTCTCAACCATGGCTCCCCTACCTGGCGCGCCAAATATGTCGGGTTAAAAATATAACCTATGGGAAACTCGAGGAGTCACTTGATCGTTTTCCGGGCAGAGTGAGGTAGGGCGTCGAGAGTGGAACTAGTCATCAACACCGGCAATATCCTTTTACCCAGGTTCAGGCCGCTTGGCGTGTAAAACCCTAATCCTGCTTAGTTTCTATTTTGGGCTTACTATAGGGTGGTTTTGCTACACTAACTTAGTAGGTGATTGGACTGTCTCTGATCCCCAAAAGGTCCAACCCCTAAGAATGAGCTTTAGGCCTCTTTTTATAGGCAAAGGGGTCACGAAAAGTGTGGTCATGGGATTCACAACGAACAGTGTTCATCGCTTTACTTCTTCGGTGGTGTTAGGGCAGTAAATGCCTTGTCTGACCCCTGACCTGCCGCAAGATGGTTGCGACATGTACCCATGTGAATCCGACACCTGGGCCTTGCGCTCGCACATGAGGAATGTGCTGGAGCGGTCGGATTGTGGTAGAAACTCCTGGGAACACCTGGCGGGCGAACATGGACTTGCTGGCCTGGAATCTCCATCGGGTGACTTGGTCACCTTCCTGGCAAGGAAGGCTTGCTGGGGGCTTGAATTATTTCCCTGCAAGGAGGGTTTGCCGGAGGCCTTGCCAGTCTGCGCGAGTCTTCCTGGCAAGGGAAACTTGCCGGTGTCTTGCTATTCTTCGGGTCGTCTTCCCATTGAAGCGTGCCTGCCGGGGCCTTGGGAATCTTCCCGGCAAGGAGGGCTTGCCGGGGCCTTGCTTCTAGAGCCTTTGTATCCCACGCCCCTGTAGAAGTGTGAAGGGCGTGCTCTTGGACTGCCTTGGATTGCTTTCCTGCTGCTCTTCCCAGCTCACTGCTGTCGGGGGCGTTGCCGATGCCCGTGCACAAGTATGGGGCACAAGGGACCCCAGTCTCTAGTGCACTCATAGAACATGAGGAATAATCATGCGAAAAAACAATTCAAAATCGTTAGACCACCATGTGACTTAAGTTTATAAATCATACAAACGAACACATGAGAAGAACGAAAGTTGTGATTTAAACAAAAACACGCAAATTTCTCCGCTTTTGTCATCAAGTGATGAAAAGGGACAAAAATTGAGGACTAACGCCCATGAAGAATATCATTTTGAAGGTGGTGGAGGAGAGTTAGTGTTGTCGAGGTTGTTGTCGATGCATGGCCTATAGAAGTGTCCTCGAGGTCCTGAGCTTCATCCATCGAGCCAGATGAAGAAAATGAGTTTGTAACCAGGTGAGGAACTTTAAACTTCTTCAATTTCTTTGAAGCAGGTCATGAACAATCGAAGTTTTGCTGAAATTTCATGTTTGCAAGTTCTTTAGGAGTCTATAGATGTGATAGAATGGCGCAAGTGCGATCAAAGATTTCATGCACGTAGTAATGGTTCTTTCTGAGTGAGTTCTGTGTAATAATCATATTTTGAAGAATTGCACCAAATTGACGGTTTATCCACTTCTGATTGCGAGTGATCTTCTGATGAATACTTAGAAGAAGATCATGATCAGTCATCACTCCTGAGGAAAAAGCTCAAGGATTTTGTGCTGAAGCCTTTGGTGGAGAATCTTGGGAAGTAGTATCATCATTTGTCGAATATGAAGCACCTGAACGAAATTGGCCATCCAGAACGTGACAGCCTTCAGCAATAACAACTTTTCCCTTCGTTTCCACTGAGGAAAATGTCTTCTTGATGACTTCAACCGGGGCAAAAAGTTGAAGTGATTCTGAAAGTATGCTCGGTGAGGAATTGAAGATCTTGTTGTGATCAATTTCATAATCCAGGGGGCCTAAGACTTGAATTCAAATGGAGATAAGGCAATATTCGGCAAAGTCCACATAAAGAAATCGTTAAAATACATCGGAATCCCAGGAATGATGATGAACACGAGATTCTTCCTTATTCCAACCACATCCTCTATTTCAGAGTTGTGACCTTTGATAGGACTAAGGATTTTGGTCAATATGCAGTATATAGTCCTGGGCACATACAACAAATCCTTCACGAGGAAGGTGGTTCTTGGAGCTTGGCCTCGCACCAAAGGTTTCAACAACACTTGCATTAGATTATTTGGAAGTTTAGGTTCCTCATATAAGCGTCTTGTGCATTCAGGTGGAATTTAGACTGGTATTACACGAAGCAATTCAGTTCCTGGGGCAGTGTAATATGTGTCTTCCGTCATGTAGTCAAGTATCCATGTGTTAATGTCAGTGGCATCACCTCAGATGTGCAACATTGTGTAGAACTAAAGAATAAGCTCTTCATTGCAATCACATACGTCAACACAGAAAGGTAGGAGCCCAACTTCATGAAGAACACTGAGAGCTGGAGAGAAGTATGGAATGGACTATATATCCACGTGAGGAATTTTGTGGTGCTGGAATATTTATTTCTTATCAAATAGATCCGCATCATAGAAACTGATTTGGGTGGAAGTCCATAACCTATTGTGCCTAACTCTTGCCAAATCATAGGGATTTTTACCCGAGAAGAAATGATGTTCATCATAGAATTTTTCTTTGTTGAATTGGGGCTACTTGGTGATTTTGAAGGGCTAAAAGGGCTTGGGTTGAAGATTTGTCTTGTAATGCATCACAATTTCCCTTGGCACAATAGCTATTCCAACACACTGAGGATTTTGTGCCAAAGTTTCTTCGACAGCAGTGTGAGTATTGATTTTATCAACCACATGTTCTTGAAATGTTGGTTGAGGAATGTGAACAGCAGGTTCTTCAACAACATGCTCTCTAGACTGAGTAAATTAAGGAACAATTTCTTTAGCTGATGCAGGTGGAATTTTTTCAAGAATTAACTTGAACGTAGTGGGACAGCCTTCAGACCCTATTAGAATTTCTTCAGTTTTGGGAGGCGACTGGGGAATTTGTTTAAGAGGGGTGGTCATTGGCGATTTTAGGTGTGTAGCGTCCCAATATTCATCATTGATGACTGGAGTAGTATTCCCAATGTCCACAACATCATCAATTTCTTCAACACCTACCTCTTTAGAAGTAAACTGAGGTCGGGGCAATCATACCGAGGAGATGAAATTTTTACATCCACCTCAATTTCTTCATCAATCTTCTTTGTGGAAGCAGGAGGGTGATTTTCTTTAGTTTCCTCATTTGAGATGTTGTATTCTACACCAAATGGGACAATCTCATAGGAAGGTACTGAGGAGATAGGAGTGACATCAATGGGTTCTGTCGCGGAACTTGGCAAAATACTCGTTCTCTTTGCATCTGAGGATTCTGTAGATGGTAAAGATTTCCTCTTTCGTGCAATTTCCTTATCCAGAGCTTTTGTTTCCTTTGCTTCACATGAATAAGGAAGTGCGAATTTCATCACGTATAAAGATTGTTATGGAGGAGGAGAGGGTGAATGTGATACAATTTCTTCACTCATGACTGATGTAGTCGCCCTCTCTGGTTCAATTTCTTCGGGCGCAACATATTCTTTAGCTGGCCTGGATACTTCTTCACATGCAAAACTGGAAGTTGCTTTGGAAGTTTCTTGAGGATCTGGTATTTCTTCATCAGCCTTGACAGTTTCTTCAGCACATGACATTTCTTAAGCTGGTGGAGTAGTTTCTTTAGCTGGCGGAGTAGTTTCTTCAACAGGTTCGACAGAGGACCTATCCTGAGGAATTTGTCATTGCGATGGAGCTGCAACCCTTGTGTTATGGCCCGTGATGTCTTTGGTCCCTATATTGACGAATCTGACCTTTTCACCTTGCCAATCATCATGATATCGGTCATATTCATCACTCGGGTTTTTGATAGCTGAAACAAGTTGGTCGGGTGTTAGTGAGAGAAGGTTGTTCATCAAGAAGCATTCCTTCTTATTCTGATCCCTTATGGCCCTTTTGGTCTTTTCATATTGAATTTCTCTTCAGCTATAAAGGCAGTTAGCACATGACTTGGACCAGGTGGCAATTTCAAATAATCTATTAGGGTATGTGAATCCTTATACCAGATATCGATAAAGACAAGCATAGTCCTTGGGTCCATCATAAGAAGAATTTGAGTGCCCTTTGTTTGTGCCCTGTGTTCATCATCTCTAGGTTCATCCTCAGATTCTGAGGGAACATGAAAGCCCACCTTGTGAGAACTTGGTCTTTTACCATGTCCAACTTTCATCTTCTTTTTCATGGCAGTCGCACTTGAGGAAGTGAGTGCAGATGCAGATGCAGAAGTCACTGAGGGAATTGTGAAACCAACAGTTCGCTAATGTGTTGCAAGATCCACTAGTGTTGAAGATTTTGTGGCAGCTGCTTAGGAAGTGGCAGCCATAGAGGGAGCTGGTTGAGGAATTTGCCGTGAGGAAATAGCACTTGAATACTTTGGCTTCACAATAGATTTCTTCAGCACGGTCCTCTTTGGCGCATATTTACTCACATAGGCCTCGGCGACACATGATGTGGCGGCAACAGTAGGAGGTGTATCTTGATTGAATTTCCTCACTTCTTCTACATTGATTTTCTTTAGCTAGGCTTGGGGCTTGGCCCATTCCTTGGGAAATTCCGCACCATTTTTTATGCTGCTGGGATCAACAACTTGGCCTTCAACAAGAGTAGGTCTTGGGCATGCAGGATTGACAAGGAATTTCTTCACGTACTTTGTAGTTACATATGTGTATTCCTTCCACTCCATTGCTCATCTCATATGAATTCTTTGAATGCTCGTTTTGCGCTTTTTTTTCCTTGACACATATTTCCTCATCACGAGTGCAATATTCATCATAGATTTCCTCAGGAATTTCAAAAGCAGTATTGGTTTCTGCCTTCTTTCCTCCTTTCTAAGATCTTTTCCCTACAACCATTTTCTTCACTTGAGGAGTTTGTACTTTTGAGGATTCTAAAGATGTGTGCAATTTTTCTTCAAGAAACACTTCAAATGAGTTAAGTTTATGGGAATCTAGAGATTCATCAGCAGACATTTGTACGTGTCAACAGAGTATAAGTGCGGAAAATTTGAAGAGGTCATATGCATTCTTAGAATTTTTAGAAGAAGTACGACGGCGGCGAGTACGACGGCGAGGGAGTCAAGGAAGTGAAGCTCTTCCCCTCCAACGGGGATGAAGTTTAATGACGGTGTGAGGTCTTATCTCGAGCGTGACGACGGTGCGATCGAGTAGAGTAAAAGAGGTAGTGAAAGGGAGAGTGTGTATATATAGTGGGAGTGAAAAATGTTTGTTTCGAAGATTTTGGACATTTGTACCCCTCACCATTGCTATACTAACGACATGTGTCACCATGTACTGAGAGGTGGCGATACCGGGGATGGTGGTTTATCCAGTCATGGGAAGTGAAATCGGCTTGATCGGAAACCACCAAAAATCTGATAAGAAATTTTAATGTTTCGTTCACAAATTCTTCAGCTCAGAAGGACTTAGTGAAGAATTTAACGGGTTTCAAGTAAAACACATGTGAATTTAACGGGTTTCACTTAGAAGAACATCAACTTGAAGAATTAGCAATAAGTGAATGTTCTTGAGGACATTGATAGATGCATGTATGTGTGTGTATATGTATATGTATATATGTAAATGTGTGTGTATATATATATATATGGTTAATGAAGAATAGCAGTTCAAAAGTTTTGAACAAGTTAACCATTTTGTGGAATTTGTGAACTTAAGGAATTTGAAAATTTGAAGAGTTTGCAAAATGAGGAAAAACTCTTTTTGAAGAATTTCAACTATGTTTGGTGGCATGAACCACCACATAAGAACAAAGCTTATATACAATGTGTACAATTATCGTAGGGTTGTGAGAATCAAATGGTTCATCAATTTCTTCACATTTTGAGGGTTAGTCTTCATTGATTGAAGAAAAAAGTTACTTTATGTCTTGCACTGCTAAATCATCAATTTTACATAAGTGTTAGGATGTGCGACCTTTCAAAGAACACTAAAAAATTCAAAGATATTTATCTCACACCGCAACTTACGAAATCACTTTTCATGCAAGGGCTTCGTAAAGATATGAACCAGTTGTTCTTCAGTCTTCACGTGGTCTATGAAGAGGTCGTCGTTCAGTACATGATCACAAATAGAATGATGACGAATATGGATGTGCTTTGTCTTCAAATGGCGAACTCGGTTGTGAGCAATCTTGATGGCACTCTTGTTGCTGAGGTATATAGGTACGTTCTTCACGTTGATGTTATAGTCCTTGAGGGTTTGCTTCATACATAGCAATTGGGCACAACAGGAACCGACAACAATGTACTTAGCTGCAATAGTAGATAGTGACATGTAGGTTTGTTTCTTTAAGGACCAACAGACTAGGGATCGTGTGAGGAAATGACACGTGCGTGATGTTGACTTGCGCTCCACGCGATCACCAGCATAGTCATAGTCAGAATATCCAATAAGATCAAGATTTGAGCCCTTGGGGTACCATAATACAAGCGTTGGTGGGTGAGCAAGATATTGACGAATAAGCTTCAGAACCTTATGGTTTGATTCCTTTGGTGTTTGTTGGAAACATGCACACATGCAAACACTAAGCATAATATCTAGCCAAGATGCACATAGATACAATAAAGAGCCAATCATGGAATGATATACCTTGTGATCAAAATTGTTACTATTTTCGTGAGTGCAGAAGTGGTCGTTAGTGGGCATAGGATTCTTGGCTCCTTTGCAATATTGCATGCTGAATTACTTCAAGACATCCTTGAGGTATTTGTCTTGAGAGATGAAGATGTATTACATTGTTGACAAATTTGAGGACCTACAAAGAATTTCAACCCCCATCATGGACATTTGGTATTCTTTACTCATCATGTAGACAAATTCGTCACTTTAACGTTTGACAATACAACAAAAGATAATGTCATCCACATATATTTGACACAAAAATAGTTCATTGTCATAGGATTTTATTAAAAGAGTTGGGTCGACTGAACCGGGTTTGAAGCCTTTCTTCATGAGGAATCGCTTTAGAGTGTTATACCACGCAGAGTGTCCTGCTTCAGGCCACATAGGGCTTTGCTTAGTCTCAAGTCTTTGCCAGGATGCTTAGGATCTTCATACCTGGGGGCTGAGCAACATATACTTCTTCCTCAAGCTTATAATTGAGGAACGCACTTTTAAGATCCATTTGATATAAGATGATATTGTTATGGTTAGCATGAGAAAGCAATATTCGAATAGCTTCAAGTCTAACAACAGGTGCGAAAGTTCCATCAAAGTAAATTCCATGAACCTGTGTGTAGCCCCGTGCTACCAGAGAAGCTTTATTCCTCACAACTTGACCATTTTTGTCATGCGTGTCGTGGTATACTCACTTGGTACCGATGATGTTGTGATTGCGAGGATCATGCCGCTTGACAAGTTCCCACACGTTGTTGAGTTTTAATTGATGCAATTCCTATTGCATGGGTTAAATCCACTCAGGCCCCATAAATGCTTCATCAACCTTGGTGGGCTCTGTGATAGACACGAAAGGAAAGTGCCCACAAAAGTTAGACAAATGTGAAGCTTTTGAGCGAGTGAGGGGACCTAGTGCATTGATGTTGTCGAGGATTTTGTCAATCTGCACTTCATTTGCCACTCTTGGATGGGCAGGTTGATGACTTTGTTGGGGCTGAGGATTTTCTTCAGAACCATTTTCCAGAGGTACACCAACATGAATTTTTTCACTCTTCAGGATGACTTCATCGGTTTGTTGAGGTTCTTTGGTGGGTATGATATCCTTAGTAGCCTTGAACCGCATTCCTCAAGAGGCATTTCATGTAGCGCATGAGGTAGGTGCTCTCTATTCGAGCCGCTAGTTTCATTGAACTGCACATCTACAGTTTCAACAACCTTGTTATAGTAGTTGTTCGAGTCCTTTCCGTAGCCAAGCGTAAAACCTTCATTTGCTTTTGGTGCGGATTTTTAACTGTGATGAGGATCTCTAATCTAGCATTTTGCACCGAAGACTTTGAAATGAATTACATTGGGTTTCTAGTCACTGTCGAGTTCATATGAAGTATTATTGAGGATTTTATGAAGATATACCCTGTTGATCATGTGGCAGGAAATATTGATTGCCTCAGGCTAGAAGCAACATGGGGTCTTGTATTCTTCAACTATAGTGCAAGCCATCTCAATAAGAGTCATGTTCTTGTGCTCTAAATGCTATTCTCCTAAGGAGTATATGAGGAAGATAGCTCATGAGTAATACCAAGTTCATCAGGATAGTCATCAAGACTAGTGTTCTTGAACTCGGTCCCATTATCACTCCTGATGTGCCTGATCTTGATGCCGAAATTCATCGCAGCTCTTGAGGAAAATCATGTGAAGAATTCCTACACTTTAATTTTATAGTAGATAATATGCACCCAAGTGTAATGTGAGTAATCATCAATAATGACAAAGCCATATGGAGATACAACATTGGTTAGTGTGGCATAATGAGTGAGGCCAAAGAGGTCCATGTGATGCAATTCGAAGGGATGAGTGGTAGTCATGATAGTGTTCGAGGGATTCTTGGATCTGGTCATCTTTCAAAACTCGCAAGCCCCACACAGATGATCCTTTAGGAATTTGACACCCTCAATGCCTATGACAAGCTTCTTATTGACGATTGTGTGTGCAGATTCCTCAAGACAACTTGTCCAAGTCATTGATCCAATAGCCAGCCTTGTGAAGATTTTGCAAGTAGATACATGGCAGGCTGAGGACCCATAGAGAAATCTACAATATACAACTGTCCTCTCCTAAAGCCTTCGAAGACTTTGGTTTGTCGGACTTCATAAGCACAATGCAACGATATTTGCCAAAGATGAGAACCATATCAAGATCACAAAGCATTAAGAGAGACATGAGACTGAACCCGAGGGATTCGACAGGCATGACTTCCTCCATGTGTTAGCCCTTTGAGATTGCTACCTACCTAGACCCAATACCTTGCTTTGTTCCTTTATCTGCATAGGTGATTGCTTCATATGAGATGTAGCTAATGGAATGCCCATCAATAGTTTCTTGTCACCAGTCATGTGCTTTGCGCCTCCATTGTTGAGGACCCACTAAATATCTTTGGGTGCTTCATCCTGAAGATGTATTAGTCTCAAGGAGTTAGCACTGATGCACCTAGTCATCCTAGAAAGAAGAAGAAAGATGATAGGAACCTGCACGCTAGCAACCCTGTTGCTGCTACACCTGAGAGTCCGAACGATGTCTCCATCTCTGATGTTGAAACACAATCTGGTGATGAACATGAGCCTAATGATAATATCAATATTGATGTTAATGAAGATGCTCAACCTAGCAATGAAAAGGAAGTGGAGATTGAACCTGTTGATCTTGATAACCCATAGCCTAAGAATAGAAGATATGATAAGAATGACTTCGCTGCTAGGAAGCATGGTAAAGAAAGGGAGCCATGGGTTCTGAAACCTATGCACTTTCCTCCCAAACCATCCAAGAAAAAGGATGATGAGGATTTTGAGCGCTTCGTTGAAATGATCAAACCTGTCTTTCTGCAGATGCGTTTGACAGATATGCTCAAAATGTCTCCGTATGCCAAGTACATGAAAGATATTGTGACTAATAAGAGGAGGATACCTGATCTTGAGATCTCTGCCATGCTTGCTAATTATACCTTCAAGGGTGGAACTCCAAAGAAACTAGGTGATCCCGGTGTGCCCACTATACCTTGCTCCATTAATGGCAACTATGTTAGAACTGCATTGTGCGACCTTGGAGCCGGTGTTAGTGTTATGCCTCTCTCTCTTTATCGTAGAGTTGAGCTGAATATGTTGACACCCACTTAAATCTCTCAGCAAATGGCCGACAAATCAACTGCTTTCCCTATCGGCATTTGCGAGGATGTGCCTGTTGTGGTTGCTAACACCACTATCTTAACATATTTTGTTATCTTGGATATTCCCGAGGACGATGCCATGGCTGTCATCCTCGGAAGACCCTTTTTAAACACTGCAGAGGCTGTTATAGATTGCAACAAAGGCAATGTCACTTTCCATGTCAACGGTAATGAGCATACGGTGCAATTTTCGAAAAAACAATATCGAGTACATTGCATCAATGCTATCAAAAACACTTCATCTATTCTTATTGGGAGCTTTGAATGCCCTATTCCTCGTGTCAAGATGAAGTATGATTTGCTTGTTGGGGAGATACACATCCCCATTGTGGTGACTTAGTGACTATTCAAAAATTCTCCGTCTTATTTTGGGATTCGAGAAAGTTTTGTCGAGGGGATTTGATCAACCCCATTGACGGATTTCTTTCAATGACCATGAGATGGATGAATCGAGGAGTCACAAACCTCTGTTCCAAGCTTTCACTTTAGGTTGCTTAGACGAAAAATGATAGATTTAGTTTAGTTTACCCTATTTTCTATTTTAGCGTCCGGTGGAGAAGTACCCCGAAAATAAAAGTTCTCCGAACGCTGTGAAAATCTAGTATGATTTTTTCTAGAATATTTGAAAAATACTTGGACAAAGAGTCTGTTTGGGGGCCACACCAGTGGGACACAAGCCATAGGGACGCGGGCACCCCCTGGTCGCGCCACCTAGGCTTGTGGGGCCCACAGGCACCCTCTGCACTCATTCTTGCTCCCATCCACTTCTCCTTCCTCCAGAAAAAATTGTTTCGCAGCTCAAACCCGTGTTCTTGCTCCTCTTGCTGGGATTTTCGATCTCTTTGCTCAAATCACCATTCTCCAAACTGTTTTCGGGAAATTACTCCTTGGTATGTGACTCCCCCATTGGTCCAATTAGTTTTTGCTCTAGTGCCTTATACTCCGCGTATTTTTGCTGCCTTGGTGACCATGTTCTTGAGCTTTGCATGCTGATTCTAGCTGGTCCAAAGTAGTTTTGATGCGTAATATGGTCTCTAAGCACTCGTGGGAGTAGTTGCTACAAGTTTAGTTGAACCTTGTTCACCTTTCCTTTGGATCACTAAAAATTTCAGAAAAGGAAGATGTTTAGGAGAAACTATCATGGTGGTTCCTCAAGCAAGAGAGGTCCCCGTCTTGCGACTCGGGAGCCTGATCCTTACCAACCTAGGGACGCGTAGGTACAACCATGTGAATGGCCTTCTGATGAATTTATTATTGAGGCAGGTTTCGATGATGAGTTTGATGCATTTGTTCGCAACGTCGAACTCGAAGAATTCATCTCCCATAAATGTGAACAGTATGTTGCTCTCACTGCCTCTTTTTTTCGTATATTCAAATTCTCAGCTGGCCGTGAGCCATCGGTACTGTTTCATCTCTATGATAAATCGTATACCATGGATTTAGAGGTTTTCAGTAGAATTTGCAAAATACCTATTTGGGGTAACCTCAATGATCCTCCTAAATCTTCGGTTAGAGATTTTTGCGCTGGTATTACGGTTGGAGAAACTAGGGACATTATGCAAGCTACCATGGGGAGTATTCATTTTCCTGCCTTAATATGCCCTCTTCATAGGCAGACGCATTAATGGCAAGATTGAGCATTGTCACCTCTGCGCACCCGACCTTATTATCCTTAAGAGCGTAGTGACGGGTGACAAAAGCTTCAACATGGGAGCTATTATAGCAAGGAGGCTGAATACGAATGCTATTGATGGGGATTTCTTTGGCGGCATCTATGCCACTCACATAGCAAATTTTCTTGGAGTACCCATCCGCGTAGGAGATCCCCTACTCCATACAGCTTTCCTTGACCGCGTCGCTATGACACGCTACCAGTTCCTTGAGAGGGATGATGAATCCGTCCTATGCCGATTGATATTTAACCGGCAGCGTGTTTTCCATATTACCCTTCCTGCTCCTGCTTTCTTTGACTTTTAGGTAAAACGGAGATATTACATAACCAGAGGAGAGGCAGAGGAGTATGAGAGGGAGGCGACGACTGCTCATCCCCGTGAGGTAGCTATTCCGGCAGTGGCTGCAGCGCTCCTGTATAACCCCGATTATGATTTTGGGTTTCGCCAGGACCGTCCTTGGGAGTAGACCAAGTTAGGCCGAAAGCCTAAGCTTGGGGGAGTACGTGTTCTCACCGACTTTACATTCTTACTTATGCTTTCACTTTCTTAGCCGGTGTTCACACTTTGCCACTGTATCATCCATGCTAGTTTTATTTTCTTTTTCTCGATTTCTTTTCGTGTGTCCATCTAGTTTGAGAAAAACAAAAAAGATTTTCTTTTTCTTCTTTTGCTTGTTGGGAGCTTTCCCGTGTAGAAGATAATGGTTACAATGTTTAGTGGTTCTTGCATGCATACTTGTTTAGCTTTCAAAGAGCCATATTACTTTGTCTTCTCCTTTGTGTTTGCCTGCAGATTCCAGCTTTAGTCCAATGCACGAGCACTCTTATTATTGTTCACATCATTCGGTCGAGCAAGTGAAAGGCAATAATGACGATATACAATGAAGTGACTGAGCTTGGAAAAGCTGGTATGAACTCGATCTATTTTGTTTTTGTAAATATGACTAGCTCATCGTGCGTGATTCAGCTTTGTTGTGAGGGAAATATGTTTGCAATGACAAGTTAGAGATCATAGTTGCTTATGCCATGCTTACTTAGCTAGGAGCTTATAATGGTTTGTCTTGGATGCCCACATGAATGTTGAGATGACTGTGTTGTAGTATGATAGGATGGTATCCTCCTTTGAATGTTTCAAGTGGCTTGACTTGGCGCATGTTTACGCATGTAGTTGAAACAAAATCAACATAGCCTCTATGATGTTTATGTTCATGGTGATTTATGTCCTACTCATGCTTGCACTCAATGTTAGTTAATCTCAATGCATTTTGATGACTGTTGTCGCTCTCTAGTTGGTCGCTTCCAAGTCTTTTGCTAGCCTTCACTTGTACTAAGCGGGAATACTTCTTGTGCATCCACCTCCATAAACCCAAAGTTGTGCCATATGAGTCCACCATACTTACCTATGTGCGGTATCTACGTGCCATTCCAAGAAAATTTGCATGTGCCACTCTCTAAATCTTCAAGAAATAATCTGTTTTGCATGCCCGAACCGCTCATGTGGTGGCAGGGAGCTATTGGTATCTTCCATGCTAGGCGTGTTATCCTCGATATGTGTTTATTCACTATCATTCACGAGAAAGGGGCCAGTAATTGGAATTCCCAGTTCCATGCTCAAATCGAAAAGATAATTGCAAACAAAACTCCCCCAGGATTGATGTTGGTTTGGACGGTACCCGAGGATTCAGCTAGCCGTGGAGTGTGATTGATTGGCGGTGGGGGAGTCAAAACTTTACTTTTCTGTTTGGGAACCGCCTATAGCATGTGTAGCGTGGAAGATGTTGAGAACTCTTAGTCATTGCATTGACAATGAAAGCATGCCACCCAAAATTATTATCTCTGTTTTCAAAGCTTGAGCTATGGCACCTCTTCAAATCAATGCTTCCCTCTGCGAAGGGCCTGTCTATTTATGTTCCTTGTGAGTCATCCTCCTCTTACAAAAGCACCAATTGGAGAGCACATCTATTGTTTTTATGCTTTGCTTTTAACTGTGTTGAGTGTGACTATGACTGGATCTTCATTGCCTTGAATTACAATGTTTAGTCAGCCCTTGGTCTTTTAAGGTGCTCTGCATTTATGTTTTGCGGTCTCAAAAAGAGCTAGCGAGATACCATCTATTCGTACTGCTTCATGTTGTTTTGATTGAAGTGTTGACACTTGAGGCTTATTATTATTTGCTCGCTAGTTGATTATGCCATTGATATGAGTTTACCGTGAGACCTAGATGTCATTTGCTTTTGTGGTTTGTTTGTGATGTTGCTGAAATTCTGGTTGTGAGTTATATATAGTTGCAACAACAAGATCAAACAGAGTTCGTCAAAGTTTTGCTTTTGTCTCTCTCAGTTTGTCAACTGAGTTGCTTGAGGACAAGCAAGGCTTTACATTTGGGGGAGTTGATACGTCTCCGTCGTATGTACTTTTCCGAACACTTTTGCCCTTGCTTTGCACTCTAATTTGCATGATTTGAATGGAACTAACCCGGACTGACGCTGTTTTCAGCAGAATTGCCATGGTGTTATTTTTGTGCAGAAATAAAAGTTCTCGGAACGTCCTGAAAATATACGGAGATTTTTTATGGAATAAAGAAAAATACCTACGCAAAGATCCACGTGAGGGGGCGTGCCAGTGGGCTACAAGCCCCTGGGCCGCGGCCACCCCCTATGGCCGCGCCATGTGGGCTTGTGGGGCCCACGTGGCACCATCGCGTGGAAAAAAATTAGAGAGAAGGTTTCATCGCGTTTACGATACTGAGGCGCCGCCACATCCTGTTCTTCATATGGAGGGCAGATCACGATGAGCTAGTCATATTTACAAAAACAAAATAGATCGAGTTCATACCAACTTTTCCAGGCTCATTCACATAATCATATATCGTCATTATTGCCTTTCACTTGCACGACCGAATGATGTGAACAATAATAAGAGTGCTCGTGCATTGGACTAAAGCTGGAATCTGCAGGAAAACACAAAGGAGAATACAAACTAATATGGCTCTTTGAAAGCTAAACATGTATGCATGCAAGAGCCACTAAACATTGTAACCATTATCTTCTACCTTGACCCAATCCCTTTTGTAGGAAGGGACAAGCCTAGACAAAGTAACATAGCAAGGACCAGTAGTAAAATACTCATAGGCAGTGGATCGGTGATGGATGAGTATGACGGATGTGATTCATCATGTAACAGCTATAACACGGAGAGATATGTAACTAGCTCTCGTTCGTCAATCTAATGTAGGCATGTATTCCGTATGTAGTCATACGTGCTTAGGGAAAAGAACTTGCATGACATCTATTGTCCATCCCTCCCGTGGCCGCGGGGTCCTAATGGAAACTACGGGATATTAAGGTTCTCCTTTCAATAAAGAACCAGACCAATGCATTAACACGTGGTGAATACATGAACTCCTCATACTATGGTCATCTCCGGGAGTGGTTCCAGCTATTGTCACTCCGGGGTTGCCGGGTCGTAACACATAGTAGGTGACTACAACTTGCAAGATAGGATCTAAAACACACATATATTGGCGACGACATAATAGGTTCAGATCTGAAATCATGGCACTCGGGCCCTAGTGACAAGCACTAACCATAGCCAAGTAGTAGCAACATCAATCAAGAACATAGTGGATAATAGGGATCAATCCCCGTCAAAACTAACTCGATTACATGATAGATCCCATCCAACTCATCACCGTCCAGCAAGCCTACGATGAGATTACTCACGAACGATGAAGAGCATCATGGAATTGTCGATGGAGGAAGGTTCATGATGACGATGGCGACGATTTCCCCTCTCCGGAGCCCGGAACGGACTCCAGATCTGCCCTCCAGATGAAGAACAGGAGGTGGCGGCACCTCCGTATCGTAAAACGCGATGAAACCTTCTCTATGATTTTTTTCCGGGCGAGACGGAAGATATAGAGCTGAGTTTGGGGGCGGTGATGCCACGTGGGCCCCAGAAGCCCTCACGGCGCGGCCTAGGGGGTTGGCCGCAGCATGTAGGCTTGTGGCCCACTTGCACGCCCCCTCCGGTGGATCTTTGCGCAGGTATTTTTCATTTATTCAAGAAAAAAACTCCGTAAATTTTCAGGAGATCCCGAGAACTTCTATTTCTGCACAAAAACAACACCATGTCAATTCTGCTGAAAACAGCGTCAGTCCGGGTTAGTTCCATTCAAATCATGCAAATTAGAGTCCAAAACAAGGGCAAAAGAGTTCGGAAAAGTAGATACGACGGAGACGTATCAATGTTAAGTATTGTAAATGGTTTCCTTCATTCTCTTATTAGCTAGCGTCATGTTCTCTCTATATGTATAGTAGATAGTGTCGACCAAGCACGGAGAAAGAGAGGACACTTCTCTCTATTAGCTACCTAACACAATATGAATCCACTAAATTAACCATCCAACCGCCCCCCCCCCCTCCGTGGATAAAAACCAAAAACCCCAGCTCTGGGCAGATGCTGACGCGTGGATTCCATGTTGTCCCGGTTCGTGTGACCAACCGGGATTAAAGAACCTTCTGCCCGGGCTCGCCGCAACGGCCACGTGGAGACCATTCGGTACGAACCGGGACTAAAGGTTTTGGGCTTTAGTCCCGACCATTTAGTCCAGGTTCAAGAACCGGTGCTAATGGGCCTCTGGAACCGGGACAAATGGGCCATTTTCTACTAGTGATAGTATAAGCACTCACAATGAATAAAACTTTGATTTCGATAAGTTCAGATCTTTGCGTTTCACTCGAGGCACTTGGGTTGACTATGCCTCTCTGGCTCACCTATAGTTGAATGTTCAAGGAGAAAGATAAAATGGGATGATACTCCAACGTTTGAACTCGTGCCTAATTTGTGAACTAGTATGGGAAGGCCTAGCATTGGCGGGCGCAAAAACAGAAGGAGTGGCGAGCGAGCCTCTTTCGGATTCCCGCCACTGAACTCCTGCCACTTATAAGGGGCCATCAGTGGAGGGCACCTGTCCACCACTAGTTTGTCCCTAAGATTGACGGGTCGTGCAGCCTGCCTACCAGTGTTGTCCATCTCATGGCAGTTGTGGGCAGCCATACCTATAGCAGGTGAGGCACCACGTCTCCCAGTATCATGTGAAGTATGAGCGACGGGCTTTTGTTATTGCCCGCATCATTGATGTACAAGGATAGAATATAAAATATTTTCATGGCAGTATAATATATGCTGCCATGTTAGTCTGAGCTGATCATCAATTAAATGCGAGGAGATAAGGAATAAAACTAGTGGTAATCACTAAAAATATAGAACGACAAGAACATCAAGAATAAACTAGTTACACAAAATACATGGTCATCAACTACATACTGCATGATGCCAAATATGTTTAGTCATAGGTTCAGCTTTGCCTGCTGCAATGCACTAGGTAAGTATCTTTCGTTCATTGGACGTATCTTCTTGAGAGTTATTATAGAATTGGCCGGACGACAAGCGAACCTCTTTTTTTATGATAGCCGCTAACTTGACTTGTAGTTCCTGTAGCACTAAGCCAGCTTCATGATGATTGTCTTGTACTTCTTGACCCCATTTGAGGAATTTATCATGATGATTTCACATTTAATGGACAGTATGAATTCTGCCAAGTGAATGCAGGTGTAGAAACCACATGTTAGTCTAGTCGGCGGTTGTTGCATACAAGATAGAGTGTTCCATTTCAAAGCAGTCGTTTTATTTCCAGATCATTTTTAGTTTTTCTGGAACATGTGGCCTCTTCTATTATTCTAATCAAAAAGACAATTAAGGAGAAGGTCCTTCAATGGAATCCAGCAAGTAACAATTGCATCATTACGGTCTTAGCACTAGGAGAACCCAATGATTGATGTGAAAAACAGAATAAACATGCCGCACGATCATGGCAAAGTTACAAATTCTGAGACGTGACAACATATAGATATGACGGAAAGGTACAAAAGTGAAAACATAAAGCCAAAGAAGGATGTACATTGGTCGTTACGACAAGAGGAAGGCGTTTTTAAGCTTGCTGTGTTGCATGAAATCCAGAAGGTAACTCTGCATGCACTACCACCCTACCTCATTTTTATGTTTTCCTTTTTGATGAGATAAGGGTCGGCTATGGCGTCATCAGAAATTTTCTTGTTTATTACCCTAGTAACCTTAAAAAGCGCTCATTGCCTCATTAGACAAGTTTCGGGATTATAGAATCTGAACATATAAAAGATCTCTTTGAAATCTACATATATTTTGTCCCCACTGGGTTTTTCAAAGAAAGTATATCCCTTTGGCACCTTCATAGTGTAATGTGTTGGGTTAATGATGGATCTTTTCTTATTATTCTCTAGATTTGATTCCACAATTTTGTCATGTAGTATCTATATCTCAAGCCTCAGGTGCTCGCATGCTTTCTCCGGTAGCAGTTTTTGACCTCGGATATAGACAGGTAATCTTGGGTTTTCAACACATTGTTCATATGCCAAGGACTTCTTCCGTGCCTTCGTTACTAGTGATCTACGATTTGAACGTGTGGTGGCAGAAGTTTTTCCCTTAGTATTCAGTTTTGCAGCCTTCAGATGTGTGTGTATTTTTCTCATCGATTGGACGGAAACGGGAGAACATGACATTGCTTCTTGGGCCACCAAATTTTTCTATGTAGTTGGAGAAAACTTTGGTTGTTTGCAAGGTAGAATCTTAGGAAGCTGTGGAGGCATCTCATCATCTACAACATAATTTGGATGTTGTGATTCTTCAAGCATGTCCTCTTCCGGCACATCCTTAGCCGATATGGAGTTGCAAAGACCTAGAGGAGATTGTCTAGGTGGTTGTCCAACAACGTGGATGTTGGGAGATGGTGATGGTGCTTCATTGTCGAGGATATTGAGATATGGTGTTCTATTCGGGGATGTATTTTCTATTATGATATGCATTGCGGGACACTTGACGTTACCAACAAAGTATTCCAAAATTGGCTGCGGCTCATCACCCTCTTCTATAATGTTTTGTGGAATAGTAAAATTGTGATATTTGGGGAACACCCTACGTGAAAGTGCCTTAAATCCACTAGAGGCAGTGAATAAGTGATTTTTACAAATTTGTCACTGAGGAATTACTACTTGAGGAATTTGCAAAGTGACGAACTACTTGCAGCGGAATAAGTACTCATGTGTATGCAGAACATAGTAGTAGCTTAGTAGTCTTGATGAAATGAAACATACAAAAAGCACAAGTAGCGTGTAAACATGATAAACATGTGAAGAACAAGGTGATGGAAGAATTTGAGATGTGGAAATTGAGAATGTCTTCAGTCAAAGTCTTCAAACAGTAATGATCAATTTCATCAATAAGTACTTGAGGAAATGAAAGGGTTGAAGAACTAAAACTAGGAGCTCGGGGAATACAATGGTTTGATGACATAGTTCCAACTATTCTAAAAGTTGTACATCTGGTTTCGAGCGGCTTGGTATTTAAACCAAAGGTAACACAGTCATAGGACACCCAGTCCATACCGTATTCTCCTTCATCTAAGGTCACACGGATCTCTCCCAACACTCGTGGTAAGTCTTCAAGTCAAAATTCCAAACTCTCACAAACTCGGTCACCCGGCAATGCACAATTTCCTCTCGGATGCTCTAGACCATGACACCTAACCGTATGGAAGATATACAATCTTCAAAGCTAACAAGTGTTGGTTCCTCAACGGAAAAACCTCTTATGTGATGCTCAATCACTTTTTTTTGGGTGTTTGGGTCGTGGGTTTTCCTCACAGGTGATTTTTCGTCTCCCTCAAGTATAGGAAGGTGCGCCTTGCGCCTCCCTCAAGCCAGGCTGAAGGTCTTTAGTCCAGAAAGCATCTTACTTGACTAGTGCGATGAGGGAGGTGCTTGGGCACGATTTACGAGCGTTCTTCGATGTGTGCCCCCTCAAGCAAGGAGTAGGGCGCCAAGCTCCACGGGCATATGAGTTCATCACCCAATAGGTAAACAAGCTGCGTGAGGCACGGGCCATGCGCAGAGAGCGGCAACCGCAATGTCCCATTGACTCGGCCCACGCCCCCATGGAGGGAAACAAGATGTGCATGTGCGTCGATATCGCGGGCCTCAACAAGGGCATCTCCCAGGACCACTTCGGGCTCTCGCACATCGGACTGAGCAAGGGCATCAGCACCAACTATGTCGGCATGCCCGTGGGCGTGGAGAACGCCGGTGACACCTTCAAAAGGTTGGCATGGCTTCCGATGGAGCCCCATGAGGAATAGGGTCCTCACGCGCCCTGAAGACCTTAGGGGGCAACCTCTCCATGGGAGGTAGACTTCCCCCTCACGATTCGCCAACCATCTCGATGCTTCATCAGCAACATGATTACGAGGTGACTTTCTGAAAGCACAACTTCTCCCTAAGATGGTTTTGGTAATTAATAACAACATATGTGTCATTGAACTAATGATTTGATCTAAGTGTATTTCAGAAACGTTCAAAGATGCTTTAGCTAAGGATTGTGAGGATAAACCCTAGATGCAAGGAATATCTATTGGCAACAAGCTTGAAGACTCTACATTTTATATTTTGTGAGAAATCACATTTGAGTCCATATGGAAGCCAATACTATTAAAAGGGTATGACGTGACTATGATGATCTGCTTGCTCTAGTGCTTAGAGATTGGCACCAAAAAAACTCATGAAATTCTGCCATAAAATTCTCTATCCAAAGTCTATACATCAAAATTAGTGCCACCATCTTTATCCACTCAGCCATACCGACATTCATCTAAGAAAGAACCTATGCCAAACCCTAGCAATCACGGTACGACCAACATTCCTTTCTGTGCCACCGAAATAAGTGACCAACTTTCCAGTATGGCATTTTCAAGAATAAAAATTTATTTGTTTTGGAAACAGTCTCATAGAGTTTGGAAATTGCCCTAGGTCAACCATATCGATACCACTGAGATTTCTATATCCATCTCACTGCGAATACAAAATCAGCAACATTTTGCACTAGTCTGTGCCGTCGAGTTTGACTTCGGTTTCACCGAGTTGGGCAGTAATGTTGAAACAGTTGGATTTTTAGACATGCCTATATATACCCATCCACCACCTCTCATTCGCATAGGAAGCACTTAGAACCCACATACACTTGCCATATCCGTCTTTCTAAGAGAGAGCCAGCTATGCATGTGTTGAGATCAAGATATTCCAATCCATACATTTTAAACTTGATCTCTAGCCTCTGGAAGTTTCTTTCCAACCAATGAATCTCTTCTACCCAAGGCAAATATATAAGAGAGTGAATGAGTGTTGAGGAGACTATGTTTTGAAGCACAAGAGCAAGGAGTTAATCATACTACTTCATCTATTACATTTTGGAGGGTGGTGCCTCCTAGATTGGTTAGGTGTCTCTTTGGAGCCTCCTACTTTGTGTTGCGGAGTTGAACCAGGAAGTTCGTAAGGGAAAGGAGATCGCCGACTTCGTGAAGATCTACCCCGAGGGATGCTAGTCCCTCATGGAGGTAAGCCATGATGGAATAGACAAGGTTGCTTCTGTGTGGACTCTTCATGGGTTGAGCCCTTCATGGACTCTCGCGGCCGTTACCCTCCGTGGGCGGAAGTCTCGATCATTGTGGGTGCATGATAGCACCACCTATTTGAACCGTGCCAAAAATTGTCGTGTGAACCTTTGCGTTTGATATTCCTATCTCTACCCTCTATTTACATCTGCATGTCTTCACTTTCCGCTTCTATACTCTTAGACTTGCTTGTGTAGGGTGTGCTTGACTTACAACAATAGCTAAAACTTTCCCACAACTAATAATCACCCCCCCTCTAGACATAGCTCGGATCCTACACTTTTTGGCTTGTTAAAGTTGGGGGCGCCCTTCGGGCTGCATTACCCCCAAGTGTGCAAGGTTTCATCCCCGCAACATCCTCACTTTTTGGTTGAGTATCGAAATTGGTTATCTTTCGTTGAGTTTAAGTTATTCGCCTAAAAACTAATGTTTGATGCTTCACTGTCATCTGAAATTGCCATGCCTTTGCGATACTCCCCTCACTGGGGGCTGGACACGGTGTCGGTGCTTGGGTCCGTACCTATAGCGTTGAAATCCAAGTGACCGAGCCATGTCTCGCAGGCATTCTCTCACGCACATCACGTGGCAGAGGTCCTTGGTGTCTTGCCCTCTCATGGGATCGTCACGGGGATAGAGCATGGTGACTATGCTCGGGTCCCTCCATGTAATGATCAGGCCCTTGGTGATCCAGCTCTGCATGCAATGACCTCAGGACAAACGCCTCGTGCAGCTCAAACCAATGTCACAAGTTACTTGAGCACACAATTGCTTCAGAATTGCATGAATACCACGTAGATAGCTCCCGGGGCCTGCGCCTAGAGAACCCGACGCCTCCGCTCGTGACCCTGTGACACAACAATGATGCGGGAGCCTCCCGGTGTGCCACCCATTGGCCTCAGGAGGACTCGTGCCCACGCCCAAGTGGAAGCCCGATGCGCCACGCTGGCGGAATGGACAAACTGCGACTATGCCCACAACCAAGTGGAAGCCCCATGCTCCGCGTTGGCGGAATGGTCGAACCGCGACCATGCCCACGACCTAGTGGAATCCCCACGCTCAGTGCTGGCAGAACGATCAAGTCATGATCATGCCCACACCCATGTGGAAGCCCCATGCTCCATGCTGGAAGATAGCCAACTGAATGCATGACGTGGGCCATACTGACCTCAGGTTCAGTTGTGCCTCGCACGACACCTGCTAGCCCTCTACCGCAATACACATGCGCTAGTTCCCCTCAAGCTCGCGCGAGAGGGGGCAGGATGCGGTGCTTGTTCTTGCGATAGTCCTGGCAACGCCAAAAACCCAAGGGACCGGGCTGAGGCTCACGGGCCTCCTCCCACGCACGTGGCTCCACCAAGGCCTTGGGTGTTTGGTCTCCTCACATGACGCCCAAGTGCATGTTGGGGATGGGTCGCATAAGGCACAACCGGCAAGCGACAAGCTATTGGTTACAAAGGGCTAAACGTGAGAACCCCCAGGGTAGCCACACCATCGCCTACATTTTCTCTCAAATGGCCCTCTTGAGCATCAAGTGGGGACTCCTGATCATCGTGCCTCGAGAGCCCTCCCTAACTCTTGGACCCCTCACCCCTGGCTTTGTTCGAGCACTCCGTCTTGACTTTCCAGCAGCGGTTATTGGTATGGATGGCGGTTCGGTCGTGATGATTTAGAGCGCAAAAGCAAAAAAAATAAAAACACAAGCATGGATGGAAGAACCCTGCAAAGGGACTTCTAATGTGAGCGCATGGTCTGAACCGCAAAGGCATTGGTTGCAAGGGGCAACAATTTCTCATGCACCCCTCACTGGGTTGCGATTATTCGTCGTAGGATAGAATATAGAATGAGGAAGTAAGCTTCGGGAAGACACACCCTCACACTGCGTGTACCTCTCACAGGCCACGGCCACCTCTTTACTCATTCCAAAGAGTTAGGTTGACCGCCCCCCATGACTCGGTGGCCCTCGGCAATGTCCCCACTTTCTGCAAACTTCCTCTAGACGAAAGCCTATTGTCTCACGCGAAACAGCTTGTGTGTCAGGAATGACCCCCTGAGCATTGCACTTCGGGGGCTCTAACTGGGTTGTGGGCCCCTCACCTCCTGGCCTTGTTCCAAGCATTACAACCTGGCATACCAGCAACGGCCGAGTCCCTCTGAGAGGCTGGGCCATTGCGACGTAGAGCCTTAGGGCATTGCAGAGAGGGTGACAAGCACGACAATGATAAGAGCGGACTCTATTTCAGCAACATTAAGCATAAGGCCCGAGGTCCATAATTCTTATGTACCCCCACGGGGCCAGCATGGTTTGTTGCAAGGAAGGTAAATACAAGAAAACAAAAGAGGAGGGGACAGGCTTGAGAAACGCCGCCTCTTGGACTTTGACTCTGGCGCCACCCGCCCTACTGTTAGTCCTCTTCCTTGGCACGGACGACCGGGGAGTTGGCGCGGTCGTACCTCCCGAAAGAAGTGTTGCTAACGTCATTGTCGCCAAAGTAACTATTGTTGCTGCTGCAGCTCTCCATGCAGCAGTCAAGGCGGTCGCTGGTTCTCCCGTAGATCTTAACGGAGAGCGTGGCGACCATGTTGAACTTGAAGTGGAAGAAATGACCCTGCTTGAAGCCGCGGGTGAGAGCGAACGATTTCCACCCTCGTGTTAGGTACTTAAAGCCGCGGGGGTTGAGTTCTATCTCCAGCCAAGAAGGCCCATTTCAGCACCCATGTGACTGCAGCCACATGCTGAGGGGGGCGCACTTCATCATCTCCTCCGCAAAGGAGTCCGTGAGTTGGAGCCAGGTGCGGAGCTGGCCGTCCATCTACATGATGAACTCACGAGCCACGTCTCCGGAGTGCTTTACGACCGTGGCGGCCGGGTGGCCATGCCGTTCCTCCTACCCCAACCGCAACCGCCTCACCCCCTGCATTCGGGGCCGCCTGCTGGGCTTCCTCCTCAATTTCCTAGGTCGGCACGGGTCACAAACAAGGCACACCCACGCCTCCTGGGTGGCGCCTTGTGCGTGGTCGTGGACGCGCGAGGGAGACCTCACCCCCTCGCCGACTTTGGCACCTCCGCCTCCTCCATCGATGCAACAATTGGGAACAACGAGCGACAGCAAGAAAGAGGAGCCAAGGAACCCTCTCACTTGCCTATTTATAACAATTGGTGGACAATGAGCCCATGCCCCTTTGTCTTTGGTCGGCACAAGTAAGGCAATGAAAAGCAATCATGGCCCTGTGCCGCCTCTGCGCTTTATGTTAGCATGGGCGGTTGCCGAGACACAGTGGGAAGTGGGGATGTCCCATATGTCGTCGTGCACCACGCAGAGCCTCGTGAAGCACATGTCAACATACATCATCAAGAGCCATGCGAAGGCCCCTCACGAGGCGGCATAGTCAGGCTGCCCTTGAGGCCCCTGCAAGCCGGACTAATCAAAGGTGGTTCGACAGGGTCATGCGGTCCTTCGTCGTCAGGTGGGTGACGCGTACTGCACCGAGCGGTGCCAGAAGTGTTGGTAGCAGGCACGAATGAGGTGGGCTTCCTGTTTTGTGCTAAGGCAGCAGGCTCACTGATGGTTCCCAAAGCAATCCCTAAAGGTTTCCCCTTCGGTACAAGAAGACCATGATGGGAGGATCGCCATGACGGAGGCCATCCCTGAGCCCACCAACACGTCACGAGAGGATGCTTTTGCAAGCACATACCACTTTTGTCAGGATAAGCCTGTAGGGTTCTACCGTAGGTGCATCACATGCAAATTAAAACTTTCCTATGCAAAGAACAACCAAGAACATGCTATAGAGATGGATCACATATTATTACCACTAGGCGCGTAGCGCATTGCCGCATGAGTAGATATGGCAGTGCGTCCGCGTGCTCCATCTCCTCCTTGTTCGATCTCCCTCGAACAGAAGGTGGTCGGATCCCTCTCCCACTTACAGTTGGTCGCCGGATCCCACGTGCAGGTTCGCCAGAGCAGCAAGGTGCACAGCCTCTAACAGTATCCACACGTGCAGGAGGAACACCGTGCGATGGACTACTAGGTCCAGATCACACAGTTGGCGGCAATGAGTGGAGGTGGCTAGGTGCAACACATGCACAACCCCAATGACAGCACCGAAGCAATCAACTAATTAAGTGTACCGCACCTCGACTATATATAGGCGTGCGACATAGGCTCAACTCTTGGGCCTTGCACGGACCCTAAAGCCCATGTGTTCCTTCCCTTAAGCTTGTGACCCCTTAGGTTCTCGTTCACTTTGTCATGAGTCACACCATGCCCGACTCGGCTAGTCGGTAGGACCCTCTAGCAAGACATGCTGAATTCAACTATCTGATGATGATGGTTAGCCAAACATGTACTTCATACTTCTCTTCCCTTTGCCACACGATATACGTTGTCGTTCTCAAGGCGACATGGTCATACTTGTTTCCGCACGACCTCTTTCTCGTTCCAGTGAATCTGACCAACATTCAGATTATCTCACAATCCTTATCGCATGTCCATGCTTATCTAGGTCAGATCACTCGAGGGGCCCAGAATATTTCTCACCTCGTTGGAGGGCCAAATCCGATCTTTCTCGACCACGTCTCACAGCATGGGTCTGGACAATCCCAAAACCTACCTTTGTAACTACCAAATCACGGAGTCGCGTTTGGTCGGCCCAAAGCAAGTGTATCACCAACCTGAGTACATGCGCCAACTCAAGTATTAGCACATAGAACATATGTTGTACTAGCGAATCACAAATGATCTACTATTGCGTCTCATAGTTGGGCCTGTCCAACTCAGACCTTATCCTGACTCGGATCTGACTACGTCGAATCCGACCAGATCTTTCTGAGTCCATATTATCCAACTAGTATCCAATGCTACATGGTTAGTGAGACCGGACCATCCACCGTATCATATGGTAGTCTAGTGGGTTGCGTGTCCACATAACTCTTTCGACAAGGGACCATTTAGGACAGTCATCATACAATGTATAGTCTCACAACCAAGTCATGTACTTGTTAATACACATCATTGATAATGTCCAAGAACTATCTTTATTCCTAAACATATAGGAAATATCATCATACATGATTGCTTCTAGGGCATATCTCCACAGTCTCCCACTTGCAGCAGAGTGAATCAAATAGACATCGAAAGCCCATAGCTCTAATGTGCCCCTAATGCTTGGGTTGTGGAAGCGGCTTAGTCAACGAATTGCAATATTTGCATTTGTGTGAATCTTGCATAAATTAGTATCACCATTCTGTACGAGCTTTCATATCAGGTGATACTTTCGGTCTATGTGCCTGGTCCTGTGGTGTTGTCTCGGCTACTTGGCCTGTGCGATGGCACCTAAACTATCGCAATAAAGCTCCAACAGTTTTGACCAGCCCGGGAACACATCTTGATCCTCCAGGAACTTCTGGTCCAAACACCTTCTTTTGCAGCTTCACAAGTCGCGATGTATTTGACCTTTGTTGTGGAGTTGGCCACCATATCTTGCTTGGAACTTGTCCGAATCAATGATCCTCCATTCATGACATACACGAATCCCGTTTGCGATCGATAATCATCCCTAAACAATGTCTCATTCCATCCAATTTCCAGGAAAGACGTCGCACAGGAGCTATTGGCCCGATGATTTCACCGCCGGCTAGCTAGGTGCGTTATCTCGCAGTGGCGGCGGCGGCGTACCTAGTTTTCCCCAGGCTCGCTCACATTTTTGTTTCGTTTTTATGTTGAGGGCCGTCCCTGGGTCGTGCCTCCGATGAGAAAATGCTTCATGGGCTTTAGTCGGGTGCCAGGCCCGACTAACCAGGATGCTCAGATTTTTCTACAGGAGTAGCTTCCCTTAAGGACAGACCCGCTAGTTAGCGATCGGATGGCCAATGCTGACTAGACCACGCGATCCAACGGACGAAAAAACAGAGGGTGTGAGAAGGCAGCAAAGTGGTTCAGTTTTACTGTCCTTAATTGGTTTGGAAACTAGCATCAATGCAACCCTTTACCCTGAGATCCTCATAACCTCCATAAACTAGGAACATCTCTTTAGTTCTTTTTAGGTACTTCAAGATAGATTTTGCTGCTGCCTAGTGACTATCACCTGGGTCGGCCTACTATCTGCTTGTTAAGCTTATTGCATAGGCAACATCATGTCGTGTGCATAGCATGGCATACATGATGGATCCTATTGCTGAAGCATACGGAATCCTACTCATTATGTTTCGCTCATTAGAAGTCGTAGGACTCTGAGTGTTGCTTAGCCTTATACCATATGAGACACGCAAGAACCATTTCTTGGCCTCACTCATGTTGAACCACTTCAACACTTTGATTGTGTATGTGCTATGGCTTAAGCCGATAAGCCTCCTCGATCTATCTCTATAGATCTTGATACCTAAAATGTACACTGCCTCTCCAAGGTTATTCATTGAAAACTTGACATTCAATGATTCCTTGACTGAGTTCAGCATCGAAACATCATTTCCGGTCAGTAGTATGTCATCCACATACGAGATCAAAAATACTACCAAGCCCCCACTAGACTTATTGTATAAACAATAGTCCTTTTTGTTCTTGATGAAACCAAGGTCAACGATGACTTCATCAAAACGAATATTCCAACTCCGAGCAGATTGCCTCAATCCATAAATGAAGCTCTTGAGCTTGCATATTTTACAAGAGTTAGTTGGATCGAAAAAACCATCGGGTTGTATAATGTATACATTCTCTTTTAAATTTCCATGAAGGAAATACGTTTTGACATCCATCTGCCATATCTCGTAATGGAAATATGCAACTATAGCTAGTATGATCCTCACTGACTTCAGCATCGCTACAGGCAAGTAGGTCTCGTCGTAGTAATTCCTTAAACTTGTCCATAACCTTTAGCGAAAAGCCGAGCTTGGTGGATCTGAACATTTCCATCCACATCGGTTTTATTCTTAAAGACCCATTTGCAACCAATGGCTACTATGCCAGGCGGCGGATCAACCAAGTCCCAGACTAGATATTCATCCATGGACTTTAACTCGGATCTCATGTCCTCAAGCCATGTCTCGGAATCTGGGCTTACCATCGCTTCTGCATATGTGGCTGACTCATCGCTTTCTAGAAACAACACATCGCACACTTTGCGCAATCTATGCAAGCTCCATGGCTTCGGTGCCGACTCCGGTATGATCTCATCACTAGCCGAGTCGTCCCCAATTGGCTCACGAATTTCTCTGAGTCTCACCATTCTCCCACTCGCCTCCCGACTGAGAAACTCTTTCTCTAGGAAAACCCCGTTTGAAGAAACAAACACTTTGTTCTCTTCTCAGTTGTAGAAGATGTATCCCAAGGTTTCACTTGGATATCCCATGAATATGCATTTATCTAACTGCGGTGTAAGCTTGTATGACATGAGTCGCTTGACAAATGCTTCAGAACGCCAAATCTTTAGAATATACAAACTAGGACTCTTCCTAGTCCACATCTCATGTGGTGTCTTCTTTACTGATTTCGATGGTACACTTTTAAGTGTGAAAGTTGTAGCTTTTAGGGCGTATCCCGAGATTGACAAGGGTAAATCCAATTTGTTAATCATCGATCGTACCATGTCCAACAAGGTTCGATTCCTCCGTTCTCACACGCTGTTTCTCTGTGGTGTACTCGGAGGTGTCAGCTGAGGTACTATACCTCAACTTTTCAAATGATCATCAAACTCGTGGCTCATGAACTCACCTCCACGATCTGATCATAGAAGCTTTATCGCTTTTCCGAGTTGATTTTCAACCTCGTTCTGAAACTCTTTGAACTTTTCAAAAGTCTCTAACTTGTTCCTCATCAAATTGATATATCCATAGCTACTCAAGTCGTCGGTTAAAGTCACGAAGTACTGATAGCCACCTCTAGCCGTTGTGCTCATTGGAACAAACACATTACTTTGTATAAGTTCCAACATCTCAGATGCCCTCTCACAACTATTTGCAAAAGGATACTTGGTCATCTTGCCTACAAAGCATGATTCAGATGTCTCGAACAACCCGAAGCCGCACAAAGTTAGGATTCAATCATCATGGAGTTTCTTCATGCGTTTCGGTCTAATGTGTCCAAGCCGACAATGCCAGAAGAATGTTGGCTTTATCTCATTAGGTTTATGCCTCCTAACATTCACGCTATAGACTGGTTCCATTTCACGATTCAAAATAAATAGCCAATATACAATGGGTGCATAGCCGTGTAACATTCCATTCAAATAAATTGTACAACCATTGGCCTTTAAATTGAATTCATAACCCTGACTCATCCAGCATGAGGCAAAAATGAAGTTGCTACTAATTGCAGTAATGTAATAACAGTTATTCAATTCCAAAATAAATCCAGAAGGAAGGTGGAGCTACATCATGTCGACCTCCACTACAGCAACTCTTGATTTGTTGCCGACCCTAATGTCAATCTCCCCTTGTGCCACACGCCTAATTCTTACCATCCCCTGCATCGAGTTGCAAATATCAACAATCGATCCGTTATCAAACACCCAAGAGCTACTAGGCACGTCAGCAAGGTAAATGCCTATAACATATGTAACAAGTATACCTTTGCCTGAAGAAGCATATCGGGCCTTCTTGCCATGCTGAGCAAGCCACTTGATATAGTTCCTCCTCTTCCAGTGACCGGCTTCCTTGCAATTAAAGCAAATGGTCTTTGAGTTTGGTCCGTACTTCGGCTCAATGACCGAGACAACCTTCCCCGTGCCCTTTGCCTTACACTTTTTCTTGGACCAACTCTTCTTAAACTTCGCCGAGTTATGTACCATCAACACTTGATGTGTGCCATTCTTAATATCCTTCTCTGTCACCTTGAGCATCCCATGCAATTCAGTGAGCTTCTTATCCATTCCACGCATATGATAATTCGAGATTAACGTCCCATAGCTAGCTGGAAGAGAACCCAAAACTGCATCAGTAGCCAGCTCATCCAAGAGCGGGAAGCCCAAACGATCCAAAGCTTGCACGTATCTGATCGCCTTGATCAATTGCAGGCTCAGTGGATCACCTTCCTCCAGCTTACAATCCATCAAGGATAGGCAGACATTGAACCTTTTGGTCCTAGCCTGCACCTAAAACATGCTCTTGAGACTCTCGGTCATATCTAAAGCCGCAATATCTTTGAAATGTTGTTCCAAATTGGTCTCCATACAAGCCAGCATGAGGCACCTGATCTCATTCGATTCATCAACGAGTTTCTGGTAGGCATTCTTGGTTGTTGCAGTAGCATTATCGACAGGTACCTCTTGAAGTGGATCATCTAGAATATGTTCTTTTTTATCGTGCTTGAGAACAATTCTTAGATTTCTATACCAGGTGGTAAAGTTTGTTCCATTCAGTTTATCCTTTTCCGGAATTGATTTCAATGTAAATTTTTGAGCACGTGGTGCCATTTATCTACAATAGAAAATATGCAATCACTAAGCAATGTGTCTATGTAGAGTAATTCAAGCCTTAAATAGAACTAATCACACAAAAGTCACCATCCCGACGTAAACTCTTAGTGATTCAGGATCTGTCTAGCACGAGCGACTAGTGAGGTTGAGCATCACTACTTGCCAACTTGCCTATTTAGTAAGCAACACCTTGCTAATCGTATCTATATACGACTCTCGATGGTCGGGTAGGTATCTTATACCCCGGCTCCAAACCTTCTTTGCCACAAGGCCCAAAACCATTTTGATAGCCTTCTCAGGTTAAGCTGATGCATTGCATGTATGTGTCCGACACGAACCCTCCAGTTCAAGGGCACCTAGTAGCACGTCAATTGTATGAGCCCACCAATAGACATACTTGACGTGCAAAGGTGCAACAACCGGAATGGCAATGTGTTCAATATTAACGAGGGATCTTTCTACAGTTTTACATGCAGAGAAAACAAGAAGCAATATCAATCACATATAAACGTAAATATGTGAAATGGTAAGGCTCCTTCATGGACGTCCTTCCAAGAAGGCTCGAACTACGATTGCCAGGGCGGAACTCCATCCTATACATCATGCTGGGATGCCAAAACATTGAACTTCATATATATCTTCCAATTACTCCAACTAGTAATGAATTTACAAAGAGTCATAAGTCAACACGCATGTCGTTATACAATATAATGACACCACTTTGGCTCCTGCCCGGCTGATAATCATGACATGCAGGTCATGTTAAATTACACACATGCATCACATACATATGAGTCATACTATTCACATAAAACCTGCAAAACAAACTTATGCATAGAATCACATTCTACCGGTTTGTGTGATCGTGTATGAAATATTTGGTGCTACGCACACGGCGGCCACACCGGATTTTCTGATTTCACCGATCTCATCAATCATCGCGAACCCGATTCAGATTTATGTTTCACTGTTAATCCCGATGGCAGAAATCGACCTGTAGGGGTAGGTTGTGTCCCGACCTCATCGATTCCAATGGACAAAAAACATAGCCACAACGATCCTGATGTGTAGTTGATCTAATCAACCGTGCACATAGCCAATCTCAACAACGACGATGGATCTCATTCGCCGTCTCCACATATCAAATATGCATACGACCTGAATACCAAATCCTATAGTAGAGGCTCTTATACCACTATTAGGTTCTACCATAGGTGCATCGCATGCAAATAAAAAATTTCCTATGCGAAGAATAACCAAGAACATAATACAGAATGGATAACATATTTTTATCACTAGACATGTAGTGCTGTGCAGCGGAACTAGATGAGGCAGCGCGTTCGCATGCTCCATCTCCTCCTAGTCCGATTTCCCTCAAACAACCAGTCATCGGATCCCTCTCCCACAATTAGTTGGTCACCGGATCCCACGTACAGGTTCGCCGGAGCGGCGCAGGTGCATCGCCTCTAACAGTATCCAGACGTGGATGTGGAACATCGTGTGGCGGACTGCTAGGTCCGGATCACACAGTTTTGTGGCGGCCAGTGGAGGTGGCTAGGTGAAACACATGCACAACCCTAATGACGGCACTGAAGTGATAAACTTATTAAGTCTACCGCACCTCCACTATATATAGGCGTCCTGCGCAGGCCCAATTCTTGGGCCTCGCAAAGACCCTAAATCCCACATGTTCCTTACCTTAAGTGCACGACCCCTTAGGTTCTCATTCCCTTGGTCGTGAGTTAGACCACGCCTTACTCGACTAGTCGGTAGTACATTCTAGCAATACATGCCGACTCCAAGTGTCTGATGACACTAGTTAGGTCAACCTGTACTTTATACTTTTGTTCCCTTTGCCACACGATATACATTGTCATGCTCAAGGCGACATGGTCATCCTTGTTGCCGCACAACCTCTCTCTTGTTCCGGTGAATCTAAACAAAATTTGGATTATCTCATAATCCTCATTGCATGGCCATGCTCATCCAGGCCAGAACACTCGAGGGGCCCAGCGTATATCTCTCCTAGTCGGAGGGGCAAATACCGTCTAGCTCGACCACATCTCATACCATGGGTCTCGACAAGCTCGAAACCTAACTTTGTAACTACCAAATCACGGAGTAGCGTTTGGTCGGCCAAAGGAAGTGTGTCACCATCCCAAGTAAATGCGCCTGCTCAGGTCTTAGGACAGAGAACGTATGTTGTATTAGAGGCCCACAGATGACCTATCGCTGCGTCTCATAGTTTGGTCTATCCAACTCATGCCTTATCTTGACTCGGATCCAAATATGTTGAATCCGATCAGATCTTTCTGAGTCCATATTATCTGACTAGCATCCAATGCTCCATGGTTAATGAGACCAGACCATCCACCGTATCATGTGCTAGTCTAGTTGGTTGCGCGTCCACACAACTCTTTCAACTACGGACTATTTAGGACTGTCATTATACAATGTATAGTCTAACAAAGAAGTCACATACTTGTTAGTACACATCATTGATAGTGTCCAGGGACTATGTTTAGTCATAAACACATAGGAAACACATAGAAAATATCATCATATCTCCAACAAACCGCAGTCTTGCCCTTGTTTAAACCGGCCATTGGGCAACCCTTTAGGCCATGTGTTTTTGGGGAAAGAGGACCGTGGCCAGTATAAGAGAGGATGGGCTATTGTCGTAGAAATCTAGTAAAGGAATAGTAGGGTTCTACACCGCGAGGTGGCCAGAACCTAGGTAAACTGTTCTGTTCACTGTTCTTCCTCCTGAGCTCGAACATGCCAGAGTGTCGTCGTGGGGTTGCAAAGTATACTAGAGCTATGAACTTGCGCACCCGAGAGTTCGAACCTCTTGGCCCCCCGGAGCCCCGATTTTGACTATATATATATATATATATACCTATACATATATATTATGGAAAGTGTGGTTATATAGGCTAATTACGTACCGCTCTTTCGGCACCCTTCGGCACTACAGGGTCTTCGAAGCAGTAGAGTCCGACGTCTTTATTAAGCACCGTTGGGGATCGCAAATATTTCTTGGCACACAAATCCAGGATATTACTGAAGGGTGTCAGTTGACCTCGTGAAGAAAATATAGCATCATGCTTATCCCATATTGGATGGTTCCCGTCATAACCAAGAGTGCCTAGATTGCGGTTCCCTACCATTTGGCCTTGGAGTATGCATCTGAGTCTTGGTAATCAAAGAACTCCTTCCATTCCTCATCGGTGGTGCTAGGATATGGATTTTTCATATACTCTAAATCATACCCGTTGTCAATTAGCTTGTTTGCACGGTATCTAGTACTATTCAAGGCCTTAGTGAACATGCGCAGGGCATGGATTTCTGCAAGTGCATTATTTCGGTCATTGAACATGAAAATATCTCCCATATTTCCTAATCGGAGGTTTTCCATTGATTGTTTTACGTCCCCTCAAGCATCTAACGTTGATGCCACAGTTTTTACGAGTGATGGCACCCAGGATTTTCCCACATTTTGTTGCATTCTAGATCTGATTAATGGCTATCCCCTCTTTGTTAATCCGTTCGATTATGTAAGTAGCTGTAGTCACCTTATTCCATGACCTATGCTTTCGCGACTGATTTTCCAAATCAGCTTTTGCACCACTGAGGCCTCCTTCCTCTTCAGAACCATCCAACTATTCTCCCACATGTTGTCCATCTTCTACTTGCTCTTCGGCAACATCACCCGAATATCCTTCCCAATGTGGTAGTTCCTCTTCAACATCATCTGAATCTTCTTCCCTGTCTAGCCCTCCATCTGCAGAATGATTGGTCTCCTCGTGCAACTTGTAAGCATAACCTGTCTCATTCTATTGGGGAGTCAAAGCCTCACTTCAAGACGGTATATGTCTCACCACCTTTTTTCTGGAAAATAAAGATTGCATCCATAAGGAGTAAAAAAAGTATTACATATTAGTAAAAAAATTAACAAGTTGAGTGATCAAAAAACATACATATTAAGTACCAATAAATTGATGAAATGGAAGTGGATCAACATTTTGGCAAAACTTTGGCACTCATTCTTATTCCGTGTAAAAGAAGACAACAAAACCACAATGAAGTTCAACAACCAACCATCGCCAATCATTAAAAAATAAAATTGGCATGACCATTGCTGACAATTGGATGTATTGAATGCATGAAATTGGATGAATTGAAGTGAATCAAAATTTCATCAAAACTTTCGTATTCATTCATATTTTGTGTAAAACAAAACAACAAAACCGCATCATACAATTCACCACCGGACATCTCCATTTACATAAAAATGGCATAACCTTTGCTAAAAATTAGACGTATAGAATGCTAGAAATTCAACGAAATGGAAGTGAATTAACATTTCGTCGATAGTTTGGCACTCTTTTCTATTCTATGTAAATCAAACCATGAATATAGACATACGTATGTGGAGATGGCCGACACTGTCGTTTGTCGGTGCGTGCGTAGACGCACCAATGGAGGTGGCGATGGAGAGATCGACCAAGAAAAGGAGCAGCGGCCGGCCGTTGGCGGACAAGGTGGGTCAAATGGTGGACGAGAGATGCGACCTGGAGTGGTGCAATGTGCGGGTGGACGCAATGGTTTCATGTGTTGCCTATGCTTGCGGGGTGGGTGGAAGGGGGAGATGGATGCGATCCGGGAGTGTTCGGGCGTGCAGGTGGATGTGGCACCGGCGAGAATTCCCGATGCTTGTGGGGTCCCACGGATCATCATGGCCTTTGGGGGGGGGGTCGGTGGGGCAGCTAAGTGCCATCAATTTAGGCGGGTATGGCCGACCATGCGGACGTAATTTTGGTCAACTCCCGCAGTGCGATACGAAAAAATACTAGTAGTGGTGGCTGAGGAGGGAACCTCCCACTACTAGGAAAAATCTTATAGGCATGACCTAAGTAGTAGCGCTGGAAAAAAGAAAACGCTGCTGCTAATTAGCAGTAGCGCTGATCCAGTAAAGCGCTACTACTAACACCTTAGCAGTAGCGGTGCTTATTAAAAATGCGCTACTACTATGTGGGACCAGATGATGCCGCCGACTGTAGCTGTAGTAGTAGCATTGCCCAAAATCCAGCGCTACTGCTAAGTGTTTGGTGGTAGAGCTTTGTTTTGCAGCAACGCTGCTGCTAATTGGCCCCACTTAGTAGTAGCGCTCGCTGGTATGCAGCGCTACTACTAGTAGCATAGCAGCAGCGCTCTGTGTTATCCAGCGCTACTGCTAGTTGCAGCTTGCACCTTTTTACCCCCCTCCCCTCCCCACTTTCACCTCTCTCCCCCTCCTCTCCCCTCTCCACACTCTCCACACGATTGTTGCTCTTCTTCTCTCTTCCTACTACCTCTTTTCTCTCCTCATTAATGTCCCCCTCCACCATAACTCTCCTTCATAAATGACCTCTCTCACATCTCTCTTTGTCCTACCTTTCTTCCTCTCCCCATTATATTAATTCCCCCACCTCCACCATAACTCCCTCTCCATTAGTTAGATAGCTAGATTCACCTCTCCTCCCCAACAACTAGATCTAGATATCTATTTGGCCATCCACGCGTGCTCTTTCGATCGGTCTCTCTCATCATCTCACTCGATCGGTCTCTCTCGGGAGTTATATAGGTGAGTAAAAAGTTGTTCACTTAAAGAATGGGAATATGTGTGTGAATGAGAATATGTGTTTGGGATATATATATATATATATATATATATATATATATATATATATATATATATATATATATATATGGAGAGATTTGCGCGAGTGTGACATGCCATCCGATCGAGTTGCTTATGTTTTGCCGAAATGTCGATTTATTTCCGTTTCGGTGAATTTCGAGCAAACTCAATATGTCCTATTTTTAGGCAAGATCATGCCAAAATTTTATATGACTTTGAAGCACGCATGCATTATTTAGTTTATAACCCTTTTTCTTTTTATACCGTGCAGTCGGCCATGAAGGTGAGTGGATCGAAGGTGGAGCGGTACATGCAATCTGCGGTGATGGACATGCATGCAAATAATCGAACTAGGATTAGATGTTCGTGTGCAAGATGCAAGGAAGGAGTCCTTTTTGACCCTTTTGATAGTGGCACTTTGAAGGTGCACCTGCTGATGAATGGTTTCATGGATGGCTATACTCGGTGGATAAGTGAAGAAGATTATGATGATGAGGACGTCCAAATGGCAGGGAATAACGACATGGGGCTAGACGAAGAGATGACCGATCGACACGAAGACGATGGTGTCGGACATGGCGGCGGGGAAGAGTCCGGAAATGACGACGGCGGAGAAGATTCCAGACACGGCGAAGAAGAGTGCGGACATGGCGGAGAAGAGGCGGTGGTCACGCCGCAGTATTCGACGTTACTAAGTGAAGTCGTGCAAGATCCTCATGTTCAATACCTCCGTCCCAAGAGTATGACAAGCGAGAGAGCTTCTTCTAGAGAGGAGGCTAAGCTGGCTCAACTTGAAGTGGACTCAAGGACTCCATTGTATTAAGGTTGCGATCCCGAGGTGAGTCGCTTGAGTTTCATGCTCGAGCTTCTAAAGTCGAAGGTCAAAAACAAATGGACAAACAAAAGCCTGGATGAGCATTTGAAGTATGTACATAATAAAGTTCTTCCCGCGGGGAACCTGTGTCCTAGTAGTGTCGAGGAGGCCAAGAAAATCGTTTGCCCTTTTGATTTGCCGCACATTAGGTACCACGCATGCATCAACGATTGCATCATTTATCAGTGGGAGCACACGGAAAAAAACAACTGTCCAGTGTGCAATGCTTCTCGATACAAGAAGGCAGGAAATAAAGCTCCTCAGAAAGTTGTATGGTACTTTCCGATCACTCCCCGTCTACAGCGGTATTTCGTAGATCCTAAGGAAGCAAAGCTTATGCGCTGGCACGTGGAGAGGAACAAGCCCGACGATGAAGAAGATCCGAGGCTCAGACACCTTGTAGATGGTAGCCAGTGGAGAGCATTCAACACCGTATATGTATTTGCTAAAGAAGATCCAAGGAACATCGTGCTTGGTGTGAGTACTGATGGCATGAATCCATTTGGAAACCAGAACACCAACCACAACACATGGGCCGTGTTTTTATGGAGGTACAACCTCCCCCCATGGAAGTGCATGAAGACAAAGTACATACACATGTGCATGTTGATTCAAGGGCCGAAACAACCGGGAAATAGTATTAACCTGTATATGGGGATACTGCAAGAGGAGCTAAACACGTTATGGAAATCACCGGCATGGACATGGAACGCCAGCAAAGGAGAGTATTTCCATATGAGAGTCGCGCTGATGACGATGGTGCACGACTATCTCGGTTATCGGTACACCTCAGGCCAGGTGTGCCACTGATACTGCGGATGCACCAGATGCATGGTTGATACAACGTCTCAGCAGCTTACGTCAATGCGAGATGGCGGGTCTGGGAAAATCGTGTACATGGGGCATCGTGGATGGCTAGAGAAAGATGACCCGTGGAGAAAGCATGGAGATCTATTCAATGGGTTAGCTGAGCTTCGAGGACCTCCATGTAAGAGGAGCAGCGCCGAAATCGACGAGCCGTTGAGAAACTGGAAACAATGCCCCGCGCCGGGGAAGATCAAAAAGGCGTCAGAGCCGCTCTGAAGGTATGGAAAACGAGGTCTGTTTTCAAGGACTTGCAGTACTGGCCCAATCACGACACGCCTCATTGCCTTGATCAAATGCATATCACGAAGAATGTCCTCGAGAGCTCGCTTGGCACACTGATGAACATGCTGGAGAATACCAACAATGGGCCGAAGGGAAGGAAAGACTTGGAAGATTTGATGATCAGGAAAGACATCCATCGTAAAAATTTGATTGAGGAGACGAATACTGAGACAGAGGAGGGGGAAAGGGGCAGAAAAGTCAACAAGAAGAAGGAGAATTATTGCCCCCTTCTTACTTCATCTTAAGTCCAAAGGAGATCGATGAATTCATCAAGTGCCTTATGGGAATCAAAGTCAGTTTCGGTTAGTGTGGGAAGATAAGCAGATTTCTAGACACCAAGAAGAAAAGGTTCAGCGGGATGAAGTATCATGACTGTCACGTGATGATGCCACAGATACTCCCGGTTTCCATTAGAGGGATCATGGACAAGCACGTCCATGACACGCTTATTGGTCTCTGCAACTTCTTCGACGTTATCTCTCGAAAGTCCATAAGTGTGAAGTAGCTCCGAAGGCTATAGGAAGAGATCGTTGTCATACTATATGAGCTTGAGATGTACTTCCCACCCGTGTTCTTTGACGACATGGTGCCTCTGTGTCCACATCATGGACGACATCATCGACCTCAGGCCAACATTCCTTCACAGCATGATGTCGTTCGAGAGGATGAATGGGGTCATCAAAGGATTCGTTCGTAACAAGTCCCATCCCGAATGGAGCATCATCCAGGGGTATCTGATGCATGAGTGCGTCTCCTTTTGGGAGAATTATATAAGCGTCAGAGACACTGTTGTTGGTTTTCCCATCAAGAAGCACGGTCGGAAGCTCGAAGGAGATGGTCACAACAACGGCCAGAGGGAATTGCACGTGGACTACTCGGATAGATGGAACCACTTTGACAAGGCTAAATTAGTAGTGCTACAACACCTGGATGTGGTAGATGATTATGTGGCATGACACAAACAAAGCATCGCAAAGAAGTACCTTGATAAGGGTATGCTCAAGACGGACGACGAAGTTACCGTAGAGCACAACACTACTTTCTTTCGTTCGTTCAAGGAGCAAGTTCTTGAAAATCCCCCGGAAGAGGGCAGTTTTGACGGATTGCTCATACACGCCTTAGCACATGGCCCTGCGCCCATGCTCGCGACCTATCAGTCCTACGATATCAATGGGTACATGTTCTACACGGAGGCCAAAGACATGGACAGTGATTACCAGAACTCTGGGGTGGCAATTCAATGCGTGACCGATGCCAACGGCACAACTGAAAGATTCTACAAAAGGGTTGATGAGATATGGGAGCTTCACTATGTTGGTGTGGACGATGCGACGATGTTCCGTGTCAGATGGCCAAGGACGTCATAAGAGAAAACAAGTATTTCACCACCATGTCTATACCTGACGCGAAGAGCACTCCCGTGAACGTTAACATCATCGCCAAAAATGAGCCATGGGTACACGCTACGCACGTGACACGATGCTTCTTCATAACCGAGCCGGCCAATCCCAGCCGTGTTGTCGTGAGGAGATCCAAAGGAGCATCGTCGGAATGGATGGAGTCGCCAACGAGGAAGACTACGACCAATACGGCAACCCGATGAGGGAAGATGACGATGACGATGAAGCATACGTGAAAAGAAGAATCAAGACTACATGGCGGCGGAAAGATCATACTCCATGGATCTGGAAAAGTCACAAGGAGGGGCTCAATTACTCAGCAACGAACAACAAAGGGAAGAAGCTCAATGTGAAACGTCGTCGACGCAACTGATGAGAAACCTACATTTATATATTTGTATCTATTTTGTGTACGCACTTAAGTAACTGTTATCGGTCAACTGATATGTGACCACATGCATGGTTCTAGTGATATTCACGTGTTGGGGGAGAGGGAGACGCCGTCGTCGTCGATCGGGAGAAAAAAAATAACTAAAAGAAAATAAAAGTAAACAGAAAAGGAAAGAAAAATGATAAAAAGAAAAGAAATTTAATAAAAATAAAATAATAAAGAAACATAATAAAAAGAAAGTAATAGAGAAAATAGTAAACAAACATAATAAAAAGAAAGTAATAAACAAACATAATAAAAAAAGTTAGCAGTAGCGCTCGGTCGGTGCAAGCGCTACTGCTATAGCAGTTAGAAGTAGCGCTGGTACCAGCGCTACTGCTAACTCCTATAGGACTAGCGCTGGTACTAAACCGGTGCTACCGCTAGTATGAGTTAACCGCCGCGCGCGCTAAGTCACCAATTCCTCCCCCCGCCAGCCATGTCCACCCAGCGTTGCGGTCACCCCCAGCGCCGCCCCTGACTCCTCCCTGTCCCGCCCCTCCCTGTCAGCTAGGGTTGAGGTGAGGCCCCGACAGGTACCCGACCCCCACCTTCTCTCTCTCTCTCTCTCACTCACTCACTCTGACAGTGATCTTCGGCAGCAGGTACCCGACCCCCCAGCAAGGTGCTCTTCGGAAGCAGTTACCCGACCCCCCCGGCAAGGTCCAAAGCTTGTTGAACTTGAAATGTTTTGCTTTGGTATGCATGCAGATGGCTGATGTGTAGCATTTCTTATGTAGTTATGGTTTCCACAAATTCATTTCAGCAGGCATGTGTTTTCGTAGAAACCGTAGTTTGATACACTAATTTTGAACTAGTGGGCGGAAAGTTTGATGTTTTGAACTAGTGGGCAGAAAATGTGGCAAGAAAATATTTTTCCCTAGTGAAACAATTTGCCTTTCTCAGATTCGGCGTAGGTCATTGCATCCCTTTGCTAGTACTTATTATATCCTCATGGTGTCCATAGTACTTATTATTTTCTGTTTATATTTGTATAACTAGCAAAATGGCCCGTGCGTTGCCACGGAAGAAAAAAAACATAATCTTCAATGATGGTGACCATATTATGTTCACATATCATCGCTTGATTTAGAAATTTTGTGCACGAATGCAAGAAAATGTTTCTTCTTTTAAATTTATTTAAAAATTGAAGCAATCTTTACATTTTCAAAAAATATATATCATGGTTTATCAAAAATCTTGGTAACTCAAAGATTTATTCTGAATTTCAAGAATTATTTTTACAAAACATACAATAATAATCCGATCCATCCAATAGTTAATTCTTCAAAATTCACACACGTATATTTTCACAAAGACTTATAAGCATTAATGTTTAACTACATACATTAGATCTTTGGTGAACAATTTTACAAATATAGGAATAATTTCAAAATCGAGAACATTTTTTACAATTCACAAACATTTATTAAAAATCGTGAATTTTTTTAATATTTTGAACGGGTTTAAATATTTTCTTTTGAATTGGCGACCAATTCAAGAAAAGACGAACATAATTTTTGATGTTGGAGGATTTTATTTTAAATTTACAAAAAAAATTGAAACGCATGAAGCTTTTCTGAATATACAAACATTTTTATAAATCAGTCATATATTTATTCAATTCATGGACATTGTTTTGGAATTTACAAAAAAAATATAAAATCCGGCACTTTTTTTGAATCCTATTTTTAATTCAAAATAAAAATTCG
Source organism: Hordeum vulgare subsp. vulgare (assembly GCF_904849725.1). Classification (NCBI taxonomy): domain Eukaryota; kingdom Viridiplantae; phylum Streptophyta; class Magnoliopsida; order Poales; family Poaceae; genus Hordeum; species Hordeum vulgare. The sequence continues at coordinate 224,746,180 of NC_058519.1, forward strand.
TTAGCATTTTAGTTCAAAATTCCTATTTTTCAATATGCAAAAGTTTTTGTAATTCTAAATTATTTAACTTATAAATAAACAAAAATGGAACGGAAAATTTTGAATAAAAAAAAGAAACTATCAAAACAAGCATTAGCTATTTTCTAAAATTTTGGACATTTTTTAAATGCCTTAACATATTTTGAATTAGAAAGCATTTTCTTAAATGCCTTTAATAATTTTTAATACATGGTATTGTATTTGAGATCATGGAATTTGCTTATTGTACAAACATTTTTTCTAAAATTGCAAACATTTTAATGTATATGCGAGTATTTTTTACAAAACTCCGAGCAGTTTTTGAAGTCTCAAACATTTTAATTTTTTAAATATGTTGATTTATATTTTTCAGTTTATTAAAAATTTAAAGATTATTTGAAGTTCTAATTTATTTAAAATAAAAAAATAAAACGGAGCTGAAAATAAAAAAATAAACGGAACTAAAAGTAGGCGCGTGTGCATGGGCCGGCCCATACGGTGTGCTGGATATTCTCCCAGCGTGGAGAGTGTAATGTAGGAGCTTTTTACATGGGCCGGCCCAGTCCAAGATTTTTCGCTTTGTGAAATGTTTTCTATTACTTACCGGTGGCATGGTGGGTAATTTATGCAAAATTTAGGGGTAATTTCCAAGACGGACGACCAGAAACCGAATTTGCCTTATTATTAGGGAGAGATTAATCTTGTGAAGGTGTCAAGAGAATTCCATTTATTATCCTCATGGTATCCGAGTGGCCTATGTTTTGCCGGAATGTTGATTCATTTCCGTTCCGGCAAATTTCACGCGCTCCATATGTCCACTTTTTAGCAAAGGTCATGCCAAAATTTTCGGCATGACTTGTGCTAGAAACTAGGACATATGGAGTACGTGGGATTTGCCGGAAGGGGAATGAATCAACATTCTGACTAAATATAGGCCCTTTTTTCTCTTCATTATATCTTTTATTTACAATTGTTGCATAGGGAACATGTCTACCAACGTCGAAGTCGTGGGTGGTTCTGCTTGCTCCACGGACCCCATGGAGGCAGCAAATCACTATTTCGATTACCTGGAAGAACACCAGATGGGGTTGCATGGTGGAGGTAGTGTCCCAACCCCGACCCCAGCACGAACACCGGCACCAGCACCGACACCACCCCCGAGACCGGCAACGATGATGTCGTCGCCGGTAAAGCACCAAAGAAGAACAGGACACGAAAATCAAACGAGCTTGGCGTTAGACAAATTGTGATCATGGAGATTCACCCCTTGAAGTTAGACCCAATGGCGCGAGAGGAAGAACGCAAGTGCTGGGGCAATCAACTTGGATGTATCTTCAGCGAAACCGCCAACATCAACGACGAGAGGTTGAAGCAGATACCACATATGGAGCACATGCTCCTAAAGAAGTTGCACAATAGGTTCATGTTCCCCGGACGGAATGAAAAGGAATATAAAGAGCCGAGGGATGACCCCGCCATGACAAAGATAAACAAGAAGGCGATGGTGAAGTTCACCAATGACTTGACCTCCTGGAAAGTTATGGTGAAAAAAGCGGTTGGGAAGAATGAACCGTGGTCCACGATTCATGCTGATAATCCGACAATAACGAAAGAGGACTTTGCAAAATTCCTGGAGACTTGCAAAAAAGAAGAAGTCAAGGCAAAGTCGGAGAAAATGAAGGCGCTCCAGGACAGGAACATGCCTCCCCACCGCCTCAAAAGCCGTGGTTACGAGGGGAAGATGCACATAAGGGCCAAGGAGGACGCCGAACGTGAAAGTCTCGGGATCCCAGACCCCTTGGTGGAGTTCACCGACCCGCTGGATCCGGGCCCAGTACAAGTTGGACAAAGTGAAAAAGATCTTTTAAACGGACCCGAACACGAGGGAGTTCATGAGACTTCTGGTAATTGTTATATTACCACGTTATCATATTAGCTTCCAATCAATTTGACTGCAAGTTTTGTCACATTAGTAAACCATCCATGTTCCTTTTGCAGAAAGAGAAACACCAAAAGGCACCAGAAAGCGACGACTCGTCACAGTCGTCGGCGAGGCCCAAGTGGGACACCCCATTCAACCGGGCCCTGAACATACTGAAAAAGGTCCCGATGGACAAGCCGACGTCTTATGGAAGTGTGCACGGCATCGGAGATGGCGTCTCGTGGAAGACGTGCTACCCCGAGGGGCCAGAGGATAGAAGGAAGAAAAGGTTGGTCATCACTCAGGAGAGCATTGACGAGAGGGTCGCGATTGTGGTCAATAAGACCAAAGTTGAGACCAAAGAAGAGTTGGTCGACGTAGTAAGTGGGTTGTTCACTGACGCGATGGCCAACTTGATTCCGGCAATTTTCAATTGTTCAAAGAGCAATACAAATGCACGGCCGGAGGACTACCCATTTCCCAACTTTGCCGGGAGCAACTCGGCGAACACCACAACACCAACACCTGCCCAAGCAACCGCAAAAGGTCTCGCTCCTGTTCATAGCAGCCAGACCTCCGTCTATGGCATGCTCAGCCGGCCTTATTCACTGGTTGATCTTGACGCCCTCACGGTAATTACACATCATACCCTTTTCACCAGCATGTCTATAGTATTCCGTTTCAGTTGCCTTTCAGATGTTTGGTGTCGCAGACATGTCTCCTTCGTAGGTCGACGACACCCCGTGCACCCTACTCTATGACATCAAGGGCTAGAAGGTGGTTGTGGGAAAGGGAACCATCTTGAAGCCGAAGGACCGCATGTTCCACAACAGACAGATGCCCGTTGGCATCTTCAAGGTTAAAATGGCCACTGTCTTAGCGAGCTTCGAGCATTTGGCTCCTCCGATACGAGTTGGTGATGACGAGACCCCTACGCTTATTGGTGCATGCTAGAACTGGTTCTTGACTTGTCAGAAGTCTCTGCTTCGTCTCGAGGAGCCCAGTATCACACCATCGCCAACTTCTCAAGAAGGAATGAACACCACCCCACCTACCAAATTACCTGCACGTGTCGTGGCGGATGATGGTAGCGTACGACGCGAGGGAGAGCCTCCATTAGTGCCAGATCATGTTGCCCCCGCTGTCGAAGAAGCAAATGTTGATGATTACATGGAGGATGATGATGAGGACCCAAACCAGTATTTCAATACCGCCTATGATGGATTGATGGCTCAGGATGACGAAGAGTCAGGCTATGACCGTGGAGATGATGACTTGATGCTACCTGATTTGCCGGAGCCGGAACGTCCTAAGGAGGAATGCAAAAAGTCTCTCTTCCAGCCATCCTCGTAGGATACGCCTCCATATGCCGCCTCTACCCAGCAAAACCCCGAGGCCCGTCCACTGTTTAGTCCGAGGACACTTGAGGTGGTGGTTAGGGAAGGTATGGTGGGCTCGCTACCGCCACCCCCAAGAAGTAAAGGAATAGACTGACCAAGAGACCTAAAGGCGCCATAGGTGCTTCAAGGAGCCAGCCGCCTTTGAAACCCCTGGTGGTAGATAGAATACCCGTCGAAGGTAAGCAGTGTGTCCACATCGCCGGCGAGCCGATCCTAACTGCCAAAGCGCTAGATCACATACTGAACAATAATCTAAAGAGACTCCATGAAGATGTGCTGGGCAGAGAGAAAAACCTTCTATCACAAAACATCCAGGATACCTGCTTTATGTGGCTCATGTGCCAGGTGGGAAGTTGTATGTTTATACCTGGCCCGTGAATTAGTTCCTCCTACGATTTGACTACATCTACAACATGTTCCACATGACCAAGCTGGATTACCTTTTCATCTGCATGTATGCACTGTATCTCAACTCCATCATCAATATGGAGAGCATCAAATATATCTGCGTCGCGGACCCATACTATATTCACGAGGGCTTCTTGGAAGTTTGCAAAGAGCACCGTGACTATACGAGCAAGGAGCTCGACGAATTCATGATCGCTAATAAGGACAAGGAAGCGATTCTCCTGCCTTATCATCCCTCGTAAGTCATCTGCGCATATCCTTTCATACATGTTAATCATTCCTTTGCAAGCATGGAGGCTAATTTGAGGTCTACTTAATTCGCGTACCGGGGGTGATACGTCTCCAACGTATCTATAATTTTTTATGGTTTCATGCTATTATCTTGTCAAACATTGGATGTTTTGTATGCCTTTTATATCTTTTTTGGGACTAACTTATTAACTCAGTGCCAAGTGCCAGTTCCTGTTTTTTCCGTGTTTTTGACCCATTTCAGAGGAGGATTTTAAACGGAGTTCAAAAGGAATAAATCTTCCAAAAAGTTTTTTTCTAAAACAGAAGACGATCGGGAGAGTTGAGAACCAAGGAAGAGGGTCACCAGGGACCCCACAAGCCCCCTAGCCAAGGCCAGGGGGGCCCGCGCCTCCCAGGCTTGTGGGCTCCCTGGTCCTCCTCTGCCCTAGGTCTTTCGCCTATATATTCCCTAAAATCCTAGAAAATATCAAGAGAGCCACGAAAATACTTTTCCGCCACCGCAAGCTTCTGTCTCCGCAAGATCCCATCTGGGGCACGTTCTGGTGCCTTGTCGGAGGGGCAATTCGGATACGGAGGGCTTCTTCATCAACACCATGACCTCTCCGATGATGCGTGAGTATTTCACCATAGACCTACGGGTCCATAGCTAGTAGCTAGATGGCTTCTTCTCTCTCTTGGATCTTCAATGAAAAGTTCTCCATGATCTTCATGGAGATCTATCCAATGTAATCTTCTTTGCGGTGTGTTTGTCGAGATCCGATGAATTGTGGATTTATGATCAGATTATCTATGAATCTTATTTGAGTTTCTTTTGATCTCTTATATGCATGATTTCATATCCTTGTAATTCTCTTCGAGTTGTGGGTTCTGTTTGGCCAGCTTGATCTATGATTCTTGCAATGGGAGAAGTGCTTGGTTTTGGGTTCATACTGCGCGGTGACCTCACCAAGTGACAGAAGGTGTAGTGAGGCACGCATCGTGTTGTTGTCATCAAGCGTAAAAAGATGGGGTTTTAATCATTGGTTTGAGTTTATCCCTCTACATCATGTCATCTTGCTTAAGGCATTACTCTGTTCGTCATGTACTCAATATACTAGATGCATGCTGGATAGCGGTCGATGTGTGGAGTAATAGTAGTAGATGCAAAAAGTATCAGTCTACTTGTGTCGGACATGATGCCTATATGTATGATTATTGCCTTAGATATCGTTATGACTTTGCGCGGTTCTATCAATTGCTTGACAGTAATTTGTTCACCCACCATAATATTTGCTATTTCGAGAGAAGCCTCTAGTGAACACTATGGCCACCGGGTCTACTTCACATCATATTTTCAGCCTTACACTTTTACTTCATTGCACTTTCCGCCTTCAGATCTCACTTTGCAATCAATCTTGAAGGGATTGACAACCCCTTTATAGCGTTGGGTGCAAGCTCTTTTGTGTTTGCGCAGGTACTCTGGACTTGACGCGATTCTCCTACTGGATTGATACCTTGGTTCTCAAACTGACACCGGCTCCTATGCTGCATCACCCTTTCCTCTTCAAGGGAAAAACCAACGCAAGCAAGTCTCCGTCAACATGTCAATTTCTGGCGCTGTTGTTTGAGAAGTAGCAGGGGGCGGCGCCGTCCTCATCGTTCTGTACCCGGAATATTCCCATGCTATGTACTTGGACTCATCGAAGAACCTGAAGAAAAAGTATTACACACACGTAAAGAGTATTCTCGACTCTACCCTGTGGACCTTCAGCTTGACTGGTGGATATATAAAGGTGAAAAAGTACAAGAATAAAGCACCGGTTTCTGGCCATAAGACTGATTTCTGCTGCATCCAGCAACCACACAACAGTACGGCTGACACATTCTACCTCATGCATCACCTGATAGAGTTCAGAAGGGATAATCAACGCCTTCACATGTCAGCTACTACCGAAGGTGCCGAGATTGTCATCTGTGCCACAAACATAGGAAAGACACCGGATCATCAAATCCGAACTGAGTTTTATCACGTAAAGTGTGAACTAGCCCAAGTGATCATGAAGCAAGTCCTCGAACCAACGGGGATGTTCTACAATGGGGCAATCACGCGGGTTGATGTCCGAGCATTGCTAGTCGCTCAGCGTCTGGACATGAAGCCTTTCATGAATCTGGGGTGCATCCTTCTGACTATGAAGATTGGAACGACGACCTGAACGACTGATTGTCAATGACAACGTAATGTAGCTAAACCGTGGTCCTGAACTAGCTTGCCTTATCACTACTGTCTTTCTATGGCAAAACTTTGAAATTATGCACGGCGAAACTATGTGATGTAACTAAGTCGTCGTCCTGAACTAGCGTAAATCGTTCTAGTTAATTAGTTTGGGTATGACGAACTTCGTCATTTATGTTACTATTTGTTGCTTTTATATTGCTAATCATGCCTCTTTATTTTCTTAAGTACATTCTGTTGCGTATTATCGTGCAAATCAACAACTCACAATCCGATCAGAGATGGCGAAGGACTACTACGTCGTGTATGTTGGGAGGGTTCCAGGAGTCTACGACCACTGGCCAGCCGCTTAGGCCCAGGTGCACGGTTACTCGGGTGCTACCCACAGAGGGTTCGACACCAGAGCCGAAGCGGCAAGTAGTTACTTGAGGTGGACACTCCAGCATGAGCAGGGGCGGGACTGCCGGTACTACATAGTCGCGCTCTTCCTCATGGTGATCGCTCTTCTCTTCTACATGATGTTGTAGATAGAGATGATGAAACTTGTGGGTGTGCCATGACCATGCAGTTGCAGTTATTCGAGACATGACATGATCGCCCTTATGTATCGCTCTTTTCGAGATTATGTGATGATATTTTGTGTTGCATGATGATGATGATGATGATGGTATGACAAGACTGTTGTATGTCTGTGATATGTGAGAATGGTGTATGTTTATTACGATGTGATGAAACTATTGTATATAATCTAGATAAATACATCAAAAATACGTAGAGGGTGCAAAGCTGTGAAAGCAGTAAAAGTTAGAAGTAGGGCTGGTGAATCCTTACCAGTAGCGCTGCTTAGCAGCAGCGCTTACTATGAGCAAGCGCTACTACTATAGTTAGCAGTAGCACTCGACAGGGAAGCGCTACTGGTACTACTAGTTACCAGTAGCGCTGCCCATACCTGCGCTACTATTACGATTTAGCTATAGCGCGATATCAGTAGCGCTCGACCCAGTGCTGCTGCTACGCATATATCCACCGCTACTACTAGGGTTTTCCCTAATAGTGTCCCCACAAGTTCTTTAACCTAACACCAGCGAGTTTCGTGCAGGACCCACCACAGCTATATTTTGCAAAAAGTGGAAACACGACAAGGTTAAATAGTGGTGGCTGCTAAGCACCACTCGCCACTGCTTGGTGTTCTACCTATGGCTCGCACTTGTGTGCAATCGTCATAAATGAGTTACACAAACAAGTCACACCCTGGAGGTTGTACGTGTGGCGAGCAGCAAGCGCTGCCCACCAAAGCTAATTTGTTAGTGTTAGTCGACATGTATTGCCACCCGCCACAACTTGTTTTTCAAAATAGCTGTGAAGGGTGCCACACCTCGCCCGCCACGCATTAGGGTTCACCTATAATGCCTTTTTCAGTAGTGGTGACTTGAAACATGTTGTAGGAGCATGTCTCACAGAATTGTCGTCAGTCTTATGGGGCCTAAGCATGACTCCTAATAGGTTCAACAAAGTCTCAAAGGTTGTTCTCCCGAGTGATTTACTTCACAATCCCCCCACCCAAGTGGAATTATATTAGAAAGCCGAAGCTGAAGTAGCATCATAAGACGACCTTGACCACCTCGAGGAAGAGTGAGATGTCACCCTCATTAGGTCCGCTATCCACGAAAAAAAACCACGGTGGTATCATGACAGAAAAGTTAGAGGGCGTGCCTTTCAAGAAGGTGACTTGGTCCTCCCACGGGATCCTGAGAAGCCCCCGAATCTGGTCCCTCCGTGGAATTCCGTTGATGTAATCTTGTTTAAGTACCAAGAGGAACAACTCTCTTTGCATGGTGAAAATGTATTTATTTCTCTCCATTTGTCGTTGCAGGAAAAGGTCCACTCGCACGTAGCAGCACAATCCAAGGCTGCACCCAAAGGCTATGCTATACCCTAGGACTACACTCTAGTTGGATGTAGTGCCACACTTAGGGGCTATGCCCAAATAATACTTTGCACCCCTAGTGGGTGAAAATTTCATCCAAATGAGAGTGTACCTCTCACACAAAATACTTAGGTCTGAACCATATCACCTAACTTGAAAGCTTATCCAAGTTGAACTATCCCTCTCACCCTAAGCGCTTAGCTGCAAACTAGATTCACCCAAGTTTAAAATTCATCCATTAGAACACCCTTCTCAAAACTTACCAACAAACAAAACTCGGATCAAACATCCAAGTACTTGTGACTATTTCAAAATATATTAGAAGTAGACAAGCGAGTCTTAAAGTAGCATACGAACACGAGGTCTAAGCTTGACCAAGTTCAACTGTTACATAGTCACTTGGCATCCCAAGGAATATTCATTCACACATCATGTTTGTCAAGCATCCTTGGCATGACCCAGAGGGTCAATAAACTTGTCCAAGTCAATGGCATGTGCAATCTGAGTTGTGGCGTCTATGAATGTCTCTAGGGCGTTTTGGATCTTTACCTTCTTAATTTTGGCGACCTTGAGATATTTCAACTTCTCCTCGTCAACATATTGCAATGGATTCAAATAAGAGAGAGAGCTACGTCCACTTTGGAGTGAGCCGAATACCTCTTCGAAGATCCACTTGACTTGGCACAACCTTCATTCAGTCAAGTTGGGACACCACACCTTCTTGAATTTATTCCCGTGGAAATATCGTTACTTAAACTCTATGCATATCGACCTTCAAACGGATCATATACTGCATCACAGTCTCAATACGTTCGTCCAGTAGGAGGATCTATAGGGCACCAGTGTCGCACAACAATAATCGTAATTTATTGAGTTACCTTTCAACCTTCTCGGTCCCCTATTCAACATGAACACATAACCCTGGATGAATGACAGGAGCAAGATTAGTTCAAGAAAAGGTGGTTCAAAGTAAGTATTAAGCACTCCTACTTGTATTTCTTACCTTCGAGCTTTTATTCACCTCCTCAACCTCGGCCTCGACATATTGCTCGAGTTTTGCCTTTTTCTGGAGTAATTTGGTGACCTCGTCATTGATCTCTTTATTTTATTTCGCAAAGGTGTCTGATTGATCGTTGAACTTCTTGTCCCACTCGACACCGTTGTTCTTCAACTCAGCTATGTCTCTTTGCATAACTTTAGTGGTTTTCCTCAATGCTTTATTCGTCTCCTTGAGATCCTCAATGCTCTTGAGCGCGCCCTCAAGCATTTTTCTCTTTTCATTTGTAGTTTTCCAAGATTCACCAAGCTTTGTGTCCTTCTCTTCAAGACCCTGCTTCATGGCTTCTACAAAAATACAAGTCCTAAGCCCCATATGCAGAAAAGTTTTTTCACTACAGATATCGGTTAAGGAGAAGTCACTCGAATCAAAGGGGAGGAACACTACAAACAACATACGATTTGCAAAACCTTACCTTCTACAATCTTTTTCTCTTGTTGGAGCCAAGCAATCTTGTGTTTCCTAGCATCCATTTATCCGAAGCTGCACCAAGTCCTGCTCCAAATCAACATAGCGGGTTCCAAGCTGATAAGTCCTTTATTGAAAAGGAATAAGTTGATTGGTCAATAGTAATACATAAATCATTCATAGGAAGCAACAAGATCGATTAGTCCGAGATCTACCTAACATTCACTAAGGTTCCTAAAACCACATTAACCATTTGGTCAACTGAATGTTATACTATACTCCGAGTACAAGAAATATCACAAAACTTTAAGTTCTTAGACTCACGCTGACTATAACTACTCGGTAATATTCTTGAAGACTACACCTAGTGGGTGCACTCAGTGTGCACCCACCGGAAGAAAAGCAACAAGAGGAACACCCATTTTGCATACTTCGAGTAAACCCACTAACACAAATACCCAGTCGTATGAATTCCGAGTGAACGTAGAAGCCCAAAAAGTGAAGGAAAGTTAAAACTAGAAGAATTCAACCTACTTCAAGCAGTCGAATACACTCTTGGGAACTAGACACGCTAGGTTCACAAAGCATGCCCCGAGTGGAAATAAACGTACTTAGAATTGTACTTACTCACACATTGGTCTCGACACTTTGCTTGCATCATATGCCTCCTTCGGGCACATGTTCATCAGCTCCACTTGTATCACAGCTTCCTTACTTGCTCCCACTTGGTCTTCTGCACCCGGGACACAGTGAACAGGATTCAAGGAAAAGATGACAGAGTTGAAGCATTCAATGGAGCCGATGTAGCAATCACCGAAGTAGTGGGACCCTCTAGCCCAAATCCAGCTGCTAATGATGCACTCGAACCCTTGGACTAAGTACTAATAGGAACTGAAGGATCTTGTTCCAGTCAACTATTGGCAATTTCTTGCTACGTTCTCTATAGTGGCCCATTCTACTTCGTCCTTCAAGCGTGGTGGATCAACCTCTTCATCTTCCTCCACGACATTCTTGTCATCATCCATGTCGATCATTTCTTGTACGACATCTAAATCAATATAAACATTAGTTATCACATAACTCGGTCGTAATGAAAAATGGATAACACATTTGTAAGTAGCGGCGTCTGTCATGTTAGCCTCAGCGTTCTAATCAGGTGACGTTCTCGAAGTCGCGACGCTGCATTAGAAAAGTCACTCGGTATAAAATAGATTAGCGTCATACTACAAGAAATTTTTGTTTCGTCACTTATGTTGAAGTAGTGGACACATTAATTTTGATTCTCGACAGAGCCACAACCTTCTGATGTTTGCTGGCGGATAGCTTTGCTTGCTTAGGCACCTTTCCTACTGCTCCGGGAGACTCGGGATGACCATGCTTTTGATCATGCCCAATCGGAGCTCGCACATAATACGTCTCCAACGTATTGATAACTTATTAAGTATTAATATCATATTTACCCAAGTTTTATATGGTTTCGTTGCATGATACATCTTCATCATATCTATATTTTTTATTGTTTCATGCCAACGTTCTACAACTCTCATATACTTCTCGCAACATTTTATATTAATTTTTTGGACTAACTTACTTATCCAGTGCCGAGTGCTAGTTCATGTTTTTGTGTGTTTTTTGTTTCACATAATATCCATATCAAACAAAGTCCAAACGTGATAAAACTTTACGCAGTTTTTTTTAATATATGTGAATTTTGGGAAGAATCAACAGAATACGGTGCACGAGGGCCCCACCATGCAACACGGCGTGGCCAGGGCGGTTGACCATGCCCTCTGAGCTCGTGGCTTCCCCTTAAGTAGGTTGGAGCCCTACTTTCTCCGCAATTACGATAATTTTTCGATAAAATCCCCAAATTTTTTTATCTCAATCAGAGTTGTAGATCTCCCTGTATTGAGAATTGGTGAAGTGACAGAAAACAGAAGCGAAAAAAGGGAGAAACAGAGAGAGAGATCCAATCTCGGAGTGGCTCTTGCTTTATGGGATCCATGGCAGCCATGGACTAGAGGACAAACTCTCCTCACATCTAAGGGGGAGATCAAGGAAGAATAAAAAGGAGGGTGCTCCTTTCCCCTCTCTCCTGGTTGCGTCGGAGCACCGCCAGGGTAACCATCATGACGGCAATCTACACCAACAACTTCACTGCCGTCACCATGAACTCTCTCCCCCTCTATGCAACACTGTAAACCCTATTCTCCCTGCTAGAATCTATACTTAAACATGGTGCTTAATGCTATATCTTATTATCCAATGAAGTGTGGCTATCATATGATGTTTGAGTAGATTTTTTTGTCCTATAGGTTAATGGGGTATGATGTTATTGATATGAGTTGTATATTGATATGGTGCTTCCCTAAGGTGCCCTCCGTGCTGCGCACACGTAGGGGAATCCCGCAGAAGGGTTTGCAATATGTTCATGATTCGCTTTATAGTGGGTGGCTAGAGTGACCAAACCTTACACCCGAGTAAGGGGATTCTTTGTGTATGGGAGTAAATAGGACTTGATGTTTAATGCTATGGTTGGGTTTACCTTAATGATTTCCTGTAGTTGCGGATGCTTTGTAGAGGTTCAATCATAAGTGCATATGATCCAAGTACCGAAAGTGTGTTAGCATTTGTCATTCCCTCATTGCATATGATAAGTATCTATCATGTTATATTCAATTTCCTATGGACAATCTTTCTCTTTTGTTACACAAAAAAGCTTTATGATAAACAACTAACTAAATTAATCTTTAACTAAAAAACCCCTCACTTTTACTTACTTGTTCTTTATTAGCTTGCAAAACTATCTATAAGTCCTACTAAGTAGTTCTACTTTCATTCCCGCAAAGTAGTTTCATACTTGTTCTAGGTAAAGTAAGCATTAGCATGCATAGAGTTGTATAGGTGGTGTATAGAACTTGAGAGAATATTAATTCTACCTTTAGCTCCTCATTGGGTTCGACACTATCAAAAAGGCTTCAAACGATCCCCGACACTTGTGGGCTATCAATACCTTCTAAAAAGGCTTCAAACGATCCCCGACACTTGTGGGCTATCAATACCTTCTTCTTGCACTGTTGTCGGGGAGCAATAGTGTAGCGGTTGATATACTCGTGTGTGCTTGTTTGCTTTATCACTAAGTTTTTTTTATTTTCTATTCTAAGTTATTTATATCTTTAGTTGTGTATAGGGAACAAGAATTACTAAAAATTTAGATGTACTTGCTGCTCATGGAGATGGGGAACCTCCTAAAACCTTCGATGTTCGTTATGTGAAAAAATATTAAATACTACTTTGATAATCCTGAGAAATCCCCATTCCATTTGATAATGGCAGACACGTTGGAACAACGTGAGTACTTTAGGGATTGCCGCTTGTCTTAAAATGTTGCGTTGGTATGCTTGGAGTTTAAGATTGAGATTTGATTATACTTGTTGATCCAAGATTAATGGTATATACCTTCCCTTTCAATGTGAATTTAATGGTGATGAAACCTTGGCTTCTTATGCCAGTGGTATATATGATTACTATGACGTGGAACAAATAGAAGCATTTGTTGCTTTTAAAGATGCTTATGAGATTGAATCGTTCTTTGAAAACTATGATTACTATGATGATGTAATTTACAGATCGAAAAGTTATGCCATACTTAAATATTGATATGAGAATTATGAATACAATGTCGATTACAATGAATTTATTGATAGAATGTCTGCTGGCTTGGAAGAGATTAATATTTTGCAGGAATCAATGCAAGAAGAATTTGCTAAAACTCTGAGCTCATTGGATGAAAAAGATGAGGAGGAGAGCGAAGAACAAAAGGAGGAAGAGAGGATTAGCTACCCGTGTCCAGCTTATTAAGAGATTTACTCTTCAACTCATACATTATTTAATTTCTCTTTGCACATACCGAAGGATATATGTTCTGATGATTGCTATGATCCCTTGGATTCGTTTGAAGTATCATTTTTTATGAACTTGATGCTTTCTATGCTTGTGGCCATGATGCCAATATGAATTAAGATTATGGTGATGAACTTGCTATAGTTCTTTATGGTAAGCATAAAATTTTTGCTATTGCACCCACACATGATAGTCCTATTATCCTTTTGAATTCTCCCAAGTACACCATATACCAGAGAAGTTTTCACTAATTAAGGATTATATTGATGGGTTGCATTTTACCACCACACATGATGATTTTGATGCATATAATATGCATGTGCTTGCTACTCCTACTGGAAATTATTATAATAGAGGAACCAAATCTTCACCTCTCTATGTTTCCAATACTATTGAATTGTAAGAAACTACTTATGCAATCTATTGGCCTTTACTTTGTGTCAATGAATTGTACTTTTATGACTGGCCCATGCATAGGAAAAGAGTTAGACTTAGTTTTTACACCCTAGATATTGTTTTGTGTTCACTACTTAATTACAAATCATTGTTAATTAAAATTGTCTTTGATATACCTTGGGATCCAGTTTGGTCAATTACTTGAGCACTATATGCCTAGCTTAATGGATTTAAAGAAAAAATTAAAAACAAAAAATAAAGTGGGGAACCTAAAAAATTTCAAAAAGAAAAGTGAAAATGAGAAGGACGAGCACCGTTCCAGTGGGGGCTAGCCTTGAACTTTGAGCATGCCCATGGAAACTTTGTGAATCTTGATTACAGAAAATTTTCAACAAAAATAACCATCCCCTTGTGCAAATCCAATTTATTATAAAACTTATGTGCCAATATTTACCTTTAGGATGTTTAAATGGCTCACTTTATTGCCACAAGGTGAGCTTCAGGTTCGCTGGAAGATAAACCTCTATGTCAATGATAGGGTTCATCTCCCGGGATGTGAACTGTTATGGTGTAATCAGAAGGCTCTCATTTATGAAGATGTGCTCAAGACCAAGAAGAATATATGTATTGGTTCAGTGGATTGACATGGACCATCGGAAGAAGGCCTTGTCGTACTTTGGTGAACCTCTGAACATGGTGGAACAGCTTGGGATTGCGGAGATCAGAAGGCTCATCATGTTTCACCTTGAACATGGTGGAACATCAGAAGGCTCATCATGTTTCACCTTGATTTTGATCCGGAGATAGTGGATCAGTTCTTTGTTACAGTCCACTTCCACCCTAATGCGGAGTGCACTATGAATTGGATGACCAATGGGGAGAGGTTGTCTGCTACTTGGAAGGAGTTTATGGATTTTCTGAACATCCGTGATGAGGGGCTTGAGAACCCAGTTGGTTTGCGCCCACACGTTAAGCCATCTGCTATAGCTAAGGAGAAGTTGTTGTCTTACTTTATTGAGAAGGTGTCCCCTCTGGTGATGTCTCTCACGTGTTGAACCCATTCCTTGATTTCATGCACCGTATCTTTCGCAACATTCTTTTTCCGTGCGTTGGCAACAAGGACCAGGTGCATTCATACCTGGTGGATATTCTTTCGATGTGTCAGGAAGGGAGCCTCTAGACCACTTGATGCGTCTCACGTCATGTGGAGTGAGCTTCAGTCAGTAGTCTTTCACCGTAAGGTTCCAATCTATGGCCCTTATTTGGTATACCTGATCCAGAAGATGTGGGCGGAGGCCTTTCCAGATATAGAGTTTCAATCTTCCGGTTGGATCTGCCATGAGCCTATTAAGCTGTGATAGAAGAACAAGTGGGCCAACACCTCCACTACACCTGTTGCTGCCACTGTGGATACTGACGAGGCTGAGGTTGCGGTTGAGGATGAGGGCGTTCCGGAGTCACATGTGCCTTCCTCTGCCGAGCCATCTTGGGCCAAGAAGCTCAAGGACCGGATGAAGACCTTGTTTTGTGTGCAGGGAAAGGGGAAGTACATGACTCATGTTGCTCAGAAGGTGAGCCGTCTACGCGAAAAGCTGATTCTGAGAAAGCTCGGCGTGCACATCTCTAGTGGGTCTCAGCAACACATTACTCCTGAAGCTGCTTGGATGGACAAGAAGAATGTTCAGTGGGATGAGTCTGACAAAGAGTCTGATGAGGAAACATAAGACGAGAGTGCTTAGGATTATGTTGACGAGTCCTCTACATTTCGAGCTACCACTTGTGTCATAGGTGTCCTCTTTTCCTTTTTGGTGTCCTGATGCCTAAGGGGGAGAGAGTGTAGGATTTGCGAGTTTCTTCGTTTTCTATGTTGCTTTATCCGTTGAACTTTCGTTGCTAATTTGGTTGTTTTTGCTTTGTGTGTGAGACCAGGAGATGTCGTACTCTATCATATGGTGTGAGACATATGCTATCACTCCTCTATCTTTATTGTCCCATTATTATCCAGTATGTTAGTAGCTTGTTAGTTTAATTATTATGTGCCCTTATCTTCATGCTCGCATGTTATGCCTTGCTTCCATTCTTAGTGTTTATTCAGGTTTTTGCAAGGAATGCCTCGTCTATAAAATCTAGGGGGAGTGTTATGCCTTGGTTGTGTGCTCGACAGACCATGACCTTTCTCTAAAGTATGCACACATCGAGGTGGAGCCTGTCTCTAGTTTGTAGATTTTGGGTTTGCATCTGTTATTTTTATATCCTTTAATGCTAATCCTGTATTGTCATCAATCCACCAAAAGGGGGGAGATTGTTAGGCCACATTTCACCCTAAGTGGTTTTGGTGATTGATGACAATGCATGTGCGGACTAATCGTGTGCATTGAGCATTTTAGATAATTCATGACTAGGCACAAGACAATTATGTGCCCGTCGGAGACTTTGAAAGTCGGTTTCTTTCTAGGTTTCTCTTTGGTGGATTTGAGTCATAGGAAAGCCAGACAATTAAGAGGGGGTCCGCTTGGGAAAGGTTTGGGTGGAATCAACACGTACACATTTCTATTGCAGCACCTTTCCCTTGCTTCAACGAACCTCAACATGTTTTTCCCTGTATGTGCAAAAGGGCAAGCGGTAGTACCGCTGGTTCCAGCAGTTGTACCGCAGGCACATCGGTAGTACCGCTCTCTGGGCGGTAGTAGTTTTGTACTACCGCTCTCTGGCTGGTAGTACCGCTCTCTAGGCGGTAGTAGTTTTTTTACTACTGCCCAGTCGAAATTTTTGCGCATCCTTTTGCCTCAGGAGTGGTAGGCACGGTAGTAAGTTTTCACTACCGTGGTTGGTGAACTACATGCGATAGTACCGCTCCTAGCAGCGGTAGTACCGCTCTACTCATGCTTTGGGGGGTAACGGTTGGATTATCACCCCCCCCACTATATGAAGGGGTCTTCTTCCTCTGGAAGCTTACCTCTTACCTCCCTAAGCTCCATTGTTGCTCCAAAGCTCATTTCTGCCCGATCTCTCTCCCTAGCCAATCAAACTTGTCGATTTCCTAGGGATTGGTTGAGAAGACCCTGATCTACACTTCCACCTAGAGATATTTGATTCCCCCACTAATCCCTTGCGAATCTTGTTACTCTTGGGTGTTTGAGCACCCTAGACAGTTGAGGTCACCTCGGAGCCACATTCCATTGTGGTGAAGATTCGTGGTCTTGTTGGGAGCCTCCAAGCTTTGTGTGGAGGTCGCCCCAACCTTGTTTGTAAAGGTCCGGTCGCCGCCTTCAGGGGCACCAATAGTGGAAACACGACATCTCGCATTGTGTGAGAGTGTGAGGAGAATACGGAGGCCTTAGTGGCTTCTTGGGGTGCATTGTGCCTCCACACCGCTCCGACAGAGCGTACTTCCTGTTAAAGGGAAGGAATTTCGGTAACACATCCTCTTCTCCACCGGTTCCACTTGCGGTTATCACTTACCTTTACTTTGTACTTATTATTGTTGTGGTGTATTCCTTGGTTGCACTTGTGGTCTTTGATGTTAGCATCATATAGGTTGCTCACCTAGTTGTTCATCTAGACAACCTTTTGTTGCTAATCCTAATTTGTTAAGAAGAGCTAAAATTGGTAGTTGTCTATTCACCACCCCTTTAGTCAACCATACCGATCCTTTCACACGTGAGGAAATAAACACGGGCAAGGCCAAACGAGCCAAGCATTAAAAAATGAGAGAAAAAGAGAGAACTGACTTTGCTACTATCCATTACCACACTTGTGCCTCAAATTGGCACCATGTTCATCATGTAGGGAGTCTCATATTACATCATTCATATGGTTGTGGGAATAATTTTTTTTATAAACTTGGCTTGTATATTCTGATAATGGACTTCCTAAAATGCCCGAGGTCTTCATGAGCAAGCAACTTGGATGCACACCCCACCTAGCTCCAGTGGAGGTTTCGTACACTTATATCTCTAGTGCTTCATTTGCACGACAATCCCTACTCCTTGTGTCAATATCTATCGATGGGTATCTCCATAACCAGTTGGTGTGCCTTGTTGATACAAGACTATCTTCTTCAATTTTCAACCCCTTTGAAACCTACCACGTTACTCTATTCCACCTATATGCTATGTCCAATGGTTCATGCTCATGTATTGCGTGAAGAATAAAAAGTTGATGCATATTGAAAAAGTACGATCCGATTGCCTGACTTGGGCACCGTAGTGCTTGACATTTTTAGTTTTGTGATGAAGATGGAGTCATACCTTGCTAATGTAATAAAGATGGAAAGGGTTGAAATAATCTTTGAGGATCGTACATTTTGAAAAATTAATTGTTTTGCTACTTGTACTTATAAATATTACTGTGTTAATACTTGTGAATTCATAATTTCTCAAAGAGCATATAAGCATAAGAATACATCATAGATAGCATGTCACATCAAAAATTCTGTTTTTATCATTTCTCTACTCGAGGACGAGCAGGAATTAAGCTTGGGGATGCTTGATACGTCTCTAATGTACCTATAATTTCTGATTGTTCCATTATATAATCTTTTCATTTTAGAACACTTTTATGAACTTATCTACCAATTTATATTATTTTTGACCATTGGAAATTAACCCGGTGCCTAGTTTCAATTGCTGTTTTCTGCATGTTTTTCCACTTTTCAGGTTCCAGTACCAAACGAAGCCTAATTGAGCTGATTTTTTTTGGGACCAAAACAAGACCGTGGATCATGAGGAGAAGAACGGGAGGCACACGAGGCCCCCACAATCCATCGGGGCGTGACCTGGGGGGCATGGCCTGATGGCATGTGGCCTCCTTGTGGCTCTCTCGACCGCGTTCTTTATCTTATGAATTCCTATTTACCCTGAACACTCCAGAAGAGTTCCCGAAACACTTTTTACACCGTCGAAGTCTCTTTTCCGATGGGATGCCATCTAGATCTCTGTTCCAGCACTCGGCCGGAGGGCGTATCGATCACAGAAGGCTTATTCATCAACGTTGCTTCTCTTGAGATGATGTATGAGTAGTTCACCACAGACCTACGGGTCCATAGCAGTACGTAGATGGCATATCTCTCTCTTTGATCTTCAACACAATGGTCATCACATCTTTTCTTTGATCAATATGATGTAACTCTTTTGTATGGTGCATTTGTTGGGATCCAACGAATTGTGGGTTTGTGTTGAGACTATTCATCATAAATATTCGAGTCTCCACTAATATATAATATGATTCTTATGTGCATGATTATGATAGCTTCGTAATTCTCTCCTATCTATTGAAATAGTTTGGCCAACTAGATTGATATTTCTTCGGTGAGAGAGGTGCGTTGTAGTATGTTCAACCTCGCGAGTTTCTATATCCCAGTGACAGAAGGGGGCGAGTTGTGTCTTTGTGTTTCTTATACTAAGGATAAAATGATGGGTTTTATTCATATTGGCTGAGTTTACTTTGTGTACATCATGTCATATTACTCCAAGCATTACTTCGTTCGTCATGAACTTAATAGGTAGAGAGGCAATCATAGAAGTGCTCTTGAAGTGAAGTAATAGTAACACGTGCAGGCAGGAATCAGACTATATGTTTATGTACGTGATGTCTATATTTACATGATCATTTCCATGAAAAACTCATAAGTATCCACTCTTCTATCAATTGCCCAACATAAATTTGTTTACCCACCGTGTACTATTTTCAAAGAGATGCCATTAGAGAAAGCTATGGCCCCCAGCTTTTTTCACAAAATATTGCTAAAACGTATGATACCTTGCTGCCATCTATTTCAAGGCAAGTCCGGGCCTTAGAAGTCAAGGATGACACCATGGAAGAACATGCGAGCAACAGATGGTAGGACGGGTCAGTTTCCCCTTTAGTGCAAAAGAGGAAGGAGCGTATCAGAGCCCCAAAGGCATCTCCCAAAGGTTTTCCTTCCGATGCAACAAGAGCACGGCCGCCCGCGGGCACGACGAGCGTCATCCCTGTGCCCACCTTCGCGGCGCAAGCAGCTGCTTTGGAGGCGAAGACCACTTTTGACACGGGAAGCATGTTCCCTCGTCTCCCACCGAAACTGGCCGTTGTGGTATCCCTTCCCGCCTATGATAAGGGAAGAAGACCCGTGCCTCCACTGTAAATAGAGAGGGTAGGATACTTGGAAAAGGGATCGGATCATTGAAACCACACAGAAACACGTCTATCCACTTGGCCTCCAGAGGCTCGAGAGCACTGTACTAGTTCACCCACCAACCTTCGTGAGAGGAAATCCACCAAAAGCAGGAGGAGGGTTTTACGCTTCGCAACGGCCTGACCCTAGGTAAACTGTTGTGTTATGTGTTCCCCTCACCATTGAGGGAGTTCTTCGCCGTCTCCATAGAGTAGAGGGCTAGGTAAGGTCGAGCCGAGAGAGAACGTCGTACACGTCCCTGTGTTCGAATCCTTAGGGTTTTGCGGAGCCCAAAATCAGACATTTGGCGCCCCAGTTAGGGGGCGTGTGAAAGCCTTCTCCTAGCTTCATCGATCTTACCAGGGACGCGAGGAGAATGGCGGGACGACCGACACACACGCCAGCGCGCATCACTGCTGCGGCAACAATAGTCTTTCCCTGGCGCTTAGGAATTCTTCTTGTTACTTCTCTGGTTTGCGTCATTTTTTCTCTTGAAGAGGAAAGGGTGATGCAGCACAGGAGCAGTAAGTATTTCCCTCAGTTTGAGAACCAAGGTACGATCCAGAAGGAGGGCCTCGTCAAGTCCAAAGTACCTGCGCAAACACAAACAAGCTTGCACCCAATGCTTCAAAGGGGTTGTGAATCCCTTCAAGATTGTTTGCAAAGTGAGATCTGAAGGCGGAAAGTGAAACGAAGTAAAAGGTGTAAGTCTGAAAATATGGTGTGGAGTAGACCCTGGTAGCCATAGTGTTCACTAGAGGCTTCTCTCATAATAGCAAATATCACAGTGGGTGCACAAATTAATGTCGAGCAATTGATAGAACCGCGCAAAGTCATGACGATATCTAAGGCAATGATCTAGCATATAGGCATCATGTCCGAGACAAGTAGACCGATACTTTCTGCATCTACTACTATTACTCCACACATCGACCACTATCCAGCATGCATCTAGTGTATTGAGTTCATGACGAACAGAGTAATGCTTTAAGCAAGATGACATGATGTAGAAGGACAATCTTAAACAAATGATGAAAACCCCATCTTTTTACCCTTGATGGGAACAACAAGATACGTGCCTTGCTACCCCTTCTGTCACTGGGTGAGGTCACCGCACGGTATGAACACAAAACCAAGCACTTCTCCCATTGCAAGAATCATAGTTCTAGTTGGCCAAACAAAACCCACAACTCAAAGAGAATTAGTAGGATATGAAATCATCCATAAGAGAGATCAGAAGAAAATCAAATAAGATTCATAGATAATCTGATCATAAATCTACAATTCATCGGATCTCGACAAACACACCACAAAAGAATATTACATCAGATAGACCTCCATGAAGATCATGGAGAACTTTGGATTGAAGATCCAAGAGAGAGAAGAAGCCATCTAGTTATTAGCTATGGACCCGTAGGTCTATGGTGAACTACTCACGCATCATTGGAGAGGTCATGGTGTTGATGAACAAGCCCTCCGTATCTGAATCCCCCCTCCGACAGGGCACCAGGATGTGCCCCAGATGGGATCTTGCGGAGACAGAAGCTTGCGGCGGCGGAAAAGTAATTGCGATAGTCTCTTGATTTTTTTGGAAATATTTGGGAATATATAGGCGCAAGATCTAGGTCAGGGGACCTACAGGGGGCCCACAAGCCTGGATGGCGCACCCCCTGGACACGGGGTGGGGGCTTGTGGGGCCCCTGGGTTTCTTCTAGCTTGGCTCCCAAGTTCTCCGATCTTCTTCCGTTCCAGAAAAAATCTTTTCGGGGATTTTCTTCCGTTTGGACTCCATTTCAAAATCTCCTCTGAAAGGGGTCAAAAGCATGGAAAAAACAGGAACTGGCACTTGGCACTGAGTTAATTAGTTAGTCCCAGAAAATAAATAAAAGGCATGCAAAACATCCAAAGTTTGACAAGATAATAGCATGAAACCATCAAAAATTATAGATATGTTGGAGATGTATCAAGCATCCCCAAGCTTAACTCCTACTCGTCCTCGAGTTGGGAAGTGAAAAAGAATGAATTTTTGATGTGGAATGCTACCTAGCATAGTTGTTCTTTGCAACTTCTTTCACGTGGCATGAATGTTCAGATCCATAAGATTCAAAACAATAGTTTGCTATTAACATGAAAACAATAATACTTCAATCAAACTGGCAAAGTAATCATGAACTTTCAAAATAACAAGGCCAAAGAAAGTTATCCCTACAAAATCATATAGTCTGGCTATGCTCCATCATCCTTGCGCAACTAATGTAAATCATTCACAACCCCGGAATTGGCCAAGTAATTGTTTTCTCACTCTTACTTTCTCAAACTTTTTATAACTATCACGTAATACATGAGAGCGAGCCATGGATATAACACTATAGGTGGAATAGAGTGTGGTGGTGGTTGTGAGAGAAAAAAGGAGGATATGGTCACACTAACTTGGCATATCAATAGGCTATGAAGATGCCCATTAATAGATATCAATGTGAACGAGTAGGGATTTCCATACAAGAGATGCACTAGAGCTAAAACTATGTGAAAGCTCATGAGGAAAACTAGTGGGTGTGCATCCAACTTGCTTGCTCACGAAGAACTAGGGCAATTTTGAGGAAGCCCATCATTGGAATATACAAGCCAAGTTATAAAACGAAGATTCCCACTAGCATATGGTAGTGACGAAGCAAGAAGCTCTCAATCATGAAGAACATGGTGCTAACATGAAGCACAAGTGTGGAAAAAGATAGTAGCATTGTCCCTTCTCTCTTTTTTCTCTCATTTCTTTTTTATTATTATTTTATTTGGGCTCTTAGGCCTCTTTTTTATTTTCTCTCTCTTTTTTTTGGTTTTTGGGCTCTTTGGCCTCTTATTTATTTATTTATTTCCTCAAATGGGACAATGCTCTAATAATGATGATCATCACACTTTTTAGTTACTCAAAGATCAAAGATTACAATGATGATGACTCCATAGGAAATGCCTCCGGCAGTGTACCGGGATGTGCAACGATCTAGTATGATCATGCAATGTCAATATGAGAGTGATGGCATAAGTCATGAGACGAAACGGGTGGAGTTGCATGGCAATATATCTCGGAATGGCTATGAAAATTCCATAGTAGGTAGGTATGGTGGCTGTTTTGAGGAAGGAATTTGGTGGGTTTGTGCACCGGCAAGAATTGCGCGGCACTCGAGAAGCTAGCAATGGTGGAAGGTGAAAGTGCATCTATACCATGGGCTCACATTAGTCATGAAGAACTCATATACTTATTGCGAAAGTTTTTATTAGTAATCAAAACAAAGTGCTAAACACATACTCCGAGGGGAAGGGTTAGTAGGTGTAAACCATCACGCGATCCCGACCTCAACACAAAGGATGACAATCAATAGATCAATTATGCTCCGACTTCCTAACATAGCAGTTCACCATACGTGCATGCTACGGGAATCACTAACTCCAACACAAGTATTTCTAGATTCACAACACCCTACTAACATAACACTCAATATTACCGAATCCACGTCTCAAAACTAATTGAGAGGAATCAAAACTTCTCTTTCTATTCAATGCACATGAAGATGGAGGTTTTTGCATCCTCTTTGGGTACCTAGCACATTTGGGACTACTTTCATAGCATAAGCCAACTACCAAATCACGCACCGCCGTGCTCTAAAGATATAAGTGAAGCACAAGAGCAAAAAGTATCTAGCTCAAAAGATATAAGTGAAGCACTAGAGCAAAAGTATCTAGCTCAAAAGATATAAGTGAAGCACTATGAGCATTCTAGCAAAATCACGATGAGTGCATGTCTCTCTCTCTCCAAAAGGTGTGCAGCAAGGATGATTGTGACACAACAAAAAGAAAAGATTCCTAAGATACAAGACGCTCCAAGCAAAACACATATCATGTGGTCAATAAAAATATAGCTCCAGGTAATGTTACCGATGGATTGAAGACGAAAGAGGGGATGCCTTCCCGGTGCATCCCCAAGCTTAGGCTTTTTTGGTGTCCTTGAATTTGGCTTGGGATGCCTTGGGCATCCCCAAGCTTGAGCTCTTTCCACTCCTTATCTCTTTGTCCATGAGAACGCCACCCACAACTTGAAAACTTCACAACACAAAACTTTAAACAGAAACTTGTGATAACATTAGTACAATAAAACAAACTACCACTTCTTTTGGTACTGTACTAAACTTGAATTCCATCTATATTGATTATGGGCTACTATATTCTCACTTTTCCATGGCTAGTACCCCCGATACTAACCATAGTTTCATCAAAACAAGCAACCAACTCAACAAAAT
This sequence comes from Hordeum vulgare subsp. vulgare, assembly GCF_904849725.1. NCBI lineage: Eukaryota > Viridiplantae > Streptophyta > Magnoliopsida > Poales > Poaceae > Hordeum > Hordeum vulgare. Next base: position 224,770,528 of record NC_058519.1, read on the forward strand.
AGAATATGTCAAAAACAGATCAGTCTATAGCAATCTGTATACTTCGTATACTTGTGGTACCTCAAAAAATCTGAAACATTACGACGGTCTGGGGAAAAAGCATATAAATCAGCAGAGAAAAGAATCAACTCAAAAGCTCTTTCTGAATAAAAATGAAAAATCACCTCGTGAGCGAATTGTTTGTCTTTTTTCAGCAGGATCAAACAACCATTACCAAGACTAGTCATAAAGGTTTTGCTTCGCTCAAACACAAAAAGAAACACCAAAAAACACAATCACAACCGAATTATGAAAGTGTGGATTCAACAAAACAGAAATAAAAAGATAAATTCATTGGGTTGCCTCCCAATAAGCGCTATTGTTTAACGCCCTTAGGTAGGCATAGGTGAGATAGAATCACGTATCGTCGTCTTTGGTGCTCAAACCATAAGTAGCGTGATCACTTATCATCTTTAGGTTTTCATCTTTCTTACTAGATGATTCACCACTACTTTTAGGAACAAAGACAGACTTGGTGATTTTATTGTGGGCAAAATTTGGAGTATTTTGTACAGCGGCAAAAGCGGAACCCAAGTTGGTTATAACATCCTCTAGATTGCTAATCCTAGCGGAATCATGACCTAGCTTTTCGTTAACTGTGGGTTCCTTCTCCTTTAAATTTTTCAAAACCATTCCCACCTTGGATCCGTACTGAGTGATTTGATTGTGGATCTTTTTATCCAAATTCTCAATGAGTTCAATCGTAGCAACTTTATTTTCAATAGCGTCCAGCCTACGCATCACATGTTCCAGAGTTAAGGTAGTTCCATTAACCATGAGTGGGGGTGAGCCTACCAAATTTATCACAGCTCGGTAAGAATCAATGGTATGGCTACCCATGAAATTGGTGGGGAACGTCGCATGGGAAACAAAAATTTTCCTACGCGCACGAAGACCTATCATGGTGATGTGCATCTACGAGAGGGGATGAGTGATCTACGTACCCTTGCAGACCATACAACAGAAGCGTTAGTGAACGCGGTTGATGTAGTGGAACGTCCTCATGTCCCTCGATCCGCCCCGCGAACTATCCCGCGATCAGTCCCACGATCTAGTGCCGAACGGACGGCACCTCCGCGTTCAACACACGTACAGCTCGACGATGATCTCGGCCTTCTTGATCCAGAAAGAGAGACAGAGAGGTAGAAGAGTTCTCCGGCAGCGTGACGACGCTCCGGAGGTTGGTGATGATCTCGTCTCAGCAGGGCTCCGCCCGAGCTCCGCAGAAACGCGATCTAGAGGAAAAACCGTGGAGGTATGTGGTCGGGCTGCCGTGGAAAAGTCGTCTCAAATCAGCCCTAGAACCTCCGTATATATAGGTGGGAGAGGGGGGACCTTGCCTTGGGGCTCAAGGAGCCCCAAGGGGGTCGGCCGAGCCAAAGGGGGGAAGGACTCCCCCCAAACCGAGTCCTACTTGGTTTGGTGGGTGGAGTCCTTCTTTCCTTTCCCACCTCCTCCTTTTTTTTCTTCTTTTCTCTTTGATTTTTCTTCCAATGCGCATAGGGCCCTTTTGGGATGTCCCACCAGCCCACTAAGGGCTGGTGCGCCACCCTCAAGGCCTATGGGCTTCCCCGGGGTGGGTTGCCCCCCCGGTGAACTCCTGGAACCCATTCGTCATTCCTGGTACATTCCCGGTAACTCCAAAAACCTTCCGGTAATCAAATGAGGTCATCCTATATATCAATCTTCGTTTCCGGACCATTCCGGAAACCCTCGTGACGTCCGTGATCTCATCCCGGACTCCGAACAACATTCGGTAACCAACCATATAGCTCAAATACGCATAAAACAACGTCGAACCTTAAGTGTGCAGACCCTGCAGGTTCGAGAACTATGTAGACATGACCCGAGAGACTCCTCGGTCAATATCCAATAGCGGGACCTGGATGCCCATATTGGATCCAACATATTCTACGAAGATCTTATCGTTTGAACCTCAGTGCCAAGGATTCATATAATCCCGTATGTCATTCCCTTTGTCCTTCGGTATGTTCCTTGCCCGAGATTCGATCGTCAGTATCCGCATACCTATTTCAATCTCGTTTACCGTCAAGTCTCTTTACTCGTTCCGTAATACAAGATCCCGCAACTTACACTAAGTTACATTGCTTGCAAGGCTTGTGTGTGATGTTGTATTACGGAGTGGGCCCCGAGATACCTCTCCGTCACACGGAGTGACAAATCCCAGTCTTGATCCATACTAACTCAACGAACACCTTCGGAGATATCCGTAGAGCATCTTTATAGTCACCCAGTTACGTTGCGACGTTTGATACACACAAAGTATTCCTCCGGTGTTAGTGAGTTATATGATCTCATGGTCATAGGAACAAATACTTGACACGCAGAAAACAGTAGCAACAAAATGACACGATCAACATGCTACGTCTATTAGTTTGGGTCTAGTCCATCACGTGATTCTCCTAATGACGTGATCCAGTTATCAAGCAACAACACCTTGTTTATAATCAGAAGACACTGACTATCTTTGATCAACTGGCTAGCCAACTAGAGGCTTGCTAGGGACAGTGTTTTGTCTATGTATCCAGACATGTAAATGAGTCTTCATTCAATACAACTATAGCATGGATAATAAACGATTATCTTGATACAGGAATTATAATAATAACTATATTTATTATTGCCTCTAGTGCATAATTCCAACAAAAGTTTCCACCTACAATGGTGTCAAGAATATACCTATTCCAAGGAGAAATACCCACATAAAAACTGCGAAGCAAGATGGTAGTGGATTGCTTATGAGTAGATCTACTCTAAGCATTGCAAATCGAATACCAAGCGTCCTTTAAGTTTTCTCCCTCAATTTGTTTGAAATTGAGAACTTCGCTCTCGAGAGTATCGTTCGAAGTGGTGGATCTAGCCATCAGGATAGACTATCCCACACAAACGAGCAGACAGCAAGCGAGAGAAAAGGGCTAACGAAAAAGCGAACGAAAAAGGAAAATTGGTGAAGTGGGGGAGAGGAAAACGAGAGGCAACTGGCAAACAAAGTAAATGCAAGAGATGAGTTTGCGACACCTACTTGTATGATTTCTTGACTTGATCTTCCTCCTCGGAAATGGCGCCAGAAATTCTTCTGCTACGCCAACAAAAATCCTTCCCTGGCGCTTAGCAATTCTTCTTGTTACTTCTCTGGTTTGCGTCAGTTTTTCCCTTGAAGAGGAAAGGGTGATGCAGCACAGGAGCAGTAAGTATTCCCCTCAGTTTGAGAACCAAGGTATCGATCCAGAAGGAGGGCCTTGTCAAGTCCAAAGTACCTGCACAAACACAAACAAGCTTGCACCCAACGCTTCAAAGGGGTTGTCAATCCCTTCAAGATTGTTTGCCAAGTGAGATCTGAAGGCGGAAACGGCAATGAAGTAAAAAGTGTAAGGCTGAAAATATGGTGTGGAGTAGACCCTGGGAGCCATAGTGTTCACTAGAGGCTTCTCTCATAATAGAAAATATCACGGTGGGTGTCCAAATTACAGTCGAGCAATTGATAGAACCGCGCAAAGTCATGACGATATCTAAGGCAATGATCTAGCATATAGGCATCACGTCCGAGACAAGTAGACCGATACTTTCTGCATCTACTACTATTACTCCACACATCGACCGCTATCCAGCATGCATCTAGTGTGTTGAGTTCATGACGAACAGAGTAACGCTTTAAGCAAGATGACATGATGTAGAGGGATAATCTCAAACAAATGATGAAAACCCCATCTTTTTACCCTTGATGGCAAGAACACGATACGTGCCTCGCTACCCCTTCTATCACTGGGTGAGGTCACCGCACGATATGAACCCAAAACCAAGCACTTCTCCCATTGCAAGAATCATAGATCTAGTTGGCCAAACAAAACCCACAACTCGAAGAGAATTACAAGGATATGAAATCATGCATAAGAGAGATCAGAAGAAACTCAAATAAGATTCATAGATAATCTGATCATAAATCCACAATTCATCGGATCTCGACAAACACACCGCAAAAGAAGATTACATCAGATAGATCTCCATGAAGATCATGGAGAACTTTGTATTGAAGATCCAAGAGAGAGAAGAAGCCATCTAGTTACTAGCTATGGACCCGTAGGTCTATGGTGAACTACTCACGCATCATCGAAGAGGTCATGGTGTTGATGAAGAAGCCCTCCGTATCCGAATCCCACCTCCGGTAGGGCACCAGGACGTGCCCCAGATGGGATCTTGCGGAGACAGTAGCTTGCGGTGGCGGAAAAGTAATTGCGATCGTCTATTGATTTTTTTGGGAATATTTGGGAATATATAGGCGCAAGATCTAGGTTAGGGGACCTCCAGGGGGCCCACAAGCCTGGATTGCGCGCCCCCCTGGCCGCAGGGTGGGGGCTTGTGGGGCCCCTGGGGCTCTTCTGGCTTGGCTCCCAAGTTCTCCGATCTTCTTCCGTTCCAGAAAAAATCTTTTTGGGGATTTTCTTCCGTTTGGACTCTGTTTCAAAATCTCCTCTGAAAGGGGTCAAAAACATGGAAAAAACAGGAACTGGCACTTGGCACTGAGTTAATAAGTTAGTCCCAGAAAATGAATTAAAGGCTTCCAAAACATCCGAAGTTTGACAACATAATAGCATTAAACCATCAAAAATTATAGATACATTGGAGAACTATCAATCACCTAGACCTAGTTGCCCCTCGACAGCCTGGGGCGGCTCGACAAGAGCGCTCCCTCCGGCACAGCCAGTAGAGGGCGGATGCGATGGAGCCGACGAAATACGACAACGGAGACATGACAGGACACCAAGGAGGGAGCCAGCACCGGGCGGTGCTGGGACCAACCAGCGGCAGCAAGCGGAATAAGAGACTTCGCGCGGAAGCTTATCGCATGAAGATCTACGAGCAACACGGCCGGGGGGATCCCCCTCCGTCGCTGAGAGGGACCGCCACCGTTGCACTGCTGACCGTCCATGGGGGACGGTCGACTAACTACATGGAGCCGTATGTGTCAGAGTATGCGGCACTACCTGACCCTCCAGGTGAGGAAGAGCTCCGGGCGTCCCCCAGGGCGCCTATCCTCCTTAGGAGTGAGGAACATTTGGGGGCTCATCCTGGAGCCGGGCCCAAGAGGCGCTAGCAGGGAGGCACCCTCAAGCCGCGGGGCGCGGCTCTAGCTGCCCTCCCCACGGAAGGACTATGCAAGGCCAGACCCGCGGGCCTCAGAAGGATGAGTCGAACGCCGCGACGAGATGCAAGAGGCACGGATCACCCGCAACGACCACGATGTAGGCGTGGGCGTGGGGGGCCTGGCCTCGCGAGGAGCTCCTCGGGCGCAAGGGGGCTTCAACTATTCGACGAGGTAATTTTTTGTATTTACTACCTTAAGGAGTGTGTGTTGACCGCATGAACTTCAACTACCCGGGTCATACTTCTGCAAATCGTATCTTTTACAATTTCCATTGCATCCACTTGGCGACCTAATGCACTACCTTGCTTTCATACTTTGGCAATCCACCTTCCTCGCTCGGCGGCACCAGCCTCTATGCATAGCCCCAACGCGGGGATTGGGGAGCCCCACGACTCCTTAGGACTACAATCGTCAGAATAAAATCAGAGTCGCTTGAGCGTCCTTGGGGCTCCAGAGCATCGCGCTCCAGGTGTCTTACCGGTCATAAGGCCACCTACCGCCCTTGATATCGTCCTCAGCGATCCGGTCGTTATCAGGGGTGGCAGGGCCTGACCCCGTAGCTGAGATCGTTCATTCGGTTGCAAGAGGTGAAAGTCGGCAAATGTGCGGGACCGGGTTTTGGCGACGCAGAGCTGCTTGAACGTCAAAAGGGGGCTCCGGAGCATGGCGCTTGAGGGGCCTTACCAGTCACAAGGCCACCTACCTCCCCCAATAGTGTCCTTGGTGATCCGGTCATTGTCAGGGGAGGCAGGGCCTCACCCCGTGGCTACATCCGTTCACTCGGTCCACGCAACAGTGGTCGGCAAATGTGCGGGATTAGATCCTAATGACGTAGAGCCGCTCGAACGTTAGAGGGGGCGTTCCTGAGCATCGCGCCTTAGTGGCCTAACCGGTCACAAGGATATCTACCCCCCTTAACAGCATCCTTGGACCTGATCGTTGTTAGGGGAGGTAGGGCCCGACCCTGTAGCTATGTCTGTTCATTCGGTCCCAAGCAACGGCGGTCGGGAAATGTGCGGGACTGGGACATGTCAACGTTGAGTCATAAAAAGCCTTCAATTGGCCTCCCAGGAGGGAGCACGCAAGACCTGCATCAACCCGTCGAACTTCTGCGTCGACCTTAAATCTTTCCGGAACCTACTTCATCCCGTGACACTCTAACGTAATAGCGAGCTGAGGTTGTATACGCCCAGGGCCCCCGAGGACGCGAAAGGGGTCCATCCCACGCATAGTGGAAGACCTAAGCTCTTCGTTGGGTACAACACAGTCCACCAATGACTCTAGAAGCTCAGGCCCCAATGCCTCGGGGGTAGGGACACTCATGATGCCAAAGCATCCTCACAACCTCCCATATGCATCCCCACCTTGACACTCTCATGTAATAACGAACCGAGGCTGTATACACCCACGGCCCCCGAGGACGAGGAAGGGGTCCACCCCACACCTAGTCGAAGACCTAAGCTCTACGCTTGCTAAAAGACAAAGACAGTCAGCATCGTCCGCCGATGACGATGCTCGCAGCTGGCAAGGATACCCATATAGTCCGCCGATGACCATGCTCACAGCTCGCAAGGAAACCCATATAGTCCGCCAATGACTATGCCAGCTTTAATGCCGGAAGCACCGCGTTCTTGATTTTTCTTGGATTCGAACTATCTTCTGCTGAGTTTGAACTAGGCGATTTCAAAAGTTGGTTTTTCCAGTTTCAATGCCCGACGTTTGAAAAATAAAAGGGGTAAAACTTTATCTGGCGTTTCTTATTTCACTGGCTTTGAATCCTCCTGTTGGGACGACGTGTTTGGAGACAACCGCTGCGCGCCACCCCTAGGAGTCAAGGAGTATGAATGCAAGGACTTGCCACCTCAGGGGCAACATTTTTCAGTGGTCAACCCCCGCTCGGGGGTCCGGACGGAAACTTGATACCACCACAGAGAGTCTTGGGAGGCCTCAGGGCCCCCTGGACGATAACCTAATGAATGAAGTGCGGATCCACGCGGGCGCCTGAAAGGGTGGTTCATGGGCTCGCCTCAGGAGCCTTACCGGCCGTTAAAGGCAGGATTGACAACGCAGAACGACTTGAGTGTCAAAGGGGGCTCCTCAGCAGTGCGCCTCAGGAGCCTTACTCGTTGCAAAGCTACTCGACCCCCAAGGTGCCGGGGCTTTTCCCCGTGAGGAGCAACCTTGGTAACGGGTTGAACCTCATGGTGGTAGGGAAATGTGCGGGACCGGGACCTACAGACATAGAGTGTCGAAGGGTCTTCACCTCGTCCCGCTTACGAAATAGGATCTACACCAAAGGAACTATGCAAGGGAGCGACACAAATCCATGAGCTAAGTGCCTCACAGGACCCAACCGGGACTGTCTCGCTTTATGACAAACTAACAGTGAATTAAAAACATGCGCACTAATGAAGGATGCAGGGCCTCAGGATTCAACGACAGTAGGAAGCGAATCCAACACCCACGCACGCGGCGGCACGAGAGGTGCCTCTGGAGGGCAGAACTTCCAGAAGTTCGCACTTCCCCTGTCGTCCCAAGCCACGACAGGTGCAACAATGGGCCGTAAACTTTGTAGCGAGGCTACGACGACCACCAACATGCAAGCCATCACCCCATGAGCAAAAGAAAAGAGGAGAGCAGGCAAGGTAATAACATCAAAGGTTCAATGCCCTATATGGCAGGTTCTTTTTGACATTGCAGGAACAGGTAAGCAGAAGATGGGGCACGCCTAGGGGGAGGAACCGCCGGCAGCGCCCTTGAGGACCACGGGCACGGTGTTGGAGTCCTCCTCCTCGTTTGACACGGGCACCCGGGCGCACCGCTCCACCAGAGCGGCCACATGAGGGTGGACTTCACCCCAGGGGAGATGATGGGACTCGGGAGGTGCCGGCTCGACGACCCGCCGAAGGTCGAGCTCCGGAGCAAGGCGACGCAGGTTTGAAAAGAGAAACGTCAGGGCAAGGCCCAGAAGGTCGCATGCGTCAGCCACATTGTCCTCCTCCACGCAGGAGACGCCGGTCTCTAGCGTCTCCCCCACCCTCCCGAAGAAGGTGAGGTAGCCCCTGTTGCTTCTCGTGTTGGGAAGCGTTGGGGCTTACGCCACAAATCGGCGCGTCGCATCGACTGACTGGGGAACTGCCTGGTGCGCTAGTGAGCCATCGTTCGGGCATTTGACGACTCGCCCTTGGCAGCTCGGACGGCGTCGGTCGCTTCCTGGACCTGTTTCCGCTTTGACACCAACTCCGCCACAGCCTCCGCCTCGTCCCCACGGGCGGCCCGGAGGGCGGCTTTGGCATCAGCAAGCCGGGCCTGCATCCCCTGTGCCTCCTCCTAAAGCCCTTCAAATTTTTGCTTCTTGGAGGAGGGTGGCTGAAGAAGAAGGAAGATCAACCGCGGGACAACATACGAAGCAACAAGTGAAGAGACGCAATGAAGGGCTTACTCATCAGCCATAACCCAGCGGTCGCGGATGTGCGAGGGCCATGAGGGGCCTCCGCCGCTGCCCCCGGGGGTGGACGAAGGCGCAGAAGGCGCCGAACGCTTTCCCTAGCCAGAACCTTCTCCGGCGGACGCCATGAAGTAGAATGGCGAGCGGGAGAACATGTTTTCTCGTGGCGGACGACTGAAGCAGAGAAGAAGCTCAAGGTTGCGGTGACCCCCCCGGAAGGGGGCTGGGCGAATCTATATGCAAGCTCTGGCTACCAACCGTCGCGGGAACGTGGGCATCATAAGCCCGACGAGGGCCGCGGGTGGTCCGACGAAGGCGCTGCCGCCCACGTCGCCTCACCTGTCCACCGATCGGTTACATCCGCGAGGGCCATTGGGTCTGGTCACATTCAATGAGCAACATGATGGCCTGCATGACTCTTGGGAATCGCATCGTCGTGGCCTGGCACCACCCGGATGCCTCGAGGAGCGAGAGCGTCGCCTCATAGCTTCGAGACACGTGGGTCGCTTGAACCACAGGCAAATGGGGTTCGGGGCATTTCGGGCCGTCTTCAATGCTTTGCCGAGAAACCAAACCACGCACGCCTTGGGCTCAGGGGCTACTGTGAGCGTTCTGTGAAAGGGGGTACCCTGACCTGCCTGCCTGCAGCCCAGGGCTGTCCCAATTCATCAACGCAAGATCGGCAAGGAACAACACCACCCTGAACAAGGCAATCACGAGAGGCCAAGCCTCACGAGGAAGAGCGACATCAAGACACGCACGGGGCCTCCTCAGGACCCCTCTAGAGGGGCGGATATTTCAAGGCAAGGCCGGGCCTCAAGAGTCAAGGATGACTCCATGGAAGGATAGGCGAGCAGCAGATGGCAGGACGGGGTAGTTTCCCCTTTAGTGCAAAAGAGGAAGGAGCATATCAGAGCCCCAAAGGCATCTTCCAAAGGTTTCCCTTCCGGTGCAACAAGACCACGGCCACCCGCCGGTAGGACGAGCGTCATCCCTACGCCCACCTCTGCGGTGTTGGCAGCTGCTTTGCAGGCGAAGACCACTTTTGACAGGGGAAGCATGTTCCCTTGTCTCCCACAGAAAATGGACTTTGTGGGATCACTTCTCTCATCCGATAAGGGAAGAGGACCCGGGCCTCCAAAATAAAAAGAGAGGGTAGGATACTTGGCAAAGGGATCAGATCATTGAAACCCCAGAGCAACACGTCTAGCCACTTGACCTTCGGAGGCTCGAGATCACTTTACTAGTTCATACACCAACCTCTGTGAGAGGCAATCCACCAAAAGCACGAGTAGGGTTTTACGCTTCACGGCGGCTCGAACCTGGGTAAAATGTTGTTTTCTGTGTTCCCCTCACCATCGAGTGGGTTATTCGCCGTCTCCATCGAGTAGCGGGCTAGGTAAGGGCGAGCCGAGAGAGATCGTCGTACACGCCCCTGTGTTCCAATCCTTAGGGTTTTGCGGAGCCCGAAATCCGATAACTAAGGGTACACCGGATATGCCAAGTCGCCAAACTTGACCATATCAACTTTCTCAGGTAACACTTTTAAACACACACATATTTTGTTTATGCAAAAACTACTGTGCAGAGGTTGTACGTTGTACCCACGACATCCGAGAAACTTCTATGTCATCCACGAATCGCGGTATATAACATACCGAGGTAAGTACCCGATCATTGCCTTTCCCCTGACAACACTAGACAAAGAGTCCACTCGATTGGTACCCATCATACATGATGTACGTCTTACGAGCATGAACTCTGGACAGTATCATCCATGAGGGGACCAATGGTATGCCGGGAACACGTAAAAACGGCATAGTCGACCTACCTGGTACGACCCCGTCACAAAAGTGACCACATATCACTCCCGCCACTAGTAAATGTCCTCTTTGCTAGCACCGACCAAAGTAATCAACAAAGCCCCGTCCCATAAAGGGGTATCGTGGTCGTACATGTATGGTTCGGACGGTCGACACATCATAAATCTAACCCATTTCTGAAACCACTGAAACAAAACATTTCCCGGTGCACCATTTCTCCACAAGTGGTCACCTAACTCAACATCATCACCCAGGGCCATTAGTGCACCCGACGGGGTTTTCATAAAAACTCTTATATCAACTGTGTGTTACCATCATTATGCACATGCTCTTACTATGCGTTGCACTACTATCTAGTTGACAACATATTATGAGTGTGACCCTCATAAATGGTAAGGCCATGCTCAATGCAAGTGCTCCAGAGGAGCCGTTGGTAACACCATGCTGGGGTGCACCGAATAACCTTAACTATATGCATCAGTATAAATATTCAGCTTGGCATGCATGAAAATGTTTTCTCAGACATGGTCAAAGGGTTGCTTGCCTCGATCAACTAGGTATCCGTGGTCTATGTAGTCTTCAAGTCCAACTACTTCGTCGAACGCGGAATCTATCGTCGTAATAATAGTAATAAAATAAGAAGCTCATTAAAAAATAGAGCACAAACTCACTTTAAAAATGTTATCCTATTCTGATAAATCTTTATTATAGTTTTAAAAATATTTGTCTCTGGTTTTGATACAAAAAGGTATTTTTAAAACTTAAATGACAGTGACTAAAATATTTAAACTAGGCATTTTAATCAAAGGTATGTGTAAAAGTTTTTACAAAATATAGTGCAACAACACTAATAAGTTCTACACAGTTTTAGAAGAATTGTGGTTGAAGAATATTTAATTTTGATTAAATATTTAACTCTACAAAAATCGTTTAGAATAAATATTAAAAGAAAAAGGAAAAAGGGGCTTAACCCTGGCCTGGCTCGGCTAATGGTTGGGCCGGCCCAACTGGCCAGCCGGTCAGTTAGCCAGCCAGCAGGCTAGGTGCGCGCGCCGTGAGGTTCAAACCTGACGTGCGGGCCCCTGCAGTCAGCGGCAGAGATAGAAGAGAGTGGGGGAGATGGGCCACCGATAGGTGGGGCATGCTTGTCGGGGTCGTTTTCCTCCTCTGGACAGAGGTAGGGGAGGCACGCCGGCGGCGATTCCGACGCCCTTGAGCCGAGGTGACGGCAGGTACGACATCGTGGCATCGTCGCCTACCTGCTGGTGGTTGAATGAACAAGGGGGAGGCCCTGGGTCATCGGCGACGAGGTGGTCTTGGTGGAGGTGCTACGGGTGGTGGTGAACTTGGGTGCTACGGGCAGGGAATTTCTCGGGGAAGAGATGGAGAAGCTTCTTGAGCTCACTACGGTCACAGAGGTAGAGAGAGGAGCGCGAGACCTGTCCTGTAGCCCAAGATCGACGGAGCTACGATGCAGCGGGGCCTCGGTCGATCTCGAGCACTAGAGCTCTCTGTGCTTGAATGGGGTGGTGAGGGCCTCGGTTGAGGTTCTGGAGGAGTTGTATGGGGGTGCTGGAGCGAGGGGGAGGGCCATAGGCCAGCAACAGTGCATCGAGCGGGGAGCACTGGTGGTTTCACCGCGGCTTTTGGAGAGGGAGAGAGGGCTCGGGGTCGATACCACGATTTCACGGATATGGTTTGGGACCGGAGAGACTCAACGAGGGACAGAGAGAGGGCTTAGTGCGTGCGTGATGCAGGGCCGCAATCTTCTGTCTGAATCTGGCGGGCGCGGCACGCGTCGCCCTGGTCAGCAGATATGGGGAGAAGGGTCCATGAGGCAGCCCTGTGTCAGGAGGTATGTCGGAGACATGGAGGGGCACAGAGGGGAGGTGAGAACCGGCCGGGTTGGCCTCCTTTGCCTCGGGTGGGCCTTGTAGCATGCCTAGAGCATGGATTTGGCATCCACGGCATGCTGGCGCACTATGGGATGCTTTGGCCCTATCTGGCGTGCCTGGGGGTTGGCTTAGATTCCCCTTAGCCGTTTGGGTGCCGAGGTTCTTACTATTGGTCAAAGGAAGATCTTGGAGAGGACCGGCCAATATTGATTCAGAAACCTAAATGTGGATTTTCGGCTCATCTGCTTGGAACCACAGAGGGGCTACTCGTCTGTAGTTAAGGAGTGGTGCTCGTAGCTTGCACTAAGAGTTCAGTGGAAAGGGAGTGGGTGTAGAGGGTGTTAAGTGTTGTTTGACCATGTTGCCAGACGGTGTTCAACAGGTGTTTGGGGTAGTTAACCTTCACCACCGATGCTGAAAGTTAACATGATTGGTTTATATGCAAAAGTAGGATGCTCCACCAAATCTGAGCTTCATTGGACAAGTTTGATAGTGCAAACTTGAAATCACCCCCAAATGGGTAGTACCGTCCTTTCAAATGAGAATGAGGGTAAATTAATCCCAACAAATCCAATTTTTGGAGGGTCTCCTAATTTGGGGTGTTGAGCACTCCTCCAAAGTTTCAGGCCATTTGGACAAACTTTGCTATGTAGAGTTGCTACAACTTGATCATGGACAAGAAAGGTTTTACAATTATTTGGTGAACCAAATCATCTTGGAATGAGGTGAAACTTGGCATGACTACCAGATATAGCTTCAGAAGCATGCTAAAAGTTTCTAGAAATTTATTGAAAATGTTTTTCAAAAGGTCAAAACAGACAGAATAGGTTTTCAAGGATTTGCTCAAATATTTTGAACATAAATAGGGGTTGAAAAACTTATGTATGGACAATATATGTCCTCTGAGTATTTCCAAATTTTCTCAGATTTTTCTAAGGCAGACAAATAATTATCATCTAAACTATGCTCGAAAAAGGACATGCTAATAAACTATGCAAATATTTTATAAAGTAATTATTTTATGATTTTGGAGAGTTAAAATAGTGCTAAACCTGAATACAATCTTTGGATGAAGGCACTCCCTTGGAATCAGGGACTTACAGTGCAAACCCAAAGCAAGGTTTTGAAATGGTCAAAAATGAGAAAAAGGTCCTTCTAGAAATATGATGTTATAAAAATATTGTTTTTGGATCCACTCATTCAAGCATACACACAAACATTGGCAATCATGGCCCTCATAGCACTTGCTTAATTATTTTTAATAAACTGAAGTTCTGAAGAGACTACAATTGAAGTAAGATAAAAATAGGGTGTGACACACCTATCCCCCTTACAAGAATCTCGTCCCCAAGATTCCTAAGCTAAGAGCTAAATAGGTACAGAAATTCGGATCAGAGATAGTCTTCACGCTCCCATGTTGCTTCTGCTTCGGTGTGGTTGCTCCACTAAACCTTGAAGTACTTGATGGTGCAGCTTCTGGTACAATGCTCGGCTTCGTCCAGGATGCGAATCGTCCTCTCGCGATAAGTGAGGTCTGGCTGAAGGTCAATGGCTTGATAGTCGATGTCCTTATAAAAATTTCGACGGTTTGCCACTTGCAGGCACTTCCGAAGTTGTGACACGTGGAAGACGTTGTGCACACCCAAAAGTTCCGGAGGTAGCTCCCATTGGTAAGCAACTTCTCCACACCTTGTTGTGATCTTAAAAGATCCTATCAACCTTGGAGCAAGTTTCCCCTTGACGTTGAAACGCTTGGTTCCCTTGAGAGGTGTGATGCGAAGGTACACCTGGTCTCCGGGGTTGAACTCTACTTCCCTACGGTGAGTATCCGTATAGCTCTTTTGTCACGACTTGGCTGCTTTTAGGTGCTCCTTGACAAGGTGCACGTTGTCTTCTGCTTCACGAAGAACGTCTTGCACGAAAATCAATCCTTCACGAGTTTCGGTCCACTTGAGCGGGGTGCGGCACTTCCGTCCATATAGCACTTCGAATGGGGCCATCTGGAGACCAGACTGATAGTAATTGTTGTAGGAGAACTCAGAGAATGGCAGACAGTATTCCCATTTGGTCCCGTGTGCTAAGACACAAGTGCAGAGCATATCCTCAAGTATCTGATTCACTCGCTCCGTCTGTCCGCCCGTATGTGGACTTGGTTTCCAGAGAGCTTGGTTTCCAGAGCTTCTTGGAATTTCTTTCAGAATCTTGAGGTGAACTATGTGCCTCGGTCAGATACAATTTTCTTGGGAACTCCATGGAGGCTCACAATGTGCTCAATGTAGAGACTAGCCAGCTTGTCACCACCATAAGTGGTGCTAACTGGAATGAAGTGAGAGACCTTGGTCAGATGGTCGACAATGGACATATGGAGTCATGGCCCTTGCTGGACCTAGGTACACCAGTGGCGAAGTCCATGCCGACTCGGTCCCACTTCCATTCGGGCACCTGGAGAGGCTGTAGTAGCCCAGTAGGTCGCTGGTGCTCAGCCTTGACATATTGGCACAGATCGCACTTGGCGATATAGGAAGGTATTTCCCTCTTCATGCCATGCCACCAGAACCTTTGCTGGAGGTCTTGATACATCTTGGTCCCACCGGGGTGAATTGAGTAGGACGTGTCATGGGATTGTTGCAAGATTAAATTCTTGAGTTCATCCTTGTTGGGTATGCATGAACGCTTCCCAAACCACACGACTCCTTGTTTATCCACTGAGAATTATGGGGCCTTGCCTTCCTGGATCTTCTTCTTGATGCCTTCAATGCTCTTGTGCACTTTCTGGGCCTCTTTGATGTCGTCTGCCAGAGTGGGGTTGACTTTGAGGTTAGCTAGGAATCCTTGTTCAACCAGCTCTGACCCGAAGCTTTCCAGCTCATCATGTAAGGCTGGTAGCCTTCCCCTAAGCATAGCATTCAAGGTGCAGGCCTTCCGGCTTAAGGCATCGGCCATCACATTGGCCTTACCAGGGTGGTAATGAATATTGAGGTCGTAGTCTTTGATAAGTTCCAACCATCTTTGATTCCACATATTCAACTCCCTTTGATTAAAAATATACTTTGGACTCTTGTGGTTCATGTATATTTCACATTGCTTCCCGAGAAGGTAATGTCGCCATGTCTTCAGGGCATGCACTACTGCTGCCAACACGAGGTCACGAGTGGCGTAGTTCTCCTCATGCGGGCGCAGTTGCCGTGATAGGTAGGCCATGACCCTGGCATCTTGCATTAGGACGCCACCGAGCCCGATTCTGGAGGCATCGCAGTATATCATGAACTCCTTGTTGATATCTGGAGTAGCCAGTACGAGGGTGGTGGTCAACCTCTTCTTTAGCTCCTGGAAGTTTTCTTCGCACTCCGGCGTCCATTCGAACTTCTTGCCCTTCATCGAGAGCTGAATCATTGGTCAGGCGATGCGGGAGAATCCTTCCATGAACTTGTGGTAGTATCCTGTGATTCCAAGGAAGCTTCTCGCTTCCTTCACATCAATTGGCGACTCCCAGTTGGTTACCATGGTAATCTTCGCAGGATCGATTTCCATTTCGTTTGCCGTCATGGTATGACCAAAGAATCCAAATTCGTGCAGCCAAAATTTGCATTTGCTAAACTTGGCATAAAGTTGGTACTCTCGATGTTTTTCCAGTACTAGCCTGAAGTGTTGCTCATGTTCTTCTTCGGACTTGTAGAAGATTAATATGTCATCGATGAAGACGACGACAAACTTATCCAGGTATTCCATGAATACTTTGTTCATGAGGTACATGAAGAATTCTGGGGCATTGGTGAACCCAAACGACATGATTGTGCACTCGTATAGATCGTGTGAGGTCAAAAATGCCGTCTTCAGTAGGTCCTCGAGTTGGATCTTCAGCCGGTAGTATCCAGATCTGAGGTTGATCTTGGAAAATACCTTGACACCATTTAACTGGTCAAATAGGTCTTAACTCTTGGGGAGTTAGTACTTGTTCTTGATCGTGACTTCATTGTGGGAACGGTAACCAATGCAGAGACTGATAGTCCCATCCTTCTTAGACACGAATAGAATAGGTGATCCCCAAGGTGATGCAGTTGCACGAATGAATCCCTTCCTGAGTTGCTCATCCAACTTCTTCTTCAACTCGTCTAGCTCTTCGTATCCCATCCAATAAGGCTTCTTATATATAGGCCTTAACCCATGCATGAGCTCAATGATGAACTCGATGTCTCGGTCAGGAGGCATCCCAGGAAGCTCATCAGGAAACACGTTCGGGTATTCATAGACTATTGGTACTCGGTCCAACTCTTCTTCCGGAAGGCAATTAACCTGAGGGACTTGAGTGGAGGTAGGTTCGAGGACATACTTGACTTTGACCCCTTGGTCACTTGTCATCGTAATAGCCCTATTGGGGCAATACAATATGCTTTGGTGCCTGGCCAACCAACCCATACCAAGGATCGCGTCCAAGCCTTCCAACTTAAGGATGATGAGATCTTGTAAGAAGCTTATCCCATTAATGTTGATGCCAAATCCTCTACATCCTACGTTGCTCCTTAACATTGCTCCCGGGGTATGCACTCCCATTTTCCGATTAAGGAGGGTAGCCTTCAAGACACATTTTTCCGTAAACTTTTGGGTGACAAAAGAATGCGAAGCACCACAATCAAACAATACTGTTGCTGGGGTGGAGTTGACGAGGAACGTTCCCAGAATGCAGTACGGGTCTTCCTGGGCTTCTTCTGTGGAGATGTGATTCATGGGTCCCCTGTTGTGATACTGCTGGTTGTAGGGAGCCTCGTTCCTGCTTGGCGCTCCATGACCTTGTGCTTGATTAGGCGCATTGCGGCGCGGTGCATCGTGCTTCTTGTTGGACCACAACATGGAGTAGTGCCCAGTCTCACCACATCGAGAGAAGGTAACCTACCCTGGAATGTTGAGCTTTATCCCACTGCTGTTGGGTGGATTGATCTTTGGCTTCGGGTTGGCCTGCTGCAGGGGCTGGTAGTTCTGGTGGAACATTGGTGCCTTGTACTACTGTTGCTGATAGCTGGGTCTTGCCAAGGCGGATTGGCACGGGCGTGCCTTCTGGTTACTGGAACCTCCATTGCCCATTATCTTACGCTTGCGGGTATCATCCATCGCACGACCATTATCCTCCAGCATGAGGGCCTTGTTTACCGGATCGTAGATGGGTCGGCTTTCACAAACAACAAGCTGATACTGAAGCGACTCCTAAAGTCCTTCCATGAAGCGTTCCACCTTTGCGGCTTTAGTGTTGACGTCTTCTGGTGCATACCTTAACAAAATGCTAAACTTCTGCATGTACTCCTTAAATGTCCCGCTGCCTTGCCTCAGAGCCCAGAAGTCCCGCTTCTTAATGGTCATCATTCCAGGGGGAATGTAAGCAGCGCGGAAACCTTCGTTGAAGACAGCCCAAAGATAGCATGCCCTTCCCGCATGATTTGATACCCGTCCCACCAAGCCCTGGCCATGCCACCGAGAGAGTGAGAAACATAAAGGACTTTCTCACGGTCGTCGGTGCATTTAACAAGCATAAGGAGGTCTTCAATGGTGCGGATCCACTCATCGGTGATTACCCACAAGTGTAGGGGATCGCAACAGTTTTCGAGGGTAGGGTATTCAACCCAAATTTGTTGGTTCGCCAAAGGGGAAACGAAAGAATATTCTCAGGTAGTAGAAACTGAGTTTGTCAGATTCAACCACACCTAAAAGATTAGTGTCTACAAGCAAAGTATCAGTAGCAAAGTGGTATGATAGCAATGGTGTCAGAAACGATCTGTTGATGGCAGACTATTCCTAACTGTTGTATCTATGGCGCCAGTAGGTTCCAAGTGAGCGGGTAACTATTCTTCCCCGACAACAGTGTCAGAAAAGGATCTTGCAACAAGTAACAATGAAGTAGCAAGGAACAGCAATAGCAGCAGCAGCAAAGTAACAACAATAGCAACAGTAGTAGCAAAGTGGCCCAATCCCCTTTTGTAGCAAGGGACAAGCCTAGACAAAGTAACGTAGCAAGGACCAGTAGTAAAAGATTTGTAGCCAGTGGATCGGTGATGGATGAGTATGACGGATGTGATTCATCATGTAACAGCTATAACACAGAGAGATATGTAACTAGCTCGAGTTCGTCAATCTAATGTAGGCATGTATTCCGTATGTAGTCTGACGTGCTTAGGGAAAATAACTTGCATGACATCTATTGTCCATCCCTCCCGTGGCAGCGGGGTGGAAACTACGTGATATTAAGGTTCTCCTTTTAATAAAGAATCGGACCAATGCATTAACACTCGGTGAATACATGAACTCGTCATACTATGGTCATCTCCGGGAGTGGTTCCGGCTATTGTCACTCCGGTGTTGCCGGGTCATAACACATAGTAGGTGACTACAACTTGCAAGATAGGATCTAAAACACACATATATTGGCGACAACATAATAGGTTCAGATCTGAAATCATGGCACTCGGGCCCTAGTGACAAGCATTAGGCATAGCCAACTAGTAGCAACATCAATCTAGAACATAGTGGATACTAGGGATCAATCCCCGTCAAAAACTAACTCGATTACATGATAGATCTCATCCAACTCATCAGCGTCGAGCAAGCCTATGATGAGATTACTCACGAATGATGAAGAGCATCATGGAATTGTCGATGGAGGAAGGTTGATGATGACGATGGCGTCGATTTCCCCTCTCCGGAGCCCGGAACGGACTATAGATCTGCCCTCCAGATGAAGAACAGGAGGTGGCGGCGCCTCCGTATCGTAAAACGCGATGAAACCTTCTCTCTGAATTTTTTCCGGGCGAGACGGAAGATATAGATCTGAGTTTGGGGATGGTGGTGCCACGTGAGCCCCACAAGCCCTCACGGCGTGGCCTAGGGGGGTGGCCGCGGCCTGTGGGCTTGTGGCCCACTAGCACGCCTCTTCAGGTGGATCTTTGCGCAGGTATTTTTCTTTTATTCCAGAAAAATTCTCTTTAAATTTTCAGGACATTCCAAGAACATCTATTTCTGCACAAAAACAACACCATGGCAATTCTTCTGAAAACAGCGTCAGTCCGGGTTAGTTCCATTCAAATCATGCAAATTAGAGTCCAAAACAAGGGCAAAAGAGTTCGGAAAAGTAGATACGATGGAGACGTATGAACTCCCCCAAGATTAAAGCCTTGCTTGTCTTCAAGCAATTCAGTTGACAAACTGAAACTTTGACGAACTCTGTTTGATCTTGTTGTTGCAACTATGTCTAACTCATAACCAAAATTTCAGCAAGATCACAAGCAAACCACATAAGCAAATGACATCTAGGTCTCACGGTAAACTCATATCAATGGCATAATCAACTAGCGAGCAAATAATAATAAGTCTCAAACGTCAACACTTCAATCAAAACAACATGAAGCAGTGCGAACACATGGTATCTCGCTAGCTCTTTCTATGACCCCAAAACATAAATGCAGAGCACCTTCATAGACCAAGGGCTGACTAAACATTGCAATTCATGGCAAAGAAGATCCAGTCATAGTCATACTCAACACAGTTAAAAGCAAAGCATAAAAATGACAGAGGTGCTCTCTAATTGGTGCTTTTGTAAGAGGAGGATGACTCAACATGAACATAAATAGACAGGCCCTTCGCAGAGGGAAGCATTGATTTGCAGAGGTGCCAAAGCTCAAGCTTTGAAAACAGAGATAATAATTTTGGGTGGCATGCTTTCATTGTCAACGCAATGACTAAGAGTTCTCAACATCTTCCACGCTACACATGCTATAGGCGGTTCCCAAAAAAAAAAGTAAAGTTTTGACTCCCCTGCCACCAATAAATCCCTCTCCACGGCTAGCCGAATCCTCAGGTACTGTCCATACCAACATCAATCCTGGGGGAGTTTTGTTTGCAATTATCTTTTCGATTTGAGTACGGAACTGGGAATTCCAATTACTGGCC
Organism: Hordeum vulgare subsp. vulgare; assembly: GCF_904849725.1. Taxonomy (NCBI): domain Eukaryota; kingdom Viridiplantae; phylum Streptophyta; class Magnoliopsida; order Poales; family Poaceae; genus Hordeum; species Hordeum vulgare. Next base: position 224,790,829 of record NC_058519.1, read on the forward strand.
CCTTTCTCATGAATGATAGTGAATAAACACATATCGAGGTAACACGCCTAGCATGGAAGATACCAATAGCCCCCTATCACCACATGAACGGTTCGGGCAGGCAAAACAGATTATTTCTTGAAGGTTTAGAGAGTGGCACATGCAATTTTACTTGGAACGGCAGGTAGATACCGCACATAGGTAGGTATGGTGGACTCATATTGCACAACTTTGGGTTTATGGAAGTGGAAGCACAGGCAGTATTCCCGCTTAGTACAAGTGAAGGCTAGCAAAAGACTGGGAAGCACCAACTAGAGAGCGACAACAGTCATCAAAATGCGTTGAGATTAAGTAACATTGAGTACAAGCATGAGTAGGACATAAATCACCATGAACATGAACATCATAAAGGCTTATTTTGTTTCAACTACATGCGTGAACCTGCACCAAGTCAAGCCACTTGAATCATTCAAAGGAGGATACCATCCTATCATACTACATCATAGGCATCTCAAGATTCATGTGGGCATCCAAGTCAAACCATTATAAGCTCCTAATGAAGTAAGCATGGCATAAGCAACTATGATCTCTAAGTTGTCATTGCAAACTTGTTTCTCTCACAACAAAGCTGAATCTGGCATGATGAGCTAGTCATATTTACACAAACAAAATAGCTCGAGTTCATACCAGCTTTTCCAGGCCCAGTCCCTTCATCATATATCGTCATTATTGCCTTTCACTTCCACGTCCGAACGATGTGAACAATAATAAGAGTGCTCGTGCATTGGACTAAAGCTGGAATCTACAGGCAAACACAAAGGAGAAGGCAAATTAATATGGTTTTTCGAAAGCTAAACAGGCATGCATGCAAAAGCCACTAAACATTGTAACTATTATCTTCTACCTTGACCCAAAGAAAAAGAAAACTATCTACACGGAAAGTTCCCAACAAACAAAAGAAGAAAAAGGAAATCTTTTTGGGTTTTCTCAAACTAGATCGACACACGAAAAGAAAACGAGAAAAAGAAAAATAAACTAGCATGGATGATACAGTGGCAAAGTGTGAACATCGGCTAACAAAGTGAAAGCATAAGCAAGAATGTAAAGTCGGTGAGAACACATACTCCCCCAAGCTTAGGCTTTTGGCCTAAGTTGGTCTACTCCCAAGGAGGGAAATAACCAGCTCCGGGGTACGCCAGAGTGGACTGAGGATGCCACTGCTGTGTGAGCTCCTCTATGCTCGCACTGATAAACTGGCGTCTGGTACTCGATTGGTGGATCGGGCACGGGCACCTGTGGTTGGGCTAAGCTCCAATATGCGTAGATGTCCGAGGGCATAATAGTGTACCTACCTGCATGAAGATTGAACTAAGAAGGAGCAGGCAAAGTAATAGTCTCACGAGTACCCTGACTAAATACCAGGTTATAAATCATCCTTCTACTTATCTCTCTATCAAGAAAGTCATGGCGAACCATGTTATCATAATCTAGATATCACTCGGGAAGAAGAATCTCTTCTTCCTCTTCCAGAATAATAGGTATCTCAAAGTGTCTAGGAAGACGAGTAGCATAGATACCTCCATAGACAATGCCCTTAGAACGGTTCGTGTTCAACCGTTGAGCTACTATGGCGCCCAAGCTATAAGTTTTATAGTTATAAAGGGCTTCGCGCAAGACCGCAAGATCTGGGGAACTAAGAGACCCAGCTTTCCCACGGCCAATCAATCATTTTCCCACAAATAGTGAGAAGTACCGAAGCACATTAAAATGAATGCTAGCAGCTCTAGCACAAGACACTCCTCTCTCCTCTCCTACAACAATTGTACCGATGAAAGCTTCCAAGTCTCGTGGACGATGTTCATGAATATCCCCAACATAAGGTAATTTGCAAACATTGCAAAAATCCTGGAGTGACATGCACTTGGGGATATCATAAAGTTTAAACTGAACCATAGGAGGATTCTACCTCGGATAGAAGTTAAAGCTTTGTACGAAGATATTAGTGAGGAGGAGGTATTGCGGACACTTATCTTCAACGAAGGCGGTAAGGCCTACGTTCTCCACCAAGTGATAAAAGTCCTCATAAATTCCAGCGGCGCGTAAGAACACGTCGCTTGGCCATTCGCACGCTTGAACTTCTGCGACTCGAGGGACCAGATACTTGGGCTTCTTCTCACGCCCATCATCCTTGGGGTCATGGCTTGACGAGCCTCTTGAGAACCTCCTCATCTTTTCCCTTTTCTATCTCTGAAAATTTCTGAAATTTTTAGAGATTCTAAGGCAAAGTGAATAAGGCTCAACAAAACTCGTAGCAACTACTCCCACAAGTGCCTAAAGTCCATATTACGCATCAAAACCACTTGGTACCAGCTAAAATTAGCATGCAAAGCTCAAGAACATGGTCACCAAGGCAGCAAAAATACGCGGAGTATAAGGCACTAGAGCAAAAACTAATTGGAGCAACGGAGGAGTCACTTACCAAGGAGTAATTTCCCCAAAACAGTTCGGAGAACGGTCATTTGAGCAAAGAGATCGAAAATCCCAGCAAGAGGAGCAAGAACACGGGTTTGACCTACGAAATAAATTTTTCTGGAGGTACGAGAACCAGATGAGAGCAAGAAAGAGTAGAGGGGGTGCCTGTGGGCCCCACAAGCCTTTGTGGCACGGCCAGGGGGTGCCCGCGCCCCTAGGGCTTGTGGCCCACTGGTGTGGCCCCCAGACAAACTCTTTATCTCAGAATTTTTCAAAAATTCTAGAAAAAATCTTACTTGATTTTCAGGACATTCAGAGAACTTTTATTTTTGGGGTACTTTTCTACCGGATGCTAAAACAGAAAACAGGGAAAACTAAACTAAATCTATCATTTTTATTCTAAGCAACCAAAGGTGAAAGCTTGGAACAGAGGTTTGTGAATCCTCGATTCATCCATCTCATGCTCATCGAAAGAAATCCGTTAGTGAGGTTGGTCAAGCCTCCTCGACAAACCTTTTCGAATCGCAAAAGAGAACAGAGAATTTTCGAATAGTCACTAGGTTACCTCAATGGGGATGTGTATCTCCCCTATAAGCAAATCATACTTCATCTTGACACGAGGAATAGGGCATTCAAAGCTCCCAATAAGAATCGATGAAGTTTTTTCGATAGCATTGATGCAATGTAATCGATATTGTTTCTTCGGAAAGTGCACCGTATGCTCATTACCGTTGACATGGAAAGTGACATTGCCTTTGTTGCAATCTATAACAGCCCCTGCAGTGTTTAAAAAGGGTCTTCCGAGGATGACCGCCATAGCATCGTCCTCGGGAATATCCAGAATAAGAAAGTCTGTTAAGATAGTGACATTAGCAACCACAACAAGCGCATTCTCGCAAATGCCGATAGGGAAAGCAGTTGATTTGTCGGCCATTTGTAGAGAGATTTTAGTGGGTGTCAACTTATCCAGTTCAAGTCTACGATAAAGAGAGAGAGGCATAACACTAACACCGGCTCCAAGGTCGCATAACGCAGTTCTAACATAGTTGCCTTTAATGGAGCAAGGTATAGTGGGCACACCGGGATCACCTAGTTTCTTAGGAGTTCCACCCTTGAAGGTATAGTTAGCAAGTATGGTGGAAATCTCAACCTCAGGTATCCTCCTCTTATTAGTCACAATATCCTTCATGTACTTAGCATACGGATACATTTTGAGCATATCTGTCAAACACATTTGCAGAAAGACAGGTCTGATCATTTCAACAAATCGCTCAAAATCCTCATCATCCTTTTTCTTGGATGGTTTGGGAGGAAAGGGCATGGGTTTCTGAACCCATGGTTCCCTTTCTTTACCATGCTTCCTAGCAGTGAAGTCATTCTTATCGTATCTTCTATTCTTAGCTGTGGGTTATCAAGATCAACAAGTTCAATCTCCACATCCTTATCGTTGCTAGGTTGAGCATCTTCATGAACATCACTATTGATATTATCATTAGGATCATGTTCATCACCAGATTGTGTTTCAGCATCAGACACAGAGACACCATTTGGACTCTCAGGTGTAGCAGTAGCAGGGTTGCTAGCGTGCAGGTTCCGATCATCTTTCTTCTTCTTTCTAGGATGACTAGGTGCATAAGTGCTAACTCCTTGAGAATCTTGTTAAATTCTCTTCGAATGACCCTCGGGATACAAAGGTTCCTGGGTCATTCTACCGCCTCTAGTGACGACTCTGACGGAATTTTCATTCAACTCATTGAGCATGTCATTTTGAGCTTTAAGTACTTGTTCTACCTGAGTAGTAAGCATGGAGGCATGTTTACTCAGACATTTAAGATCATTGACATTCCTGTCGACACAAGCACTTAAATGACTAAGCATACGAGCATTATGTTCCAATTATGTGCTAACATAATCATTGAAACTTTGTTGTTTGGCAACAAAGTTATCAAATTCATCCATGCATAAGCTAGCAGGTTTATCAAAAGGAATATCACTCTCATCAAACCTACACAGAGAATTTACTTCTACTACCTGTATCGGGTTATCGAGACCATGGATCTCTTCAATAGGTGGTAGATTTTTGACATTCTCAGATTTAGCGCCTTTCTCTCGCATAGATTTCTTGGCTTCTTGCATATCTTCATGACTAAGGAATAGAATACCTCTTTTCTTTGGAGTTGGCTTAGGAGGTGGTTCGAGAATAGTCCAAGTATTCTCATTGCACAAGATGTTATTCAGTAGAATCTCAGGTTGTTCTACACTTCGTTCCCTAAAAACACAACCAGCAAAACTATCTAGGTGGTCTTTGGAAGCATCGGTAAGTCCATTATAGAAGATATCAAGTATTTCGTTCTTCTCAAGAGGGTGATCACGCAAAGCATCCAGGAGCTGGATGAGCCTCCCCCAAGGTTGTGGGAGACTCTCTTCTTCAACTTGAGCAAAGTTGTATATTTCCTGCAAGGCAGCTTGCTTCTTATGGGCAGGGAAATATTTTTCAGAGAAGTAATAGACCATATCCTGGGGGCTACGCACACAACCAGGAGCAAGAGAAGTGAACCAGGTCTTAGCGTCATCCTTTAGCGAGAAAGGAAGCAACTTGAGCATGTAGTAGTGGCGGATCTTTTCCTCACTAGTGAATAGGGTGGCTATATCGTGTAGTTTAGTAAGATGGGATACAACCGTTTCACACTCATAACTGTAAAAAGGATCAGATTCGACCAGAGTGATTAACTCAGGTTCGACAGAGAATTCATAATCCTTATCGGTCACAAAGATAGGCGAAGTAGCAAACTTCGGTTCATATTCCATCCTAGCATTCAGAGATTTTTCTTTCCACTTGCGCAGTAGTTTCTCAACATCATAGCTATCCTTACACGCAAGAAAATCCTCAGCTATCTCTCCCTCCATAACATAGCACGTATCAGGCATAACAGGCATTTCGGGCATAGTAGCAGGTTCTACTTCAATAGTATCAGCAGTTTCAGAAGTATCACCACGTCTAGCAGCAATTCTAGCAATTTGTGCATCAAGGGCACCTAGTGGCAAAGCAGTATCAGGCATGGCCTCATCAGGCATAGTATCAAGCATAGCATCATCAGGCATAGTATCAAGCATAGCATCATCAGGCATAGTATCAAGCATAGCATCGTCACGCACAGGCAACATATCAAGATTTCTAGCAGGATGTGATGTCGCAAACTCACTCAAAACTGAAGGTGAATCAAGTGCAAAGCTAGATCGCAGTTCCTTACCTCTCCTCGTAGTGGAAGGCAAGATATTAGTTCTTGGATCTTTCGGATTCCTCATAGTGATCAGCAAACGTCAATCCCAAGTGACTCAGCGAATATAGTTGTGCTTCCCCGGCAACGGCGCCAGAAAAAGGTCTTGATAACCCACTAGTGTAGGGGATCGCAACAGTTCTCGAGGGTAGAGTATTCAACCCAGATTTGTTGGTTCGCCAAAGGGGAAGTGAAAGATTATTCTCAAGTACTAGCAGCTGAGTTTGTCAGATTCAACCACACTTGAAAGATTAGTGTCTGCAAGCAAAGTATCAGTAGCAAAGTGGTATGATAGCAACGATGCCAGAAACGATCGGTTGACGGCAGACTATTCATAACTGCTGTATCAATGGCGCCATTAGGTTGCACGTGAGCGGGTAACTATTCTTCCCCGACAACAGTGTCGGAAAAGGATCTTGCAACAAGTAACAACGAAGTAGCAAGGAACAGTAGTAGCAACAACAACAAAGTAACAACAGTAGCAACAGTAGTAGCGAAGTGGCCCAATCCCCTTTTGTAGCAAGGGACAAGCCTAGACAAAGTAACATAGCAAGGACCAGTAGTAAATGACTCGTAGGTAGTGGATCGGTGATGGATGAGTATGACGGATGTGATTCATCATGTAACAGCTATAAAACGGAGAGTATGTAACTAGCTCCCGTTCGTCAATCTAATGTAGGCATGTATTCTATATGTAGTCATACGTGCTTAGGGAAAAAGAACTTGCATGACATCTATTGTCCATCCCTCCCGTGGCAGCGGGGTCGAAATGGAAACTACGGGATATTAAGGTTCTCCTTTTAATAAAGAACCGGACCAACGCATTAACACTCGGTGAATACATGAACTACTCATACTATGGTCATCTTCGGGAGTGGTTCCAGCTATTGTCACTCCGGGGTTGCTGGGTCATAACACATAGTAGGTGAGTACAACTTGCAAGATAGGATCTAAAACACACATATATTGGCGACAACATAATAGGTTCAGATCTGAAATCATGGCACTCGGGCCCTAGTGACAAGCATTAAGCATAGCAAAGTAGTAGCAGCATCAATCTAGAACATAGTGGATACTAGGGATCAATCCCCGTCAAAAACTAACTCGATTACATGATAGATCTCATACAACTCATCACCGTCCAGCAGGCCTATGATGAGATTACTAACGAACGATGAAGAGCATCATGGAATTATTGATTGAGGAAGGTTGATGATGACGATGGCGACGATTTCCCCTCTCCGGAGCCCGAAACGGACTCCGGATGTGCCCTCCCGATGAAGAACAGGAGGTGGCGGTGCCTCCGTATCGTAAAACGCGATGATACATTCCTTCTGATTTTTCCGGGTGAGACGGAAGATATAGAGCTGAGTTTGGGGGCGGTGGTGCCACGTGGGCCCCACAAGCCCTCACGGCGCGGCCTAGGGGGTGGCCGCGGCCTGTGGGCTTGTGGCCCACTGGCACGCCACCTCAGGTGGATCTTTGTGCAAGTATTTTTCTTTTATTTTAGAAAAATTCACTGTAAATTTTCACGACATACCGAGAACTTTTATTTTAGTACAAAAACAACACCATGGCAATTCTGCTGAAAACAACGTCAGTACGGGTTAGTTCCATTCAAATCATGCAAATTAGAGTCCAAAACAAGGGCAAAAGAGTTCGGAAAAGTAGATACGACGGAGACATATCAATCGACATCCAAGGGTTCAGTTGTCTCCGTGAATATGGGAGGCGTCGTCCTCATAAACTCAGACAGAGTGGATCGACTGTTGCCATTTTTGTTTTGAGGAGGATTGTTCACTAAGACTTGAGGCAACTGGTAGATGGCGGCATTGTTGCCTTGACGTTCCTCTCGGACAGCTTGGAGGAACTGAGCCAAAGTCATGCTCTCCGAAGGAGGCGCTGGTGGGGGAATGTCGCCTTGCTGCTGCTCGGGGTGATCTCCAGCTTGGGCAGACCCACCGGTTCCTGGCTGCTGGCTAGAAGTGCGAGTGTTGGGGTTGCCGAAGGTGCTGGTGCGAGTAGAAATAACCATCCTGTTTGGGACCAGACAGGTCAATAATTCGAAGTGGCCGGGGAATCATAAAGGGATGATGCGCCTAGATAAGGGGGTTTGGTACTGTGCAAGTGTGCGAGACAAACAAAAAGTTTTTGAGGAACCTTATGCAAATACTCAATTAAAATAGGGGATGCAGTCACTTACAAGCTGCCTAAGGCAGAAATGCTGCTTGCATCGAAACAGGAGTCACCCGACACTCGTGGTTCTCATGAACCGATACACGGACTCGACTTTGCAGGGGAGACTCCTGACTTGCCTAAGACGTTCCTCTAAGCGGCATGCAACTCGTTCTTGTATGTAGGTTCTACAGGGTATTCGTCTTCATCCTCGTTGGTGTCTTCTTCCTTCAGAGGTGTGGGGTAAGGAAGAGGTCCATCACGGTGTCGCTTTGTTCGTGAAGCGGTGAGGGGCTGAGTGTATTCTTCCGCGGTCAGACGGTGACTCTGTATAGGAATGGCCTGGAGCGGTCGTATTCCTCCTCGGAAGGCAATAGTAGGATGCCCTCCGGGTGCTCCTTCCTTCTTGACCTTGTGGGGCTTCATCTTTTCCAGGCGAAGTAGGTCCTTAACTTGGTGTAGTTCTTGGCGAAGCATCACTGATTCCTCGCTCAGAAGGTGAGTGAAGGTGTCGGCGGAGAGGCTGTAGTAGGTCTGAAACCTGAGTGGCATCCCGTCCTCTAGGGATGGGTTGAGTGTCTAGCTCCCGTCAAATCCGTCCTTAACAAAAGGCAAGTGACAAGTAGCTGGCTCGTTGGCCATCTTGGGAAGGATATCACGGAGATGCACGATCGCCTCTCATGCTGTTGTCTTCACTGCCAACATTAGATTCTCCATCTGTGGTACTTCAAAGAACCAACTAGTTGGGGAGTCGTTTGCCATCACTATAAAGTCGATGTGATATTCCTTTTTGTCGGCTTTGACCCAGTGCTCGTGGTAGAGAAAAATGGGATTGCGGCATACTTGACACTTCTCCATGTTGTGTCCCAAAAGTAGGGGAAAGCTAGTTTCCAGAAGCATCTCAGATACGAAGGCCATCTACATAGTTTATAGGAGAGGGTTAGACATTTGTGGGTGGTATGAAATGGTAGTAGGGTGTACAAAATCTGAAGTGTAAGGGCTGAGTGTGTTAATCGTCTCGGCTATCGTCCGTGCTACCTAAGGCTTCCTACAGTTAGGATGGCTGTGATACCAGCTCTGTCGGGACCCCGACTTATGAGTTGAGATTGCCGAATGAACGTGCTCAGTGATCCGAGAGATCCATGCTCCCCGAACACACACATACTGATTATTAAGAGTCTTACATCCAAACATACCGTTTGATACAACAAATGACCACCTTAGTTAAGTCTCACATAGAGAGCGCCTACAAGGCCAATCACACTGATACAACTACTAGTGGAAATCTTGGTAGTAAATGGGAGCCCATGCCATTAGCCTTCACCAATAGGCATTCTGTCTGGGAAGCGTCCTAGTTCGCATGTCCGTCTCCGATGACGAATTCTTCTCCAAACTCCGGTTCCTCCATGTCTCGTCAATAACATAACTAGTGGCAAGCCAGTGAGTACTTGGAATGTACTCGCAAATAGCCCATGATGTCGATAATGCAGTTGGTATGATAATAAAGTAATATGCAGTCTTTGCGGAAAGCAAGTTTTAATTGAAAATGAACATGGTCAAGTACTTGCATGGATATGCATCATAAGCTAGATGGTAAACGTAAGAACATGTTACATATATCAACATATCCGTGGGGGGCTGAGCACTTCGGGTTCACCCGATATGCCAAGTCGCCAAACTTGACCATATCAACTTTCTCGGGTAACACATTTAAACACACACACTTGGTTTATGTGGAAACGACTGGACATAGTTTAAGCAGGATTTCCCAACTGTCCTTGATCGTGGACACGGCTATTCTAATAGTTTCACACTCTACAGAAGTTGTACGCTGTACCCACAAGATCTGGGAACTTCAGTGTCACCCATCACTCGTGGTATATAACATACCCGAGGTACGTCGGGGTCATTGCCTTTCCCGTGACGACACTTTACAAAGAGTCCACTCGATTGGTACCTAGCCCACATGATGTACGTCTTACGAGAACCAACTCTGGACCGTATCATCCAAGCTGGGACCAACGGTGTGCCCGGAATATGTAAAAACGGCATAGTCGACCTACCTGGTACGACCCCGTCACGATAATGACCACATATCACTCCCACCACTAGTAATGTGGCCTCTTTACTAGCACCGACCAAAGTAATCAAGAAAGCCCCGTGCCATAAAGGGGTATCGTGGTCGTACATGTAAGGTTGGGACAGTCAACACATCAAAAATCTAATCCCATTTCCGAAAACACTCACATAAAACATTTCCCGGTGCAGCACTTCTCGACAAGTGGTCACCTAAATCAACATCATCACCCTCGGGCATTGGTTGCACCCGGCGGGGTTTCCATAAAACCTTTGATATCAACTCTGTGTTACCATCATTATGCACATGCTCTTACTATGCGTAGCAGTACTGTCTACTTGTCAACATATTATCAGCATGACCCTCATAGATGGTAAGGTCATGCTCAATGCAAGTGCTCCGGAGGAGCCATTGGTAACACCATGCTGGGGTGCACTGTATAACCTTAACTATTTGCATCGGAATAAAATATTCAACTTGGCATGCATGAAAATGTTTTCTCAGACATGGCCAAAGGGCTACTTGCCTTGATCAGCTAGGTATCCGGGGTCTTCGACTCCAACTCCTTCGTGAAACGCAAAATCTATCATCGTAATAATATTAATAAAATACGAAGCTCATTCAAAAATAGAGCACAAACTCACTTTCAAAATGTTATCCTATTCTGATAAATCTTTATTGTAGTTTTAGAAATATTTGTCTCTGGTTTTGATGCAAAAAGGTATTTTTAAAACCTAAATAACAGTGGCTAAAATATTTAAACTAGGCATTCTAATCAAAGCTATGTGTAAAAGTTTTTACAAAAATTAGTGCAACACCACCAATAAATTCTACACATTTTTAGAAGATTTGTGGCGGAAGAATATTTAATTTTGATTAAATATTTAACTCTACAAAAATCATTTCGAATCAATATTAAAAGAAAAAGGGGAAATGGGCTTATCCCTGGCCTGGCTCGGCCAGTGGCTGGGCCGGCCCAACTGGCCAGCCGGCGAGTTAGCGAGCCGTCAGCCCAAGTGCACGCATGCCGTCAGGTTTAAACCTGACGTGCGGACCCCTTCGGTCAGCTATAGAGAGAGGAGAGAGGGGGAGAGATAGGCCACCGAAAGGTGGGGCATGCCTGTCCGGATCGTCTTCCTCCTTTGGGCAGAGGGAGGGGAGGTATGTCGGCCTCGATTTCGACGACCTCGAGCCCAGGTGACGGCAGGAACGGCTCCGTGGCATCGTCGCCTACCTGCTGATGGCTGAATGAACAGTGTGGAGGACCTGGGTTACTGGCGATGAGCTGGTCGCGACAGAGGTGCTATGGGTGGTGGTGGAGTTTGGTTCTACGGGGAGGGAAATGCTCGATGAATAGGTGGAGAAGCTTCCTAAGCTCACTATGGTCACGGAGGTGGAGAGAGGAGCACGAGAGCTGGCCTGTAGCCCGAGATCGATGGAGCTTCAAAGCGGTGAGGCCTCAGTCGACTCGAGCACCAGAGCTCTCTGTGCTTGAATGGGTTTGGTAGGGCCTCAATTGAGGTTCTAGAGAGGTGGTGTGGGGGTGCTGGAGTGAGGGGGAGGGCCTATTTATAGGACAGCAACGACGCACCAAGCGGGGAAGCGCTGGTGGTTTCACCGCGACTGCTGCAGAGGGAGAGAGAGGTCGGGGTTGATACCACAGTTTCACGGACGTGGTTTGGCACCCCAGAGACTCAACGAGAGAGAGAGGGCTCAGTGCACACATGCTGCAGGGCCGTGTTCTTCTTGTTGAATCTGGCGCGCACGTGAGAGGTCATCCTGGTCAGCATAGAGGGGGAGAAGGGGCCCTGAGGCTTCCTTGAGTCAGGAAACACAAAGGGGCATCAAGGGGAGATGAGAACCGGCCGAGGCTGGCCTTCTTTGCCTCGGGTGCGCCCCGTAGCGCGCCGAGAGCGCAGATTTGGCATACCATGACAGGTTGGCGTGCTCTGGGGCGCTTTGGCCCTGTCTGGCATGTCCGGGGTTTGGCTTAGATGGCCCTTAGACGTTTGGGGGCCGAGGGTCTCACTGCTGGTCAAAGGAAGAGCTTGAAGAGGAGTTGCCAGTCTTGATTCAGAAACAAAAATGGGGATTTTGGGCTCATCTGCTTCGAATCAGAGAGGGGCCACTCGTCTGAAGTTGAGGAGTGGTGCTGGCAGCTTGCACTTAGAGTTTAGTGGAAAGGGAGTGGGTGTAGAGGGTGTGAAGTGTTGTTTGACCATGTTGGCAGAAGGTGTTCGACAGGTGTTTGAGGTAGTTCACCTTAACCACTGTTGCTGAAAGTTAGCAAGATTGGGTTATATGCAAAAGTAGGATGCTCCACCAAATTTGAGCTTCATTGGACAAGTTTGAGAGTGCAAACTTGAAACCACTCCTAGATGGGTGGTACTGTCCTTTCAAAAGAGAATGTGGGTAAATTAATCCCCACAAATCCAATTTTTGGTAGGGTCTCCTCATTTGGGGTGCTGAGCACTCCTGCAAAGTTTCAGGTCATTTGGACAAACTTTGCTATGTAGAGTTGCTACAACTTGATTCTGGACAGGAAAGGTTTTAGGATTATTTGATGAACCAAATCATCTTGGAATGAGGTGAAACTTGGCATGACTACCAGATATAGCTTGGGAAGCATGCTTGAATTTTCTTGGTATTTATTGAAAATATCTCCTTTGGAAATATTTCAAAAGGTCAAAACTGACATAACAGGTTTTTAAGATTTGCTCAAATATTTGTAACATAAATAGGGGTTGAAAATATTATGTATGGAAAATATATGTCCTATGAGTATCTCCAAATTTTCTCAGATTTTTCTAAGACAGAAAAATAATTTTCCATCGAGAAATATCATTTCTGGCCTCAAAAAAGGACATGCAATTAAAATACGAAAATATTTTATAAAATAATTATTTTATGATTTTGGAGATTTAAAATAGTGCTAAAACCATAATACAATCTTTGGGTGAAGGCACTCCCTTGGAATCAGGGACATGCAGTGCAAACCCAAAGGAAGGTTTTGAAATTGTCAAAAATGAGAAAAAGGTCCTTTTGGAAATATCATGTTATAAAAATCTTGTTTTTGGATCCACTCAATCAAGCATACACACAAACAATGGCAATCATGGCACTCATAGCACTTTCTTAAAAAGTTTTAATAAACTCAAGTTTTGAAGAGACTACAGTTGAAGTAAGGTAAAAATAGGGTGTGACACCAAGGGGATTGACAACCCTCTTGCCCGCGTTGGGTGAAAGTTGTTTGTTCTTTTGTGAGTAGCCGCTGAAGATGGTTGTGGATTGATATTTCTGTAGTTTCGATAAATCTTGGTTTCATAACTAAGGGAAATACTTACCCATTTCATGATGCGATTACCCGTTCTTCTTGATGGAAAACCCAACGCAGATCATGAGTATCAGCGATCTCTAGCAAAGTGTGTAGATGCCAAGTGTGTAATGGAGCTGGATAGGTGAACCTATACTTCGCACTTCTATTCCTTTTGGTACAAAATGTATGTTGTCGCGCTTAAGGAGACATGGTCATCCTTGTTGCAGCACGACCTTTTTATCTTTCTAGTGAATCCGACCAACACTTCGGATATCTCATAATCCTCATAGCATGGCGATGCATAAACGGGTTGGATCACCCGAGGGGCCGAGAGCACATCTCCCTTAATCAGAGGGGCAAACCCCAACTTTCTCGACTATGGCTTACAACATGGGACTGGACAAGCCCGAAACCTACCTTTGTAACTACCTATTCATGGAGTAGCTTTTGGTCGGCCCAAAAGAAGTGTGTCACGATCCCGAGTACATGCGCCAACTCAAGTCTTAGGACATGGAATGTTTGTTGTACGAGAGAATCACATATGAACTATCGCTGCGTCTCATTGTTGGGTCCGTCCAACTCAGACCTTATCTCGACTCAGATCTGACTATGTCAAATCTGACTAGATCTTTCTGAGTCCATATTATATAATGCTACATGGCTAGTGAGACCGGACCATCCATCGTCTTATATGCTTGTCTGATTGGCTGGGCACCAAGAAAGTCCTTTTGAACAAGGACCATTTAGGACAGTCATCATACAATGTATAGTCTCACAAACAAGTCACATAGTAGTTAATACACATCATTGATAACGTCCAGGGACTATCTTTATTCATAAACACATAGGAAATCATCATACATGATTGCCTCTAGAGCATATCTCCAACAAACCTTTATTTCTATCATTACTCGTTACTAGTCACAAATTATCTTGCTACCAAACTATCTATCAGTGTGACTTACAACAGTTGAAATGAATACCTTGCTGAAAATCACTTTTCATTTCCTTCTTCTCCTCATTGGGTTCGACACGTTTACTTATCGAAAGGACTAGAATTGATCCCCTATACGTGTCATCATCAATGACGGGTTGCGAGAGTGACAATAGCTTAAACCTTAGTTTATGCGTTATTCTGTAAGGGGCTTATTTGGATCCATATATTTCATGCTATGGTTATATTTATCTTCTTTATTCTTTCTTATTTGTGGATGCTTGAGAGAGGGGGTAATCATAAGAGCGTTGTTTGTTCAACTAAGAATATCACCCTAGCACCAGTGCACCTACATATGAAATTATCAACGTACCGAACGCGAATCTAAACATGATGAATGTGACTAGACGACGATCCTCATATGTCCTCGAGAGTGCTTTGCTTGTGATAAGAAAACTTTCCATCTTGTCCTTTCCTATAAAATGATTCGTCCACCTTGGTGCATCTTTTTTTACAATTGTTACTTGTTACTTGTTATGAATTTACTTACTACAAAACTATGTGTTATCGCTACTTTCAGTGCTTGGAGAGACTACCTTGCTAACAACCACTTGTCATTTCCTCCTGCTCTTCGTTGGCTTCAACACTCTTACTTATCGAAAGGACTATGATTGATCCCTTATGCTTGTGCGTCATCACAAAGCAATCAAGTGACAGATCATGGCAAGAATATCATAGATAATTGATGGATCATGCATAGCAAAATGAGTATTGCATGATCACACATGAGTAGCATAGTCTTACACGCCAATCAAACAAGAGTACTCAAAGTACCATCAAAACAACAACAAAGGATGAGCAAAAGTGAGACACTCTCTCTTGAAGCCCTAGGATGTATATTTGCGCTCCCCTTTGGTAAAAAGTTACCACAAAGGTTGAAATAATAGAGAGAATAATGTCAGTTTAGGCCCTCTCCATGACTTGAGGTGAGGGAGACTTATGTCTAGCAGCTCTCATGTGAGTTGATGGAGTCAAAATAAGAGCGTTGGCGATTGCATCTAATGAAGTCTGATGAACTAACAAAATGGATACTCGAGGTGTAGCTGAAGGAGCAGCAACTAGAGAAGGCTCTAGAGCTGGGATCTCTAGTGTGATAGAAACTATATATGACTGGTGGTCGGCAATGTCTCTTCCTCCTCATCATCATCACTACCAAATTTGGCATTCTCCACATCGTTCTTGAGTGTGGTGATCTCTACAGCCATGCTAGTTACCTTAGTATCTAGAGCATGGAACTTAGTTTCCACAATCCTCTCTAGGTTTCGTTGGTTCTTCACAAGGTTCTCTACTCCTTGCTCGATTATCCAAATAACATTGAGAATATATACCATTTGATCTACATTTGTCTTGGGAAAATGAGCAGAAGAAGAGGTGGCACCACCAGCAACAGCTTTAATTGCTTTGGCCTTGACCTGAGCTAAGACTGATGTAGGATGATTGTCAGTGATGACTACTATGGAATTATCCTTCTTTGGCTAATGTATCATGTGCTCCTCATAAAGTAGACATACATTATTACCAACTGGAGAGTTGATAATTATCTAAATATGAGGTCCAAACACACAAGGCCACTTCAGATCAGAAGTACATCTCTTAATTGACTCTACAATTAGATCTATCACCTTGGACTCTCTGAAACGATAAATGATATGCAGCTTGTTTGTGGAGTGACCTCTTATAATTTTCTCATCTCCTGACTTGGGCATAAGAGTATATCTCACGATAGTGTTGATAGTGGCAAGACAGGGAAGATGATAATAAATGGAGCCAAGCTTGTGCTGAAGAATGTAATCTGAAAGGATATATGTGTACATATCAGTCATAGAGTTGTGATCCATATTGGGCTTGTTGTAGACACTAAGATAGTTCTCACCATCATGTGGAGCATCGACGAAAGCATCCGAATCCTCAACAGTTGTGTGGCGTCAAATCCCCTCAGTCGTCCAAATAATCTTTCCATATGGATAGAAATCTGTAGTTGAAGCAAATTGTGTGATAAGCTCATTGTTCCATCTAGTTATCTATGTGCCAACGAAGACATCAATCTTCCAAGTCCTGAAACATTTGCGCACATGTAATATAAGCATGGTTGTACTCGAAATGAACCCATCTCATATCGCTCACCACTAGGCTCTTGTTAGGAAGCATAGTCTTTTATAAGTATTGTTGCTCCTTGGTGCGGAATTCATGGTCTAGGATAGTTGTTCTTCTTGCAGCATATGGATCGCTGGATATCCACTTCTACAGTCCCTAGTCATGCCTCTTCTTCAAGGCCTCTCACTCTTGATGAGTCTCGTTATGGGAAGGTAAGAAGGGTCTCAGTTTCTTCTGGTGAACTGTGGTTTCATGTTCATCTCTAGCCCTCGCAGGTACTAGGGCCTTGTCCTTCTCAGCAACTAGTATGTTCCTTGTGGTCTTGGTCTTGGGTTTGGTGGTTGGGACTGGGATTTTGTAGCAGGTGGTGCTCTCTGTGGCATAGCACCATTCAATAACTTTCTTTGGCTGCAAGAGCATGGGATCTCAATTTGCTCTTCCAGCTCCACTTCCTCCTCTACTACCTCTGGGTCCTTAAACATGGAGGTTGGCCTCCCAATCACATGAATATTCCTCTTTCTTAATGTCTTGTGACCGGCCTTCTTGGGCATGGACTTACTTGTCCCTGGTGTAGAGTGGGCAGGGCTCTCAATAGAGATAGAGATACCTAGTATTAATGGACTCAAAAACTTGCCTAGCAACCACTCTCTCCTGTTATGGTGGGGCGTACTCGTTTTCCACAACACTCCTCTTCTTAGAGGTAACATTATTAGGCTGGAAGTCAAAGTCCTCTTCATCTGAATTTTTCATCTTCTGCCCTTGTTGCATCCTTTGGCAACCGATGGGAGCTAGAACTTCCTAGATCTAAAATTCTCTGCTCGGCACTAGCATCTACACTCAGCTCTAGATTCTACTTAGACATGTTTTGGTTGTCATTTGAACCTGGCATCTTGCACAACTGACCATGTAAATAGAATAGGAAGAGTGGAGTGGGAGAGGATCACAAAGTTCAGCTCGTTTAAAAAAACTTTCGAGTTCAAAATTTAGTTTGAGGTTTCCACATTATGCATTTCAGAATTTGTGGTTGGAGAACTTTGGAACCATGAAGGCAACAACAGAAACCTGGTCACATGTTTTCGGTTGTGCTTGTATGTGATCTGGTTTCTCCGAGGTGCACATGGGGTTCTAAAAATGTTGCATCCGTAGGGCGAGTGCACATTGATACATCTCCAATGTATCAATAATTTATGAAGTATTCATTGCATATTCACCCATGTTTTGTATGGTTTTTGAATGATTTGAATGGATCTAACTCGTACTGATTTTGTTATCAGCAGAACTACCATGGTGTTATTTCTTTGTAGAAATAGAATTTCTTGGATATGGCTGAAACTTTTTGGTGATCTTTAGCATGGTCCCTTAGCGAGAAAGTAAATAATTTCCATTTAGCAATATCATTATCTGCATCCTTTTTCTTTTTCATATCAAATAACTCAAAAAATGTATTAAGATGAGAAGCTTCGTCCTCATTAGGATTTCCAAAAATTGTTTCTTTCATAACAACATTTATCAAGGTGGCATTAATATCATAAAACTCCACACTAGTGGTAGTTGGTATTGAAGTACTAATAAAATCATTATTACTAATAATTTAGAGGTCACACGGTTTGGTATTTTCTTGGGACATAGCACAAAACCAGGCAAACTAGTACATATAAATATATATATATATATTTTATTATAAGAAAATAAAAAGCAAATAAAAGGTAGAAAAGTGAATTATTATTTGTGTGAAGAAACTTGATGAGAATTTGATGATGTCTTCCTAGCAACAGCGCTAGAAATTCTTTCTGGTACTTGTGAGCTGCGTTGGGTTTTCCCCCGAGGAGGAAGGGTGAACCAATATAGTAGCGGTAGGTATTTCCCTTAGTTAGATACAAAGTTATGAAACCAAAAGGAGAATCAAGTCAAACTCTCGTCGTCAGCACCTACACGCATAAAACCAAACATTTGCACGTAAAACGGACAAGAGAGTTGTGAATCCCCTTGAACTCGTTAATTGGAAGGATTAATTATGATAGCGATAGATATATAGAAAGTAAAAGAAAATAAAAATTAAAAAATTGCATCAAGGTTTTTAGGTCTTTAATAGTATGATTAAATAGGCCCGGGGCCCATAATTTTCCATAGAGGTTTCTCTCTTGAAAGAAAAGCATACGATGAGTAGACAAATTACTGTCGGGCAATTGATAGAAAAGCACATAGCTATAATGGTATTCACGACAATAATCATGTATATAGGCATCATATCCATAAACAAGTAGACAACTTTTTTTCATGTACTACTAGTACTCCACTTCGAAAGCGCTTATATGCTTTCCTCTCTAGGTATATATTAATTTCCTACAAACATAGTAATGCTTGGGTTAAGGTGACATGATGTAGACAAAGTAAACCCAATCAATATGAATAAACCCCATCGGTTTACCCTTAATGGAAACAATACAAATATGTTCCTTGTCCCCTTTTGTCAAAAGGATATAGAGAACCGCAAGATTGAACCCACTATAACGCACCACTCCAACTGAACATAAATCGATCTAGTTGGCCAAACCAAACACATAGATCACACAGAAATATAAAGCTATAATCATGCATAAAAAGTTCAGAAAAGACACAATTACTTAAATCAATAATATGATCATAAACCCGCAATTGAACACACCGCAAAATAATATTACATCAGATCTATCACGGCGGGAATCACGTACAACATGGTATTGAAGATGAAAGTGAGAGAAGAATCCATCTATGTGTCACTCTAGCAACCCATCATCTACTTTTTACTCCGCATTGACTTCCCTTAGGCCCATAACATGGTGAAGTGTCTTGTAGTCGATGCTCACATGACACCACTAAGAGAAGTAACAACATACATGTCATCAAAATATAGAATGAATACAAACTTTATATGATTACGTTCTCCCATGTCCTTAGGAACAATAGTTACTACTCACACCTCATCAACATGTTCAAGATCTGAGGTGTAATAATGATAATCAAGGATCTGAACATAATATCTTCGACCAAGTAATCCAACAAGCTTCAACTACAACATTTAATCAACACAATTAATAACCAACATGTACCAATATGAGGTTTTGGGACAAAAAATTAATACAAGAGATCAAGTAGGGTTGGAGAAGCAATGGTGCTGGTGAAGATGTTGATGAAGATTGGTCGTCCCACGAAGGAGGAAGCGTTGTTGTTCATGATGGCTTTGATTTACCCTCCCAGAGGGAACATTCCCTGGTAGAATCTGTGCGCGGGAGAGCAAAAGGTCACCCGGCCAGGTTTCCGCCTCGAGATGGTGGTTCTTCGTGCCAAAAGATTTCATATGATTTTTTCTAGGTCAAAACACACCATGGAGGAGAAGATGGTCGCTAGAGGGCCAGCATGGGGCCCACAAGGTATCAGGGTGTTCCTAGGCGGGTGGTCGCGCCCTGTTGCCTTGTGGACAGCAGGTGGCCCCCTTCGGTATATTTCTCGCCGAATAATTCTTAAATATTCTAGAAAAATTGTCAGGACCCCGATCCTAAGCCATAGGAATATAGCCTGTAACACATCGCATATCTTCACGGTTATCCCCCGGGCTGCAACCTTACCTTAGCTGGGACCGTTTGCGCCTTTTGACTCGCGTATGTGATTATGTCGCTAGCAATCCAATGTCAAAGAACCTAGATCGACATGTCTAGTCATAAACTGAAGTGGCAGTTCCGTACAGGGTTCAAGCATACATGACCCAATAAAGCAGGTGTCGGTCATCATCGAATGTAGATGAGTCGTAGCAAGCTACAAGGACTCCATTACAGCGCGTGACATTTCCCATAGGGACACACACAGCAGCTAAGAAGGACACATGCCGGTCAACCAATGTGTCCGGAGCAGCAGCGAACTACCATGGCTCAATGGAATCACAAAGGGGCATTTCCCCGTAAGGAGTGCTACTAAGGCATACGACTAGGTATTCGAACCCCATACATATCAAGTACAACAAACGTATGCATGACATACCGATATGTATATATACATCGATGGCATCACAACATAACCATAAACATAAAAAATTTATTTAAAAGGCTCGGAAGAGCCTCACACAAAATATTACAAGATAGGGGTCTCACGTCCCATCATCACAGGTCATACACACAATTCTTACAAGCCAGCGGAAGATTTAAAATTATCTGAGTACAGACATATGGAAAGATAAAGGCACATGGCCTGACTATCTACAAACCCATCCTAGGGCCAGATCGTAGCTGGGATACCAGCTACTCGTCGTCGTCGATGTCTAGATAGAACCCTCCATTAGGGTCATTAACAACCTCTGCAAAAATTATTAAGCAAACGTGAGTACAAAAGTACTCAGCAAGACTTCAGGAAATCTATCTACTCAAGCAATGTATCATCAAGGAGTTGTGGGGTTTAATGCGGAAAGCTAGCATTTGACTCTTGGCTAGACAACTTGTATTTCTAAAATAGTTTTGAATACAATGTTTCTCGCACACGAGTCCACTAACACCACAACAATACTCCATCGTGGACTCATTCCGTCTCCCAACGGAAATGCCATCCACGACACACACACTTATCTTGACGATTTTATGAGTAGCCATTATAGTTATCTATGAACAACATATGCTTCAAAGTAGTCCATATCCGCGGACGCGGCTATTCGAATAGATCATAACCCTGCAGGGGTGTACTTCTTCACACACGCTCTTGCCACTTATCGCTATGTGCAGGTCATGCACCTCGGCAACCTTCAAGCAGAAGCCCAGCGAGGGAGCTCTCCAGCATGACTATAAACACCAGAAACTACTTGCAACTCCTGGACCGAGTACTAAGCGGTTAATAAGTCGAGCGGGGTCATATTTCAGGTCCCATCATGTGGTAGTATCTTTTCTTGGATTACATACACGGAACTCAGTTCCTAAGGACGGTTCCAATGAAACAACCCGCCATGTACTCCTACATAGCCTTTCACCGGTACCTTTAACAAATCAGGTTCAACACACCACCTTTACTTACTGAACACATTCTCACAATTTTGTTCATCACTCAGATGACAGACCATACACAACTCTAAGCATAGAATGCATAACAAGATAAGGCACATCATGGCTCAAGCATCTACCAGGTATGCTAGGTTGCAAGGTTCAGCTATTTACTGTGACAAGGACATGTCATGCAAAGGAAGTGGGTAAAAGAAGTGAAAGCATTTTGACCTAATGCAATAAATAAGAGCAGGAGCGAGAACATGGGATTTATCAGGATGATCGAAATGGTTGCTTGCCTTGTTGCTCAGCAGAGGGGTGATATCCGTCAGCCGGATAATCAGTCGTATCCGGAGGGGTGGAGCCTACCGGAATAACAACAATCAATCAATAACAAACATAGGCAACAAAATGATGCATGAAATGCAATGTAGCATGGCTTGAGATGACTAGCAGAACCCTTTGGGGTGATCTCGATTTGAAATCATAATCCAAATATCATTTGAATTATAATTTATTACAATCTTTTAATTGATTTGACCTGATGTTGTTTCATAACTTTGATTTTCATGCATGAAAATAGCACCTTTGGATTCCTTGGATTTTTCTGATCCGTTTACATATATTATTTGTCAAATTTGGAGTTATATTCAATTTTCTATGAATTTCCAAAGTTTTGAACTTATTCTGGAATTATTTTTGAATAGAAAAGGCTTTATTGCATCAACATGACATCAACAGGTCCAACAAGCCGTTAAAAGACAAACCTGACCAATGGGACCCACTAGTCAGTGTCTCTGGCCAGTTTTAACTTAGATTTAAGTTAATTAGTTAATTAACATAGAAGGACCCACCTGTAAGTGTTTGTTTAAGTTAATTAAATTAGTTATTTTGAATTTTTACTAAACTTAATTAGCCAGGGGCTGGCCGCACCTGTCATAGGCTCAGGGGGGTCACATCCACCGGCCGCGAGGTCGATCTCGCCGGCGGTGAGCCTCCGGCGACCACCAGAACGGCGGAGGGGCTCGGAAATGCATCTCCGATGACCAAGCTTCACGCAGAGGGCACCAGACGAACGACACTTCACCCGCGGCTCCATTTTTGCATGCACCAGGGAATGAAATGGCCGGAGATGACGCCGGCGACGAGCTTGGCGGCGACCGAAGCTCGGGCTATGTCGGGATCCACGAAACCGAAGGCAAAACGAGCGGGGCTTAGCTCCTAGAGCACCTACGCGATGCACTGAAGCCATTGGTGGCCTCAAATGGACCAGCCGATCACCGAAGAGCTACCGGCGACGAGGTCGCGCGGCGGATCTCGTCAGGCTCCGGTGGAATCGAGGCCTAGAGGAAGTGATCGAGGGGGGAAACTTATGGGAAAGAACCCTTAGCTCACGGAGAGTGTAGTGGCATCGAGAGTGGGCACGAGGATGTCATGAGGAGGGAGAACGACGGCGGCAAGCTCCGGTGACCCGAGGAAGAAGATGATGGCTTCACGACGTTTCAGAGCTTCTCAACGTCGAGTGACTAGCTGGAGAGCTTCAGGGGATCACGACAAAGCTGTTGCGCGGCTCAGGTGAGAGGGAGAGGTGCATGAGCGAGGGCGAGCTCGAGCTCAAGCTTCGGTCATGGCGGCCGAGAGAGAGAGAGAGAACATGGGGGAATGAGGAGGGGATGAGCACGGGGAGGCCTCGGGGAACTTATCCCAGTTCACGCCAGCGCGACGCGGCGGCCAGGCAGGCACACAGCTACGTGGGCGCGCCGGGGAACGCGGCGGCCACCTCGTGCTCCGACTCGCAGGAGGAAGACGTCAAGAGCTATGTGGGTTGGGCATCGGGTGAGCGACAGGTAAGCTTTTTGCATTTCTTTTTTTTCTGTTTTTGTTTTATTCTTTCTGTTATTTGTTTGGTTTTATTTTTGGCTCCAAACTATTCCTAAAATAGTTTGAAAAATACTAGAGTGATAGTTGGAATATTTCCAACCACTCATAAAGTTTTCAACATTTTAGGAAACTTTAAATTATTTGAAATCAAATATATAATTGATTTCAGTAGCTTTTAACTTAATTTTAAAATGCCAAAGATAGTTTGAAAATAAGTTTCATCTCTGATATTTTGTTTTCAACATTTAACAGAAATATTTAACTTTTATGAAGGGCATTTTGGATTCATTGATTTTGCAATTTTTGGAAATCTTTTGAATAAAAGGTGGCTAGGGTTTTGCTTTGGATTTCATCACTTCTTTGGAGTTATTTCCATTTCTTAAATTCAATGAAAGAAGATATGAGCACAAGTTGCTAAACCCTAACAGGGAATACCAGGGATGTGACAACTCACCCTCACTCAAAAGAATCTCGTCCCGAGATTTTGAAGTCGTCGGGAATAGCCCGGGATACTCAAGTCGGATACGATCCTCTCTTTCCCATGTTGCCTCCTTTTCAGAATGATTTGACCATTGAACTTTAAGAAACTTGAGGTTTCGACGTCGAGTGGTACCCTCAGCTTGATCAAGAGTACGCACAGGGTATTCTCGATATGAAAGATTATCTTGGAGATCAAGCGTTTTGTGGTCCACTTCATGGATAGGATCGAAAAGCAACGCCTGAGTTGCGAGACGTGGAATACATCATGAACCTTGGAAAGATGTGAAGGGAGTTCCAATTGGTAGGCAACTTCTCCTCGTTTGGCAAGAATGTGAAAAGGACCAATGTAACGAGGAGCCAACTTGCCCTTGATACCGAATCGATGGGTACCCTTCAAAGGTGTAAACCGAAGGTAAGCCTTCTCGTCAACTTCAAAGGTCACGGCCTTATGATGACAATCATATTGGCTCTTTATACGAGACTGGGCTGTTTTCAACTTCTCACGAATAATGCGAACTTGCTCTTCTGCATCCTGGATCATGTCCGGACCAAAGAGTTGCCTCTCTCCGGTTTCTGACCAATTAAGAGGTGTTCGACATCTTCGTCCATAGACAACTTCAAATGGAGCTTTGCCCAAGCTTGATTGATAACTATTGTTATAAGAAAACTCGGCGAATGGAAGGCACTTCTCCCAATTCATACGGAACGATATAACACAAGCTCGGAGCATATATTCTAGGACTTGATTCACTCTTTTTACTTGACCACTTGATTGAGGATGGAAAGCAGTGCTAAAAGATAAGTGAATCCCCATGGCATTCTGAAAACTCTCCCAGAAGCGAGAAGTAAAGATACTTCCACGGTCTGAATTAATCTCCAGAGGAACACCATGAAGAGACACTATTCGAGAGATATATAACTCTGCTAGCTGGCTAGCTGTTATACTCTCACGAACTCGAAGAAGATAAGCTACTTTGGAAAGACGGTCAAGGACCACAAAGATGGCATTATTTCCTTTCTTGGTCTTGGGAAATCCGGTCATGAAATCCATACTGACTTTATCCCATTTCCATTCAGGAATAGCTAAGGGTTGAACGGTGCCAGCAGGCCTTTGATGTTCTGCCTTAACTCGACGGCAAACGTCGTAGTTAGCAACGAACTCACCAATTTCTCTCTTCATCCTAGTCCACCAAAACCTCTGGCGTAGGTCCTGATAGATCTTAGTACTACAAGGATGAATGGTGAGGGGAGAACCATGAGCCTCCATAAGGATTAACTGCCTTAGATTTCGATTCTTAGGAACCACTAGACGATTCTGGAAGAACACAACATTTTGATCATTCCTGGAGAATTCCTTAGCGTTTCTACTAATAATATTCTCCTTGATCCGTGATATACCCTTATCACGCTTCTGGCCAGCTATGATTTGATCCTTAAGAGTAGGCTTCGCCACCAGGGTAGAAAGGAATCCTTGACGAACAATGTGAAGATTTAACTTCCGAAATTCCTCATAGAGACGTGGTTGACCTTGTTGTAGCATCAGATTGTTACAATAAGACTTACAACTTAGTGCATCAGCCATAACATTGGCCTTCCCCGGGGTGTAAGTTATCCCTAGGTCGTAATTCGTGGTCAACTCAACCCACCGTCTTTGCCTGAGATTCAAATCCGGCTGGGTGAAGATATATTTCAGACTTTGGTGGTCAGTGAATATTTCGCAACGATTACCAAGAAGTTAATGTCGCCAGGTTTTAAGTGCATTGACTACTGCTGCAAGCTCAAGATCATGTGTGGGATAATTATCCTCATGTGGACGCAACTGTCGAGATGCGTATGCAATCACATGACGATCCTGCATGAGAATGCAACCTAATCCTTGTCGCGAGGCGTCGCAGTAGATAACAAATTCCTTAGAGAAATCTGGTGGTAGCAGCACATGTGTGCAAGTTAGGCGTCTTTTCAGTTCCTGAAAACTATGCTCACACTGTGGAGTCCACTCGAACTTTTTATCTTTCTTAAGGAGTTCAGTTAGAGGCTTTGCAACCTTGGAGAAGTTCTCGACAAAGCGGCGACAATAGCTCGCTAGACCAAGAAAACTCCTAACTTGCTTAACCGATTCAGGTTGAGTCCAATCAAGAACAGCTTGAACTCTCTCGGGATTGACAGCAATACCCTTACCAGAGATTACGTGGCCTAGATAGGTCACTTCTGGTAACCAAAATTCCCATTTAGAAAACGTGGCATAAAGGCGATGCTCTTGAAGTTTCGTCAATACCAACCTTAAATGCTCGGCATATTCTTGTTCGTTCTTCGAGTAGATGAGAATATCATCGAGGTATACTATGACGAATTTATCCAAATACTCCATGAAGATTGAATTCATCAAGCGGAAGAAGGTGGCTGGGGCATTGGTTAAACCTAAGGACATGACGGTGTACTCGTATTGGCCATAACGAGTGCAAAAGACGTTTTTGGAATGTCCCCGTTTTTGATCTTGATTTGATGGTATCCCAACCTCAAATCCATTTTGGAGAAGACTGAGGATCCAGCGAGCTGGTCATACAGATCGTTGATCCTGGGGAGCGGATACTTGTTCTTTATGGTGACCAGATTAACTGGTCGATAATCTACAACCATCTGATTCATTCCGTCTTTCTTCTTGACGAAGAGGACGGGACAATCCCAAGGAGAAGAGCTAGGACGAATGAAACCTTTATTCAAGGCCTCATCTAGTTGCTTCTTAAGTTCAGCTAGCTCCAGGTGTGCCATCTTATAAGGTCTTCTGGCTATTGGAACGGTTGCTGGAACAAGGTCTATCACAAACTCTACATCTGTGTCAGGTGGAATTCGTGGCAGTTCCTCCAGAAAAACATGTGGGAAGTCACGGACTACCGAAATGTCTTCAAGTTCCGGAAGAGGGATGGCATTGAGGGAATATAGTTGGCATTTGGCAACTCGAGTGGAGACATTGACTATCTCACCCGAGGGATGGGTAAGCTGAACATTTCTAGAATGAGTATCAATCTTGGCATAGTGATCTGACATCCAGTCCATACCCAAGATGATATTGATATCCGAAGATTTCAGGGCTATCAAGGATGCTAGAAAAACTAGTCTGTCTACTAGAATTTCATGTTCATAGGTTAACCTGGAGGTTTGCCACTTACTACCAGGGGTTTGGAAAACCAATGGAATTGGCATATCACAGAAAGACATGTTATGAAACTGTGCATAACTTTCTGAAATGAAGGAATGAGATGACCGAGTGTCAAAAAGAACAGACGCTGGGTGATGATTAACCAGGAGCGTACCCAGTATGACGTCGGGATCCTCTGCAGCTTCTTCTGTTGAAACATAGTTCACACGGCCAGGTGCAGGAGTTGGCTTCACATAGTAAGCTTTGCCCGACTTTCCTTGCCCAACGGACTTTCCGGGTTACTCGGCACCAATATTCTGAGGACACTCTCGGGAATAGTGCCCTAGTTCTCCACACTTATAACAGATCACCTCATTTGCACATGGTGCAGCATTGCTAGCTGGACCACCCTAGGTTTTTGCTGGAGGATTGGTCTGATTCGTCTGAGGTGCCCCATAGGGTGGCCTCGGAGTGTATCTTGGTGGCACAGAACTATTTCGAACCCACAGCCTACATTTCGGAAACGCGGAACCAGATGATGAGCCAGAGTCACATGAGTGATTCTTTGTGGCTTCATAGTCGGTATGACCAGTCTCGGCACTGATCGCCTTGTTGACAAGAGCTTGAAAGCTTGTACATTCGTGGAGGTGCAAATCACGATGAAGTTCAGGGCTCAGACCCTTACGGAATCTTGCTTGGTTCTTAGCGTCAGTTGACACCTCCTCAGTTGCATAGCGGGCGAGGTTACCGAACTCACGGCTATAGGCATCCATGGTCAATTTTCCCTGGGTGAATGCACATCACTCCTCTCTCTTTCTGTCCATCAGGCCCTCTGGAATATGGTGCAGACAGAAGGCTGCACTAAAGTATGCCCATGTGGCTACTGGTCCGGCAGGATGCATAGCTTCAAAGCTCTCCCACCACATATTGGCGGGTCCTTCCAGAAAGTACACCACAAAGGTCACCTTGTCGGCCTCAGAAACATTTGCAGAGCGAATCTGGCACGATATACTACACAACCAATCATCAGTGTCGAGGGGATCGACGGACTGATGGAACTTTGGAGGATTCAGCTTCACAAAGTCATTGAGGAAAACTGCATCATTCCTAGGCTGACGAGCCGTATTTTGCTCAATACGCTCTAACAGACGGTTGGTCTCCCTTTTGTTTCTCTCTGCCTCAAGCATAACTTCCGCCAGAGAGGGCACGTGAGGGAGTTCCTCCTACGATGCTTGACTACCGTCTCGTTGCTCCTGAGCAGGGGCACGGTTCAACCTGGTGAACACCATCCTGACAAACAAACTCACAGGTTAGACCAATATCAACATCAACACTAACTATGGATTAAGAATGCACTGAACACATGGAATGCGGAAATGAACACCCGAACAACATGGTAACAAGCAACTGCTATATATACACCATGGTTCATACACATCATTACATAGTTCAGTACAACCTTCACCGAATAGCAAACTACTGAAAACATGAAACTACTCATCAGAGGCTTTCTAAGCTTCCTATACATTATTTATCTATGCCTCCGGAATTCATTTCACGACACAAGCATACTCCACAAGACACACAGGACTGTGGAAGTATAACTACTACCGTACTATCCTTCCACTCACGGGTTCAGGCATCCGCATAGAACATCTCATAAAGATTGCCTCCATGGCCTAGGAGCTCAACCTGCGGATCAGGAAAAACTCCAGCCTGAGATCCCTAGGATCCGTAAGGACACGGGTGTGGCCTTGGTCCCCTGACTAGTGGTAGTAGAGGTCCCCGAAGAGGGATGACTCCTCCTATAGCAGGCCAGTCAACATGAGCCGGAAGATGGGTCCTAACAAGGTTCAGCATCTCCATATCTCCATACCCTGTCTGGACTACAGGTGCCAGGTGTGTCAAAGCCGTCCAGAGACAGGCACGTGTAGCATAGAGCTCCATTCGAAGGGCACGAGCATCCTTGTCTCTATTCTCTAGCATCTCAGCAGTTGACTGCAGCAGCGGATCCTCCATAGAGGAATCAAAGTAGACCCCACTAAGATATCCTTCTTCACCTGGCTGAGAGGCAGGAACATAGCAGAACTCTGAATTCTGCAACATAGCATGTCTATCCCTCATGATGGTCAGCATTGAATAGGCAGCATCTTGTACTGCCATGTCAATAGTGACCCCCAATCCATAAGACCAATAGTTTGGCTCCTCAGCTCCAGGGTAATCTGGGAATACCCTAACAATGCAGAAGTACTGACTCTGATTAAAATCTCGGTACTGTTCCTCCACTGTGTACTCTGGGTACCAGTGGTAACCGGATACTGGCATCATCCTAACTAGCATGGTCGTATGACCTGGCACATCAATGCACCTAGTCAAACGAACCACCTGACGAGAAGGACGGCCAGGCATCTAAAAATAGAGAGTAATGCAAAAGCATTAGAGCTATGAAGACACAATTAGGCAGCATAACGGTTGTAAATGCTCAAGAAATTTTTTGAGACAACCCATAAAATAGAATAGCGTAACCACTCAACTACCAAGTTCAATTCCATGGTCATCAAAACTTACTTTCTTTTCCTTGGAATAAAATAAACCTGAAGAAACTCTCGACTCGTTGTCCTATAATCTACCGATCGGAATCACGAGCCTAAGAGAAAGATAAGTAACCTAGTCCTTAATCCCAGCAGAAAAGACGAGGATGACCAGAATAGAATAATTAAAGAAGAGAAGCAAGAATCTTACATTCCCTTCCACAAACAATTCCCTTATGTATAACTAAAGCAATTCTAGACTCAACTGCGACCAGTTTGGCTTAGTAATCCTATAGTCAGTCAGGCTGTGATACCAATGCTGTCGGGACCCCGATCCTGAGCCATAGGAATCCAGCCTGTAACACATCGCATCTCTTTGCGGTCTCATGCACGGTTATCCCCACGGCTGCAGCCTTACCTTAGCCGGGACCGTTTGCGCCTTTTGACTCACGTATGTGATTCTATCGCTAGCGATCCAATGTCAAAGAACCCGAATCGATAAGTCTAGTCATAAACTAAAGTGGCAGTTCCGTAGAGGGACAAGCATACATGACCCAGCAAAGTAGGTGTCGGTCATCAGCGAATGTAGACGAGTCGTAGCAAGCTACAAGGACTCCATTACAACGCGTGACATTTCCCGAAGGGACAAACACAACAGCTAAGAAGGACACATACTGGTCAACCAATGTGTCCGGAGCAGTAGCGAACTACCATGGCTCGTTGGAATCACAAAGGGGCATTTCCCCGTAAGGAGTTCTACTAAGGCATACGACTAGGTATTCGAACCCCATACATATCAAGTACAACACACGTAAGCATGGCATACCGATATGTATAGATACATCGATGGCATCAAAACATAACCATAAACATACAAACTTTATTTACAAGGCTCGGAAGAGCCTCACACATAATATTACAAGATAGGGGTGTGGGGACCCCGACTAGCAAGTCGAGTTCGCCGTGCCCAGTGGCCCCAAGGATCAATGTTCACTCAACACAGATACTGAATAATAGAGTCTTACATCCAAGTACGTAATTTATTACATCGAGCGACCCGAAGGTCGGGTTCAAGACCAAGGCCGAAAGCCAAATTAAACGGATACACCGAGTAGCGGAAACTCGTAAGGCCTAAGCAGTGCCCATGCCATCAAGCCTACACCGACAGGCATTCTGACTTGGAAGCGTCCTAGATCGCAGGTTCGTCTCCGACGGC
Organism: Hordeum vulgare subsp. vulgare; assembly: GCF_904849725.1. Lineage (NCBI taxonomy): Eukaryota > Viridiplantae > Streptophyta > Magnoliopsida > Poales > Poaceae > Hordeum > Hordeum vulgare. The sequence goes on from NC_058519.1 coordinate 224,821,455, forward strand.
GTACTCATCGCCAAACTCCGGTCCTTCCATGTTTGGTTAATAACATAACCAGGGGCAAGCCAATGAGTACTTTGAATGTACTCGCAAACAGCCCATGATATGAATATATATGGTAAGGAATAATAGTAACAGTTATCTTTAGTGCAATGCAGTGCAACAAGTTAAAGAATTACTTTTGAAGAACAGGTTACAGATATTGACATATCTGTCAAGGGTTGAACACACCGGGTTCACCTTGTATGCCAAGTCATCGGACTTGTCATATCCTCAAGGTATTAGTGAGGGCTAAACCATCTGGGTTTACCCTATATGTCAAGTCACCAAACTTGATCATATTATTGTGATTATCATAACAACACCTTTTTAACACCACGTACACACACTTGGTTTATGTGGAAACACTGGACGTAGTTTAAGCAGCACCACCCAACTGTCCTTGATCGTGGACACGGCTATTCGAATAGTTAACACTCTGCAGAGGTAGTACGCTGGACCCACGAGAAACGGGAAACTTCTGTGTCATCCACGACTCGCGGTATATCACATATACCTGAGGTAAGTACCCGATCATCATCTTTCCCCTAACGATACTAGACAAAGAGATCCACTCGATTGGTACCCAACCCACATGTTGTACGTCTTACGAGCACCGACTCTGTACTGTATCAACCATGCAGGGACCAACGGTGTGCCTGGAACTCATAATAATGGCATAGTCGTCCTACCTGGCACGACCCCATCACGAGAGTGACACCAATCACTCCCGCCACTAGTAATGTGGCTCTTTGCTAGCACCGACCAGAGTAATCAACAAAGCCCCGTCCCATAAAGAGGTATTGTGGTCGTACTAGTAAGGTTGGGACCGTCGACACATCATAAATCTAATCCATTTCCGAAACCATACTCACACCAAAATCACCGGTGCATCACTTCACCAAAAGTGATCACCAACTCATCATCACCCTCGGGCATTAGTGGCACCCGACGGGGTTTTCATAAACTCTTTATTTAACACAACATTATGCTTGAGATAATATGCCTTAACATTACCTGTCAACATGGTAATATCATGACCCTCACGGGGTAGGATCAAGCTCAATGTAGTGATTCTACTTTACTAGTCAACATGACAGTAGCATGATCCTCGTAGATGGTAGGGTCAGCTCATCATCTTTGTGCTCCGAGGAGCCATGTGAATATCATTATCAACATGCAAGTGCTTCGAAGAAGCCTTCGGTACCATCACATCAATGATGAACCGGCACTGTGATCACATGCAACGGAAAATACTTGCTATTCTAGCATGCATCATTTTATATACTTAAGTCATGGCAAAGGGCTGCTTGCCTTGGTCAGCTAGGTATCCGGGGTCTTCGAGGTCTTCCGCTCTGGATCCTCCGTCACTCGGTAACTCTACCGTCGAGAAAGGAATAAATAAATACTTGCTCTCACTAAAACAGATCACAAAGTGCTTTTAAAAGTGTTGCAAAGCTTAAATAAATTCAGTTTATTATTTTGAAAAATGTTTCCTATAGTTTTATTAGCTAAGCATATTTATTTAAAAGCAAACATAAGCAAACAAGTGCTTTTTAATATCATTTTATTATATCAAAATAGTTTCTGTTTCTGATAAATGTCAACTATTACAGAATCAAATACTACTCATTTTTAGAAAATTACTGGTGGAAGAATTATATTTTTCTACTGGCTAAATCTTTTTATAAAAATCATTTAGTTTGCTGGATAAAAACAAAAGAAAAAGGCTATGGGGTTTGGATCCAGTCGGCCCAGCCAGCAGGCCTGGCCACCACCGCGTGCGGGCCAGGTTCAAACCTGACCTGCGGACCCCTTGGGTCAGCGTCAGCGGCTGCACGCGCTGGCTGCCCCAGGACACCGACAGGTGGGCTCCACCTGTCGGGTCCTTCTCCTACCTCCAGCCAGAGAGGTGGAGATGGACGTCGGCGAGGCTGCCGTTGTCCTCAGACCAAGCTAGGAACGGGAACAGGTCTCTTGTGCCTCCGCCTACCTGCTCGTGGTCGGGACGTCACCGGAGGTGGTCTGGGTCCCTGGCGACGAGGTTCTCGTGGCGGAAGGGTTTCGGGTTGGTGTTGAACTAGGAGCTAGGGGTATGGATTCGCTCGAGAAAGTTAGGGGAAATATTCCTGGTGTCAAGGGGAGTGTAATGGGAGGTCGGGCAGCGCATGAGCCGACGTGTAGCCGGAGATCGACCGAAGCTTCGAGGCGGAGGGGCCTCGGTCGATCTCGAGCACCGAGGCTCTGCGAGCTCGATTGGGCGGCTAGGAGTGTCTACTGGTTGTGCTGAAGCTGCTTGGAGGGTGCTGGAGTGCCGGGGAGGCCTATTTATAGGCCAACGACGGTGACCCGACTCGGGCGCACTGGTGACTCACCGTGGCGCGTGTGCGAGCACAGTGAGGTGCTGGCCGCGAAACCACGGGTTCGGGACGTGGTTTAGGACCTCCTGGTGCAACGGCCGCAGAGGGAAAGCGAGTGGGGTCGAGCCGCAACGACCGTGCATGCTCGGCCGCGTCGGGCGCGCACGGGCACGCGTCGCCTGAGCTCTTGCACGAGGGGGAGAGGGTCCCTGGGGTAACTTTGCACTGAATGGTTGTCGGGGAGCGTTTGGACATAACTGGGGAGGTTGGGACCGGCCGGAGCGTCGGCCCCTTGCTGGTGGCTCTCTGCAGCGCGCCCAGAGCGCAGTTTTGGCATGCCACGGCATGGTGGCTCGCTCTGGGGCACTTGGGACGTGTCCTCCATGTCCTGGGTATTGTTGGGAGTGAGCCTAGCCGTTGTGGCTTAGTGGGAGCTCGAGCTGGTCAAGGGAGCAAGGAACACTAGTGTTGCCAGTACTGCCCTGCAGCTCAAATTGGAGTTCTTGTCACTTGTGCTTGGAGTTGGGGAGGGGCTGATTGACTTGGTGCTCAGGGTGTTCTGGTGTTCTAACCCACCAAGTTTGGGGCCTTGACATTGGGTAAAACAGTGGCTAGGAGGGTTTTTACCTTCCTGTCAGTAGGTGTTCGACAGTGACTTCGGGTGCTTCCACTCGACCACTGTAAATGAAACTTAACAGGTTTGGTTTTGGGGTAAAAACATGGGGTTCCACCAAATCTGATCTCCATTGAACAAGTTTGGCTTTGTAAACTTGAAAATGTCTCAAAACGACCAGTACTGTCCTCTACATAGGAAGTGTGGCCAAGCAGAGTCTCACAAATCTCATCTTTGGTGTGGAGTCCTCATTTGGGGTGCTAAACACCTGTGCAAAGTTTCAGCTCCATTGGAGAAACTTTGCAATGTAGGGTTGTTCCAACTCTACGCTGGAGAGAGAGGGTTTTGGGCTCTTTAGGTGCACTTCCCCACCTTGGATCAAGGTGAGCACCTAATATGGTTTGGGAGGGCTCCTGTAATTTTCTGGGATTTTATTGAGATAATTTCCTTTGGAAACATCTCAAAAAGCTAAAACAGACATAAATGGTTTCAGGGTTTTACTCAAATAATATTAATATAAAGTAGGGTAGAAAATCTTATATATGGAAATATATGTCCTTCTGAGCTTCCATGAATTTACTCAGATTTTTCTAAGGCAGGAAAGAAATTTTCCTTGTGGGAATATCATTACTGGCCTTAGAAATAGACATAGATATAAAATAGGAAAATAATATTTTAAATCACCAATTTATGTTTTTAATGAATGAAAATAATATTTGGATCAGATCACCAACTTTGGTTGGAAGTGCCACTTGGCATCATGAGCTAGTAGTGTATCCCAACATGATGAAGGTGATCTTGATATAAGGGAGAAATGGTTTTTGAAGAGGCAAAATAATAAGTTTTCATAGGTTTGAGTCATCAAACAAACAAGCACACACTCAAACAAGGGTTCACATTGCACTCACAACATTATTTGAAAAAGTTTTAACAAGCTCTGATTTTTGCAACATAGAATACTTGGCGTGAAAAACAGGGTGTGACAGACCTATCCCTCTTACAAGAATCTCGTCCCCGAGATTCCTAAGCTAAGCGTTAAACAGCTCGGGAAATGCTGATCGGAGATAGTCTTCACGTTCCCATGTGGCTTCTGCCTCGGTATGGTTGCTCCACTGAACCTTGAAAAACTTGATGGTGCGGCTTCTGGTGCAACGCTCGGCTTCATCCAAAATGCGGATCGGTCTCTCGCGGTAGGTACGATCCGGTTGAAGGTCAATAGCTTGGTGATCAATGTCCTTGTAAAGATCGGGACGGTTTCGCACTTGCAAACACTTCCGGAGTTGTGACACGTGGAACACGTTGTGCACACCCGAAAGCTCAGGAGGTAGCTCTAACTCATAAGCTACTTCCCCGCGCCTTGCCGTGATCTTGAAAGGTCCAATGAACCTTGGAGCTAGCTTCGCTTTGACGTGGAAACGCTTGGTCCCCTTGAGAGGCGTGACTCGCAAGTACACCTGGTCTCCGGGAACAAACTCCACGTTTCTATGGCGCGGGTCCGCATAGCTCTTCTGCCTTGACTTAGCTGCCTCCAAGTTTTCTCGAACAAGCTGAACCTTGTCCCCTGCTTCCTGCGGTGCCTCTACTCCGAAAACTAGTCCTTGACCGGTTTCTGACCAATTGAGCAGGGTGCGGCATTTCCGCCCATATAATGCTTCGAATGGGGCCATCTGAAGACTGGACTGGTAGCTGTTGTTGTAAGAGAACTCCGCAAAGGGTAGACAGTCTTCCCACTTGGCACCATGGGCCAAAACACAAGCGCGGAGCATGTCCTCAAGTATCTGGTTTACCCTCTCGGTCTGTCCGCCCGTTTGCGGGTGGAAAGCCGTACTGAAGGAGAGTTTGGTTCCGAGGGCTTCTTGAAACTTCTTCTAGAATCTTGAGGTGAATTGCGTGCCGCGGTCGGACAAGATCTCTTTGGGAACTCCATGGAGACTCACCACTCGGTGAATGTACAGACTGGCCAGCTGGGTGCCATCGTAAGTGGTGTTAACGGGGATGAAATGGGCCACCTTGGTCAAATGATCAACTATGACCCAAATGGAGTTATGACCCTTATTCGACCGGGGCAACCCGGTGATGAAGTCCATGCCGACTTTATCCCACTTCCATTCCGGCACTTGAAGAGGTTGCAGTAATCCAGCGGGTCGCTGGTGTTCAGCCTTCACTTGCTGACATACATCGCATTTAGCGACATAGGAGCCAATTTCCCTCTTCATGCCATGCCACCAGAATCGTTCTCGGATGTCTTGGTACATCTTGGTACCACCTGGATGGATAGAGTACGGTGTGTCATGTGCCTCTTGCAGGATCAAGTCCTTAAGTTCGGCCTTGTTGGGTACGCATAAGCGCTTCCCGTACCACAGTACTCCTTGCTCATCAATCGAGAATCCTGGGGCTTTGCCTTCTCGCACCTTCCTCTTGAGGACTTCGATACTCTTGTGCCCCTTCTGGGCTTTCTTGATGTCGTCTGCCAAAGTAGGCTAGACTTCGAGGTTGGCCAGGTACCCTGGTTCGACTATCTCAAGTCCAAAGCCCTCCATCTCTTCACACAAGACGGGTAACCTATCCTTGAGCGTGACGTTCAAGGAGCCTGCCTTCCGGCTCAAGGCATCGGCTACCACGTTCGCCTTGCCGGGATGGTACTGAATGCTGAGGTTGTAATCCTTGATTAACTCAAGCCATCTCTGCTGTCTCATATTCAGCTCCTCTGGGTGAAGATATATTTCAGACTTTTGTGGTCTGTATATATCTCGCATTGCTTTCCCATAAGGTAATGTCGCCACGTCTTCAGAGCATGCACTACAGCTGCTAGCTCGAGATCATGGGTGGTGTAGTTCTCCTCATGCGGTCGCAGTTGCCGTGACAAGTACGCCACGACCCTGCCATCTTGCATGAGGACTCCACCGAGCCCGGTCCCAGAGGCCTCACAATATATCACGAATTCCTTGTTGATGTCTGGGGTAGCCAGCACCGGGGCGGTAGTTAGCCTCTTCTTCAACTCCTCGAAGCTTGGTTCACACGCCGGTGTCCACTCGAACTTCCGGCCTTTCTTCAAGAGCTGAGTCATAGGTCGAGCGATGCTGGGGAATCCTTCGACAAACTTGCGGTAGTATCCCGCAAGCCCGAGGAAACTCCTGACATCCTTCACGTCCTTTTGTTATTCCCAGTTGGTCACTGTAGTAATCTTGGACTGATCTACGGCCAAACCGCGTGCTGTCAGGGTATGACCCAGAAATCCAACTTCGTTCAGCCCGAACTGACACTTCCTGAATTTGGCATGAAGTTGGTGCTCTCGAAGCTTTCCCAGAACTAGCCTCAGGTGTTGTTCATGCTCTTCTTCGGACTTGGAGAAGATTAGTATGTCATCGATGAACACGACGACAAACATGTCCAAATATTCCATGAAGACCTTGTTCATGAGGTACATGAAGTAGGCTGGGGCATTTGTCAAACCAAAGGGCATGACAGTGCATTCATATAGACTGTACCGGGTCAGGAATGCAGTCTTGGGTATATCTTCGGGTCGGATCTTCAACTGGTAGTATCCCGATCGAAGATCGATCTTGGAAAATACCCTGGCCCCGTTTAACTAGTCAAACAGGTCTTCGATCTTGGGGAGCGGCTACTTGTTCTTTATTGTGACATCGTTAAGTGAACGGTAGTCGACGCAGAGTCGAATGGTACCATCCTTCTTTGAAACAAATAGAACAGGTGATCCCCAAGGTGACGCACTCGGACGGATGAACCCCTTCCTGAGTTGCTCATCCAGCTGCTTCTTCAGCTCTGCCAACTCTTCGGAACCCATCCTGTAAGGCTTTTTATAAATAGGCCTTGATCCTGGCATGAGCTCAATGATGAACTCGATGTCTCGGATAGGAGGCATTCTGGGTAGCTCGTCAGGAAAGACGTCCGGGTATTCACAGACTATAGGCACTCGATCGAGATCTACCTTAGATAGACTGTTGACTCGAGGTGCGTGAGCCGATACTGGCTCGGAGACGAACTTGACCTTGACCCCTTGGTTGCTTATCATGGTGATGGCCCTGTTGGCACAGTCCAAAAGACTCTGGTGCTTGGCCAACCAATCCATGATGAGGATTACTTCTACACCTTGCGATTTAAGCACAATGAGGTCTGCCAAGAAACTCGTCCCATTGATAACTATCTCGACCCTTCTACACCCTAGGTTGGTCCTCATTACTGCTCCCGGGGTTTGGATTGACATCTGCCCATGGAGTAAAGTGGGTTTTAAACCGCACTTTTCCGCAAACCCTTGAGTAACAAAAGAATGCGAGGCACCACAATCAAACAACACTGTTGCTGGAGTTGAGTTGACGAGGAACGTACCCAGAATGCAGTCCTGGTCTTCCTGTGCTTCTTTTGCAGTGATGTGATTGATCTGGCCCCTACCATTGAACTGTTAGTTGTGGGGGGTCTGGTTCCTTCCTGGTGCACCTTGACCGGGGTTGGGTGCATTGGGACTCGGTGCATCGGGCTTCTTGTTGGGGCACTGCCTGGAATAGTGCCTAGTCTGACCACAGCCAAAGCAGGTGACTTGCCCCGGAGGGTTGGTCTTGACTCCACCGTGGTTCGGCGGGTTGACTACTGGCTTGGCTTGCTGGTGAGGCTGATTATTCTGGCGGAACACCGGATACTTGTACTGCTGCTGCTGAAAGTTGGGTCTTGCAGGTGCTGACTGCCATGGTCTTGATCTTGCGTTACCGGGTCCTCCACTGCCTATCAGTTTGCGCTTGCGGGGGTCGTCCATTGCACGATGCTTGTCTTCCAGCATAAGCGCCTTGTTAACCAGCTCGCTGAAAGTCTGGCAGTCGCAAACCACCAACTGGTATTGCAGGGACTGTTGTAACCCTTCCATGAAGGGTTCCACCTTAGCGGCCTTAGTGTTAACATCTTCAGGCGCGTACCTCGACAAGAGGTTAAACTTCTGCAGGTACTCCTTAACAGTTCCACTGCCCTGCCTCAAGGCTCGGAATTCCCGCTTCTTAATGGTCATCAGTCCAGGTGGAATGTGAGCCGCGTGAAATCCTTCCTTGAACATCTCCCACGTGATGACTTGCCCTGCCCGCATGATATGGAATCCATCCCACCATGCCCTGGCGGTGCCTCCGAGACAGTGAGAAGCATAAAGGACCTTCTCATGATCATCGGTGCACTTGACCAGCGCAAGGAGGTCTTCAATGGTGTGAATCCAGTCATCGGCGTCCAGGGGTTCAGTTGACTCCGTGAATATGGGGGGCGTAGTCCGCATGAACTCAGAAAGAGTAGAGCGACCACCGCCATTCCCATTCCGCAGTGGGTTGTCCACCAGGACTTGAGTCAGCTGCTGGATAGCGGCATTGCTGGCTTGACTCTCCTCCCGAAGAGCTTGAAGGAACTGAGCCATCGTCAAGTTATCAGGAGGAGGTGGTGGTGGAAGGTCTCTAGGCTGCTCATGGTGACCTCCGGCGTGAGCTTCTCCTTCGGTTCCCTGCAGCGTCCCTGAAGAGACGGCGCCGGGGTTGCCGAAGGTGCTGTTGCGGGTTGCGTTCACCATCCTGTCATAGAAACAGACAGGTCAAAATGCCACCTTGCTCGGGAATACAAGGATTCATTCCTAGTAAGAGGGGGTCCAATACGTGCATGTGCCAAGTCTTTAAAACCCAAGTTTTTGACAAACTGGAAATTGCATTCATGACAACTAGGTGATGTAGTCACTTACAGGCTGCCTAAGGAAATAGGTGACTTACATCAAACACACATATGCAAATTAAAAACGGATACATGGATACCCTATGCTCGGGGTACTCCGAATTGCCTACGCAAAAACCTACGCGGCGGACTGCTCGGTCTCAAAGGCGGACTCAACAGGATCCTCATCTTCATCAACATCTTCTTCCTTTATATGAGTGGAAGAAAGAATCCGCACATCACGGCGTCTCTTGGGCAAGGCGGCGAAGATCTCAGTGTACTCTTCCGCTCTCAGGCGGCGACTTCGAAGAGGGACTGTCTGGATGGGTAACACACCACCCCTATTGGCAACAACTGCCCTCCCTTCAGGTGTGCCCGCCTTCTGTACTTTGCGCTTCTGTATCTTCTCAGTGTGGAGCAGGCCTTTGACTAGGTGCAGCTCTTGGGGAAGCTTGACTAATTCCTTAACCAGGAAGTGTGTCAGGGTGTCCGACGAGAGACTGAAGTAGGTCTGAAACCTTAATGGAATTCCATCCTCCGTGGATGGGGTGAGTGTCCAACTCCCATCCACTCCTTCCTTAATGAAAGGTAGGTGACGAGTGACAGGCTCATTAGCCATCTCAGGGCGGATGCTGCGGAGTTGCAGGAGCGCCTCTCGTGCAGCCGTCTCCACTGCAAACATCAGCTCGCCCATCTGCGGTCCTTCGAAGAACCAACTAGACGGGGAGTCATTAGCCTTCACTATCATGTCCACGTGATATTCGTTGGTGTCGGCGTTGACCCAGTGCTCGTGGTAGAGGAAGATGGGCGTGCGTCGTACGTGGCACTTCTCGAGACAATCCACCAGAAGTAGTGGAAAGCCAGTCTCCAGAAGCGTCTCAGGTACGGCAGCCATCTACAAGGCAAAGGAGAGAAGTCAGAAGGTTGTATGTGCAAGGCTGGCGTTCTCACATTCTCGGTTAACGTCCATGCTATCTAAGGCTTCCTATAGTCAGGATGGCTCTGATACCAGTTCTATGGGGACCCCGACTAGCAACTCGATATCGCCGTGCCTAGTGACCCCAAGGATCAATGTTCACTGAACACAGATACTGAATAATAGAGTCTTACATCCAAGTACCGAATTTATTACATCAAACGACCCGAAGGTCGGGTTAAAGAGCAAGGCCTAAAGCCAAATTAAACGGATACATCGAGTAGCGGAAACTCGTAAGGGCTAAGCGGTGCCCATGCCATCAAGCCTACACCGACAGGCATTCTGACTTGGAAGCGTCCTAGATCGCAGGTTCGTCTCCGACGGCGTACTCATCGCCAAACTCCGGTCCTTCCATGTCTGGTCAATAACATAACCAGTGGCAAGCCAATGAGTACTTTGAATGTACTCTCAAACAGCCCATGATATGAATATATATGGTAAGGAATAACAGTAACAGTTATCTTTAGTGCAATGCAATGTGGTGGCATGATCAGGTATGTGCAACAAATTAAAGAATTACTTTTGAAGAACAGGTTACAGATATTGACATATCTGTCAAGGGTTGAACACACCGGGTTCACCCTGTATGCCAAGTCATCGGACTTGTCATATCCTCAAGGTATTAATGAGGGCTAAACCATCCGGGTTTACCCTATATGTCAAGTCACCGAACTTGATCCTATTATTGTGATTATCATAACAACACCTTTTTAACACCACGTACACACACTTGGTTTATGCGGAAACATTGGACGTAGTTTAAGCAGCACTACCCAACTATCCTTGACCGTGGACACGGCTATTCGAATAGTTCACACTCTGCAGAGGTACTACGCTGGACCCAGGAGAAACGGGAAACTTCCGTGTCATCCATGACTCGCGGTATATCACATATAACCGAGGTAAATACCCGATCATCATGTTTCCCCTGACGATACTAGACAAAGAGATCCACTCATTGGTACCCGTTCCACATGTTGTACGTCTTACGAGCACCGACTCTGGATTGTATCAACCATGCAGGGACCAACGGTGTGCCTGGAACTCATAATAATGCCATAGTCGTCCTACCTGGCACGACCCCATCCCGAGAGTGACACCGATCACTCCCGCCACTAGTAATGTGGCTCTTTGCTAGCACCGACCAGAGTAATCAACAAAGCCCCATCCCATAAAGAGGTATCGTGGTCGTACTGGTAAGGTTGGGACCGTCGACACATCATAAATCTAATCCATTTCCGAAACCATACTCACACCAAAATCACCGGTGCATCACTTCACCAAAAGTGATCACCAACTCATCATCACCCTCGGGCATTAGTGGCACCCGACGGGGTTTTCATAAACTCTTTATTTAACTCAACATTATGCTTGAGATAATATGCCTTAACATTACTTGTCAACATGGTAATATCATGACCCTCACGGGGTAGGGTCAAGCTCAATGTAGTGATTCTACTTTACTAGTCAACATGACAGTCGCATGATCCTTGTAGATGGTAGGGTCAGCTCATCATGTTTGTGCTCCGAGGAGCCATGTGAATATCATTATCAACATGCAAGTGCTTCGAAGAAGCCTTCGGTACCATCACATCAATGATGAACCGGCACTGTGATCACATGCAACGGTAAATACTTGCTATTCTAGCATGCATCATTTTACATACTTAAGTCATGGCAAAAGGGCTGCTTGCCTTGGTCAGCTAGGTATCCGGGGTCTTCGAGGTCTTCTGCTCCGGATCCTCCGTCACTCGGTAACTCTACAGTCGAGAAAGGAATAAATAAATACTAGCTCTCACTAAAACAGATCACAAAGTGCTTTTAAAAATGTTGCAAGGCTTAAACAAATTCAGTTTATTATTTTGAAAAATGTTTCCTATAGTTTTATTAGCTAAGCATATTTATTTAAAAGCAAACAGAAGCAAACAAGTGCTTTTTAATATCATTTTATTATATCAAAATAGTTTCTGTTTTTGATAAATGTCAACTATTACAGAATCAAATACTACTCATTTTTAGAAAATTACTGGTGGAAGAATTATATTTTTCTACTCGCTAAATCTTTTTATAAAAATCATTTAGTTTGCTGGATAAAAACAAAAGAAAAAGGCCAGGGGGTTTGGATCCAGTTGGCCTAGCCAGCAGGCCTGGCCCCCAGGCGCGTGCGGGACAGGTTCAACCTGACCTGTGGACCCCTGGGGTCAGCGTCACCGGCTGCGCGCGCTGGCTGCCCCAGGACACCGACAGGTGGGCTCCACCTGTCGGGTCCTTCTCCTACCTCCAGCTAGAGAGGTGGAGATGGACGCCGGTGAGGCTGCCGTTGTCCTCAGGCCAAGCTAGGAACGGGAACGGGTCCCTTGTGCCTCCGCCTACCTGCTCGTGGTCGGGACGTCACCGGAGGTGGTCTGGGTCGCTGGCGACGAGGTTCTCGTGGCGGAAGGGTTTCGGGTTGGTGTTGAACTAGGGGCTAGGGGTATGGATTCGGTCGGGAAAGTTAGGGGAAATGTTCCTGGTGTCAAGGGGAGTGTAATGAGATGTCAGGCAGCGCAGGAGCCGACGTGTAGCCGGAGATCGACCAGAGCTCCGAGGCGGAGGAGCCTCAGTCGATCTCGAGCACCGGGGCTCTGCGAGCTCGATTGGGCGGCTAGGGAGTGTCTACTGGTTGTGCTGAAGCTGCTTGGAGGGTGCTGGAGTGCCGGGGGGGCCCTATTTATAGGCCAACGACGGTGACCCGACTCGGGCGCAACGGCGACTCACCGTGGCGCGCGTGCGAGCACAGTGAGGTGCTGGCCGCGAAACCACGGGTTCGGGATGTCGTTTAGGACCTCCTGGTGCAACGGCCGCAGAGGGAAAGCGAGTGGGGTCGAGCCGCAGCGACCATGCATGCTCGGTCGCGTCGGGCGCGCACGGGCACGCATCGCCTGAGATCTTGCGCGTGGGGGAGAGGGTCCCCGAGGTAGCTTTGCACTGAATGGTTGTCGGGGGAGCGTTTGGACATAACTAGGGAGGTTGGGACCGGCTGGAGCGTCGGCCCCTTGCTGGTGGCTCTCTGCAGCGCGCCCAGAGCGCAGTTTTGGCATGCCACGGCATGCTGGCTCGCTCTGGGGCACTTGGGACGTGTCCTCCATGTCCTGGGTGTTGCTGGGAGTGAGCCTAGCCGTTGTGGCTTAGTGGGAGCTCGAGCTGGTCAAGGGAGCAAGGAACACTAGTGCTTGGAGTTGGGGAGGGGCTGATTGACTGGGTGCTCAGGGTGTTCTAGTGCTCTAACCCACCAAGTTTGGGGCCTTGACATTGGGTAAAACACTGGCTAGGAGGGTTTTTACCTTCCTGTCAATAGGTGTTCGACAGTGACTTGGGGTGCTTCCACTCCACCACTGTAAATGAAACTTAACAAGTTTGGTCTTGGGGTAAAAACATGGGGTTCCACCAAATCTGAGCTCCGTTGAAAAAGTTTGGCTTTGTAAACTTGAAAATGTCTCAAAATGACAAGTACTGTCCTTTACAAAGGAAGTGTGGCCAAACAGAGTCTCACAAATCTCATCTTTCGTGTGGAGTCCTCATTTGGGGTGTTAAACACCTCTGCAAAGTTTCAGCTCCATTGGAGAAACTTTGCAATGTAGAGTTGTTCGAACTCTACTCTGGAAAGAGAGGGTTTTGGGCTCTTTAGGTGCACTTCCCCACCTTGGATCAAGGTGAGATTTTAGGTGAGCACCTAATATGGTTTGGGAGGGCTCCTGTAATTTTATGGGATTTTATTGAGATAATTTCCTTTGGAAACATTTCAAAAAGGTAAAACAGACAGAAATGGTTTTCAGGGTTTTACTCAAATAATATTAATATAAAGTAGGGTTGAAAATCTTATATATGGAAAATATATGTCCTTCTGAGCTTCCATGAATTTACTCAGATTTTTCTAAGGCAGGAAAGAAATTTTCCTTGTGGGAATATCATTACTGGCCTTAGAAATAGACATAGATATAAAATAGGAAAATAATATTTTAAATCACCAATTTATGTTATTAATGAATGAAAATAATATTTGGATCAGATCACCAACTTTGGTTGGAAGTGCCACTTGGCATCATGAGCTAGTAGTGTATCCCAACATGATGAAGGTGATCTTGATATAAAGGAGAAATGGTTTTTGAAGAGAGCAAAATAATAAGTTTTCATAGGTTTGAGTCATCAAACAAACAAGCACACACTCAAACAAGGGTTCAATTGCACTCACAACATTATTTGAAAAAGTTTTAACAAGCTCTGATTTTTGCAACATTGAATACTTGGGGTGAAAAATAGGGTGTGACAAGGGGTCTCACGACCCATCATCACAAGTCATACACACAATTCTTACAAGCCAGCGGAAGATTTAAAACTGTCTGAGTACAGACAGATGGAAAGATAAAGGCACATGGCCTGACTATCTACAGACCCATCCTAGGGCCAGATCGTCGCTGGGATACCAGCTACTCGTCGCCGTCGATGTCTAGATAGAACCCTCCATTAGGGTCATTAACAACCTCTGCAACAATTATTAAGCAAACGTGAGTACAGAAGTACTCAGCAAGACATTAGGAAATCTATCTACTCATGCAATGTATCATCAAGGAGTTGTGGGGTTTCATGCGGAAAGCCATTATTTGACTCTTTGCTAGACAACTTGTATTTCTAAAATTCTCGCACACGAGTCCACTAACACCACAACAATACTCCATCGTGGAATCATTCTGTCTCTCTACGGAAATGCCATCCACGACACTCACACTTATCTTGACGATTTTATGAGTAGGCATTATTGTTATCTATGAACAACATATGTTTCCAAGTAGTCCATATTCGCGGACGCGGCTATTCGAATAGATCATAACCCTGCAGGGGTGTACTTCTTCACACTCGCTCACGCCACTTATCGACATGTGCACGTCATGCACCTTGGCAACCTTCAAGCGGAAGCCAAACGAGGGAGTCGGCCACGACCGTTAACCACGCTAATACTTAGTCCAGGTCTATCGCCTATCTGAGGGTAACCCGCACGGAAGTCCGACCGAGGTTTCCGCCATGGCCCCAAACGATGTGCGCAGGGTTCCCAAGCCCACCATCCGGGTGCCACTTGGTACACCATGCCACTGCCTACCGAATCATAGCCCACCTCTAAGGTCAGCGCTACGCACGGTCTCCAGCATGACTATAAACACCAAAAACTACTTGCAACTCCTGGACCGAGTACTAAGCGGTTAATAAGTCGAGCGGGGTCATATTTTAGGGCCCAGCATGGGGTAGTATCTTGTCTTGGATTACATACACAAAACTCAGTTCCTAAGGACGGTTCCAATGAAACAACCCACCATGTACTCCTACATAGCCTTTCACCGGTACCTTTACCAAATCAGGTTCAACACACCACCTTTACTTACTGAACACATTCTCACAATTTTGTTCATCACCCATATGACAGACCATACACAACTCATGCAAAGGAAGTGGGTTCAACTAACGTGATAAAAGCAGTGAAAGGATTTTGACCTAATGCAATAAATAAGAGCAGGAGCGAGAACATGGGATTTATCGGGTTGATCAAAATGGTTGCTTGCCTTGTTGCTCAGCAGAGAGGTGATATCCGTCAGTCGGATAACCAGACGTATCCGGAGGGGCGGAGCCTACCGGAATAACAACAATCAATCAATATCAAACATATGCAACAAAATGATGCATGAAATGCAATGTAGCATGGTTTGAGATGACTATCAGAACCCTTTGGGGTGGTCTTTATTTGAAGTCATAATTCAAATATCATTTGAATTATAATATATTACATTTTTTAATTGATTTGACCTGATTCTGTTTCATAACTTTTTTTTCATGCATTAAAATAGCACCATTGGATTCCTTGGATTTTTCTGATCCATTTACATATATTATTTGTCAAATTTGGAGTTATATTCAACTTTCTATGAATAGTTTTGAACTTATTCTAGAATTATTTTTAAACACAAAAGGCTATATTGCATCAGCATGACATCAGGAGGCCCAACTAGCCGTTGACAGTCAAAACTGACCAGTGGGACCCACTGGTGAGTGTCTCTGGCGAGTTTTAACTTAGATTTAACTTAATTAGTTAATTAACCGAGAAGGACCGACCTGTCAGTGTCTGTTTAAGTTAATGAAATAAGTTATTTTTTAATTTTTACTAAACTTAATTAGCCAGGGGCTGGCCCCACCTGTCATAGTCTCAGGGAGGTCAGATCCACTGGCGGCGAGGTCGATCTCGCCGGCGGTGAGCCTCTGACGACCACCAGAACGGTGGAGGGGTTCTAAAATGCATCTCCGATGACCAAACTTCACGCGGAGGGCACGAGACGAACGACACATCACCCACGGCTCCATTTTTGCATGCAGTAGGGGATGAAATGGCCAGAGAAGACACCGGCGACGAGCTTGGCGGTGGCCCATGCTCGGGCTATGTCGGGATCGACGAAACCGAAGGCAAAACGAGCGGGGCTTAGCTCCTAGAGCACCTATGCGACGCACTGAAGCCATTGGTGGCCTCAGATGGACTAGCCGATGACCGGAGAGCTACCGACAACGAGGTCCTGCGGCGGATCTCGTCGGGCTCCACTGGAATCGGGGCCTAGAGGAAGGGATCGAGGGGGAAAACTTAGGGGAAAGAACCCTAAGCTCACGGGGAGTGCAGAGGCGTCGAGAGTGGGCGCGGGGATGGCCTAAGGAGGGAAAACGACGGCGGCGAGCTCCGGTGACCCAAGGAAGAACATGATGGCTTCACGACGTTTCAGAGCTTCTTGGCATCGAGCGACTAGCTGGAGAGCTTCAGGGGATCATGGCGAAGTGGTTGCGCGGCTCAGGTGAGAGGGAGAGGGGCAGGAGCGACGGCGAGCTCGAGCTCAAGCTTCGGTCATGGTGGCCAAGAGAGAGAGAGAGAACAGGGGGGAATGAGGAGGGGATGAGCATGGGGAGGCCTCGGGGAGATTATCCTCGTTCGCGCCAGTGCGACGCGGCAGCTGCGTGGGCGCGCCGGGGAACGTGGCGGCCACCTCCTCCTCCGACTGGCAGGAGGAAGACGACAGGAGCTAGGTGGGCTGGGCCTCAGGTGAGCGACAGGTAAGCTTTTTGCATTTCTTTTCTTTTCAGTTTCTGTTTTATTGTTTCTGTTATTTGTTTTGTTTTATTTTTGGCTCCAAACTATTCGTAAAATAGTTTGAAAAATACTAGAGTGATAGTTGGAATATTTCCAACCACTCATAAAGTTTTCAACATTTTTGGAAACTTTAAATTATTTGAAATCAAATATATAATTGATTTCAGTAGATTTTAACTTAATTTTAAAATGCCAAAGGTAGTTTGCAAATAAGTTTCATCTCTGATATTTTATTTTCAACATTTAACAGAAATATTGAACTTTTATGAAGGCCATTTTGGATACATTGATTTTGCAATTTTTGGAAATCTTTTGAATAAAAGGTGGCTAGGGTTTTTCTTTGGATTTCATCACTTCTTTGGAGTTATTTCCATTTCTTAAATGCAATGAAAGAAGATATGAGCACAAGTTGCTAAACCCTAACAGGGAATACCAGGGATGTGACAAAAATCCTCCGTGATATTTCAGGTCATCTGGAGAAAGTTGATTTTTCTAGCTTTTTCTCGGTTTCCCGATCCATAATTCTAGTTTCCAAATACTTCCCACTCACGAATGTACCTTGCATATTCAGAGAGAAAGGACGTAAGAATTGTATGATAATAGGGATGATGGACAAGAATAACACAAATATCAATGGCAATTCATGATACAAAATGGATGTATCGACTCCCCCATGCTTAGACCTTGCTTTTCTTCAAGCGAAAGCCGAGCTCGAAACTAATGACCACATGATTTGGGAGAGGGGTGTCAATAAAATTAGCGTACAAACATGAGAGCATGATGAATATTAGCATAGCAGGAAGTGTTTTATCATATAGCTCCTCATAAAAAAGAAGCAATTCATTCACAACTATGGGAGCAAGAAGCATAAAATTTATTGAAAATCTACAAACTATGTCATTGGGACAATCATAATTCATAATATTTCAGAGGAGAGTCTACGTAAGTGCTTTCAATTTTAGCAAGTTCACACACTCAACTATCAGTTAGTCTTCCCTGATTTCTCACACCCATGACATATTTTTGGAGCTCACGTTTCCATAGGACACATAGGAAGATAGGGGCTTAAATGATTTGCCACATTGGAACTTATTTACCTCAAGGATAATATCGACAGTAACATATCATGATCATCTACATCCATTTGGATATATAAGTCTGAATCTATCATCAACACATGGTGCTTGACACTATCGAGTTATTAGGTAGGAAGAGGAATAAAATTTATTGACTCAAGCACAGGATTTAAATCCTAAAGATAAAAGATAGGCCCTTCGTACAGGGAAACATAGGTTGTCATGTGCAAACTCTTAATGCAAAGGAACGTCACTTTATATCGCCCCTTGTGATAAAAAACTTTATTATGCAGTTCACCGCTTTTATTTCTTTACCATCAAAAGATCGTGCAAATCTTATTTTCCCTTACAATAAAAGATCACACAAGTTTGTAGAGCATTTTTTATTGCTTGATGCACCAATGGCAACTTACTAGAAGGACCTTAATCAATGTATAGATAGTTATGGTGTACTCTCATGGCAAGAGACTCGGTTTCAAGGTTATGGATGCACAAGTAGTATCTCTACTTAGTGCCTAACTTTTTGGCTATAAATTATCTAAAGCAAGCACCACATGTTAAAGGATCCATGACCATATAATGTCTATGTGAATGTAAACTACGATAATATAGTATGTGGTGTGGGTTCACAGTCATAAAAGGTGTCCAAGATAGTGTATTTATATGTGAGTCTGCTAGCACTATCATAGTCTTTCTTACATTCCATCAATGACTAATACTATGATTGTTTACTATCAACAACTTTTATCACTTTTCCCTTTTTGTGTGAAGTCATTATTTCTCATGATATAAGCATACAATCTTTATATTTATTTTTTATTTCCATGCTATTATGATGGGTGCACACAAGTAAAGCACACAAACTCACCTAATGTTTATTATATAACTCTCATACTCAACTACAATGATAGATGGATCTCAAAGCAAAAATTGCAATCAAAGCAAATATGAAATTTATTTCTCTAAAATCAAGAAACAACTAGAGGTCGAACTAACATAGATGGTAATGGTGGAAGTGTTGGAATATGCTCTAGAGGCAATAATAAATTGGTTATTATTATATTTCCTTGTTCATGATAATCGTCTATTGTCCATGCTAGAATTTTATTGATTGGAAACTCAAATACATGTGTGGATACATAGACAACACACAGTCCCTAGTGAGTTTCTAGTTGACTAGCTCGTTGATCAAAGATGGTCAAGGTTTCCTGGCCATAGACAAGTGTTATCACTTCATAACAGGATCACATCATTAGGAGAATGATGTCACAGTCAAGACCCTCACTATGAACGTAGCATATGATCGTGTCATTTATTGCTACTGTTTTCTGAATGTCAATGTATCTGTTCCTATGACCATGAGATCATGCAACTCCCGGACACCAGAAGAATACCTTGTGTGTACCAAACGTCGTAACGTAACTGGGTGACTATAAAGGTGCTCTACAGGTATCTCCGAAGGTGTGTTCCAGTTTGGCGTGAATCGATACTGGGATTTTTCACTCCGTGTGATGGAGAGGTATCTCAGGGGCCCACTCAGTAATATAACATCACAACAAGCCTTGAAAGCAATGTGACTGAGGAGTTAGTTACGGGATCTTGTATTACGGAAGGTGTAATGAGACTTGCCGATAACGAGATTGAACTAGGTATGGAGATACCGACGATCGAATCTCGGGCAAGTAACATACCGATGGACAAAGGGAACAACGTACGGGATAAACTGAATCCTTGACTTAGAGGTTAAACCGATAAATATATTCATATAATAAGTTGGATCTATTATAGGTATCGAGGTCCCGCGGTTGGATAAATGTCTACATAGTTCTCGAACCCGCAGGGTATGCACACTTAAGGTTCGGTGATGTTTCGATAGTATTGAGTTATGTATGTTGCTAACCGAAGGTTGTTCGGAGTCCCAGTTGAGATCCCGGACGTCATGAGGAGCTACGAAATGGTCCGAAGGTAAATATTGATATATAGGAAGTCATGTTTTGGTCACCGGAAAAGTCTCGGGTACTTTGGTAGTGTACCGAGAGTGCCGGGAGGGTACCGAGGGCCATCGGGAGGGGTGTCTCGACCCAAAGGACCTCATGGGATGTGGGAGGAGTCAAACCAGACCCTAGTTGGCTGGCCAAACCAACCACTAAGTCCCATGTGGCTAGGGGTGGGAAAAACCCAAAGCTGGAAAAGGTGGAAAGGGTTTCCGAGTGGAGAGAAGGAATCCTACTCCTAGTAGGATTGGAGTAGGACTCCTCCACCTCCAATTTGGAGAAACCTTGAGGGTTTGAGGATGCCTCTCCTCCCATCCTTCCCTCCTATATATACTAGAGTAATTAGACGCAACCCTAACCCTACTTACCCACGTACTGCCCACTCTCTCTAGATCATTTTCTCCTATAGATTAGTTCCGTTGTGCTTGCTGAAGCCTTGCTGGATTGACCTCCACCACCATCACGCCATCATGTTGGAGAACTCATCTACCTCTTCGACCCTCTTGCTGGATCAAGAAGGCGGGGCTCATCATCGAGCTTTATGTGTGCTTCATGCGGAGGTTTCGTCCGTTCGACACTAGATCGGGATGGATCGTGATGGGATCACGGGACGGATCGTGATGAGATCGCGGGATGGACAGCGATTTGGATCATGAAGATGTTCCACTACATCCACCGTGTTATACGCTTCCGCTTAGCGATCTACAAGGGTATGTGGATCCGATCTCCCCTCTCTTAGGTGATCATAACCATGGATAGGTCTTGCGTGTGCGTAGGAATTTTTTTGTTTCCCATGCAGCATTCCCCAACAATGGCATCATGAGCTAGGTTCATGTGTAGATGATATCTCAAGTAGAACACAAAAGAGTTTGTGGGCGTTGATGTTAAATTTGCTACCCTCCTTAGTGTTTTCTTATTTCGGCGGTATTGTTTGATTGAAGCGGCCCCGACCAACATTACTCGTACGCTTACGAGTGACCAGTTTCATCAACTAACATGCAACATGTTGCATAAAGATGACTAGCCGGTGACGATGGAGATCATGCCGGTCCTTGGTGATGGAGATCAAGAATCACAAGTTCATGGCCATATCATGTCACTTATGATCTGCATGTGACGTTAGTCCTTTTATGCACCTTATTTTGCTTAGGACGACGATAGAATTATAAGGTGATCCCTCACTAAAATTTCAAGACAAAATTGCATTCTCCCCGACTATGCACCGTTGCGATAGTTCGTCGTTTCGATACACCACGTGATGATTGGGTGTGATAGACTATGTTCACATAAAACTGGTCCAAAACAGTTGCACACGCGGAATACTTGGGTTAAACTTGACAAGCCTAGCATGTACATACATGGCCTCGGAACACAAGAGACCGAAAGGTCGAGCATGATTCATATAGTGGATATGATCAACATGGAGATGTTCACCATTGAAGCTAAACTCAATTCACGTGATGATCGGACTTGAGTTAGTGAATTTGTATCATGCGACACTCGAATGACTAGAGGGATGTCAATTTGATGGGAGTTTTTAAGTAATATGATTAATTGAACTCATTATCATGAACATAGTCAAAGGGTCTTTGCAAATTATGTTGTAGCTTGCGCTGTAGCTCTACTATGTTTGATATGTTCCTAGAGAAAATTTAGTTGAAATATGATAGTAGCAATTATGTGGACTATGTCCATTAACTCAGGATGGTCCTCATTGCTGCGCAAAAGGCTTATGTCCTTAATGCAGCGCTCGATGAGCTAAACCCTCAGCGTCGTCTGTAGATGTTGCGAACATGTGACATACACATTCTTGATGACTACATGATAGTTCGGTGCATAATGCTTAAAAGTCTTACAATTGAGGCGCCGAAGACGTTTCGATCGTCACGGGACAGATGAGATGTTCCAAGAGTTGAAATTGGGATTTCAGGCTCGTGGCCTTGTTGAGAGGAATAAGACCTCCGACAAGATTTTTTGTCTACAAAGTAGGGGAGAAAAGCTCAATCTTTGAGCACTTTCTCAGATTGTCTGGGTACTACAATCGCTTGTATCGAGTGGGAGTTCATCTTCAAGATAAGATAGTGATTGACATAGTTCTCCAAAGTCACTGCCACCAAGCTATAGAGCTTCATGATGAACTATAACATATCAGGGATAGATATGATCCTTGAGGTATTCGCGATGTTTGACACCGCGAAAGTACAAATCAAGTAGGAGCATCTATTGTTGATGGTTAGTGAAACCACTAGTTTCGAGAAGGGAAAGGGAAAGAAGGGATACTTCATGAATGGCATACCAGTTTCCGCTATAGTGAAGAAACCCAAGGTTGAACCAAAACCCGAGACTAGGTGCTTCAAATATGAGGGCAACGGTCACTGAAGCAGAACTACCCTTGATACTTGGTAGATAAGAATGCAGGCAAAGTCGCCAAAAGTATATAGGATATAAATGATATCGATGTGTACCTTACTAGTACTCCTAGTAGCACCGGGGTATTAGTTACCGGTTCGATTGCTAAATGTTAGTAACTCGAAATAAAAGCTACGGAATAAACGGATACTAGCTAAAGGCAATGTGACGATGAGTGTTGATATTGTTTCCAAGGTTGATGGGATCTCCATCGCACATTCCTTCTACTTCCTAGATTAGTGTTGAACCTAAATGTTGTTTGGTGTTTACGTTGAGCATGAACATGATTGGATTGTGTTTATTGCAATACGGTTAATCATTTATTGAGAATAGTGGTTATTCTATTTACTTGAATAATACCTTCAATGGTCTTGCACGTAAAATGAATGGTGTATGGAATCTCGATCTTAGTGATACACATGCTCATAATATTGATGCCAAAAGATACATAGTAGTAATGATAGCACCACTTACTTGTGGCACAGCCGCTTGAGTCATATTGGTATAAAACGCATGAAGAAACTCCATGCCGATGGATCTTTGGACTCAATCATTTTTGAAACATTTGAGACATGTGAACCATGCCTATTGGTAGAAACGCATGAAGAACCTGCATGCAGATGGATCGTTCGGACTCACTTGATTTTGAATCATTTGAGACATGCAAATCATGCCACATGGGCAAGATGACTGAATGCCTCGTTTTCAAGTGAGATGGAACAAGAAAGTAACTGATTGGAAGTAATACATTTTGATGTATGCAGTCCAATGAGTGCTGAGGCACGTTGTGGATATCGTTCTGTTCTTACTTCACAGATGATTTGAGTAGATACTCGTATATTTACTTGATGAAATACAAGTCTGAATTATTGAAAGGTTCAAGTAATTTTAGAGTGAAGTTGAAGATCGTTGTGACAAGAGGATAAAATGTCTACGATATGATCATAGAGATGAATATTTGAGTTGCGAGTTTGGTACACGTTTAAGACAATGTGGAAATTGTTGCACAACAAATGCCACGTGGAACACCATGGTGTGATGGTGTGTCTGAGCGTCATATATAGACGCACCCTATTGGATATGGTGCATACTATGATGTCTCTTATCAAATTACCACTATGTTTTTGGGTTAGGCATTAGAGACAACCGCATTTACTTTAAATAGGGCACCATGTAATTCCGTTGAGATGACACCATATGAATTGTGGTTTGGAGAAACCTGAGATGTCGTTTCTTAAAAGTTTGGGGCTGCGACGCTTATGTGAAAAAGTTTCAACCTGATAAGCTCGAACCCAAAGCGGATAAAGAGATCTTCATAGGACACCCAAAATAGTTGGGTATACCTCCTATCTCAGATCCGGAAGCAAAGTGTTTGTTTCTAGAAACGGGTCCTTTCTCGAGGAAAAGTTTCTCTCGAAAGAATTGAGTGGGAGGATAGTGGAAACTTGATGAGGTTATTGAACCGTCACTTCAACCAATGAGTAGCAGGGAACAGGAAATTGTTCCTCTGGCTCCTACACCAGTTGAAGTTGAAGCTGATGATGTTGATCATGAAGCTTCAGATCAAGTTACTACCAAACCTCGTAGGTCGACAAGGACGCGTACTACTCCAGAGTTGTACGGTAATCCTGTCTTGGAGGTCATGCTGCTAGACAAACTCTGAACATACGAGCTATGGAGAAGCAATGGTTGGCTCGGATTCCGACAAATGGCTAGAGGCCAGGAAATCCGAGAGAGGATCCATGTATGAAAAACAAAGTGTGGACTTTGGAAGAACTTCTTGATGGTTGTAAGACTATTAAGTGCAGATGGATCTTTAAAAGGAACACAGAAAATTATGGTGAAAAGTCACCATTAATAAAGCTCGACTTGTCGCAAAGATGTTTCGAAAAGTTCAAAGAGTTAACTATGATGAGACTTTCTCACTCGTAGAGATGCTAAAAGTCTGTTGGAATTATGTTAGCAGTTGCTGCATTATTTAAGAAATCTTGCAGATAGGATGTCAAAACATTGTTTCCTCGATGGTTTCCTTGAGGAATGGTTGGATGAGATACAACCAGAAGGTTTTGTCAATCCTAAGGATGCTAACAATTATGCAAACTCCAATTATCCTTCTAAGGACTGGAGAAAGCAGCTCGGAGTTGGAATATATGCTTTGATGAGACAATCAAAGCTTTTGGGTTTATACAAGGTTTATGAGAAACTTGTATTTCCAAAGAAGTGAGTGGGAGCACTATAGAATTTCTTATTAGTATATGTGGTTGAAATATTTTTGATCGAAAATGATGTAGAATTTCTGGAAAGCATAAAGGGTTGTTTGAAAGGATTTTTTCAAAGGAAAACATGAAGTTAGCTACTTGAACATTGAGCATAAAGATATATAGAGATAGATCAAAATGCTTAATAGAACTTTCAAATGAATACATACCATGACAAAGATTTTGATGGAGTTCAAAATAAATCTATCAAAGAAAGAGTTCTTGGATGTGTTATAAGGTGTGAGTATTGAGTAAGACTCAAAACCCGACCACGGCAGAAGAAAGAGAAAGGACGAAGGTCATGCTCTATGCATTAGCCATACACTCTATAGTATGCTATTCTTGGTACAACACCTGATGTGTGCCTTGCCATGAATCTGTCAAGGGGTACAAAAGTGATCCAGGAATGGATTACTGGACAGCGGTCGAAAGTTATCCTTAGTAACTAGTGGACTAAGGATTTTTTTTCTCGATTGTGGAGGTGATAAAGAGTTCATCTAAAGGGTTACGTTGATGCAAGCTTTGACACTAATCCGGGTAACTCTAAGTAGTAAACCGGATTCGTATAATGGAGTAGTCATTTGGAATATTTCCAAATGGCACATGGTAGTCGCATCTACAGGATGACATAGAGATTTGTAAAACACATATGAATTTGAAAGGTTTAGACGCGTTGACTAGAAAACCTCTCTCACAAGGAAGATATGATCAAACCCCATGGGTGTTAGATTCATTACAATCACACAATGATGTGAACAAGATTATTGACTCTAGTGCAAGTGGGAGATGATACGTCCAAAATGTATCTATAATTTCTGCTTGATCCATGATCTTTTGGGTGACATTGTTATATGTTTTACTACACTTTTATATCATTTTACACATATTTGGACTAACCTACTAACTCAGTGCAACCAGTGCCAGTTCCTGTCTGTTGATGGCTTTTTTGCAGGGGCTATTACGCAATTTTCCATAGCCCGAAAAATCCCAAGAAAAATATATGAAAATCAGCGCACCGGAAGCTTCCAGACCACCGAAGATGGACCAAGGGGGAGCCAGGGGCCTCCCAGGCGACCTATGGGCGTGGCCCACCCCTAGGCCGCGTCGGGAGGCCGCCTGAGTGGGTCCCATGACCTCTGGTGCTCTCCTTTGGCCTATATTTACTCCTCCGCGAGAAAACCCTTCCAACACATGAAGAATCGCAAATTTCTCCATCGTTCCGCCGCCGCAACGCTTCCGAGATCGGGAGCGTCAGGAGACCTCTTCCGGGCACCCTGCCGGAGGGAGGATTGACCTCCGGGAGCTTCTCCACCGCCATGGACGCTTCCCGGACGTGTTGTGAGTAGTCCTCCTTGGACCATGAGTCCATGACCAGTAGCTATGTGATGACTTCTCTCCAATCTTGTGCTTCAATGGTTAGTCCTTGTGAGCTGCCCTACATGGTCAAGGCATCTATGTAATTCTCTTGCTATTGCTATGCTCGGTTTGTTGGGATCCGTTGGATTATGAGATTATGTTCAGATTGTGATGACTTATATATTTCATTACCTTTTATATTATGTTCCTTAGTGATTCATGCATGTTCTCCGTTGCTATTTATTACTTTGGCCGAGTAGTAGATTGTAACTCCAAGAGGGAGCATTATGCATGATTGTGGATTCATGCCCCTCGATGTCTAGCTTGAGTGACAGAAACATGAGACATTGGGATGTGTTGTTGCCACCAGGGAGAAACAACGGTGCTTGTAACCACGCTTGTAAGGATTGTTTACCTTATGCATAGTTCGTTAATGCAGTTGTCTGTTGCTTTGAGTTTACACTTTGGGTGGGGGTCGCAAGTTATACCGGTGAGATGTTCTGGATAGATATCTCAAGGTGGATGATTAATAAGTAGATGCTGATGAATAAATAGTCTACTTGTCTTGGCGTACTGACCATTACTATTGAACCTCTAACTATCAAGTAGCATAATTAGCATTGCGGTGTGTTCGTAATTCTGTCAATTGCCCAACTGTAATTTGTTTACCCACGCATAGTTGTTTATCGTATTTTTGGGAGAGAGACATCACTAGTGAACATCATCTGACTCCGGTCCATATCACCACCATTGCTTATACCTCCATCATTTTTTGTTTTCATTTACTTTACCGTTGCAATCAAAACTACTATTCCTGCTTGTGTTTTGATCCTTGGCAAACTACATGGTCGGAGAGATTGACAACCTCTCTGTACTCATTGGAGCAAAGTTATTTGTTGTGTGTGCAGGTCCACGTCTTCTGCTAGACAGGGGCAACGGATACTTACTTGTTGAGCCTAGGAGTCCTCTTGGTTCGATAAACCTTACAATTTCTGTGCGAGGGAAAACTTGTTGCTAACTAGATCTCAACATTCCACTTGGGGTAACCAACGAAGTGCCAGAAGTATATACATCATCTCATTATCAAGCAAAGTTTTCTGGCGCCGTTGCCAGGGACTCAAGTGTTCAAGATAAGGGAGTTGCACGCTATCTTTTACCTTTGCTTTTTAGTCTTGTTAGTTTGCTTTCTAGTTTTTTCTTTACAGTCTTATACCAAAAACCACAAAAAAATTAGTTACTTTGTTTTTAGTTGTCAAGCATGTTAGGATTTGGTGCTTTGAGGGAATCTGAGGTCCTAGATTTCCATCAAAGGGTTGGAGAAGATGTGAAGAAAGCTTGGGATATAATTTCTGAAGCACATAAAAGAATTATGCCTTTGACCCCTATCAAAATTGTGCTTAGAAATTTTTATCATGGTCTTTTTATGTGGTGTCAACACGCTCTTGATATTAAATCTGAAGGAAAAAATTAGAGTGTGATGAGGCTAGAGCTCTTGATATTATACATGGTGTACATAATTTCTTTATTTACAATCATGGATTTGACAATATTATAGATAAACTTGCTATGATTGAAAGAAGAATAGATTCTCTAGACTTAAGAGAAAAGGAGAAACCCATTGTTGATAAGAAATAGATTTTGAAAATAGATGATGACTGGGAGCCTTTTGTTAGAATTAGCATCTCTAACCAAGCCCGCCTTGCTTATTGTGATATTGGATCCGTGGTTTCTATAATGCCAAAAGTTGTTTATGATTCTCTCTGGTTAGACATGGACAATTTTTCATCTTATCATGAAAATGCTAATGGGGATATTACTGAAATCCACGGAAAGGTAAAAGATATCCAGGTTACATTCTCTAAAAGGAATGCAATGGTTGATTTCTTCATCATGAAGCCAAGCCAAGGAAACATAGTGCTTGGAAGGGACTTCCTCCGAGCCATGAGAGGCTTCATTGATATAGGTAAAGGACATATACGCTTACGTGGGAAATTAACAGGTACATACCCGTTCCCTAGGAAAAATAAGGATGAACTTGTTGAGGATTCGTTTGAAGGTTTTTATGATTCCGATGACCTCGGAGAACTTTGATCCTCCTTCTTGCATTATGCCTAGCTCAAAGGCATAAAAGAAAGCGCTTGTTGGGAGGCAACTCAATTTGTTTTTCCTTTCTATTTTAGTGGTCTTGATGCTTGTTACTATTGTAGCAACATCATTGTATCTTTATTTTTAAGCTTTGTGCCAAGTTATAGCCTCCCATTGCAAGAAAGTTCAAAAATTGTGACATGTTGTCCACAAACAAGTTCTGTCTGCCTGACGGAAACATTCTACACAAATCACTAGATGATCTTTTTGATCTATTTTTTTGAAAGCATGCCATATATAATCTACTTTCTAGCATATGTTCCGATGTTTTTTATTTGAGTTGCAGAAGTGCCCCGATTAAATTATTTACTACCTGTTGTTCTGTTTTTTCACAGATTCTGCCATGTTTTGCATTTTCATTATTTTGCAAATCCTAAGCAAACTTTTTATTTGCAAAAATATTTTGGCATTCATGAGAAATAGTATATTTTCATGAAAATATTTATTTCCATTAGATAATAAATTATTTTATCAAGGGTACTAACAATTCTAATCAGCTTATGATGAGTTTCGTATGAAGGGAGTTTTCAAGTATGCGATGGAAGATGATGAAAAGAGATACAGGAGTGTCAAGCGCTCAAGCTTGGGGATGCCCCCATTCACCCCAAGAAATATTCATGTAGATTCAAGCATCTAAGCTTGGGGATAACAAGTCGGAACCTAGCCTACCTTGTTTGGGAGAGAAACACACTCCATTCCACTCTAGAACACAACATAGGTTTTCATGCTTATCGTTTTTGTGTCTTCTTTATCTTTACCTAGCTACTGTCATGCTTAGCTCTTAGTTTCATGCTATATCTTTTTAAGAGCTTTTATTTAGGTTGCTTTTGGAACTCTCTTGAGTTATCATGCTTATCTTGTTTAGAGAGTTGGCTTGTTGCACTGTGTTGTGTGTCTTGCATG
Source organism: Hordeum vulgare subsp. vulgare (assembly GCF_904849725.1). Taxonomy (NCBI): domain Eukaryota; kingdom Viridiplantae; phylum Streptophyta; class Magnoliopsida; order Poales; family Poaceae; genus Hordeum; species Hordeum vulgare. Next base: position 224,850,419 of record NC_058519.1, read on the forward strand.
AGTAGGTAATTAAGGTTGCTATTTAAGTATAGTAGTAACTTGCAATAATTTTGAGGTATTAATGTGAGTAATTTTTGGATGATTGGTGCCAAGAGCTTAAGCCTATTAGTGATAGGTGTCGTATTTTGGGAAATCCGTGTGTTTTTCAAAAAACAAAAAATTAGTTGAGAACTTTAACTACTAAATTGATCGCTAACCTGTGGAGGGGTTGGAATATATAGAGTACCCTCACGTTACCATGAGTCGAGGATGCGCAAGGATAACCAAACCCCCGAACACTCCACCTCGGGGTACTTGTCTCTTTGTGAATTTCCTAACTAGATAGAGAGTTACCAATAATAAGTGTATGAGTTCTTCGGACTAATGTGAGTATTCGGTTGTTGGCACTTCCACCATCCATATTTTGCTAGCCTCTTCGGTACCGTGCATTTCCCATTCTCACATTGAGAGTTGGTGCAAACTCCGCCGACGCATCCAAACCCATGACATGATACGCTCTATCATACATAAGCCTCATTATATCTTTCCTCAAAACAGCCACCATACCTACCTATTAAGTCATTTCCATAGCCTTTCCGACATACATTGCCATGCAACATCCACCATCTCATCACTTGATCTTCATGTCATACATGCTTTTGCTTGATTGAACCGCCGCATGATAGATGGGCCTTGCCCAAATTATTGCAACATGACGCGCTAGTATCATTGCATATCCTCCTACAGTAGAGAGATAAATAGAATGAGCCAAAGAGGCCACACAAAAAAGCAAAAAAGAGGACAAACAAAACATCCCAAAGAGGACAAATGAGAGATAAATATAAAGAGCCAAAGAGGCCACAAAAAAAGCAAAAAATTATAAATAAAAAGAGAGAAGGGGGAAGCACTACTATTCCTTTTGACACTCGTACTCCTTTGCTATATTTGTACTACATAGAGATTGTCATTCATGCATAACTATGTGGGGACCCTTACACTATCGAACTTGGCTTGCATATTCCAATGCCGAGCCTCCTCAAATGAGCTCTAGGTCTTCATGAGAAAACAAGTTGGATGCACCCCCACTAGATCCATTGGAGAGCTTACCTTATCTCATATGTGCATCCATTACATGGCAATCCTACACCTCACATCATATCTATCATTTGGCTTTCTCTCCCCTATGGTTGTCCTCATTGATGCGAGCCTTTCACACCTTTTTGTTTTCCTTCTCCATCATTATTCTATTTTACATCCTAAGTGCCAACATATCTTGCTTACGCTCATCCATTGCATCAGTTCTGAAAGTCAAAAGGGAGAGGATCATTTTGACTTGTGACTGACTAGTGGCCTGGGGATGAGTCAAAATAAGATTCCGAAGGAGACCAAGTGTGAGGTTTAGTAGATTGAGTTCTCAATTAAAAAAATATTTTATGATCTCAACCCATTTCCCACTTCTTGCACGCAAACACCATTTGGAGACATTCGAGTCACGGACATCGAGAGCTCTTGCACCTTTATGTTCTTACTTTGCTAATTTCAATATTAGATATAGACTCTTGCTTGTTATTATCTTGACTCAGATTGCATATCTTACTTTCTTTACTTTGAAGTTCTTATATGTGTGTTACCATGTCACCACAGAAATTATTCTGTTACCATTTATCTACTCGAGGACAAGCAGAAATTAAACTTGGGGATGTTGATACGTCCAAAACGTATCTATAATTTATGCTTGTTCCATGATATTTTGGGTGACATTGTTATATGCTTTGCTACACTTTTATATCATTTTAGACATATTTCGACTAACCTACTAACTCAGTGCACCCAGTGCTAGTTCTTGTCTGCTGACGTCTTTTTTGCAGGGGCTTTTACCCAATTTTCTGAAGCCCGAAAAATCCCAAGAAAAATCTATAAAAATCAGCGCACCGGAAGCTTCGAGACCATCGAAGATGGGCCAGAGGGGGGCCAAGGGCCTCCCAGGCGACCTATGAGCGCGGCCCACCCCTAGGTCGCGCTGGGAGGCCACCTCGATGGGTCACATGCCCTCTGGTGCCCTTCTTTGGCCAATATTTACTCCTCCGCAAGAAAACCCTTCCAACACATCCGGAATCACAAATATCTCCATCATTCTGCCGCCACAACGTTTCCGAGATCGGGAGCGTCATGAGACCTCCGGGAGCTTCTCCACCGCCATGGACGCTTCCCGGATATGTCGTGAGTAGTCCTCCTTGGACCATAAGTCCATGACCAGTAGTTATGTGATGTATTCGATCCAATCTTGTGCTTCAGTGTTTAGTCCTTGTGAGCTGCCCTACATGATCAAGGCATCTATGTAATTCTCTTACTATTGCTATGCTCGGTTTGTTGGGATCTGGTGGATTATGAGATTATGCTCCGATTGTTATGAGTTATATATGTTATTATCCTTTTATATAATGTTCCTTAGTGATTCATGCATGTTCTCCGTTCCTATTTTTTAATTTTTCTAAAATACCAAAACCATCAGAACATATTTTTGGAATTTTTGGAGTCGGTTATCTTACCGTTTTCACGTACTTACTCTGCTTTTTTGGTTTGTGGAGCATTCCGGAAGGTCTCCCTTATGTGCTACTCCGATGTTATCACTTGGATAATGTTAGGATCAAAATTGATGGGAGTACCTAAGATATAATGCTTAATTCTTTGCCCATTGACCACTCTCGTATTTTTTCCTTCAAAGTTATTGATTTTGATAGCGGCGGAGTGATAAACCTCCTCGACAACATATGGGCATTCACATTTAGAGAGGAGTTTACCTGCAAAGAATATAAAACAAGAATTGTACAAATGCACTAGATCACCTACATTGAATTTCGTTTCTGGATTCTCTAATCATGCCATCTTTTAACTTTTTCCTTAAACAAGTTAGCATTTTTATAGGCTTGCGTCCTCCATTCATCTAGTGAGCTAATATCAAATAATCTCTTTTCACTGGTAAGTTTAAATTCATAATTAAGTACTTTAATTACCCAATAAGCTTTATGTTCTAACTCAAGAGGTAATTGACTAGCTTTTCCGTAGACCATTTTATATTGGTACATCCCCATGGGATTTTTATAAGTAGTTCTATAAGAACGTAAAGCATCAAAAAGTTTTTTGGAACAATTATTTATAGACCTACTACAGTCTTTTGCAATATTACTTTTATTTCTTGGTTGCTCAATTCAACTTGGCCACTAGAGCGAGGATGATAAGGTGACACAATTCGATGGTTAACATCATATTTAGCTAGGAGTTTACGGAAAGCACCATGAATAAAATGTGAACCACCATCAGTTATTAAATATCTAGGGACACTAAACCTCGGGAGATGATATCCTTATGCATTTTAATAGAGCTGTCATGGTCAGCACTACTAGTTGGAATAGCTTCTACCCACTTAGTAACGTAATCAACAACAACTAAAATATCAGTGTACCCATTAGAGGAAGGAAAAGGTCCCATAAAATCAAAGTCCCAAACATTAAATGGTTAAATAGCAAGTGACTACTTGATAGGCATTTCCTCACATTTACAAATATTACCAACTCTTTGACATTCATTACATGAAGGTACATACATACGAGCATCTTTGAAAAGAGTATGCCAATAGAAACCAGATTGTAATATCTTGTGTGCAGTTCTCTCACCAGCATGGTGTCCTCAGTAGTCCTCGGAATGACACTTCCTTAGCATATGTTCCCTTTCATGCTCAGGTATACAACGCCTAATAACACCATCTACTCCTATATAAAGATGTGGGTCATCCCAAAAGTAATGTCGTAAATGATATAAGAATATTTTCTTTTGTTGACAGCTAAAGCAAGGCAGAATATATTTAGCAACAAAGTAATTAGCATAATCCGCATACCAAGGAGTACTATGTGAAATATTTATAACAACAAGTTGGTCATCAGGAAAATTATCATCAATAGGCATTGGGTCATCAAGAATATTTTCAATCCTAGACAAGTTATCTTCTATAGGGTTTTCAGCTCCTTTCTTATCAACGATATGCAAGTCAAATTCTTGGAGTAATAGCACCCATCTCATAAGTCTAGGTTTCACATCTTTCTTTTCCATAAGGTATTCAATGGCAGCATGATTAGTGTGAATAGTTACTTTAGAATGAACAATGTAAGGTCTAAATTTATCACATGCAAAGACATATGCTAAAAATTTCTTTTCAGTAGTAGCATAATTTCTTTGAGCAGTATCTAGGGTCTTACTAGCATAATTAGTAACTTTAAATTTCTTGTCTACTCTTTGCCCTAGAACAGCACCAACAACATAATCACTAGCATGACACATAATTTCAAAGGGTAAGTTCCAATTAGGTGGTTGAACAATAGGTGCTGAAAGAAAGGATTTCTTAAGTATTTCAAAGGATTCTACAGAATCATCATAAAAAACAAAAGGAACATCTGTTTGAAGAGGGTTAGTTAATGGCCTAGAAACCTTTGAGAAATCTTTAATGAAATGCCTATAGAAACCAGCATGACCGAGAAAACTTATTAGACCTTTGATATCTTTTGGGCATGGCATTTTATCTATTGCATCAACTTTAGCCTTATCTACCTCAATACCCCATTCAATAATTTCATGCCCAAGTACTATACCTTCAATCACCATAAAGTGGCACTTCTCCCAATTCAAGACAAGATTAGTTTCTTCACATCTCTACAAAACTCGATCAAGTTTGCGCAAGCAATCATCACAAAAGGTTCCGTAAACGTAAAAAAACCATACATGAAAACCTCAAGAATCTTTTCACAAAAGTTAGAGAATATAGTAGTCATACATATTTGAAAGGTAGCAGGTGCATTACATAGACCAAAAGGCATACGTCTATAAGCATAATTTCCAAAAGGGCAAGTAAAGGTAGTTTTCTCTTGGTTCTCTTTTGACAAGTGTATTTGAGAGAACCCAGAATATCCATCAAGAAAGTAAAAGTGTGTATGGTTGGATAATATTTCTAGCATTTGATCAATAAAAGGTAAGGGTTAATGATCTTTTATAGTAGCTTTTTTCAATTTCCTGAAATCAATTACCATCCTATAACCACTTACTATCCTTTGTGGAATAAGTTCATTTTTATCATTAGGTACACCAGTTATACCACCTTTCTTAGGAACACAATGAATAGGAGTTGCCCATATACCATAAGCAACACGATAAATTATACCAGCTTCCAAAAATTTTAGTATTTTATTTCTTACCACCTCTTTCATCTTACGATTGAGACGTCGTTGGTCATCAATGATTGGTTTACCATAAGGTTTCATATTAATCTTATGATAACAGAGAGTGGGGTTTATGCCCTTAAGATCATCAAGAGTATAACCAATAGCAGCCATGTGCTTCCTTAAAGTTTTGAGTAATCTTTTCTCTCCATGCTCTAAAAGGATAGTAGTGATAATAATAGGATATATCTTCTTTTCATCAAGATAAGCATATTTCAAAGTATCAGGTAAAGTCTTAAGCAAAAACACTCAATCTACCTTTGGTGGAGGAGGATCACCTAAAATATCAACTAGTAAGTTGTGCCCCCAAGGATAGGTTGTTAATCAAGGAATCTCCTATCTATTTCATTCCTTTCAATCGGATGCATATCATTCTAATAGTCCAGAAAATATGTTTCTAGTGGATCGGTAGGAGGTACAGCAATAGAAGCAAGACCAATTATTTCATCCTTATTAGGCAATTCTTTTTCATGTAGTTGTTTACTAAACTTAGAGAAACTAAACTCCTAAGACGTATCAATAAACTTCACTTTGACATTCTCAATAGCACAATTAATTTTAGCTTGAATAGTATTCTAGAAAGGTCTACCTAATATGATTGGACAAAATTTATCTTATTCTGAACCAAGTACTAAGAAATCAGTGGGGTGCTTAACTTTTCGAGACAAGACTTCAACATCTCTAACAATCACAAGTGGTGAAATAGTATCACGGTTTGCAAGTTTAATAGTAACATAGATTTATTAAATAGAGGAGGGTCCTATATCATGCATAGAGGTAAATAACATGCCCATCAATGTTATCAACTAGGAGATCTTTAAGTATAGCAACATTAGGCTCAAAATTTATTTGTTCAAAATGTTTAGATGTCCTAACATGACTTTTATTAACCACTTTATTAGATTTAGCATGTTATCTAATCTAAGTGGAAAGGGAGGTTTCTCAATGTAAGCAATAGGAACAATTGGATAAACATGGTTAACAATTATTTCTGCCTTTTTAATTTTAACAAGTTCCTCAAGTAATTTTTCAATGGGAGGATGATATTTAAACCACTTCTCCTTGGAAAAATGAATATAGGTGGTAAAAGATTCACACAATGTAGCTACTATCTCATAGTCAAGACAATATTTATTTTTAAAATCATGAAAAGGAGAAGTTTCCATGAAAGATTTAACGCAATCAAAATTAAGATTTATACCTCACTCTTTACCTTCATAGAGTTCCTAATCTTCAAAGTTGAGTTTAATCTTTTACAGAAGATCCCATCTGAATTCAATAGTCTCCTTCATGTATGAACCAGCAACACAAGAATCGAGTAATGTTTGATCATCATGAGAAAGTTGAGCATACATTTTTGGTATAATCAATTGTCTTGAGAGCTCATGATTGGGGCAAGTGTGCAGCATACATTAAGCCTCCGCCAAGCTTGAGCGATACTTTCTCCTTCACGAGGCCATCAGTTATAGATAAAATTCCGATCATTACGAATTAGATGCATAGGATAAAACTTTTGTTGAAATTCCAGCTTCAAGCGATTCCAGTCCTATGATCCAATATCATCCAATAGCATGTACCATATTAGTGCTTTGCCTACAAAGGTGAAGGGAAAAGTTTCTTCTTAAATTTCATCGACATATATCAAATGGTAATCGGGATGAGTTGAACCGTTATAAGGACTACCCAACAATTTCTCTACCATACACAAAGAAATATCATAATAAATATTTTCAGTAGGTTCAGTAGGTCGAGGAACAACTTCCTCGACTTCCATTTGAGGCGAAGATGCCCCGAATAAGCCACTCAAAGGGTGACCGAAGATGCCCCGAACAAGCAACAGTAAATTTCAGCATGAATAAAAAATGTTTTCTTACCAATTTCCGCTTACCAAAGGCGCTTCACTCCCCGGAAATTGAGCCAGAAAAGAGTCTTGAAGAACCACAAGTATAGGGGATCAATCGTAGTCCTTTGAATAAGTAAGAGTGTCGAACCCAATGAGGAGCAGAAGGAAATGAAAAGCGGTTTTCAGCAAGATATTCCCTGCGGGTGGTGTAAGTAACAGCGATAGGTACTTTTGTGTTAAGATAATTCATAAATAATTACAAGTAATAAGCGTAAAAAGGTGAAGCAAGGTAACCCAATCCTTTTCTAGCAAACGACAGTCCACTCATGTGAATTTCTGTCTAGTCATGTTCATCATATTGTGTTCATTCTTGTTCGCTACTTTGGTATGTGCATGGACTGGTGCTAAGGTGTTGGTATTACTTTCACAAACGACCCACTTATGATTACCCTCTCGCTCAAGCATCTGCAACTACGAAAGAGGAATTAATATAAATCTAACCATATCATTAAACAAGTGGTTCCAAATCAGCCCCTTATGAAGCAACACATAAACTAGGATTTAAGCTTCTATTACTCTAGCAACCCATCTTCTACTTGTTACTCCACACAGACTTCCCTTGGACCATAACATGGTGAAGTTTCATGTAGCCGACCTTCACATGATACCACTAAGATAAGTAACAACATACATATCATCAAAATATCGAATTATTACCAAGTGCATATCATTACTTATATAAAGACTACTCCCATTTCCTCAAGAACAATACTTACTACTCACACATCATCAACATATTAAAGATTAGAGGTGTCATAATTATAATTAAGTATCTGAAAATAATATCTTCCACCATGTAATCCAACAAGCATCAACTACAAGATGTAATCAACACAACTAATAACCCACCGGTACCAATCTGAGGTTTTGTGACAAAGATTGAATACAAGAGATGAACTAGGGTTGGAGTTGAGATGGTGTTGGTGAAGATTTTGATGAAGAGAGGTCCTCCCATAAAGGAGGAAACATTGGTGGTGACGATGGCTTCGATTTCACTCTCCCGCAGGGAAGTTTCCCCTGAAAAATCTCCGTGCCGGAGATTAAAAGGGACTCTGCCCAGGTTTCCGCCTAGAGATACTGGTGCTTCGTCTCGAAAGATTGCTTATGATTTCTTCTAGGTCAAAACGCCATATAGGAAAAGATGGTCGCCGGAGGGCCAGCAAGGGGCCCACAAGGCATTCGGGGTACGGCGAGGGGGTGGTCTGATCCTATTGCCTTGTGCACAACAGGTGCCCCCCTATAGCATTTTTATTTCCCAATAATTCTTAAATATTCCTAAAATATTCTCCGTGAAATTTTAGGTCATTTGGAGAAAGTTGATTTTTCTGCCTTTTCTCGGTTTCCTGGTCCAGAATTCTAGTTTTGAGATACTTCCCTCTCAGTGATGTACCTTGCATAGTGAGAGAGAAAGTACATAAGAATTGTATGATAATGGTGGATAATGAACAAGAATAACACAAATATTAAGGGCAATTGATGATGCAAAATGGACGTATGAGGTAACGGCTACGCAAGTCCATGGAGGTCTCCCGCATGAAGGGTCCACGAAGAAGCAATGATACGTCTCCATCGTATCTATATTTTTTATTGTTCCATGCTGATATATTATCATTCTAGCATACTTTTCGGGTATTTACTTACCAATTTATATTTTTTAGCACTAACCTATTGACCAAGTGCCTAGTGTTAGTTGTTGTTTTCTGCAAGTTTTTCACTTTTGACGGTTTCCATACCAATCGAAGTCCAATTGATCTGAAACTTTATGAAAATTTTATCTAGACCAAAAGAAGACAAATGAGCATCAGAAGAAAGCTCGAGGCCACTCGAGGGACCCACAAGCCAACATGGCGTGTCCTCGAGCGTCCTAGTTGCTTCTGGGCCCCTCGAGGCCCTCCCGACTCTGTTATTTGCCTTATAAATTCACATATGTCCTAAAAACCCTAAAGACAGTCCCGAAACACTTTTTGACCACCGCACGTATTTGTTCCGATGGGAGGCCATCTGGAGCTCCGTTCAACACCCTACGAGAGGGGGATCGATCGCGGAGGGCCTCTTCATTAACCTTGTTGCCCTCATGATGATGTGTGAGTAGTTCACCACAAACCTATGGGTGCATGTCTAGTACCTAAATGGAAATCTCTCTCCCTCTCTTGACCTTCAATACAATGATCATCTCATCTTCGCTTTTATGTGTATGATGTAATCCTTTTGTGCGGTAAGTTTGTTGGGATTCGATGAAATGTGGGTTTTCGTTTAGATTATTCATGATAAATATTTGACTCTTCTTTGAATGATCATATGATTCTTTTATGCATGATTATGGTAGCTTCTAGTTTTCTCTGATCTATTGAAATAGTTCGGCCAACTAGATTGATATTTCTTTGATGAGAGAGGTGTGTTGTAGTACGTTCAACCTAGCTAATTTCTATATCCTGGTGATAGAAGGGGACAAGATGGGTCTTTGTGTTGCTTCTACTAAGGTTAAAATCATGGGGTTTATTCATATTGCTTGAGTTTACTTTGTCTACATCATGTCACTGTTCTAGATGCATTACTTTGTTTTACTTAATACTCTAGATGCATGCTAGATAGCCGTTGATGAGTGGAGTAATAGTAATAGGTGTAGGCATGAGTCGGCCTATTTGTTTATGGACATTATTCCTATGTACACATGATCATTGTCGTGACTATCGCATAACTATCCGCTTTTCTATCAATTTCCCAACACTAATTTATTTACCCATCGTATGTTGTTTTCTTGAGAGATGCCATTAGGGAAAACTATGGCCCTCTGGTCTATTCACTATATATTTACAAAGCCTTCAATACCTTGATGCCATCTACTTGCTTTTACTTTATTTGGCAATTCACAATTATCTACACATCTCACTTGCTTGCAAATAACGATACCAAGGGGATTGACAACCCTCTTGCCTGTGTTGGGCGCAAGTTGTTAGTTCTTTTGTGTAGAGCCCTTGAGGACGGTTGTTGTTGATATTCCTATTGGTTCGATAAACCTTGTTTTCATAACTGAGGGAAATACTTACCCACAATGTTCTGCGATAGCCCATTCGTCTTCATGGAAAATGCAAGACAGATCACAAGTATGAGGTAGGATTTCTAGTGCTGTTGCCTAGGAATATCATCACCAACTACCAAGTAACTTCACAAAAAATTTCATTCACTTGTTCATCCTTTTTATTTGCTGGTATATTTAGTTTGTTTCACAAAAATAAAAAATACAAAAATATTTACCTTTACTTGTCACTAGTTTGCATCTTTGCTCTCTAGTTTACTTGCCTAGTTATGATATATTTATCTTTGTAACACCAAAACAAAAAGGAAAATGCAAAGATTAAGACAAATGTATCCTCATACACTAGCTAATCTTTTCAAAAGGCAAGTCTATACTGAAAAAATTTCTAGTGACAGTGTACTAGATTATCTTTATAAGGTCTTGCGTGAAAATCATGAATCCAAAATTGTGTAATTTATAAAGTGATTCATGATAGTTCCTTGAATACAAAGTATGAATGTTATATTGTTGAATTCGAATATGATCCTACATGTAGTCAGTATAAGAGAGGCAAATATGGTTATAGAATTTTCATGTTACTCACTTACCTCTCTAGATATTCAAATTGTTAATGCTTCATTCTTCCTACTTGCTTATGCTTGACACTTCTTTTCTTGATAAATTATTTGCCTATAAAATTCCTATGCATAGGAAGTATGTTAGACTTAAATGTTCTTGTCACGTGTTTTATGATGCTCTCTTTGTGATTCAATTCTTGTCTTTTATGTGAACATCATTGAAATTTCAAGCATATCTTAATGGCTAGCAAGAAAGAGCTTGATGGGAGACAACCCAATGGTTATCATTTATTTCTATTTGTTTGTGATAACATGATTATTTGTTGTGTAATGATGGTGTTTTATTGTTTAAATTAGTGTTTGTGCCAAGTAAAGCTTTCGGGGTGATTTGTTTGATGAGTAGAATCGATATGGTGAAAAAAGGAGAAACTTTGACATCCACTGCAGAATTTGTCTGATTTTACTAGAAGGTATTTTTCTATGCTTTTTTACACTATATTTCTGTACAAATTCATCATGTCTGCCTAATGTTTGAGAATTTCTGGAGTTACAGAAGTATAGGTTCATTACAAATTACTACAGACTGTTCTGTTTTAGATAGCTTCTCTTTTTACTTGCATAGTTTCCTTGTTTTGATGATGTTATGGACTGTATCGGGGGGTATAATCCTTGCAGAAGTTAGAATAGTACCTTACCCTAACTTCAAATAATAATCAACTTATAATAGCAACTAAAGTATTTGATATCTTGCTTATACTAATGGATCTCACAAAGTTTTGTTAAGTTTTATGTGATTGAGGTTTTCATGTTTTGGGCATTATCTCGATGGATAAAGGAATTAGGAGTAGCAAAATCCTAAGCGTGGGGATGCCCAAGGTACACCAAGGTAATATTCTAGGAAGACTCAAGCGTCTAAGCTTGGGGATGCCCCGGAAGGCATCCCCACTTTTCTCTCAATCCGTCGGTATGTCACTTGGAGCTGCAATTTTATTCATCACATGATATTAGTTTTGCTTGGAGCGTCATTTGCTTTTGTTTACTTTTGCTTTAAGTTTGAGCACAGTGGTGTGTAGATTTTACATAAATTTACATGCCTCATATGTATCTATAATTTTTGATTGTTCCAAGCTGATAGATTCTCATTTTAGAATACTTTTGGGGTATTTATTTACCAATTGATATTATTTTTGAGCACTAACCTATTGAACAAGTACCCAATGCGAGTTGTTGTTTTCAGCATGTCTTTTACTTTTCAGGTTCTCCATACAGAACAAAGCCCAATTTACCTAAAACTTTTTGGTGATTTTTTATGGGACAAAAGAAGACCGAGGAGTATCAAAAGAAGGCTGGAGGCCGCACGAGGGGCCCACAATCCAACAGGGCACGGCCTGGGGAATGGTGGCGCTCCCTGATGGCTTGTGCCTCCCTCGTGGACCTCCTGACTTCTTTCTCTGGCTTATAAATTCTCTTATACCCTAAAACATCAGAAGGAGCCCCGAAACACTTTATACACCGCTGAAGTATGTGTTCCGATGACAGGCTATTTGGAGCTCCATTCCAGCTCCTTGCCGGAGGGGGGATTGATCACACGGGGCCTCTTCATCAACCCTGTAGTCGTCATGATGATATGTGAGTAGTTCAACATAGACCTACAGGCCCATAGCTAGTACATGCATGGCAATCTATCTCTTTGATCTTGAATACAATGATCATCGCATCTTCACTTTGATTGAGATGACGTAATTCCTTTTGTGTGGTGCATTTGTTGGGATCCGATGAATTGTGGTTTATGTTGAGATTATTCATGATAAATATTTGAGTGTCCTCTGAATACTGATATCATTCTTGTGTGCATGATTGTGATAGTTTCGTAATTCTCTTCGTGTCTTTTTAAATAGTTTGGCCAACTTGATTGATATTTCTTCGGTGAGAGAGGTGCATTGTTGTAGGTTAAACCTGGAAAATTTCTATATCATAGTGACAGATGGGGACAATGTTCGTCTTTGCGTTGCTGCTACTACGGATAAAACAATGGGTTTTATTCATATTGCTTGAGTTTACTTTGTCTACATGATGTCGTTGTTCTCTACTCATTACTTTGTTTTACTTAATACTCTAGACGCATGCTGGATAGCGATCGATGAGTGGAGTAATAGTAAGAATTGGAGGGAGGAGTTGGCCTATTTGTTTATGACCGTGATGCCTATATACACATGATCATTTCTGTGAATATCGCATAACTATTCTCTTTTCTAGTCAATTGCCCAATTGTAATTTGTTTACCCACCGTATGCTATTTTTCATGAGAGATGCCATTAGGGAAAACTATGCCCCCCACCCCGATCTATTCACAACATATTGAGAAAACCTTCAACACATTACTTCCATTACTTGTGTTTATTTTATCTTGATATCTACAATTATCTACACACCTCACTTTCTTGCAAATAACAAGAAAAGAGGATTGACAACCCTGATGCCCGCGTTGGGTGCAAGTTGTTTGTTCTTTGGTGTGCAGCCACTCAAGACGGTTGTGGTTGAAATTCCTATTGGTTCGGTAAACCTTGGTTTCATAACTGAGGGAAATACTTACCCACACTCCGTTGCGATAACCCATTTCTCTTCACGAAAAACCCAACATAGATCACAAGTATCAGGAAGGATTTCTGGCGCCGTTGTCGGGAAATATAATCAAAAACTACCAACACCACACAAAATTTCATTCACTTGTTCCTATTTAATTTGGTGGTTTAATTTTTTGTCTCATAAGAAATAAAAATACAAAAATATTTATCTTTGCTTGCTTAGCTTGTCACTAGATTGCCTATTCGCTCTCTAGTTTACGTTCTTTACGCCATGGCTACATCTGATCCGGGTATACTTCTCCCTCATTACTTTGGAGAGTGTTCTCTCCAATCTTTGATTTTAAGAAAGTAGGTAATGAGTCAATCAAAGAAGTGTGGGACATATTACTAACAATACAAGCTAGGGATAATGCTAAGAGTCATATTAACTTGCTTCTGCGAAGTTTTAATTTTGGTCTATCCCTTTCCCATAGACGTGTCTTCGATTCTATGTCCGAAAAGATTTCCTTAGAAACAATTATTTTTACACCTATGATTAGATGGAAAATGTTTTTGGGTAACCTAAAATAGAAACCATTGAACCAACTATACTAGTGTGCCACCGCCAAACTGAGGTAATCAAAGAGACTAGGACTAGTATGGAGTTTAATTCTAGGGGGTTGTTCAATTCTATCTCTAAGATCGACGGGAACAACAGCTACACAATAGGAGGCTTGATACCATAGATCAAAAGCTTGATGTTCTTTGTGCTAGGGATAACAAGGTTACGAAGGATATTGCACCCCTTATGAACGAAGATGACAACCCTTGAAACTATGTAATATGCCTAGGTAGGGGTGTAAAACAATAGTGCATGTTGGGAGGCAACCCAATACTTACACTTATTTCCACTTTTAAATTTATGTTTTTTTGTGATACCATGATTATTGCCACTGTAATTATTGTATTTTTATGTTTATTTAGTGTTTGTGCCAAGTAAAGCCTTTGGGAAGATTTGCATGATGAGTAAAATTGATATGGTGCAAAACCAAAAACTTTGACATCGAGTGCAGAATTTCAATGATTTTACATGAAAAACTTTTGAAGCTAAAGTTTTTACACAATACTGCTATACAAATTCCACAGGTCTTTCGTATTTTTCAGAATTTTTGGAGTTACAGAAACATAGGTTCATTACACATTAGTAAAAATTGTTCTGTTTCAGTCAGCTTCTGTTTTTGCTTGCACACTTTTCTTGTTTTGATGATTCGATGGATTGTATCATGGGGTACGAGCCTTAGAGAAGTTAAAATAGAGTACCCTATGCTGAAATAAAATAATAATCAACTTATAGAATCACCTGGAGTTTTATCTGATTGTAGTTTTAAAGTTTCGATTACTATCCCAATGGACAAAGGATTGAGGAGCAGCAAAAGCCTAAGCTTGGGGATTCCAAAGGCATCCTAGGTAATATTCTAGGAAGACTCTATCATCTAAACTTGAGGATGCCCCGGAAGGCATCCCCTCTTTTCGTCTCAATCCGTCGGTATGTCACTTGGAGCTATATTTTTATGCACCACATGATATGAGTTTTGCTTGGAGCGTCGTTTGCTTTTACTTTCATTTTGCCACAATCGTTGTTTGCTGGATAAACCTATTTGAGAGAGATACCACATCATCACAAGTTTTTAGAATACTCTATGTTCTTCACATATATCTTTTGAGCTTACCAGTTGCTCTAGTACATCACTTATATGTTTTTGAGCGAGGTATCGTCTAGATTCTATAGATGTAGATACTATAGAATGTCTGAGAGAAGGATAAATAGTGACGGTAATTTGCATGGTCTATAAGACTAGATCAAAAATAATGGGTATTCAATGAATGATATATAATACCATAATGTAGCAGATATAGAGAAATTGTGGGTTAATGATATTGATGTAGTGATATGAAAAAGGTGGAGTGAATTATTATTAATTCATAGATGTGTCGATATTAAGAGATGTTAAACTTCTTGTTCATCTAAAAAATTAAAATGGCATGGTGATGATGTATTCATAGATGTGTCGATATTAAGAGATGTATTCAATGAGCATTTCTATTCCTCGTTGAAATCTGTCACATCCCTGAAACCCTAATCAAGTTAGCATTGTGCTCATATCTTCTTTGCATTGCATCCAAGAAAATTTCAACAAGAACAAAGCAAGTGGTGAAGGAAAACTCAAAAAACCCTAGCCACTTCTCAAATTCAAAGGAATTATAAACTTGTTCAAATCAATGAACCCAAAATGGCCTCAAGAAAAGTTCAACTTTTCTGATAATTCTTGAAAACAAATAAGAAATGAAGAAAACCATTTTCTTAACACTTTTGGAATTTTAAATAAATGCAAAAGGCTACTGGTTTCAAGTTTAAAATTTTAATTCAAAAATATATAGTTTTCAAAAATGCTGAAAACTTTATGGGTGATTGGAAATATTACAATTAACACCCCAGCATTTTTCAAATTATTTTTAGTTTGCTTTTGAAGCCAAAATAGATAGAAATCAATGTGAGTAATTAAAACAGAAACAAAACAGAAAAAAAGTGAGGAAAGATTTACATGTCGCCTGAGGAGGCCCAGCCCACCAGGGGCAGGGGCGTCTTCTTCCTCTGCCTTCTGGCAGAGGAGAGATCGACCACGGCGGCCTCCTCCACCTCCTGCTTCGCCGTGGCGACCTCCGGTGCCCCCAGGACAGCGCGACAACGGGGATGACTACCCCGAGCGCGTCCGTATCCTTTCCCGTGACCCATTCCTCCCCCTCCTCTCGGTTTATTCCCTCTCCCCACTCCCGCCATTGACAGGAGCTCGAGCTCGAGCGGCCCGTGCCCCTAGCCACAGGATCTTCCTCCCGAGTGTTCCATTCGCGCCGCCTCGACGAGCTGGTCCTCCTTGCAGCAGTAGAAGACTCCCTGAGCCCTGCAACTCCCCAAGTGCCATCGTCTTCAACCTTCGGCCGCCGACAAATCGACGATGGATCGCCGGCTATAGCCCCTCCCCGAGCAGTCTGAGCCCAGCTTCACCTCCACCGTGAGCTTGCAATCATTTCCCCTCTTCTTCCCCTCGGTTTCGTGCCCCCTAGCCACCGGACCGACGAACCCGAGCTCCGGCAGCCGCCTCGGCTCGTCGCCGGCATGCTCCGGCCACCCATAGCCCCTCCTGATGCCGGTAGAGGACGAGACCGAGCCTGTGGATCATCCCGGTGCTCTCAGCACTCGATCCCGAGCACCACAGTGCGTTTTGGTGCGTCTCCGGCGAAGATCCGCCACGGATCTGGTCGCCGCCGGTCAGTCTCCGGCAGGGGACGATGTGTCCGGCCTAACCCCGGTGGATTAACGCTAAGCAGTCGCTGACAGTGGGCCCCAGGCCAAGTCAAACGCAATGAGGGGGCTGGTCAGCGCGGGATTAACCCTGAGAGGCTGACCAGTGGGTCCCCCTGTTGGGTTTGACCTGATCAGGTCAGCCGACGGCTGATGCCATGATGACGTAGGGCTCACGCAATAAGTGGATTTCTGATTTAAAAGAATTCGAGAAAAATGCCAAAACTTCTAAAAATCATAGAAATTAATCTGTAACTCCAATGAAAATAATTTATATATGAAAAAGTATCAGAAAAATCCAAGGAATCTGAATATGCCATTTTCAAGCATGTTTGAAAATGTTAATGGACCCAAACTTGTAGTATAATGAATAAGTTAAATTTTATAAATGCTATGGAGATGGAATTTGAAAATCATTTGAATTCCACACCAAATGATATGATCAAACATTGTTCAATCACAAACCAGCAACTTAACATGTCATTTCCATGATGTTAAAAACAAGTTGATCTGAGCATAAGTTCGAATAAATTAAAATGGTATTCGAGAATACCTCGTTTGAAGTGATATTTGAATCTGATTCAAATCAACTTCAAACCTAACAAATGTTAGCTATATTAGCAAACCACCTTGCATCCTCATGCCACGCTCATGCATCATTTTGTTGCATATGATTGTCATTGATTGTTCTCATTTCTTTCGGTAGGCTCCACTCCTCCGGATTCCACTGAATATCCGACTGACGGATATTGTCCCTCTTCTGAGCAACAAGGCAAGCAACCATTTTGATCATCCCGATAAATCCCATGTTCTCGCTCCTGCACTTACTTATTACATTAGGATCAAATGCTTCAAATGCTTTTGCCACGTTAGTTGAACCCACTTCCTTTGCATGACCTGTCCTTGTCATAGTAAATAGCTGAACCTTGCAACCTAGCATACCTGGTAGTTGCTTGAGCCATGATGTGCCTTGCTCTGCTATGCATGCTATGCTTAGAGTTGTGTATGGTCTGTCATTTGGGAGATGAACAGAATTGTGAGATTGTGTTCCGTAAGTGAAGGTTTTGTGTTGAACCTAATTTGGTAAAGGTACCGGTGAAAGGCTATGTAGGAGTACATGGAAGGTTGTTTCATTGGAACCGTCCTTAGGAACCGAGTTCCGTGTATGTAATCCAAGACTAGATACTACCACACGTTGGGATACTTAATTGACCCTCTCGACTTATTAATCACTTAGTACTCGGTCCAGGAGTTGCAAGTAGTTTCTGGTGTTTATAGTCATGCTGGAGGCCGTGCATAGCGCTGACCTGAGCGGTGGGCTATGATTCGGTAGGCAGTGGCACGGTGTACCAAGTGGCACCCGGATGGTGGGCTTGGGAACCCTGCGCACATCGTTTGGGGCCGTGGCGGAAACCTCGGCCGGACTTCCGTGCGGGTTACCCTCAGATGGGCGATAAACCTGGACTAAGTATTAGCGTGGTTAACGGTCTTGGCCGACTCCCTCGCTGGGCTTCCGCTTGAAGCTTGCCGAGGTGCATGACGTGCACATGGCGATAAGTGGCGAGAGCGTGTGTGATGAAGTACACCCCTGCAGGGTTATGATCTATTCGAATAGCCGCGTCCGCGGATATGGACTACTTGGAGACATATGTTGTTCATAGATAACTTCAATGGCTACATATAAAATTGTCAAGATAAGCGTGAGTGTCGTGGACGGCATTTCCGTATGGAGACTAAATGGTTCCACGATGGAGTATTGCTGTGGTGTTAGTGGACTCGTGTGCGAGAAATCAAGTTGTCAAAAATTGTTTTAAAATGCAAGTTGTCTAGCCACGAGTCAAATGCTGGCCTTCCGCATGAAAACCCGCAATTGCTTATTGATACATTGCATGAGTAGATAGTTATCCTAATCACATGCTGAGTACCTTCGTACTCATGTTTGCTTGATAATTGTTGCATAGGTTGTTAATGACCCTAATGGAGGGTTCTTCCTAGACATCGACGACGACGAGTAGCTGGTGTCCCAGCTACGATCTGGCCCTAGGGTGGGTCTGTAGTATAGTCAGGCCATGTGCCTTCTAGTTTCACCTGTCTGTACTCAGACAGTTTAATTACTTCCGCTGGCTTGTAACTAGAATGACTGCTATGATGGGTCGTGAGCCCCCTATTGTGTAATATTATGTGTGTGGCTCTTCTGAGCCTTTTAAATAAAGCTTGTATGTTTATGTTATGTTGTGATGCCATCGATGTATCTATACATATCGGTATGCCATGCGTACGTGTGTCGTACTTGATATGTATGGGGTTCGATTACCTAGCCGTAGACTTTAGTAGCATTCCTTACAGGTAAATGCCCCTTTGTGATCCAACGAGCCATGGTAGCTCGCTACTGCTCCGGACACATTGGTTTACCGGCGTGTGTCCTTCTTAGCTGCTGTGTCTGTCCCCTTTGGGGAAATGTCACGCGATGTAATGGAGTCCTTGTAGCTTGCTACGACTCGTCTACATTCGCTGGTGACCGACACCTGCTTAGTTGGGTCATGTATGTTTGTCCCTATGCGGAACTGTCACTTTGGTTTATGGCTAGACATGTCGATCCGGGTTCTTTGTCATTGGATTGCTAGCGACACAATTGTATACGCGAGTCAAAAGGCGCAAACGGTCCCGGCTAATGTTAGGATGCAGCCGTGGGGTTAACCGTGCGTGAGACCGCAAAGAGATGCGATGTGTTACAGGCTGGATTCCTATGGCTTAGGATCGGGGTCCCGACAAAATCCTAGTGTTGTTTTGAGTGAGAGTCGCGCGATGGTTAATTCCTATCGACCCTGTCCCTGAGGGCATGTGAGTAGTACTTCTATTTGTGATAAAACAAATAGAACTTTGCAATAAGTACTTCTATTTGTGATCTCACCTCCTCATATTTGCTAGCCTCTTCGGTACCCTACATCGCCCGTTCTCACCTTGAGGACCGGTGCAACTTTCACCGGTACATCCAAACCCCGTGACATGACATGCTATGTTGCACATCAAACATTTTATATCCTCCTCAAAACAGGCACCGTACCTATCTATCATGGCATTTCCATAGCCATTCCGGGATGTATTTCCATGCAAATGCCATCTTCACTTCACATGACTAGTTCGTTCATAATCATAATGCTTTGCATGATCATATAGAGCACATAGTATTTGTGGCAAAGCCACCATTCATTATATTTTTTATACATGTCATGTTAGATCTTTGCACATCCTGGTACACTGTCAGAGGAATTCATACAGAGTCATATCGTCCTACTATTTTTCATATTTAGTTGTAAGTAAATAAAAGTATGATGATAATCATTATTAGAGCATTGTCCGAATGAGGAAATAAAAATGGGGGAGGCCAAATGAGCCCACCATAATAAATGAATGAATGGGAGAGAAAAGAGAGAAGGTACTTTGCTACTATCCTTTACCACACTTGGGCCTCCAAGTGGCACCTTATTCTTTATGTAGAGAGTCTCATGCTATATCATTCATATGCTAGTGGGAATCATTTTTTCATAAACTTGGCTTGTATATTCTGATGACGGGTTTGCTCAAATGCGTGAGGTCTTCATGAGCAAGAAAGTTGGATGCACACCCCACTTACCTTCAGTTCATATTTCATACACTTAGAGCTCTAGTGCATCATTTGCATGGAAAACCCTACTCCTCGCATCGATATCAATCGACGGGAATCTCCAAAGCCCATTTGTATGCCTAGTTGATGTGAGACTACCTTCTCAACTTTTCCCCTTTGAAACCTACCACCATATTCTATTCCATCTTATATTATGTCTAATGGTTGTGACACCCTCGATTTGATTTTACGCTAATCGTACATGCAAACACGTACGACCAAGCTCAAGGACTCACGAGAGGATATCACAAAACAACACTGGACACAAATAAAACATACAAGCTTCATATTACAAGCCAGGGGCCACGAGAGCTAGAATACAGAAGCTCAATAAACACACGACACAGCGGAAGCAACAAATATCTAAGTACAGACGTAAAACAAGGATAATGCCTTAGAGAAGGCTAGCAAAAAAGATACATCGATTGATAGAGCCGAGGCCTCCTGCCTGGGAACCTCCTAAACTACTCCTGGTCTTCAGCGGCTTCCACGTAGGAGTAGGCATCGACTGGGGCGCGATCGTCATCGGAGGGATAAACCATCTCCTAGGCTCCATGATCTGGTCAAAACAATCAGATCAAGGGGAAATGGGAAGCAAAGCAATGGTGAGTACTCATCTAAAGTACTCGCAAGACTGACATCAGAACTATGCTAAGTATGCATGAGTATCAAAGGAATGGAGTTATTGGTGGACTGACTGCAGCAATGCGAGAATAGATAGGGGAGACTAGTCCTATCGAAGACTAGCATCTTCAGCATCTTAAATCAGTAGACGAGAGTAGAGCAACTAACACATTATAAATATACGACTTGACTGTTGGGGGCTATAGTGCCAAATTTAGCTTTTTTCATCAAAAGTCCTATGCGGATTGTAAACATTCCATATGACACTTGGGGACTAATGTGTCCAATTTTCGAAATTCAATAAAGACCCGGATTTTTCAAAGAAACAAGCCAGACCTTGGGGGCTACACGAATTCCACCTCATCTAAATGGTTGGTGACTTCTTTTAAGGAAGATCCGGCTCACTCTTTGAGATAAGCCGGCCCTTGGGGGTTACAGTTGTAGCTTGTACATACCTACTTGGGAAGAACCAGATTACTATTATCATACTAGGATAGTTTTTGGGGGCTAGACCTATAGTTATCCATGCTTATTTTGAAGAACCGGCTTACCATTTTCATAGTAAACCGGTCCATGGGGCCTGTAGGTAGTATACAAAGATAGAAAGGTTAAAGTTAGGTAATCTTACTTCATATTTTTTTCCTGAGGACGTTGATCATACTAGTTTCAATCTCTCGGCTCTCAGACAGCCGGGTCAAGTGTTGCTGGTGGATTTCTTCAACAATAAACATTGACATATTCGGGTGCTCTAATTGGGTTTTTCTTTATCGAAATTCATTGGTTCTTCGTTGGCCACGATCTTAACTAGAGAGGTGGAAACAACAGGAGCTTGGAAGCTTTCCTTGACAACAACAACATTGGGAGTGCTCTGGTCAGCTGGTGGAACACGGTCATCCACATGACTCGCCGGATTAGAATGATGAGCCAGAAATGGTGGATGAGCAGAAGGAGCAATTGAAGTTCCTGCAATCTCTACTCGTGTGTCCATTAAAACCGGCCCATCTAGTTTAGGCGCCTTAACAATGGTCGCTGGTTCGGCTCCAGTATCTACAATGTTCTCTTCAGAAGGGTCAACTTCGGTGGATGTCTTTCCTAATTGGGGGATCAAAATGTCTTTGTTTTTAGCATGAGAAAATGACCCGGCAACATGACTAGATAAAGTAGCTTTGGCCCTACAAAGATCAGAAGTCAAATGTTATGCTAAGGAAGGTAAACATATGCAATCAGGTAATGATGTAAAAGCTACCGCGGTTCATGTTAAAGGTTGGGAGTTGCGTTGATGATGAAGCACCCAAAGATGGAGGGGATTCGGGACAAAGTGAGTTTCAATGGCTAAGAGGTTGTTTAGAAAAGACCATCGTTACGACAAGAATCAGCAGAACTATATGGCACCTTAGCACGTGGCTTACGAGCCGGTGGAGCATGAGACATGCAGGGTCTAACTCGCACAAGTCACTTCGAGTCTTGCATTTTTGTTGACCGCGAGTTGCGATTTCTTCAAAAGAAAATTAGGAGCTAAATGAGTGTCTTGATTTAATATTTTAACCTTACGGACGGCTTGCCTTGTTTTTCTTGCAACAAACGTTTCTAAGGAACTAGAAGAGATTGGAATTACCTCAATATTGCTAACTTGGCTCGATTCAGAATCGCCCTTAGAGGAAGGCGTGTGAGCAAGTTTAGTAAACAAACAACCATGTGAGTCGAGTTCTACTTGAGACAGCTCTCGTCAATATGAGCCAAGGGTCGGGTCATCACGAGTCGGATCATTTCCTTGGCATGTGGAAGAAACAGGGATTTGTGGTGTGACTTTCCAAAATCTAGAATCCAGCTGCCAATGAAAGAGCATGATAAGGATGGCGGGTAAAAATGAAATCAAGAAAGGTATAGAGTATGCTTGATGGAAAAAAGATCACTACCGATGGTAGAGGATTTAAGAGATAAAATGGACCTAAATTAGTAACGATACACATCTCTTTTGAGTCATAGAAAAACCTCTTTGTCTCTTTATTAAGGGCATCGTTGGTTAGTTCTTGGGTGGAGAAGCGTTGAGCATCGGACGAGACGCCTGAGTAGTCGCACATTAAGCTAGTCCTCGCACTAACAGGCTGGATGCACCACTTAAGCCAACAACGGATCAAGTCGATCCCGGTTAGGCCATGAGCAACCAAGGCTCTCAATTTTATGTGAATAGGAGCCCTCATATCCCTCTCCTCATTCATTTGCCAACCCGGTAACTCTACGTTGTTGCCGATCCTCTCCAACCTATAACCCGGCAGCGAATTTTCTTCCGTGGGGATAGTGATTTTGCAATAGAACCAGGTCTTGTACCATCCCTTTGGATGAGTCCCCACTTTAGACATAGGAAATTGATTATTTTTCCTTTTCTAGAAGGTGATTCCGCCAAGTTCACAAGAAGGTCCATTCTTGACTTCAGCCTCATGATTGGCATAGAAGAATTCCCTGAACAAAGTCACTAACGGCTCAGTCTGGAGAAACACTTCGCATAAAACTTGAATTGGCATATGTTGGTCATAGAATTGGAACCAATAACCCGAGGCCTCAGATTGAACAAGTGCAAAAGGTCCCTGAAGAATTTTGAATTGGGCGGTCGAAAACCTCTGTGTAAATAATTAGTGAAAATAACAACTTCTCCTTGTCCAGGCTGCGGGAAGGATCTTTTTTGGGAGCTTGCCTATTTACCTCCTATCGAGCCGGCAAGAATCCTTGACTCACAAGGTTTTCCAAAGTGAATTTGGACTCCTCGGACCTGCCGAGTTATAAGCCTTGGAGTTCTTAGGGGCCATTAGCCGGTATCGAACAACTACAAGGATGGTAAAAAAAATAAGTTGATGCATAATACTAGAAGCTGACTATGGTCGTTATTCAAGGGGTGTTTAAGCCGCCAAAACTATTACAGAATAGTGTTCTAAGCAGGACAGTAATACAACAACGTGTTTCAAGCCGGCAACAACAAGTAAAGGATTTTGAAAGGAAAACTACACCCCCATGGAAGACTTAGCAGAAATTCACCACAAATAGGTTGCAAAAAGTGACATATTTTGCAATGGATCTAGATAATGCACAAAAAATTGGAATATGTGTTCAACACCGGCGGAATACCCAAAGTTCATGACATTTGCTCCCAGGGTATCCTAGAAAGTGTCTTATTTTAGATCTATGTACAGAAGGTACCAAATGGAGGTCGCGGTAAACCCATGGATGCAGAAGGGATTAGAAGCTTGTGGATCTACAAAGCGGTTCTTTGGTGAACTTGATGAACACAGTGTGAACACTGACATAACTTATGCATGAATATACAAACCCCGGTAAGGATGAATGAGTACTTGATTTGTTGGATCTCAAAGGTGATGGCCGCGCGCACCCTGAAAAATGCAAGGGATATCAAGTAACACAGACGACGCGGTCCAGATGGTTCGATCGTTGTCCTTGGATCTTTGGCGTGCATAGTAATGGGAAGAACGTGGAGGAAAAGAAGAAGGGAAATATATTGCAGAGGTTCGCCCCACCTATTTACAAGGACAGGGAATTGAATGGAACGATCGCCGGAAATAAGTGGCTAAGATTCGCCTAGATTTTCATGTGAGTCCAGATTTAGTGTTGCTTTTTGAAAAGATTCGCTACGATGGCTGTGGACTGAAATAGTCAGCATGACGATATCACGAGGATATTAACTAAAAAGATGCTAAGTCTCAAATAAGGAGAAATGACCCGGCGTAGTCTTGACCTGGATTTAAGTTTTTCTTCATGGATAAAAAGTACAGAATTGTCGGCTCATAGTTTGGCCTTAAAACCTCACAATTTACAAACATCTTCAAGATGGAGCATAGCATGGATGCCTCCAAACTAAATTGGTGCTAATTTAGGGGATATACCCTACAGGTATGACCCACCCAAGTTTTAACCCGGGCTCCATAAAGACAGTCCATACGGAAGATGATCATGAGAAGAGCTAGGCCTAGAAGGCCAGCTTGTCATGCGAGCCATTTCGAAGACGTCATCCGGATGACAGCTCAAGGATGAGGACACAAGGGACTCTCTCTTTTCCTTGAGGAGCAAGGTAAGTAGGAGTTAGATTAGGTCATGGGCGTTTAGTTGACTTGGACTCTGTTGTAAACTGGAGGCCTCCACCTATACATAAAGGGGAGCACTCGAGCCGAAAGGATCGAGCGAGAAACTCTCGAAAGCTACGTTAGCTATTCTGCACCTTTATAATCAAGATCACCATCAATATAGACGCAAAAGCAAGACGTAGGATTTTACCACCATTGGAGGGGCCGAACCTGGGTAAATCTGTCTCTCGTTCCCGGTCTACCCCTTCGAGTTGCCACATAGAGATGATGGTCCCACACCTAATTCCTTCCACAAGGACATCTGCCATGACAAAACCTAGACAATACCCGAAACTGAAATTTCTACCATCCTTGCTAATTACTCTTTTGATGGTGGAATACCTAAGAACTTAGGAGATATGGGTATACCTGCAATACCTTGCTCTATTAAAATAAATTATGTCAAAATGGCTTTATGTGATTTAGGAGTCACTTTTAATGTTACTCCTTTCTCGCTTCATAAAAGACTTGAATTGGATAAGCTTACAACCACTGAGACATCTTTGCAAGTGGCTGATAAATCTGATGCTTCACCTATTGGGGTTTGCGAGGACATTCCCGCTATGGTTGCAAATGTTACTACCTTGACAGACTTTGTTCTTGATATGACTCAGGACGACAATATGTCGATCATCCTTGGTAGACCCTTTCTAAATACTACGGGGGCTGTTATTGATTGCAACAAAACCAAGGTCACTTTTCATGTTAATGGCAAGCAACATACTGTGCATTTTCCGTAGAAGCAAACTTTGGTTAAAAATATTAACGTCATTGACCCTATTCCCACGGTCATCATTTAATATTTTACAATACCTCTACCTACTACCAAGAAAAAAATACTAAAATCTTATTGTCGGTGAGATGCAAATCCCTATTGAGGTAACCTAGTGATATACACAAAAACTTCAGTTTCATGTTAATCGGAAACAATTATTAATATGACTTGACCAACCTTATTAATGCATCCTTTTTGAAATACATGTGATTGATGAATTAAGTATTCATGACTTTTTGTATCCCAAATGTATTCTTTGTTCTCTTAGCTAAAGAAGAATAAAATAACATGATTACCCTGTTTCTAAGCTTTTCGTATCTTATATAAATGACCCAAAAATAAAAAGTCTCAGAATGCCACCAAACTTTAACATGATTTTTTCTGAAATAAATTAGAAATTTTGACATAAAAATAGAAGTAGGAAGACGCACCTCTCGGCCCCAAGTCGACACGCCCCTAGGCCACGCCATGATGGCTTGTGGGGCCCACATCCCCCCTTCCTTATCCCTTTAGCTCACATCATCCTCTACCTCGATAAAAAAAGGTCCTTAGCCCTCTCTCTCCCGTGTTCTTCCTCTAGGAACTGAAATTTTCGATCTCTTTGCTCGGAACTCCATTTCCAAAACTATTTTATTGACACAGCCTCTAAGCATCGATAATAAGCTTGCATGTTTAATTCTTTGAGTTCCAAGTTGTATGAATGATTGATATAGCCTCTAAGCATCTATATGAGTAGTCGCTATCAATCCCATAAAGTTTTATTGACATAAATTTGTGGCTCAAAAATTTCATAAATTTGTGCTTAGGAGAATGAATTTATTAAGGAGAGGTTCTTCTAGACATACCCCAAGGGAGTTTCTGGGAGGACATAAACTTGCGATGTCAACCTGTTCCGCTACGCGAAGGTTGGGAATTATGAATGGCCACATACGCCGTTCATGAGTGAAGCCTATTTTTATGAAGAATTCATGCAATTAGTTGCAAATGCCAGGCTGACCAACTTCCTCGTAGATGAATGTGACCAATACTATCTCCTTACTAATTCCTTCATGCAAAACTTTCACTTCTTAATATTGCAAGTGCCCCTAGATTACACTTTGCTCTCTATGCAACAAACTTTCAATTGCCTTTAGATGAATTTTGTGAGATTTGCTTCCTCCCCTCTGACGTGGGGGGTTAAGCGAGCCTATGCCTCGGGAATTTGAGGGTTTCCTCCTCACCTTAATAGTTGGCGAAACGAAGGGCTATTCAAACGCCAGGGCCACTGGTTTGCATTTTCCATCTGTTCACTATTTCTCTCAATTTATAGGAAAATGCATAACTGCTATGGAGCAGGGTGGTGTTCTTAGTGCCCCAACCCTTGTTATTTTGCGTCATGAATTTTATGGTGATATTGCTTACAACCTAGGAGCTATTGTTGTGCACCGCTTGCATATTAACCGAATCAAAGGCAAGATTCATGGTGGTATTTATGCCACGGAAGGCATCCCCTCTTTTCATCTCAATCCATCGACATGCCACTTGCATCTATATTTTTATTCATCACATGATTTGAGTTTTTCTTGGAGCATCGTTTGCTTTTACTTTCATTTGCCACTATCATTGTTTGCTGGACACACCTATTTGAGAGAGCTACCACATCATCACAATTTGTTAGAATACTCTATGTGCTTCACTTATATGTTTTGAGTTTAGCAATTGCTCCATTAGTTCACTTATATCTTTTTGAGCGTTGTGAAATTTTGATTTTATCGAAATATTATGCTCTCGTTCTTTTTTTGACCAACTACTCTAGGGAAAGCACCCCATAGCCTTTTCTTTTATTCCATATCTTGTAAAAACTATGTACAATCTATGCTCTTGTTCTTCACTTATACGTTTGAAAGCTAGATAAATAGTGACAGTAATTTGCATGGGTCATAAAACTAGATAAAAAATAATGGGTATTCAATGAGTGATAATTAAAACCATCATGAAGCACATATAGAGAAATTGTGGGTTAATGATATTGACGTAGAGATAAGAAAAAGGTGGACTGCATTATTATTAATTCAGAAAGGTGTCAATATTAAGGGATGTTAAAATTCTTGTTCATCTAAAAAATTAAAAGGGCATGGTGATGATGTGTGAGCATTTCTATTAGTCGTTGAAATCCTGGTGTTATTTTAAGTCGTAGTCGGGCGATGGTTAATTCCTACCAACCCTTCCCTCGGGGCATGCAAGTAGTACATTGATTTGTGATAAAACTAATAAAACTTTGCAATAATTACATGAGTGTTTCATGACTAATTTGACAACATGGACTTATGCAATCTAACCTCCTCATATTTTCTAGCCTCTTACGTACCCTACATCGCGCGTTCTCACCTTGAGGATCGTTGCAACTTTCACCGGTGCATCCAAATCACGTGACATGACACACTCTATTGCACATAAACCTTTTTCTATCCTCCTGAAAAGAACCACAATACCTACCTATCATGGCATTTCCGTAGCCATTCTGAGATATATTATCATGCAAATGACATTGTCACTTCACATGACTAGTTCGTTCATCATCATAATGCTTTGCATGATCATATAGAGCACACAGTATTTGTGGCAAAGCCACCGTTCATCATATTTTTGATACATGTCAGTCTAGATCATTGAACATCCTAGTACACTGCGAGAGGCATTCATACATAGGCATTTCGTCCTACTTGTTTTCATATTGAGTTATAAGTAAATAAAAGTGAATTGATCATCGTTATTAGAGCATTGTCCAAGTGAGGAAATAAAAATGGGGGAGGCCAAATAAAAATGCAGGAGGCCATAATAATAAAAAATGAATGAGATAAAAAGAGAGAAGGGACTCTGCTACTTTTCTTTACCACACTTGTGCCTCCAAGTGGCACCTTGTTCTTCATATAGAGAGTCTCATGTTATATCTTTCATATGCTAGTGGGAATCATTTTTTCAGAAACTTCGCTTGTATATTCTGATGACGGACTTCCTCAAATGCCCGAGGTCTTCATGAGCAAGCAAGTTGGGTGCCCAAACCACATAGCTTCACTTGAGCTTTCATACACTCATAGCTCTAGTGTATCATTTGCGTGGAAAACCCTACTCCTTGCATCGATATCTATCGACAGATATCTCCATAGCCCGTTGGTATGCCTAGTTGATGTGGGACTATTTTATCCACTTTTACCCCTTTGTAACCTACCACCATAGTCTATTCCACCTTTATGATATATCCAATGGTTCACGCTCATGTATTGCGTGAAGGATAAAAAGTTGATGTATATTTAAAAAGTACGATCCATTGGATTGACTTGGACACCATGGTGCTTGACATTTGTATTAATGTGGTGAAGATGGAGCCATGCCTTGATAATATAATAAGATGGTTTGGGGTAAAACAATCTTTGAGGATGGTATACTTTGAAAGATTAATGATTTTGCTGCTTATACTTATAAGTATTGTTGTGTTAATATTTCTTAATTAATCGTTTCTCAGTAAGCATACATGCATAAGGTTACATCATGGACAACATGTCACATCAAAAATTCTGTTTTTACCATTTAACCTACTCAAGGACGAGCAGAAATTATGCTTGGGGTTGCTTGTTATGTGTCTAACGTATCTATAATTTTTTATTGTTCCATAATGATGTATTATCATTTTGGAATACCTTTGGGGCAATTCTTTACCAATTTATATTATTCTTGATCACTAACCTATTGACTCAATGCCCTATGCCATTTGTTGTTTTCTGCATGTTTTTAACTTTTCGGTTTTTCCATAACAAACGAAGCCGAATTGACCTAAAAAATTTTGTCAATTTTTCTGGACCAAAATAAGACCGGGGAGTATCGGACCAAGGCTGGAGGCCGCACGTAGGGACCCACAAGTCAGTAGGACGCGGCCTGGGGGCGTGCCTTGATAGCTTGTCCCTCCCTCTTGGCCCTCCCGACTCTGTTCTGTGGCTTATAAATTCTCTTAGACCCTAAAAACATCAGAAGGAACCTCGAAACACTTTTTATGCCGCCGCAAGTCTCGATTCCGATGGGAGGCTATCTCGTGCTCCGTTTCGGCACCTTACTAGAGGGGGGATCGATGCCGGAGGGCCTCCTCATCAACCTTGCTGCCCTGACAATGATTTGTGAGTAGTTCACCATAGGCCTACGGGTCCATAGCCAGTACCTAGATGGCAATCTCTCTCTTTTATCTTCAATATAGTGATCATCGCGTCTTCGATTTGATCCACAAGATGTAATTCCTTTTGTGCAGTGTGTTTGTTCGGATCCAATGAATCGTGGGTTTATGTTCAAATTATTCATGATAAATATTTGAGTCTCCTCTGAATACTTGTATGATTCTTATGTGCATGATTATGATAGCTTCGTAATTCTCACTGATCTATTTAAATAGTTTGGCCAACTAGATCGATATTTCTTTGGTGAGAGACGTGCGTTGTGATAGGTTCAACGTGGCGAATTTCTATATGCTAGTAACAGAAGTGGACGGTGTCGTGGTTTTGTCACGGCAGATGTCCTCGTGAAAGGACTAAGTGAAGGAGCCATCGCACCTTGGTCGTGACTCAAAGGGGGTGAGCGAAAGCGAGACACAGATTTACCCAGGTTTGGCCCCTCGTGTGGAGGTAAAAGCCTACGTCCTGCTTTGTGTAGATTGATGATGGATTCGATTACAAGGAGGGCGTAACTCGCCTGACCTAGCTCTCGATGATTTCTAACTTGCCCTATCCGCCCCAGAGA
Organism: Hordeum vulgare subsp. vulgare; assembly: GCF_904849725.1. Lineage (NCBI taxonomy): Eukaryota > Viridiplantae > Streptophyta > Magnoliopsida > Poales > Poaceae > Hordeum > Hordeum vulgare. The sequence goes on from NC_058519.1 coordinate 224,881,041, forward strand.
CTCGCCTTTATATACAGGTCTAGGCCCTAGGGTTTACAAGAGTCATAGCCACGCTACAGATCGTGGCCTTCCATATCTCTAAGTCGCCGTGCTTTCCAATACTGGAAACCTCCTTGGCGACTTATCTTCTGCATCAATCCTGAACCGCCATCCGGCTAATGGGCCCCTGGGCCAAGGCTTGTATTAAGAAAGTATGTGTCACCCCTTTTAGTGACCCGACCCAGTTAGGGCGGGTTACACCGCAGGTAATATCCCCGACATTAGGCCCTAGATTGACTTGAATTTATTCATGCCAATGAACTTCCACGCTCACTTTGGGTGACGTGTATTACTTGTATCTTTTGACGAAGACAAGCCGTCGTCCATCATAAATTGTGTGAGCCGCCAAGTTTGTTATTGATGACATTGCCTTTTCCCCCTAGTTTGGGGATTTGCTGACGTAATTACCCAGCGACTCATCTTCACTGTCACTTTGTTATCCTGAAAATCCAGGCGCCATCATTGCCAATTTTTAGTCTATCGCCTCTATTCCCGTGCCTGTCGTTTCGTTCCCAGTGCCCGGCCTTTAAATAATAGAAAGGGGAGTGGGGGCGCCGTCACCTACCCCCACTCCATCTTCCTCGTCAGCTTCATCTTCCTCGCACATGTGCTTCTGCCTTCTCGTTGTTTCCGAAGCTCCAACGCGAGTCACTGCAGTCGGGGCGTCTGCAGGCAAACCGAAGGCGCCGTCTCCGCCGTGGATCTTCCGCATCCATCTCCTGGAATCGTCGTCCTCTCTCAGGTAAACATCCTTCCACCATTAGGGTTAGACCTTGACCCCCATTTTTGTCTAGGTTAGCCTCGGAATGTGATGAACATCTCCTCTCTATCTTGGATCCGTCAACATACTCTCAGTAGATCCTTCGTAGTAGTAAATCACGGTAGTATCGTCGCATTTCCTGGCCATTTTGATGTTTACTTCGTAGATCCATATGGCATCCCTGTCGCATTCTTGCGTTCATAGCCTTTGCAGTTTCGTCAGGCATTATCTTTTTAATTTGGTCCACCCATAGATCCGTAATTTATTGCTCGCTTTTAGAAACATGTTTATCCTTCTCCCGAGAATATCGCTAAGGAAAAAATCCTTCTAGAGTCGCCGCTCACCTTCTCCCACCATGGCGAGTTAGAACATCCCCATAGTTATGCCTTTACTTGCTGAATGGTGAGTCATAATGTCTTTGTAGACATACTGTAGATCACTCAACTAGCAAGCTAGAATATCCCCATATCCACGCCTTTGGTTACTGAGTGGGAAGTCATAATGTCCCTATAGACATGCTGTAGATCACTCAACTAGCGAGTTACCACTTTATATGGTCTTTAATAGGCTGCCTAGTTCCTTCCTTTTGTAGTCATGGGTAACATCTCGAAATGCAATTGGTTACCAACCAACATCACCGACGCCTATCTTGAGAAATATGTTTTGGCGGGTTATCTTGATCGTAAATAAGTTATTGGCTGGCGGACTGCCCCACGAGAGGTGACTCCCAATCCTGCTGAGGGGGAGGTAGTCATTTTTGTTGATCATCTTGAGAGAGGCTTCAAGCCTCCCGGGTTAAAGTTCATTAGAGACGCGCTGCACTTCCTCAACGTTCGCCCTCAAGACTTGGGTCCAAATTCCATCAGCAACCTCTGCCAATTCCAAGTGTTTTGCGAGGCCTATCTACAGATAGAACCCACAGTGTTACTGTTTTGGATCTTCTTCTATCTGAACCGCCAGGCCGAATGCACCAGCTGGCCTAACTTGGAACTTGGGGGGTCAACATCCAGCGATGTCACGAATGTGGGTTCCGAGTTGTCATTCTGCCCAACCATCCCAAAGGCTGGGCCGAGTCGTGGTTTTATTGTCGTGACACATCTCCTCCCGGTGAGAACCCACTTCCGGGTTACACAGAAGATCGCTTACCCATGGATTTCAAGCTGCCAGAGAAGCTTACTGAAGAAGAAGAATCAGACTTTATCCCCATCTTATCCCAGCTAAGGTCTTTGACCAATAATGGGCTTACTCGGGTTGACCTAGTCCTTTGTTGGGTGGAGTGCATGATTCTTCCTTTGAGTCGTCGGGATGGCCTGATGTGCGAGTATGACGGCAGCGAGAACTACCCCCTATGTTTCTTCCATACAAGACTCACCAAAGAAGACATTGTTGAAATGATCAAGAAATTAACTAGCGAGCCCTTGGAGAACTGCGCCAAGATTGGGCTGAAGCCTTTCTGCCTCTCCAACCCGGCTCCAGCAGTAACAACCTAAGTCACCTCCTTTTACTTTTCCAATATATGTGCCAATGTTCCAGGTTTGAACTTGTTATTCTATCAACCAGAAAGGATCAACATTTTGGTCTCGAAGGCCAAAGGTGACTGTCCAGAAAATGACTAAGCCGCCTCCGAAGAAGAAAAAGAAGAGCAAGGGCAAAATCGCCGCCAAGGAGTCGTCCATCGTTGGCGAGTCTCGAGCTGGCGTAGAACAATGAGAGGTAAAAATTTACCCTTTTGTTTGTCATCACTATGTTCCGACTTATGCTTATGCCCTGTTACCTTTGTGTGTAGGACGATGGCTATGAAAGACAAGATGACGTCGTCGAGATAATTTCTATTTCTTCTGACTCAACTTCTTCTTCTCCTAGGCTGGCCAAGCGGATTTGCGGAAAAGTTCCCATCTCTCACCCAAATGCTAATCTGGACCCTGATTTCCTTTTGAAGAAGAAGAGGTATACCCCCAAATGTCAGACTCGAAGCCATTCTAGCGACTTAGTTTCCGGGTTACCCGAAAAGGCAACTAGTCGGAAATGACCAAGTGAGGTATACTCGTGTTAACACCTTCCCCTTCTTGTGAAAAATATTATTCGCAATTCGTTCACTCCTTGAACTTTTGTCCTTCAGGACTCTCCTCCTTCATCCGGCGACTCAGTAATGTCGGCTCTTCCCCCAATGATTTGTGTACAGGTGTAAGTTCTTTTATTAACCATTCTCCTTCCCAATAATGATACTTGTTCTAACTTTGATGTCTTTTCATCTCAGAGCACAAGCAAAGAAGAGAAACACTGGCGACTTGTCTTCTGCTCGTAAAACAACTGAAGTGTTTGCTATGAGCACCTCTATCCATAATTAGATGAAGACCCAACGGCGGCTCATGATGACCTAGTGGATAACATTCCTGACGTCCAGATTGATCCTCCAAGCCCTCTGAAGGAGGCCACTAAAAACGTTAACCCGTCAATCTCTTCCAAGGCGACTGAAGATCCAGATACCGTAATTGTTACTGGTACTCGCTACTCCAAGCCTGGAACAGCGGTGTTATCCAAACATGCATCCAAAGAGACCCATTCTTCTGCACAGCAAGACATCACTAAGTTGAAGCTACCCCATTATGAGAAGCTTGAATTTGAGCAACTCTGCTCTGGCTTCGTAAGTCGCTGGAGACAACTTATGAAATGGAGAAGAGCTTGGTCAACATGATGTGAATCAAACATGAGGTATGTCCTGTGTTATTTTTACTTCAACCCATTAGCCTTCAAACAGAAGACTAGTTTTGTTTGATGAATTGTGTTTGTTGCAATATCAGGTAGACCCATATTTGTTCACAGCCCCCAAGGGTTGGGTCATCTTTTAAAATTTGAGCCGAGTCTTGAATTTTGTATGACTTCGAAAAGAACCATACATTAGCCCCCAAGTGTCAGGGATGTTGCTTGCAACAGTTCTGAAAATTGTTTCCCCAAAATTTGTTTGCAGAAATCTTTGACCCGGGCTTAGTCATCCCTAGCTGACGTGAATAAAAACTTGAGAAAATGAAGCTTGATCACCAAAAATTTGAGAAGAAATCCAATGCTGATCAAGCCGCCATCATGAAGCGGGCGGAACAAGCCGAGGAGAAGCTAGAAGCCGCCCTGCAAGAGCTCTCCTGGTTAAAAAAGCATATCTGCAACATGACCCAAGCCATCTTTGGTAAGGATCAATTCCCTTCGTTGGAAAGAAGAGCCACAATGTAGTTTGCAAATACTAATTTTCACAGTTTATCCTTTCTAGGTCCGCGAGCCGCCAATCTCCAAAATGACTACATCCTGAAGCTGAAGACGATTTACACCTTTACAGAGAAGTTGTATATGGGAAGCATGATGATGATGAAGGCAGTGATGGGCAACAAGGAGCCAATTAAATCCGTCAAGAATGTGCTGGGTTGCGTGTCAACGCTGCCACCTCAAGTAGATGAACTGAAGAGGTCAGCCGCCTGCAAAGGAGCTCTAACTACCCTAAGTCGGTGCGTAGCGTATGCTCCTGAACTCAAGCCAGATCAGGTAGCTGATGGTTATCCTGAATTGAAAGATGACGAGTCGGAGTTCACTAAAGAAGATTACCACCGGGTTGTGCAAGAGTCTCGCGTCGTGGCGACTCAGCTAGTGGCCATCTTGGATTTGAACACATACCAGGCTGCGTATGACGACAATAATAAAAAGGTGACTCCTCCTTCGTTCAAAGTTACCAGCCTGATTCCCCGCCGGCGTAAGAACCCCTTCGACTTTGAAGCTGATATATTTGTCTTCCTGAGCGATGAAGATGAATTTGTCGCCTTGTCCAAGTGCAATTGGAAACTGGGCGACATGCAAATCAAAGATGGAGAGAACTCAAGGCAGGGTGACACAGAGGCGGCTTGAGTTTACTCAGCATGTAATAAGTTCAAACACAATTAAATCTTTTTTGTGACCGGGAGATGACGCCCGGTATGGCCTAGTGAGCCATGTAATAGTTTTTAGGTTTTAGGGAAACAGTCTTCCAGCCATGCCTTCTGCTTGACATTTCTGAATTGTTATCCTTTTTGCGAATCATGAATCTCCTTTCCCAATCCTTATGCTTCATAGTTAGGAAGTGTAATTGTTTGACAGAAAAAATTTCTTCAACCTGTTTGGCAGGGAAAACACCATAAGCCGACTCAATGAGTTGCGGCAAGAGATAAACCAGCCCAGTGGGTCACGGCGAGTTATAAACAAGGAGCCGCCTCAGTGAGTCGCGGCAAGTTATGAACAAGGAGCCAGCTCAGTGAGTCGCGGCGAGTCATAAAAAGGTTTTAGAAAACCTTGCGGCAGTGCCACGAAGGTAGTCATAAAAATTTGTCGTCTTGATGAGCTACGACAGGATAGGACGAGTTTGCAAAACTCTAGTGCTACCCCAAGAAGGCTTTTGCAACAGCCCACTTTAGTGAAGCAAGTTCAGTGAAGGAATGGTTTCTCTATTTTCCATGTGTGGCTCTAGCCGATACCTTTCATGTTTTAACCAATGCGAGTTCAGGGCCCAAAAAGTGGATTGACTTGCCCAGAGTACATGGGTCCATATGGCAACTCATCCAACACATAGTCCAGTATAACCATTTGTAATGCGGTAATTTTTCGCTAGCCAAGAGGGTATTCAGGCTGAACTCAGTGAGTGGAAGCCCCCAAGTGATCTATGATTAGGGAAAAGTCGGACATAGGATTGCAGAAGCGTTTACGCTCTTACTGCAAAACGACTTGGGAACTAGTAGCCCCCAAGTAATCCGGCTTAATTCTCAAAATCATATAAGGCGCCCATGTTTGAACCGTGCAACGTGACAACTTTGGTCCTCTTTGGCTTACCACTACCCAGTTTTGAAATAAGTGCAGCATGGCAACTTATGCTCTTTGGTACTGATAGCGTCCATGCTTGGACGACTTATTGAACAATAAAGACTCATGCCTTCAAGAAGCTAAAACGGCAAAGGACCCCGAAGTTCATGGGTGCCGGCTTTATTGCTTTATAAATAAAATATTACAACTGTTGACATTGTAGAAAAGAAAGGAGCTCATGGCTCTAGGTGTAGTAAGGCCGCAAGTGGGCGATATTCCAAGGGCGAGTTGTATCAACCTCTATCGTTGGCCTATCAGGGAGAAGATCCACCAAGTACTATGAACCGTTCAGAAGATTCTTGCTGATGACAAATGGTCCTTGCCATGGGGCTGAAAACTTGTGCATACCAGTGTGGTCTTGAATCAACCAGAGCACTAAGTCGCCCTCTTGAAAAGTCCGGCTCTTGACGCGGCGGGTCTGATAGCGTCGCAAGTCCGGTTGATAGATCACCGATCGCGATGCAGCCAAGTCTTGCTCTTCCTACAAAGCATCCAACGAATCTTGACGCGCCAACTCGTTGTCCTGTTCCACATAAGCAGCGACTCGTGGTGAATCATGTGTGATGTTACTTGGCAATACTACCTTTGCCCCGTAAACCTGGAAAAAGGGAGTAAAACCCCTAGAGCGATTTGGGGTGGTCCTTGTACTCCATAAAACTGAGGGCAATTCTTCAACCCAACAACCAAGGGTACGCTCGAGAGGTACCATAAGCCGAGGCTTGATTCCTCGCATTATTTCTTGATTCGCCCTTTCTGCATGTCCATTAGACTAGGGGTGTGCGACTACAGAAACGTCAAGCCGGATATGCTCTGTTCCACAAACCTCTTGCATTGCGCCCTTGGATAGATTAGTACCATTGTCAGTAATGATACTATGAGGGTATCCGAGACGGAAGGTCAATTTTTCAAAAATTTGACAGCCGTGTCTGCATTACAGCTACTAACTGGTTCTGCTTCGACCCACTTAGTGAACTTGTCAACCGCCACAAATAGGTGAGTCTTTTTGTTGGACGACGCTTTGAAAGGACCAACCATGTCCAGCCCCGAGACCGCAAATGGCCAAGTAATTGGAATCATCCGTAATTCTTGAGCCGACACGTGCATCTGACGTCCAAATTTTTGGCAACCATCACATAAGCATTTGCGTGAGCCATCAGCCAATAAAACCCATGCCTAAATGCATTGGAAACTAGGGAGCGCGACCCAGCATGATGACCAGAGTCGCATGCATGAATTTCATTGAGAATCATACATCCTTCCTCGGAAGAGACACACCTTTTAAATACTCCTGAAGTGCTTTGCATGTGCAACTCGTCGTTATGTATGACCATGGATTTGCATCGCTGGACGATTTGGCGAGCCAACTACTCATCAGTGGGTAACTCGCCTCGTGTGAGATACACCATGTAGGGCATCGCCTAATCCGGGGTAGCACGAAGAGCCGCCACAAGATGAGACTCAGGGTATGGCACCGCAAAATCTTCCTCTAAAGGTAACCTCACCGATGGGTTATGTAACACATCCAAAAATACGTTGGGGGGAACCGGCTTACGTTCTGAACCGAGGCGTGAAAGAGAATCTGCTGCTTCATTAAATCGCTGATCGATGTGAATCACTTGATAACCATGAAAATGATCCACCACGTCCTACACAGCTCGCCTGTAAGCCACCATCAAGGGATCTCTGGAATCCCAAGTGCCAGAAACCTGTTGTGCCACTGGATCTGAGTCGCCCAAACATCTGACACGGATGAGATTCATCTTTTTGGCGTGTCGCAACGCATCGAGCATAGCTTCATATTATGCTGCATTGTTGGTACATGGAAACCTGAGTCGGAGGACATAGCAGAATGTGTCACCCTGAGGCGAAGTTAGCACCACGCCAGCCCCCGAGCCTTTCAACTGCCTAGACCCGTCAAAATGGATGGTCGAGTATGTGTGATGGGGCCCGTCTTCTGGAATCTGCAACTCGGTCCAGTCGTTGATCAAACCCACTAGTGCTTGAGACTTAATGGTCGTGCGAGGGGTATATCGCACGTGATGAGGTCCTAACTTGATGGCCCACTTTGCAATCCGTCCAGTCGCTTCTCGATTTTGTATAATGCCACCAAGGGGGCAAAACTGGACACCATGATAGGATGCTCTTGGAAGTAGTGTTTCATCTTCCGGCCCGCCATAACACCCCAAAGACCAGCTTCTGCCAATGCGGGTAGCATTGTTTGGAGAGGGTCAGGACTTCGCTGATAAAATATACTGGTCGCTGAACCGGATATTCCTTTCCTTCATCTTTTGGGTCAATGACCACTGCCATGCTCACTGCCTTAGAATTAGCCGGGATGTACAAGAGCATAGGCTCCTTATTCGTCGGTGCAGCTAATACTGGCGGCTTAGCTAGTTGTTGGTTCAGGGCTTCAAAGGCTTCGTTAGCTTCATCCATCCAGACAAAACGATTAGTTTTCTTGAGTAACTGATAAAGAGGGATGGATTTCTCCCCAAGGCGACTTATGAAGCGACTTAGAGCCGCGATACGACCCGCCATGTGCTGAACTTGATTGATATTGGCCGGCTTGCCTAGCAAAGTGATCGCTTCAATTTTATCTCGGTTAGCTACAATGTCGCGCTCTGATACCAGAAAACCCAGTAACTTTCCTGTGGGAACACCAAGCACACATTTGGTAGGGTTAAGCCTCATCTGGTATACGCGCAAATTGTCAAAAGTATCCTTGAGATCCTCCAAGACTGACTCCTTCTTCTGAGACCTGACCACGATGTCGTCAACATAGGCGTGGACATCACATCCTATCTGGTTATGCAAGCAATTCTAGATGCAATGCTGATAAGTCGCCCCTGCACTCCTGAGCCCAAACAGCATAGACACGTAATAGAAGGCTCCGAAGGGGGTTATGAAGGACGTTTTCTCCTGGTCCGTCACATCCATCTTGATCTGGTGGTATCCTGAGTAAGCATCCAAAAAACACGAACGCTCGCAACCCGCCGTCGAGTCAATGATTTGATCAATGCGGGGAAGGGCGAAAGGATCCTTTGGACAGGATGTGTTGAGGTAGGTGTAGTCGATGCACATGCGGAAAGTGTCGTTCTTATTTAGCACCAGGACCGGGTTAGCCAACCATTCAGGATGAAAACCTCGATGATGAATCCGGTGGCCAAAAGTCGGGCGACCTCCTCTCCAATTGCCTTACGGCGTTCTTCGTTAAACCTGCGAAGATACTGCTGAACCGGCTTTACTTTGGGGTCAGTTTTAAGATGGTGCTCAGGAATTCTCTCGGCACACCCGGCATGTCTGAATGTTTCCATGCAAAGATGTCCCAATTCTCATGGATAAATTCGATGAGCGCGCTTTTCTATTTGGGATCCAGACCCATCCCAATGGTGAACTGCTTGGTTGAATCGCCAGGCGTGAAGTCTATCACCTTCGTGTCATCCGTTGGTTTAAACTTGAGGGGCGGCTGTGAGTCGATCGTTGGTATCTTGAGAGGGGTCATATCCGCCGGGTCAACATTGGCTTGGTGAAACTTGAGCTCCTCAGCCGCGCAAGCCGTCTTGGCATAAGCTGCGTCTCCTTCCTTGCACTCTTCGGCTATTTTCGTGTCTCCATTGATTATGATAGTCCCCCTAGGACCAGGCATTTTGAGCTTGATATAAACATAAGGTGGGCGAGCCATGAATCGAGCATAAGCCCGCCTTCCAAACAATGTGTGGTAAGGTCTCTTGATTTTGACCACCTTAAACATGAGTGACTCGCTCCTGTAATTAGACTCTATGCCAAAAGCCATGTTAAGTTTAATCCGCAAAATTGGGTATGCTGTCTTACCCGGAACAATGCCGTGGAAAACCGTTGATGATGGCATCAAGTCTTTCTCCGAAAAGTTTATCCTTTGAAAGGTATCGAAGTATAAGATGTTTATGCTGCTGCCACCATCCATAAGGACTTTGGAAAGGTTGTACCCTCTGACTTGGGGAGCCACGACCAAAGCCATGTCGCTAGGGTTATCAACTCGGGGCGGGTAATCCTCCCTACTCTAGGTGATGGGCTGCTCGGACCAATGGAGGTACCTAGGGAGCGCCGGCCCAGCCATGCTGAAAGTTCTATGTTTCACCTTCTGGTCCCATTTGCAAGTGCTGGTGGTGAACACATGATACTATCCGATGTTCAACTGCTTAGGGTTATTCTGAAAACCGCTATTGTCATCCTGCCACTGGGGATCTCCTTGCGGGGGCGGTTGCTGAAACACGCCCTGTGGGTTATACCGTTGTTGGTTGTGAACTTGGTACTATACACTATTAGGCTGTGACCCGCCCTGCGGACCCGGGTTAGGAAACCCACCGAACGGGCTTTGGCGTGACCCGGGCGCGCTGAACTATTCATGTCGCCCGCCTTTCTTGAGCGCCTCAGCTCGGAACTCCTGCATCACATAGCAATCCTCCCAGGAGTGGGTAGTCGGTCCTTCAGCAGTGGCGTGCTGTGGGCAGGGGCCTTTGAGAACCTCATGATAGTTGCGCGGCTTCTTCGCGATGAAGCCCCGCTTCTTCTGGCGTTGGTTCCCGTTGCCTACATTCGTATTGGCGACGAAGTTTGTGGGACCTTCTTGTTGTCTCCTCTTACCTTGCCCGCCATGGTTGTGGTTACCCCGCCCCTGAACTGGGAGTTACCTTTTGACGACTCGCCTCTCCTGGCGGTGCTAACCTTGTCATCATCCTCTCCAGGATCCTTAATGTCGACTAACTCGGCATACCTGTTCAGGGTGGCCATCAACTTCCCCATGTCCTGCACCTTACGCTTGAGATCCCAAGCTTCAGCACCAAAGGCTCGTAATGGCAATTTTTCTCCAGAATCGGCATTGCCTGAGCCACCAAGATGACGTCCAACGAATGAATGACCTCTGCAACTCGCCGTGTCCAATGATGGGCCGACTCATTCGGACGCTGAACGCAGTGTTGTAAGTCGACGATGGTCATTGGGCGTTTGGAAATCCCTCGAAAATTCTTGATGAACCGCTCCTTAGCCTCTTCCCAAGTGTTGATGGAGTTAGGCGGCAGGTTTTTCAACCACGTACGCACCGTTCCTTCAAGCATCATGGTAAAATACTTGGCGCAGACCGCCTCGTTCACATCAAGCATATCCATTGCAAGCTCGTAACTCTCGATCCATGACCCTGGTGTGTAATTGGGTACCTTCCTCGGTCCCTTGAAATCCTTTGGCATTCACTAATTGCGCGGTGAGGGCATGAGACAGGGCACCCCAACGTGCCTGCCGCCTATATCAAGCCATGCGGAGGGGTCTGGGTATAAGTCGGATAGCCCTGACCCGCCGTGGTCGTCCTCTCCATCAGGCGGGTGGCTCGCTCTGCATCCATGATGTCTTGGGCTCGAGTATCGTGCATCCCGGGTGGGTTCGTTTGCGGTGGACGCCGTTGCCCGCTGGTCACCGTGGGTTGGTCCTCATGACGACTCCTGGTGTGACACGCCTGGGGTGTAGAGTGCAACTGGTCAAGGCTGTGCGAATATTGCGCGTGTTGGACCACCGCCATTTTCAGCATCTCGATGGCGTTTCTTGCCTCCACTTCGGTCGGGGAGTTTCCGTAAATTGGGAGGGACTCCAAGTGGTGGGTGACCGCCAGCACGTTATCCATGGGATTCGAGAAGTGGCCTCGTGGTGTTCGGAAGCGAGGTGCATGGGACTCTGTTGGTTGAGGTGGTGGCGGGTTAGGCGGCGGTTGAACCAGACCCTCCCCTAGAGCATCCTGCAAAGGCCGGACGGGTCCCATCCCAGGAGTGTGTGGGGTGTTGAAGAGGCGGGTCGGATGTAGATCGGCTGGGAGGCGACCATGATGCATCCTCTAGTGAATAGCATCGGACGCGCGATGTTGTCTCTCGAGCCGCCCGCCTTCGGTGTTCAGCCGTTCTGTCCCCTCGCTGACCCGGGCCTGCTGTGCCACCATCCTGGCGGCTTCCGCTTCCACGTCCCGCAAAGTCTTGGACATATCCTCCCGCAGCTTCACCAGTTCGGCATTGATCGTCTCCTGATTCTCCGCTGTCACAACAGTTGCCATGAGTCTGGTGATTTCCGCTGCCAAGTCCGCCATGGCTTGAGCCGGAGTTTTCGACGACTCGCCACTCTCAATGTTGCCGGCCAGGTTTGGCTGAGGTTGTGTCGCCCCCGCCATGTAGATGGCGACTTGTCGACGGGGTCCTGCAAAGTCCTCGGAGTTTTCCACCAGTGGAAACTCTCCGAGTTGTCCCTCATAGAGAGGGTGGACTGATGCTGTGTCGCCCATGGATGACTCGTCATGAGAGTTGACGGGGGTGATCTCCTGGACCGTCGGTTCGTCCTATACACTGGCCCCCTGCGTAAAGCCGACAAAAACGTGGCATCTCCTGCCCTGACGTGTGATGGGGAGGGCGTACCTGGCCGTCTCTACAATGTCGGTGGAGGTGTCCGGCTCAGGCGCTCCAAACAGGCCGACGAAGATGTTGACCTGCCGAAGGGGACCGTGTAACCAGATTCGATTGAATCGGCTTCAGGCCCCCACTGCGAGTTGTCAATGTAGCATTTTCCACGGCGGCTCTTCTGTCACATCCCTGGAATCCCTAATAAAGTTTAGGAAGATTGTGCTCATGTTTTATTCATTGCATCCAAGAAATGAAATAAATTCAAAATAAAGAAATGAAAACAAGAGCAAACCCTAGCAACTCTATATTCAAAACAATTCTAACTAGGTGACAAATCAATCAACCCAAAATGGCCTTCATAAAAGTTCATCTTTTGTGATAATTATTGGAAACAAAATATCAGAGGTGATATATATTTTCAAAATGCTTTTAGCATTTTATTCTAAATAAGTCACTGAAATCAATTATATATTTCATTTCAAATATTTCAGTTTCTCATAAAATGTTGAAAACTTTATCTGGGTTTGGAAATATTCGTAATAACACCCCAACATTATTCAAACTATTTTAGAAATAGTTTGGAGCCAAAAAGAAAATGAAACAAAGTCAGAATTGTTTTAACAGAAACAGAAAAAGGAAAAGAAATGAGAAAAATGTTACCTGACGCTCAGGCCTAGCCCAGCTCCTCCCCTCCTTTCGTCTACCTCCTGCCAGTCGGTAGCAGGAGGTGGCCGCCGCTCCCTCCGGTGCGGCCAAGCACGTGCGTGCCTGCCTGGCCGCCTCATCGCGCTGGTGTGGAGGAGATAAGCTCCCGCAGCCTTCCCCCGTGCTCATCCTCTCGCCATTCGCCCCCCTGCTCTCTCCCCTCTCGGCCGCCATTGGAGTCTTTCCCCCTCGTTTTCCCCCTCGATTCCTTCCTCTATCACCCGATTCCATCGGAGCCCAACGAGATCCGCCGCGGGAACTCGTCGCCGGTGACTCTCCGGTGATCGGCTGGTCGTTCTGAAGCTACCAACAACTTCAGTGCAACGCGTAGATGTTGTAGGAGCAAAGCCCTGCCCCTTTTAGCCACAGATTCGATGACCTCGACCTGGACCAAGCTCCGGCAGCCGCCGAGCTCGACGCCGGCGTCATCCCCGGCCAGCTTAGCCATGCTCTGTGCAAAAATGGAATCGCGGTCGACTGCTCGATCGTCTGGTGCCCTCCGTCGTTCCTGTGGTTGCCGGAGCCTCGCCGCCGGTGGGTTTGACCCCATCGCCGGTGGGGTTGACTCCCCTGAGTCACTGGCAAGTGCGCGAGCCCCCTTGCCAATTAAGAATAGTCAAAATAAAAATAATGAATGTATTAAAAGTTAAACAGACACTGACATGGGGGTCCAGCCTTGTTAAATACCTAATTATTTTAAAACTTAACTAATTTCTGGTCAGAGTCACTCACTAGTGGGTTCCACTGGTCAGGTTTGACTTTCAAACGGCGAGCTGACCTGCTGATGTCATGCTGATGCAATAATTCCAATTCTGATTAATATAATTCCAGAATAAGTGCAAAACTTTGGCAATTCATAAAAATTGATTATAACTCAAATTTGACAAATAATATATGCAAATTGATCAGAAAAATTCAATGAACACATTGGTGCTACTTTGAGGTATGAAAAACAAAGTTATGAAACAACATCAGGTCAAATCAATTAAATTAATTTGATAATATCCTATTTCAAATGATATTTGAATTTGGATTTCAAACCAGATGCAAACTAAGGTTTTACTAACCACACAGAATCATATCACTCTTCACTTCATGCCATGTGCATGCATCATATTGTTGCATATGTTTGTTATTGGTTGATTGATACTTTTCGGTAGGCTCTGCCCGTCCGGATACGTCTGAATATCTGACTGACGGATATTATCCCTCTACTGAGCAACAAGGCAAGCTCCCATTTGATCATCCCGATATAATCCCATGTTCTTCCTCCTGCTCCCACTTATTGCATTAGGAAAAATATTTAAAATGCTTTGCTTCGGTAGCTGAACCTATTCCATTGCATGACATGTCATTGTCACAGTAAATAGCCGAACCATGCAACATAGCATACTTGGTAGATGATTGAGCTATGATGTGTTTATTCCTGCTATGCTTGCTATTCCTAGAGTTGTGTCAGGTCTGTTTCATCTGGGTGATGAACAGGAATGCATGAATGTGTTCTAGTGATAAAAAATAAGTTTGAAACCTGATTTGGTAAAGGTAACGATGGAAGTCTATGTAGGAGTACATGGTGGGTTGTTTCATTGGAACCGTCCTTAGGAACCGAGTTTCGTGTATGTAATCCAAGACAAGATACTACCACATGCTGAGCCCTGAAATATGACCCCGCTCGACTTATTAATCGCCTAGGACTCGATCCAGGAGTCGCAAGTAGTTTCTGGTGTTTATAGTCATGCTGGAGGCCGTGTATAGTGCTGACCTTCGAGGTCGGCTATGATCTGGTAGGCAGTGGCACGATGTACCAAGTGGCACCCGGATGCTGGGCTTGGGAACCCTGCGCACATCATTTGGGGCCGTGGCGGAAACCTCGGCCGGACTTCCGTGCGGGTTATTCTCTAATAGGCGATAAACCTGGACTTGGTACTAATGTGTTTAACGGTCGTGGCCAACTCCCTCGCTGGGCTTCCGCTTGAAGGTTGCCGACGTGTATGACGTGCACATAGCGATAAGTGGCGAGAGCATGTGTGAAGAAGTACACCCCTGCAGGGTTATGATCTATTCTAATAGCCGTGTCCGCGGATATGGACTACTTGGAGACATATGTTGTTCATAGACAACTTTAATGGCTACTCATAAAAGTATCAAGATAAGTGTGAGTGTCATGGATGGCATTTCCGTAGGAAGACGGGAATGATTCCATAATGGTGTATTGTTGTGGAGTTAGTGGACTCGTGTACGACTTATCAAAGTTGTTAAAACTATTTAAAATTGTAGTTTAGTCTAGCCAAGAGTCAAAGTTGGCTTGCTGCATGAAATGCCACAACCCCCTTTATTGATACCTGAGCATGAGTAGATAGATATGTTCCAAAGTCTTGCTGAGTACTCTTGTACTAATGTTTGCTTAATAATTGTTGCAGAGGATACCCACGAGCCAACAGGTGGGTTCTTTCTAGAGATCGATGGTGACGAGTAGCGGGTCTCCCAGCTACGACCTGGACCCTCTCAAAAGGGATCTCTAGATACTCAGGCTTTATGCCTTATCCTTTCAACAGTCTGTACTCAGACAACTTTTATGCTTCCGTTGGTTTGTATGACCCCTGCTTGTATGAATATATTATGCAAGACTCTTCCGAGTCTTCTAAATATATGTCGTGATGTTGTATGGTTATGTTGTGATGCCATTGTTTTATCTATGCATATCTAGTATGTCATGCGTACGTGTTATGCATTGTGATATGTATGGGATTCGACACCTAGTCATATGCCCTTAGTAGCTCTATATACAGAGAAATGACCCTTTGTGATTCCACCGAGCCTTGGTAGTTCGCTACTGCTCCGGACACATTGGTTGACCGGCATGTACCCTTCTTAGTTGTTGTGTCTGTCCCTATGGGGAAATGTGACACGGTGTAATGGAGTCCTTGTAGCTTGTTACGACTCGTCTACACTCATTGTTAACCGACACCTGCTTTGCTGGGTTATGTATGCCTGTCTCTGTACAGTCGAGCCACTTGAGTTTATGACTAGATAGGTTGACCCGGGTTCTTTGACACTGGAATGCTAGCGACACTAATGCATATGTGAGTCAGAAGGCGTAAACGGTCCTGGCTAAGGTAAGGTGGCAGCCGTGGGGATAACCGTGCGTGAGACCGCAAAGGGATGCAATGTGTTACAGGCTGGATTCCTATGACTTAGGATCGGATCCTGACAGCGTTGGTATCAGAGCCTAACTGACTATAGGATTACCAAGCCAAACTGGTCGAAGTTGAGTCTAAAATTGCTTTAGTTATATATAAGGGAATTGTTTGTGGAAGGGACCGTAACATTCTTTTTTATCTTCTCAAGTCATTCTATTCTGGTCATCCTCGTCTTTTTGGCGGGGATTAAGAACTAGGTTAGTTATCTTTCTCTTAGGATCGTGTATTGCTAATTGGTAAATTGTAGGAAAAACGAGTCGATAGTTACTCCGAGTTAATTTTGTTCCAAAGAAAAGAAAATAGGTTTTGATGACCATGGAATTGAACTTGATAGTTGAATGGTTATGCTATCGTATCCTTTTTGTGGGTTGTCTCAAAATTGTTTTTGAGCATTTACAGCGTTATGTTGCCCAATTTTGTCTCCAAAGCTCTAATGCCTTTTGCATTACTCTCTATTTTCAGATGTGTGACTGTCCTTCTCGTTAGGTGGTCCGTCTGACCAGGTGCATTGATGTGTCGGGTCACACGGACATGTTGGTCAGGATGATGTCAGTAGCCGGTTACCGCTGGTACCCAGAGTATATAGTGGAGGAGCAGTACCGGGATTTCAACTAGAGTCAGTACATGTGCACTGTTAGGGTATTCGTAGATTACCCTGGATCCGAGGAGCTGATCCATTGGTCTTATGGATTGGGGGTTACTGTTGACATGGCGGTACAAGATGCTACCTATTCAATCTTGACCATCATGAGAGCCAGACATGCATTGCTGCAGAATTCACAGTTCTGCTATGTTCCCCCCTCTCAGCCAGGAGAAGAAGGATACCTCAGTGGGTTCTACTTTGATTCCTCTTTGGAGGATCCGCTGCTGCAGTCCACCGCTGAGATGTTAGAGAATAGAGAAATATATGCTCGTGTTCTTGGTATGGAGCTCTATGCTACATGTTCCCGTCTATGGACGGCTTTGACACAACTGGCACCTGTAGTTCAGACATGGCATGGAGATATAAAGATGTTGAACCCTGTTATGACCCATCTTCCAGCTCATGTTGACAGGCCTGCTATAGGAGGAGTCACCCCTCCTCGGGAACCTCTACTACCACCAGTCAGGGGACCAAGGCCACACCCGTGTCCTTACGTTCCCAGGGGTCTCAGGCTCGAGTATTTCACGATCCGCAGGTTGAGATCCCACGCCATGGAGTCAAACTTTATGAGATGTTTTATGCGGATCCTTGAACCCGTGAGTGGAAGAGTAGTATGGTAGTAGTTGTACTTCCAGAGTCATGTGTATCTTGTGAAGTATGCTTATGTCGTAAGATGAGTTCCGGAGGCATAGATAAATAATATATAGGAAGCTCGGAAAGCCTCTGATGAGTAGTATGATCTTTTTAGTAGTTTGCTCTTTGGTTTGAGGTTTTACTGAACTATGTAATGGTATGTATGAACCATGGTGCATATATAGCAGTTGCTTGTTACCATGTTGTTCGGATGTACATTTGCGCATTCCATGTGTTCTGTGCATTCTTAATCCATAGCTAGTATTGATGTTGATATTAGTCTAAGTTGTGAGTTTGTTTGCCAGGATGGTGTTCACCGGGCTGAACCGTGCCCCTACCCATGAGCAGGGCAAAGGTAGACAGGTATCACATGAGGAATTGCCTCACCCGCCTTATATGGCAGAAGTTTTGCTTGAGGCGGAAAGAAACAAAAGAGACACCAACCGTGTGATAGAGCGCATTGAGAAAAATATGGCTCATCAGCCGTGAAATGATGCAATGTCCCTCAGTGACTTCGTGAAGTTGAAGCCCCCGAAGTTCCATCACTCCGTCGATCCTCTCGATGCTGATGACTGGTTGTGCAGTACATCGCGCAAGATTCGCTCTGCCAATGTTTCTGAGTATGACAAGGTGACCTTTGCTACATACTTTCTTGAAGGACCCGCCAATCTGTGGTGGGAGAATTTTGAAGCTATGCGACCTGCCGGACCAACAGCCACATGGGCAGACTTTAGTGCAGCCTTATGTCTGCACCACATTCTAGAGGGTCTCATGGACCGTAAGAGAGAGGAATTATGTGCCTTCACCCAAGGAAAGTTAACCGTGGATACTTATAGCCACGAGTTCGGTAATCTCGCTCGCTACGCAACTGAAGAGGTGTCAATCGATGCCAAGAAGCAAGCAAGATTTCGCAAGGGTCTCAGCCCTGAACTTCGTCGTGACCTGCGCCTCCATGAATGTACAAGCTTTCACGCTCTTGTCAACAAGGCGATCAGTGCCGAGACTGGTCATACTGATTACAAGGCCACGTAGAAGCACTCTCGTGATTTGGGTTCTTCATCTGGTTCCGCGTTTCCAAAGCGCGGGTTGTGGGTCCTGAATAGCTCTCTGCCGCCAAGATATACCCCGAGGCCATCCTATGTGGATCCTCAGGCGAACCAGACCAACCCTCCAGCAAAGACCTGTGGTGATCCAGCTAGCAATGCTGCACCACGTGCCAACCAGGTGATCTGTTACAAGTTTGGACAACCAGGGCACTACTCACGAGAGTGTCCAAAGAATATAGGTGTTGATACGTCTCAAACGTATCTATATTTTTTTATGGTTTCATGTTGTTGTCTTGTCATCTTTGGATGTTTTATGTACCTTTTATATCTTTTTGGGACTAACTTATTAATTCAGCGCCAAGTGCCAGTTCCTGTTTTTCTGTGTTTTTGGCTCTTTTCAGATCTGATTTTGGAATGGAGTCCAAACGGAATAAAATCCCCGAAATGATTTTTTCCGAACGAAAGAAGATCAGGGGGCTTGTGGGCCAAGCCAAGAGGGCTACAGGGAGCCCACAAGCCTCCACTCTACCACCATGGGCGGCGGCGGGCAGGCTTGTGGCCTCCCTGGCGCCCCCCTCACCTAGATCCTGCGCCTATATATTCCCTAAAAATCAGAAAAAAAATTCAAGGGATCTACGAAAATACTTTTCCGTTTCCGCGAGATCTCATCTGGAGACCCTTCCTGGTGCCCTGCCGAAGGGGACTTTGGAGTTGGAGGGCTTCTTCATCATCATCATCGCCCCTCCAATGACTCGTGAGTAGTTCACTTCGGACCTACGCGTCCATAGTTAGTAGCTAGATGGCTTCTTCTCTTTCTTGGATCTTCAATACAAAGTTCTCCATAATCTTCATGGAGATCTATTCGATGTAATCTTCTTTAGCGGTGTGTTTGTCAAGATCCGATGAATTGTGGATTTGTGATCAGATTATCTATGATATATATTTGACTCTTTGATGATTTCTTATATGCATGATTTGATATCCTTGTAAGTCTCTCCGAGTCTTGGGTTTTGTTTGGCCAACTAGATCTATGATTCTTGCAACGGGAGAAGTGCTTGGTTTTGGGTTCTTACCGTATGGTGACCTTTCCCAGTGACAGTAGGGCAGGAAGGCACACATCATGTAGTTGCCATCAAGGGCAACAAGGTGGTCTCTGTCGTAGATATGAGATTGTCCATCTACATCATGTCATCTTGCTGAAGGCGTTACTCTGTTCTTTTGGACTTAATACACTAGATGCATGCTAGATAGCGGTCGACGTGTGGAGTAATAGTAGTAGATGCAGAAAGTTTCGGCCTACTTTTTTTGGACGTGATGCCTATAGATATAATCATTGCCATAGATTATGTCATGACTTTGCGCAGTTCTATCAATTCCTCGACAGTAATTTGTTCACCCACCGACTACTTGCTTTCACGAGAGAAGCCACTAGTAACCACTACGGCCCCCAGGTCTATTCACACCTATCGTTTCCACTTTTGCTTTGTTACTTTGTTGCTTTCAGTTCTCACTTGGCGAACAATCTATAAGGGATTGACAACCCCTTCATAGTGTTGGGACCAAGCTTTTTATGTTTGTGCAGGCTCTTGTGATACTCCTTCACTGGATCGATACCTTGGTTCTCAAATTGAGGGAAATACTTACCACCGCCGTGCTACATCACCCTTTCCGCTTCGAGGGAACACCAACGCAAGGCTCCAAGGCCACGGGGGAAATCCTTTGCATATTTTCCTAGGAAGTCCCTTAAGGCGTAGCCGTAGCAGAAGGATTCCTGGTGCCGTCGACACACCTATTTCTGGTGCCATTGGAAGGTCTTTTGTTGAAGTAGCAGGTGCCAAGCACCCTGGAAAGTCCGTTGGAAAGGCAAGTCGGGCAAAGCTTACTATGTGAAGCCAACTCCTGCCCGTGGCCGTGTGAATTTGTTTCAGCAGAAGAAGTTGCAGAGGATCCCGACGTCATTTTGGGTACGCTCCTTGTCAATCATCACCCAGCGTCTGTCTTTTTTGACACTGGGTCATCTCATTCCTTCATTTCCGAAAGTTATGCACAGTTGCATAACATGTCCTTTTGTGATATGACAATTCCATCAATTGTCCAAACCCCTCGTAGTAAATGGCAAACTTCTAGGATACGCTATGACAATGAAATCCTTATAGACAGGCTAGTTTTTCTAGCATCTTTGATAGCACAGAAATCCTCGGATATTAATATCATCTTGGGTATGGACTGGATGTCAGATCATTATGCCAAGGTTGATACTCAATCCAGAAATTTTCAGCTTACCCATCCCTTGGGTGAGATAGTTAATGTCTCTACTCGAGTTGCCAAATGCCAACTATATTCCCTCAATGCAAATCCTCTTCCAGAAACTGAAGACATTCCAGTAGTTCGTGACTTCCCGAATGTTTTTCCACAAGAACTGCCAGGAATTCCACCTAACAGGGATGTAGAGTTTGTCATAGACCTTGTTCCAGGAACTGTCCCAATAGTCAGAAGACCTTATAAGATGGCACCCTTGGAGCTAGCCAAACTTAAGAAGCAACTAGATGAGGCCTTGAATAAAGGTTTGATTCGTCCTAGCTATTCTCCTTGGGCTTGTCCCATCCTCTTCGTCAAGAAGAAGGATGGAACGGACTAGATGGTTGTAGATTATCGACCAGTTAACCTAGTTATTATAAGGACAAGTATCCGCTCCCCAGGATTAACATTCTGTATGATCAGCTCGCTGGATCTTCAGTCTTCTCCAAAATGGATTTGAGGTTGGGTTACCATCAAATCAAGATCAAGAACGGGGACATGCCAAAAACTGCCTTTGTCACTCGTTATGGACAATATGAGTACACCGTCATGTCCTTTGGTTTAACCAATGCCCCATCCACCTTCTCTCGCTTGATGAATTCAATCTTCATGGAGTATTTGGATAAATTCGTCGTGGTATACCTCGATGATATTCTCATCTACTCGAAGAACGTACAAGAACATGCCGAGCATCCAAGGCTGGTATTGATGAAACTTCGAGAGCATCGCCTTTATGCCAAGTTTTCAAAATGTGAATTTTGGTTACCAGAAATGACCTATCTAGGCCACGTAATCTCTGGTAAGGGTATTGTTGTAAATCCCGAGAGAGTTCAAGCCATCCTTGATTGGACTCAACCTGAATCGCTTAAGCAAGTTAGTAGTTTTGTTTGTCTAGCGAGCTATTGTCGCCGCTTTGGCGAGAATTTCTCCAAGGTTGCAAAGCCTCTAACTGAAATCCTCAAGAAAGATAAAAAGTTTGAGTGGACACCACAAGGTGAGCATAGTTTTCTGGAACTAAAGAGACGCCTGACTTCCGCACCTGTGTTGCTACCACCAGATTTTTCTAAGGACTTTGTTATCTATTGCGACGCCTCGCGACAAGGATTAGGTTGCATTCTCATGCAGGATCGTCATGTGATTGCATACGCATCTCGACAGCTGCATCCACATGAGGATAATTATCCCACACATGATCTTGAGCTTGCAGCTGTAGTCCATGCACTTAAAACCTGGCGACATTACCTTCTTGGTAATCGTTGCAAAATATTTGCTGATTGCCAAAGTCTAAAATATATCTTCACCCAGCCGGATTTGAATATCAGGCAAATATAGTGGGTTGAGTTGATCACAAATTACGACTTAGGGATAACTTACACCCCGGGGAAGGCCAATGTTATGGCTGATGCACTAAGTCGTAAGTCTTATTGTAACAATCTGATGCTACAACGAGCTCAACCACATCTCTATGAGGAATTTCGAAAGTTAAATCTTCACATTGTTCCTCAAGGATTCATTTCTAACCTGGTGGCGAAACCTACTCTTAGGCATCAAATCATAGCTGGCCAAAAGCATGATAAGGGTATATCACGGATCAAGGAGAATATTATCAGCGGAAACGCTAAGGAATTGTCCATGAATGATCAAGATGTTGTGTTCTTCCAGAATCGTCTAGTGGTTCCTAAGAATCCACATCTGAGGCACTTGATCCTTAGGGAGGCTCATGATTCTCCTCTCACCATTCATCCTGGTAGAACTAAGATGTATCAGGACCTACGCCAGAGGTTTTGGTGGACTAGGATGAAGAGAGAAATTGCTGAGTTCATTGCTAAATGCAATGTTTGTTGACGAGTTAAGGCAGAGCATCAAAGGCCCGCTGGCATCCTTCAAACTTTAGCTATTCCTGAATGGAAATGGGATAAAGTCAATATGGATTTCATCACTGGATTTCCCAAGACCAAGAAAGGAAATAATGCTATCTTTCCAAAGTAGCTCATTTTCTTCCAGTTCGTGAGAGTATAATAGCTAGCCAGCTAGCAGAGTTATACATCTCTCGAATAGTGTCCCTTCATGGTGTTCCTCTGGAGATTAACACAGATCGTGGGAGTATTTTTACATCTCGCTTCTAGGAAAGTTTTCAGAATGCCATGGGGACTCACCTATGTTTTAGCACTGCTTTCGATCATCAATCAAGTGGTCAAGTAGAAAGAGTGAATCAAATCCTAGAGGATATGCTCCGAGCTTGTGTTATATCGTTCGGTATGAATTGGGAGAAGTGCCTTCCATTTGCCGAATTTGCTTATAACAATAGTTATCAATCAAGCATGGGCAAAGCCCCTTTTTGAAGTTCTCTATGGACGAAGATGTCGAACCCCTCTTAATTGGTTAGAAACCGGGGAGAGGCAACTCTTTGGTCCGGATATGATCCAGGAAGCAGAAGAGCAAGTTCGCATTATTCGTGAAAAGTTGAAAAAAGCCGAGTCTCGTCAAAAGAGCCAATATGATCGTCATCATAAGGCTGTGACCTTTGAAGTTGATGAGAAGGCTTACCTTCCGGTTACACCTTTGAAGTGTACCCATCATTTCGGTATCAAGGGCAAGTTGGATCCTCGTTACACCTGTCCCTTTTGCATTCTTGCCAAACGAGGAGACGTTGCCTACTAGTTGGAACTTCCTCTGCATCTTTCCAAGGTTCATGATGTTTTCCAAGTCTCGCAACTCACGCGTTGCTTTTCGGATCCTATCCGTGAAGTGGATCACGAAACGCTTGATCTCCAAGATAACCTTTCATACCGAGAATACCCTGTTCATATTCATGATCAAGCTGAGCGTAACACTGGACATCGAAACCTCAAGTTTCTTAAAGTTCAATGGTCAAATCATTCTGAAAAAGAGGCAATATGGGAAAGAGAGGATCATCTTTGACTTGAGTATCCCGCGTTATTCCCGACGACTTCCAAATCTCGGGACGAGATTCTTTTGAGTGGGGGTGAGTTGTCACGTCCCTGGAATCCCTAATAGATTTTAGCAACATTGTGCTCATGTTTTATTCATTGCATCCAAGAAATGAAATAAATTCAAAAGAAAGAAATGAAAACAAGATCAAACCCTAGCAACTCTATATTCAAAACAATTCAAACTAGGTGACAAATCAATGAACCCAAAATGGCCTTCATAAAAGTTCATCTTTTCTGATAATTATTGGAAACAAAATATCAGGGGTGAAATATATTTTCAAAATGCTTTTAGCATTTTATTTCAAATATAAAAGCCACCGAAATCAATTATATATTTGATTTCAAATATTTCAGTTTCTCATAAAATGTTGAAAACTTTATGTAGGTTTGGAAATATTCCAAATAACACCCCGGCATTATTCAAACTATTTTAGAAATAGTTTGGAGCCAAAAAAATGAAACAAAGTCAGAATTGCTTTAATAGAAACAGATACTTGAAAAGAAATGAGAAAAAGGTTACCTGACGCTCAGGACCAGCCCAGCTCCTCCCCTCCTGTCATCTACCTCGTGCCAGTCGGCAGCAGGAGGTGGCCGCCGCTCCCTCCGGCGCGGCCAGGCACCTGCGTGCCTGCCTAGCCGCCTCATCGGGCTAGCGTGGAGGAGATAAGGTCCCACAGCCTCCCCCCGTGCTCATCCTCTCGCCATTCGCCCCCTGCTCTCTCCCCTCTCGGCCGCCATTGGAGAGAGATCGAGCTCGAGCACCCCCCCCAGCCCCCCCCTGTCGCTCCAGTCCCTCTCCGTCTTGTCTGAGCCTAGCAGAAGAACCGCCTCGACTCCCTGAAGCTTCCCAGCGAGCCACGCGAGCCCTCGAGCCCTGCATCGAGCTGTCGCCGTCGTCTTCCTCCTCGGATCCCCGGAGTTCGCCGCCGTCGTTCTCCCTCATCAGTCCATCTCTGAGCTCGATCTCGACGCCCCTGCAATTCCAGTGAGCCTAGGAGTCTTTCCCCCT
Source organism: Hordeum vulgare subsp. vulgare (assembly GCF_904849725.1). Lineage (NCBI taxonomy): Eukaryota > Viridiplantae > Streptophyta > Magnoliopsida > Poales > Poaceae > Hordeum > Hordeum vulgare. Next base: position 224,905,610 of record NC_058519.1, read on the forward strand.
CATTTTCCCCCTCGATTCCTTCCTCTATCACCCAATTCCACCGGAGCCCGACGAGATCCGTCATGGTAGCTCGTCGCCGGTGACTCTCCGGTGATCGGCTGATAGTTCTGAAGCTACCAACAGCTTCAGTGCAACGCGTAGATGCTGTAGGAACTAAGCCTGCCCCTTTTAGCCATTGATTCGATGACCTCGACCTGGACCGAGCTTCGGCAGCCGCCGAGCTCGTCGCCGGCGTCATCCCCAGCCATCTTAGCCCTGCTGTGTGCAAAAATGGAACCGCGATCGCCTGCTCGATCGTCTGGTGCCCTCTGCCGCTCGTTTGGTCGCCGGAAGGAGAAACTCGACGCCCTCCGCCGTTCCTATGGTCGTCGGAGCCTCGCCGCCGGTGGGTTTGACCCCATCGCCGGTGGGGTTGACTCCCCTTAGTCATTGGAAAGTGGGGTCAGCCCCCTGGCTAATTAAGATTAGTCAAACTAAAAATAATGAATATATTAAAAGTTAAACAAACACTCACATGTGGGTCCAGCCTTATTAAATATCTAACTAGTTTAAAACTTAACTAGTTTCTCACGAGAGTCACTGAGCAGTGGGTCCCACTGGTCAGGTTTGACTTTCAAACGGCTAGCTAACCTACTGATGTCATGTTGATGCAATAATTCCAATTCTGATTAATATAATTCCAGAATAAGTGCAAAACTTTGGAAATCCATGAAAAATTGATTATAACTCCAAATTTGACAAATAATATATGCAAATTGATCAGAAAAATTCAATGAACACATTGGCGCTACTTTCAGGTATGAAAAACAAAGTTATGAAACAGCATCAGGTCAAATCACTTAAATGAATTTGATAATCTCCTATTTCAAATGGTATTTGAATTTGGATTTCAAACCAGATGCAAACTAAGGTTTTACCAACCACACTCAATCGTATCACTCTTCACTTCATGCCATGTTCATGCATCATATTGTTGCATATGTTTGTTATTGATTGGTTGATATTTTTCGGTAGGCTTTGCCCCTCCGGATACGTCTGAATATCCGACTGACTGATATTATCCCTCTACTGAGCAACAAGGCAAGCTCCCTTTTGATTATCTCGATATAATCCCATGTTCTTGCTCCTGCTCCCACTTATTGCATTAGGACAAAATATTTCAAATGCTTTACTTCGATAGCTGAACCTATTCCTTTGCATGACCTATCATTGTCACAATAAATAGCCAAACCATGCAACCTAGCATACCTCGTAGATGCTTGAGCTGTGACGTGTTTATTCCTGCTATGCTTGCTATACCTAGAGTTGTGTCAGGTCTGTTTCATCTAGGTGAACAACAGGAATGTATGAATGTGTTCTAGTGATAAACCATAAGTGCGAAGCCTGATTTGGTAAAGGTAACGATGGAAGGCTATGTAGGAGTACATCGCGGGTTGTTTCATTGGAACCGTCCTTAGGAACTGAGTTCCATGTATGTAATCCAAGAGGAGATAATATCACATGCTGGGCCCTAAAATATGACCCCTCTCAACTTATTAATTGTCTAGTACTCGATCCAGGAGTCGCATGTAGTTTCTGGTGTTTATAGTCATGCTGGAGGCCGTGCATAGTGCTGACCTTAGAGGTGGGCTATGATGTGGTAGGCAGTGGCACGGTGTACCAAGTGGCACCCGGATGGTGGGCTTGGGAACCTTGCGCACATCGTTTGGGGCCGTGGAGGAAACCTCGGCCAGACTTCCGTGCGGGTTACTCTCAAATAGGCGATAAACCTGGACTAGGTACTAATGTGGTTAACGGTCGTGGCCGACTCCCTTGCTGGGCTTACGCTTGAAGGTTGCCGAGGTGCATGACGTGCACACAGCGATAAGTGGCGAGAGCGTGTGTGAAGAAGTACACCCCTGCAGGGTTATGATCTATTCAAATAGCCGCGTCCGCGGATATGGACTACTTGGCGACATATGTTGTTCATAGACAACTTTAATGGCTACTCATACAAGTATCAAGAGAAGTGTGAGTGTCATGGATGGCATTTCCGTAGGAAGACGGGAATGATTCCATGATGGTGTATTATTGTGGAGTTAGTGGACTCGTGTATGACTTATCAAAGTTGTTAAAACTATTTCAATTGTAGTTTAGTCTAGCCAAGAGTCAAAGTTGGCTTGCTGCATGAAATGCCACAACCCCCTTTATTGATACCTGAGCATGAGTAGATAGATATGTTCCAAAGTCTTGCTGAGTACTCTTGTACTCATGTTTTCTTAATAATTGTTGCAGAGAATACCCACAAGCCAACAGGTGGGTTCTTTCTACACATCGATGATGACCAGTTGCTGGTGTCCTAGCTATGACCTGGCCCCTTTCAGAAGGGATCTGTAGATAGTCAGGCTTTATGCCTTATCCTTTCAACTGTCTGTACTCAGACAGCTTTTATGCTTCCGTTGGTTGGTATGACTTTGCTTGTATGACTTTGAGTGTCGGGTCATGTGACCCCTACTTGTATGAACATATTATGCAAGACTCTTCCGAGTCTTCTAAATAAATGTTGTGATGTTGTATGGTTATGTTGTGATGCCATTGTTGTATCTATGCATATCTAGTATGTCATGCGTATGTGTGATGCACTGTGGTATGTATGGGATTCGACACCTAGTCATATGCCCTTAGTAGCTCTCTATACAGGAAATGCCCCTTTGTGATTCCACCGAGCCTTGGTAGTTCGCTACTGCTCCGGACACATTGGTTGACCGACATGTATCCTTCTTAGCTGTTGTGTCTGTCCCTACGGGGAAATGTCACGCGGTGTAATGGAGTCCTTGTAGCTTGCTACGACTCGTCTACACTCCTTGTTGACCGACGCCTGGTTTGCTGGGTTATGTATGCCTGTCTCTGTACAGTCGAGCCACTTGAGTTGATGACTAGATATATCGATCCGGGTTCTTTGACATTGGAATGCTAGCGACACTAATGCATATGTGAGTCAAAAGGAGAAAACAGTCCTGGCTAAGGTAAGGTGGCAGTCGTGGGGATAACCGTGCGTGAGACCGCAAAGGGATGCAATGTGTTACAGGTTGGATTCATATGACTTAGGATCGGGGTCCCGACATCTTCATCATGATCTCGACCGCATAGCTTCCTGACCCTGGTAGGGCTCCCTTTGAGAACTCAACTCCACCGTGCGCTATCCCCACGGTGGGCGCCAACTGTCGTGGTTTTGTCACGGCAGATGTCCTCGTGAAAGGACTTAGTGAAGGAGCCCTCGCACCTTGGTGGCGACTCAAAGGGGGTAAGCGAAAGCAAGACTCATATTTACCCAGGTTTGACCCCTCGTGTGGAGGTAAAAGCCTACGTCCTGGTTTGTGTAGATTGATGATGGATTTGTTTACAAGGAGGGTATCCTATCTCTCGATGATATATAACTTGCCATATCCGCCCCAGAGACTCGCCTTTATATACAGGTCGAGGCCTTAGGGTTTACAAGAGTCCTAGACACGGTACAGATCGTGGCCTTCGATATCTCTAAGTCGTCGTGGTTTCCAAGACCGGAAACCTCCTTGGCGGCTTATCTTCTGCATCAATCCTGAACAACCATCCGGCTCATGGGCCCATGGGCTAAGGCTTGTATTAAGAAAGTATGAGTCGCCCCTTTTAGTGACCCAACCCAGTTAGGGCGGGTTATACCGCAGGTAATATCCCCAATAGACGGGATGAATCTTTGTGTTGCTGCTAGTAGGGATACAATGATGGGCTTTATTCATATTGCTTGAGTTTAGTTTCTCTACATCATGTCATTGTTCTCAATGCACTACTTTGTTTTACTAATACTCTAGATGCATTCTAGATAACGGTCGATGAATGTAGTAATAGTAATAGGTGCAAGAAGGAGTCGGCCTATTTGTTTATGGACGTGATGTATATATACACTTGATCACTCTCGTGAATATCACATAAGTATCTTCTTTTCTGTCAATTGCACAAGAGTAATTTGTTTACCCATCGTATGCTATTTTTCATGAGAGATGCCATAAGGGAAAACTATAGCCCCCTGGTCTATTAAAGAACATATTGATAAAACCTTCAACAACTTTCTGCCATTTATTGGTGTTTATTATACCTTGCTATCTACAATTATCTACACACCTCGCATGCTTGGAAATAACAAGACAAGAGGATTGACAACCCTCTTGCCCGCGTTGGGTGCAAGTTGTGTGTTCTTTTGTGTGCAGCCACTGAAGATGGTTGTAGTTGATATTTCTGTTGGTTCGATAAATCTTGGTTTCATAAAGGAGGTAAGTACTTACCCACATTGTGTTGCGATAACCCATTCCACTTCATGGAAAAGCCAACGCAGATCACAAGTATCAGAAATATTATGATCTCGTTCTTCACTTATATTTATTTGACAGTTAAATCAATAGTGACGGTAATTTACATACGTCATAGACTAGACCAAAAATAATAGGTGTTCTATGTGTCATAATTAAAACCGTCATCTAGCACATATAGAAATATTATGGGTTAATGATCTTGATGTGGTGATATGAAAAAGGTGTGAATGCATTATTATTAATTCAGATAATTGTCGATATTAAGAGACGTCAAACTTCTGGCTCGTCTAATACTAAAAAGGCATGGTGATGATGTGTGAGCATTTCTATCCATTGTTGAAATCCTAGTGTTGTTTCGAGTCAGCGTCGAGCGATGGTAAATTCATTCCAACCCTCTCCCTAGGGGTATGCGAGTAGTACTTTCAATGTGATAAAACTAATAAAACTTTGCAATAAGTATATGAGTTTTTTTATGACAAATCTACTTTTCCAAACAATTCTGCTCTGGTTTTGACCTCTAATTTGCATGATTTGCATGAAACTAACCCAAACTGACACTATTTTTAGCAAAACTTCCTCGGTGTTATTATTGTGTAGAAATAAAAGTTCTCGGGATTGGGCAAAACATTTTTGTGAATTATTTCTAGGATTTATGGTGAATTATGGAGCAAAGTCCTGTTGGAGAAGCATTGCCACGGCGCCACAAGCGAACACCCCCAAGGTCGCGCCATAAAGTCTTATGGTGCCCACATGGCTCCTCTGACCCTAATTTCAGTCCTATGAAATCACATCTTCAGAGAAAAAATCAGAGAGAAGTTTCAAACGTGTTTTACGAGACGGAGCCACCGCCTCTTCGATTCTTCCTCCGGAGGGCTGGTCAGGAGTTTGTTTGGGGCTCCAGAGAGGGGGATTTGTCACATTCCTCATCATCAACCCTTCTCCATCAGCACCGCTATGATCCTCACTATCGAGAGTGAGAAATTCCTTTGTAGTATTGCTAGACGGTGGTGGGGTGGGATGAGATTGACCATGTAATCGAGTTAAGTTTGATAGGGCTAGATCTCTAGTATCAACTATGTTCTCAGATTGATGTTACTATGTGAAAGCACAATTGCTCCCCAGGGTGGTTTGGATATTTGATCACAACATATGCATCATTGGACTAATATGTTTATCCAAGTATATTTCAGAAAAGTTCAAAAGATGCTTTGGCTAAACACTTATGAGGAGATGCCCCTTGATGCAAGAAAGGAATAAGATTGGCTCAAGCTTCAAGATAGAGTACTCTTCATTTTATATTTGTGAGAAATCAATTTTTTGTCCATAGGAAAGCCAATACTATTAAAAGGGGGTGAGGTATTAAAATGAATTGGTTGCTCAAGTGCTCAAAGTTAGCCACCAAAATACTCAGTATTTTTTCCCACATAACCATTCTATCCAATACCACAAACTCAAAATCGGTGCCACCAACTTTCCCATTCCGGCACCACAGAGTTTGAACTCACACAAAACCCTAGCCATTCCCACCAAATCGATGCAACCGAAACCATATCGGTACTGCCGAGTTTAGGTGACCAACTTTCTGTTGCCTGGATACACAAAATCAGAATTTCTGAGTTTGAGTATTGGTGTCACCGAGTTTTTCCATCTGACCATTAGCCACCTTTTCAGTGCCACCGAGTTTCGTATATCGGTTCTACTGAGATTCCAAAGTTATTGCCTTTAGTAAAAGTCGGTACCACCGAGTTTATGACTTCAGTGTCACCGAGTTTGCCACTTTAGGCGTGACGGTTGGATTTTTTGTGTTGCCTATATATACCCCTTCACCCACCTCTCATTCGTGGGAGAAGCCCTCAGAACACACACTTCATTGCCAGATCCATTTTTTTGAGAGAGAGCCACCTACTCATGTGTTGATACCAATATATTCCAATCCAATCATTTGAAACTTAATCTCTAGCCTCCCCAAGTTGCTTTTCACCAAATCAATCTCTCCTCTCCATGAATATTCCGTCAGAAAGTGATATTTGTTGAGGAGACCATCTTTAGAAGCACAAAAGCAAGGAGTCCATCGTTCTACCACATCTATTACCTTTTGGAGGGTGGTGCCTGATACGTCTCCATCGTATCTACTTTTCCAAACTCTTTTGCCCTTGTTTTGGACTCTAATTTGCATGATTTAAATGGAACTAACCTGGACTGACGATGTTTTCAGCAGAAATGCCTTGGTGTTATTTTTGTGCAAAAATCAAAGTTCTCCAAACATCCTGAAAATTTACGGGGAACATTTTTGGAAAACATGAAAAATACCTGCGCCAAGATCCACCTGAGGGGGTGGGCCAGTGGGCCACAAGCCCTGCCTCCGCCACCCCCCTGGTGGCAGTGGGCAAGCTTGTGGGGCCCACACGGCTCTGCCGCCCCCAATCTCAGCTCTATAAGTTCACTTTCGTCCTAGAAAAAAACAAAAAGAGAAGATTTCGTCGCGTTTGCGATATGGAGGCGCCGCCACAACCTGTTCTTCATCTGGAGGGCAGATCTGGAGTCCGTTTTAGGCTCCGGAGAGGAGAAATCATTGCCATCGTCATCATCAACCTTCTTCCCTCTCCAATTCCATGAAGCCCTTCGTCGTTCGTGACTAATCTATTCGTAGGCTCGCTGGGCGGTGATGAGTAGGATGAGATCTATCATGTAATCGAGTTAGTTTTGATGGGGATTGATCCCTAGTATCCACTATATTCTGAGATTGATGTTGCTACTACTTTGCCATGCTTAATGCTTGTCACTAGGGCCCGAGTGCCATGATTTCAGATCTGAAATTATTATGTTGTCACCAATATATGTGTGTCTTAGATTCAATCTTGCAAGTTGTAGTTACCTACTATGTGTTATGATCCGGCAACCCCGGAGTGACAATAACCGGAACCACTCCCGGTGATGACCGTACTTTGAGGAGTTCATGTGTTCACCAAGTGCTAATGCGTTGGTCTGGTTCTTTATTAAAAGGAGAACCTTAATATCATGTAGTTTCCTTTTGGACCCTGCTGCCACGGGAGGGATGGACAATAGATGTCACGCAAGTTCTTTTCCCTAAGCACGTATGATGACACACGGAATGCATGCCTACATCAAATTGACGAACGGGAGCTAGCCACATATCTCTCCGTGTTATAACTGTTGCACGATGAATATCATCCAAACAAATCACCGAGCCATTGCCTACGAGTTTGCCCACTGCTGATGTTACTACTGTTGCTCTACTGTTACTACTATTGCTGCTGTTGTTACTATTGTTGCGTTGTTGTTACTACTGTTGCTGGTGATGTTACTACTGTTGCTACATGCTACTGTTGTCGCTTGCTATTGTTGCTACTTGCTACTGCTATCACTACTGTTGTTCCTTGCTACTATTGTTACTCGTTACACTGTGCTATCTGCTACAATCTTGATTCGCTCAGCGTTGACGGGAACTGACAATTTCCGTCAACGAGGCAACTTGGCGCCATTGGTACAATCGTTAGAAATAGTCTGCCGTGTTAAGAGATCGTTTCTGACACCGTTGTTATCATACAACTTTGATGTTACTACTTTGCTTGCAGATACTAATCTTTCAGGTGTGGTTGAATTTGACGCATTCAGCTGTTAATACTTGAGAGTATTCTCTCACCTCCTGTCTGATGAATCAAGAAATTTGGGTCGAATAGTCTACCCCCGAAAACTGCTGTAAACCCACGCGTTAGTGGGCTATCAACAACATTCTTCTAGTTCCGTTGTCGGGGAGCGCTAGCAGCATTCTTCTAGTGCCGTTGCAGGGGAAGGTTTGTTGCCACTTCACATATCTTTATCACCGATAAGGATTATGAATTCTCTATCGATCCTAAGATAATCTCTCTAGTCGAATCTGATCCTTTCCACGGTTATGAGTCTGAGATGGTCATAGCCCATCTTACCAAACTACACAATATAGCTACCCTTTTCACTAATGAGTAGAAGATCCGCCACTACTATATCCTTAAACTATTTCCTTTTTCTCTAAAGGATGACGCTAAAGCCTGGTTCACCTCTCTTGCTCCTGGATGTGTGAGTAGTCCCTAGGATATGGTCTATTACTTCTGTGAGAAATATTTACCTTCCCATAAGAAGCAAGCTGCCTTGCAGGAAATATACAACTTTGCTCAACTCCAAGAATAGAGTCTCCCACAAGCTTGGGGGAGGCTCGTCCAGCTACAAAATGCTTAGCCTGATCACCCTCTTAAGAAGAACGAGATACTTGATATCCTCTATAACAGACTTACCGATGCCTCTATAGACCACCTAGATAGTTGTGCCGGTTGTGTTTTTAGGGAACGAACTGTAGAACAAGTTGAGACACTAATGAATAACTTCTTGATCAACGATAATGCTTGGACTATTCCCGAACCACCTCCTAAGCCAACTCCAAAGAAAAGAGGTATTCTATTCCTCAGTCCCGAAGATATGCAAGAAGCCAAGAAATCTATGCAAGAGAAAGGCATTAGATCTGAAGATGTCTAAAATCTACCACCTATCGAACAGATCCATGGTCTCGATAACCCGATACAGGTAGTAGAAGTGAATTCCCTGCGTAGGTTTGATGAGAGTGATATTCCTTTTGACAAACCTGCTAGCCTATGCTTAGATGAATTTGACAACTTTGTTGCCAAACAACAGAGTTTCAATGATTATGTTAGCAGACATTTGGAACAAAGTACTCGTATCCTTAGCCATTTAAGTGCTTGTGTAGACAGAAATGTCAATGATCTGAAGCTTCTGAGTAAACATGCCTCTATGATACTACTCAGGTAAAACAAGTACTTAAAGCTTAGAATGACCTGCTTAATGAATTAAATGACAACTCTGTCAGAGTCATTACTAGAGAAGGCAAAATGACTCACGAACCTTTGTATCCTGAAGGTCATCCTAAGAGAATTGATTAAGATTCTCAAGGAATCAATGCTGAAACACCCAGTCATCCTAAGGAGAAGAAGAAGGATGATAGAACCCTACATGCCAGTTCACCAAATACTGCCACACCTGAAGAACCTAATGATATTTCTGCGTCTGATACAGAAACACAATCTGGTGATGAACATGAACCTCGTGACAATATGGACAGTGATGTTCATAATAATGCCCAACCTAGCAATGATGAGGATGTGGAGATTGAACCTACGGTCAATCCTGATAACCCACAACCTAAGAGATACGATAAGAATGACTTTACTGCTAGGAAGCATGTTAAAAAAGGGAGCCATGGGTTCAGAGATCTATGCCCTTTCCTCCTAAGTCATCCAAGAAAAAGGATGATGAGGATTTTGAGCGCTTCTTTCAGATGATAAGACCCATCTTTCTGCAGATGCGGTTAACTGATATGCTCAAGATGTCTCTGTATGCCAAGTACATGAAAGATATCGTGACTAATAAACGGAAGATACCAGATCTTGAGATCTCCACCATGCTTGCCAATTACACTTTCAAAGGTGGAACTCCTAAGAAACATGGTGATCCCGGAGTGCCCACTATACCTTGCTCCATTAAAGGAAACTACGTAAGAACTGCCTTATGCGACCTTGGAGCCGGTGTTAGTGTTATGCCGCTCTCTCTTTATCGTAGATTTGAGTTGCATAAGTTGACACCCACTGAAATTTCTCTGCGAATGGCCGACAAATCTACTGCTTTCCCTATCGTCATTTGCGAGGATGTGCCTGTTGTGGTTGCTAACACCACTATCTTAACAGACTTTGTTATCTTCGATATTCCCGAGGACGATGCCATGGCTGTCATCCTCGGAAGACCCTTTCTAAACACTGCAGGGGCTGTTATAGATTGCAACAAAGGCAATGTCACTTTCCATCTCAACGGTAAGGAGCACACAGTGCACTTTCCAAAGAAACGATACCAAGTACATTGCATCAATGCTATTGAAAAGACTTCATCGATTCTTATTGGGAGCTTTGAATGCCCTATTCCTCATGTCAACATGAAGTATGATTTGCTTATTAGGGAGATACATATCCCCATTGAGGTGACTTAGTGGCTATTTGAAAATTCTCCATTCTCTCTTGCGATTCGAGAAGGTTTTGTCATGAGGACTTGATCAACCCCATTGACATATTTCTTTCGATGACCATGAAATGGATGAATCAAAGAGTCACATTCCTCTGTTTTGAGCTTTCATTTTCTGTTGCTTAGAAGAAAAATGATAGATTTAGTTTAGATTTTCTTGTTTTCTGTTTTAGCGTCCCGAAGAAAATACCTCAAAAATAAAAGTTCTCTGATGGACCTGAAAATTTGGTATCATTTTTTCTGGATTTTTTGAAAATTACTCGGCCTCAGAGCTGGCTTGGGGGCCAGAACAGTGGGCCACAAGCCCTGCTACCGCCACCCCCCTGGTGGCGAAGAGCATGCTTGTGGGGCCCACAGGGCCCCCCTCCACTCATTCCAGCACCCAGCCTCTTCTTCCACCTCCAAAAAAATTGTTTCGCAGCTCAAACCCGTGTTCTTGCTCATTTGGCTGTGGTTTTCGATCTCCTTGCTCAAAGCACCATTCTCCGAACCGTTTTGGGGAAATTACTCCTTGGTAAGTGACTCCTCCATTGGTCCAATTAGTTTTTTCTCTAGTGCTTTATCTTTCGCCTATTCTTGCTACCTTGGTGACCCTGTTCTAGAGCTAGAAAGGTTGATTTTAGCTGGTCCCAAGTAGTTTTAGCACATGATACGGTCTCTAGGCACTAGTAGGAGTAGTTTCTACAAGTTGGGTTAATCTTTATTCACTTTTCTTTCGAAGTCTCTAATAATTTTAGAATTTTTCACATCTAGAGAAAGGAAAAGATGAAGAGGTTCTTGAGAGGCTCTTCAATCCGTAACCCCAAGGAGGATGAGAAGAACCACCCCAAGTACGTAGTCCCTCGAGTCACAGAAGTTCGAGCGTGCGAGTGGCCAAGTGATGAATTTTTGCGTGCCCCTGGGCTTTATGAAGACTTTTATTACTTGGTGGAGAACGCAGGTCTTACTGCTTTCGTTGAAGATAAGTGCTCACAATACCTCCTCCTCACCAATATTTTCATTCAAAGCTTCAACTTTTATCCGAGGAAGAATCCTCCCATGGTTGAGTCCATGATATACGACATCCCCTAGTGCATGACACTATAGGATTTTTGCAATGTATAAAAATTACCTTATGATGGGGATATCCGTGACCCTCGTCCACGGGACTTGGAGGATTTCATTGTTCTATTGTTGTTGGAGAGGAGAGAGGAGTGTCTCGCGCTAGAATTGCTAGCATACATTTTCCTGTGCTACGGTACTTCTCACTATTTGTGGGAAAATGTTTGATTGGTCGTGGGGAGGCTGGATCACTTAGTTCTCTAGACCTATCGGTTTTGCGCGAAGGCCTTTATAACGATAAGACTTACACCTTAGGTGCTATAGTGGCCCAGGGGTTGAACATCAACCGTTCCAAGGGTGTTGTCTATGGAGGTATCTATGTTACCCGTCTTGCCAGACACTTTGAGATACCCGTTAGACTGGGAGAGGAAGGAGAAATGCTTCTCCCTGAAAAATATCTGGATTATGACAGCATGGTTGGCCATGATTTTCTGGATAGAGATGCTAGTAGACGGATGATTTATAACTTGGTATTTAGTCAGGGTACTCGAGAGACTATTACTTTGCGTGCTCCTTCTTTGTTAGATCTTCATGCAGGCAGGTACACTATTATGCCCTCGGACATCTACGCATATTGGGGCTTGGCCCAACCACAGGCGCCCGTGCCCGAGCCGCCAGTCGAGTACTAGACATCAGTTTATCAGTGGGAGCCAGAGGAGCTCACACAGCAGTGGCATCCACAGTCTGCCCCGGAGTATCCTGGAGCTGGTGATTTCCCACCATGGGAGTAGACCAAGCTAGGCCAAATGCCTAAGCTTGGGGGAGTACGTGTTCTCACCGACTTTACATTCATGCTTATGCTTTCACTTTGTTAGCCGGTGTTCACACTTTGCCACTGTATTATCCATGCTAGTTTATTTTCGTTTCCTTGTTTTCTTGTTTTCTGTCCTTTTGAGAAAACCCAAAAATATTTTTCTTTCTTCTTTTGCTTGTTGGGAGCTTTCCCGTGTAAATAGTTTCATTTTTCTTTGGTCAAGGTAGAAGATATTGGTTACAATGTTTAGTGGCTCTTGCATGCATACTTGTTTAGCTTTCAAAAGAGCCATATTACTTTGTCTTCTCCATTGTGTTTGCCTGCAGATTTCAGCTTAGTCCAATGCACGAGCACGCTTATTATTGTTCACATTGTTCGATCGTGCAAGTGAAAGGCAATAATTATGATATATGATGAAGTGACTAAGACAAGAAAAGCTGGTATGAACTCTATCTATTTTGTTTTTGTAAATATGACTAGCTTGTCAAACCAGATTCAGCTTTGTTGTGAGAGAACCATGTTTGCAATCAGAACTTAGAGATCATAGTTTCTGATGCCATGCTTATTTAGTTGAGAGTTTATAACGGTTTGTCTTGAATGCCAACATAGATTTTGAGATGACTATGATGTAGTATGATAGGATGGTATTCTCCTTTGAATGTTCCAAGTGGCTTGACTTCGTGCATGTTCATGCATGTAGTTGAAATAAAATCAACATAGCCTCTATGATGTCCGTGTTCATGGTGATTTATATCTTGTTCAAGCTTGCATTTAATGTTAGTCAAACTCATTGCATTTTCATAACTGTTGTCGCTCTCTAGTTGGTCGCTTCCCAGTGTTTTGCTAGCCTTCACTTGTACTAAGCGGAATACTTCTTGTGCATCCATTTCCATAAACCCGAAAGTTTTTCCATGAGACTCCACCATACCTACCTATTTGCGGTATCTACCTGCCGTTCCAAGTAAATTGGCAAGTGCCATTATCTAAATCTTCAAGAAATAATCTTTTTTGCATGCCCGAACCGCTCATGTGGTGACAGAGGGCTATTGTTGTCTTCCATGCTAGGAGTATTATCCTCGACATGTGTTTATTCACTGTCATTCACGAGAAAGGGGTCGGTAATTGGAATGCCCAGTTCCACGATTAAATCAAAAACATAACTGTAAAACAAGACTCCCCCCGGATTTATGTTAGTATGGACGGTACCCGAGGATTCGGCTAGCCGTGGAGTGTGATTGATTGGTGGGGGGGGGAGTTAAAACATAACTTTTCTGTTTGGGAACCGCCTATAGCATGAGTAGCATGGAAGATATTGAGAACTCTTGGTCATTGCGTTGACAATGAAAGCATGCCACCGAAAACTATTATCTCTGTTTTGAAAGCTTGAGCTCTGGCACCTCTGCAAATCAATGCTTCCCTCTGCGAAGGGCATGTCTATTTATTTTCCTGTCGAGTCATCCTCTTCTTCTATAAGCACCAATTAGAGAGCACCTCTGTCATTTTTATGCTTTGCTTTTGATTGATATTGAGTATGACTTTGACTGGATCTTCGTTGCTATGAATTACAATGTTTAGTCAGCCCTTGATCTTTGAAAGTTCCCTGCATTTATGTTTTGTCGTCTCAGAAAGAGCTAGCGAGATACCACCTATTCATATTGCTTCATGCTTGTTTTGATTGAAGTGTTGGTATTTCAAACTCATTATTATTTGCTCGTTAGCTGATTATGCCATTGATATTAGTTTACCGTGAGACCTTTGTGTCACTTGCTTATGTGGTTAACTTGTGATCTTGCTGAAATTCTGGTTATGAGTTAGACATAGTTGCAACAACAAGATCAAACAGAGTTTGTCAAAGTTTTTTTTTCTCTCTCAGTTTGTCAACTGAGTTGCTTGAGGACAAGCATGGTTTTAAGCTTGGGGGAGTTGATACGTCTCCATCGTATCTACTTTTCCAAACTCTTTTGCCCTTGTTTTGGACTCTAATTTGCAAGATTTGAATGGAACTAACCGGGACTGACGTTCTTTTCAGCAGAATTGCCTTGGTGTTATATTGGTACAGAAATCAAAGTTCTCCAAACGTCCTGAAAATTTACGGGGAACATTTTTGGAAAATATGAAAAATACCTGCGCCAAGATCAACCTGAGGGGGTGGGCCAGTGGGCCACAAGCCCAGCCTCCACCACCCCCCTGGTGGCGGTGGGCAAGCTTGTGGGACCCACACGGCTCTGCCGCCCCCAGTCTCAGCTTTATAAGTTCACTTTCGTCCCTGAAAAAATAAAAAGAGAAGATTTCGTCATGTCTGCGATACGGAGGCGCCGCCACAAACTGTTCTTCATTTGGAGGGAAGATCTGGAGTCCATTTTGGGCTCCGGAGAAGGGAAATCGTTGCCATCATCATCATCAACCTTCTTCCCTCTCCAATTCCATGAAGCTCTTTGTCGTTCGTGAGTAATCTATTCGTAGGCTCGCTAGGCGGTGATGAGTAGGATGAGATCTATCATGTAATCGAGTTAGTTTTGATGGGGATTGATCCCTAGTATCTACTATGTTCTGAGATTGATGTTGCTACTACTTTGCCATGCTTAATGCTTATCACTAGGGCCCGAGTGCAATGATTTCAGATCTGAAATTATTATGTTGTCACCAATATATGTGTGTTTTAGATCCTATCTTGCAAGTTGTAGTTACCTACTATGTGTTATGATCCGGCAACCCCGGAGTGACAATAACCGGAACCACTCCCGGTGATGACCATAGTTTGAGGAGTTCATGTGTTCACCAAGTGCTAATGCATTGGTCCGGTTCTTTATTAAAAGGAGAACCTTAATATCATGTAGTTTCCTTTTGGACCCCACTGCCACGGGAGGGATGGACAATAGATGTCATGCAAGTTCTTTTCCCTAAGCACGTATGACGACACAAGGAATGCATGACTACATCACATTGACGAACGGGAGCTAGCCACATATCTCTCCGTGTTATAACTGTTGCATGATGAATATCATCCAAACAAATCACCGACCCATTGCCTACGACTTTGTCCCACTGCTGCTGTTACTATTGTTGCTCTGCTGTTACTACTGTTGCTGCTGTTGTTACTATTGTTGCTCTGTTGTTACTACTATTGCTACTTGCTACTGTTGTCGCTTGCTACTGTTGCTACTTGCTACTGCTATCACTACTGTTGTTCCTTGCTACTGCTGTTACTCATTACACTGTGTTATCTGCTACAATCTTGATTCGCTCGGCGTTGACGGGAACTGACAATTTCCGTCAACGAGGCAACTTGGCGCCATTGATACAATCGTTAGAAATAGTCTGCCGTGTCAACAGATCGTTTCTGACACCGTTGTTATCATACTACTTTGTTGTTACTACTTTGCTTGCAGATACTAATCTTTCAGTTGTGGTTGAATCTGACGCATTCAGCTGCTAATACACGAGAGTATTCTCTCACATCCTGTCTGGCGAATCAACAAATTTGGGTCGAATACTCTACCCTCGAAAACTGCTGCGATCCCTCGCGCTGGTGGGCCATCAACAACATTCTTCTAGTTCAGTGGTCGGGGAGTGCTAGCAGCATTGTTCTGCTGCCGTTGCATTGGAAGGATTGTTGTCATCAGCATTCGTCTAGCTATTGCCAGAGAGTGCCAGTAAGTGCCTCCCAGATTGGTTAGGTGTCGCTTGGGAGCCTCCTACTTTTTATTGTGGAGTTGAACCAAGATGTTTTTAAGGGCTAGGAGATCGCCTACTTCAAGGCAGCTAAAGGTGTCGCACAAATGTACTCTAGGCTTCAAGGCAACTTAAGGTGTCATTTTGCTAAATTCTATTAGAAAATCTAAGTTGGATGTGCTTCAAAGTCAGCTTGACAAGTTCAAGATGAAGGATGGTGAAGGTGTCGCTCAAATGTACTCTAGGCTAGCTCTCATCACCAATGAGATTGCCAGCTTAGGAAGCGAAGAGATGACTGAGAAATTCATCATCAAGAAGATACTTAGAGATCTTGATGGAAAGTATGACACCGTGTGTACATTGATCCAAATGATGCCAAAGTACAACGACCTCGGGCCAACTGAAGTAATTGGTAGGATTGTTGCTCATGAGATGTCACTCAAGGACAAAGATGAGTTGCACAACAAGTCAAGCGATGCTTACAAAGCTTCATGTGATTCTCCTACTTCTTCAAAGGGAAATCTTGTCACCTATGAAGAGATAAGCCTCATGGTCAGAAAATTCAACAAGTTCTACAAGAGTAGAGGCAAAGAGAGAAGCTCAAGCTCAAAAAATGACGAGCAACATTCGTACAGTCGTGATGCTCGGCTTCCTACAAACAAAGAGAAGAGTCACCTCGAAGACGAAGCTCAAGGGATGAGTAACCTCACAGAGAGAGAAGGAGTAGAGAAGAGCGTTATGAACGAAGACACTCACAGAGAGTCAATGAATAGGAGAGGAAGGAAAAATACACCAAGAGTAGCTCAAGAAAAAGACATCAAGATCATGTTGGTGAATGGGTTTTTGGCTTCATGTCTCACAACCAATCCAAGAGAAGCTACCACTCCAACTCCGACTGTATTCAAGATGAAGGTGTTGCCGGCATTACACTTGTTTCCTCCAACTCCTACGACCTATTTGATTCACCAAATGAGGGGTTCGGAAACTGCTGCATGGCTAAAGGCCCCAAGGTATCACACCCCGAGTATCTTGATTTCAATAGTGATGAGGATAACTTGTTAGGAGAAGATGACTTGCTTCTTGATAAAACTAGTGATTGCACTGAAAATGAACTTGCTAATTATCATGCTAGTCAAGAGAAATCGAGTGATCATGATAAGAAAAAGATTAAATGAATAACTCAAGAATTAAATACTCTTAAGTTAGCTCATGAAAGTACTGTAGAAGATCACATAGAGCTCGCAAGAACTCATGAGAAGCTACCCTTCGAGAAGCTCAATTTGTAGCAAGAGCATGATTTCGTAAAGGCGATCAATGATGATGGTCGAAAGAAGAGTTCTTCTTATCTAGCAAAACGATTAGTGTTGTCTACTTTTGTTCCACAAGTTAAATATAAGAACACTATAACAAAGGTAAGAAAGTTTCTTCATCTAGTAACAACAATGCTAAAGCTAAATCTAATAATGTTATTGCTGGTAGGTCTCTTGTTTCCACTAATGATTTTCTTAGCCAAGTTAAACTTGAGCAAGAAAATAATTTATTGAAAGGGATTATAGAGAGAGGTGTCTTCAAGAGTCTTGCCAAAACTAAGCAAGTTGAGGAAATTGCACGCAAGCAAGGAGGACATCGGAGGAAACAAGGTGTTGTCTACTTCAACGTCAACGGCGATGATCAGGAAGAAGGTCCATATCCCATTCCTATGTTTGTTCCTTAAGAGGAGAAGTATGATACTACTCCTCCCAAGGGAACAATCTCACAAGATGGCCTTCTACCACAAGACCACAAGGGCAAGGGAAAGCTTCAAGAGGAAATTGACTTATTTGAAGAGGAACCCCAAGTAAAGATCAAGTGGATTCCTGGGGACACTACTACCACTACCTCATCTAGTGCTACCACAACTCCAAGGATTCCCATCAAGTGTCACATCGCTAGCTACCCTTTGAAGTCTAGCAAGATTGTGCTCATGTTTATTATTGCATTAAAAGTGAAAAAAAGAAATCAAAGAGAAAAACCCTAGCACTTCAATATTTAATTAAATTCAAAACTTGTGATAAATCAATAAACCCAAAATGGTCTTCATAAAATTACATAATTTTTCATAAATAGTGAAAACCATATTTCAGGGGTGGATTTATTTTTAAAAATACTTTTGGCATTTTATTTAAAATACAAAAGCCACTGAAATCAACAATATATGTGATTTCAAATATTTCAGAATTTCATAAAATGTTGAATCTTTTATATGGGTTTGGAAATATTCCAAATAACACCCCAATATTATTTTCACTATTTTAGAAATAGTTTGGAGCCAAAACTAAAATGAAAAAAATGTCAGAAAGGTTAAAATAGAAATCATAATAGAAAAGAAATGGGAAAAGTCCTATCTAGCACTTACCTTGGCCCAACCCATCTCCCTCGCTATCGTCTTCCTCTTGCGAGCGAGCAGCAGGAGGTGGCCGCCGCTCTCTCTAGCGCGGCCACACACGTGAGTGTCTGCCTGGCCTCCCCGTCGCGCTGGCCGCGAAGGGTTAAGCCCCCGCGGCCCATTCCAGCTCTCTCCCTCTCCCCATTCGCTCCCATATGCCCCTCTCCCTCGGTCGCCATTAGAGCCAAGCTTGAGCTCGAGCTCGCCGTCGTCCCTAGCCAGCTCAAGCCTCCATGAGCACGTCGTTCAGTCCGCCTCGTCCATCACGTCATCTCTGCCAAAGGAAGCAAGCCCTCGAATCCTGCATCGCCCTGGCGCCATCGTTTTCCTCCTCGGATCACCGAAGCTCTCCGCCATCGTTCTCACTCTCCGGGCCGTCCCGGAGCCCGTTCTCGACGTCTCTACAACCCCTGTGAGATCAGGATGGTTTCCCCCTTCTCTTCCCCATCAATTCCGTGCCCTAGCGCGTGATTCCACCGGAGCCCGATGAGATCTTCTGCGGGAGCTCGTCGCCGGTGATGTTCTGATGATGGGTTGGTCCATCTGAGACCACCATCAACTTCATTGCGTCGTGTGGATGCTATAGGAGCCAATCCCCGACCCAATTGCCCTCTGTTTAGTTGATCTCGATGATTCCTGAGCTCCGGCAGCCGCCGAGCTCGTCGTCAGCATCATCCCCGACCGTTTCTCCGGGCCGTCCCCGAGCCCGTTCTCGACGTCTCTACAACCCCTGTGAGATCAGGATGGTTTCCCCTTCTCTTCCCCATCAATTCCGTGCCCTAGCGCATGATTCCACCGGAGCCCGATGAGATCTTCCGCGGGAGCTCGTCGCCGGTGATGTTCTGATGATGGGTTGGTCCATCTGAGACCACCATCAACTTCATTGCGTCATGTAGATGCTATAGGAGCCAATCCCCGACCCAATTGCCCTCTCTTTAGTTCATCTCGATGATACCTGAGCTCCGGCAGCTCTGAGCTCGTCGTCAGCATCATCCCCGACCGTTTCAACCCCTGAGACGTGCAAAAATGGACGAACGGATGTTTGGTCGTTCCTCTGGAGCCATTCGTTGCTCATTTGGTCGCGGGAGGTGCATTTCTGATGCCCTCCGCCGTCCCTGGAGCCACCGGCGGCTCAACGACAGTGGGTTTGACCCCCAGCGCCGGTGGGTTGACGCTCCTGAGCCTATGACAGGTGGGGCCAGCCCCTGGCTAATTAAGTTTAAGCTAATAAAAAAATTAGTTAAATACATCACTAACCACGCACTAAGAAGGGGCCAGCCTCTGTTAACTAACTGATTAACTTAAAGTTTAATTAAAACCTGGCCAGAGTCACTGACCAGTGGGTTCCACTGGTCAGGTTTGACTTTCAGCGGCCAGATTGACCTGGTGATGTCATGCTAATGCAGTAATACTAATTTTGTTTTATAATAAGTCTAGAATAAGTGCAAAACTTTGGAAATTCATAGAAAATTGCATATAACTCCAAATCTGACAAATAATATATGCAAATTGATCACAAAAATCCAATGAACACAATGGTGCTATTTTCATGCATGACAAACAAAGTTATGAAACAGCATCAGGTCAAATCAATTAAAGGAATATAATAAATGTCTCATTTTAAATAGTATTGGAATTTTAATTCAAATCAGCATCAACCTAAAGGTTTGGTAACCACATTAGCCCATGCTACATTTCATTTCATGCCATGATCATCCATCATATTGCTGCATATGAATGATATTGATTGTCGTTATCATTTCGGTAGGCTCTGCCCTTCCGGATACGTCAGAATATCCGACTGACGGATTTAATCCCTCTGCTGAACAAGAAGGCAAGCACCCTTTTGATCATCCCGATATAAACCAATGTTCATGCTCCTGCTCCCACTTATTGCATTAGGACAAAATATTTCAAATGGTTTTCTTCGGTAGTGGAACCTATTCCTTTGCATGACCTGTCATTGTCACAGTAAATAGCCAAACCTTGCAACCTAGCATACCTGGTAGTTGCTTGAGCCATGATGTGTCTTATCCTGCTATGCCTAGAGTTGTGTCAGGTTTGATTCATCTGGGTGATGAACCGGAATAGTTGAATGTGTTCTAATGACAAAGAATAAGTGTGGAACCTGATTTGGTAAAGGTATCGATGAAAGCTATGTAGGAGTACATGGCGGGTTGTTTCATTGGAACCGTCCTTAGGAACTGAGTTCCGTGTATGTAATCCAAGACTAGTTACTACCACATGCTGGGCCCTGAAATATGACCCCGCTCGACTTATTAATCGCCTAGCACTTGGTCCAGGAGTTGCAAGTAGTTCCTGGTGTTTATAGTCATGCTGGAGGCCGTGCATAGTGCTGACCTTAGAGGTGGGCTATGATGTGGTAGACAGTGGCACGGTGTACCAAGTGGCACCCGGATGGTGGTATTGGGAACCCTGGGCACATCCTTTGGGGCCGTTGCAGAAACCTCGGCCGGACTTCCGTGCGGGTTCACTCTCAAATAGGCGATAAAGTGGGACTAAGTATTAGTGTGGTTAACGGTCGTGGCCAAGTCCCTCGCTGGGCTTCGCTTGAACGTTGCCGAGGGCGTGTGTGAAGAAGTACACCCCTGGACGGTTATGATCTATTAGAATAGTGATGACCCACAAGTGTAGGGGATCTATTGTAGTCCTTTCGATAAATAAGAGTGTCGAACCCAATGAGGAGCAGAAGGAAATGACAAGTGGTTTCAGCAAGGTATTTTCTGCAAGCACTGAAATTATGGGTAACAGATAGTTGTGTGATAAGATAATTCGTAACGGGTAGCAAGTAACAATAGTAACAAAGGTGCAGCAAGATGGCCCAATCCCTTTTGTAGCAAGGGACAATCCTGGACGAACTCTTATATAAGGTAAAGCGCTCCCGAGGACACATGGGAATTTCTGTCAAGCTAGTTTTCATCATGTTCATATGATTCGCGTTCGCTACTTTGATAGTTTGATATGTGGGTGGACCGGTGCTTGGGTGATGTACTTACTTGGAAAAACATCCCACTTATGATTAACCCCTCTTGCACGAATCCACAACTACGAAATAAGAATTAAGACAAAGTCTAACCATAGCATTAAACTGGTGGATCCAAATCAGCCCCTTGCGAAGCAACGCATAAACTAGGGTTTAAGCTTCTGTCACTCGAGAAACCCGTCATCTACTTATTACTTCCCAATGCCTTCCTCTAGGCCCAAATAATGGTGAGGTGTCATGTAGTCGACGTTCACATAACACCACTAGAGGAAAGACAACATACAACACATCAAAATATCGAACGGATACCAAATTCACATGACTACTTATAGCAAGACTTATCCCATGTCCTCAGGAACAAACGTAAGTACTCACAAAGCATAATTATGTTCTTGATAAGAGATGTATTGAATATCATTAAGGATCTGAACATATGATCTTCCACCAAGTAAACCAACTAGCATCAACTACAAGGAGTAATTAACACTACTAGCAACCTTACAAGTACCAATCGGAGTCACGAGAATGAGATTGGGTACAAGAGATGAACTAGGGTTTGGAGATGAGATGGTGTTGATGGAGATGAGTCCCCTCCGATGAGAGGAGTGTTGGTGATGACAATGGCGACGATTTCCCCCTCTGAGAGGGAAGTTTCCCCGGCAGGACGGCCCTGTCAGAGCTCTAGATTGGTTTTACTCAAGTTCCGCCTCGTGGCGGCGGCGATTCTTCCCGAAATCTCTCTCTTGATTTTTTTTCTGGGATGAAACCCTCTATATAGTAGAAGATGGGAGCTGGAGGGGTAACAGGGGGCCCACAAGCCCCCCAGGCGCGCCTGGCAGGCTCGTGACCTCCTGGTGGCTCCCCTCCAGTATTTCTTCCACCCAGTATTTTTTATATATTCCAAAATAATTCCTCGCTTATTTTCATGGTTTTTGGAGTTGTGCAGAATAGGTATCTCAAACTTGCTGCTTTTTCAGCCCAGAACTCCAGTTGTCGGGATTCTCCCTCTTCATGTAAACCTTATAATATAAGAGATAAAAGGCATAAGTATTGTACCATAATGTGTAATAATAGCCCATAATGTGATAAAAATCAATATAAAAGCATGATGCAAAATGGACGTATCAACTCCCCCAAGGTTAGACCTCGCTTGTCCTCAATCGGAAGCCAAGATCAATAAATATGCGCACATGTTTAGAGATAGAGGTGTCGACAAAATAAAATACGAACATGCAGGCATCATGATCAAATTTAGAACAGCAATATCGTCGTATAATCTCTTGTGCTAAAGTGACAATTCCTTCAAAATGTAAAGTATGGATCAAGAACCTTATTGAGAATTAACAACGAATAGTCTTTAGTCATTGAGGCAGTTGCAATTTATCATAATATCGGAAACAGTCAAATAAGAGCTTGTAAAGCAAATCCACATGCTCAATCATCTTTTAGTTTTCTACAATTGCTAAAACTCACGCGGTACTCATAAGATCAAAGTTTCAGTTGGACATAGAGAAAGATAGGGGCTTATAGTTTCGCCTCCCAACTATTTACCTCAAGGGTAATGTCAACAATAATAATTCATGATTACTTACTTCCAAGTTGATATATGAATATAGATCTTTCCCTAGCACATGACGCTAGCCAAGATAATGGAGAAATAAGGAATTGGTGTCGATCACGACGACTCTTTTAAAGATAAAAAATAAAGGTACAAGATAGGCCCTTCACAGAGCGAAGCAGAGGTAGTCATGCACTTTTGAGGTTTGGATGTGTGATCTCTTAGTGTGAAGGAACGTCACTTTATATTGCCTCCTGTGATAAAGAACTTTATTATGCAGTTTGTCGCTTTTATGTCTTCCTCATCACAGGTTCGTACAAAGCTTATTTTCCACACACTAATAGATCATACATATTTAGGGAGAAATTTTTTTATTGCTTGCACCGAAGACAACTTAGTTGAGGGATCTTATTCAATCCATAGGTAGGTATGGTGGTCTCTCATGGCAAAACTGGGTTGAGGGTTTATGGATGCACAAGTAGTATCACTACTTAGTGCGGAAGTTGTGGCTGATATGAGGTGGAAGCAAGCATCACATACTAAGGGATCTCTAGTCATATAACATTGTTCGGAACCAAGCAAACATAATTCATTATGTTGTCTTCCTAGTCCAACATCTACTTCTTAGCATGTAATAGTTCAATGAGTGTTCACAATCATAGACGGTGTCTAAGATGATATATTTATATGTGAACCTGTCTTTCTTTATTACTTCCTATTAATTGCAATAATGACCAACGTCTACGTTTGTCCACCCACAACAAGTTTCAATCAACATTCCTTTTATATGTGAAGCCATCGCTTCCCATAAGATCATCACATGATCTTTCATGCTTTTGTTCTTTTATTATTCTTTTCTTTAGATCATGGCATGAAGCAAGGCCCTTAACTAAAACACTCCTTATTATATAACTCACGAACTCGATTACATTGGGGGTAACATAAAGCAAAACTCAAGCCTAGATCATACTAAGAACTTTATTCTACTAGATAAAGATATTACCAAAAAGGATCGAACTAAGATAAAGGTAAAGGCAGAAGATGTGATGGTGATACGATACTGGGGCAACTCCCTCAAGCTTGGCAAAAGCCAAGGTGAGTGCCCATACCGGTGTTTAATTGTATTCCTTCGAAGGTGTTGGTTGTGGAGTTGTTGTAGAGTTCTTAAACTTGTTTAGTTTCCTCTTGAGCACAAAATTCTGCTCCTTCAGATCGTTAATTTCCTCTTCAAGCCTCAACACCCTTTGGAATAATTCTTGCTTACTCTCCTTCAAAATACGAGAAGGGGTAAACAAAATCTTAGGCTTCTTCCTTGAGTCAGGGAGGCTTGACTTCTTGAACTCCACATGCATGTATCCAGGTTGGAGTAGAGGAGCCTCCTCTTCATCGGAACTTGTTCCTTCCTTCCCCTTGGGATCATAATCTTCTTCCTTAGAAGTGGTCCTACCATAAGGATCCAAGTCCACATAGACCTTGGGGTTAGCAAGGTAATCGGCCACATAGCTCTCCCTCTCTGAATCTTGAGAAGACATCTTGATTTAAATCTGCGGCAGAAACACGCTCGAAACGACAATAGAGGATATTTGTGTTACATGAGGGTTAGACCTTTCGGGAGATTATATAATGAATATTTACCGACCATAAGGATTATTCCACAAGAAAACGGAGTTCGGGAGGCATACGAGGTGCTCACGAGCCCCCTAGGCGCGGCCAGCGGGTAGGGCGATCTTGGCATGCTCGTCGCCTCCTCGTGCGCTTTCCGGACTACTTTAAATTTTTATATTTTTCTAAATATTCCAAAACATAGAAAAATTGTTATTAGAAAAATTTTGGTGTCGGTTTACTTACGGTATCACATACATCTTCGCTTTCGGAGTCTGAAACAGGCTGGTAAACATCCCTTATGCACTCCTCCGGGGTTACGGTATTAATTATATTGCTTTTGACATTTATGGGAGTACCTGAGATATAATGCTTGATTCTTTGCCCATTCACAACTCTCGGAAAAGTGCCTTCCGCGTTGTTGATTTTGATGGCACCGGAACGATATACTTCTTCGACAATGTAAGAACCTTCCCATTTAGAGAGAAGCTTGCCTGCAAAAAATCTTAAACGAGAATTATATAGCAAGACATAATCACCTACATTGAACTCACATTTTTGTATCCTTTTATCATGCCACCTCTTAAACTTTTCTTTAAAAACTTGTGTTGGGGATATTATCTGTCAAGTAACTCGCCCTAGTTGGGCCGGGTCACCAAGCGGGCGACTCATCCTTTGGCGATTCAAGCTTTGACCCAATAAGCCCAGGAGCCGTATGGCGGTTCAAGGTCTTCGGGGGGAATCCATCATTGGGACGATCTCCAAGTCTGGGAAAGATGGCGACTTAGAGAGAGAAAGAATCACGACTTATGTAAAGTCAAGGACTCTTGTAAACCCTAAGGGCTCGTCCTATATATAAAGGCGAGTCCCAGGGAAGGAGGGGGCAGGTTAGAAATCATCGAGGGCTAGGTCAGGCGAGTTACGCCCTCCTTGTAATCGAAACATCATCAATACGACACAAAGCAGGACGTAGGCTTTTACCTCCTCACGAGGGGCCGAACCTGGGTAAATCTCTGTCTCGCTCCCATTCAACCCCTATTAGTCGCCACCAAGGTGCGATGGCTCCAACACTAAGTCCTTTCACGAGGACATCTGCCGTGACAAAACCATGAGAGTTGGCGCCCACCGTGAGGCCTACGCACGGCGGAGTTGAGTTCTCAAAGGGAGCCCTACCAGGGTTAGGGAACTACGCGGCTGGGCTCATGACCCGGAGCCGCCGCGGAAAGTACTACATCAACAACTCGCTTTGGGGGGGCGAGGCCGATTCAATCGAGTCCGGCTACAGAGTCCCCTTCGGCAAAATCAACATCTTTGTCGGCATGGTTCGATAGCCTGCGCCTGAGCCGGACATCTCCACCGACATCGTCGAGCCGGCCATGTATGTCTGCCCTGTTGTGATGCCAAACCTAACGCGCCCAGTCTTCGTTGGATTCACATAGGGATTTGATGAACCAGAGCGATCGGCGACTCAGGAGACATCTCGGTCAACACTGATGACGAATCATCCATGGGCGACACAGATTGAATTCAGTCTCTACACGGGGGCTGCCTCGGAGACCTGTCATTGGCAATGGATCCCGAGGTCCTCGACCGGACCCGCCGTCAGATCGCCGTGTACACGGCAGGGCAGACACAGCCCCAGCAAAACCCTGCAGGCAACGACGGGGCTGGCGAAACATCCAAGAGCCCAGCTGCGATCTTGGTGGACTTGACGGCGGAGATAACAAGGATCATGGCGACCCCTGTAACAGCAGAAAACCAGGGCACGATAAATGCCGAGTTGGCAAAGCTAGGAGATGAGATGGCAAAGGCTCGGCGAGATGCTGAAGCAGAAGCCGCCAGGATCGAGACCCGGCAAGCTCAGATCACCGCTGAGATAGACCGCTTGAATACCAAAAACTGGCGACTCGAGAGGCATCAGCGGACATCCGACGATGTTCATCAGAGGAGGCACCAGGGATGCTTACCCCCTGATCTCAACCCTACCTGCCTTTTCGACACTCCATGCACCCCCGGGGCAAGAAACGCTCCAGGGGGAGGGCCGGGTCAGCCGCCAAGCCCACCGCTTCAGCCAGCAGTTGATCACGTTCCCTGTTTCCAGACGCCTCACGGCCACTTTTCCAACCCCGTGGACAACATGCTCGCCACAACTCGCCATTTAGAATCTCTTCCGATTTATGGCAACACTTCGGCCAAAATAGAAGCAAGAAACGCCATTGAGATGTTGAAGACGGCGGTGGTTCAAAACGCACAATTCTCGCACAGCCTCGATCGGTTACACTCCAACGCCCAAGCGAGCCCCACCAGGAGCCGGCCAGAAGACCAACCCGCCATAACCAGAAGACCGCGACACCTGCCTTAGGTTAACCCGCCTGACCATCGGGACCCACCGGGCCGGAATCACCCAGACATTCAAACCGGCCCAGCGCCGCTTATTGGAGGCGGCACGCAAGTAGGGGTGCCATGCTTGGCCCCCGCCCTTTGCAATGAGCGGATGCCGAAAGAGTTTAAAGGACCAAGGAAGGTGCCGAATTACACCCTGGACCTTGAGCCGGCGTCATGGGTTGAGAGTTACGAAATCGCCATGGACATGCTCGATGTAAATGAAGCGGTCTGTGCCAGGTACTTCACAATGATGCTCGAAGGGACGGCGCATACTTGGTTGAAAAACCTGCCACCCAACTCCATCCAGACTTGGGCTGAATTGAAAGAGCGTTTCATCAAAAAATTCCGGGGAACTTGCAAGCGGCCGATGAGGATAGTCGATTTACAGCACTACATTCAGCGCCCCGATGAGTGGGCACACCACTGGACACTGCGGGTCGCAGAAATCATCCACTCGTCGGATGGCATCACGGGGGCTGAGGCTGTGTTGATCTTGGAGCAAAACTGCCACTATGAGCCCTTGGTGCAGAAACTGGGGCGACTCAAGCGAAAGGTCCGGGATATGGGAGAATTGATGGACACCCTCACTAGGTACGCTGAAGCGGATGATAGTAAAGATCCAGGAGAGGATGCCAGCAAAGCCAACTCGCCGAGGAAAGGCGAGTCATCCAAAAATCACACCCGGCTTCAAGGACGTGCCCACCATAATCATGGGGGGAACAGCAAGAGAAGGCAGGAGGAAGGGTCCACGGACTTCGTCACCAACACCAATGCTAATAACGGCAACCAGCGCCAGAAGAAGAGGGGTTACAGTGGCAAGAAGCCATGCAATTATAATGAGATACTTATGGTCCCCTGCCCACACCATGCCATGGAGGACGGACCGGCGACTCACTCTTGGGAGGATTGATACGTGATGCAAGAATTTCAGGCGGAGGCAATCAAAAAGGGCCAAAATGGTGACCAGGGCCAACGGCGGGAACAGTTCGGTGCACCTAATCAACGTCAGAACCCGTTCGGCGACTTCCCCGAACCAGGGGCTCAGGGGGGCTCGCAACCATGCGGCGGCCAGTATCCGGTGCATAACCAACAGCGGTATAACCCGCCCGGAGTGTTTCAGCAGCCACCCCCGTAGGGGGCTTCGCAGGGGCAGGATGATCATCGCGGGTTCCGCAACAAACCCAAACAATTAAGCAGCGGGCAATACCACGTGTTCACCACCAATGCGTGCAAGCGAGATAAAAGGTGAAGCACCGAACATATAGTGTATCTGAGCCGGCGCTCCCCAGGTACCTCCACTAGTCCGAGCAGACTATCTCGTGGAGTAGGGAGGATCACCCGCCCAGAATTGACAACCCCAGCAACTTAGCATTGGTCGTGGCCCCTCAAGTCAGAGGATATACCCTATCGAAGGTGCTTATGGATGGTGGCAGCAGCATCAACATATTATACTTCGACGCCTTTCAAAGGATGAACATGCTGGAGAAAGACCTAATGCCGTCAACCACGGTATTCCACGGTATCGTCCCAAGTAAGTGGGTGTACCCAATTGGCCGGGTCAAACTCACTATGGCTTTTGGAACAGCATCCAACTACAGGAGCGAGTCACTTATATTTGAGGTGGTCAAGTTAAAGAGCCCTTATCATGCGTTGTTTGGGCGACCGGCTTACGCCTATTTCATGGCTCGCCCCTACTATGTTTACCTTAAACTCAAGATGCCTGGTCCTAAGGGACCCATCACGGTTGATGGTGACAGGAGGATGGCAAGAGAGTGTGAGGAAGGAGATGCGGCTTACGCAGAGGTCGCTTGTGCTGCAGAAGAGCTCAAGTATCACCAAGCCAATGTTGATCCGGCAGATATGTCACCCCTCAAGAAGCCAACAACAAATGCTGAGCCGCCCCTCAAGTTCAAACCAACGGATGACACTAAGATGGTGGATTTCGTTCCTGGCGACTCATCCAAGCAGTTTACTATCGGCACGGGTTTGGATCCCAAATAGGAAAGCGCGCCATCGAATTCATCCGTGAGAATCAGGACATCTTCGCATGGAAACCTTCTGACATGCCTGGTGTACCGAGAGAATTCGATGAGCACCATCTTAATGTTGACCCTAAAGCAAAGTCGATTCAGCAATATCTTCGCAGGTTCAATGAGGAATGACGCAAGGCAATCGGGGAAGAAGTCGCCCTTCTTCCACCCCAAGTGGTTGGCTAACCCGGTCCTGGTGCTCAAGAAGAACGGCACCTACCGCATGTGCATTGACTACACCGACCTTAACAGAGCTTGTCCAAAGGACCCTTTCTCCCTTGCCCGCATTGATCAAATCATTGATTCAGTGGCGGGCTGCGAGCGTCTGTGTTTCCTGGACGCCTATTCCGGATATCACCAAATCAAGATGGCTGTGGAATATCAGGAGAAGACAGCTTTCATAACCCCATTTGGGGATTTTTGTTATGTTTCCATGCCGTTCGGGCTCAAGAGCGCCGGGGCAACTTACCAGCGCTGCATCCAAAACTGTCTCCATGGCCAAATTGGATGCAACGTCCATGCTTACGTTGATGACATTGTGGTTAAAGCTCGTAGGAGGGAGACGCTCTTGGAGGATCTAAAGGAAACTTTCGACAGCCTGCGGGTGTATCAGATGAATCTTAATCCTACCAAATGTGTCTTTGGCGTTCCCGCAGGAAAATTGTTGGGTTTCTTGGTGTCCGAACGCGGCATTGAGGCTAACCCGGACAAAATTGAGGCAATTACTTCACTTGGGAAACCAGCCAATATCAATCAAGTTCAACGCATGGCGGGTCGTATCGCGGCTTTAAGTCGCTTTATAAGCCGCCTGGGGGAGAAAGCTATTCCCCTCTATCAGTTTCTTAAGAAATCTGACCGTTTTGTTTACACAGACGAGGCCAATGAAGCTTTTGAAGCCCTGAAGCAGCAGTTGGTTAACCCGCCAGTTTTGGCCGCCCCGACTGAAAAGGAACCTATGCTTCTATACATCGCGGCGAACTCCAAGGCGGTGAGCGTGGCAGTAGCTGTCGAACGGAAGGAAGAAGGAAAGGAATATCCGGTACAACGCCCGGTGTACTTCATTAGCGAGGTGTTAACCCTCTCCAAACAAAGTTACCCGCACTGGCAGAAGCTGGTCTATGGGGTATTTATGGCGAGTCCGAAGCTCAAACACTATTTCCAAGAGCATCCCATCACGGTGGTTAGCTCTGCTCCTCTTGGGGGCATCATCCAGAACCGAGAAGCAACGGGGCGAATCACCAAATGGGCAATTGAACTTGGGCCGCACCACGTGCGGTACACCCGTCGTACAGCCATCAAATCCCAGGCATTGGTCGACTTCATCAATGATTGGACCGAATTGCAGATTCTGGAAGACAGGCCTGACCTCACATACTGGACTATTTATTTTGATGGGTCTAGGCAATTGGAAGGCTCGGGGGCTCGCGTGGTGTTGATTTCACCCCACGGAGACAAGTTCTATTATGTTCTCCGACTCATGTTTCCGTGCACCAACAACGCTGCGGAGTATGAAGCCTTGCTTCACGGTTTGCGACTCGCCAAGGAGATGAACCTCATGCGTGTCAGATGTCTTGGCGATTCTGATCTGGTGGCTCAACAAGTTTCAGGTACTTGGGACTCTCGGGACCCCCTGATGGCGGCTTACAGAAGGGCTGTGTCTGATGTGGCGGGTCATTTCCATGGCTATCAAGTTGATCATATCGACCGGCGACTTAACGAAGCAGCTGACGCCCTTTCACGTCTCGGCTCGCAATGTAAGCCAGTTCCTCCCAATGTTTTTCTGGATATTTTGCATAATCCTTCCGTGAGGTTACCCTCAGAAGAGGAGTTGGTGATACCAGACCCTGAGTCCCAGTTTGTGGCGGCTCTCCGTGTTATGCCGGATTGGGTTCTTCCTTATTTGGCATACCTTGCACGAGGCGAGTTACCTTCAGATGAGGTGTTGGCTCGCCAAATCGTTCGTCCGAGCAAATCCATGGTCATCATCAATGGCGAATTATATAAGTGAAGCACTTCTGGGGTATTCCAACGATGCATTTCTTCTGAAGAAGGGTGCGTAATTATGAACGACATCCATGCTGGAGATTGTGGGCATCATGTCGAGTCACGTTCCCTGGTCTCAAAGGCGTTCCGTCACGTATTCTTTTGGTTGACGGCTCATGCGGACGCAGAAGAGATAGTTCGTCGATGTGATGGCTGTCAGCATTACGGACGACACGTCATGTGCCGGCTTAAGAACTAAGGATGATACCTATAACTTGGCCTTTTGCGGCCTGGGGGCTAGACATGGTTGGCCCCTTTAAGATGTCATCCAACAAAAAAATTCATCTACTGGTGGCGGTTGATAAATTCACCAAGTGGGTCGAAGCAGAACTTGTTGGCGCCTGTGATGCAGAAACAGCAGTTAAATTCTTGAAAAAACTGATCTTCCGGTTTGGATATCCACGCAGCATTCACTGATAATGGTACCAATCTATCACAAGTAGCGATGCATGAGTTTTGCCACCGTGAGCACATTCGGCTCGATGTATCTGCGGTCGCTCATCCACAATCTAATGGGCAAGCAGAATGGGCGAATCAGGAAGTATTGCAAGGAATCAAGCCCCGACTTATGGTTCACCTGGAGCGCACCCCAGGGTGTTGGGTTGAGGAGTTGCCTTCAGTATTATGGAGCATCCGAACCACCCCAAACCGTTCTACGGGTTTTACTCCCTTTTTCCTGGTATACGGAGCAAAAGGCGTTCTTCCCAATGACATTAGGCATGACTCGCCGAGAGTTGCTGCTTATGTCGAACAGGACAACGAGTTGGCACGTCAGGATTCTTTGGACGCCTTGGAGGAAGCACGCGACTTGGCTGCCGCCCGATCGTCTATTTATTAGCAGGACTTGCGGCATTATCATAACCCCCGGGTCAAGAGCCGAACTTTTCGGGAGGGCGACCTAGTGCTCCGATTGATCCAAGATCGCACTGGCATGCATAACTTGTCACCACCATGGGAAGGACCGTTCGTCGTCAGCAAAAGCCTTCGCAACGGGTCATACTATCGGGTGGATCTTCGGCCTGATCGCCCAACCAAGGAGGCTGAGTCAACTCGCCCCTGGAACATAGCCCACTTGCGGCCTTATTACACTAGAGCTATTGGCTCCGTTTTTTCTTCTCTTGAAAATTGAAAGTCTTTCATTTTTATAAACCAATAAAGTTGATGCCCACGAATTGTGGGGCTTTCCTGCCACTTCATCTTATTGAAAGCATGGATCTTTATTGCTCTTCCACAAGTCGCCCAAGCATGGACGCTATCCATACCAGAGAGCATAAGTCGCCATGCTGCGCTTATTACAACACTGGGTATCGATAAGCCAAAGAGGATCAAGTCGCTACAAGCGCGCGATTCAAACATGGGCGCCTTATATGATTCTATGGATTAGGCCGGCTTACTTGGGGGCTATTTGCTCCCAAGTCGTTTTGTGGTAAGAGCGTACACGCTTCTACAATCCTATGCCCGGTCTTTCCCCTAATCATAGGTCACTTGGGGGTTTCCTCTCACTGAGAGCAGCCTTACTACCCATTTATCTAGCGAAAAATTACCGCATTACAAATTGTTATACTGCACTGTGTGTTGGCCGAATCGCCATATGGACCCATGAACTCTTGGCGAGTTACTCCGCTTTATGGACACTGAACTCGCCTTGGTTAAAACATGCATGGAACCGGCTAGCGCCCCACATGGAGAATAGAGAAACCATTGGTTCACTGAACCTGCTTCACTGAAGCTTGACTCGTGCCTGATCAGCCGGTCTAAATACTTGAGCTTTTTTACACAAAAAGTCTCCCTCGGGTAGCACTTGAGTTTATCTAACTCGTCCTATCCTGTCGCGACTTGAACGAGCCGAGGAAATTCTTACTTTCACCTTCCTGGCACTGCCACAAGGTTTCGCAAATTTTTACGACTCGCCGGATCTTTTTTGAACCAGGCTCTTCTGCACATAATTCGGCAGAACATGTTGAGTCGGTTTTCATTTATATCCATTACTCACTGAAGTGGTTTGATGTATGTTTTTAGCCCAACAGGTTGATGATCAAAATCTCTACTGACATGGCGGGTCAAGCATCATAAGGCGCCCCAAGGGTGACATAAGGCTTTTAAAAAAATCTCAGAACAGGATTGTTTTCTACAATAACCTATTACATGGCTCGGATGGCCAATTCACTGAAGATCTACTCTGCTGGTGCCCCCGGGTCAGCTTGCCTTGAGCTCTGGCCGACTTCAAGTTGTAAGTCGCCCAACACCCAATTGCACTTGGATAGGGCAGCGAATTCATCTTCATCATTCAAAAATGTCGAGAGATCCTCCTCCAAATCAAAAGGGTTCTTGGGTCGACGAGGAGTCAAGCTGGTTGTCACAAAGGTTGGCGGATTTATTTTCTTGTTCTTGTCATCATAAGCAGCTTGATACTTTGACAAATCCAAGCGTGCTGCAAGCTGAGTCGCTGCCGAGCGTGATTCTTTGACAACACGCTGATAATCATCTTGAGTAAATTCTGACCCGTCGTCCTTGAGCTGGGGAAAGCCTGCTGCTACTTCTTCGGGTTTCAGCTCTGGAGCATATGCTAAACACCGACTCAACGTAGTCAGCACCCCTTTCCGGGCGGCTGATCGGGTTAGCTCACCTATCTGAGGCGGAAGGGTAGATAAGCAGCCAAGCATCTTTTTTATTGATGTTATGGGTTCCTTGGCGCCCATCACTGCCTTCACGGTCAGCACGCTTCCGGTATACAGCTGCTCCGTCAATGTGTAAATCGCCTTTAACCTCAAGATACAGTCATCCTGAAGGTTGGCGGCTCTCGGACGTATATAAGGGATAATAATGGTCAGTAACTTCTTCACACTAAGTTTTTTTACAAAGTACAAGATCAGGGGTTGCTTCTTACCAAAGATAGCCTGTGCCATGTAGGAGATATGTTGCTTTAAGCAGGCCAGCTCTTGTTGCATGGTTTCCAGTTTTGTTTCAGCCTTTTCCGCTCGCTTTAGCGCGGCGGCTTGATCAGCTTGAGCCTTCTTGTTGGCGGCCTTCGGCTTCTCCATCTCAGATAAGATCACTTGATATTTTTCTTCCGATTAACCCGCGCGTCTTGCTGGTAGGCTAAACTTTTCTTTAAGTCGCCCAACGTCGACTGAGCTTGGGCAAGAGATTCCTGTCAAGTATATTATCAAGGGGCAAGTCTCAGAATTGTTGCAAGCAACATCTCTGACACTTGGGGGCTAATGTATAATTTTTTAGACAAAATTATACAACATGAAGACCCGGCTCATCTTTCAACAGATGACCCCGCCCTCGGGAGTTACAGGTCGAAAGTTTTTTCCAACATAAAGACCCGGCTCATCTTTCAAAAGATGAGCCGTCCCTTGGGGGTTACAGGTCAAAAGTTTTTTATAAACATCAAGACCCGGCTCATCTTTCAAGAGATGACCCGGCCCTTGGGGGTTACAGGTTGAATGTTTTTTCTAACATCAAGACCCGGCTCATCTTTCAACAGATGACCCGGCCCTTGGGGGTTACAGCTCAAAAGTTTTTTCTAACATCAAGACCCGGCTCATCTTTCAACAGATGACCCGGCCCTTGGTGGTTACAAGTCGAAAGTTTTTTCTAATATGAAGACCCGGCTCATCTTTCAACAGATGACCCGGCCCTTGGGGACTAATGAGGAGGGTATGCATTAAGGCGTACCTCATGTTTATTCTTCATCATAAGGAGCAGATTCTTCTCCATTTCATAACTTGTCTCTAGGCGACTTGCGAAGCCGGAGAAGAGCTCTTTAAATTAAAGATTCTCATACTGGGAAAGTTTGGCCTTGGAAATTTCATGTCCAGTAGAAGGCTAGGTTGATGTTGATACATGCTTCGACAAGACTGCTGAAGCCGGATTAGAGAAGCCAGTACCGGTGATGATTACAGCATCCGGATCTTCTATCTTTTTCAACGGACTCGGCGGGTTGGGCATTTCCGTGCCTTCCTTGGGAGAACTTGGGAGGTCCGCTTGGTCATCAGGTTTATCCTTTGCTGGGTTAGCCTGAGTCGGTGCCGGGGTTTCTTCAGGTTCTCGAGCCGGAGTGGAAGTTGATCCGCCAGTTTTCCTTTTCTTCGCTTTTGCTCTAAAAATAGAAGGGGTTATGCTTAAAGGCAAGCATCATCATCATCAGGACAAATGTAAGTATTATAAGGACCTACCCTTGAACGCAGATCATTGGTGGAAGGGATGACATCACTGAGTCACCCGACGAAGGGGGAGAATTCTGCAAAAGTAAATACCTCAAAATATGAGCAAGTTATAAGTATGATCCAAAAGGAAGCAAAGGGGGACGCTGCTAAAGGATACCTCATTGTGCCCCTTCTTGGTAGGACTTTTTGCTGGTAACCCGGACACCAAATCTCCAGAGTGGCTCCGAGTCTTCCGATAGGAAGCATGTTGCGCTTTCTTCAAAAGGAAATTAGGATCCAGACAAGCATTTGGGTGAGACATATGAACTTTCCAACAAACCCTCCTAGCCGGCTTAGGCGGAGGAGAAGATGAGTCGGAGGAAATAGAAATTACCTCTACGGAGTCTTCTTGTCTTTCGTTACCATCATTCTATACATAAGAGATGAAGAGGTGTAAGCACAAATTATAGCAACGGATGTCAAGACAAAGAAGATAGAATTATACCTCTAAAGATACGTCGCCAATTTGGGATTCGTCCACATCGGACGATTCAGTGATGGCGGCTTTGCTTTTGCTCTTGGTTTTCTTTTTTGGAGGCGACCTGGCTTGCTTCAGGGCCATCTTTTTGGCCTCTTGGACCAGAATCGGTCGCCTTTCTCAAATGGAATTTTTATTATACGAATTAGAATTCAAGTAAGTCGGAAAGAATAAATCAAAGGCGGGTTAAGTTATTTACCTTGAGCCGGGTTAATCTTGCAGAATGGCTTAAGCCCTATTTGGCTACACTTGGCCATGGGCTCACCGGTTAACTTCTTGATGATGGTCACAATATCATTCTCTGTGAGTGCTGTGCGGAAGTAGCATTGGGGGTGGTCCAAAGTGCCATCAAACTCACACATTAAGCCGTCTCGGCGACTCAAGGGAAGGATGCGCCATTCCACCCAGCAGCGGATCAGATCAACCCCAGTGAGACCATTGTTTGTTAGAGATCGTAACTCGGATAGCACCGGAATAAAATCCGACTCCTCTTCTTCGGTGAGCTTATCTGGAAGTTTAAAGTTTGTAGGAAGGCGTTCCTTCCTATAGCCGAGGAGTTTGTTTTCACCCTCACGAGAAGTTTCCTGGCAATAAAACCAAGACTCGCCCCAGCCTTTGGGATGGCTTGACATGGCGAGTGACGGGAATGAGCTGTCCCTGCGGCGTTGACACCTCCAAGTTCTAAGCTAGGGCCATTGGCAAACTTGGTCTGACGATTCAAATGAAAAAAGTACCAGAACAAAGGGACTGAAGGTTCCATCCGCAAGTAGGCTTCACAGAACACTTGGAACTGACATATGTTGCTAATTGAGTTGGGGCCCAGGTCTTGGAGGTGGACGTTCATAAAGTTCATAGCATCTCTGAGGAATTTTGACCCTGGCGGCTTAAACCCCCGTTCGAGGTGCTCAGCAAAGACAACTATTTCCCCTTCCTTCGGGTTGGGGATCTCTTCGCATAACCCGGATCGCCATCCGATACCTTCTTTCAGGTCAAGATTCCCCGTCTTCACGCAATCGTTGAGGAAAGCGTCGTCAACTTTGGTCGGGAGCCAATCGGCCTTGAACACAGTGCCCATAGCTACAGAGGAGAGGTTCACGGGTAAATTAACTCGCCCAAACATCTGTTGGGCGGCTAAGGGGATCTATTAACCTGCCAAAAAATTACTGAGTGGTTAAAGGGGTTTATTAGCTCGCCAGTAAAAGGCCAGATCTGGGCACAGAGGCGACTTAAGAATTTCCTATCGTTTAGAGAAAACATCTCAAAGCATCAGGATCTATAAACAGGTTTCTACACGACAGGCAGCAAAATACAGATGTACGGGCAAGTTAAAATGAATGAAAAAAGGCCCAGATAAAGTGAAACCGTCTATGGCTAGGGTAAAAGCATTGAAGGAGATTTGATAGAGGCCTTTTTTATATCCCCATACAGGAGCTAGTAGGCTGAGGATGTGGTCAATACTACCATGCCTACCATTGCTGTTGTAAATCAATCGCCGCCTATGGAGGTGTTCGAGGTGTTCTAAGGAACCGGCAGGCAATGAACATCGAGGAGCTAAGATCTAATTCTAATGGCGAAGGGCTTACCTGATGGTGGCGACCGGAGATGACCAAGGAAGATCCGCGGCGGATGTTGCGCGCTTGGTCGGCCTGGAGATGCGTCGGACGCGGTGGCCGGAGACGGAGGACCTCGGACGGTGATGGAGTTCTCGGTGCAGTCATGAGGAAGAAGGGGCCGACGAAATGCGTAGGTGGGGATGTGCCCTGCCCCCTTCCCCAAGCCTATTTATTGGGTCGGGTGCTGGAATCGAGGCGCCTCGCGCGGGAACTGAAAACAGGATAAAGATTCGCTTTAAATAGCGCCGAGATTTTCGGGATATCTGTGCCGAAAGATCCGTTGAAGATTGCGTCACCATTTTTTCCGAGATTAAAGGGATAAGGTGGTGTTAACAAAAAACCGGTTTGGTGACTTGGATATTCCTACAAGGGGTGGCGGATTAAGCGTATGATACGTAAGGAAAGCAGAGTGAGTCGCCCCTAACTAGGTGAGAGTTGGCATGAACAGGTTCTAGTTAGATCTGGGGCCTAATGTTTGGGATATTATCTGTCAAGTAACCCGCCCTAGTTGCGCTGGGTCACCAAGCGGGCAACTCATCCTTTGGCGATTCAAGCTTTGACCCAATAAGCCCAGGAGCCGGATGGTGGTTCAAGGTCTTCGGGGGGAATCCATCATTGGGACGATCTCCAAGTCTTGGAAAGATGGTGACTTAGAGGTAGAAAGAATCACGACTTATGTAAAAGGCAAGGACTCTTGTAAACCCTAAGGGCTCATCTTATATATAAAGGCGAGTCCCAGGGAAGGAGGGGGCAGGTTAGAAATCATCGAGAGCTAGGTTAGGCGAGTTACGCCCTCCTTGTAATCGAAACATCATCAATACAACACAAAGAAGGACATAGGCTTTTACCTCCTCATGAGGGGCCGAACCTGGGTAAATCTCTCTCTCGCTCCCGTTCAACCCTTTGAGTCGCCACCAAGGTGCGATGGCTCCAACACTAAGTCCTTTCACGAGGACATCTGCCGTGACAAAACCACGACAACTTGGCATTTTCATATGCCTGAGTTCTCCATTCATCAAGTGAGCTAATGTCAAATAAGCTCTTCTCACCAACAAGTTTGAAATCAAAGTTGAGCTCTTTGATTTCCCAATAAGCCTTATGCTCTAGCTCAAGAGGTAAATGACATGCTTTACCGTAAACCATTTTATATGGAGACATGCCCATGGGATTCTTATAAGCAATTCTATAAGTCCACAGTGCATCATGAAGTTTCTTAGACCAATTCTTTCTAGACCTATTAACAGTCTTTTGCAAAATTAATATAATTTCTCTATTACTGAAATCTACTTGACCACTAGACTGAGGATGATAAGGAGATGCAATTCTATGGTTGACATCATACTTAGCAAGCATTTTACGGGAAGCACCATGAATAAAATGTGAACCAAAATCAGTCATTAAATATCTAGGGACTCCAAATCTAGGAAAAATAACTTCTTTAAGCATCTTAATAGAGGTGTTATGATCCACACTACTAGTTGGAATATCTTCTACCCACTTAGTAACGTAATCAACAACAACTAGAATATGAGTATACCAGTTGGACTTTCGAAAAGGTCCCATATAATCAAGACCCCAAACATCAAATGGTTCAATAACAAGTGAATAATTCATAGGCATTTCCTGACATTTACTGATATTACCTATTCTTTGACGTTCATCAGAAGACAAGACAAACTTAGGAGCATCCTTGAAAAGAGTAGGCCAATAAAAGCCGGATTGCAATACCTTGTGTGCAGTTCTATCTCCCGCATGGTGTCGTCCGTAAGCCTCAGAGTGACACTTTTGTAGGATCTGTCCCTGTTCATGCTCAGGTAAACAATGTCTAATAACACCATCTACTCCTTCTTTATAGAGGTGAGGACATCCCAAAAGTAATGTCACAAATCATAAAAGAACTTTTTCTTTTGTTGGTATGTGAAACTAGGTGGTATATATTTAGCAACAATATAATTAGCATAATCAGCATACCATGGTGTACTACGTGAAACATTGATGGCATTCAATTGTTCATCAGGAAAGCTATCATCAATAGGTTGTGGGTCATCAAGAACATTCTCTAACCTAGACAAGTTATCTGCTACGGGGTTCTCTGCATCCTTCCTATCAACAATATGCAAATCAAATTCTTGTAGCAAGAGAACCCATCTAATAAGTCTATGTTTAGCATCTTTCTTTTCCATGTGATATTTAATAGCAGCATGATCAGTGTGAATAATAACTTTGGAATCAACAATATAACATCTGAACTTATCACATGCAAACACAACTGCTAAAAATTCTTTTTCAGTAGTAGCATAGTTTCTTTGGGCACTGTCTAGAGTTTTACTAGCATAATGAATAACATTCAATTTCTTCTCAACTCTCTGTCCTAGAACAGCACCAACAGCATAATCACTAGCATCACACATAATTTCAAAAGGGAGGTTCCAATCAGGTGGTTGAACAATAGGTGCGGTTATCAAGACCTTCTTAAGTATTTCAAATGCTTCTTCACAATCATCATAAAAAACAAATGGAATATCTTTTTGCAAGAGATTGGTGAGAGGCCTATATATCTTAGAGAAGTCTTTAATAAACCTTCTATAGAAACCAGCATGACCAAGGAAACTTCTTATACCATTAATGTGTGTAGGGCATGGCATTATCTCGATGCATCAACTTTAGCCTTATCGAATTCAATACCTCTTTCATAAATTTTATGTCCTAAGACAATGACTTCACTAACCATAAAGTGGCACTTCTCCCAATTCAAGACAAGGTTAGTATCTTTTCATCTCTGCAAAACTCGATCAAGGTTGCTCAAGCAATCATCAAAAGAAGATCCGTAAACGGAGAAATCATCCATGAAAACCTCAACAATCTTTTCACAAAAGTCAGAGAATATAGCCATCATACATCTTTGAAAGGTAGCAGGTGCATTACATAAACCAAAAGGCATACGTCTATAAGCAAAGGTACCGAAAGGGAAAGTAAAAGTGGTTTTCTCCTGATCAGATTGTGCAACAGGTATTTGGGAGAAACCAGAATAACCATCCAGAAAGCAAAAGTGTGTATGTTTAGACAATCTTTCTAGCATTTGATCGATAAAAGGTAAAGGGTAATGATCTTTCTTAGTAGCTTTATTTAATTTCGTAAAATCAATTACCATCCTATAGCCAGTAACAGTTGTTTGTGGGATCAATTCATCTTTATCATTAGGGACAACGGTAATACCTCCCTTCTTAGGGACACAATGCACCGGACTTACCCAATCACTATGAGCAACAGGATAAATAATACATGCTTCCACGAGCTTTAGTATTTATTTTCTTACCACCTCTTTCATCTTTGGATTTAATCTTCGTTGATGATCGGCAACTAGTTTGGAATCAGGATCAGTTTTAGTTTTATGCTAGCATAGAGTGGGACTAATGCCCTTAAGATCATCAAGAGTATATCCAATTGCGGCACAGTGCTTCCTTGGAGTTTTCAATAATTTCTTTTCTTCATTCTCTGAAAGGTTAGCACTAATAATAACAGGATGTATCTCTTTTTCATCAAGATAAGCATACTTAAGAGTATCGGGTAATTGTTTAAGCTCAAACACAAGATCACCCTTTGGTGGAGGTGGATCTCCAAGTAATTCAATAGGCAAATTATTCTTAAGGATAGGACGTTGTTCAAAGATAACTCTATCTATCTCATTGCTTTCATCCATATGCATATCATTTTCATGTTCAAGCAGGTATTGCTCCAAAGGGTCAGTAGGAGGGACAACAATAGAAGAAAGAGCAATAATTTCATCCTTATTAGACAATTATTTTTCATGAGGTTGTCTACCAAACATGGAAAAATTAAATTCATGTGACACACCTTCAACGCCAACAGTAACAGTTTGTTTCTCACAACCAATCTGAGCTTTAACAGTACTGAGGAAAGGTCTACCAAATATGATGGGACAAAAGCTATATTGTGTGGTAGCAAGAACGAGAAAATCAGTAGGATACTTAGTTTTACCACACAAGACTTCAACATCTCTAACAATTCCCATAGGGCAGATAGTATCTCTATTAGCAAGTTGAATAGTAACATCAATAAATTCCATCTCGACAGGTGCAATCTCATCTTTAATTTCATTATGTAAAGATTGAGGTATTGCACTAACACTAGCACCCATGTCACATAAACCATGATAACAATGATAACAGGCATGCCAACAACATGTTTATGTTTGTCACTAGCATGAGGTTTAGCAGTTCTAGCAGCAGCTTCACAGAATTGAATAAGATGCACATCAACATTATCGGCCAAGAGATCTTTAATAATAGCAATACTAGGTTCAACTTTAATTTTCTCAGGGGGTGTAGGTGTTCTAATGTAGCCCTTACGTATCACAGTTCAAGCTTTAGCATGATCATTTATTCTAACAGGGAAAGGTGGTTTCACAATGTAAGCACTAGGAACAATAGAATCATTATAAGAAATAACTTTCTCTTCAACTGGATTGGGTTTTACTACATTGACTTCTATGGGAGGATGATATTTAAACCACTTCTCCTTAGGGAGATTAATATGAGCAGCAAATGATTCACATAAAGAAGCTACTATCTCAGAGTCAAATACATGTTTAGCGCTAAAATCACGAAAAGTATTTGTTTCAATGAAGGATATAACGCAATCAAACTTAACATTCATACCTGACTCCTTACCTTCATCAAACTCCCAATCTTCAGAGTTGCGTTTAATTCTTTCTAATAAATCCCATTTGAAGTCAATATCTCTCTTCATAAAAGAACTGGTACAAGAAGTGTCAAGCATGGTGCGATTATCATGAGAAAGCGGAGCATAGAAGTTCTGAATAATAATTTCTCTCGAGAGCTCATGGTTGGGGCATGAATATAACATTGACTTAAGCCTCCCCCAAGCTTAAGAGATACTTTCTCTATCATGAGGCCAAAAATTATAGATATCATTCCGATCACGATGTACCAAATGCATAGGATAAAACTTTTGATGAAATTCCAATTTCAATCGGTTGTAGTTCCATGATCCAGTATCATCACATAGCCTATACCATGTCAATGCTTTATCCCTCAAAGATAAGGGAAATACCTTCTTCTTGACCTCATCCTCGGGAAAACCTGCAAGCTTAAATAAACCACAAACTTCATTTAAATAGATTAGATGCAAGTCAGGATGTGATGTTCCATGTCCTGTAAAAGGATTAGCCAACAGTTTCTCTAGCATACCCGAAGGAATTTCATAATAAATATTTTCAGTAGGTGAAGTAGGTTCAGGAGCAATTCTTTGTGCTTCCGGTCAAGGTGAAGATACCCTGAACAAGCCCCTCAAAGGATTAGTTTCCATAGTGACAAGTGACAATAAATTTCGGTACACTATATAAATGTTTCCTTACCAAATTCCACTCACCAAAGGCACTTCACTCCTCGGCAAAGGCGCCAGAAAAGAGTCTTGATGACCCGCAAGTGTAGGGGATCTATCATAGTCCTTTAAATAAGTAAGAGTGTCAAACCCAACGAGGAGCAGAAGGAAATGACGACTGGTTTTCAGCAAGGTATTCTCAGCACACACTGAAATTATCGGTAACAGATAGTTGTGTGATCAGATAATTCGTAACGGGTAGCAAGTAACAATAGTAACAAAGGTGCAGCAAGATGGCCCAATCCCTTTTGTAGCAAGGGACAAGCCTGGACGAACTCTTATATAAGGTAAAACGCTCCCGAGGACACATGGGAATTTCTGTCAAGCTAGTTTTCATCATGTTCATATGATTCGCGTTCGCTACTTTGATAGTTTGATATGTGGGTGGA
Source organism: Hordeum vulgare subsp. vulgare (assembly GCF_904849725.1). Classification (NCBI taxonomy): domain Eukaryota; kingdom Viridiplantae; phylum Streptophyta; class Magnoliopsida; order Poales; family Poaceae; genus Hordeum; species Hordeum vulgare. The sequence continues at coordinate 224,948,708 of NC_058519.1, forward strand.
CCGGTGCTTGCGTGCTTTCGTTACTTGGATAAACATCCCACTTATGATTAACCCCTCTCGCAAGCATCCACAACTCCGAAAGAAGAATTAAGACAATGTCTAACCATAGCATTAAACTGGTGGATCCAAATCAGCCCCTTGCGAAGCAACGCATAAACTAGGGTTTAAACTTCTGTCACTCTAGCAACCCATCATCTACTTATTACTTCCCAATGCCTTCCTCTAGGCCCAAATAATGGTGAAGTGACATGTAGTCTACATTCACATTACACCACTAGAGGAAATACAACATACAATGCATCAAAATGTCGAACGAATACCAAATTCACATGACTACTTATAGCAAGACTTATACCATGTCCTCAGGAACGAACGTAGCTACTCACAAAGCATAATTATGTTCATGATCAGAGAGGTATTTAATATCATTAAGGATCTGAACATATGATCTTCCACCGAGTAAACCAACTAGCATCAACTACAAGGAGTAATTAACACTACTAGCAACCTTACAAGTACCAATTGGAGTCGTGAGACGGAGATTGGGTACAAGAGATGAACTAGGGTTTGGAGATGAGATGGTGCTGATGAAGAGGTTGATGGAGATGAGTCCCCTCCCATGAGAGGAGTGTTGGTGATGATGATGGCGACGATTTCCCCCTCCGGGAGGGAAGTTTCCCCAGCACGACGGACCTGCCGGAGCTCTAGATTGGTTCTGCTCAATTTCCGCCTCGCGGTGGCGGCGATTCTTCCCGAAAGATCTCTCTTGATTTTTTTCTGGGACAAAACCCTCTATATAGCAGAAGATGGGAGCCGGAGGGGTAAGAGGGGGCCCATGAGCCCCCAGGCGCGCCCAGGGGATGCGGCGTGCTTGGCAGGCTCGTGACCACCTGGTGGCTCCCCTCCAATATTTCTTCCGCCGAGTATTTTTTATATATTCCAAAATAATTCCTCTCTGATTTTCATGTCTTTTGGAGTTGTGCAGAATAGGTATCTCAAACTTGCTCCTTTTTCAGCCCAGAACTCGAGTATCCCTCTTCATGTAAACCTTATAAAATAAGAGAGAAAAGGCAAAAGTATTGTACCATAAGGTGTAATAACAGCCCATAATGTGATAAATATCAATATAAAAGCATGATGCAAAATGGATGTATCAAATAGCCGCGTCCGCGGATATGGACTACTTGGAGACATATGTTGTTCGTAGATAACTTTAATGGCTACTCATAAAAGCAAGATAAGTGTGAGTGTCATAAATGGCATTTCCGTAGGGAGACGGAAAGGAGTCCATCATAATGTATTGTTGTGGTGGTAGTGGACTCGTGTACGACTTATCAAAGTTGTTTAAAACTATTTAAAATTGTAGTTTAGACTAGCCAAGATTCAAAGATGGCTTGCTGCATGAAGCCCCACAACCCCTTTATTGATACATGTGCATGAGTAGATAGATCTGTTCTAAAGTCTTGTTGAGTACTTTTGTACTCATGTTTGCTTAATAAATGATGCAGAGGATACCCACGAGCCAACAGGTGGGTTCTCTCTAGACCTCGATGATGACGAGTAGCTGGTGTACCACCTACGACCTGGCCCCTTTCAGAAGGGATCTGTAGATAGTCAGGCTTTACACCTTTTTATTTCATATGTTTGTACTCAGACAGCTTTTATGCTTCCGCTTGGTTTGTACGACTCTGCTTGTATGACTTGACTGTCTGGTCGTGTGACCCCTGTCTGTATGAACATATTATGCAAGACTCTTCCGAGTCTTCTAAATAAATGTTGTGATGTTGTATGGTTATGTTGTGATGCCATTTTTGTATCTATGCATATCGAGTATGTCATGCGTACGTGTGATGCACTGTGATATGTATGGGATTCGACACCTAGTCATATGCCTTAGTAGCTCTCTATACAGAGAAATGCCCCTTTGTGCTTCCAATGAGCCTTGGTAGTTCGCTAGTGCTCCGGACACATTGGTTGACCGGCATGTATCCTTCTTAGTTGTTGTGTCTGTCCCTACGGGGAAATGTCACGCGGTGTAATGGAGTCCTTGTAGCTTGCTACGACTCGTCTACACTCGCTGATGACCGACACCTGCTTTGTTGGGTTATGTATGCCTGTCTCTATACACTCGAGCCACTTGAGTTTATGACTAGTCATGTTGTCCCGGGTTCTTTGACATTGGAATGCTAGCGACACAAATGCATACGTGAGTCAAAAGGCGCAAACGGTCCCGGCTAAGGTAAGGTGGCAGACGTGGGGTTAACCGTGCGTGAGACCGCAAAGGGATGCGATGTGTTACAAGCTAGATTCCTATGGCTTAGGATCGGGGTCCCGACATCATGTTGATGTGGATCCCCAAGAGGAAGAACTAGAAAGTTCTTGAGGGGTGATTGTGCCAATGAAATTCACTCTTATTTATTTTGAGAAGAACAATATACAATCAACCTCAACCATATGTATTAGCTCAAGGAGTCACACATTCCCTCAATGGTCAACAAGGAACAAGGTAATTAACGTATCTTTGGACATCATATCATATGTACTTCACTCCATGTCCATAGATATTCTTGCATATGTTCCTTGTGCTTTGGGACTAACACATGTAGGTGAGAAGAGTAAAAAAAAGGATTGCTCCCAACTCAAGATGATCTTCATCGACGTTAAGCATCCACCACTACTTCATCTACTTGAAGTCTTCTACGACAAAACCCAAGGTTGGTTTAACCCTCTTAGGGGGGAGGTCATATCAAGGGGGAGCTATACTCTAAATCTTGAGGATAAGCATCTCCTAAGGATATGAACACATTAATGCTTATGTAAAAGTGGTAACCCCACTTGTGCATAATCGATGAGTATGACTTATGATCAAGTATTCTTACTTGGCTCCTAAGTCAATATACTCATATATAGATGATTTGTCATCGTCCAAGTGCTTGATAGATGCTAGGATGTTTGTGCATGTTCACCATATTTTCTCTATCATATGCTCATGTGAGCATGTTGATCTGCATATTTTTGCTCATTTGAGGAAATCCAATTGTTGTTATTTGGCTCTTGATTTATCTTTTTTAAATTGGATGGACAAGAATGCCTAGGACCCTCCTCTAGCAATATATGATTTCTCAACTCAAGTTTTGTTCATGCTTCATCACAAAACTTGAATAAGCACTTGTCAATCCCTCTATGTGAAGGAGCACTCGGAGTTCCGTATCATCAAAGGCTGCCTTCCAAAACTTCTTTGTGAATATCAGTGAAACCAACCCCACAGACTCGGTTCCATCGAATTCCCAAAGTTGATCTGATTTTTCAATCTCGGTACTACCGAAATCACCAACTCGGTTACACTGAGTTTCCCTATCACCTGACAGCAGAGAAACTCGGTGACAACGATTTTGTAATCTCGGTGACACCGATAACGATGGGTATATAATCTCGCAGACCGGGCATTTTGAAATCCACTCCTGAAATGTTTCATTCCCGAAACCTAAGTTGTCGCTGAAGGACCCCTGGTTGTCGCCTTTGCCTCCCCAAGCACCTTCACAATTGGGATTCGTCATTGTTGACGGAATCTTCACCGCCATCGCCGCCGTAGTCGGACCGCCACCGAGCTAGGGTGGTTCTGATCTCCTCTTGTGATCCTTTAATCCAACTCATGCGCATTAGGATTTTTTCTCTACAAGACACCATGTGCAAACCCCTCCTTCCAACAGAAAATCTCGTAGCATACAGAATGATGAAATTTAGGATCTGATCTCCCGCAGCATGCAACTCGGTGAGGCCGATTTGGTAAAATCGGTTCCACCGATTTAAGTTTTAGGATCCTTGAGAAACAACTCGGTGAGACCGAGCAATTCTTTTCGGTGACACCAAAAAGAATGCGAAATCTGTGTTATTTGACTGGATTTTCTTGGTGTCTCCAAATTGACCAACTCGGTGTACTCTGCAGAAGATCATCCCCTAAGTTTCTGAATTAAAATTTTGAAAAATTCTTCTGTCTTTTGTGATGCTCAATTGTTCTGCTCCTCTATATCTATTTCACAGGGTTGTTGTTTGCTGGTTTGCTGCTTAGTTGTTGCTTGGCTGCCAAGATGTCATGGTCTTAGGATAGCCATATTGTTTTCAGAGAAAACCGTGTTAAGATGAACTCAGGTACAAGTCCTGAGACGACAGACACTGACCCTGGTTCTTACATCTCCCATGGTTTGCCCAAGGCAGCCACCATGCAGAGGAAGAAGCTTAACTCACATGAAGAGGACTCAGATTTTGTGTCATAGGAAACTTCAGCTCCTCCAAAGGCTCCTAAGAAGAATGTCAGGAAAGAGTATGCAAGGCATGCTAATCTTGGAGCTCCTCTTTCTGCAAGGCAGAGTACGACACTCTCCACTGACAATCCTCCTAAGAAGGCTGGTGCAAAGAGAGCCAGGAAGAGGGTGATTCATGTTGTTGGGAGACAAACCTCTATGTATGAGGACCAAGAAGATGTTGTTGGAGAAGATGAGATCCAAGATCCTCCTAAGAAGTAGAAGCTCATGGTTGATTCCATGACCAGGAAATCTACTCCTAAGCCTCCTTCTAAGGCTAAAAAGGTTGTAGCTCATAGGAAGACTACAAAGGATATTCATGCAACTGCCAAGGAGAAAGGCCCTGCTTCCCGTGCCTTTGTTGCAGATAAAGAAGAAGAGAATGCATCCATTCTCAGAAAGCTCGGACCAAATCTTCCACATCACAATGCTTCTCATCCAGTAGCTGAAGATATGAAGAATAGGGAAGATGTAGGTTTGAGGAAATGAAGAGCTGCAAATCTATATGACATAAGGAGAAGGACTGTTGTTGATCCAAGGTTTCACACCAAGGAATAACAAGACTTCCATGATACTGTTTTGTCTGACAAAAGTCCAGCTGTTAGTGACATGAAATATGTTGAATGGCTTACATCAAAGCCAATGAAGATTTCTTTCCCCATGTGCAAGACAATTTTAAGTCTGTGGACATTGAAGATTTTGTTGGAAAAGAGATGACCCCATGGAATGATGAACTAATCATGCAATTCTATTCAACTGTTCATTTATATGGAGATGGTTCTATTGCCTGGATGACTGATGGTCACAAGTATGAGTCAACAATTGATGAGTGGGCCACTATCATTGATGCCCCTAAGCAGAAAGAGAGTGACATTGATGTGTACTCTGAGCCGAAAAAGTGTCACAACTCCATGGCCAACATGTACAAGCCAATTCCTCACAAGTTTTTGGCAACTCACAAGATGGGCTCAATGTACTTCTTGCAAGCAGGAATACTCACAACTAACACCATTCTGAGACAGACCTTGATGCCTAAATCAGGTGATGATAAGATGATTAGAGGTCACTCCATCAACTTGCTGCACCATTTGGACTCTCACACTAGATTCAGAGTGATGGACTTGATAGTAGAGACTATCCGGAGGACTGTTGCTAATCAGAAAAGATCTTGTGGATATGCCATGTACATTCAGATGCTTATCAATGCCAAGCTAGGAAAGCATGCATATATCCTTTATCGTCCCCATTTACCTCTTTGGCCATAATTTGAAGACAATGAAGTGGTGATGGATGACAATGATCCCAGCTCAGCTACAGCTACAATGGCAGCAGAGGCAGTAGAAGTTGAGGTTGCTATAAATGTGTCACCACCAGTTAAATAGCTTAGAAATCAAGCTAAGAAAATGGAATTTCAAGTTAGCTCTATCCAAGTTATGGATAAGAACATCTTGGAGATTCTGCAAAATCAGAAGAACCTAGAGAGGGTCATGGAAACAAATTTCATGACATGGATGTGAAGGTAACGGAGTTAACCTATATAGTCAAACAGCTTCAACATGAAGTTGACTCAGTGCAGATTCCACACCGAGATGATGATGATGATGATGATGATGATTCGCCTACTCTCACTACCACTTAGTTCAGCACCAAGCCTAGGTCAGCTTTATTACCTGCTCCGGAGACAAGACACACTTCATTAGCTTAAACATATGCACCTTCAGCTCCAGCTCCAGCTCAACGACCTCCAGTATCCATTCCTCGAATTCCAGCGCACTCAGCAGAAGCCTTCATGGACGCACTTATGTCGACTCCATCATCAGCTTCCTAGAGAGACGATTAGATCTATACTTTTGAACTTTTTGGTAACTTGTTGCCAAAGGGGGAGAAATGTATAGATCATAGGCTTAGAGAGAGAGAACTTTTGACTTTATTTGCTCTCATTTGATTTTACAAAACTTTGGTATTTTGGATTCTTCGTGTGATCATACACTTTGCTTGGTTGATGCTACATTATTATCTTTTAAGCTATCCTTGTGATAATCATTCACTTATCTTGTTGGTGTCATGTGCATTAATATTCACTCTTATCTTGTATGCGCACCACCAAGATGTATGTGACACGGAAGAGCGACCCATGATCCTAATCGATTGTGCATTTGAATTCAAACGCAAATTTTCAATAATGCACATATTTAGGGGGAGCTATTGCTTTTCACATATTTCTCAAAGCGTCTATGCTAATCATTTATTATATTTTCTGTCGAAGCTTTGATATATGTTGTCATCAATTACCAAAAAGGGGAATATTGAAAGCACAATTTCTCCCTAGGGTGGCTTTGATAATTGATCACAACATATGCATCACTGGACTAATATGTTTATCCAAGTATATTTCAGAAAAGTGCAAAAGATGCTTTGGCTATAGGCTTATGTGGAGATGCCCCTTGATGCAAGAAAGGAATAAGATTGGCTCAAGCTTCAAGGTAGAAGACTATTCATTTTATATTTGTGAGAAATCACTTTTGAGTCCATAGGAAAGCCAATACTATTAAAAGAGGGTGATGTATTAAAATGAACTGGTTGCTCAAGTGCTCAAAATTAGCCACCAAAATACTCAGTCATTTTTCCCACATAACCATTTTGTCCAATACCACACACTCAAAACCGATGCCACCAACTTTCCCATTCTAACACCTCCGAGTTTGATCTCAGACGGAACCCTAGCCATACCCACAAAATCGGTGCAACCAAAACCATATCGGTTCTGCTGAGTTTACGTGACCAACTTTTTGTTGCCTCGGTACACAAAATCGGAATTTCTAAGTTTGAGTATTGGTGTCACCTAGTTGTGCCATTTGAGCGCTAGCCACCTTATCGGTGCCATCGAATTTCGTATATCGGTTCCACTGAGATTCAAAAGTCCCTGCCTTTAGTGCAAGTCGTACCGCCGAGTTTATGACTACGGTGTCACCGAGTTCGCCACTTTAGGTGTAACAGTTGGATTTCTTGTGGTGCCTATATATACCCATTCACCGACCTCTCATTCGTAAGAGAAGCACTAAGAACACACACATTTCATTGTCATATCCATTTTTCTGAGAGAGAGCCACTTGCTCATGTGTTGACACCAAGATATTCTAATCCAATCATTGGAAACATGATCTCTAGCCTCCCCAAGTTGCTTTCCACCAAATCAATCTCTCCTACCCATTCCTCTTCTACGAGCGAGTCATTTTGAGTTGAGGAGACTATTTCTAGAAGCACAAGAGCAAGGAGGTCATCGATATACCACATCTATTACCCTTTGGAGGGTGGTGCCTCATAGATTGGTTAGGTGTCTCTTGGGAGCCTCCTACTTCTTGTTGTGGAGTTGAACCAAGATGTTTGTAATGGCAAGGAGATCGCCTACTTCATGAAGATCTACCGTGAGTAAGGCTAGTCCTTCATGGGAGGAAGCCGTGCTGGAATAGAAAAGGCCCCTTCTTCATGGAACCCTAGTGGTGCAGCCCTCCGTGGACTCTCACACGTGTTACCCTCTGTGGGTTGAAGTCTCCACCAACATGGACGTATGATAACGCCACCTATCGGAACCATGCCAAAAATCGTTGTGTCAACCTCATTTCTTTCATCTCCCTACCTTACTCCTTTACTATACACTTGCATGTTTTACATTCCGCCACTACACTCTTAGAACTGCATGTGTAGAGTGCACTTGACTTGCCATTGTTGGAAATATGCCCTAGAAGAAATAATAAAATTGTGATTATTGTATTTCGTGTTTCAAGATAATCATTTATTATCCATGCTATCATTGTACTGAATGGAAATATAAATACATGTGTGGATACATAGACAAAATACTGTCTGTAGTAAGCCTCTAGTTGACTAGCTCGTCGATCAAAGATGGTTAACGTTTCCTAGCCATAGACAAGTGTTGTCACTTGATAACGGGATCACATCATTAGGAGAATGATGTGATGGACAAGACCGAAACTATAATCGTAGCATGTGATCGTGTTATTTTGTTGCTACTGTTTTCTGCATGTAAAGTATACATTCCTATAACCATGAGATGATGAGATCATGTAACTCACTGACACCGGAGGAATGACTTGTGTGTATCAAACATCGAAATGTTACTAGGTGACTATAAAGGTGCTCTACAGATATCTCCAAAGGTGTCCGTTGAGTTAGCATGTATCAAGATTGGGATTTGTCACTCTGTATGACAGAGAGGTATCTCGGGGCCCACTCGGTAATACAATATCACAAACAAGCCTTTCAAGCAATGTGACTAAAGAGTTAGCCACGGGATCTTGTATTATGGAACGAGTAAAGAGAGTTTCCAGTAACGAGATTGAAATAGGTATGAGGATACCGATCGAACGTTGGGCAAATAACATACCAAAGGACAAAGGGAATGATATACGGGATTAAATGAATCCTTGACATAGAGGTTCAACCGATAAGATCTTTGTAAAATATGTAGGATCCAATATGGGCATCCAGGTCCCTCTATTTGATATTGACCGGAGAGTGTCTCGGTCATGTCTACATAGTTCTCGAACCCGCAGGGTCTGCGCACTTAAGGTTCGGCAATGTTTCGGTATAGCTGAGTTATTGATGTTGGTAACCGAAGGTTGTTCGGAGTCCCGGATGAGATCCCGTACGTTGTGAAGGTTTCCGGAATGGTCTCGAGACGATGATTGATATATAGGAAGTATCCATTTGGCTTCCGGAAGGTTTTCGGGCATTATCGGTAAAGTACCGGGAGTGACGAATGGGTTCTGGAGTTCTACCGGGGAGACCACTCACCCGGGAGAAGACCAAAATGGGCCCAAGGGTGGTGCACCATCCCCTATTAGGCTGGTGGTCACCCCAAGAGGGCCTAGATCGGCCGAAGTGGGAGAAAAGGCAAGGAGAGGAGGCCAATCCGGTTTGGGGAAGGAGGACTCCTCCTTCCAAGTGGAGTTGGAGGAGGACTCCTCCCTCTCCCTCTTGCGCCGGCCGAAATCCTAGGGGTTCCCTAGGGTGTCGTCCCCTCCCTCCCACCTATATATAGTAGAGGTGAAAGATGCTTTGGGCACTCAAGCAAAAATGCATCTCTCTCTCCCTCCACAAACTTTGACACCCCATGGATAGATTAGTCTCGCACGGCAAAGCCCTGCCAGAGTAGATCCACCACCATCACCGTCACACCGTTGCGCTGCCGGAAAATTCAGCTACCTCTTCACCCCTATTGCTGGATCAAGAAGGAAGCGATCTTCATCGAGTTGTATGTGTGTTGAACGCGGAGGTACCGTCCGTTTGGTACTAAATTGGAATGGAGTTCTTGGGACGGATTGTGATTGCATAGCAAAGACGTTTGACTACATTAACCGCATTTCTTATCTCTTCCCGCTTAGCGATCTACAAGGGTATGTGGATCCGATCTCGCCTCTCGTAGATGATCATCACCATGATAGGTCTTTCATGTGCGTAGGAAATTTTTTGTTTCCCATGCAACGTTCCCCAACAGTGGCATCATGAGCTAGGTTCATGCGTAGATGATATCTCGAGTAGAACACAAAAGAGTTTGTGGGCGTTGATGATCAATTTTCTACCCTCCTTAGTTCTTGATTCGGCGGTATTGTTGGATTGAAGCAGTCCAGACCAACATTACTCGTACGCTTCGAGAGACCGTTTTCATTGACTAACATGCAACTTGTTGCATAAAGATGACTGAGGGTTTTCTGTTTCTTCAACTTTAGTTGAATCGGATTTGACCGAGGCAGTCCTTGGACAAGGTTAAATAGAAACTTGCATATCACCATTGTGGTTTTGCGTAAGTAAGATGCGATCATACTAGCTACACATAGGGGCCACGTAAAACCTGCAACAACAAATTAGAGGACGTCTAACTTGTTTTTGCAGGGTATGCATGTGATGTGATATGGCCAAATATATGATCTGATATATTGGATGTATGAGATGACCATGTTGTAATAGTTAAATATCGACTTGCATGTCGATGGTACGGCAACCGGCAGGAGCCATAGGGTTGTCTTTAATTATTTTGGCGCTTGGTGATGCTTTGCTTTATCGCTAGTAGTAGCTTTAGTAGTAACAGCATAGTTAGCACGACAACCTCGATGGAAGCACAATGATGGAGATCATGGTGTGGCGCTGGTGAAGAAGGAGATCATGTCGGTGCTTTGGTGATGGAGATCAAGAAGCACAAGTTCATGGCCATATCATGTCACTTATGATTTGCATGTGATGTTAATCCTTTTATGCACCTTATTTTTCTTAGGACGACGGTGGCATTATAAGGTGATCCCTCACCAAAATTTCAAGATAAATTTGTGTTCTCCCCGACTGTGCACCATTGCGACAGTTCGTCGTTTCGAGACATCACGTGATGATCCAGTGTGATAGACTCAACGTTCACATACAATGGGTGAAAATAGTTGCACACGTGGAACACTCGGGTTAGACTTGACGAGCCTAGCATGTACAGACATGGCCTCAGAACACAAGAGACCGAAAGGTCGAGCATGAATCATGTAGTTGATATTATCAACATGGATATGTTCACCATTGAAACTAATCTCAACTCACGTGATGATCGGACTTGAGTTAGTGGATTTGGATCATGCGCCACTCGAATGATTAGAGGGATGTCTATTTGAGTGGGAGTTTATTAGTAATATGATTAAGTAAACTCAATTATCATGAACATAGTCTAAGTAATATTTGCAAAATTTTATGTTATAGATCAATGGCTCGCCGAGTAGCAACCCTGAGTTTTAATGCGTTCCTAGAGAAAGATAAGTTGAAAGATGATGGAAGCAACTTTGTTGACTGGGACCCTAATCTGAGGCTTATCCTTCAGGCTGCCCAAAAGTCATATGTCCTTGATGAACCGCAAGGTAATGAACCACCACAACCTGCGTTGCCTAAAGTTATGAACATTTGGCACACGCGCAAGGATGACCCCTTGTTAGTTCAATGTGCAGTTTTCTATGGCTTAGAACCGGGACTTCAAAGACATTTTGAATGTCATGGAGCATATGAGATGTTCCAGGAGTTGAATTTTCTCTTTGAGAAGAATGTCTGGATCGATAGGTACGAGAATTCTGATAAGTTCCATGCTTGCAAAATGGAGGAGAAAGGGTATGTCAATGAACATGTGCTCAGAATGTCTGGGTACTCTAACCGTCTGACTGAGCTGGGAATTGCTCTCCCGTCGGAGGTATCACTCACATAGTTTTTTAGTCACTACTGCCAAGCTACAAAGGCTTTGTGTTGAACTATAACATGCAAGGTATGAATAAGTCACTTGTCGAGCTGTTTGCAATGCTGAAAGTGGCAGAGTCAGAAATCCAGAAGGAGCATCAAGTGTTGAAGGTCAATAAGACCACTAATTTCAAGAAAAATGGCAAGGGGAAGAAGGGTAACTCCAAGAAGAGTGGCGAAGCTGTTTCCCCTCCGACGAAGAAACCCAAGTCTGGACCCAAGACGGAAACTGAGTGCTACCATTGCAAGGTGACTAGTCACTCGAAACGGAACTACCCCAAGTATTTGGCCGATAAGAAGGCGGCGAATGCCAAACAATGTATATTTGATATACATGTTATTGATGTGTACCTCACCATCTCTCATAGTAGTGCATGGGTATTTGATACCGGTTCTGTTGCTCACATTTGCAACTCCAAACAGGAACTGCAGAATAAACGAAGGCTGGCGAAGGATGAAGTGACGATGTGCGTGGGAAATGGTTCCAAGGTTGATGCGATCTCTGTCGGCACAATCTCACTTCAGTTACCATTAGAATTAGTGATGAACTTAAATAATTGTTATTTAGTGCCTGCGTTGAGCATGAACTTTATATCTGGATCTTGTTTATTGCGAGACGGCTACTCATTTAAGTCAGAGAACAATGGTTGTTCTATTTATATGAGTAATATCTTTTATGATCATGCACCCAGTGTGAGGGGTTTTTTCATATTGAATCTCTATAGTGATGACACTCATGTTCATAACATTGAGACCAAAAGATGTAGAGTTAATTATGATAGCACAACTTTCTTGTGGCACTGTCGCTTAGGTCATATTGGTGTAAAACGCATGAAGAAACTCCAGGCTGATGGACTTTTGGAGTCACTTGATTTTGAATCACTTGACACATGTGAACCATGTCTCATGGGAAAGATAACTAAGACTCTATTCTCTGGAACAATGGAACGTGCAAGTGACTTGTTGGACATCATACATATTGATGTGTGCGGATTGATGAGCATAGAGGCACGCGGTGGATATCGTTATTTTCTCACCTTAAATGATAATCTGAGTAGGTATGGTTCTATTTACTTGATGAAGCACAAATTTGAAACGTTTGAAAAGTTCAAAAAAATTCAGAGTGAAGTTGAAAATCATCGTAACAAGAAGATCAAATTCCTACGATCTAATTGAGGAAGTGAGTATCTGGGTTACGAGTTTGTTGCTCACTTAAGACAATGTGGAATTGTTTCAGAGTTGACACCGCCTGGAACACCACAGCGCAATGGTGTGTCTGAACATCGTAATCGTACTTTATAAGATATGGTGCGGTCTATGATGTCTCTTGCCGATTTGCCATTATCGCTTTGGGGCTATGTATTGGAGACAGTTGCATTCACTTTAAATAGGACACCATCAAAATCTGTTGAGATGACACCATATGAGTTGTGGTATGGCAAGAAGCCAAAGTTGTTGTTTCTTAAAGTTTCGGGATGTGATGCTTATGTCAAAAAGCATCAGCCTGAAAATCTGGAACCCAAAGAGAAAAGGTGTGTCTTCATAGGGTACCCAAAAGAGACAGTTGGGTATACCTTCTATCTCAGATCCGAGGGCAAAGTATTTGTCGCTAAGAACGGAGCTTTTCTTGAGAAAGAGTTTATCTCGAAAGAATTGTGTGGGAGGAAGATAGAACTTGATGAGGTTGTAGAACCTTTGCTTCAACAAGATGGTGGCGCAGGGCAGAAAGAAATTTATGTCGAGGCTACACCAGTTGAAGAGGAAGCTAATGATGGTGATCATGAAGCTTCGGATCAAGTTGCTATCGAACCTCGCACGTTGACAAGGGCACGTACTGCTCCTGAGTTGTACGAGAATCATGTCTTCTCAATCATGTTGTTAGACAACAATGAGCCTGCGAATTATGGAGAAGCAATGGTGGGCCCGGATTCCAATGGATGGTTAGAAGCCATGAAATCCGAGATGGGATCTATGTATGAAAACAATGTATGGACTTTGGAAGTATTACCTGAAGGCCGAAAGGCTATTTAGAACAAATGGATCTTTAAGAAGAAGATGGACACTCACGGTAATGTGACCGTTTACAAAGCTCGACTTGTGGCGAAAGTTTTTTCACAAGTTCGAGGAGTTGACTACGATGAGACATCCTCACCCGTAGCGATGCTTAAGTCCGTACGAACCATGTTAGCAATAGATGCATTTTTCGATTATGAAATCTGGCAGATGGATGTCAAAACGGCGTTATTTAACGGGTTTCTTAAGGAAGAGTTGTATTTGATGCAACTCGAAGGTTTTGTCGATCCAGAGAATGCTAAGAAAGGATGCAAGCTCGAGCGGTCCATTTATGGACTAGTGCAAGCATCTCGTACTTGGAATCGGCGTTTTGATTAGGTGATCAAGGCGTTTGGGTTTATACAAGTTTGGGAGAAGCTTGTATTTACAACAAAGTGAGTGGGAGCTCTCTAGCATTTCTAATATTATATGTGGATGACATATGCTGATTGGAAACGATATAGAATTTCTTGGAAGCACGAAGGATTACTTGAATAAGAGTTTTTCAATGAAGGACCTAGCAGAAGCTGCTTACATATTAGGTATCAAGATCTACAGAGATAGAACAAGGCGCCTAATAGGACTTTCACAAAGTACATACCTTGATAAGATTTTGAAGAAGTTCAAAATGGAATAATCCAAGAAGGGTTCTTGCCAGTGTTACAAGGTATAAAGTTGAGTAAGACTCAATGCCAAGTTACTGTAGAAGATAGAGAAATGATGAGTGTCCTCCCCTATGCTTCAGCCATAGGGTCTATCATGTATGTTATGTTGTGCACAAGACCGGATGTCAGCCTTGCAATAAGTATGGCAGGCTGGTTTCAAAGAAATCCAGGACTGGAGCACTGGACAGCGGTCAAGAATATTCTAAATTACCTGAAAAGGACTAAGGAAATGTTTCTTATTTATGGAGGTGACAAAGAGCTCGTTATAAAGGGTTATGTCGATGCAAGCTTCCAAACTGATCCAAATGACTCTAAGTCACAGACCGGATATGTATATATTCTCAATGGGGGTGCGGTAAGATGGTGCAGTTCCAAGCAAAGCATTGTAGCTGATTCTACATGCGAAGCGGAGTACATAGTTGCCTCGCAAGCTGTTAAGGAGGGTGTCTGCATGAAGCAGTTCATGACAGATCCTGGAGTTGTGCCGAGTGCACTTGATCCAATAAATTTCTTCCGTTACAAAAGTTGTGCCATTGCTCTAGCCAAGGAACCAAGGTTTCACAAGAGGACCAGACACATAAAAGGATGCTTCAGCGCCATCCGCAATTACATCAAGGAGGAGGACATAAATATTTGCAAAGTGCACATAGATCTGAATGTTGCACACCCGCTGACTAAGCCTCTTCCACGAGCTAAACAAGACCAACACCAGAACTGTATGGGTGTTAAATTTGTTACATTATAAATCACAGAGAGATGTGATGCCAGATTACTGACTCTAGTGCAAGTAGGAGACTATTCGAAATTTGCCCTACAAGCAATAACAAAATAATAATTATTATATTTCCTTTTTCAAGATAATCGTTTATTATCCATGCTATAATTGTATTGACTCGAAACATAAATACATGTGTGGATACATAGACAAAATAATGTCCCTAGTAAGCCTCTAATTGAATAGCTCATTGATCAAAGATGGTTAAGGTTTACTAGCGATAGACAAGTGTTGTCACTTGATAATGGGATCACATTATTAGGAGAATGATGTGATGAACAAGACCCAAACTATAAACGTAGCATGTGATCGTGTTATTTTGTTGCTAGTACTTTCTGCATGTCAAGTGTATATTCCTATGACCATGAGATTATGTAACTAACTGACACCGGAGGAATGCCTTGTGTGTATCAAACATTGCAACCTTACTGGATGACTATAACAGTGCTCTACAGGTATCTCCGAAGGTGTCCATTGAGTTAGCATGGATCAAGACTGGGATTTGTCACTCTGTATGACGGAGAGGTACCTCGGGGCCCACTTGGTAGTACAACATCACAAACAAGCCTTTCAAGCAATGTGACTAAATTGTTAGCAACGGGATCTTATATTACGGAACGTTTTAAGAGACTTTCCGGTAACGAGATTGAAATAGGTATGAGGATACGGACGATCGAATCTCGAGAAAGTAACATACCGATGGATAAAGGGAATGATATACGGGATTAAATGAATCCTTTACATAGAGGTTCAACCGATAAGATCTTCGTAGAATATGTAGGATCCAATATGGGCATCGAGGTCCCGCTATTGGATATTGACTGGAGAGTGTCTCACACATGTCTACATAGTTCTCGAAGCCGTAGGGTCTGCACACTTAAGGTTCGGTGATGTTTCGGTATAGCTGAATTATTGATGTTGGTAAGTGAAGGTTGTTCAGAGTCTCGTATGACATCCCGTACGTCACGAGGGTTTCTGGAATGGTCCAGAGACGAAGATTGATATATAGGAAGTATCCATTTGGCTTCCAGAAGGTTTTCGGGCATTACTTGTAAAGTACTTGGAGTGAGGAAAGGGTTTTGCGGTTCTACCGGGGGGGCACTCTCCCAAAATAATACCAAAAGGGGGCCAAAGGTGGCGCACCAGCCCCTAGTGGGCTGGTCGCCAGCCCAAGAGGGTCTAGGTCAGCCGAAGTGGGAGAAAATGCAATGAGAGGAGGCCAATCTGATTTGGGGAAGGAGGACTCCTCCTTCCAAGTGGAGTTGGAGGAGGACTCCTCCCTCTCCCTCTTGGCCGGTGAAAACCCTAGGGGTTTCCCTAGGGCGCCGCCCCCTCCCTCCCACCTATATATAGTGGAGGTGAGAGAGGATTTTGGCACTCAAGCCAAATTGCAGCTCTCTCTCCCACCACAAACTTCGACACCCCGTACATAGATTAGTCAGGCACAGCGAAGCCGTGCCGGAGTAGCTCCACCACCATCATCGTCATGTCGTCGTACTGCCGGAGTATTCATCTACCTCTTCGACCCTCTTGCTGCATCAAGAAGCCGGAGATCTTCACCGAGTTGTACGTGTGCTGAACGCGGAGGTGCCGTCCATTCAGTACAAAATCGGAATGGAGTTCGTGGGACGGATCGTCATTGGGTCGTGAAGACGTTCGACTACATCAATCGTGTTTCTTAATGCTTCTCGCTTAGCGATCTACAAGTGTATGTTGATTCGATCTCCCCTCTCATAGATGATCATCAATATGATAGGTCTTTCGTGTGCGTAGGAAAAAAATTCCCATGCAACAATCCCCAACATCCATAACTGCCAAATCTGCCCCTCAAGTAAAATTGGGAACAGGCTAAATTTTTATCTTGTCAAGTAGTCTAATCACCCCCATCTATACATACTTCCGCTCCTACACTATGACTTTTTTATGCTTAATGGTTGTCACTAGGGCCCGAGTGCCATGATTGCAGATATGAACCTATTATGTTTTCATGAATATAAGAGTTTTTTGGATCCTATCTTGCAAGTTGTAGTTACCTATTTCGTGTGATTATCCACATACGCCAAGGTGACAATAATTGGGATTCTTTCCGGTGATTGTCGTAGTTTGAGCGGTTCATGTATTTAGAAAGTGTTAATGCTTTGTTTCCGTTCTCTATTAAAAGGAGGCCTTAATATACATTAGTTTCCAATAGGACCCGCTACCATGGGAGGGTAGGACAAAAATATGGCATGCAAGTTCTTATCGCAAGCACGTATGACTATATACGGAATACATCCAATATTATATTGATGAATTGGAGCTAGTTTGGTGTCGCGCTAGTCTATAATTTTTACATGATCAATGTCATCTAAACCATCGTCCATCACCGATCCATGTGCCTACGCTTTACATATACAACATCTTGCTAAGTTACTACTATTGCTTCTACTGATACACACCCTACTCAATAGCTACTACTACTAATATTGCTGTTATACCTCTTATTGTTACTACTAACATGTGTTATGCTACTAAATCCTTGCTGCACAAAAATATCCCAGGTGTGGTTGAATTGGCCACTCAACTCTCATGGCCAATAAATATTCTTTGCCTCCCCTTGTGTCGAATCAATAAATTGGGGTGAAATACTACGTGTGAAGACTGTCGCGATCCCCTATACTTGTGGGTTATCAAGACCTTTTTCTGGCATTGTTGCTAGGGAGCATAGCTTTATTTATTGTGTTGACTTGAGCATATACAATTGCCACTATGAGGAATCTGAAAGATAATTGAACTAAGATCGTCCCCTCTCTCACGAGAGGAGGTAATGAACTACCTTCTAGCACTGCTTTTCATTCACCTACTATTTTGAATCATCTTGTTACACCACCACCTATTGATCATCGTGATATGTCACATGAACTTGATGATGCTACTTCTGAAATCAATTGTGATACTATTGCTACACATGTTGAAACTGAAAATGTGCCACTCAGTGAATTACTTGATGCTCATATTTATAGAGCTCGTGAACCTCAAAATGCTAAAACTAATGAAGACTTTGAATCACCTATTACACCTCGTCCTCCTAATTGATATAAACAGCCTTATTTACCTGAAGGTTATGTTATGGATGGTGAGGTAGGTAGGTATTTTCCTTCTTGTGAAAATAGAGATGATGTGAAGAGACTACTATGCAAACTAAAAAAATCTATGTTGGAGAAAATGAAACATGATCCTAAATTTACTATTTCTCCTATATTTTTCACTCATAAGGACTATGAATTCAATGTAGACCCTGAACTAATGCCTATAGTAGAGCCTCATCCTTTCCATGGCTATGAAAATGAAACTATGGTCAAACACCTTATGAAATTGAATGATATTGTTGCCTTACTTACCAATGATCAAAAGATACGCGACTATTATATCCTTAAGCTTTTTTCCTTTCTCACTGAAAGGCGAGGCGAGGGAATGTTTCCTTTCTCTTACTCTTGGTTGTATGCTTAGTCCCCCGGATATGCTATATTACTTTTGTGAAACATATTTTCCTGCTCATAGGAAACAAGCTGCTTTACAGGAAATATTTAACTTTGTGCAAATTAAAGAAGAGAATCACCCTCAAGCTTGGGGGAGGTTGCTCCTGTTACTTAGAGGTTTAACTGATTTTCCTCTTGAGAAGAATGAAATTATTGATATATATCTTTTATAATGGACAAATAGATGCTTCTAGGGATTTCCTAGATAGCTATGCTGGTTGTGTTTTCTGGGAAAGAACTGTTGTATAAGAAGAAGAGTTATTAAATAATATATTTCAAAATCTCGATGAGTGGACACTCCTTGAACCATCGCGTGAATCTATTCAAAAGAAGAGAGGTATTCTATTCCTCAGCCTTGAATATATACAATAAGCAAAAAAGATCTATGAAAGAGAAATGTATTAAAATTGAGGATGTTAAGAAATTACCATCGATTGAAGAAATACATGGACTTGATACCCCAACACAGGTAGTAGAGATAAACTCTCTTTGTTCCTTTACTGAAAATGATACACCTTATGCTAAGACTCCTGATCAATGCATGGATGAATTTGATAATTACATTTTTAAGCATGAACACTTCAATAACTATGTTAAGGATCAATAGAAAAATAGCGCCATGATGATAGACCGCTTAAGTGACTTGATGTTTAGAATTGCTAATGATGTGAAAGTTCTAGGTAAAGATGCCTCTATGGTTCACACCCAACTAGATCAAGTAGCTAATTCAAAAAATGATTTGCTTGCTGAAATGAATAATAACAATATGAATGATCATGTTGTTAGAGTAACGAGTAGAGGAGGTAGAATGACCCAGGAACCTCTTTAGCCTAAAGGTCACCATAAAAGAATAGAACATGATTCCTAAAGAATTAATGGTGATACACCTAGTCCCACTAAGAAGGAAAAAATGATAGGACTCTCCATACCCCTAGTGAACCTGATATGGATAAACCTGCTAAGAATCATAACAATATTTCTATTTCTGATGTTGTGACACAATCTGGTAGTGAAGAACATAATGATAATGATAATGATAATGATAATAATGATGTTCATGTAGAAGATCCACCAGGTAGTAATAAGGAACCTAAAAATGATGTGGAGATAGAACCTGTTGAGGGTCTTGATAACCCACCTCCTTAAAATGAACGTTGTGATAAGAGAGACTTTATTACTAGAAAACATGGAAGGGAAAGAGAACCATCGGTTCAAAAACCCATGTCATTCCGTAAAAATCCTTCCAAAAGTAAGGACAGTGAATATTTTGAAAGCTTTGCAGAAATGATTAGAACTGTCTTTTTGCACACTCGCTTGACTCATATATTGAAAATGCTTATGTATGCTAAGTATATGAAGGATATTATTACCAACAAAAGAAGGATACCCGAAACTGGAATTTCTACCATGCTTGCTAATTACACTTTTGATGGTGGAATACCTAAGAAGATAGGAGATGCGGGTATAGCCACAATACCTTACTCTATTAAAGTAAATTATGTTAAACTACTTTATGTGATTGAGGAGCCAGTGTTAGTGTTATTATTTTCTCCCTTTATAAAAGTATTGAATTGGATAAGCTTACAACCACTGAGATATCTTTGGAAATGGATGATAAATCCACTAGTTTACCTATTGGGATTTGCGAGGATGTTCCCGTTGTGGTTGCAAATGTTACTACCTTGGTAGACTTTGTTATTCTTTTTATGCCTGAGGGCAACAATATCTTGATCATCCTTGGTAGAATCTTTCTAAATACTGCAAGGGCGTTTATTAATTGCAACAAAACCAAGGTCACTTTTCATGTTAATCGAAAGCAACATAATGTGCATTTTCCGAAGAAGCAAACTTTGGTTAACAATATTAATATCATTGAGCCTATTCCCACGGTCATCAATGTACATATTACAGTCCCTCTACCTACTGCCAAGAAAAAGAAATAATATAATCTTATTGTTGGGTCAATGCAAATCCCTATTGAGGTAACCTAGTGATATACGAAAATTCTTTGGTTTCATGTCAATCGAAAACAATTATTAATAGGACTTGGTCAACCTTATTAATGGATCCTTTTCGAAATACATGTTATTGATGAATTGAGTATTCATGACTTTTTGTAGCCCAAGTTTATTCTCTGTTCTCTTCGCTAAAGAAAAATAAAATGGCGTAATTACCCTATTTTCTAAGCTTTCCATGCCAAAGAAAAATGATCCAAAACATATTTAAGAATGCCACCAAGTTTTAACATGATTTTTATGGAATAAATTAGAATTTTTGACATAAAAATAAAAGCACAAGACACACCTGTGGGCCACAAGCCAACAGCCCCCGCCCCCAAGGTCGTGCCCTGATGGCTTGTGGAGCCTAATGGCCCTCCTTCCTTATCCCGTTATCTCACATCATCCTCTACCTTGAGAAAAAATTCCTTAGCTCTCTCTCTCCCGTGTTCTTCCTCTAGAAACTAAAATTTTTGATCTCTTTGCTAGAAACTCCATTTTTTAAACTGTTTTGAGGAAATGTTTCCTTAGTATGTGGCTCCTCCACCACTCCAATTAGTTTTTGCTTTAGTGTTTTATATTTTGCATTAATTGTTTAACTTGGTGCTACATAAAATGAGCTTGCATGTTGAATTCTTTGAGTTCAAAGTAGTATGAATGCTTGATATAGCCTCTAAGAATCCATATGAGTAGTTGCTATCAATCCCATAAAGATTTATTGACATAAATTTGTGGATCAAAAATTTCAGAAATTTGTGCTTAGGAGAATGAATTTCTTAAGGATGGGTTCTTCTACGCATAGCCCCAACGGAGCTGCCCAGAGGACTCTATATCATGATGTCAACCTTTTCTGAATGGCCACATAAGATGTTCATGAGTGAAGCTTGCTTTTATGAAGAAATCATGTAATTCGTTGCAAATGTCGGGCTGACCAACTTCCTCGCACATGAGTGTGACCAATAATATCTCCTTACTAATTCCTTCGTACAAAACTTTCACTTCTTAAACACGCGTGGTGCCCCTAGAGTACGCTTTGCTATTTATGCAACAAAGTTTGAATTGCCTTTAGATGAATTTTGTGAGATTTTCTTGCTCTCCTATGACCGGGAGTGGGGGTACGCAAGCCGAAGCCTATGGAATTTGAGGGTTTCCTCCTTACCTTAAATGTGGGAGAAACTAGGGGCGTATCAAATGCCACGGCAACTAGTTTGTATTTTCCTTCTGTGCACTATTTCTCTTTGTTTATCGGAAAATGCATAACTGCTATAGAGCAGGTTAGTGGTCTCACTACCCCAACCCTTGCTATTTTGCGTCGTGCACTTTATGGTGATATTACTTATAACCTATGAGCTATTATCGTGCGCCGCTTGCATATTTGCCCAACCAAAGGCTAGATTCATGGTGGTGTTTATGCCACGTGTTTGGCAACTCGTCTTATTGTTGCCATATGACCTACTGACTACTTATTGCCTCAGGCTTATCTCGACCACCAATCTATGTTTCACCATCAATGCACTGCTGAAACTGAGCTATCACAGGGCATCCACTATAACTTAGTATACCGCGAGAACACTCACGATATAATTGTGTTGCCTGCACCCTCTTTGTTTGAATTTCATGCCAGGAATGGATACACCATCATGCTGGAAGACATAATTGCATATTGTGACATGTTGGCGGCTGCCGAGGCCAAGGCCAAGATTGGAATGCTCAGGTGCTGCCGCAGGTGCACTCCGCCTCATCCGGTGCGTCAGCGTACTCCGCCTCCTCCAGCGTGTGAGGGCACTACGCCTCCTCCTCCTTCGACTCCTTCTGCGCGTGAGCTCACTACGCCTCCTCCTCTGCCGCCTACTCCGGCGCGTGAGCGCACTTTGCGTCCTCCTCCTCCGCCTCCTCCGGCGCATGAGTGCACTCCACCTCCTACGGTGCGTGAGCGCACTCCGCCTCCTCCTCCTCCGCCTCCTCCGGCGCGTGAGTGCACTCCACCTCCTCCGGTGCGTGAGCGCACTCCGCCTCCTCCTCCTCCGCCTCCTCCGGCGCGTCAGCAACGACGGAAGAGAGACACCGGTGCTCCAGCGGCTAGCAGTACTGGAGGCGGGAAGAAATTCAAATTAATAAGGTCCAAGCCTCAAGCCTCTTCCAAAGTTACCATATGAGATGACTCCCAAGGAAAACGCGAAAATCGTGGCTGCCTATAATAAGGCCCTTTTTGCACCTAAACGTCCACCTCCAAAGGAGAAAGTTGATCCGGTAAAAGCAAATCGCTGTCTGGATGCCCTTGAGCGACCACCAACGGTACCGCGTCGGCTGCCATGACACTATGAGCGAATTATTCAAAAGACACATGTAAAAGTGAAGCAGTCGGAAAGCTTAAGTACCAGTGGTTGGAGAAGTGGGAATAAAATTCTCCAGCTCAGCGAACAGGAGAAGCAAACTTGCCCCCCGCTCAAGGTGTTTACTGATATCGCTAATGTTGAGTCGGGGCAGAGGCCACTATTATCCTGGTTTCAGTCCTACTGATTTTGTAAGCGATGATGTACAATTCGATACTGCCTCGATAGTAGCCATTAGATACCAGTACGGGAAGCCTCTCGTGAAACCTAAGCAGTTGATGCAACTATCAACGATGATGCAAAGACTGAATGATTGCTATTTGAATGACTGTAATGATTCGATCAACAGTATCTACGTGGGATTTAAAGTGAGCACTTTTACAATGCAAACGGGTCGTTTTTTGTTGAATTTGATAAATTATTTAAGTTATACAATCAACCCGCCCTCGACAAAACAATCGTTAGTTCCTATTGTCTGTAAGTATTATTTCTGTAATTAAGTCTCTAGCTCATCTCGTTCATTATTGCATGTGTAATTATCCTTGCTATATTGTGCTGATTGAAGATCCTCGAAAGCAAAAGAGGACAAATATATGACATTGGGTTCATTAATCCAGATACTGTAAATGCATATAACATATGTAATACAGCCAAGGATACAGAGAACAACTTGCTAACTTCGTTACTTCGACAACATGACAGAAGGGAAATACTATTTCCTTACAACTTCGGGTGAGTGTTTCTAGTTGCATTCTGCACATTATGTTTTGCTTACTCGAGGTTAAGTGTAATTGATGAGTTATGCGGGCGTAGGTTTCACTTTGTTCTGCTAATCATTAGGCTTGACGAGGGAGTAGTACTTGTCTTGGACTCGCTACGTAAAGACGCTACAAACTTGGTGCCGGTTACTGAAATGCTCCAGAGGTAAGTTCAATCATTATCACACCATATCGACAACTTTATTTCATTTCCCGATATCAAGTGATCATTTTCTTTGTCGTGAAGGGTTTGGAAAAAGTTCACCAAGAAAGTTAAGGGTGAATGGAATAAGGAGTTGTGATTTACCTTCTGCAAAGTAATTAGTACTAGCTAGTTCCGCGCATCTTCATTTTCATTCATTCTAGTTTCAATACCATTATCATGCTCAATTATTATTTTGATTGAACTGTATTCTCGTAAAGTACTGCTTGAGGCAGGAAACCGGGACTAATTTATGTGGATACTTCGTTCGCGAGTGGATTCACCAGATGACCTGTGAGCAGGGCATATGTTTTAAAGAACTTGATGTACATAAACAATATTCACATTTTTATTTTATTGCCATCAACTAGGTTGAGTTTCACAATATTGACACCCTTCTTTAAATTAGATCAAGCGGAAGCGGGAAGAAATCCTACCAACTGACCGCATATGAGTAATTCAAGAGGAATTGGCGGGATTCTCTGTTGAGCATGTTATACCATCAAACGGGGAATATCATCAGGATTTCCTTACAGATTATGGTGGACGATAGATATTAGCTAGTTAGGGATCGCAAGAGATGTTATATATTGTATATATGCATGATCATGTACTATATGTAGTAGCGTCGAGTTGTTCGACCAAGCAGGGAGAAAGAGAGATCACTTCCCTCTATATGTAGTAGCTAGCTAACACAATATGAAACCCATAATAAAACCCTCCAAAACCCCTATACCCACCCCCTTCAAAAAAAGCACCTGCGAGCCACTAACGTGTGGCTGCTTTTTGCTCTCGGTTGGTGTTACCAACCGTGACTAACGGTCCTCCTGCGTGGGCGCCATGCAGCGGCAACGTGAAGATCCTTTGGGCCCGGTTCGTAAGCTAACCGGAACTAAAGGTCTGGGTCTTTAGTCTTGATTCTTTTGTATCGGTTAAAGTACCGGGACTAAAGCCCCTCTGAAACAGGGACTAAAGCCATGTTTTCTACTAGTGTCTTCGGATTGTTTGATATATGTTTTGACATGTCTTTGTTGAGTAATTCGGTAATGATGGATGTGTGCATATTTTTTGTAGAGGCTGAGGGTTTCAACCTCCTTTTCTAAAAGGAAAAAAGGTCACATATTAGAAATTTTTATTTATATGAATGGCTGCATCAATCGATGCACAGGCCATGGATTATCTTCCTTTGAAAGAAAGAAATGGCACTAGTATAAAAAGGGCCTATAACCCCAGTTCGGTTGGGACATTAGTCCTGGTTCATGAACCGGGACTAAACAACCATGACTAATGCTAGCCCTGGTTCGGCCCCAAACCGGGGCTAATGACCTTCCTCGTGGCGGGGCTGGGAGCAAGGGGGCAGGGGTATTAGTCCCGGTTCGTATTACGAACCGGGGCTATTTCTTCACTACTTTTTTAGCACTTTTTAGGGTTTAGGGTTTTGCACTAAATTGGATGGGGCTATTTTGCTGCCCCCTATTTTTCCCATTTATTTGTTTTGGGAACTTTTTATTTCTTGTTTTTCACTAAATTGGATGGTACATACTCATCAATAAAGGAACAACTATATTGCACATCGTCGTCACGAATATATTACACATCATCGTCACGAATATATAACACCATCTCATTTGTCATGCTTTGTCGAACATATTACAAAATGTAGACACGAGTTACATGCACATATATGCATCTTTTTTACACTATATAATTTCATATCAATTGCATCGACGGGCAATAGTATTCTCCCGTGACATCTAGGACCTGTGCATCTAAGAATCCGACAATTTCCTCTTGAATTCCTCGTACACGTTCCTGCGGTAGAAGACCGTCCCGCAACCGTTTGATCTAATTTAAAGAAGGGTTCAATATATATATATATCAATGAGAAGAACAGAATTCAAGGTAATAAAATAAAGTGTGAGTATTGTTTATCATACTTCAATTTTTTCTATGTCCCGGTTTTTGCCCGTCTCATGGGTCGTGTGGCGAATGAACTCGCAAACATAGTATCCACATAAATTGTTCCCCTTTTCCTGCCTCAAGCACTTTAGCAGAACAGAGTTCAATCAAAAACATAATCAAGAATTATAATAGTATTGAAACTAGAATAAAGAGATGAGCGGATCTAGCTAGTAGTTACTTACATCTATTTGTTTAAATGTAAGCTCTGACTTCCAAACACCCCGAGCCTTGGCGGTGAACCATTGCCAAGCCCTGACAAGAAAAGGAAATGAATAAAGGACTTCTATATTAATTCCTTGCTATCAGGAAATGAAGGAGAAGTTGTCGATATAGTGCCATAATGATTGAAATTACCTCTGGAGGCATTTTTGCATGTTCGCCCATTCAACGAGGGGTGTGCGTTTCGGGTCCATGACTATTAAGTGTCCCTCGTCAAGTACAATGATTAACAAAATAAAGTGGAACCTGCGCACGCATAACGAGTCAATTATACACTTATAATAACATCGAGTAAGCGTAAATAGAATGTGTGTAGTAACACTCACTTGAAGTTGTAAGGAAATAGTATTTCCCTTTTGGTACCAGAAAACCTTAACCCTTGTACCAAGTTATTCTCCGTCTAGCGGGGATTCGTTGCGAGACTTTCCTGATGAATGTAATATGGGTCAATGAACCCAATGTCATAAATTTGTCCTCTTTTGCATTCGAGAATCTTCATTCTCCAAAATTAATATAGTGATGAGTAATATTATACATGCAAGAACGAGTTGAGCAAGACTTAATGACAGAAATTAATAATACTTACAAACAATAGGGAGTGATGATCGATTTGTCGAGGGCGTCTTGTTGGTATAACTGAAATCATTCATCAAATTCAATCATTAGCACACCTTGTCCAGTCCCGAAATGCTCGTCTTTATATGCAAGGTAGATCCAGTTTTGCTGTTCACCACATGCTTGCATGTACTAGTCATGAAATCTTCGCATTTTTGTTGGTAGCTTCTGGACTAACTCAGGTTTGACGAGAGGAGCCCCGTACCGGTACACGTATGTTATGTTAGCGAATTCCTGCAAATGGTTTAAGTACTCATCAATAGACATGCCTTGAGCCTTGGCCGCTTCTCCGTATATTGCAACAAACTTTGGATCAATACCAGTTGTTTCATCATTCCTCTGCTTGACCGGAGCTCCGCTCGAGCACACCTTAGTATCAGAATACACTTTAAGTGGTGGTACGATTGGTTTTTATTTTGTCCGAGCTGGGAAACTGAGTTCCCGGTGGACGTAATTACTCTTCAACCGCTGCTTTTTTGCCTGAGCCGACTTGAGAATAGAGTGTTCATAGTCTGCTGGCAACGGTGGCACGGGATCTGCAAGGGTTTTCAGCATTTTCACGCATGCGGTGTGATCTTGTGGGGTGACCGGGAACTCTGGCTCTTTCGGCTTCTTCTTGGTAGCTATCTCAATCTTCCAATGTTGATGATGGGCGTCTGCCCTCTTAATATGGTCCTCTCCAATATAGTCCCAAGGTCTCTTCTCCATATCCTTATGAGGTACTTTTGGGAGGGGCGGCAACTTACGTTTCGGTGATCGGAACCCCTTTTTGCCGCCACTATTAGCGGTGGTACGTTTCTTCTTTTTGCTCTAATCCTCAGTGTACGGAGACGGCTGACGGGGTAGTGGAGATGGCTGATGCGGAGGTGGAAACGGCTGCGCTGGAGACTGGTGAGGTGGCGAAGATGACGGTTGTGCTGGAGACTGGTGAGGTGGAGGCGAAGAAGGATTTGTTGCTATGAGGATTCGGTGGCCTTGGCGTCCAATTTGGAAGCAAGATGTCCTCCTTTGGCCATACAACGGTTTGTTTCTTGACTTCTCCAAGTTGAGTCAAATCCCTATCTTCACCTGCAGGGTGGTCGAGCTTCAGCTCCTCATAATCTTTCATCACTTCATACACCGCGACGACAGCGTACCCTTCTGGAACCGGGGAGCAATGCCAAGTTGGATTATGTCCAATTGGTATGGCCATGCCGACCGCCACCATCAACCTTGAGTTAGCAACTTTCACCGTTAGCTCACAAGGTGTGCTCTCTGTGATATCATCCATTGGGTAGCGACGAGGAGGATTCGTCGTCAGTTCATCATCACAATCATCCTGGAGCTGCGTGGAAGCGACACTGCTTTTCCGATTCGAGGCAGCTTCTATCATGATCCGATGAGATTGACTGCTACCTTGCTGTGTGTCGATTTGATCCTATTGCAGCTGTTTTACTGCTTCTTCTAGATTATGCAGCCGCTCTGCCTCGGCCGCTTTATCACGTGCCTCCTTTTCCTTTCTCCTCTGATGGCTTCTATCGGGAAATCTCTTCCTTTCCTCGGAAAACGCAAGCATCCACGGCGGGGAGCCTGGTAAGTCTCGTGCTCGCCCTTTGTGTTCCTTATTCCTAAGGGCGCGTGTGAGCTCGTCGTTCTCTCTATCGGGTAAGAACCGTCCCTCTTCAACATTCTGTACTGCACGTCTGATGTCCTCGATGGGTAGGGGATTATCTTTGTGTCTTCGGTTATATATGTTGGGGAACGTCGCATGGGAAACAAAAAAATTCCTATGCGCACGAAGACCTATCATGGTGATGTCCATCTACGAGAGGGGATGAGTGATCTACGTACCCTTGTAGACCGTACAACAGAAGCGTTAGTGAACGTGATTGATGTAGTGGAACGTCTTCACGTCCCTCGATCCGCCCCGCGAACTATCCCGCGATGAGTCCCACGATCTAGTGCCGAACGGACGGCACCTCTGCGTTCAGCACACGTACAGCTCGACGATGATCTCGGCCTTCTTGATCCAGCAAGAGATACGGAGAGGTAGAAGAGTTCTCCGGCAGCGTGACGGCGCTCCGTAGGTTGGTGATGATCTCGACTCAGCAGGGCTCCGCCCGAGCTCCGCAGAAACGAGATCTAGAGGAAAAACCGTGGAGGTATGTGGTCGGGCTGTCGTGGAGAAGTCGTCTCAAATCAGCCCTAAAACCTCCGTATATATAGGTGGGAGAGGGGGGCCTTGCCTTGGGGCTCAAGGAGCCCCAAGGGGGTCGGCCGAGCCAAAGGGGGGGAAGGACTCCCCAAACCGAGTCCTACTTGGTTTGGTGGGTGGAGTCCTTCTTTCCTTTCCCACCTCCTCCTTTTTTTCTCTTTGATTTTTCTTCCAATGCGCATAGGGCCCTTTTGGGCTGTCCTACCAGCCCACTAAGGGATGGTGCGCCACCCTCAAGGCCTATGGGCTTCCCCGGGGTGGGTTTCCCCCCCCCCCCCCCCCCCGGTGAACTCCCGGAACCCATTCGTCATTCCCGGTACATTCCCGGTAACTCCGAAAACCTTCCGGTAATCAAATGAGGTCATCCTATATATCAATCTTCGTTTCCGAACCATTCCAGAAACCCTCGTGACATCCGTGATCTCATCCGGGACTTCGAACAACATTCGGTAACCAACCATATAACTCAAATACGCATAAAACAACGTCGAACCTTAAGTGTGCAGACCCTGCGGGTTCGAGAACTATGTAGACATGACCCGAGAGACTCCTCGGTCAATATCCAATAGCGGGACCTGGATGCCCATATTGGATCCTACATATTCTACGAAGATCTTATCGTTTGAACCTCAGTGCCAAGGATTCATATAATCTCGTATGTCATTCCCTTTGTCCTTCGGTATGTTACTTGCCCGAGATTCGATCGTCAGTATCCGCATACCTATTTCAATCTCGTTTACCGGCAAGTCTCTTTACTCGTTCCGTAATACAAGATCCCGCAACTTAAACTAAGTTACATTGCTTGCAAGGCTTGTGTGTGATGTTGTATTACCGAGTGGGCCCCGAGATACCTCTCCGTCACACGGAGTGACAAATCCCAGTCTTGATCCATACTAACTCAACGAGCACCTTCGGAGATACCTGTAGAGCATCTTTATAGTCACCCAGTTACGTTGCGACGTTTGATACACACAAAGTATTCCTCCGGTGTTAGTGAGTTATATGATCTCATGTTCATAGGAACAAATACTTGACACGCAGAAAACAGTAGCAACAAAATGACACGATCAACATGCTACGTCTATTAGTTTGGGTCTAGTCCATCACATGATTCTCCTAATGACGTGATCCAGTTATCAAGCAACAACACCTTGTTCATAATCAGAAGACACTGACTATCTTTGATCAACTGGCTAGCCAACTAGAGGCTTGCTAGGGACAGTGTTTTGTCTATGTATCCACACATGTAAATGAGTCTTCATTCAATACAATTATAGCATGGATAATAAACGATTATCTTGATACAGGAATTATAATAATAACTATATTTATTATTGCCTCTAGGGCATAATTCCAACAATATATTGCCTTCCCTTCTTCGTCCAACAAGCCCCCATGCCTGTAAAACCTGTTTCTTCCCCGTTCGAGCCATCTTAAGGGCTCTCGAGTGATATTTTTTTACAGAAATGATACCTCAAGTGCTTCCCACTTAGCCATGTTACCGTCGTAGCCACCAAGCCCCATAATATGGTGGTACTTCTTCTTACCTGCATTCATCTTATTTGTTGCAGACTTTTTCAAGGTGTCCTCCGATTTCTTGTACGCCTCAAATTCGGCCCAGTAGTCTTTTATCTTCTTATAGCCGTGATCGAAATATGGAGTCTTATCTTTCAAGATAAATTCCTGGTGCAATCTTTTTTCCCAGCCCCTGGATAGACCGGCCATCTTCTTAAGAGCCTACTCCTTGACTTTTTTCTCTAGAGCCTCTTTTCGCCTCTTCATTTCCTCCTCATCTGGATCCACCTGTGGTGCCGGCGGGGTGAAATGAAGCATGAGCTTTCTCCAAAGGTTTTCTTTGGTTGTTGTGCCGACATATGAGACTCCTTCCTCCCTTGGCTTAATCCATTCTCGAGTGGTGATATGGATGTGGTCCCTAACAAAAACTCTGCATGCCTTCACAAACTTCTGCTTTACATCTGTGGGAGCAATTGGTTGCCCGCATTTGACACTGTTTTGATCCTGTATCTCTCACCGTCATCCAGCTTCTTGGTTGGGCCTCGTTTCATCCGTACTGAAGTTTTGCTCGATCCGGAGGGCTAAAAGAAAGAGCATTAATATATGTATGTAGTAGAGGATTAATTTATTAATATATATATATGCACTTCGACGGAGCGGTCGGCTTCTCCCTCGTCGGCTTCTTCCTCATTGGAGCCGCCGATTCCTCCCTCGCCCGAGGCGTCGGCGTCTACCTAACCGGAGCTTCTACCTCGTGTGTTGAGAGACTCATCTCCCTCGCTGGACTCGTTCAGAAACTGATTGGTGACATTGACATCGCCAACTAAAATATCATCCCCGCGGATGACACCATGCCTCACGTCTTTCTAATATTCGTCTATGCCGTGTATTGGATCCATAGTATCTACAAATTAACTAAACATCAAAAACTAAATTAACTAACAACTAAAACTCCTGCTTATATACATCGAATAATCCACTTAATTAATGCATCATCGAATAATCCACTTAATATTATCGAATATATAATCTGGATTGCATAAATAATACATCTCTCGAATAAAGTAATACATCGAATAATATATAACTGATCAACCAACAAAGAGCCGTCACTGTACTAAGGCACTGGCGGTGGACACCCAAAGAGCAGGGACCATCACCGGATCATAGCTCGGGTGAGATCCCTGAAGAACCTACCAGGTACTAGAGAACCTGGCATCCAACGCCTCCATGTAGATACGGACGTGCTCCTCCTCCTCCCTGACACGGTGACCTACCTCCTCCTTGGGGGGCGGCAACCTAGACACCAAAAGTGGACCCCGTGACCGCCACCAAAGAAGCTCTGGGTCGACGACGGGAGCCCGGTTCCTCACCAAGCTATGCGCCCTGAAAGGTAACTCCTCCTAGTGCCGGCCCGGCAGAGCCCAGTCCCGCACATGCTGGCGCCTATCAAGCAGGTGGTCGCCACCGAGTCGACGACGAGGATGCGGGTCGGGCATCATATGTCCTACTATTTAAATTCCTACTATTTAATAAACTTTTCTAAACTTTACATACGGATTAAATTGAGTGAATCTATACTCTAAAATATGTCTAACGGATTCTCTTAACCTTTAAGGGATTTAACAAAATGGCGACATTCTAGATGTGTAGAAAATGATCCATATTTTTTCTAATCTCATCTACTCTTCTATATGTCACATTGTCTACTGTCAAAAGATTCAAGAAAACCATAACTTCATCATTACCTAGTAGTAATAGGTGCATGATGCTATGAAGCTATACAAAGTTGTCTTGTAACGGAATCCCGAATAGGATAATTAGCTTTTTGGTACGCAGTTCAAAAAGAGACATCCGGATATCGCTATTTGGAAGGACTTTGCTGAACTTCGTACCAAAAACGAATTATTCTATCAGGAACTCCGTTCCAAAACAACTTTCGAGAGCTTCATAATACCATGCGTCTGTTACTATCAGGTAATAATGAAGCCATGGATTTCTTCAATACTTTAGCAAACAAAGTGACATATAGAAGCTAGCTAGCTAGCTAGGTTACATAGATGAGATATAGAAATCAACTTGTGCACATACATAACGTGGAATTCTTGATAAATCCAATTCTTATTAAAGAACTAAGAGAATCTATTTAAATTCCTACTATTTAATAAACTTTTCTAAACTTTACATACGGAGCAAAATGAGTGAATCTATACTCTAAAATATGTCTAACGGATTCTCTTAACCTTTAAGGGATTTAACAAAATGGTGACATTCTGGATGTGTCGAAAATGATCCATATTTTTCCTGATCTCATCTACCCTTCTATATGTCACATTGTCTACTGTCAAAGGATTCAAGAAAACTATAACTTCAACATTACCTAGTAGTAATAGGCGCATGATGCTATGAAGCTTTACAAAGTTGTTTTGTAACGGAATCCCGAATAGGATAATTAGCTTTTTGGTACGCGGTTCAAAATGAGCCATCCGAATATCGCTATTTGAAAGGACTTTGCTGAACTTCGTACCAAAAAACGAATTATTCTATCACGAACTCCGTTCCAAAACAACTTTCGCAAGCTTCATAGCGCCATGCGTCTGTTCCTACCAGGTAATAATGAACCCGTGGATTTCTTCAATACTTTGACACACAACGTGACCTATAGAAGGTAGCTAGCTAACTAGGTTACATAGATGAGATCAAAAAAAATTGAATCAACTTGTGCACATACATAATGTGGCATTCTTGATAAATCCATTAAATGTTAAAATACTAAGAGAATCTATTGTCTACATATATATATATATATATATATATATATATATACTAATTAATTGCAAATACATAACAAACTTTTGCAAATGTCAAAATTCATCAAATTTTTGCAATATTTAACACTAACTGTGACCTAAACTAAAAGGCCCGAAACTAACTTACTTAACATAAAAGAAACCTGCATACTTAACCCTAAACTAACAATAACCTATTAATTAACACTAACTATGACCAACAAATAACACAAATAACATATTTAACACTAACCTACCTAACCCTAAATTCACTAAATATTCTACAAATAACACTTAAGCATATACAATAGCAAAATTAAGCAATAATCTACAAAACACTAAGCATCTATATACAAAACAATTAAGAATAATCGATCGAGAGGAGAGGAGAGAGGATCACCGGCGGTAGGAGATGTTGGATCGAGGAGGACGGCACAGGCGGGGAGGAACGCAGCACCGGCGACGGGGAGGAGGGCGCGCGAGGAGGTCCGGCGCCGGCGAGCAGGACGGCAGGGCGTCGACGACGGGGAGGAGGGCGCGCGAGGAGGTCCGGCGCTGGCGAGGAGGACGGCAGGGCGACAGCGACGGCGCACAGCCTGGCGGCGTTGAGCAGTTCGTCAGCGGCGTCAGTTCGTCGAGCAGTTCCTACAGTCGAGCGAGAGAAAGAAGAGAACGAAAAGGGCGTTTGGATTTGGATTTTTTGGTTGTATATACAGTAGGATCTTTAGTCCCGGTTCGAGGCTCAAACCGGGACTAAAGACACCCTTTAGTTCCGGGTGGAGCCACGACCCGGGACTAAAGACCCTTTTTCGGCAGCCCAAAAGGCGGGAAGCACGGGCCTCTAGTCCTAGTTCGTGGCTCCACCCAGGACTAAAGGGGGTCTTTAGTCCCGGTTCGAGCCCCGACCCGGGACTAAAGACCTGGGCTGGCTCTGGCGGCGCGACGCAGGGCAATCTTTAGTCCCACCTCGCCGAGCGAAGAGCGCTGACAGTGCTTTATAAGCACTGCCGCACCAGCTCATTTGAGCTCCTCTCTATTGCACGCATATGGGCCTAACTCTTTTGTCGTTGCCTGTTGGGCCTACTCGGCTCGTGGGCCTACATCCTGGCCCACCTCTCGGGTAGGGTTTCTAGTCGCATGCACGCCGTGACGGCCCAATAGGCAGCATTTTTTTACTTTAATAATTTTTAGTCCCAATTTATATTTTAATTCTTCGATATTAAATATTTTTCTCTCTTTTATTTTAGTTTTTTATTTAATATTTTAACAAAAAAACATTATGAAGATTCTTTTGAGTTGATATTTTTTTAGTTAATGTTTTACTTGATTCTTTTTAACTAATAAAACACCTTGATAATTTTAGTTCATCCTTTTTAGTTAATATTTTAGTTGATTCTTTTTAGTTGACAACACAAATTTTCAACAATTTCTGACTTCATTTGGTATTTTTGGTGCATTTACTTATTTTTTTTCTCAGCTAATTGACCCTGAAATTGAAAAGCGCTACGAATGAACTTTAAAAATGTTGAAAGTTGGCATGTTATCATCACTTCACCCACATAGCATGTGCTAAAAAGTTGTGAGGGTTACGAAAAAACTGGATGCACTTCGTGTACAAAACTAACAATCTCTTTCGAAGTATCAGGGTTTCGTACGAGATCTCATCTGTTACAAAGGGATTTCATTTTTTGAACTTATTTGAATTTCATAATTTTTGTATGTTCAAAATGCACCATTCAAATGCACATCACAAATTTTTAACAATTTCTGACTTCATTTGGTATTTTTCGTGCATTTACTTATTTATTTTTAAGCTAATTGACCCTGAAATTGAAAAGCACTACAAATGAACTCTAAAAATGTTGAAAGTTGGCATGGTATCATCATTTCACCCACATAGCATGTGCTAAAAAGTTCAGAGGGTTACGAAAACAACTGGACGCACTTCGTGTACAAAACGGACAATCTCTTTCGAAGTATCAGGGTTTCGAACGAGAACTCATCTGTTACAAAGGGATTTCATTTTTTTCAACTTATTTTAACTCCATAATTTTTGTGTGTTCAAAATGCACCATTCAAAGACACGTCACAAATTTTCAACAATTTCTGACTTCATTTGATATTTTTCGTGGATTTACTTTTTTTTAGCTAATTGATCCTGAAATTGAAAAGCACTACAAATGAATTCTGAAAATGTTGAAAGTTGGCATGGTATCATCATTTCACCCACATAGCATATGCCCAAAAGTTGAGAGGGTTACGACAAAACTAGATGCACTTCGTGTACAAAATGGACAATATCTTTCGAAGTATCACGATTTCGAACGAGAACTCATCTGTTACAAAGGGATGTCATTTTTTTGAACTTATTTGAACTCCATACTTCAAAATGCAACATTCAAAGGAACATCACAATTTTTCAACAATTTCTGACTTCATTTGGTATTTTTCGTGCATCTACTTATTTTTTTGAGCTAATTAATTGACCCTGAAATTAAAAAGCACTACAAATGAACTCTGAAAATGTTGAAAGTTGGAATGGTATCATCATTTCACCCACATAGCATGTGCTAAAAAAGTTCAGAGGGTTACGGCAAAAACTGGATGCACTTCGTGTACAAAACGGACAATTTCTTTCAAAGTATCATTAGTACACATCACATAAAGTTTAATACATTACATAGATTTATATTTCGATCCCTTGCCTATGATCGCTTTGGCCGTAACCATGAAGCATCTTCATTATTTAACAGGATGCTTGGGTCAATTCTCACTATGAAGGGCGAAATTTCATCAAACTTATTATAATCTGCTTACATGTCTGTCATGTCCTCGATCCCCATGATGTTTCTTTTCCATGAAACAACTATGTGACGCTTTGGCTCATCGTCCGATGTACTCATTTGCTTATTTATTTATTTTTCGGTCTGGAGGACATGTCTTTCACGTAGAAAACCTGAGCCACATCATTGGCTAGGACGAATGGCTCGTCTCTGTAACCAAGATTCTTGAGATCAACTGTTGTCATTACGTACAACTGGTCTACCTTTACCCCTTCTCCATTCATGTTCAACCAACTACACCAAAACAAAGGGACCTTAAAAGTAGGTCCGTAGTCAAGTTCCCATATCTCCTCTATGTAACCATAGTATGTGTCGTTTTTCCCATTCTTGTCTGCCGCATCATAGCGGACACCACAGTTTTGGTTCGTGCTCTTTTTATCTTGGCCGGTCGTGTAAAATGTATTCCCGTTTATCTCGTATACCCTTCGAAATGTAACACAGTCGAAGAAGGTGACGCGGCAAACAAGTAGAGTTGATCTCCAACAGGGTTGTCATTCATGAGACGTGCTCGCAACCAACTGCCGAAAGTATCCATGTGTTTTTCTTCAATCCAGGAGATAGCCTTCCCTTGGAACTCGGAGCGTACAAAATTCTTGTGCTCCTCGATATACGAAGCCACGAAGGTGGAACTTTTTAGAACTGTGTAGTGTGCTTGAGTGAAAGAATGCCCGTTCCTACATATCACTTCTTTCTTTCCTAGTGTGCCTTTTCCACTCAGTCTCCCCTCATGCCGCGATTCACGAACACCAATCGGCTTAAGGTCAGGAAGAAAGTCTACACAAAACCCAATGACCTCCTCTGTTCCATAGCCCAAGGAGATGCTTCCTTCTGGCCTAGCACGGTTCTGAACATATTTCTTTAAGACTCCCATGAACCTCTCGAAGGGAAACATATTGTGTAGAAATAGAGGACCGAGAATGGAAATCTCGTCGACGAAGTGAACCAGGAGATGCATCATAATATTGAAGAAGGACAGGGGGAACACCAACTCAAAAATGACAAGACATTGGACCACATCCTTTTGTAGGCTTTCCAGGCGTTCTCGATCGATTACCTTCTGAGATATTGCATTGAGGAATGCACATAGCTTCACAATGGGTAATCGAACATTTTCCGGTAGAGGCCCCCTCAATGCAACCGGAAGCAACTACCTCATAATCACGTGGCAATCATGAGACTTCAGGTTCTGGAATTTTTTCTCTGCCATATTTATTATTCCCTTTATATTAGACGAGAAGCCAGCGGGGACCTTCATACTGCTCAGGCATTCAAAAAAGATTTCCTTCTCTTCTTTGGTAAGAGCATAACTGCTTAAGTATTGATGCCCTTTATCAGTCTTCTTGTCGTATGGGTCTTTCCTACATTGCTGGTCCTCCCGTACTTCTGTTGTATCTTTTATCTTCCCATACACGCCCAGGAAGCCTAGCAGGTTCACACAAAGATTCTTACTCACGTGCATCACACCGATTGAAGACCGGACCTCTAAGTGTTTCCAATAGGGTATCTCCCAAAATAAAGATTTGTTTTTCCACATGGGCACGTGTCCGGTAACGTCGTCTTTCGGAACAGATCATCATACATGAATAGTGAAATGACCACCATACATTAACACATGCAATATTTTTGTATCAATTATAGATGAAAAGGATAAGGTTGCTAACCTCGGTCGAGGATACAATTTTGTGTGAACTTAAGTGTGACTCGGGCATTAGTCACCGTACATCCATTGGCGGTTTATCTGTATCATGAAATTAAGTATACCAAAAACCATTGCAGAACATCATGAATAGAGAAATGACCAAATTAATACAAGTTCATCATCACATTAAAACCAAAGCACAGTAGTGATCAAATGTTATTATTGCAACAATAAATACATAAAGTTCTCTCATAAAACAACATACAACTATGTAAAACATTTAAATGCAACAACAAATGCGATCAAAATCACAACTAAGGTAACAATTGACCCAACAGCATAATGATACCAAGCCTCTTTACAAATGGCATATTTTCTAATATTCCTAATCTTCAAGCACATTTCATCCATCTTCAAGTGCATTGCATCCAACTTCAACCGCATCGCATCCATCTTCATCTTGTGATCATCGACGACATCGACAACATGCAACTCCAGTTCCATATTCTTCTCCTCAATTATTTTCATTTTTTTCTTCAAGTAATTGTTTTCTTTTTTAACCAAATTTAACTTCCCGGCCAGAATTTCTATGTGGGTTGGAATTTTCGGTTCACATACCTCCTAGATTAAAAAATATATGTCACGTTGGTCATCATAATTGGCATAAAAACTAAATAAAACAAATAGTTATAAAAGATAATATATACCACATCCAAATCATAGACAGAATGAGGGCCGATGGAGGCGAATACCAAAACCATCGCACTATATAATAACAAAAAATAATAAAAGTAAGTAATGTATACAAGTATCTATCTAAATCATACAAGTAAAAAAAGAAAATTCTTTTAAAAAGAAGACAAGAACAAGAGGCTCACCACGGTGGCGCTCGCGACGAGATCGGCGCGGACGATCGACAACGGTGGCGACAGGCACGGTACGACACCCTACACATGTGCAGACTCTAAGAAGTTAATTTGATCAAATTTTGCATCTAAAACAAAATAACTCCCACATACACTCCTACACTAAAACTCACGAACCACTCTACTTCTAGAGCATTTGAAATGAGCTAAACTAGCAGTGAGAGATGAAAGGATGAAATAGCTAACTTTTTAGAACACTTGTGTAGTTGGTGCACGGCCAAACCTAGACAAATATTGAGGAAAATGAAGCTTGGAGATCGAGCTTGGAGAGGAGAAAGCTTAAGTAGTGTGGCTCGGGCATTTCATCGAACAACTCATGTGCATGAACTAGAAGGGTGGCAAGAGCATGGCATGCACACCTCAACAGCCAGAAAATAGAGAAGAGGGTCGCAGGGGCGAGGGTATATATAGGCAACACTTTAGTCTCAGTTTTTTTCTAAAACCGGGACTAAAGCCTACCGTTTAGTCCCGGTTATGGCCACAAACCGAGACTAATGCTCCGCGACACGCCACGTGACAGTCGTTGGATCTTTAGTTCTGATTTTTGCCCCGAACCGGGACTAATGAGATGAACCGAACCGGGACCAATGCCTGGCAAACTGAACCGGGACCAATGCCTGGCACTGGTCTCCGTTTTAATTTAAACCGGGGCTAATGGTCTTTTGTGCTCCGCCCGAAAGACCCATTTTCTACTAATGTGGAGAAACTAATTTTCACATGAACAAATGTTAGATAAGCATGCTAACCATACTTTCCTACTTCAGAAAATGTAGTAACTTAGCCTTTTGTATGGTAGCACCACAAAGACAACAAAATGTGCAATGGGTCATAGGCATGGACCCTCATCATGCTCTACCTTTTGTACGTACTTAACACAAACATCTGGTCATAAGAAGTTATGAATCAAAGAAGCAAAATCATCAGAAAGAGATTTGGCATTACAACTGTCGGTAGGAGAAAAGGCATTTAATTAATTGAAGGGGTTTATTGTGTTACTTATGTCTTTGCAGGAGTACAGGTAATGGTGCGTTTTAAAAGCACGCAGGGTAGTACGTACATACTCTTAATTTGCAGACACTGGGTTAAAGATCGGTCACTATAAATAAGGATGCACCTGATGTTATTATCCAGGGTACTCGCGGTAATATCCACCACCAATAATTTAGAATAATATGATATGTAGGAGTAGTATATATGAGCAGGCCCTTGGGAAGAAGAAAAAGAACCGAAAGATGCATGCATTAAATTCAGCATGCATGCAAGTATTAAGTAGGTACGTGCGTGCGCATGCAGTGTACTCACTCCGTTACATAATAAGTCTTTTTACAGATTTTATTAGCGACTACGTACGAATGTATATAGATGTATTTTATAATATAGATTCATTTATTTTGTTTTGTATGTAGTCTTTTAGTGACGGAGAGAGTAAGATTAAGCTAAAAGAGGTTCAAGTGCCACAAACTGAGAAGGCTGATGTTGCTAAAGAAATGCTGAAACTAGGATTAACCATCATAAACAAGCAAGTGGTGCACAATCAGCTAATATTCTTGCTAGTTCCAGCAGTATACCCATATGTGTATGATTGAGTACCATGCATATATTCAATGAACTGCTGAATATAAAGTCTTGCTGTTGCCACATTATAACACTTTAATTGTACAACAATTTAATGAGGCCATAATCTTGGAACAGCATGCATGCAAAGAAAAGGGAACAATACTATACAAGTTACAAGTACACAATGGATTCAAATGCATAACAAACCTATATTTAGAAAATAAATGGTTATATATACATGCATAATTGGAAGGAAAAAAAGCATGGTGGAGGAAAGAAGAGTTAGGAGGAACAATAACCGGTGTGAAAGTTCTTTTTTTGAGTTAGCACAAGTTTGAATTAATTAATTGTTGCTATGAGGACAGAAGGATGGAAACATAATATCGCCTAAGACGTTTTGGACATTTCAGCATGGACTACATGCATACTGAAATGAGTAAACAAATACGATAAAATTGATAACATCTTATAATTCCTAATATGGATGGAGTACTATATAGTTCATATTTTGAGATACTGACCCCTA
The DNA here is from genome assembly GCF_904849725.1 of Hordeum vulgare subsp. vulgare. Lineage (NCBI taxonomy): Eukaryota > Viridiplantae > Streptophyta > Magnoliopsida > Poales > Poaceae > Hordeum > Hordeum vulgare. The sequence goes on from NC_058519.1 coordinate 224,989,372, forward strand.
GCTAAATGAATGACTTACTATATATAGTCCCTAGCTAAATGAATGAAATTACTAATTTTTTTATCCAACACTAAGTATGATTGCAGAAAATGGAAAGCATTATTTTGAGATAGTTCAAAATAAAAATTGTAAGTTTTTTTAACACAACGATTGTAAGTTTGAAATCGCAAACGCTATCTTGACACATTTTAGTCGACTAATGAACTAAAAAATATTGATGGAACCATTTTAGAAAACTTGAGAAGGTGAAGTGATATTGCCGAGTAAATTATAAGCAGATTAGTTTATATATATAGTAGTGTTTATAGAAGCGTTAAAATGATGTTAACCTGATAAATTATCGCTTTTAGATAGATTATAGGAAAACTGAAATCATAGTGGACTTTTTCAGTTCTCACTAAGTAAAAGATATATAAGAGACAGGGCAAACATAAATTTTACTATATATGAAACTGACATACAAGCACATCTTTTGCCAAGAATCAAAAATCCAAATCAGAATAGCTTTTTTTATACTCCTACATGCGCACAAAAATGTGTAACTAGCGTAATAAAATGGCTTTCAAGTGCATTGAAGCTAGCACGCACACATTGCTTACTCTCTTGTTCCCAAAAATGTGTAACTAGCGTAATAAAATGGCTTTCATTTTCATGGTACACTCACGTAGCAGCAGTGTGAAACATTGCTAGCATCAAAATAGGGCTTAAAAAAATGCTACGAGACATGCAGGAAAGAACAAGCATATGTAAACAGCCGTATTTTTACCCTCACCGCCTATCTGCAAACGCGGGCATAAAAGATTCTGATCACAGAAACATGATAGCGCTAACTTGCATGAGTGCACTGCATGCGGGAATCCTATGATCGATCCTTCACAAATAAGACAGCCCTCCTAAAATGCACAGAATTCAAACATCTGATCATGCGCTCGCGCATCCAGAAGAGGGAGCGCATATTAAAGCTCGCTAGCTAAAGCTGCTGCACATGACCAAAAGTGAGACATCCATCCATGCACTAAAAGTGAAGCAACTATAGCTATATAGGTAGAATGCGTGCATATAGTATTCATATTTGTACGCAGTTACACACGCATATATATGGACTTGTATGAATCATCATCAGGACAACAGTACCAGTTTTAATTTCTCATAACTCACAATGTCATCACTGGTACAACAGAGTTTGAACAAAAGATAACCCCAAGAAAATGAAAGAAATCCACTCTAGAAGAGAGAGATGGAGAAAAAGAAAGAAGAAACCCTTAAAAAGGTGACCAATGCTTGAGAACTCAAAAACAGTTCTCTAATTAAGCTTCCAAGGGAGGAGTACTAGTATTAACTTATACATCGATCTAACGAGTTGGCAAATTGGAGTAACCAATTAAACACACTAAATAAAATGCCAAGATGAGCGAGAAAGCTAGAGAGAGAAGCTCATTACTTGCACCGCCATTGTTGCTACATGCTAGCTCTCATATATCCTCCCCACATCTACACCATATGCCTTATATACAAAACACCCAAGGAAGGAGAAGCAGCAAATCAAGTAGTATAGCCAGGAGTGATCTAGACTTACACTTGCTTACGCACTTCCCTCTAGCTTCTCCGCCTTGATCTAAGCATGCATGCCCTCGTATTCTTGATTATCGATTGAAGGCTATGCCGCAGAAGAACATGGACTGGTGGATCCATCTCTCGGCGAAAGAGAACAAACCCTATGAGTCTTTTTTTCTTTTTCTTTTTTGGATCTAACTGCTCCGAAATCATCTCCCTCTCTAGCTACCCAGAGTATTCTCTCTCATCTTAGCTTTCCCCCCACAAATTACATGTTATTTTAGTCAAGGAAAAAGTTAAACGAAAAAATGGAGGAGAGAAATCAACAAGTGTTAACGACCAACGAGCTGGCTAGCCATCCATCCATCGAGACTCACTGGACGGCCGGCTAGAAGAAGGTTGCAATGGAGGATCCGCAGTTGGCCATATCCGACCACGCCGCAGGCGAGCCGCCGATGCCCCCGTTGCCCCAGTACATGAGGGGGGAGGACGCGGGCGCCGTGGCAGCGTTGCTGACCGCCGGGTTCATGGACGCTGCGGCAGCGGCGGCCATGAGGGCGTCCGAGGCCATGATGTTAGCCTCGACGTTAGACGAGGACGTCGGATGTTGATCCCAGCTCTCCTGATCCCCATCGGTCGCCTTCTTGTGCTGCTGGTGGTGGTGCTCGCCGGCAGTAGCTTCGGCTTTCACATGCAGTTCCTCCAGTCCCGGCACAATGGAGCCGGACAGCAGTGGCCCGTAGAAGCCGTCAAAGAGACCGCCAGCTCCGTCTTGAAGGTGGTGCTGCCAGGGCTTGATGTGGATCTGCGAGGCGTTGCCGTTGCCGTCGCCGTAGCCTAGCCCCAGCAGCTGATCCACCTGGTTCTGGTGCTGCTGGTGCATCTCGTAGGCGGTAGCGTCCGAGACGACCGACTGCATGGCGTGGAAGAGGCCGAGGTGGTCGCCGCCCGAGGCGCCGCTCCCGAGCAGCAGCGAGGCCAGGGAGCTGCTCCCGTGGCCGTGGCCGTGGAGGCCCAGCGCCGAGGACAGGGAGCCCGGCGGCGGGAGCGACATGGAGATGGAGGTAGACGACGTGACGCCGGCGTTGGAGGATGCGACGATGGCGCAGGAGGCAGGCCTGCTCCCTCCGTTGCTGCTCCTGGAGCGCTTGTTCTTGCGGCAGCCTCCACCGACGGGGACGTTGCGGAGCGTGCCCCCGCGCGTCCAGTAGCGCTTGCAGGCCTTGCAGAAGTGGCGCGGCTGCGACAGCGAGTAGTTGTTGTAGTAGCAGAACTTGGTGTTGGCCGAGTCGCACCGTGGGCAACGCAGCGCCTCCGCCCGTGGGTCCGCCACGGCACCGGCAGCGCCTCCGGCCGACGAAGAGCTACTCCTCCCCGCGCCCGCAGCGGCCGGCTGCACCGCCGCAGCCGCAGCAGCCCCACCGCCCGCGCCAGCCATGAATTGATCTCCTTCTCCCCGGCCGGTCTACAGATCAACACGCGCGCAAGCAAAGGCGGCTACTAGTCAGCTAGAGACGAAGCACGCAGCAAGGAAATATTGATCGATGGAGGTGGGAATGGAGAGGGGGCCGGGGTGGGTGGGGGTTTCAGCTGTGAGGTTCGCTGACAAGGGCTACACAACAAAATGGGCGTGCAGGTATTATTGCGAGCTGATGGTGATACTACTACACTTCCTTCCTTGCTCTTCAGCGCCAACCGCACCACAAGGCAAAAATTATAGTAGGAGTAGTGGCTAGACGGAAGCGGTCGCACGCAGCCTACCTCAGCTTATATAGCAGCCCACCGGGCCACCAGCGCCGCGTCTGCATGCTACCTCCCGCGCACATATTCCCTCCGTTCCTAAATATAACACCTTTTTAAAGATTATACATTATGGACTACATATAAAAATAAATAAATGAATCTACGCTCTAAAATATATCTATATACATCCGTATGTAATTCATAATGAAATATCTAAAAGGTCTTATATTTAGGAATGGATGGAGTACTACACTATTACTAGATCCATGGTTTTTTATTTCTCAAAAAAGAAAAAAACTAGATCCATGGTTTTTTATTTTTCAAAAAAAAAAAAACTAGATCCATGGTTACTTAAGTTTCCAACAAAATACATTAGAAGATGGTTAAGGCCCTGTTTGGGATCATAATAGATTATGATAATCTGGATTATGAAGATAGATTATATAATCTGGTTTATAAAAATAATCTACGTGGGCACGTTTGGAGGTCAGATTATATAAACTATAATCCAGGTTTTACATTGCATAATGACCTGTCCGTCCTGTGTTTTTTTTAAAAGAGGAGGATGACGTTGGTAGGAATGTAATTATCTCCAACTTTACAAGGGTAATGGGTCATTAGCAATCCGTAATCTGATTTTAGCTGGTGTAGAGTGGATTATGAGTTTTTAATAATCTGTTCATCTAGTTTTTATAATCTACACCATAATCTGTTCTGTTTGGAAACATAATAGAATATAAAAACTGGATTATATAATCTGGGTGGTTTCAAACAGGGCCTAAGTTTCGAAAGGGAAAAAATAATGATGATGGCTGCGTTGCTAAATTTGTGTGTGCTATGTATTGCATCATGTGGTGCCATATCTGAGCTTTGTATTGTAAAAGCCGTTTCAGTAGTGTGTATAGTGGGGTGGGTATTGTATGTGTACGTATATGTGTATGATGTACAAGCTATGTGTGGCGGTTGTTGTTGTCATTGTAATTCATGCTATTGGCTTTGAATTGACTAGCGTAATGTCTATTTGTATATGTTTGCACTTAGCCTGGTTTTAGTGTGCCTTTTTTCTCTCTCGAAATACGATGAAAGCACCGGCCATTGCACTGACCAATGCATATGATCCTTAACAAATTGTTATAAATTTTACAACCTTTTATGATGTTTAGATAGCATAATGAAAAGACAGGAGGGCAAGGACTATGCGCACGGATATATTACAACCGCTTCTAAAACAAGAAATATAAAGCCTCATAGAGCACATATTCTATTATTACCTTTTCATCTAAATTGTTTGAAAAATTTCAAGCGATTATCTCTCATAGGTTCAGCCCAGAGGCCGGGGATGCCGGGTCCCTCCTCTTGGCAAAGATAGGACCACATATATGTGTGGATCTAGTAAGTTGCTATGTAGATGACCAACAAAAACAAATAACTTTCATCTTGTTAAAAGCTCAATAATTGCGACAATTGCATATTGCTCGTCCTGTTAGAAGCACAACAAATGCGGCTATTTCATATTATCCGTCCTGTTAAAAACACAACTACTACGACAATTCTGTATTTCTCAAAGTAAAGCACAAACTCCCGTACATATTTGAACTTTAAACTTAGGATGCACCATATTCAACAGGTTGCCAAACAAATCGATAATACTCATTGGGGGTGGTAGCTTAATCGCTCTATGAAAAGAACACCGCAAGATCTTACCAACCCTGCCATCTAAAAGATGATGAGCTTGTTCCCCATTTCTGCAAAAGACACATTTTGTACAACCTTGACATGTACACTTTTTAAGTGCAATAGAAATCTCTTTCTATTTGACAATATTGATATATCAGAATACATAAGTGTGGTAATGTGCAATTCTTATGTCATCATTCAAAAGCCATTTTGGCCATTCTAACATACAAAACAACACATGTGCATGTTGTAAGCTAAAATAAGGGTTGTTTGACATTGTTACCAAGCCGAGGGGGCTTTTTGAAAAAAAAAAGTTTATTTAGGCCTTTCACCAAGCTCAACAATTGAAAAACAGTTTGGATTTTCTATTCTTGTGAGAGCTCTAGGGTTAGGGAGAGAAACGAGGGCACTTGATCTACAAATCTGCCCAAATATGAGTGCTAAATTTGGGGATTTGGAGCCTCCCCTCCTTGTTGGCTTCCATGTCGTATTTGATTCATCTCTATAGTGGGAGATTGCTCGCAGTCGCCGTGGTTTTTCCATGCAAGGGGTTTCCACGTAAATCCTTATGTCTCCTCTTGATTTGGTATTTCTCTTATCATATTGGTTGCTATTCAAAGTGCTTGCTTGCTATCGATGTCTATTGCTCAAGTTTGGTACACTTTTTGACTGTGGTGACATTGAAGGCATGACATACTTGAGTTCTTTGACATGTTAATGATTATGTTGGGGTATTCATGTTGTAGCTTCTCTTGCAGGTATGTTGTTGTCGTAAACATTGACTAGTTGGTGTGCTTGTGGATTTCATGATATGGTTCATGCTTCCTACATGCACGGAAGGTGTTTGCTGAAACGCTAGCATGTGAATAACTAGCTCGCCGTTTTAGTCGCTTCCACCGCTCCTCTATGCTCATAGTAAGGCTACACATAAGTTGTGTAAGAATCTATTATTATAGAGGCAACATAAGCATGTAGGGCAGAATGTAAGCTATGGATTGTTTGGGTCGCAGATACAACAGGAGAAACACACATACTTCCTCCAGTCCTTTATACAAGGTCACTAAAAATACATTTTGCATCTATTTAAGGCCACAAACACTAATCGAGACAAAAATTAATGATATTTTCTTGTATTAACAACTTACTTAATGCTTGCATGCATATAGTCATAATGACACTTAGCTACTTTCTTCTCATTCCTTTCTTGCATGCATGCAGCATATTAATTGTTTCAGTTAACGAAAAAAATGACTTGCAAAATAGTCATTAAATTTTTACCTTGATATCTGCAATATGAGTTTGTGGACTTGTATAAGAGGGTGCTTGGATACGTTTTAGTCCCATGACTAAAAGTAGTGGGACTAAAACTTGCTAGCCTCATCCATGCTTGGATCCAAATACTAAAGAGACTAAAATCAAGTTAATGAGCATTTATTATCCTCCAAACCCACCAATCCAGAACTCGCTTGTGTTAAAGGAGAGGAGTTAAATGAGGAGAGAGAGGACTAATCCATATTTTAGTAGGGGTACCCCTGACTAAAAAAATTAGTCTCAAGACTAGTTTTAGCCCCTCTTTAGTCAGGGGTGTTTGGAACTTTAGCCTCTTAAAGAAACTATTTTTAGTCAGACTAAAATAAGTTCCTTGGATCCAAGCACCCTCTAAGGCTGGTTGTAATGGAAGTATCATGCATGCCAACTAGCCAATTTTAATAAGGTGGCATAGAATTAAATGAAGAAAGAAAGGATTGAGTATCATATCATAATACTGTATCATATTAAATACTGTGCTACTGTGTGTAATGCATGGCAATAAATGACGTACTCTATGATATTACTCCCTCCATCACGGTTTAGAAGGCATGCATGGAAATTCTCTAAAACCTAAATGGTTATTGATTGGTTATGAAATGAGTTAAACAATAGCATTCATAGAGGGTGCTTGGATCCAAGAGACTAAAACTAGTCTCTTTAAGAGGCTAAAGTTCCAAGCACCCCTGACTAAAGAAAGGCTAAAACTAGTCTTGAGGCTAAAATCTTTTAGTCAGGGGTACCCCTACTAAAATGTGCATTAGTCCTCTCTCTAACTCCTCATGCAAGTTCTGGATTGGAGGGTTTGGAGGATAATAAATGCTCATTAACTTGATTTTAGTCTCTTTAGTACTTGGATCCAAGCATGAGTGAGGCTAGCAAGTTTTAGTCTCATTACTTTTAGTCATGGGACTAAAACGTATCCAAGCACCCTCATACTATGCATGCATATAGAAGTAGTACAACGAAATATTAATTAGATGCAAGAAGTAAATGCAATGCGTTTTAAACCTTGTCTATTTTAAAAATGCACGTAAATTTAACCGTGCCTTCTAAACCGTGACAGAGATAATAATATATGATAATATGCACTACTGATGTAGTACCATACACTAATATAATATGCATGACACTAATACGTATATGATACTAGCCATTACAATCAGCCTAAGAAAATAAAGAGAGTAGTTTTAATACTAAAACCTTTCGGACCCAGAGTTTGTTTATTGCATAGTTAGATAACACATGCATGGCAACCGAGCCGGTTGTGATTACGGTCCGTTTCTAGAATGATCTCCAAGTTCTGATAAGCATTCAGACTTCGAGCTGCATGCATTCAATAGACGATGCATGTACTGAACTTTATTAGGTCCAGTTAATGCGGTCTTATGCCTTATACATACTCTGGTGCATAAAATGCTAGGAAAACTTCAAAATTAGAAGGAAAATATATGTATTTCCAAAAATATTTGAAGAAGTAACCAATAGTTGCATGAATTCTCTCCCAAAACATAAACTGCAACCTAATTGGACGTATTGATAATTTATGTGCATCCGGTCGTCCAAATATACATACTCGTAGTTGCATGATCTTTTAATGTCCAGATGTACCTTGACTGAAGTAGTGCTTGCTACTTTAAACTGGTTGGGAGTAACTGGGTTAGTAACATAACACATTTCAAGGCAAATTTGCTTACATAACAAGTAGTTAACCATAAGAGATATGTTTGTGATAATATAATATGTTATGGTAACATAACACGCCCCAAGATGGAATGAGTCTACCCCTAATAAATAGTCTTGTATTATATCACATATGCTTCTGACTGAGAATTCATAGTGGAGAGGTATATGAAATGGTTTGAGGCTTGGATTAGCAATGCTGCCTCAATGGGAGGCAGACTCACACTCCTGGATTCTGTTATCGCGCAAATTTTCATTTATCACATGTCTATGTGGATCATGAATAAATCATTTATTGAAAAGCTAGATAAGCACAGACATAGATTTTTCTGGCAAGGGAACAATAAGAAGAGGAGATATCATTTAGTTAAATGGAACAAGATGTGCAGATCTAAGCAAAAAGGAGGCCTGGGGGTTAAGGACCTCCGTAAGCAAAATATTAGTTTGATGGTTAAGTGGTGATGGAAGTTGGAGATACAGAAGGGGGTCTGGCAGGATATTATCAAAGCTAGATATCTCCGAAACAAATTTGTGGCTACTGTTAATCCCAGATTCTCTGACTCACCATGCTGGAAAGCGATCCTTAAAGTCAAGGATTACTATTTTGTGAGGAAAAAATTAAAATTGAGTCTGGAAATATTGCCAGGATATGGCAGGATTCAATTAATGGGCTTCCCCCATTTAAGGATCAATTTCCTTTGTTGTTTGATATTTGTAATGAACCTGATTGCATTGTGGAGAATATGTGCTCAATAGATGATTATTCCTTCTTTAGAAGAAGGTTAAACTCGGAGCTTAGAGTTCAATGAAGAGAGATGCATAATACTATTTCTGGTATTGCGCTTACTCGTGATAGTGATAGAGTGTCCTCGGGCCTGACTGGTGATGGCAAGTTTACTACCAAATCCATGTATAAGTGGTTGGAGAAACCACTTCATGGATGCCATTACAAGTGGATCTGGAAAGCAAAATTACCCCTAAAAATTAAAATCTCCAGGTGGCAGTTGTCTGAAGATGCAGTGTTGACTAGGCATGTGATGAAAAAGAAAAAATGGTCTGGGAATCCCAGTTGCTCCTTTTGCCGTCAAAGGGAAACTTCACAGCATCTTTTCTTTACTTCCCCTGTTGCTAGAATTGTGTGGATTGTCGGGGTTACTCTGGGGACTGAATGTTGTCCCAATTCATAATGGCAATATTTTTCCTGCTGTAATCCTTTTTTGCCGGCTGGAGTAAAGTATTACACGGTGGGCCTTGCAGCTGCGTGTTGGGCTATCTTGTTGGCTCGAAACAGGGCTATGTTTGAAAATAAAATGATCAAAACCACATTCGAAATAGTGTTTTCAATGTGTGCGTTCATCTATTGGGCAGGGCTCCAACAGGAAGGCGATGCGGGGGAACTACGCTCTGGGGCGGAGATGGCGAGGTCGAACACTATGCAGCTGATGAAAATGTGCGAGGTGGCCACACAAGAGATCATAGGGGAATGAACAACTCCGGAAAATCTTCGAGCATGTTGATGGAGACCTCCTATAGTCTGATAGTTATCATGTCTGTTTGAGTTTGAGTTTGGGTCTGTTTTAGTTGGTATTTTGATGTTCTGTGCAGTGCTAGTTTTTATGCCATAGCATTCGTTTCGAGGGCGAACGTATGTCCCATGGGTAAAAATAGCAATTTGCCGGAGCGATTATCGTCCCAGTACTTTCTCTTTCCTGATACTCTGTGGAACTGTTTTCGTTCTCTGTAATGAAAAGAGGTGTTTGCTCGTCTCAAAGAAAAAATAGTCACACATATGTTACTACCGATTATGTACATAGTAACATATGCTTGTACTACCTTCGTTTTGAACTATAAATCATTGTAAAGATTTCACTACGGACTATGTACGAAGCAAAATGAGTGACTCTACACTGTAAAATATATCTATATATTTTTATATGTAATCTATAATATAATATCTACAAAGATTTGTATTTTCATATATAGTTTATACTATAAGTAGCACAACGCATACATATATAAGATGAGTTTATAACTTAATAAATGAAAGGCTCAATGTTACTACTCCTATGTTAGTATTCATTATAAAGATAGTAACTTAGACTATTAACATATGCATGTTATTACTTTATGTTACTCTTTACTATGAGTAGTCTTAGTAGTCGTGACCAGACTTAGAACGTTGTCAAATCGATCTTACGATCTTACTGCATTACATGCACATAATTGTGCTACGAGATCCAGAATCCATGTAGTCTAGGACCACAGCACTCCTGATGCTCTAAATAGTAAAGCATCGGCTCGTACAGCGCTAGTACAACGCTCGATCGATCTATACCATCAAACAACACTCTAGATAAGCAAAAAGAAATGTTAGTGGGCGGTCAGAATCCCGAGGCGGAGCTGCGGCTGCTGGCGAGAGAAGTTTTTCCCGGCTCCCGAGAAGAACAATTCATCACTGTTGCAGTCACTTCTCTTTTTTCTCTCTCACTCTCTGTTGCTTTTTGGTATACTAACTGTTGTATTTTTTTTTGTTGGTTCGTGGGTGGGGGCCATTGTTGAGAGGTCCAAAATATGCACGGAAGCAGTGGAGGTGAGAATTCCCTGGAGGGAAAACGACAAGTCATGCATCGCCATTCGCTGTTGATCGGTCGGCAGATTGGCACGCCGGGCCCAAGGTGTCGTGGGTGCTCGTTGCTGTAGCGGATTGATGGGAGCCGTCCGATCCATCCGAGTCATACAAGAAGCTAGCTTGCTGGTGCGTGCCAGTGTGCTGTGTGCTGTGAAAAGAGACATGCATCACTGCTGCCGTACGTGTAAATGTCTAGTTTTCACCGTGCGTGCGTGCGGGGAGTAGTACAAGAGGTCTTATTAGGAAGGTGATTTCTACACCACTATTTCTGGCGCCGCTCATTGATGTTGTTTCTAAGTATTTCTGGAAGCTGCCAATGAACGAGCACGTACGTACAGTATCAATTAAGCAAGCAAGGTGGGCCCAGGCCGCGCGGGAAACTGTTTTTGGGGGCATCCCATCGACAGACATAGACACAAATTCGTCCAACAAAACTGGCATACATACACAATCCTAGTGGCCAGGTAGACGGCGCGCGGGACGGAAGAGATGGTTCCAGTCCAGTGAGCAGCGGGGAGAAGGAAGCCGTTAGACCGGTTACGGGCGTGGTGCAGTGCAGTGCAGCTGGGGCGGTGGGGTGGTGCATGCAACAGGCGTGGGTCTGTGCTTTGGCACGACAGCGCATGTGGACAGCTCACTCGCTTCTACCGCACTATACCACATAGCATAGCCCACACGCACGCGCTCTCTCTCCCTCCTCTCATCTCTACTATCTCTCTCGCACCGGTACACAGACAGCTCTATTTCACTACTGCAGTCAGAGAGAGAGAGAGAGGGTAGACGAGAGAGCACAGTGAGTTTGGTATCTACCAGTTTTGTCGCTGACAGATAATGTAAGAGAAGCCTGGGACCGATTGATCCTCTCTCTCTCTCTGGTCTATACCGGCGGTCCTGTTGGCGCACCTGGTGCGTGGAAGTCCTGTTGTGTATGAGAGCCCTAGAGAGAGAAGCAAGCAAGCTCACAGTCACAGAGCGATAGAGAGGAAGGGGGAGACTGTGTCTATGTGTAGTAGCTAGCTAGCAGGCTAAGCTTGGTGGCAGTAGTACGTGATGGCCGGTACTGTGACGAACTAGTACTGTGCTTCCCGGTTGGTTGGTATCATCAGCAGGTTCCGGTCGTTGAACTGACAAAACAGTAAGATTCGTCTCTTTCCTTTCATGTACTACGTGGGTGCCTCCCGCCGGCCACCATGGACGGTCGATCCATCCCTCCTTTGATTCTTCTTATCTTGCTACGTGCTATTCGTCCTAAAATAACTGTGTTAACTTTATTCTAGCTCTAATACAAACTGATATCGCTTTATTCTTAAATATAAGTCAAAGTTTTACAAAAAGACTATATACGAATGTATATATACATATTTTAGAATATAAATTTATTTATTTTTGTTTTGTATATAGTTTTTTAGTAAAAAATTTAAAAAGACTTATATTAAAGAACGGAGAAGTATTAAGTTTTGAAACAGATATTTTTGAACGAAGGGAGTACTCCGCCACCTTATTAACTGAGCCGTTCCCGTCCATCATCTCCTTCTCTTCTGCTCTCAGTCTCAGGTATGCATCTGCATGTAAGAAATTTATTTCTTACACTGCATGCCTCGTTTACACCAAATATATATGCCCAGAAGCTACCATGCATGTGCCCTCCCTGCCTCCCTAGTCCCTACCTAATCTTACTTCACTTACGTATACCGCGACCGCGCGTACGTGTACCTTGCTCTTCCTTTTCTCCTGCTATTTCTTTTCTATCTGTGCCTTCTCATAACTGCTCAAGGTAGTAAGAAAGACACATCCAGCGAAACTAATACTCCTACGTACTGTATTTGAAAGGAACCTAGCCAGCATTGACAAAAATGACTCCGTATAGGGTCTTAGTAAACGTAACACGGTCGCAATCACTCATCCACGTACAAGTTGAGGCGTAGTATCTCACTTTAAATCCCTGTCCACCCGAAAGATACATGCATGGAGTGCTAGCTTTGACCACCGTTTAGTTCATACACGTCCGGTTTGGTCCCGGGCCAATACATACTGTGTCGTACATTCTTTAACTTGATCAATAAATAAGCATCACTTATAACCAAAGTTTTAGATAGCCAACTATAGATTAACTATAATGAGGCTATAGCTGTTTCAGCAGATACCGCTATATAACATAATTCTCTAAACTTATGAAATAATCGACTATAGTCTATATATAGTCTCGTTATAATTGATTTGAAGGACCGTCGCTATTTGACATGAGCTTCTATTTGAAACACTGCTTATAACTAATATATGTGTGCCACAAGATAGCTAAAGTACGTCCCCAAGTCGCAAAGACGAAGTTAATCAGTAGTCCTACTGATGGAACGGCTTAATTTAATCAGCTTGCTTAGCGGGAGCAACATAGAGAGAGCGAGAGAGAAAGAGACCGATCGAAATGGGCTGGAAAGAAACAAACAACCCACAATCATCGGTCTGCTCCACTATGACTATCCGAGAGAGATGATATATGTGTGTTGTGTTCATGCCCGGAGAGGCAGCCGACACGTCCATCGGTCGCTCTCCCAGGAGAAGCTGAATAAACCCTGCAGCTCGCGGACAAGCAGCGGAAGCCACCACCGTACTGACGTACCAATACACTAGCTACGTGCTACTACTATACTGTACGACCGTAACTCGAGTAGTTAGCTGCCGGCGATGGAGGGAAGTGGCGTTCGGATAATAACGCTCTGACGGCTCCAAACCACCGTGATCAGAACGAGGCCCAAGAGCTTAGAGCAACATCAACGTGTCAACCTAAACGGACATGAGTTTTATCCTTTTTTTTGTTTAAATCCGCTGTCCGTTCGTCATCCGTCTCGTTCTTGCCGTTGGATCGTCAGTACATCCAACACCGATCCATTTCATATCCACACATAATTTTTGAAAGGCCCGCGGACATAGAAAATGCCAACGGGCATGCCATCGTCCAGAGTTCATGTCCATGTCATGTCGGCTTAAAAAAACACCACATAATTCATGTTGACGTACTTGCCAGCGGCCGACACATATGTTAGCACACAAAAAAGGGGTGGGAGTTCAACCACGTCATCTCGGTCATGGTCATGCGAGCAAACTTGCCGACATAAAAAAAGGATGGTAGATCACTCGTCATCGAAGTTGAGCATGTCGTCATGCATCTTCTCGAACCATGGCCTCTTCCTCGGCGATGTCGTGCTCAAGTCCACTTTCATGGAAGAGCATCTCCAACAGCAGCATCCACGCCCACCGGTTCGCTCGTCCCGCTCCCGCGAGCGGGGGGCGAACCCTAGATCGAGCGCCGCCAGCCCCCACCCTCCTCGGTCCCCTCCCCTCCGCCGATGCCGGAGTGCACCACCGGGCAAAGCCCGGCCGGCGTCGGGCCTTCTTCATCCCTCCCGCGGGGGGCTGGCGTGGGGCGGCCTCCTCTGGTGGTGGCACGTCGTTAGGTAGGGCGCGGCGGCGGTGGGCGCCCCTGTGACAACGACGGCTGCAGTTGGCGCGTGGTGGGCTGCTAGGGCCTCGGTGGTGGCGGGTTGGCCTCTTCCCCGCCAGATCTGGTGCGGGACGTGGCGGACGGCGCATCGGCCAGGTGCTCGGGGGCGACGGGTGTGTGTGGCCGGTGCAGATCCGGTGAGGCCGCGCGCGCCCGATGCTGTGGTGCTACTTGGGGCTTCCCGGTCGGCGGTGGGGCGGGGCTATTGCCTCGGTTGGCAGCGGTCGATCCGGGACTGCAGGTGGCAGTGGGGATCTGGTCCGTGGCGGAGGATGACGGTTGGCGGTGCACTGGCAGTGGTCCTACCTAGTCCATGGTGGTGCTTGCCCCTGCGTTAGTGCCCCTTCTTGCTGCTCCTTCGTGACGTCGGTCCGAGTGGGCTCCCGTGTTGCTACTATGCTGCAGACGGATCGATGACGCTGACTATGGCTGTGGCGGCGTGTGAGTTTGTCTCGGGCTGGTTGTGGACCATGCCGGGGCTTGCTCGGCGGTGGTCGTCGGCACCTGCTAGGCCGTGCTCCCCACAGTCGAGATGATTGTCGGGGGATGCAAGCGTGAATGCCCCTACTGTGGGGGTGTTCACCCAAACCAGGTGGCTGATGCTGGGCTAGGAGCGGAAGGAGACACCTCCCGTCTCTCCCACCATTGTTGCGCGTTGTGAGGTCGGCGGTTGGTGGTGACGGCGTGGGTGGGGGCTGGGGTCCGGCTTCGGCTCCTCGGCGATTGCGGTTGGTCCCTTCCGTCGCGGGCGTGCGGCGGGGGTGCAGCTAGGCCAATGGTGGTCTGGCTCCTTGGTGGAGGTGGCCGGCGGTGCACATGGTGGTGGTGCTTCCACTTGGCGGCAGGACAACTTGGTCGTGTTGCCGCGGCCATCACTACTGGAAAACAGTTTTTTGCCATCTGCTGCTTCTTTGCCGTCTGCCGGCTGATGGCAAAGACCCTCTTTGCCATCAGCTACCAGAAACGAGACGACAAAGAGCAGGCTGATGCCAAAGGTACTATTTGCCATCAGCCAGCTCTTTGCCGTCTGCTAGCTCACGGCAAAGAGCATTCAGGCAGACGGCAAAGAGCATGGGCGGCCCACCCGTAGCCCCTCTCTCCCCCCTAACAGCCTCTCTCTTTGCCATCCGCTTTTCTTCTCTGTGCCGTCGGGAGGCGGAGGGCAAAGAGGGTGCCCCCCTAACGGCCGTTAGCCCCACCCCCACGCACCTCTCTCTCACCCGTAATGGCCACCCCAACCCCTCTCTCTCACCCTCGACACCACCACCGCCGCCGCGCCCTCTTCCAGCCTCCCTGCGCCACCGCCCCTCCTCCTCCGGCCTCCCTGCGCCCCCTCCTTCTCCGACCTCCCTGCGTCCCCTCCTCCTCCGGCCTCCCTGCGCCCCGTCCTCCTCCCTCCTCCGGCCTCCGGCCTCCCTGCGCCGCCGCCCCCTCCTCCTCCGGCCTCCCCGCGCCCTCCTCCGGCCTTCCTGCGCCCCCTCCTCCCTGCGCCCCCTCCTCCCTGCGCCCCCTCCACCACCACGCCGCCTCCTCCTCCCCGGGACCTCCTCCTCCACCACCGTCATCGGCGCTCGCCCCTTCTCCACCACCACCACCTCCGCCACCACCGCCGTCTCCTCAACCACCGCACCCTCCTCCTCCCCGGCCGCCCCCTCCGGTGAGTCCTTTTTTTTTCTTTTTTTTTTCTAATTTACAGATTTAGTTTTGTTTTGTTAATTAGTGGTAGCTAGATTATTGTTAGTAGTTTTAGTGGTAGATTTAGTTTTAGTTATGTTAGTTAGTTAGCTTGGTTAGTTAGGTGGAGGAGGAGAAGAGGAGGAGGACGAGGACGAGAAGAGGAGAAGAAGAAGAGGAGTAGGAGGAGGAGGAGGAGGAGGAGAAAAAGAAGAATAATAATAATAAGAAGAAGAGGAGAAGAAAAAATTAAGAAGGAGAAGAAGAAGAAGAAGCTATGAAAAGCTGACGGCAAAGCTCTTTGCCGTCCGCTTTGGGAAGACAGACGGCAAAGAAGGTACGATGCCGTCGTAGGCTGACGCAGAAATTTTGCCGGCCGTGAGATTCTTTGCCGTCTGTGGTATTCTCTTTGCCGTCCGGGATTTACTCTTTGCCGTCTGTAATGGCAGACGACAAAGAAGCTGATTCCTGTACTACATGATGCTCCCTGTGTAGAGGTGTGGAGGAGCAGCTTGGACGGGGGGCGGCGTCACAGACGACGTGCTTTCTGCAGCGCGACAGCGCGAGCTCTACGGGCATCTGAAGCCCCAACCAGGCTTGTGGCCACGGGCCTGGTTTGCTCCCGCTATCGCGTCCGGTCGGTTACCGTCCTTGACGGTGGAGGCTGTGCCCTCCCGCGTGTCGTTGATGATGATGCCCTAGCCCCGGCTCCTCTTCCTCGTCGTGCAGACCCCTCCTTGCGTTGTTGTGGTGAGCCGGCGTGGAAGCTTCAAGTCTGTGTTGGCGCGGGGTGGTGGTCTGTTTGGTTGGCGCGGGATGATGATGCGCCTGAGGTGGAGGTTGGGATCGGGAGAAATCCCAGTCGGCCTGGTCGACACCGGTGGCGCCTGCAGGTGCCGCCAGACCTTATTGGAGGGCGTCGGGGCTACCCTTCCACTAGTAGAAAAGAGGGCTTTCGTCCGGCTCCTGAAACCTCTTAGTCTCGGTTCACATACGAACCGGGACCTATGGTGACATTGGTCCCGGTTCGTGAGGCCAGGGTGCCGGCCGGGCATCGTGGGACATTGGTCCCGGTTCATCTCACCCCTTTTGTCTCGGTTCCAGTCAAGAACCAGGACTAATAGGCCGGCAACCGTTCGTATCCCCTTTAGTCCCGGATGGTGGATCAAACCGGGACTAAGGTGTGGTGGCGGGCGTTCGTTGAACCGTTCGTATGGACCTTTAGTCCCAGTTGGTGGATCAAACCGGGGTGGTGACCCTTCAAATCACCCCTTTAGTGTCGGTTTGTCGTCCAACCCGGGACTAAAGGTCCAAACGGTTCGCCCTCCCGCTTCGTTTCCAGCGATGAAAACTGCAACCGAAGCAGAGTCTCTTGCCATTCTCTGTTCTTCTCCTCTCCTCTGTTCTTCATCTTCCTCTCTTCTTCCCCTCTCTTGTTCCATTCTTCTTCCACCATGACATATCTAGTCGGAGAGGTGCGCGCACATGGCACGAGCTGGCTCACGTGCGGGTACACAAACGAGAGCAGGGTGGTGCCAAATTTTCTGTCTCGGTTCCGTGAGTGGCTTAACGACGCGTCGGAGCATGAGGCTTTCTTGGGGCTTGATCTGGAGTTCACGCCCAAGCATCAAGGTATTGCCGTCATCCAGGTGTGTTTCAAACAACATGTCTTGATCTTCCAATGGGCGAGGTAACTTTTGTGTCTTTCTTTGATCCAAGGTTATAAAAATTGCATGTATTGATCTTCTCTAGGTTCCCTTTGATAGCAATATGGAGTTTCTTGATATGTTCCATTTGATAGCAATATGAAAATTGCATAGGATAGCAATATGTGTTACAACATTGGATATATTGATCTCCCTAGGTTCCATTGGATAACATATATTAATCTCCCTAGGTTCCATTGCATATATTACAACATAGGCTTTCTTTGATCCAAGGATATGAAAATTGCATGTATTGATCTTCTCTAGGTTCCATTTGATAGCAATATGGAGTTTCTTTATATGTTCAATTTGATAGCAATATGAAAATTGCATAGGATAGCAATATGTGTTACAACATTGGATATAAAGATCAATTCATAGGATATGAAAATTGCATAGAATAGCAATATGTTCCATTTGAATCGTTATGATAAATTTCTCTTTAGTTGTATTGAAACATTTTTCCTTGATGCAGCAGTATGTAACATTTGTTTCATTTTAATTTGTTGATATTGCAGTAGTGACAAGCAATGTCCAGAACTCATGGACTTCCTTTGCAGCGGCATACGTTTCACTAGCGTTGACATAATGAACGACTGGACAAATATGAGGCGCAACTTTCGTATTGAGATACCAGTTGCGTGCCACATTGATCTCCAAGGCCTATTCCAGCTTGATTATCCGAGGACTTCGATGGCTAATATGGCTGTCGCGTTGATCGACGAGGAGTACCATGATATGAAGAAGGCTTTCCCGAGGGCTCAGCACAAGAAGTGGGGGAAGACCCCACTTTACCCTATCAACCTTCAGTATGCAGCAAAAGATGCATACGCTAGATACGAGTTGTACCGCAAGATTAGGACCGTGAGATATGGCCAGCGTCACCTCGAAGAACCAGCTTTGGGACATTCTGATGCAGATTCAAATTGAGACGAGTAGTGTTCAGAACGGCGAACACTTATATATATATATGCTAGCTATTATTATGTACTGCTTGCATGTATTATTATGTACTGCTTGGATCAATTTATATATATCTAGTTTGTGTTTGTGCAATTATATAGAGTTTCCAAATTTGAATGGTTATTTAGCCATTTCTTTATTCTTCACCACTTTAGGAATTGTTGTGAACTAATTCTTTATTCATATTGGTGTAATATTTACTGTATTCAAACTTCTCCATGGTTCATACCCCCGATATAACCCATAGATACATCGATATAAGCAAACAACACAAAGAAAATAGAATCTGTCAAAAACAGAATTGTCGGAAGTAATATGTATAATTCGAATACTTATGTAACTCCAAAAATTATGAAAAAATTAAGACAATCTGGGTAAATTGTATATGAATCTTGTGTAAAAAATTGAGATCAAAATCACGTTCTAGTGAATTTAAAAATATCCTGGACTGAGGTCGAAAGTTTCTATTTTTCTGCAAAATTAAATTGCAAACACCGTAGACCATCCCAAAGGTCTTACTTGGCGCAAACACAAAATGCTATGTCGGTGAAATGATGTTACCATGCCAACTTTCAACCTATTCACAGTTTATTTGTAGTGCTTTTCAATTTCTGGGTCATTTAGCTCAAAAAAAAATCAGTAAATGCATGAAAAATACCAAATGAAGTCAGAAATAGTTGAAAATTGATGATGTTCCCTTGAATAGTGCATTTTGAACTCACAAAAGGTCTGGAGTTCAAATAATTCCCAAAAATGAAATCTCTTTTGTAACACATGAGTTTTCGTATGAAACCTAGATACTTCGAAAGAGATTGTCCGATTTATACACAAAGTGCGTCTAGTTTTTGCCGCAACCCTCTCAACTTTTTAGCACATGCTATGTGGGTGAAATGATGATACCATGCCAACTTTCAACCTATTCAGAGTTCATTTGTAGTGCTTTTCAATTTCTTGGTCATTTAGCTCAAAAAAATATATCAATAAATGCATGAAAAATACCAATGAAGTCAGAAATAGTTGAAAATTGATGATGTGGCTTTGAAGGGTGCATTTTGAACACACAAAAGGTTTGGAGTTCAAATAATTCCAAATAATGAAAGAATCAATGAAAACCAGTAAGTAGGAACAAAAAACTATATTCTTTAAAAAAAATCAACTAATGGGCCACCATGGCCTGAATACGACTAGAAACCATACTAGACAGTTGGGCCAGGATTCAGGCCCGGAGAACGCCCAACAGCTAATGGCAGTTTAGGCCCGGAAGCCTGCATATGAGAGGTGCTCGAGACAATGTGCGCACAAACGCTTATAAACCACCAAAGTTCTCGCTCCGCTAGTGAGGTGGGACTAAACATCTAACCGCACCGCGGCTGTGCTAGGCACATGCCTTTCGTGTCGGTTTGTGGCACAAACCGGGACCAGAGGCAGACTTTAGGGTCGGTTGGTTGCGCAAACCGGGACAGATGGCACCCTTTCGTCCCAGTTGTTTCTGCAAACCGGGAGTAAAGGTATCTTCTTCCCCGCCATTTGGTACCTCAAAATTGACCTTTAGTCCCGGTTTGCTGAGTCAACCGAGACGAAAGGGTGGTATTGGTGCTGGTTCTGGCCACCAACCGGGACAGAAGGTTTTCGCATATAGGCGGGAGTTGTCGAAATTTTCCCCAAAACTCTGCCATTGCTCGCCCCCGCCCCCGAACCAGTCCTCGTCGTCGTCGCCGCCGCCCCCGATCCAGTCCTCCTCGTCGTCGCCGCCACCCCCGATCCAGTCCTCCTCGTCGTCGCCGCCGTCCCAGACCCCGTCGCCGTCGCCCCAAGCACGTCCTCCTCGGCGCCATCGACGCCCCGAGCACATCGTTGTCGCCGCTCCCGAGCCCGTTGCCGTCGCCCCGAGCTCGTCGTCGTCGCAGCCCCGAGCCCGTTGTCGACGCTGCCCCGAGCCCGTCGTTGTCGCCGCCCCGAGCCCGTCGGCCCCGGTGAGCTCCTCCTCTGCGCGTGCTCTGCTTGTCGCCGCCACCGCCCCTGCATATTGTTCTTCATACAAATTTTGTGCATATATAGATTATACTAGAGATGTATTCAAGATTAAACTATAAAGTAGGATTCGTCGGTTCAACAAATGTTCCCAATGGTGCAGCATCCAGACAGTGTCATCCGGCGCCAGGGAGGCACATGCCTCTAAAAAAAATACATATCAAACGGCATTTTTAAACCGCATTTTTTTAGGTGAAAGAGAAAAAGTTATATATTCTAGTCATGTAGCACTAAACGAATAATATAACAAAGATACAAATTATCTATTTTAATGTAGCTCGCCAGATCGAGCGATGTTGTTTTATATATGTATGTTGCTAGCTTTGATATATTTGAGGTACCTGAGATTTAACAAAATCTGAATATATAAAATTTCATAAGACTGGTCCCTTCGAATCAAATTGAAATGACTGAGCTTAAGAGAGCCATGTGATACTATTTATTTTATTAGTAGGTATAGATAACGTACATCTATGAACTATTCAACATTTGAAAATGAAATATAAAAAAGTTGTTGGGGGAGATAATGCTCGGTGATTATTTGCAGAAACTGTATATGGATCAAAGAGAACAATTGTTGGGGGAGATAATGGTCAGTGATTATTTGTCGTATCTCAACGACACCGATGGTTTGGAAGGAGAGGATGACGGCTCGGATGATCAAACAATGGAGGAGGAAGGACATGATCATGATGGCTTCGGTGACCGAAGGCCGGAGGAAGAAGGAGACCATGATGACGGCTCTGGTGACCGAACGAAGGAGGGAGATGTTGCAAAGTCCGGCGAGGTATATATAATAATTAAGCCCGAAGGTATGTACATATATTAACACTTCATTCTTTCTTCGTTTATAGCGCTCCGGATCGAGCCAAACTTCGGTAAAGAGATGAGGCCCAAAGAGAAGGTTACGCATGGATGAAAAGTTCACGATTACAACAATCGCGGCCGATGGCCTACCGATTAAACCCAAGCTGACCAAGGACGCATTTTCTGCTTAGTGCGGAACTATTGTAAGGGACAACATCCCGATCAGCATCAAGCAATGGAAAATGCCTAAGGGCGACGACGTCCCTGAAGGTGATTATGACACCGATAGGCAGAAAGATGATCTTTGGACCGTGCTGAAGGCAAATTTCACCCTACCGCTAGAGGAAGATCCAAATAAGCCAGTTATAGAGCCACTTGTCAAGACGTGTGCTCTTAAGAAGATGGCACATCTATTCGGGAAGTGGAAGAACAATTTGAAATCGATGTTTGTCGACAAAGGGAAGACTCCAGAATTCGTAGGTCAATTTGAGAAGATAAGAGATCACTGGCCCGCATTTGTGGCCTGCAAGTCATCGGAGAAGAGTAAGAAAATGTTAGAGACAAACAAGAACAATGCCGCAAAGAAGCAGTATCACCATCACGCGGGGTCAGGTGGCTACCTCAAAGCCCGGCCGTTCTCGGACAAAGCTGAGAATGACCTCATTGCTAAAGGGGTCCAACCACAGACATTGAACTGGCCAGAGCGTTCAAGGACTTAGTTCTTCGTGGTTGGGGGAACTTTGGACCCTGAAACAGGTAAGTGTTGATGGATGGACGAGCAACTTGAAATACCCATGATCAAGCTTCAAAAGTGTATCGTTGCAGCGCGGGAAGGGACGTTCATTCCAGATAGAGAGAATGGCGAGCTGACTGAGGCCCTAGGGAATGCTGAGAACCCTGGACGAACACGAGGCACACCAAGCTCCGTTCCGTGGAAGTTTGGGTTTCCTAACGCAAGCGGTTATAGAAGATGGGAGAGAAAGAGGAAAGCGGAGCTGAGTGACATGCAGCAGATCAAGGCAAGACTGCAAAAGCTAGAGGAACTTGAGAGCTAGCGAGCTGCCGGCCAACCATCTCAGCGGCACGAAGCTACCCTAGAACGTACACCACCATCTCAGCGGAGAAGCAGCATGGCTTCCATGGAGCCCGTTCAGCATGACTTCACGGCTCCTAGCTACCCCGTGGATACTATCACGGAGGCTCAATGTTGCGAGCTTATGATGAAATGTAGGAACCTCACTTTCATGGCGGCTGTCGGCTCTGTTGAAGCTCCTCAACCCATAGGAACATTTAATTGCCTTCCGATTCCACATGGCTATGCTGTTGTGATGGTGGAGCAAGTAATGGAGAATTTTGAGCAGGTTGAGCTTGACCACCCTGCACGTTAAGGGGAGATTCAGCTGGTTCGTGCTGTGGGGAGTACATGTATATGGAAGAAGGAGTTCATCAAGCTTCCAAACTGGACGCCTCCGCCTCCTCCTCCTCCGATGAGTCAGGGCACTCCGCCTCCTCCTCCTCCTCCTCCTCCGGCGAATGATTAGGGCACTCCGCCTCCTTCTCCAGCTCCTCCAACGCGCGAGGGCACTTCGCCTCCTCGTTCGCCTACTCTAGTGCGTCAGAGCAGTCCACCTCCTCCTTCGCCTCATCGGCAACGTCGGAAGACAAACGCCACCGCTCCGGCTCGTGCGTCGCGTTAGAGCAGTCCACCTCCTTCTCTCAAGCGGAAGAGATATGCCTCCTTCTCTCCGACGGCTAGCAGTACAAGGAGAGGCAGGAAATTCGGTCCATCTCTCAAGCCTCTAGAAAATTTACCATATGAGCGGACCAAGGAGGAAAAGAAGGAGATATGTCATGCCGAATTGAGGGCCCATTTTCCAAAGAAAACTCCACCTCCGAAGGAGAAGCTAGATCTGATGAGAGTGGAGCGCACTATCAATCAACTGCAGCGTCCACCATCGCCTCCGCCTGATGCCAACTATGACAGCATTCTTAAAAACACATATGCACAAGAGGTGCGGTCGGGAACTACTTCTAGTGATGCAACGTTAGCAGAACGAGCAAGTGGGAAAACAATTCTCGAGCTCGATATCGTCGTCGCTAATCATCCGGAGATGGTGCCCGGTCCCAATTCTGATGATTAGTTGGGGGATGATATAACAAAAGAACAATATAAATACGTGCACGGGAAGCCTCTCGTCAAACCTGGTCATCCTGCTCTAACAACGATGATGCACATATTGCATGATTGGTACACGAAAACCTACAGGGAGTCTGGAAAAAAGCTATGTATGTGGCAATGAAACTAGAGCACAAATTCATTGGACTTCCCATGATTACCATTCAATTTGAGTTACTGTAGTTATACAAGCAACTGGCCCTCGACAAATAGCTCATGGCTTCATACAATTTGTAAGTATTACTTCTATAGTTAAGTCTCTAGCTCAGCTCGTTCATTGCATGTATATATAATTATCCTCACTATATATATTATGAAGATTGAAGATCGTCGAATTAAAAAAAAGCAAGAATCGTCGATGTTGGGCTCATTAGCCCAGATGTGTAAATGAATTGACGGTGCGAAACTCAATCAGAGAGATCGAGGAGAACTTGCTAAACTCGTTCCTTATACATAAAAAAAGTGGAAATAATCTTTCCTTACAACTTCAAGTGAGTGTTGTTGTCTTCTCTGTAAACTCGGTTTCGCTTACTCGAGGTTAATTAAGTAATGTAATTGATGAGTTATATATGCCTGCGCAGAGACCACTTTGTTCTTCTATCCATTAACTTTGACAGGGCAGTAGTAAATGTCTTAGACTCGAGACATAAAGCCGAAGAGGATTATGAGGACATTACTGCAATGGTCAAGAAGTAAGTTAAGTCAATATACTGAGACCATATCGGCATGCAACTTTCGTTAATTTCCTGATATCAAGTAATCATTTTCTTTGCCTGGCAGGGTTTGGACAAATTTCGCCAATATGGTTCCCGGTCTAAACAAAGAGTTGCAATTTACACACCTCAAAGTAAGTAGTACTAGCTAGTTCCGCGCATCTCTAATTGATTCAAATTTTCATCAATATATCATTACCAAGCTTGCTTATCAGTTTGATTGAACTCTATTCTCGTAAAGTGTATGTACCAGAAACAAGGCATTGTTTTATGTGCATACTACGTATCCGAGTTCATTCGCCACTCGACCTCTGAGCAGGTCTTCTGTGAGAGACAATTTCAAGTACGTAAATAATATTCACAATGGTGTTGAGTTTTATTCATATATATGCATGTAATGACCCCCTTTTTTAAATTAGACCCGCGAGATGCAGGATCAACTCCTACCATATGATCGCATACGAGTAATTCAAGAGGAATTGGCGGGATTCTTTGTTGACCACATCATACCTAAAGAAGGAGAATGCCATGTGGATTTGTCATTGGATCCTAATTAGATGATGTTTTGGATTAATTTGGAAAAGATGTTATATTGTATATATGTAATAGCGTCAAATAGATATACGAAAACTTGTTGTTCGACCAAACATGGTGAAACAAAGGACACTTCTCTCTATTAGCTAGCTAACACAATATGAAACCACTAACCTAACACTCCAACCCCCCCCCCCCCCCCAAACCCACCCCCTCCCCCCATTCAAAAAAAAACAAAAAACCCAGCTGCGGCGAGGTGCTGACGCGTGGATGCCATGTTGTCCCGGTTGGTGTGACCAACCGAGATGAAAGAACCTCCTGTCCGGTCTCGACCGCAGCGGCCATGTGGAGACCATTCAGTCCCGGTTCGTAAGTGAACGGGGACTAAAGATTTTGGGCTTTAGTCCCAGCCATTTAGTCCCGGTTCAAGAACCGAGGTTAATGGGCCTCTGGAACCGGGACAAATGGGCTAGTTTCTACCAGTGTTCCTTTCCCCTCGCCGCGTACCGGGGGAATCCCTTAGCAGCAACGTCGTCATCGTTGCGTCCCTTCTTGGAGGTGTTGATTGGTATCGGTGTCTCGGAGTCTAGGAGCTTGGTGGTTGTTCTTCAGTGGGTGCAACGGTCGCGAGGCTTCTCCGTTTTTGTTGATCTGCCGTTGTCAGCATTTGTTTCTTTTACCCTCTCTTTGTTGTTTCTTTTGAGCGTGCCTGTGCTGTTTCCGCCCCAACACCTATCGTTGGATGTACCAGAAGTGGTTTCTTTGTAATACAAAGCGGGTCGAAAGCCTGTTTTGAGAAGTCCACTTTCATGATATCCATCCCCGTCATCATGCTAGCGAGCGCCACTTTTTTTCCTTGGTCTTGGCATTGACGACGTTGATCTCGAGCATCTTTGCTTGCTTCTTTGCCTCCATCTCAAGCATCTTGGCTTGCTTCTCCGCATCGAGATGAAGCCTCATCCTTTGGATATAATTGAAGACGTTCATGCTCTTCCTTGTCTTGTCGGCGCATCTCCTCCCTAGTGTCCTTCCTGCTCATCATGCCCTCTAGAGTGTCATGCAAGGCAATCAACGCCGCATCGCGTTTGTCCTACTTCTTGGAGTTGGTCCTCCCTCGCGGACATGGTTTCTCGCCCTCCCATTGCTCCACAACGTCTTCCTCCCCCCACGCGCCTTGGCGGTGGCATATTACGCCTGGTACTTCTCCTCCCTGTTGAGGACCATCAAACAATGGGTCGGGTTGAAAGACTTCTCGTCATGTTGGGCACAAATTCCTCCAAAGCTCCACCATGCTCACCTCCGACGAGCATTCCCCTCAGAAAAGGGAGGCTTGCAGATAGACATGGAATCCTATAATTGGTTGCCTCACACATGCGCATGGCGACTCTGATAGTACCACCCGAGGCAATGCCGCCGAGGCCATGCTAGCTGTTGTCAGGGTGGCGCTGATGCGTTGTGATCTCTAGGGCTTAATCATAGGTAGAGCAGGGCCTTCCTTGTTTTCACAACGAATCACACATTGGTTTTCTCATGTTGTGCGGCGGCGGCCATGTCTTCGAGCTAGCGGTCATGCGCGTATCTCCGGCCCGTCCTCTTGGCCGACTACACGACCCGCTGCTCGGGCGCCATTTGCTTCTTTTTGGCAGCATCGTAGTCTTGCAGGGCACGTGGGCTTGACTTTGGCAAAGGCGACGAAGGTGAGGTCAGAGGAAGAAAGGGAGGCAAGGCCGGTAGCAACATCGAGGGTCGGCACGTCGTCCATGGCGAATGTCCGGTGGCGTGGGCAGGTGTGAGTTTTTTTGGAAAATGTGAGGAAATGGTGGTGGCTGTGCCGCTGTATGATGGGCCATGGGAAGGAGAAGGAGGGCGACGCGTGCGTCCGTTTCGTGTCCGCCCAACGCAAATGATGCCCAAATTTGGGCCGGGAATGGATCGGCAAGAGGACAAAAGGTGGACGCGCGTCCGTTCTGGTCTGCGCGTTAGGCCGACTTCTTTGTCCGTTTTGACCCAAACAGACACATGCGTATGAAATGTCTAGGCGTGTTGGAGTTTCTATTATGGTCAAGCAAGCCGTAAATGAGAACTAGTCGAGCAGAGAGAGATTATCAGTAGCAACCATGGCACAATCCCAACTAACCGTGGTGTTCTTTTTTTTCTATAACAAGGCAAAAGTCTTGTCATTTTCATTGAATAAGAAGGAGAATTTTAGAGTGTAGGACAGGGGCCAAATTACAAGCCTCTCGCGGAATAATATTACGTAAATATTTTGCTACACCTAAGTTCCACACATATGCTTCCTCTTTAATTCGAGTAACAAGAACACCCACGAGAACTGAGCTGTTACGTAAAACACATGCATTTCTCTCTTTCCATATTTCCCAAAATATTAGTAGCATAATAGAAACCATCGCCCTTCGGGGTCGAGACATCCCCAAAGTATTGACTCACCACCATTCCCTGTTGGAATCCAATACTCTCCTGTCTGCTGGATGTACATCATTCAGATCAAGCCACGACTTGACCATTCCCCAAACATGAATGGTGTAGCAGCATTGGAAAAAAAGGTGTGTCATTGGCTCTGGGATCTGCTTGCAAAGAGGGCAAAGGTTGCAATTTGTCCATCCTCTTCGCTGAAGCTGGCCAGCCGTCCAAACTGTGGTATTTGAATGCACTTGCAAATCTTCTTTGGAATCGGTTGAAGAGGTGAGTCATATATATTTATCACAAATACATATAGTTGTGTATCATTTTACTGATAGAAGAAGTGAGAGCAAGTATATGAAGTGGTAAAACACATTGGA
Organism: Hordeum vulgare subsp. vulgare; assembly: GCF_904849725.1. Taxonomy (NCBI): domain Eukaryota; kingdom Viridiplantae; phylum Streptophyta; class Magnoliopsida; order Poales; family Poaceae; genus Hordeum; species Hordeum vulgare. The sequence goes on from NC_058519.1 coordinate 225,016,870, forward strand.
AGTTGAAGCCATGAATATGGTGTTCCAAGCAGAGAGACATGAGATGCTCGATCCATAAAGAGAAAAACACATCCAAACTCGATGTCCTAAGAAGCAACCGAAACACAGCTAAACTCCCCATGCTTCGCAGCCACCACAGGGCACCATTGGCAAAGTCCGACCGGTGCCGACGGCGATGGGGCCCTGAAGTCCTCCTGCGCTACGGGGGCATCGTTGGCGTGCTCCTCTCAGCTGGAGTATGGCAAGGTGGTGGGTGCGATAGTGCGACGTCGGGCGTGCACGGTGGTTGTGGCAATTGTGCCATGCTCGCACAAGTTGCATAGCAATAATTGATGGTGGGGGGAACGTGCCTAGGCTGTGACGACCAGATATTGCCGCCGAGCGGCGCGGGTTGGAGGTCGTCGTCTGGCCGGTTGGCAGCGGTGGCTGAAGGGGTGTTGGTTCCTGCTTGCTGGTGGTGTTCTCTGTTGCCATAGTTGGTGACGATTGCTGTGCGGGTTGGTGCGGCTTCGACAGTGCATGATCTTTGGTTTGGCTGATGATGCGGGGTGGCGGCGTGGCAACCTCGCTTCTCCTGGGTAGGAGCCTGTGTCTTGCAGGGTTGGTCGGTTGCGTGCATGACGACGACTCCCCTGGCCTTGGGTTTGTTCATGGGAAGGATGGATTTGGGCGTGAGGCAGATCCGGGTGGTTTCTCCTCATAGGTGAGGCTTGGGCTTGGCCTGGGATGTACCCATGCGTGTCTTCCTCTTTGGTGCGGTGTGGTGTGCTGGTGATCCAAACATTTCTCCTCATCCTGTAATGTGACACTGGTGATCTCGGAGTCGGTGTCAGGTAGGCTCGGCTTAGCAGCGACCGTCAGCGGTCCTAGGGCCGTGGTCCCTCGTCCATTGAGACTAGTTGGGCATGTAGGTGTCGGCGCCTCCTATGATGGAGGTGCTGACCTAGATCCGGGAACTGATGTCGGGATGGGTGATGACCCACAAGTATAGGGGATCTATCGTAGTCCTTTCGATAAGTAAGAGTGTCGAACCCAACGAGGAGCAGAAGGATCTGACAAGTGGTTTTCAGCATGGAAATATCTGCAAGCACTGAAATTATCGGTAACAAGTAGTTGTGTGGTGAGATGATTCGTAGCAAGCAACAAGTAATAAAAGTAGCAACGGTGCAGCAAGGTGGCCCAATCCCTTTTGTAGCAAGGGACAAGCCTGGACAAAGTCTTCTAGGAGGAAAAACGCTCCCGAGGACACACGGGAATTTCTGTCATGCTAGTTTTCATCATGTTCATATGATTCACGTTCGTTACTTTGATAGTTTGATATATGGTTGGACCGGCGCTTGGGTACTGCCCTTACTTGTACAAGCATCCCACTTATGATTAACCCCTCTCGCAAGCATCCGCAATTACGAAGGAAGAATTAAGACAAAGTCTAACCATAGCATTAAACTAGTGGATCCAAATCAGCCCTTACGAAGCAACGCATAAACTAGGGTTTAAGCTTCTGTCACTCTAGCAACCGATCATCTACTTACTACTTCCCAATGCCTTCGTCTAGGCCCAAATAATGGTGAAGTGTTATGTAGTCGACTTTCACATAACACCAGTAGAGGAAAAACAACATACAACACATCAAAATATCGAACGAATACCAAATTCACATGACTACTATTAGCATGACATATCCCATGTCCTCAGGAACACAAGTAACTACTCACAAAGCATAATATTATTCATGACTAGAGAGGTAATGAGTAGCATCAAGGATGTGAACATAAACTCTTCCACCAAGTGATCCAACTAGCATCAACTACAAAGAGTAATTAACACTACTAGCAACCTTACAAGTACCAATCGGAGTCGCGAGACGGAGATTGGTTACAAGAGATGAACTAGGGTTTGGAGATGAGATGGTGCTGATGAAGATGTTGATGGTGATGAGTACCCATCGATGAGAGGAGTGTTGGTGACGACGATGGTGACAATTTCGCCCTCCGGGAGGGAAGTTTCCCCGCCAGGATCGTCCTGCCGGAGCTCTAGATTGGTTCTGCTCAAGTTCCGCCTTGTGGCGGCGGCGAATCCTCGAAAAAGCCTCTCTTGATTTTTTTTCCAGACGAAACCCTTCATATAGTAGAAGGGGGGAGCCAGAGGGCCAGCTGGGTGCCCACAAGCCCCCTAGGCGCGGCCAGGGGGTGGCCGCGCCTAGCAGGCTTGTGGCCACCTGCTGGCGCCCCTCTAGCCCTACTTCGGGCCAGTATTTTTTATAAATCTCGAAAAAATCCTCGTTGATTTTTACGGCGTTTGGATTTGCGTAGAATAGGTATCTCAACTTTGTTCCTTTTTCAGGCCAGAATTCCAGCTGCCGGCATTCTCCCTCTTCAAGTAAACCTTGCAAAATAAGAGAGAAAAGGCATAAGTATTGTACCGTGAAGTGAAATAACAGCTCAAGAAGCGATAAATATCAACATAAAAGCATGATGCAAAATGGACGTACCAACTCCCCCAAGCTTAGACCTCGCTTGTCCTCAAGCGAAAGCCTAGATCAATAAACATGACCACATGTTTAGAGAGAGAGGTGTCGACAAAACAAGATACGAACATGCGGGCATCATGATCATGATCAGAACAGCAATACCAACATATAATCTCTCATGCTAAAGTGACAATTCCTTCACAAAGTAAAGTATGGATCAAGAACCTTACCGAGAATTAACAACCGATAGCCTTTATTAATTGAAGCAATTGCAATTTATCACAACATCAGAAAGAGTAAAATAAGAGCTTGTAAAGCAAATCCACATACTCAATCATCTTTTCATTCTCTACAATAGCTACAACTCACGTGGTACTCATGAGATCAAAGTTTCAGCTGAACACAGAGAAAGATAGGGGCTTATAGTTTTGCCTCCCAACTGCTTACCTCAAGGGTAATGTCAACAATACTAATTCATGAATGCTTACCTCCAAGTTGACATATGAATATAGATCTTTCCCTAGCATAAGACGTTAGCCAAGATAAAGGCGAAACAAGGAATTGGTGAAGATCACCATGACTCTTTCAAGGGCAAAAAGTAAAGGTACAAGATAGGCCCTTCGCAGAGCGAAGCAGAGGTTGTCATGCGCTTTTGAGGTTTGGATGTGTGTCCTCTTAGTGCGGAGTAACGTCACTTTATATTGCCTCCTGTGATAAAGAACTTTATTATGAAGTCTGCAGCTTTTATGTCTTCCTCACCACAGGTTCGTACAAATCTTATTTTCCACACACTAATAGATCATACATATTAGGGAGCAGTTTTTATTTCTTGCACCGATGACAACTTACTTGAGGGATGTTATTCAATCCATAGGTAGGTATGGTGGACTCTCATGGCAAAACTAGGTTGAAGGTTTGTGGATGCACAAGTAGTATCTCTACTTGGTGCGGGAGTTTTGGCTAATATGAGGTGGAAGCAATCGTCACATGCTAAGGGATCTCTAATCATATAACATTGTTCGGAACCAAGCAAACACAATTCATTATGTTGTCTTCCTTGTCCAACATCTACTTCTAAGCATGCAATACTTTAGTGAGTGTTCACAATCATAGATGGTGTCAAAGATGATGTATTTATATGTGAACCTCTCCTTCTTTATCACTTCCTATTAATTGCAACAATGACCAAGGTCTACGTTTGTCTACCCTCAAGAAGTTTCAATCAACATTCTTTTTATATGTGAAGCCATCACTTCCCATAAGATCATTACATGATCTTTCATGCTTTTGTGCTTTTCTCACTCTTTTGATCATGGCAAGTGGCAAAGCCCTCAACTAAGACACTCTTTATTATATGGCTCACGAGCTCGAATACATCGGGGGTGACACAAAGCAAAACTCAAGACTAAAAACACTAAGACTTTTATTCTACTAGAGAAAAAGAAAACTGAAAAGGAACAAACTAAAACAAAGGTAAATGCAAAAGATGTGATGGTGATACGATACCGGGGCAACTCCCCCAAGCTTGGCACAAGCCAAGGGGATTGCCCATACCCATGCTCAGTTGTCTTCCTTTGGAGGTGATGGTGGTGGAGTTGTTGATCCTCCGTCTTCCAAGGCATAGGTGCTCCATCATGGAAAGATGAACGAGTCCTCGGAATCCTCAAATCTGAAGCCAACCGTATTGATTTAAATCTATACTCATACTCATAGTTTTGGTTCTGCAGGTCATAGATTTGGGCCTGGAGGTGATCAATCCTGTCATAGAGCCTGGAGAGGTGCTTCCCAATGTCATTGGCATCAATCCTGTGCTTGTTGGTGAACTCCGTGATCATCATGTGGTTGGTGTTGAGTCCACGCTCCACCATCCCTTGGCACTTTAAGACCTGTTGCTACATTGCTTCGAGCCTCACCTCCACGCTCCCGGTCTTCTTAGGCCCCTCAACATCACGGATGTGCAACATCCCCTCATGCATCTCGATAGATTAAGGGTGTTGCAGCACTCCTGTGAGGTAGGGATTGATGACCCTCTCGAAGATCTTGTCCTTCGGAGCTTTTGGGGACGTCATAGCGATCTAGATCTGCAACAGAAACAGGCTCGAAACGAAAACAGAGGAAGTCTGCGTGATACAAGGGTCATTCCTTTCGAGAGAATATATAATGATTTTTTCCAGACCGTAAGGAGTACTCCGCACGAAAACGGAGTCCGGGAGGCACACGAGGTGGCCACAAGCCCCCCAGGCGCAACCAGGGGGTGGGCCCGTGCATGGCAGGCTTGTCGCCTCCTCGCGCGCTTTCCGACTTATTCCAATTTTTCTATTTTTTCAAATATTCGAAAACGGAGAAAAATTCCTACTAGAAAAGTTTTGGTGTCTATTTTCTTACCTAATCACATACCTCTTCGTTTTCGGAGTCTGAAACAGGCTGATAAATATCCCTTAGGTATTCTTCCGGAGTTATGGTATTGATAATATTGCTTTCAACATTTATGGGAGTAACTGAGATATAATGCTTGATTCTCTGCCTATTTACAACTCTCGAACAATTACCTTCCGTGTTGTTGATCTTGATAGCACCGGAACGATATACTTCCTCAATAATATAGGGACCTTCCCATTTAGAGAGAAGCTTGCCTACAAAAAATCTTAAACGAGAATTATATAGCAAGACATAATCACCTACATTGAACTCACGTTTTTGTATCCTCTTATAATGCCACCTCTTAACCTTTTCTTTGAACAACTTGGCATTCTCATATGCCTGAGTTCTCCATTCATCAAGCGAGCTAATGTCAAATAACCTCTTCTCACCAGCAAGTTTGAAATCAAAGTTGAGCTCTTTGATTGCCCAATAAGCTTTATGCTCTAGCTCAAGAGGTAAATGACATGCTTTACCGTACACCATTTTGTACGGAGACATGCCCATGGGATTCTTATAGGCACTTCTATAAGCCCACAGTGCATCATCGAGCTTCTTAGACCAATTCTTTCTAGACCTGTTGACAGTCTTTTGCAGAATTAGTTTAATTTCTCTATTGATTTGCTCTACTTGACCACTGGAGTGAGGGTGATAGGGAGACGCAATTCTATGGTTGACATCGTACTTAGCAAGCATTTTACGAAAAGCACCATGAATGAAATGTGAACCACCGTCGGTCATTATATATCTAGGGACTCCAAATCTAGGGAAAATAACTTCTTTAAGCATTCTAGAAGTGTTGTGATCAGCACTACCAGTGGGGATAGCTTCTACCACTTAGTGACGTAATCAACAACAACTAGGATATGAGTATACCCGTTGGATTTTGGGAAAGGTCCCATATAATCAAAGCCCCAAACATCAAATCATTCAATGACAAGTGAATAGTTCATAGGCATTTCCTAACATTTACCGATTGTTAGAGCATATATCTCCATATATGGTTTTGGTAATTGATGACAATTCCTATGGACTAATGGTTGCCTTAAGTTATATTTATAGGATTTGTCCATAGGCACTTCTTGAAGTCCATCTGTTGGGTTCAAGGAGTTTATATGATGACCAAGGTGGTATTCAAGGTATTATCCAAAGAATGGTCATATAGACACAAGGTTGATCAAGATCGTAAGACAAAGAGTAAATCAAGATGATTAACACACAAAGCGTACAAGATGTACCAAGAGGGATCAAGTGATCCCATGGTATGGTAAGCACTGTCCATTACGTATTTGTGTACTAACCCATGGTCTTCGTGAGAGTTCTATCTGGGGTTAGGTGTGTTTCCATGGCTTGCTTCAAGAGGAAGATCTCATACAACCCATGGAGGATGACGTCAAGTGGTGGAGGATGGTGGCAATGGACTTGTGAAGATACGCTGAAGAGCGGCTCACCCATAGCGTGTATGGGGGAGCAATCAACTAGTCTTCATCAAGCCAACGCAATCAAGAAAGGTGGTCCATCTTGAGGAAGCCAAGATCATCGTCATCTATCTCATGAGGACGAGGTGCAAGGTATAGGTTTGCCCTTGATAGGTTTTCTGTTTTAGGATAGATTGTCGTACTATCAAGGGGGGCTCTCAAGTGAGTAGCTTGATCGTATCATTCGTTGAGAGCTCAAACCATTTGCATCCTTGCATAATACTTCTTGGTTCTTGTTTCATGTTTCTCTTTGTGAGTTTTAGAGCTTATGTTCATCTTCATGACAAGCTCGAGTTCATCGAAAATGGAGTCCATATGCATCTTCTATGATGTTTTCAATGTTGGCAATTTTTACCGGTCTTATTCGAAGAAGGGTTCTCACCATTTTCTTATGTGACTTTTTTCACTTGCCTCTTATTGATATTTCTATCAAGATTGTGTTATCCCATGTCGTTAGCTTTCCAACAAACTTGGTTTCTTTGAATTCGGTGTCCGTATGCGAAAGTCAGAGCAGTTTCACTATCCAGCGGTAGTACCGCTCCTCGTGCGAGCGGTAGTACCGCTCTAGGAGCGGTAGTACCGCTCCGTCGGACTGTTTTTTTGCATCCTTTTTGCCTCAACATGGTTGGTGAACCTACCGACCGGTAATACCGCTCTGTGCGGGCTGTGAAGCATAACAGTTGGATTTTCCCCCACCTATAAAAGGGGGTCTTCTTCCCCAATTAATCTTATCTCTTTAGCTCGTGTTCTCCCCCCATTGTTGACCTTCTTTGAGGTTGCTAACTCTCAATCCCTCAAATGATTCTTTCTAGTTCTTGAGGGAAAAGAGAGAGGATATCTAGATCCACATTTCAACCAATCACTTTCTCCTCTAAGTGAGGGGAACCCCTTGGGTCTAGATCTTGGAGTTCTTCGTGTTCTTCTTCGTTCTTCCTCTCATTTTCCTCCCTAGCATTAGTTGCTTTGGTGGGATTTGGTAGAGAAGGACTTGGGCACTCCGTGTGCCCTCGCCATTGCATTAGTTGCATCGGTTTGAGTCCTCCATGGTGATACGTGGAAGTGAAGTTTGAGAAGCTTATTACCTTTGGTACTTAGTACCCTAGATATTGTTCTTCGTGGATTCTTTGGGGTCCTAGAAGCATGGTGGTGTCTCGAAGCTCAATCATTGTGGTGTAAAGCTCCGGGCAAGCGTCAGGGTCTCCAATTAGGTTGTGGAGATTGCCCCGAGCAATTTGTACAGGTACCGGTGACCGCCCCAAGGTTTGCCATTTGTACGGGTTCGGTGACCGCCCTCAAGGGTCCCTTAGTGGAATCACGGCATCTTGCATTGTGCGAGGGCATGAGGAGATTACGGTGGCCTTAGTGGCATCTTGGGGAGCATTGTGCCTCCACACCGCTCCAACAGAGATTACCATCCGCAAGGGTGTGAACTTCGGGATACATCATTGTCTCCGCGTGCCTCGGTTATCTCTTACCCGAACCCTTTACTTATGCACTTTACTTTGTGATAGCCGTATTGTTTATTGTTATATATCTTGCTATCACTTACTTGTTTATCTTGCTTAGCATAAGTTGTTGGTGCACATAGGTGAGCCTAGTTGTTGTAGGTTTTGTGCTTGACAAATTAAACGTTAGTTTTATTCCGCATTTGTTCAAGCCTAAACCGTAATTATTTTAAAGCGCCTATTCACCCCCCCTCTAGGCGACATCCACGTCCTTTAAATTGGTATCATAGCTAGGTCTCTCTTTTATTAGGTTTAACCACCTTGAGAGTAAGGATGTCGACTAGGGGTTTAGGATTCACTGACACTCTTAGTTTCGATGGCACAAATTTTGATGTTTGGGTAATTCGCATGCTTAATCACTTTCGGGTCTTGGACCCAAATTTAGAGCGAATTGTAGATATGGGTTTTTCTCCTCCAAAGGATTCTCAAAATATATCTTTAGAGGATGAGAAAAACTCTTACCTCAATGCTCAAGCTTCTAATGTGCTTTTTGATGCTTTGAGGAATGTAGTTATATTTCAACTCATGCCATTCCGGGATGCTCATGAGTTGAGGAAAAAGCTTCAAGATAAATATGGACTCCACCGACCCCCGACGCCACTAACACTCGACCCCGACCCCCGACCCCCTACCCCCGACGCCACTAACCCCCAACTCCGGGCCCCCGACACCTCTTTGGCCTCTTGTTGATCGAAAAGACCCCAACCCCCGACGCTAGTGACCCTCGACCCCCGACGACACTGACCCCCGACCATCGACGCATTTAACCCGACTCCCGACCACTGACACCCAACACCACCGACCCTCGACGACACTGACTCCCTACGCCACTAAGCCCCGACCCCCGACACCTCTTCTGCCTTCTTTTGAACGAGAAGGTGCTTTTCGGCCTTCCAGAGGCCCACGAGGTCATAGTTTTGTAAATTATGAGTTAGGTCACATATTTTCCGATTATGGTAATTATAAAAACATCGTATTTGTGTTGATCGTGTGAATCTCAATGTGCAGTTGTTCGACGACCTCCACGTGCGTTGGACGAGCTCCGCCCTTGCGTTTGTTGGTGAGCACAAATGACTTCTCCTCCTACCCCCTTAATTTGCTCTGTCCCGGTCTTCGTGCCGATGAAACTTGCTAGCTATAGGTTTCTTCAATCATGAGTATGCGTGACCAGTATGCGTCTCCCGTTCGAAAGGGCGACATCTATAAATATGCATTTCTTTGCACATTTATAACCGCCATCCTTTCGAATTGTCCAACATTATCCATGGACAGCCCGAGTATGTGTAGATTGGGTTTGTTTTCCTGTGTACTGTGCTCCGGATCCGATGCGGAATTTCGTCAGTGCCTCCTTTGTTGTTCTCCGGGTACACATCCTCTCTGCTTATTGCCGAGACGTGTATCAGGAGAACAGCGGGGAGGTGCTGCCGAAATTCTGCGTCGCATCTGGAGCAGAGCATGGGAAAACGAACCCAGTCTACACATACTCGGGTGGGATTAGGACCTATCTTTACCTATTAGCGTGTAGGTTGCATGGACGTAATAAAACTGACAAACTTGATTAGCGTATGAATATAGATGATGAATTATATATTTATTTCTTGTGCCCCCATAGGTAGCTAGGCAACATGAGTGATCGTGCTTGGATGTACACTGGTCACCGTAGTCAGAAAGACAGGACCCATGAATGGTTAACAAAAACCAGGGGGTTTGTGAGAGCCGCATTTGCAAATGGCCAGCAAAAAACATGGTGCCCCTATCCCAACCGCGACAACTGGAAAAAGCAGACAGAGTTTGAAATGGGTAAACACCTGCAGAAGTGGGGTTTTACGCCTAATTATACGGTGTGGACTTTTCATGGTGAGTCTGACCAACGTGCCAGAGCTGAGGTGATTCGTCGTCGCACCGACGAGCATGGTACCGGGATTGAAGACATGGTGAAAGACTTTGATGATGCTCGGGATTCGGATGATGAGATGGAGGAATCTGCAAAGGCCTTCTATGAAATGTTGGAGTCTTCAAAACGTCCTCTCCACGAGCAAACTGAGCTTTGTCAGCTGGATGCCATCGCGGAAGTAATGGCTCTGAAGGATCAATTCAACCTAGGTAGAGAATGCTACGACGCGATGATGACGATATTTGGACGCTTTCTACCCAAAGGCCATGTACTGCCTGCAAACCTGTACCAGTCAGAGAAACCCTCCCTGTACTTAAGATGCCCTATGAGAAGATACATGCATGTGAGAATGGATGTGCCTTATTTAGGTTTGAGTATGCAGCCTTGAACTATTGCCCCATTTGCAATTCTTCCAGGTATATTGTGGTAGACAACGACATGGGTGAGAAGAATCAGACCAAAATCCCCATTAGTGTTCTTTGGTATCTGCCAATCGTACCAAGACTTCAACATCTTTTCATGGTCGAAGAGACGGCCAGACAGATGACATGGCACAAATTGGGCAAAAGAACCGAACTAGATGCGGATGGGAACAAGATGCTGGTACACACTTCAGATGGTTTTGCGTGGAGGCACTTCGATGCATTACATCAGGATAAATCGGAAGATCCAAGGCAACCTAGAGTTGCCATCAGCACGGATGGGTTCAATGTGTATGGTATGACGGCAGCACAATACAGTTGTTGGCCTGTATTTGTCATTCCACTAAATTTGCCACCCGGAGAGATTATGAAAAGAAAGAACATTTTCCTCACGTTGATAATTCCAGGGCCCATCTATCCAGGGAAGAATATGAATGTGTACATGAAGCCGCTTAAGGATGAGTTGCAAGAAGCCTGGGATAATGGGATCAAGACCTACGACGCGGCTACCAAAACAAATTTCAAAATGCATGTGTGGTACATGTACTCGACGCATGATTATGCGGCGTTTGCACTATTCACTGACTGGTGTGTGCATGGAAGGTTCCCGTGTACCACATGCAAGGCAACTCTTCAGTTCCGTTAGCTGTAGGCTGGTCACAAGTATTCTTGCTTCGACATGCATAGACAATTCCTGGATCCTGACCATAAGTTCAGAAAAGACAAGAAGAATTTCATCAAAGGTAGAGTTGTTAAAAACACTGCACTAGCTGCGTTGACAGGCCAACAGACCCTTGATCAGTTAAACGCTCTCGAGCCTGATCCTTTGCGTCCAGGATACTTCAAAGGGTATAATACGGAACACGTCTGGACTCACAAGTCATGCTTATGGGATCTGCCTTACTTCAAAGACCTCCTTTGCCCACACAACATTGATGTGATGCACACTGAAAAGAATATTGCGGAGGCCATTTTTGGTACATTGTTTCAAGAAACGCGTATGTTGAAGAAACGTTTCAAGAACCACTCTACTTCACCCTAGAACATTGAAGTAGACAGCGAAAGTGAATCCGTCTTAACCCCTGAGCCCGAACATGAAGAGCTGGAAGAAGAAGCGGTTACTGCTGCGGATGACCTGTCACTTTTTGACCGATTACATAATGGTGGCCTTCCACATGTTCTTCGTGATAGTGATGATGATGATGCATTTATTGATGATAGTGATGATCATGATGCATTTATTGACCCCGAAGCATATATAGACGAGCACGATTGTTATTAGTTCATGTCAGGTATTCAACTATTATACTATATATAAATTTTGAGTTCGTGTTAGGTATTCAATTTTTATTAGTCATGTTGGTATTTATGACGATGATACACTTAAACTATATACATTTTATTAGTCCTGTTGGTATTTATGTTGTACTAATTTCATTTACTCTTTGTCATGACAGGTGTTGAAAGATGGTAGGAAAGGGTCGAAAGCACTCCGCGGCTCCTTCTTCTTCGACAGTTGATCGGATGGGTACTTCCATTCCTGCCTCGCCTCTTCGGAGAGTGTTGCTCTCTACTATGCAAGGAGCGCCCCCCGTGAGAGGAGGTCGACCCCCCGCGAAGCCGAGAGGCACTAAAGGTACACATTGTATTCATGTTAGTATTTGTGTTGTAGTCATGTTGTATGCATATTGGTATTTATATACTTTTTATTACTCATGTTGGTATTTATGTTGTACTAAAGGTACACGTGGCCGCGGGAGAGGTAGGGCGGTGGCTGCCACGCCTTCTGAGGTGGCGGCTACACGGTCTCCGCTACCACCCCAAGCTGATTCACCTGAGCACAGGACTTCTAGGGTGGATTCGTCTGAGGTGGAGGCTATACGGTCTCTGGTTCACGAGCCTCGGGTCGACGAGCCTCAGGTAGACGAGCCTTCGACCCATGAGACTCGTGTCCCAGAGGCTTCCTTCCAGGCGACTCCGGAGCAAAGCAGGGATGAGGGTATGTCCCAAGAGACCCAGTGGGATGCTGGTAGCGACGATGAGCTGGGTGAGGGGGCTACCGTCTACCAGCGTGGTAGTTCGGGGCTCCCGCTCGTGCCAGCGACCCCCGAGCAGAGGTGGTCGATTAGGCCAAATGGGGACAAGTAAGTTAATTTACTCTTATTTAACCTTTTGCCTTCGCCTTTTCTCAAATATCTAATGTTTTGGCTTTAATTTGTCATACTGTAGGGGTTGGATTGTTGCCAAGGGTGTCCGCAAGCCCAACAACGTCCTTGGTGTTCTTTGCCGTAAAAACTTCCCAGGGTTTGTTACGTTGCCCGGTCGGGAGCGAGAGGTAGGAATGACCTGGGAGCACTACTTGGGTGCCCCGACCCCGCCGGAGGTGGAGATCGACAGTGTTTTGTGCGACACGAGGGCGGACATGGTGATCCGAAAGTTCTGGGTAATTTCTCCTTCACGCAATTATAAATCAACCGTAGCTATTTATTGTACTAATCGGTGTTGTCTCGTTTGCAGACCTACTACAGTTGTGAGGAGGGATACGAGGAGGACGCGGGAAAGGTTATCAAAACCGAATGTCGCCGCCTACTTCAAAACTTTCAGCATGAGGCTCGGGTGCAGGCTGTTCGAGACTACTATGCCACGCGGCGTATTAGGCTTGACAAGGCGAAGTGCCGTGATGCTAAGATGGAGAAGGAGCATTACATGAAGGTAATTACATATTATTAAGGCTTTGTAGTTAGTTTCCTTGATTTGGTTCTTACGTGCTCAAATTTCTCTTTATTAACTTAGGTGCCCCCAAGATGGTGTGTGGATAAGATGGATTGTTGAGAGGCCTTGGTGGATCAGTGGTGCTCCGAAACGTGGGAGACCAGCCACAACAACGCCAAGGAGAGGCGTGGCAAAATGGTTGGCGTGCCACACCATCAAGGGAGCGTCAACTTAATCCAATTTGGCGAGAACTGGGTATGTGGTTTGCTTCATGCCTCATGCAATTCATTCTTAATGCTATCTTGAGCCCTTTACTAATACAATTTTCCTCTCTGTCTCTTTTAGGCGCGTCACAATAAGACGGAGGCGTCACAGATGTACGACCTGTATGCGATGGCCCATACTGCCTCGTAGAAGAAGGTCAAGGCATTCTCTGAGTCTGACCTCGAGCATCCAGAAAACTTCACCAACATCTCCTCCCACCACAAGCTTGTGAAGTACAAAGATCACGGGAAGGCGAGGAAAGGGGAGGACTTTAACCAGAGCGAGGGGCCTATTGATCCAGAGCTGGTGATGATAGCTGGCAACGGGAGGCCCCATGACTCGATCGCCATTGGAGACGGCCTTATACGTTGTCCTAGCACTCTCCGGCAGATAAAGGCACACCAAACGAGCTCTTGTCCGGAGATAACACGTCGTCCACGGCCAGTCGAGCTCGCCATGGAGGTTAGTTTAATGGACTCAACTATCTTTCCGCATTATGTTGTGCGTTGGAACCAATATGATTAGATTAATAACAATGAGTTGTGTTGCAGGCTGCTATTCAGAAAGAGAGAGAGGCAATGCAGGCAGCTATGGCGGAGAAGGATAAGGAAATTAGGGAGCTGGAGGAGAGGACGACTGCATTGGTGGAGGCGGAGAGGGCACGGAATGATGCGTCTAACAGGACCATATAAGAGCTCTTCGTGGTAAGTTTCTTCTTCATGTTATTTCAAATCTTGCATTTGAATGTCCACTTCATTAATAAATAAAAAGTTTGACTTGTCAAAACCAAATGTACAGTCTATGTGTGAGAAGAACGACCAAGTCCCTTCGCCGATGCCAGTCATTAACGTGGCGGGGACGGTGAGTTTCATTTCAGTGCAGTGATCTTAAGAGTGTCCTCATGCTAACTACACATTGCAAACGATGTTTGGTGCAGAATATCTCCCGAAACGCATCGCACGACCCTTCTATAGTCGAGCCTTCTCCAGGGCAGCCTTCTCCAAGTGAAACAAGCCAGAGCCACCGTGTTTCACCGCTGTGATGACGATAATGGTATGTTATTTCTAGTGTTTTAATAAAAAATAGCTAGACTTCCATCTAAATGACATAATTAGCTTAGTTAGCTCCAAGAAAGGCTAAATTAGCTAATTATCCTACGAAATGACATAATTAGCTTAGTTAGCTCCAAAATGACCAATTTAATAAAAAATGACCTATAGTTAGCTAAGTTCGGTCCTAAATGACATAATAAGGCTTACGTAGCTGCAAGATGACCTATTCCCCCTAACTTAGGTATTAAATGGCCTATAATTAGCCTAGCGAGATCCAAAATGGCTTAATAAGCATAGTTTGCTCCGGAATGACCTATTTTACCCAAGTTAGCTCCGAAACGACGTATAGTTAGCTAGGGTTCCACCTAGATGACATAATTAGCTTAGTTAGCTCCTAAATGGTCTATTTAATAAAACATGACCTATACTTAGCTAATTATCCTCGAAATGACACAATTAGCTCCAAAAAGGAATTCTAAGCCAATTTAGCCCGAAGAAGGGGACAAGAGGAGAAGAAAGAGGAAAAATCTAAGGAAGGAAGAAGAAGAAGAGGAGAAGAAGAAGAAGGAGAGGGAGGAGGATAAGAAGAAGGAGAAGAAGGAGGAGAAGAAGGAGAAGGAGCTCCTCCTTCTCCTTCTTCTTCCTCCTTCTTCCTCCTTCTCCTTCTCCTTCTTCTTTTCTTCTTCTTCTCCTCTTCCTTCTCCTTCTCCTCCTCCTCCTCCTCCTTCTTTTACTTCTTCTTCTCTTTCTCTTGTTCTACGTAGCTTAGACTCATCCAAGAAAGGATAAATTGGCTAATTATCCTACGAAATGACATAATTAGCTTAGTTAGTTCCAAAATGACCTATTTAATAAAAAATGACCTACAGTTAGCTAAGTTCTCTCCTAAATGACATAATAAGCCTTACGTAGCTGCAAGATGACCTATTCGCCCTAACTTAGGTATTAAATGGCCTATAATTAGCCTAGCTAGATCCAAAATGGCTTAATAAGCATAGTTTGCTCCTGAATGACCTATTTTACCCAAGTTAGCTCCGAAACGACGTATAGTTAGCTAGGGTTCCACCTAGATCACATAATTAGCTTAGTTAGCTCCTAAATGGTCTATTTAATAAAACATGACCTATACTTAGCTAATTATCATTGAAATGACATAATTAGCTCCAAAAAGACATTCTTAGCCAATTTAGCCTGAAGAAGGGGACAAGAGGAGAAGAAAGATGAAAAATGAAAGGAAGGAAGAAGAAGAAGAAGAGAAGAAGAAGAAGGATAAGGAGGAGGATAAGAAGAAGGTGAAGAAGGAGGAGAAGAAGGAGAAGGAGCTCCTCCTTCTCCTTCTGCTTCCTCCTTCTTCCTCCTTCTCCTTCTCCTTCTTCTTTTATTCTTTTCTTCTTCTTCTCCTCTTCCTTTTCCTTGTCCTCTTCCCCCTCCTCCTCCTTCTTTTACTTCTTCTTCTCTTTCTCTTCTTCTACGTAGCTTAGACTCATCCAAGAAAGGCTAAATTGGCTAATTATCCTACGAAATGACATAATTAGCTTAGTTAGCTCCAAAATGACCAATTTAATAAAAAATGACCTATAGTTAGCTAAGTTCTGTCCTAAATGACATAATAAGGCTTACGTAGCTGCAAGATGACCTATTCCCCCTAACTTAGGTATTAAATGGCCTATAATTAGCCTACCTAGATCCAAAATGGCTTAATAAGCATAGTTTGCTCCGGAATGACCTATTTTACCCAAGTTAGCTCCGAAACGACGTATAGTTAGCTAGGGTTCCACCTAGATGACATAATTAGCTTAGTTAGCTCCTAAATGGTCTATTTAATAAAACATGACCTATACTTAGCTAATTATCCTCGAAATGACACAATTAGCTTAGTTAGTTCCAAAATGACCTATTTAATAAAAAATGACCTACAGTTAGCTAAGTTCTCTCCTAAATGACATAATAAGCCTTACGTAGCTGCAAGATGACCTATTCGCCCTAACTTAGGTATTAAGTGGCCTATAATTAGCCTAGCTAGATCCAAAATGGCTTAATAAGCATAGTTTGCTCCTGAATGACCTATTTTACCCAAGTTAGCTCTGAAACGACGTATAGTTAGCTAGGGTTCCACCTAGATCACATAATTAGCTTAGTTAGCTCCTAAATGGTCTATTTAATAAAACATGACCTATACTTAGCTAATTATCCTTGAAATGACATAATTAGCTCCAAAAAGGCATTCTTAGCCAATTTAGCCTGAAGAAGGGGACAAGAGGAGAAGAAAGATGAAAAACGAAAGGAAGGAAGAAGAAGAAGAAGAGAAGAAGAAGAAGGATAAGGAGGAGGATAAGAAGAAGGAGAAGAAGGAGGAGAAGAAGGAGAAGGAGCTCCTCCTTCTCCTTCTGCTTCCTCCTTCTTCCTCCTTCTCCTTCTCCTTCTTCTTTTATTCTTTTCTTCTTCTTCTCCTCTTCCTTTTCCTTCTCCTCTTCCTCGTCCTCCTCCTTCTTTTACCTCTTCTTCTCTTTCTCTTCTTCTACGTAGCTTAGACTCATCCAAGAAAGGCTAAATTGGCTAATTATCCTACGAAATGACATAATTAGCTTAGTTAGCTCCCAAATGACCTATTTAATAAAAAATGACCTATAGTTAGCTAAGTTCTCTCCTAAATGACATAATAAGGCTTACTTAGCTGCAAGATGACCTATTCCCCCTAACTTAGGTATTAAATGGCCTATAATTAGCCTAGCTAGATCCAAAATGGCTTAATAAGCGTAGTTTGCTCCGGAATGACCTATTTTACCCAAGTTAGCTCCGAAATAACCTATAGTTAGCTAGGGTTCCACCTTGATGACATAATTAGCTTACTTAGCTCCTAAATGGTCTATTTAATAAAACATGACCTATACTTAGCTAATTGTCCTCGAAATGACATAATTAGCTCCAAAAAGGCATTCTTAGCCAATATAGCCCGAAGAAGGGGACAAGAGGACAAGAAAGAGGAAAAATGAAAGGAAGGAAGAAGAAGAAGAGGATAAGCAGAAGAAGGAGAGGGAGGAGGATAAGAAGAAGGAGAAAAAGGAGGAGAAGGAGCTCCTCCTTCTCCTTCTTCTTCCTGCTTCTTCCTCCTTCTCCTTCTCCTTCTTCTTTTCTTCTTCTTCTCCTCTTCCTTCTCCTTCTCTTCCTGCTCCTCCTGGTCCTCCTCCTCCTGCTCCTTCTTGTTTTACTTCTTCTTCTCTTTCTCTTCTTCTACGTAGCTTAGACTCATCCAAGAAAGGCTAAATTGGCTAATTATCCTATGAAATCACATAATTAGCTTAGTTAGCTGCAAAATGACCTATTTAATAGAAAATGACCTACAGTTAACTAAGTTCTCTCCTAAATGACATAATAAGGCTTACGTAGCTGCAGGATGACCTATTCCCCCTAACTTAGGTATTAAATGGCCTATAATTAGCCTAGCTAGATCCAAAATGGCTTAATAAGCATAGTTTGCTCCAGAATGACCTATTTTACACAAGTTAGCTCCAAAACGACGTATAGTTAGCTAGGGTTCCACCTAGATGACATAATTAGCTTAGTTAGCTCCTAAATGGTCTATTTAATAAAACATGACCTATACTTAGCTAATTAATCTCGAAATGACATAATTAGCTCCAAAAAGGCATTCTTAGCCAATTTAGCCCGAAGAAGGGGACAAGAGGAGAAGAAAGAGGAAAAATGAAAGGAAGGAAGAAGAAGAAGAAGAGAAGAAGAAGAGAAGAAGAAAAAGGAGAAGGAGGAGGATAAGAAGAAGGAGAAGAAGGAGGAGAAGAAGGAGAAGGAGATCCTCCATCTCCTTCTTCTTCCTCCTTCTTCCTCCTTCTCCTTCTCTTTCTTCTTTTCTTCTTCTTCTTCTCTTCCTTCTCCTTATCCTCCTCCTCCTCCTCCTTATTTTACTTCGTCTTCTCTTTCTCTTCTTCTACGTAGCTTAGACTCATCCAAGGAAGGCTAAATTAGCTAATTATCCTACGAAATGACATAATTAGCTTTGTTAGCTCCAAAATGACCTATTTAATAAAAAATGACCTATAGCTAGCTAAGTTCTCTCCTAAATGACATAATAAGTCTTACTTATCTGCAAGATGACCTATTCCCCTAACTTAGGTATTAAATGGCCTATAATTAGCCTAGATAGATCCAAAATGGCTTAATAAGCATAGTTTGCTCCGGAATGACCTATTTTACCCAAGTTAGCTTCGAAACGACGTATAGTTAGCTAGGGTTCCACCTAGATGACATAATTAGCTTAGTTAGATCCTAAATGGTCTATTTAATAAAACATGATCTATACTTAGCTAATTATCCTCGAAATGACATAATTAGCTCCAAAAAGGCATTCTTAGCCAATTTAGCCCGAAGAAGGGGACAAGAGGAGAAGAAAGAGGAAAAATGAACGGAAGGAAGAAGAAGAAGTAGAGAAGAAGAAGAAGGAGAAGGAGGAGGATAAGAAGAAGGAGAAGAAGGAGGAGAAGAAGGAGAAGGAGCTCCTCCTTCTCCTTCTTCTTCCTCCTTCTTCCTCCTTCTCCTTCTCCTTCTTCTTTTCTTCTTATTCTCCTCTTCCTTCTCCTTCTCCTCCTCCTCCTCCTCCTTGTTTTATTTCTTCTTCTCTTTCTCTTCTTCTACGTAGCTTAGACTCATCCAAGAAAGGCTAAATTGGCTAATTATCCTACGAAATGACATAATTAGCTTAGTTAGCTCCAAAATAACCTATTTAATAAAAAATGACCTACAGTTAGCTAAGTTCTCTCCTAAATGACATAATAAGGCTTACGTAGCTGCAAGATGACCTATTCCGCCTAACTTAGGTATTAAATGGCCTATCATTGGCCTAGCTATATCCAAAATGGCTTAATAAGCATAGTTTGCTCCGGAATGACCTATTTTACCCAAGTTAGCTCCGAAACGACGTAAAGTTAGCTTGGGTTCCACCTAAATGACATAATTAGCTTAGTTAGCTCCTAAATGGTCTATTTAATAAAACATGATCTATACTTAGCTAATTATCCTCGAAATGACATAATTAGCTCCAAAAAGGCATTCTTAGCCAATTTAGCCCGAAGAAGGGGACAAGAGGAGAAGAAAGAGAAAAAATGAAAGGAAGGAAGAAGAAGAAGAAGAGAAGAAGAAGAGAAGAAGAAGAAGGAGAAGGAGGAGGATAAGAAGAAGGAGAAGAAGGAGGAGAAGAAGGAGAAGGAGGACCTCCTTCTCCTTCTTCTTCCTCCTTCTCCTTCTCCTTCTTATTTTCTTCTTCTTCTCCTCTTCCTTCTCCTTCTCCTCCTCCTCCTCCTCCTCCTTCTTTTACTTCTTCTTCTCTTTCTCTTCTTCTACGTAGCTTAGAATCATCCAAGAAAGGCTAAATTGGCTAATTATCCTACGAAATGACATAATTAGCTTAGTTAGCTCCAAAATGACCTATTTAATAAAGATTTACCTACAGTTAGCTAAGTTCTCTCCTAAATGACATAATAAGGCTTACGTAGGTGCAAGATGACCTATTCCCCCTAACTTAGGTATTAAATGGCCTATAATTAGCCTAGCTAGATCCAAAATGGCTTAATAAGCATAGTTTGCTCCGGAATGACCTATTTTACCCAAGTTAGCTCCGAAACGACCTATAGTTAGCAAGGGTTCCACTTGAATGACATAATTAGCTTAGTTAGCTCCTAAATGGTCTATACTTAGCTAATTTCTCTCCGAAATAACCTATATATACACTTCTTCATCTAGTATTATTCTTCTAACTTTCTTATTTGTCATTTTGCAGATTACCTTCACTTCACGGGAAGCTTGGATTATATTGATGGAATGCTTGAAGATGATTTCTTGTACCATGGCTTGTATTGAAACTATTGTAGTATATGGATATACATGAAACTTTGTATGCATGTGGATGAAATTGGTGTAATATATGGTTTGGTACGCATGCAAGTTGCATAATATGTATGCACTATGGATGAGAGTTATTTTAATATGGTTATGAGTACGGAAAGAAATTTATTTATGTCAAACATATATAGATATATATATCCTGATTATTGTTAAAAATGCTGGATATAATAAAAAATAAATTAAAATGGGGCAGATTCCCCTCTGTGCCGTCTACCCCCACATGGCAAAGGGGTTTAGGCAGACGGCAAAGGGGGGAATCTGCCCCCCTCTCTTCCCTCTTTGTCGTTTGCCCCCACATGGCAAAGGGGGGTGGGCAGACGGCAAAGGGGTGAATCAGCCCCCTCTCTCTCCTATCTTTGCCGTGTGCCCCCACATGGCAAAGGGGGGTGGGCAGACGGCAACGGGGTGAATCAGCCCCCTCTCTCTCCCCTCTTTCCCGTCTGCCCCCACATGGCAAAGGGGGGACGGCAGACGGCAAAGAGAGGACGCTTGCCGTTAACACTTAACGGGGCCGTTGCAGTATATGTCGTCCCAGTTAATTTGCCGTCTGCCCCCTCATGGCAAAGATTCTTTGCCGTCCGCTTTACAAAAGAAGACGGTAAAGAACCTCTTCACCGGATTTTTGTTACCGTCTAGTTTGCCGTCTGCTGACCGACGACAAAGCCTTTGCCGTCCGTGGTTCCCCCCTTTGCCGTCCGCCGTGGCAGACGGAAAATTTCTGAATTTCAGTAGTGATGAAATGATTTTTAAATATCTTTATAAGAATAAACTTGCTTGTTCCAACTTCTTGGAAATCATGTCTATTGCCACTGAGGGCAAGAAATACATTGAGGAGTTGGAAGCTCATCTCGAGGAGCATGAGGCCACCATTGAGACAATGGAAGGTCATGAGCTTGAATACGCTAACGAGATCGCGGAGCTATCTCAAGCTCTTAAAAATGAACAAACCACCAAGGAATCTCTTGAGGAAACCTTTGCTATATAATTATCTAGATTACAGGGATCCCATGATAGATCTCTTGAGGTTGCTAATGATTTTAGAACTAAAAACGATAAGCTTGAAGTTGCACATGCTAAACTCGTTGAGGACTATGAGCACCTCGAAAATGGCTCAAAGTCTATTAAGAGTCCGCTCATCGAACTCACCGAGTCTCAGGCTCAACTTGAAGCTTCATATGCTAAAGAGCTTGCCAAGTTGCCTTCTCCTCTTATTGTTAATAATGATGCTTGTGCTACTAATTCTACTTCTTGTGAAGCATCCATTTTAAAGGAGAATGTTGAGCTAAGGGCTCAACTCGAGTTGCTACCTAGCAATTATGGGAAATTGGAAGAAAGTCATGTAATGCTCACAAGCTCTCATGATGATCTTCTAGTATCCCATAATGTGCTAAAATTAGTTCATGAGGCTATTACTACCAAGGTAACATCGAGTGAGCCTCATGTGGACATTAGCACTACTTCTAGTCAAAAAGCTATATTGCCATGTGCTAGTCCTCGTAATTCATCTAGTCACAATGTTGCTACATCTTGTGATGAATTACTTTCCATGCCTTGTTGCTATAACAATGAAGCTTATACTTCTTCTAGTACTTGTGTTGATACTAACCATGTAGAGGAAATCAAAGAGCTCAAGGCCCAAGTCATTTCCTTGAGGAAAGACTTGGAAAAGAGTCATGAAGGAATGTCCACACTCAACAATGTCTTGTGTGGGCAAAAATCCCCAAATGACAAATATGCACTTGGATTCAACTCCAACAAGAATAATAAGTACAAAAGCTTCAATAAGAAGGGAAAAGAACTAGTCAAGAATTCGGCCAAGATTATTTGCTTCAAGTGCAAAATTGAAGGGCACCATGTTAGATCTTGCCCACTAAATAAGAAGCCCCAAAGTCACAAGCAACAAGGGAAGAGGCCACAAGTTCAATCACATACTCAACTACAATTCGAAGAAAGGCCACTTCCCAAGAAGACCCAAGCCAACACTCGTCATGTTGAGAAATCAATAGGGAAGAAATTAAAGGGTAGATGTTGCTACTTATGTCGTGAGAAGGGTCACTTCGCTTCTTCTTGCACGAGAGGTAATTTATCCAACCCAATCATTATTGATGATATCTATTCTCTTGGGAAGGATAAGATTGTCAATGTTTTTGCCAAGTTTGTTGGTACTCAAAGTGGTGTCGAGAAAAGTACCATTTGGGTTGCCAAGCCTATTGTGACTAACCTCTTAGGACCCAACGTGGTTGGGGACCAACAAGCTCAAACTTGATCAATAGGTGAATCTGGAGGACATCAGAGACTTGGATACATAATGAAGAATTAAGGGGTCTTCATCATTCATATTATCTCAAGCCAAGTCATCTGGATTATCGAGTTTCTATCTTATATCCAATGTGCCTCCTTACGATAACTTGTACTTAAACTGTTTACATTGTTAGTTGCTTGCCCCTTTGCGTGTTGTGGTTTTGTACCTTGCATGTGTTTGTACATGTTGTGCTTCCAACTTGCTTATGCTGAGTAATCGAGTATGTGTATGTTGGTTTGCATATCATGTACATGTGAGTCTTGTATTGAATCTTATTGCATCTTGTTTGTATCCTTGTTGGCTCTTGTGAGAGATTAATGGATTATTCCATTGTGGGGGAGTGATGTGCTTTGGACACCTCACAATCTTATAAATGTGTATACATGGGGAATACCACTTAGTATTGATATTTCAAGATTATCTAGTTTCTATGTGGTATGTCTTACTCATGAGAAATTCAAATTCTATATGGTCCATTAATTATCTCTTGTTGGTTTTAATTTGCCACTTGTCAAAATTGTTGGGTTATCACATTATGGGGGAGTAATATGCTATGTGCATATTACAAGCCTAGAAAATGTGTACATTTGAGGTATTGCCACTTAGTGTTGATATTGTAAATTATCTTGTTCCTAGGTGGCATGTTAGCTCTACAAGTGTCATTTGCTTTTGTTTTATGGGTAAAGATGATGTTGGATATATTTTCGATCTACCAATGAGTATTATTTCCAAAATACTTCTTGTCCTTGACAATTGGTATTCCCATCATGTTGTAGGAATTGCTAATTGTCTTTACATTGTATGTTTTGTTTCGTTTGTCTTCCTTGCCTCTTGTGGATCTTTGTTTTAACATGTCTAGTGTTTTTATAGATATAGAGAAAGTGATGATCCCATCTTGTGCATTTTGTATTTAAATGCAAATTCTCTATAATGCACATCCCTTGGGGGAGCTATCCTATTTTCTTTAGAACACTCTCTTTATTCGCCCATCATAAAATCTTTTGATCCCCATCAAGTGTGTGTTGATGGGAGGCAAGTCTTGATCTTTATGATGCTTTGTGCCATCATGAAATTTTTTCGAGGGTTTGGTTTGTTGGAACCTTGCTCTCTTTTGGAAACTAGATACCTCGTGTTTGTTTTCCTTCAATTGGTATCTTGTTTCCTTTTATTTGGCATGTGTAAATGAATATCTCATTCCTTGAGGTATCTTTTAATTGATATCCTTCAAGTGATAGTTTTTCGTTTGGTATCTTATTATCACTTGATACCTTGTCTTTTGGTGTATTATCAACTTTGTGTTGAGTTGATTCTTGAAAGCCTTGAGCATGCATATTTACTATATATAGCTTCTGTTGCTTGCTTTCTTTCTTTGACCCAATATATAGGGGAAACTCCACCTTGTCATAAATTGGCTAAAGTGTGCCTGAAATTCAAATTCATATATTTGTGCACATATGTATGTGGAGTTTGTCCTATGTATTGTTGGTTTTCTAACTCTTTGGTCCCAATGAGCTTGGGCACCATTTTGTTTGTTTTGTTGTTCCAGGAACAATTGGAGATGCGTTGGATGCTCGGCTCACCTATAAGGAAGGTGTTGAGACCATGTGGTAATTGGAGCCAAGTTAGGATGATCAACGAACAACTATCTACTACATCAATCCAATGTTGTCTCGGTAACAAGTATCTACTTCATGCATTCATTTCTTGCAAAGGCCCAAACCTGTCTTTTCTTTTCCAGGTTGCATCATGGCATGAATCTCTTGATTCGTTCTTGTAGTACTTGTTTCCTTTCTCAAAGCATCCGAACGATGATGTCTTATTGCTAGTTGGGATGTCTTTGATGTTCGTATGTTGGAAGTTCATATTGTACAATAAGAAAATATTAGGCCAGGTGCTATGCTTCCAAGCAAAGATCTTATTGATATATTTATGACTTCCTTTTGGATATCTTGTTTGTTCCTTCTTGTAACCATTTCGTGTGTACATCCTTCTTTGTGGATATATATCATCATGATTGTCTTCTACTTAGAATCTCTTACACATGAGAGAAGTTACATCTCTAATTGATATCCTCTTTTCTTTCACGTCCACCGTTGCATTTCCTTTTTCAGTTTTTGGTGGCTTCGTGAAAGGATTTGTCTTGAGTGCGTATCTTATTTTCCTACATCTTGATGCAATCTTTGGCCGTGAAGATTATTTTTCCTCCTGCTTGTCTTGATGAGGGTTTTGCCATTTCGATTGGTATCCCTACTCTTGACAAGGTTCTTATTTCCTATCTTCACCATGGGTTGTCACAAGTGTTGTTTCTTATTTTGTTTATTAGTAAGATTGTAAACCCATTTATTAGTATGTGTGTGTGGGAATGATATGTCTTGCACTTCGCGTCTCATTTCATCAAGACTATGTTGATGAGTAATGCTCATCCTTATCTTAGTCTTCTCAAGTGCTTTGCCATGACTCACACACACTATTTTGGTTGAGCCTATTCTTAAGTTGCTTCTTTTACATGTTGCTCAACCATTTTTGGTGCAAGTGATATGCTTATTGTCTCATTTATCTTCTTGCACTCTTTGTGTGTTTCTATTAAGTTTGGGGGAGCAACGATCCTATTTTGTGCACTTGTATCAAATACAAAAATCTCTTATTAGTGCACAAATCATGGGGAGCTTCTCTAGTTTTGATAAAACACTCTGTTGCCTTTATCATAATATCTTTGGTTCATGTGGTTCGAATGACCATATGGTTGTTTGTTCTATCTGGTATCTTTTGATTGCTTGCCTTTTATTTTTGTATGTCTTTGTGGCATACGATCCTTTTATTTGCACCTTTGGGTCCTCAATATAGTTTGTTTTCCTCCAACTACTTATCATTGTATTTGTGTATTTCTTTGCACTCATTTGCTGAGAAGTACACACTTTTTGGAGGACCACCAAATATATTGGCTTTCTAAACTTTTCGTACATTTTGGCAATCGATGCCAATGGGGGAGAAGTTTAGAGAGTTTACTTTGGATATGTTTAGAGGGTTTTGCTTTCATTGGGTAAGCATTTACATCTTGCACGCATGCATTATTGCTTTGTATGTGTGCGCTTGGTTATGCTTATTTCCTTATATAAACTCTCTTGAAGTGGTTGTCATCAATTACCAAAATGGTGGAGATTGTTAGAGCATATATCTCCATATGTGGTTTTGGTAATTGATGACAATTCCTATGGACTAATTGTTTCCTTCAGTTATATTTATAGGATTTGTCCATAGGCACTTCTTGAAGTCCATCTGTTGGCTTCAAGGAGTTTATATGATGACCAAGGTGGTATTCAAGGTATTATCCAAAGAATGGTCATAGAGACACAAAGTTTATCAAGATCGTCAGACAAAGAGTAAATCAAGATGATCAACACACAAAGCGTAGAAGATGTACCGAGAGGGATCAAGTGATCCCATGGTATGGTAAGCATTGTCCATTACGTATTTTTGTACTAACCCATGGTCTTCGTGAGATTTCTATGTGGGGTTAGGTGTGTTTCCATGGCTTGCGTCAAGAGGAAGATATCATACAACCCATGGAGGACGACGTCAAGTGGTGGAGGATGGTGGCAATGGACTTGTGAAGATATGTTGAAGAGCGGCTCACCCATAGTGTGTATGGGGGAGCAATCAACTAGTCTTCATCAAGACAACGCAATCAAGAAAGGTGGTCCATCTTGAGGAAGCCAAGATCATCGTCATCTATCTCAAGAGGACAAGGTGCAAGGTATAGGTTTTCCCTTGATAGGTTTTCTGTTTTAGGATAGATTGCCATACTATCAAGGGGGGCTCTCAAGTGAGTAGCTTGATCGTATCATTCGTTGAGAGCTCAAACCATTTGCATCCTTGCATAATACTTCTTGGTTCTTGTTTCGTGTTTCTCTTTGTGAGTTTTAGAGCTTATGTTCATCTTTATGACAAGCTCGAGTTCATCGAAAACGGAGTCCATATGCATCTTCTATGATGTTTTCAATGTTGGCAGTTTTTACCGGTCTTATTCGAAGAAGGGTCCTCACCATTTTCTTATGGTACTTTTCTCACTTGCTTCTTATTGATATTTCTATCAATATTGTGTTATCCCATGTCGTTAGCTTTCCAACAAACTTGGTTTCGTTGAATTCGGAGTCCGTATGCGAAAGTTAGAGTAGTTTCAGTATCGAGCGGTAGTACCGCTCCTCGCGCGAGCGGTAGTACCGCCCCCGGAGCGGTAGTAATTTTTTACTACCACTCCCTAGCGGTAGTACCACTCCAGGAGCGGTAGTACCGCTCCGTCGGACTGTTTTTTGCATCCTTTTTGGCCTCAGCATGGTTGGTGAACCTACCGAGCGGTAGTACCGCTCTGTGCGGGCTGTGAAGCATAACAGTTGGATTTTCCCCCACCTATAAAAGGAAGTCTTCTTCCCCATTGAATATTATCTCTTTAGCTCATGTTCTTCCCACATTGTTGACCTTCTTCGAGCTTGCTAGCTCTCAATCCCTCCAATGATTCTTGCTAGTTCTTGAGGGAAAAGAGAGAGGAGATCTAGATCCACATTTCCACCAATCACTTTCTCCTCTAAGTGAGGGGAACCCCTTGGGTCTAGATCTTGGGGTTCTTCGTGTTCTTCTTTGTTCTTCCTCTCATTTTCCTCCCTAGCATTAGTTGCTTTGGTGGGATTTGGGAGAGAAGGACTTGGGCACTCCCTGTGCCCTTGCCATTGCATTAGTTGCATCGTTTGAGTTCTCCACGGTGATATGTGGAAGTGAAGTTTGAGAAGCTTATTACCTTTGGTACTTAGTACCCTAGATATTGTTCTTCGTGGATGCTTTGGCGTCCTAGTAGCTTGGTGGTGTCTCGGAGCTCAATCATTGTGGTGTAAAGCTCCGAGAAAGCGTCGGGGGTCTCCAATTAGGTTGTGGAGATTGCCCCGTGCAATTTTTACGGGTATCGGTGACCGCCCCCAAGGTTTGCCATTTGTACGGGTTCGGTGACCGCCCTGAAGGGTCCCTTAGTGGAATCACGACATCTTGCATTGTGCGAGAGCATGAGGAGATTACGGTCACCTTAGTGGCATCTTGAGGAGCATTGTGCCTCCACACCTCTCAAACGGAGATTAGCATCCGCAAGGGTGTGAACTTTGGGATACATCATCGTCTCCGCGTGTCTCGGTTATCTCTTACCCGAACCGTTTACTTATGCACTTTACTTTGTGATAACCATATTGTTTATTGTCGTATATCTTGCTATCACTTAGTTGTTTATCTTTCTTAGCATAAGTTGTTGGTGCACATATGTGACCCTAGTTGTTGTAAGTTTTGTGCTTGACAAATTAAACATTAGTTTTATTCTGCATTTGTTCAAGCCTAAACCATAATTATTTTAATGCGCATATTCACCCCCTCTAGGCGACATCCATGTCCTTTCACCGATATTACCTACTCTTTGACATTCGTCACAAGACAAGACAAACTTACGGGCATCCTTGAAGAGAGTGGGCCAATAGAAACCTGATTGCAATACCTTGTGTGTAGTTCTATCTCCCGCATGGTGTCCTCCGTAGGCCTCAGAGTGACACTTTTGTGGGATCTATCCCTGTTCATGTTCAGGTACACAACTTCTAATAACACCATCTACTCCTTCCTTATATAGGTGAGGATCATCCCAAAAGTAATGTCTCAAGTCAAAGAAGAATTTCTTCTTTTGGTGGTATGTGAAACTAGGTGGTATATATTTGGCAACGATATAGTTTGCATAATCAGCATACCACGGTGCACTATGTGAAGCATTGATGACACTCAGTTGCTCATCGGGAAAGCTATCATCAATAGGTTGTGGGTCATCAAGAACGTTCTCTAACCTAGAGAAGTTATCTGCTACGGGGTTATCAGCACCCTTCCTGTCGACAATGTGCAAATCAAACTCTTGTAGCAAGAGAATCCATCTGATAAGTCTAAGTTTAGCGTCCTTCTTCTCCATGAGGTACTTAATAGCAGCGTGATCGGTGTGAATAGTGACTTTGGAATCAACTATGTAAGACCTGAACTTTTCACATGCAAACACGACTGCTAAAAATTCCTTCTCCGTAGTAGCATAGTTTCTTTGGGCACTGTCTAGAGTTTTACTAGCATAGTGATAAACATTCAACTTCTTATCAAATCTTTGCCCTAGGACAACACCAACAGCAGAATCACTAGCATCACACATGATTTCAAAAGGTAAGTACCAATCAGGTGGTTGAACAATAGCTACGGTTATCAAAGCCCTCTTAAGTATTTCGAAGGCTTCCTCACAATCATCGTCAAAGACAAAAGGAATATCCTTTTGCAAGAGATTGGTAAGAGGCCTAGAAATCTTAGAGAAGTCTTCAATGAACCTTCTATAGAAACCAGCATGACCAAGGAAACTTCTTATACATTTGATATCTGTGGGGTATGGCATTTTCTCGATTGCATCAACCTTAGCCTTATCGACTTCAATACCTCTTTCAGAAATTTTGTGTCCTAAGATGATGACTTCATTAACCATAATGTGGCACTTCTCCCATTTCAAGACAAGATTGGTGTCTTTACATCTCTCCAAGACTCGATCAAGGTTGCTGAGGCAATCATCAAAGGAAGACCCGTAAACGGAGAAGTCATCCATGAAAACATCAACAATCTGTTCACAAAAGTCAGAGAGTATAGCCATCATACATCTTTGAAAGGTGGCAGGTGCATTACATAAGCCAAAATGCATACGTCTATAAGCATAGGTACCGAAAGGGCAGGTGAAAGTGGTTTTCTCCTGATCAGATTGTGCAACTGGTATTTGGGAGAAACCAGAATAACCGTCTAGAAAGCAGAAGTGTGTGTGTGTTTAGACAGTCTTTCTAGCATTTGGTCGATAAAAGGAAAAAGGGTAATGCTCTTTCCTAGTGGCTTTATTCAGTTTCCTAAAATCGATTACCATCCTATAGCCAGTAATAATCCTCCGTGGGATCAATTCATCCTTATCATTAGGGACAACGGTAATACCTCCCTTCTTAGGGACGCAATGCACCAGACTCACCCAATCGCTATGAGCGACATGATAGATAATACCTGCTTCCAGGAGCTTTAGTATTTCTTTTCTTACTACCTCTTTCATCTTACGATTTAATCTCCTTTGATGATCAGCAACTGGTTTGGAATCATGATTAGTTTGAATCTTGTGCTGGCATAGAGTGGGACTAATTCCCTTAAGATCATCAAGAGTATATCCAATAGCAGCACGGTGCTTTCTCAGAGTTTTTACTAACTTATTTTATTCATGCTTTGAGAGGCTAGCACTAATAATAACAGGATATATCTCTTTTTCATCTAGATAAGCATACTTAAGAGTATCAGGAAACTGTTTAAGCTCGAACACAGGATCACCCTTTGGTGGGGGTGGATCCCCAAGAAGTTCAACAGGAAAGTTATTCTTAAGGATAAGATATTGTTCTAAGACAACTCTATCTATCTCATCCCTTTCATCCATATGCATATCATTTTCATGCTCAAGCAAGTATTGCTCTAAGGGATCAGTAGAAGGCACATCAATAGAAGCTAAGGCAATAGTTTCATCCTTACTAGGCAACCCTTTTTCATGAGGTTGTCTACCAAACTTGGAGAAATTAAACTCATGTGACACACCTTCAAAGCCAATAGTGATAGTTTGCTTCTCACAGTCAATATGAGCATTGACGGTATTGAGAAAAGGTTTGCCAAATATGATGGGACAAAAGCTATCTTGTGCGGTAGCAAGAACGAGGAAATCAGTAGGATACTTCGTTTTACCACAAAAGACTTCAACATCCCTAACAATTCCCACAGGGCAGATAATATCTCTATTGGCAAGCTGAATAGTGACATCAATAGGCTCTATCTCAACAGGTGCAATCTCATATTTGATTTCATCATATAAGGATTGAGGTATTGAAGTAACACTAGCACCCACGTCACATAAACCATGGTAGCAATGATCTCCTATCTTAACAGAAACAATAGGCGTGCCAACAACATGCCTATGTTTGTCTCTAGCGTGAGGTTTAGCAATTCTAGCAGCATCTTCACAGAACTGAATATTATGTCCCTCAACATTGTCGGAAAGGAGATCTTTGATAATAGCAATGCTAGGTTCAACTCTAATTTGCTCAGGGGGTGTAGGTGTTCTAATGTAGCCTCTACCTATCACAGTTGAAGTTTTAGAATGATCCTTTATGCTCACAGGGAAAGGTGGTTTCTCAATGTAAGCACTGGGAACAATAGGATCATTATAGGCAATGACTTTCTCTTCAACTGGATTGGGTTTAACTATATTGACTTCTAAAGGAGGATGATATTTAAACGACTTCTCTTTGGGGAGATCAATATGAGCAGCAAAAGATTCACACAATGAAGCTACTATCTCACAGTGAAGTCCATACTTAGCGCTAAAATCACTAAAGGTATATGTTTCAACAAAGGATTTAAGGCAATCAAACTGGAAATTCATACCTGACTCCTTACCTTCTTCAAGCTCCCAATCTTCAGAGTTGCGTTTAATTCTCTCCAGTAAATTCCATCTGAAGTCAATATATCTCTTCATAAAAGAACCAGTACAAGAAGTGTCAAGCATGGTGCGATCATCATGGGAAAGCCGAGCATAGAAGTTATGAATGATAATTTCTATCGAGAGCTCATGATTGGGGCATGAATATAACACTGATTTAAGCCTCCCCCAAGCTTGAGCGATGCTTTCTCTGTCACGAGGCCAAAAAATATAAATATAATTCCGATCACGATGTACTAAATGCATAGGATAAAACTTTTGATGAAATTCCAATTTCAACTGATTGTAGTTCCATGATCAAGTATCATCACATAGCCTATACCATGTCAACGCCTTATCCTTCAAAGATAAAGGAAATACCTTCTTCTTGACCTCATCCTCGGGCAAACCTGCAAGCTTAAACAAATCACAAACTTCATCTACATAGATTAGATGGAAGTCTAGATGTGATGTTCCATCTCGTGTAAAAGGATTAGCCAGCAGTTTCTCAAGCATACCCGAAGGAAATTCAAAGAAAATATTTTCAGTAGGTGCAGCAAGTTGAGGAGGAACTCTTTGTGCTTCCGTTCGAGGTGAAGATACCCCGAACAAGCCCCTCAAAGGATTAGTTTCCATTATGACAAGTGACAATAAATTTCAGCACACTATATGAATGTTTCCTTACCAAGTTCCACTTAGCAAAGGCGCTTCACTCCCCGACAATGGCGCCAGAAAAGAGTCTTGATGACCCACAAGTATAGGGGATCTATCATAGTCCTTTCCATAAGTAAGAGTGTCGAACCTAACGAACCTAACGAGGAGCACAAGGATCTGACAAGTGGTTTTCAGCAAGGAAATATCTGCAAGTACTGAAATTATCGGTAACAAGTAGTTGTATGGTGAGATGATTCATAGCAAGAAACAAGTAACAAAAGTAGCAACGGTGCAGAAAGGTGGCCTAATCACTTTTGTAGCAAGGAACAAGCCTAGATTCCCCCTCCGGGAGGGAAGTTTCACCGGCAGGATCGTCCTGCCGGAGCTCTAGATTGGTTCTGCTCAAGTTCCGCCTCGTGGCGGCGGCGAATCCTCGAAAAAGCCTCTCTTGATTTTTTTTCCGGACGAAACCCTTCGTATAGCAGAAGGGGGGAGCCAGAGGGCCAGCTGGGTGCCCACAAGCCCCCTAGGCGCGACCGAGTGGGGTGGCCGCGCCTAGCAGGCTTGTGGCCATCTGCTGGCGCCCCTCTGGCACTTCTTCGGCCCAGTATTTTTTATAAATCCCGAAAAAACATCCTCGTTGATTTTTACGGCATTTGGAGTTGCGCATAATAGGTATCTCAACTTTGCTCCTTTTTCAGGCCAGAATTCCAGCTACTGGCATTCTCCCTCTTCAAGTAAACCTTGCAAAATAAGAGAGAAAAGGCATAAGTATTGTACCGTGAAGTGAAATAACAGCCCAAGAAGCGATAAATATCAACATAAAAGCATGATGCAAAATAGACGTATCAATGGGTGTGAAAGGACATCCTTCAACCCTACATATCGCGGTTGGTGCACTACTAAAGGAATGCCGAGTGGTGGCGGGCGGGAAAATCCCACCAGTGGAGGCAAAGCTCCATGGGGCACCTACCACTAACGTGTAGCCACTTCTATTAACCCATCACTCGTGAGCACCCTCCGTTCATTGGTAGAGTGTCTTAAGTGGTGGGTGTATAACCGCGCTCACTAGTCACTGGTGTAGGGACGTCCTATACAAATGGTTTTAACCCATTTCTGTGACGTAGATTTAAATTGCCACCTAGCCTATGTGGTAGATATGGGGGTTCAACCCACACGACACGAAAAACCT
Source organism: Hordeum vulgare subsp. vulgare (assembly GCF_904849725.1). Lineage (NCBI taxonomy): Eukaryota > Viridiplantae > Streptophyta > Magnoliopsida > Poales > Poaceae > Hordeum > Hordeum vulgare. The sequence continues at coordinate 225,049,682 of NC_058519.1, forward strand.
TTCAGTGATGGTGACCAATGAACACAAACATTTGGCAAAACTAAGTGTATGTGATGTCTACATCTATCACAAACGAGAGTCACCGGTCAACCGTTTGAGATATACCATACATCTCGTACGACCCATCCTTGGAACTCATGTGAAAGCACACTAACATTGCACCCGCTATTCGGTGGTGCACCATTTACGATGTGCGCCAGATGACAAAGAGTTCATGATTGTAAATCATATATGATAAAGGGACTATCACACACAATTAGTTCCACTATGACCGTGTGTGATAGGATATAAGAGTGCCTACGTTTATCCTTATAAAATGATATGCAAAGGTTTAACATATCACACACGCTGCGCTATTGATAAACGTTTGTGACTTATAAAATGTCCCATACATGTCATCCATACTACCTGTGTCGGATGAAGGCCTATTGCATGCGTTCTTATTTTACAAACGTTTACGATGGGCACGACATCATAAACACTTAATGATACCAAATCGTGTGTGATAAGGAGACTATCACAAACACTTGATGAGAAGTAATTGTGTGTGCTGGTGTTGTTAATATCACATGTTATTTTTCAGCTGATCGTGTGCGCAACAGAGATTCATCGCACACATCATGAGTGGAGAAAGGTGTCTCATCTTGAAGTTGATCGCAGACGTTTTGCTTTCTCAAACTGTGTGCATTTTAATGTCCCACAGAGCAAAATTTATGCCTAAATTAATATGTGCGTTCATAATTCACATAATTTAAATTTGAAACTAGGAAATTATTTATTTCATATCAAATCATGTTTAAATATAGGATGAAGAACGAATGCATAATTCCATTGACATTTCATATACTAAAGAACTACAGAAGCATCAATTCACAAAAAAGGAAAACTCCAGAAGCAAGAAACAAAGAACGATGAGACCACGGTTGTATTAAAGATGGCAATGTGATAGATGAAAGACATTTTGGTTGCTGGAGAATGTGAAGCGGAATGCCCATATTGTGATCTCGTCCAAGCCTAACACATGCACAAATCTAGGCGAGCACCTAGTGATGACCGCTCGCCCATCCTTCACGGTCTTCACTACAACTTGTGGATACTCATTGTAGTCTCGATGATATAGTTTAACATTCTTTGCATGTCCAACAATCATGTACTTTGTGAGGTAATCTTGAGTAAACTTCTTTGGAAATAACTACAAAAGAAAAAGATTTAGACATTGTTGTGTGACAACTCATTATGGACAGGACTAATAGAATGCTAAATAGTTCGTAGTTATCATCCTACAACTCACTCTTGTGTTGGATAGAGTGTAAACAAATTGTTTAATTAGCAACATTCCTCTATTTTTCTTAACAATCCTTATCAGTTTCCTCACTTAATGCTGGATAATGAATATTTCATTGCCCCACATGCAAAAAGGGGGTTCATGTGTGGAACTTTACTAAGGACATATGTACCTACAAGCAACAAATAAATATTAGAAGCTCAAATACAGTTCCGTAGTGGTGTAATACATTACGCCATCAGTTCCACAATGTGTTTCATATAAACATTCCGAGAAGTAAACATTTACTAACTTTGACCAAGTTTGTAGAGAAAAACATATGCATCTAGAATTCCAAATACATTTCATTAGATACATCACAAAATTTACTTTGATATTGTATACATTTTGGTGTGGTATATATAATTAGTATTGTCTAAGAATTTATTCACAGTTTGCAAAGTTCGACTATCCAAAAAATCAATATGCTTTGCATTATGGAACAGATGGAGTATAAGCCAAGGGATGAGAAAAACCTTGGTGGAAATCGTGGCCACTCCCATTGTTGTCCTGTGCAAGTACATGAAAAGTCATGATAACTACAACAGTCTTAACATCAACCAAATATACAAGGTATCTGCTTGAAATAAACAAGGCATATATGATCACTATAACAACCAAATATAGCCATTGGAAACTGGACAAATGCTCAATGCAACCGACCTAACAACCACATACAGAAAACCAATGCATCTGCTTGTAAACTAGACAAATGCTTACAACGGCCAACCTAATAACCAGATAGAACTCATTGCAACCAACCTAACAACCAAATAGAGAGAAGCAAGGCATAAATGTTTAAAATGGGAGTTAAGGCCACTTGTTAACAATACCACGCATAACAGGTGGTATTGACAAAATTGAACTACACATTTCATAATTGCACAAAATGAACATCACAATGTGAATAACTAAAAGAAGCAAGACATATATGCTCACTAGAACAACCAAATATAATCACTGAAAATTGGACAAATGCTTGGTGCAACCTACCTAACAACCAAATACACAAAAGCAAGACATCAGCTTGAAAACTGGACAAATGCTCAATTAAATACTACTCCCTCCGTCCCAAAATTCTTGTCTTAGATATGAATGTATCTACTCATGTTTTAGTATTTAGATACATTCATTTCTAGACAATACTAAGACAAGAATTTTGGGACGGAGGGAGTACATGGTTGTCGCATGGCAAAAGCTACTACAACAATGGGTGTCAGAGGGCTAGCTAGAAAAAGTATGATTTTCTCACAGGATGTTGGTTCACTTGTCATGGATGGGCTCCTTCTACTTGGAATTTATGTTGGCCAGGGTGTGCTCCTTGATGTTGTGGATGGGATGTTCCCCTTGTAACTGTTGTAGTGCGTGTCCTTCTCTTCGTCTATGATATGTGAATTTGGAGCTAAGGATCCCAAGCCACCGCCTTAGAACGTTACCTTCAAAAATGACAAAAGGGGCTCGATGGCGTACAAGGACCGCAAACCCATGACCTTGAGGCAGAGGAGATCAACAGAGAGGAATTTGAAGAGATCAATGATGGTTGAACCAGAAGCGTTGTCGGTGGGCCACTTAACTTATGGCTTAGCCCGAGTGAAGCCGCCGAAGTTGACGAGCATGATATCTAGCCCGCTCTCCCGAGATATAGGAATACGCGAGGCCGTGGACTTGAAGCTTTCAGCATGTCAACATAGTTAATGTCCTTGTTCCTTCGGGATCCAGGGGTCGACACGAACATCGCCCACCTCACTAGCTTATGACGAAGAGGCTATGATAGACCTCCTTTTGCTCATACGCTCCTCGAGCTCCATGGGATATGTGGTCGGGCTAATTAGGTCACGACTTTCTGTAGTATGGGATCGGGATCTACGGGAAAGGGACACCGCCGACCTCATATAAAAACTGAAAGCGATGATGGTGTATGTGGATTAGTGATTAACTTGAACTTGTTTAGCTAGTAGGCACAGGCAGACCGAGTAAGGTTGGTGGTGGACGGCGATGATGGGGGCGAGCTACGGTTTGAGCACGAGAGGAAGGGGAGGGGAAAGGTGTTGTGTGGACCGGGAGTGGGTATGCTTCTGAAAATGTTAGTAATGGTGGTTGGAGATGGTGGTGGACAAGGGATTGCGATAGTTCAAATGCATCGAGAGCTGAAATTTTACTATAGGGTCGGCGGAGGATGAGGGAGGGCGACAGTTGAAATACCGTTGCTAGTTAAATTTGGGTAAAGGAACTAAAGCAGGGTGGGAGTGATCGCACACGGTCCAAACATAATTAAGTGTGGAGGCTATAACGAAATGTCGTGAAACCACAAACTTTTGAATCGCTCAAGGCGGGTAGCTTCTTCTCAGATTTCTCTAGACGAGTTAATCTCACACATTTCATCCTCATTTTCATATGCGGACGTGATATTCATCCTCAATTTAAACATGCCCACAAACATTTGGCTAATTTTTACCACAAAATGCCTTATTTTGCAGCAGTTTCAGTGACATTAGTTGACACACTCACTAATTTACAAACAGTTTGTCATGACCTTCCTCGGCTCAGAAGGAGTTTTTAGAGCAGCTCGTCAAGTCGATAAGCTCCACTGGTTCCACGACAGGTACAGGCAGGTTACCTCATCTGGATGTAAATTATTTAGGAAATCTCTATGTATGTAGTTCGTACTGAAATCTCTAAAAAGAATTATATTTAGGAACAGATAAAGTACATGTGTATGAATAGGGTGTTGTCATGTTCAAATTCCAAACGGACAACTTTAATGTGGCACATGATGCATATATGGAGGCCTAAAAGTGTCTAGTGTGCCAGAAAAGGGTTCATGACATAAACGTAGGGTGTTGGCCGCTGCACTATGTGTTGGAGGAGGGAATCCTATGAACACATGACCTTGCTGAAACTTTGTCACATATTTAGGCATTCCCTACTTGTCGTTATACAACCAAGAGAACATATATCCCTTAATTTGGTCAAACCATCACCTCTTGTTGTCGCTCAAGAGGGACGATATAGACCGCACGCACCCACAAGTTGGCGTGTTGTCGAAGATCGATTGAGAGGGATTAGAAGAACACCATCGGCTGCAAGTGTCCAAATGTATATAGGAAAAGGGCACGGTTCGGTGTTTCAATACAGAATGCACAACACTATGATGTGGCATGCACGTGACTGAGAAAACTGGCCATACCCCCTTGGTTATATATGTATACTATACATAGGTTACGGCCGTATGGTGCCCCCTTCCCTCGCCCCTACCCCACCCCAACACACACACACACACACACACACACACACACACACACACACACACACACACATATATATATATATATATATATATATATATTTATAAAGAGAGAGAGACCCTAGGGGGCCATCGATAGGTGTGTTGTCAATGAGAACCGCACAATGAACGCATGGTCGACACACACACACACATAGAGAGAGAGAAGATAGAGAGAGACACATAGACACACGCGCGTGCACACACAAACATGCCACACACGGACACACATGCACGCACATAGGGTACATTTCCATCGTTGTTAACCAAAGGGATGCCATATAGACACTAGGGACCCACCAATAGGTGTGTCATTGAAAACCGCACAATGAACGCATGGCCGACACACACACACACACACACACACACCCCGCAAAACGAAGGCATGGTCGACACACAAACATGCATGCACGTGTGCACACACATCACACATACAGTTAGCGTTCTAGTGTTGTGAGTCAAACGGATGACATGCCTCAGGGGCTCACCGGTAGATGAGTCATCAAAAACAGCACAACGGAGGCATGGTTGACACACGCACACGCACACGCACACACAAATATTCAAAACAAGAAAAGAAAATCATAAAATAACTATCAATATTTTCAAAACAAGAAAAGAAAATAATAAAATAACTATCAATATTTTCAAAACAAGGATCTCAAGATTTATTTAGCCGGATAGATAGATCACTACAGTCATTTACTACTAAATGAACCTTGAGATCTAGCAACTTCCCAACCAGTCACCCATCCTTAGACTACTCCACCCACAAGACGATTAACTTCTGAGTTCCATTCTAATCCGTTAGGGCTGGGAACCTGTATCTTGCTGATATGGGTTTCCTCCTAGCATTTATAAGGCATGTCCTGATGCGCACTCGTGGGATGAACTACGTATCATCAATGTTTCTGGTAGTACTAGAGAACCTATGCGGTGGTGGCATGGTGGTGCTGCAAACGCCTGCATGGACTGATGATGACGTATCACTCATGCTCGATAACGCGATGCAGCTCTTGCTCTCTGACCCGATCTTTCTCGTTTCCTCGTCGAGGAGGTTGATGACGGGGCTGACCCTTCTGCGGGAAATAGATTGGGGGAGTGATGGGAGACCGATTGGGGAAGTGGCAGGAGAAGCGTGTTTGGATAGACCACCATCTTAATATAAAATGAGAACTTATGAAAGAAGGAAGGTCAAGCTAGCACGCCACATGCGCACATAGTGCTTACACATGCATGGGCTTCACGCGGATGTATAGAACTGCTTTAAATTATTTGTGGCTCGTTTGGCCTCATTATACTACATTAATTGAATTTTCTAGGCATTTAATGTGCGTCATTCAAATTTGAACTAAAAGCATAGTCTCCATGTTAGCAAAATGGATTAGAGAATTATATATGTGTCCCTAGGTCCATGTTTAGGTTACATGCAATGAGTTTGAATGGATTACAAATATTTCGGCGTCGTGCATAGACTATAAACATTGAGAAAATTGGATTTTAAATCCCCATAAATCAAAAACTCATGTGAAATTCCTGAAATTTACCCTAAAGTCATGACACGACACTGATACAACAAGGTTTTTTTTGACCAATTTGGAACAAGTCTCTTGCACACGGGAACTTCTCTCAAGAAGCACTGTGGTTTCGATAGGGAACATGTCATGTGTGTGGGAGGAAAGGAATTCAATGCCTCTTCTTGGCTTGATTTTTTACATGCAACATAGACTAATACAAGTGCAGTGCTAAAATGTGGAATTATTCAGGACTCCTATGGCCCCTTAATATATTAATTGAGTTTTCTAGCCATTTAATGTGCAAAATCCAAATTTGGAGTACAAGCACATGCTCCATGGCACAACAATGGGTTAGAAAATCATTTTAGTGTCCTTGGGTCCCTGTTAGGCCCGAGGCAATGAATGTGAATGGATTACAAACATTGAGAAACTTGAATTTTAAATCCGCATAAGTCCGAAACTCGTTTGAAAATCTTGAAACTTACCCCGGTGTCATAACACAACACTTACACGACATGGCAATTCTTTGATCAATTTGGCGCAAGTTTTGGGACAAATCTCTTACAAATCAGACCTTCCCATGAGAAGCCTCGTGGTTTCCATAGGGAACATGCATGTTACCATTTTGCTCAAAACAACATTGAGTTTTCTAGGCACTTAATGTGAATAAATGAAACTTGAACTACAAACACGCGCTCGAGGGCACCAAAGTGGATTAAAACAAATTTTGTGTTCTTAGGTCCCAGTTTAGATCCCATGCACTGAAGGTGAATGAATTAGAAACATCTTGGCATCATGACTAGGCCGCTAACATTGAGAATCTTGGTTTTTAAATCCCCGAGAGTACAAAGCTCGTCTAAAATTCAAGAAACTTACGAGTGTCATGCCACGATACATATATGGCATGCTAATTTTTTGACTAATTTGGGACAATTGTATGGACATGCATCTTACAAGCCAAACCTTCTACAAGAAGCCTCATTATTTGATAAGGAACAAGACACCTTTGGGGGCAAAACTACATACATCCATCCTCTAGTGCACCAATTCGGCCCTTTCATAAATCAATTGTATTTTCTACGGATTTAATAAGCGCAATTCAAATTTTGAACTAGAAGCACATGCTCTATTGCATGAAAATTTGTTGGAAAATCATTTTTGTCTCCTTGGGTGCTTTCTTAGGTTCCATGCAACAAATGTGAATGAATTAGAAATATTTAGGCATGCAATCTCACCCACAATCATTGAGAATATTGGTTTCTAAATTCATGTAAATACAAAAATCATATGAAATAAATGAAACTTATCCCCATTTTATGATAGGACACATATAGGTCTTGGTACCATACGTTTTCCAATTTGAGAAGGCTCAAACAATAACAGGCAACATAGACATTTTTGAACAAATAGTTGCCACATTATTATCACAAATGGTTGCATTACATGAATTATGTGCATTCCGTAATCATTTGGTATCACGCGTCCAACTGTTTTTACTTGATTTGGGGGTGTTCTGTGCAGGCTCGACGGGACGCGCGTGAGCCGTCCGTCGTGCACGCTCGACGGGACGCATGAGAGAAATGCGTTGCGCAAGCTCATTGAGAAGCGAGCTTTGACCTCCACCCTCCGCTCACCTTGCTCCCAACTTCTGAACTAATGGCGTCTGACCCATTGTTTACCTTGCGGTTAATGCGCCTGGACGGAGGGACTAGTTTTCTTGTGATCCCATTGCCCCGCTCAACGTAAGCATTGTTTTGTTCGTGCGTCACTAATAACTTCACTTTTTGCCTATTTTCAACACATATACATGTACCTACGAATGGAATAATACAATGACAAATTCACACCCACAAAGGATAATAATTGTCTTACATATTCATGATAATAAAAAAATGCCACATGGTGGAACTCCCCAAAGATAGAGGGGAAAAGAAGAAGGAAGAGGTTGAAAAGGAAGACACAAACAACGATTTCGGCCACTCACTAGAGGAATCAGCTTCTTTGCCGTCTGCCATCACAGACGGCAAAGAGTAAATCCTAGACGGCAAAGAGAATATCACAGACGACAAAGAATCTCTCGGCCGGCAAAATTTCTGCGTCAGCCTACGACGACATCGTACCTTCTTTGCCGTCTGTCTCCCCAAAGCGGACGACAAAGAGCTTTGTCGTCAGCTTTTCATAGGAGCAGTCGGCAAAGTGATCGAGACGGTAGTCGATAGGCGTTGCCTCCTTTAGGGGCTAACGGAGGCTTTGCCATCTGCCTCCCCCTCTTCTTTGCCGTCTGCGTCCCCTCTCTTCTTTGCGGTCTGCCTCCCCCCTCTTCTTTGCCGTCTGCCTCCTCCTCCTCCCCCCCTCCACTCTTTGATGTCTGCCTACCCCTCCCCCCTCCTCTGTGCCCTCTTCTTTGCCGTCTGCCCCCCTGGAAGAAGCCGACGAAGATACTATATGGCCAGGTGCTACTACCCAGGTTGCACAGCTGGGCGCCACGTGGCACCTTTGCCGTCGGCCAGCTGACGGCGAAGGCCTTTGCCATCAGCTCACAGACGGCAAAGAGCATATATTGTCACATTTTTGTTTATTTTTTCTATTTCACAGCACATATACATATAATTCATAGCACATATATGATAAATAGGTCACAACACATATATGATATACATATAAAGCACATCAATGCCATTTGTTCATCAACGTACATCCCATATATCAAAAGAACCAACACATACAAAGTTTCATCCATATATACATACATATAGTTGCGCATATATTGTTCATCCATATATACATATACATATAGTTCCACATTGTTCATCAACTCAAATAAAAACGGAAACTAAGGCACTACATTGCCAGCTTCCATGCATGTAGTACATCGAATCTGCAAAATGGGAATAAGAAAATCAGAAGAAGAAGAACAATAATATATATATGACAAATAAGCTAAATTGAAGAAGAAAGAGAAGAAGGAAGAACATAACAAGGAGAAGAAACACAAGAAGGAGGAGGAGGAGGAGGGGAAGGGGAAGGAGAAGGAGAAGGAGAAGGAGGAGGAGAAGAAGAAAAAAGAAGAGAAGGAGAAGGAGAAGAAGGAGGAGAAGAAGGAGGAGAGAAGAAGAAGGAGAGAAGAAGAAGGAGAAGAAGGAGGGCTCCTTCTCCTTCTTCTCCTCCTTCTCCTTCTTCTTCTCTTCTTCTCCTCCTCCTCCTTCTTCTTCTCCTTCTCCTTCTCCTTCTCTTCTTCTCTTCTTCTTCTTCTTCTTCTTCTTCTTCCTTCTTTTCATTTCTCCTCTTCTCCTCTTATTGGAGCTAAATTAGCTAACTATGTCTTTTTGGAGCTAAATGGGCCAATTATGTCATTATAGAGAAAAACAAGCTAAGTATATAATATTAATGAGCTAACAAAGGTTCTTATGCCATTTTGAGCTTATAATGTCTTTTACGAGCTAAATTGGCTAATTATATCATTGTTGGGGAAATTAAGGCAAGGAGAATATGAAAGAGGAGAAGAAAGAGGAGGAGGAGGAGAAGAAGAATAAATAAAGAAGAAGGAGGTGAAGGAGGAGGAGGAGGAGAAGGACTAGAAGGTCCTTGGCCTTCTCCTCCTTCTCCTCCTCCTCCTCCTCCTTCTCTTCTTCTTCTTCTTCTTCTACTTTATTTTCATTTTTCCTATTTCTTCTCCTCTTCGCCTCTTCTTGGAGCTAAATTAGCTAACTATGTCTTTTTGGAGCTAAATGGGCTAATTATCCCATTTTAGAGGAAAACAAGCTAAGTATATAATACTCCCTCCGTACGGAAATACTTGTCCTAGAAATGGATATAATGGATATATCTATAACTAAAATAAGTCTAGATACATTCATCTCTAGGACAAGTATTTCCGGACGGAGGGAGTATTAATGAGCTAACCAAGGTTCTTATGCCATTTTGAGGTTATTATGGCATTTTGGAGCTAAATGGGCTAATTATGTCATTGTTGGGGAAATTAAGGCAAGGATAATATGAAATAGGAGAAGAAATAGGAGGAGGAGAAGAAGAAGAAGAAGAAATAAAGAAGAAGGAGGAGAAGGAGGAGGAGGAGGAGTAGGACTAGAAGGTCCTTGGACTTCTCCTCCTTCTCCTCTTGGACTTCTCCTCCTTCTCCTCTTCCTCCTCCTCCTTCTCCTTTTTCTCTTCTACTTCTTCTTCTTTCTTTTCATTTTTCCTATTGCTTCTCCTCTTCTCCTCTTCTTGGAGCTAAATTAGCTAACTATGTCTTTTTGGAGCTAAATGGGCTAATTATCTCATTTTAGAGGAAAACAAGCAAAGTATATAATATTAATGAGCTAACCAAGGTTCTTATGCCATTTTGAGCTTATTATGGCATTTTGGAGCTAAATGGGCTAATTATGTCATTGTTGGGGAAATTAAGGCAAGGAGAATATGAAATAGGAGAAGAAAGAGGAGGAGGAGGAGAAGAATAAGAAATAAAGAAGAAGGAGGAGAAGGAGGAGGAGGAGGAGAAGGACTAGAAGGTTCTTGGCCTTCTCCTCCTCCTCCTTCTCCTCCTCCTCCTTCTTCTCTTCTTCTTCTTCTTCTTCTTCTTCTTCTTCTTCTTTCTTTGCATTTTTCCTATTTCTTCTCCTCTTCTCCTCTTCTTGGAGCTAAATAAGTAACTATGTCTTTTTGGAGGTAAATGGGCTAATTATCCCATTTTAGAGGAAAACAAGCTAAGTATATAATATTAATGAGCTAACCAAGGTTCTTATGCCATTTTGAGGTTATTATGGCATTTTGGAGCTAAATGGGCTAATTATGTCATTGTTGGTGAAATTAAGGCAAGGAGAATATGAAATAGGAGAAGAAAGAGGAGGAGGAGGAGGAGAAGAAGAAATAAAGAAGGAGGAGAAGGAGGAGGAGGAGGAGAAGGACTAGAAGGTCCTTGGCCTTCTCCTCCTCCTCCTCCTTGTCCTTCTTCTCTTCTTCTTCTTCTTCTTTCTTTTCATTTTTCCTATTTCTTCTCCTCTTCTTGGAGCTAAATTAGCTAACTATGTCTTTTTGGAGCTAAATGGGCTAATTATCTCATTTTAGAGGAAAACAAGCAAAGTATATAATATTAATGAGCTAACCAAGGTTCTTATGCCATTTTGAGCTTATTATGGCATTTTGGAGCTAAATGGGCTAATTATGTCATTGTTGGGGAAATTAAGGCAAGGAGAATATGAAAGAGGAAAAGAAAGAGGAGGAGGAGAAGAAGAAGAAATAAAGAAGAAGGAGGAGAAGGAGGAGGAGGAGGAGAAGGACTAGAAGGTCCTTGCCCCTTCTCCTCCTTCTCCTCCTCCTCCTCCTCCTTCTCCTTCTTCTCCTCCTCCTTCTTCTCCTTCTCCTTCTCTTCTCTTTCTCTTCTTCTTTTTGTTCTTCCTTTTGATTTCTCCTCTTCTGCTCTTCTTGGAGCTAAATTAGCTAACTATGTCTTTTTGGAGCTAAATGGGCAAATTATCCCATTTTAGAGGAAAACAAGCTAAGTATATAATATTAATGAGCTAACCAAGGTTCTGATGCCATTTTGAGGTTATTATGGTATTTTCGAGCTAAATGGCATAATTATGTCATTGTTGGGGAAATTAAGGGAAGGAGAATATGAAATAGGAGAAGAAAGAGGAGGAGGAGGAGAAGAAGAAGAAATAAAGAAGAAGGAGGAGAAGGAGGAGGAGGAGGAGGAGAAGGACTAGAAGGTCCTTGGCCTTCTCCTCCTTCTCCACCTCCTCCTGCTCCTTCTCCTTCTTCTCTTCTTCTTCTTCTTCTTTCTTTTCATTTTTCCTATTTCTTCTCCTCTTCTCCTCTTCTTGGAGCTGAATTAGCTAACTATGTCTTTTTGGAGCTAAATGGGATAATTATCTAATTTTAGAGGAAAACAAGCTAAGTATATAATATTAATGAGCTAACCAAGGTTCTTATGCCATTTTGAGCTTATTATGGCATTTTGGAGCTAAATGGGCTAATTATGTCTTTTTGGAGATAAATGGGCTAACTATGTCATTGTTGGGGAAATTAAGGCTAGGAGAATATGAAAGAGGAGAAGAGAAACTTACCGTAGTGGTCATCAAGGAGGAGACACACCTGGAGAAGGGTCGTGCGATGCCGCTCGGGAGTTATTCTGAAAAATAGATATTTTGCAATGTCCCAGTTAGCATGATGACACTCAATTATTAATACTAGTTTATAATGAAACTCACTGTGCCAATCGAAGAGAAGACGGACATCGGTGGAGGGACTTGACCGCTCTTCTCGCACAGACCCTGAAGAGTGGGTCGTATTAGTTTACACACATGATTTGGCTACTAAAGAGAGAAGAAATATATTTATATGTAATTTAGCATTTATATTCACCGGTTAATCAGGTTCGCCATTTTTATTACGTCCAGGCAACCTACACGCTAATAGGTAAAGATATGTCCTAATCCCACCCGAGTATGTGTAGATTGGGTTCGTTTCCCCATGCTCTGCTCCGGATCCAACGCGAAATTTCGGCAACACCTCCCCACTGTTCTCCTGATACACGTCTCCGCAATAAACAGAGAGGATGTGCATCTGGAGAACAACAGGGAGGCACTGACGAAATTCCGCATCGGATCCAGAGCACAGCATACGGGAAAACGAACCCAATCTACACATGCTCTTGTTTTCCATGGATAATGTTGGACAATTCGAAAGGATGGCGGTTATAAATATGCAAAGACATGCATATTTATAGATGTCTCCCTTTCGAACAGGAGACGCATAATGGTAACGCATACTGATAAATTAATTTAATTACCTAAATCTAGAAAGTTTCATCCGGAAACCGAGCCACAGTAAATCAAGGGGCGGGGAGGAGATGAAATTTGTACTGACCCACGAATGCAAGGGCGGAGCTCGTACAACGCACGGGCAGGTCTTCGCACAACAGACCTCACAACGACGAGACAACTATCACATGTAAATCCACCCGATCAACATAAATATTCTAATTATGTCATTTTAGAGTAAAACAAGTTAAGAATATAATATTCATGAGATAACCATGGTTTTTATGCCATTTTGTAGCTAAATGGGCTAATTATCTCATTGTTGGGGAAAATAAGGTCAGTAGAATAAGATAGAGGAGAAGAGGAGGAGGAGGAGAAGAAGAAGAAATCAAGAAGAAGGAGAAGAAGGAGGAGGAGGAGAAGAAGGAGGAGAAGAAGGAGGAGGAGAAGGTATTCTTCTTCTCTTCTTCTTTTCTTCTTCTTTTCTTCTTCTCCTTCTTATTTTTGTCTTCTCCTATTCTTCTTCTTCTTCTTCTCCTCCTCCTCCTCCTCTTCTCATGTTCTCCTCCTCCTCCTCCTCCTCTTCTTCTTCCTATTGTTTCTATTAGGCTAACTAACTAACTAACCTAACTAACCAAGCTAACTAAACCTATCGCTAAAACTAGATAACACTAAACAGCAAAAAAAACAGAATCTACCACTAAGTAACTAAAAAAGAATCTAGCTACCACTAAATACCAAACAATAAAAAATCAACTTCTTCTTTTTTCTCTTCTTCTCCTCTTATTTTTTTCTTATTCTTTTCTTCTCTTCTTCTTCTCTTCTTCTTTACTTCTTCTCCTTCTTATTTTTCTTCTCCTCTTCTTCTTCTTCTTCTTCTTCTCCTTCTTATTTTTTCTTCTCCTCTTCTTCTTCTTCTTCTTCTTCTTCTTCTTCTTCTTTTTCTTTTTCTTCTCCTCCTCCTCCTCCTCCTACTCCTCTTCTTGTTCTCCTCTTCTCGTCCTCCTCCTCCTCCTCTTCTCCTCTTCTCCTCCTCCACCTAACTAACCAAGTTAACTAACTAACCTAACTAAAACTACTAACCTAACTAAAACTACTAACCTAACTAAATCTGTAAATTAGCAAAAAAGAAAAAAGGACTCACCGGAGGGGGCGGCCAGGGAGGAGGAGGGTGCGGCGATGGAGGAGACCGCGGTGGTGGCAGAGGGGGTGGTGGTGGAGAAGGGGCGAGCTCCAATGGCGGTGGTGGAGGAGGAGGTCCCGGGGAGGAGGAGGGGGCGTGGTGGAGGAGGGGCGCAGGGAGGAGGGGGCACAGGGAGGCCGGAGGAGGGCGCAGGGAGGCCGGAGGAGGAGGGGACGGCGGCGCAGGGAGGCCGGAGGAGGGAGGAGGAGAGGGCGCAGGGAGGCCGGAGGAGGAGGGGGCGCAGGGAGGCCGGAGGAGGAGGGGCGGCAGCGCAGGGAGGCCGGAGGAGGGCGCGACGGCGGTGGTGGTGTCGGGGGTGAGAGAGAGGGGTGTCGGGGTGGCCGTTAGGGGTGAGAGAGAGGCGCGTGGGGGTGGGGCTAATGGCCGTTAGGGGCGCATCCTCTTTGCCGTCCGCCTCCCGACGGCACAGAGGAGAAAAGCGGACGACAAAGAGAGACGTCGTTAGGGGGGAGAGAGGGGGTGCAGGGTGGGCCAGCCGAGCGCTTTGCCGTCTGCCTAAGTTAAGTTTGCCATGAGCCCAGATCTTTGCCGTCATCCTGAGTGGTCTTTGCCGTGAGCCAGCTGACGGCAAAGAAGCAGTAGATGGCAAAGACCCTCTTTGCCATGAGCCTTCTCTTTGCCGTCTGGTTTCTGTTAGTTGACAGCAAAGAGGGTCTTTGCCATCAACGAGCAGACGGCAAAGAAGCAGCAGATGGCAAAAAACTGTTTTCCAGTAGTGACTGCTATTTAATTCTTGATGGATTGCAGGGCACGGAGTTCCTCAATCTCCTTCTTCATCGCCTCCACGATCTCCATCTCCTCTTGCCTCTCCACCGACATCTTATGCATTGCGGCCATGGCGCAGGGTTTCCTGGAGAGCGTCGTTGCTCTCCTTCACGTACGCATGAAGTTCCTTCACATGCACCACAGATTCCTCCACGAGCCCCTCATGCTTGATGTGGAGCTTTGTCAAGTCTTCCTCGGCGAGGTATTTTAGCCTCCCATACGAGGCAGCTTTCTACTTGAGAAGCTTCTTCGAGGCAACGGTCTGCTCCTTCTCCTCGTCGTGCTTGTTGCGGAGCTTCTCCTTCTCGTCCGTAAATTTCACGATGAAGCCCGTCGTCTTGTTAACCAAGGCGTTGCTCTTGTCCAGGAGATTCAATGAGGCAAACATCACCTCCTCCTTATCAATCTCAGCGCACATGTCGTCACTGGTTGAGGAATCCAACACCGCCAACTCATCAAGTTCACCTCCAAGGCGAATGTGCTTGTGATGATAGTGAGAGCCCTCACCTCTCCGCAAATGATCCTCCGAGCCCTTCGCGGTGCCACCGGATATCTCTCTGCTTAGGTAAACGCGGCATGGGTGGAGCTCCGTGGCGCTTCCTTGGCACGGCGGGGGACCTCTCGGTTGCTTTGGGAGCCTTAGTCTTTCTTCCCTGGTTATATATCAACCCAGAACCCCCCTCCTACCAGCTATGGAAGACGAAAGGAATGACTAACAAGAAATGTTTTTTATTTTGGTGATGAGGATAGGAATGTGCCGTAATTGTCGAGTAGGTTTTTTATGGCCTACTAGTAAACGTTTGCTAAGTGGGAACACATTTAGGTTTGGTAGGTTTTAACTAATTTGAAATAAATTAAAGCATGGTAATTTGGAACGCGGCGGAAAAGAAGCTCAAAGTTTATTGATGGTTTTGGTTCCAAAGCACGAAACCTTTTATGGTTTTTAGAAACCGTGTGGGGTGGCGTGTGTGGGCCCGCATTCTCAGATGTGTGTACGTGTGTGCCCACTATCACACATGGTCCAGTCCTCATCGTGCCCGATGGATGGGCCCGCACGCCTCGCACGGGTGCCAGATGACATTTGTCAATAAGTGGCACACTTCCTGGTGATGTGCGGTGTATAGGTGGTAAGCATGCCACATAAGTAAAAAAATGACATGGCACAACAATTAAGGAGGAGAGTGGGCGCTTCGGGCACCGACATAGCATGGATTTGCATTTAGTTAACCTAATGAATTAATTCCTACCAAAAGGTCGATATGCGACATTTCCATAAAGTTATAATAAAACATTCTAAAAAGGAAGCGCTGGCGGCATTCCGATGATGGTCTGCTCGGACTTTATGGCCAGTAGAGAGCATCACCCCTTCCAGGTATTCAATCCGAGTGTCTGGACCCGCGGCCACGGCACTTGTCTCCTTCTGAGGAGCTACTAGCACTGCTAGTAGGCTCTTGGGGCTGCTGGGTTGCGTGGGCCTCATCCAGTAGACCTTGACAGCGTGCAATCACGCTCATGACACGCTTGTGGAACCGCTCCATCTCTTTATCTTCCCACTGGGAGGAAATTCCACGCATGGGCTTCCCCCATAAGATATCACGGTGGCGTTGGTCTACTTCGTCGAGGAAGTCATCTCCTACGACAAGGTGCTCGAGCCTGGCATATAATAATAGGGATCAAAGATGACACAATTGCCGACGAGCTTGACGAAGCTGCTCATATACCCACTCATCAATGAATTGCATATGGGGTTTGCCCATTCTTTGAGGGGCATCAGTTTGTTGAATGGCATCGATGACGCTGGCTCTTCGGCTGGGTTGTCGATCATGCCGACAAGCAGCTCTGGATCTTGTGCGCGGTGGATGGCAAGCATATCTTCCTACATCCCCTGCAATAAGACCAATACGCACCCAAGGAACAACATGGCGAAATCGGTGTCGATGGTCCACGGAGCCACTGACTCCTTTTCCTTGTCGAATATGTAATCCAAGAAGGGGTGGAGGTCATTGTCATCCTTTGAGCTTTGGTTTCTTGGCAAGGCGCCGACCTCGACCTTCAGGCTTTGGTTGCATGGCAAGAGGCCGATGTCGACCTCTGAGCTTTGGTTGCCAGGCAAGGGGGCGCCGTCTACCTCTGAGTTTTGGTTGCCTGGCATGCTTGGAATAATTACTAGAAGATAAATGTGGACTAGATCTGCGCACAGTGTGGTTGCGTCGCTCCAAGGGTCATATATATAGAGCTAGCCACTCCATGGTGGCGGCAACCTGATGGAGGAAGTGGCGGTAATCGTTGACGTGGATTGTAGGACACACGTATAACACCACTAGTTTCTGCTTTGGGGCGTTTTTGTTCGTAGGTAACAACCGGTGCACGATATCACTGGTTGCGCAGGGGGCGGTTCCGGGGTTTCTCCTAGATTATTATGCATGTAAATAGTTTATTAAGGTAGTCAATTATGTAATTGCATGTTTAATTTGGTTATGCATGTTGTATTGTTTGTTTTGCAAGTACGCAAAGCTTGCGTACCATTGCATTGGTTATGCATCTTGTATTTGTAAGTATTTATCTTGTTGTTCTATACAGAGAGCAAATCACATCGCAAACGATTAAACGAACAAACATGACGATGATGATTTGAACAATCCTAGACAAGTGTTGACGTGCAAGCGTTTGCCCACACCACACATAACTTATTAGCAGAATGTACTATTCTCAGTCTTCACACACAATTCACATAACTGACCTATTTGCCTGATATCACACACATCTTATTACGTTGAACCGTTTGTATTATTTTGTCTCGTCGGAAACAGTTCATGCTTCACAACGTCTTTGTTGTCTATCGCACACATCCTAATCTGGGAGATCGTTTGTGTTATTTTATGTCATTGCAAAGAGTTCATCCGTATGACCTGCATGCCATCTATCGCACACATAATCATCTGGAAAATTATTTTGTTCTTCTTCAGCAGCACAAATAGTTTATCCGGGTGAATGATATGTCATACATCACATACACTTGTATTTAGTTAACGTTTTTGTTATTTTGGCCCATCACAAACAGTTTGGATGGGACAACTGTATGTCGTAGATGGCACAGGTAAGTATTTCCTGAATCATATTTGATGGGCCGACCATCGCAAATAGTTCATGTTATTGGCGACAAAGCAATCACTATACAGTTCGTAATTCATGCATCCCACATAGTTTGGTCGACGGGTCTCTGATTGATGTGTCGTCTTTGGAACATCTTGTAGTAGTGAGTGCTAAAAGTTAAAGTAGTGGTGGGCGTGTTTTAGCCCCAACCACTGAAAGTTTTGTCATGCAAATTAAAAATTCTGCAACCAAGGCAGCATTTTTCTACCATGCACTACTAGGGAAAATCCAATAGGTGGAGATTTAGTAGTAGCGTGCGTTAGAGTAACGAGCTACTCCTACTTATCAATAGTGCGGGTGAATAAAACATGCTGCTCTAGACTTATCAGTAGCACAAGAGAATAAAATGCGCTCCTGGTATGGTTACCCACCTGACTATAGAATAGTAGTAGCACACGTCGTGGAAGCGCACTATTGCTAAATAGTTTAGGAGTAGTACGTGTAGGGAAGAGTCGCTGCAAGTACCCCCGCATTGTGCGACATGCTTAGCGGTAGCATGTTT
Organism: Hordeum vulgare subsp. vulgare; assembly: GCF_904849725.1. Taxonomy (NCBI): domain Eukaryota; kingdom Viridiplantae; phylum Streptophyta; class Magnoliopsida; order Poales; family Poaceae; genus Hordeum; species Hordeum vulgare. Next base: position 225,068,191 of record NC_058519.1, read on the forward strand.
TTATTTACAGAGTTACTGATAACTTTATAGTAGTAGTGCTCTTCTCCTGCCCGCGTTACTGCTAATCTACCCTTATCCTCTTCCCCTGGCCCGCGTTGCTCACGCTCCCCTCCACACTCTCTTTCTCTCTCGCTCACCGCGCCATCATCGCCATTGCCGCACCGTCTTCTCCCCCATATATGTAAGCCTCTTCCTCGCTCCACCCTCACCCTCCTCTCCCTCCATCCTCTCCCTTCTCCCTCCTATGGCATCCGCCCCTTCTCCTTCTCCATCCAGCGACCCTGTTCCCTCCTCGCTCCACTTCCCTCCCTCCCTCCTCCCTCCACTTCCCTCCCTCCCTCCTCCCTCCACTTCCCTCCCTCTCTGCTCCCTCTATTATTGTATAAATTTGTTGTAAATATATTAGGTCTAGAACCTCACTCTATTCTTCTATAAATTTGTAGTAAAAATATTAGGTCTAGAATTTTTAGTAGAAAAAAAATTAGTTCTAGAAATGTTTAGAAAACAAATTCGGTCTATTTGGAAATGTGTGTATGTTATTGCAGGGAACACCTTCGAGTGGCCTATGTTTTGCCGGAATGATGATTCATTTCCATTCCAGCAAATTTCAGGGGCTCGATATGTCCTTTTTTCAAAAACGGTCATTCCGAAATTTTGTCATGACTTGTGCTAGAAAGTAGGAAATATCGTGTGCCCCTGATTTGGTAGAACAGGAATTAGATGACATTCTCACAAAACATAGGCCATTTTTATGCAATTACTCCATAAATGCAATGTTAATTGAGTTATACTTATTAGGGTACTTTTAGTCTTTCACGACTCTTTGTGTGACTTTCATGTCTATTCTTGATGGAGGTATCCCGACTGTTGTCATGGGGTCGCTTCCTCTTCCCCTTCTCATGCTATATTCCTAGGTATTAGCATGAGAGAGGGAGAGGAAGCGACCATCACCAATGGTCGAAATATTAGAGGAATAATCCCGACTGTTCTCATGGGGGTCGTTTCCCTCTTCTTCTTCTCGCGATATATGCCTTGGTATATTGCACGAGAGAAGAAGACAAAGTGACCAGCACCGATGGTCGAAATATAAAAGGAAGAATCCTGACTGTTGTCGCGGGGGTCGCTTCCTCCTTCGTTCCCGTGTGCTAGAGATTTGGGTAATGTACATGGGAAGGAAGGGAGGAGCGACCATCACCAACGGTAGAAATATTAGTGTGAGGTAGTGTCCACCAACATACACCACCATATCAGTATGAGAGTGTGTGCACCATATACACTATGATATATAAGAGATTTTCAAGGAAAGCCTCGACAGACCGAAACTCAACCCATGCCGAATTAGTAGTTTCAAGTATAATTGTCATCGATTTTTAAGCTTTCAATCATAAACACAGGAAATGTATGACGATGAGGGGATCCCCGACATGATTTATGCGACGAAGATCAGGGTCTGTGCGACAGGCCTCACATGTGAAACGGTAGGTTCGTCACCATTAAGCTTGATGAGACCTTTGATGTTTTTACGGTACGAAATGATGACAAATATTTTTTATAATTAATCATGAATTTGTGTTTCTTTGCTTCAACGTGTAATTTCTATTTTCTACAATTCTACTAGTGCATCCCCTCCTATGCAAGACGGTATGTCGTGGTGAAGCTCGGTTTCCAAGAAATGGAGAATATGGAGACGAGGAGATCTCACCTTAGTACTAAACATGGTTTCTCATTTTATTTAAACAATACAATATAGTTAATCACTTGCATTTTGGTTGCTCAAATTGGGAAGCACTCGGCATGGCATAAGGATTTTAGGAGGATATGTAAATATCCTTCAATATTTGTCCTGAAGATGATACTGAAGGTAATATAGACATTTCGGTGGATGTCGATATGCTTCTAGTTTTACCTCTATGTGACTTCGTTAACCATATTTGTTAATTAATTTGCATTGATTACTTAAAAATAGTTGGTATCCATCCCTACTTAACTTGTTTATTTTTCTCTCACAACTTATTTTCTTCTTAAAAAAACTCAAAAGATAGTAGACATGACCTACTACAGTCTTGGCCCCGATCTAACTTGGTTGGAGAAAAATTATCTAATCTCATTTATTGATGTTGTTGATAATTTTAAAATTAATTATGAAGATATTGGCGAAAGTTATTCTAAATACGCGCCAATGGTGCACGAGTTGAACCATAGTAACTTCCATGTAGATAGCATGGTAATAGTTTTTTTACTATTGTGTCATTAATTAGTCCATCGTTTGCATGCATAAATGTTTCTCAAGAAAAAACAGTTTGCTAACTATGTTATTATTACGTTCTTCGACAGAAATTCCCGTCCGAGGTTGTGTCTGAACTAATGTTTGTAGATGGTCAATATTTGAATGTTATCACCTTACGACCATGCCCCACATGTTTCCACAATGCATACTTGGTTGCTAGAAGGGATGGAAGTATGAAACTCAAAGGATTTAGCAAAGTAATGAAAGACCGCAGACAACCAGTTGGCGGAACGCGAATGATTTCTGCAGGCCACATGTCGGATATAGGTGGATCTCTATTCTCCACAATGTAGTGGAAGGAGCTTACCTGTTTTGTTCTATTTTACCTAGCAGAGAATAGTTGGTTCTACCTAGGAGAGAATAGTATGTGCTAGCTAAGCGACATGACCTTTACTAGTTTATGACATTCTGTAGTAATGGTTAACTTGTCATGAGTTGTTAGATGATTAATATGATGATACATAAGTTGTACCTGACTAAGGATGATGAGTTATTAGATGACATATATTAGATTAAAGTGGATGGTGTCGGTGTCAGAACCGGCCGATCTCGAGTAGGGAGTCAGAACTATGGTCCAAGGTCGATGGGTAACAAGAGACGATGGAGATGGTGTTTTACCCAGGTTCGGGCCCTCTTGATGGAGGTAAAACCCTACGTCTTGCTCTTGTTGTTATTGATGGGGTGGTACAAAATACACAGTTGATCTACTGCGAGATCGATGTTGTGGTCTAAACCCTAATCGCAATGAGCTTGATGTATCCTACGAGCTATGACCCCCTAGATTATATAGACGCTAGGGGTGTCAAGATTTACACAAGGTCGGTTACAACAGAGAAGGAACATGCCGATTACTACATCTCCTTGGATTCCATGCCGAATCTTTGGAAGAGTCCATCTGGAGTCCAATACTTCTACCGGTAGTTGAACAAGCCAAAGGGTCCAGGCCATGAGGATAGTTAGGTGGCCCAAGGACCCCCTAATCCCAGATTCCCTGAGTAGCCCCCGAACTAGCCTCCAATGCCGAAATCTTCATCCGTTGAGGACATCACATGAGCTTTGGATTGCGAGGCAAGTTCCTCCTTTTTGCTTTAACCGAAGATAGTTCGGCTACGACGACTCCTTCTCCTTTAAACACATAGACAACTACGCCTACCATTTAACAATGAGCAACATCTTTCCTAATTTGAAAGGTCGCGGTTGGCCAGGGCCCTTTTTTTGAATGAGCACTCCGAGACTGTTTTATTGACACGTCCCATCATGGAGATCGTGCCCCCTTTTCCAGGGATATTTTTTATGGTTTTGGTTTATCCCACGCACCCATAATCACAATTTTATTGGGAAGTGGCTGAGTTTACGGTGCAGCTACGAGTCCTTCGGTATTCCGGTGAGTTATAAAAGGTAAAAACCGTCACCTTGGTGAGTTATAAAAGGTAAAACCCCTCTCCTCTAGCGCCCCAACTCTCCATCTGCTCCCGAGATCTCGAATCCCCTCACCAGTCCAGCAGTCGCTAACATCGGTTCCAAGGCAAGTGGGAGATCTCCTCTGTCAATGAAAAGGGCATTTTGGAGCTGAAGAGTTGCGACTATCTTCTAGAGAACATAGCCCCCCATGCACCAGAGAAGGACCTGGTTATCCCCACTCCTAGAGATGGAGTGATGATCGGCAAGCTCAATAGGGCTACATGGCCAAAGGGCACATTCATCCACACCATCCAGTCGTGGCAGAAGGAGTGGTTCTATATCATCGAGCCATGCAACATAGGCGAGCGAGCTCCTCCTGCATTCAAATCTGGTCCCCGAAGCGCCTGATGTCGTGGACAGAAAAGGCTTTAGATTGGGGGGAGGGCATGGAGGTGAAGGAGCTCACGAAGAGGATCTCCAATCCAATGGTGAAAATTGACCTCACCAATCTGGTCTGGGTGATTCTGCATTGCGGCCTTCTCCCCTGCCAGTACCGGCCTGTCCCGATGTGGGAATATGATCCAGAGAATCCAGACACTATGACTGGCCTGGTGCGGAGCATTCGAACGACAGAGAACCCGGGTTGACATGACTAGTTATAGATCGAAGTGGCACAACCATATAGGAACAGGTATACATAACCCAGCAAATCAGGTGTCGGTCAACAACGTGTGTAGATGAGTCGTAGCAAGATACAAGGACTCCATTACATCACGTGACATTTCCTCGACTGGACAGACACAACAACCAAGAAGGATACATGCCGGTCGATCAATATGTCTAGAGCAGTAGCAAGCTACCAAGGGTCAGTGGAGGCACAAAGAGGCATTTTCCTGTAGAGCAGGCTACCATCGGCACACAACTAGGTGTCGAATCCCACACATACCGATACATTTCAAACATACACACATTATGTACAATATGTGTAGATACAACATGGCATCACAACAAAACTCTACAACACATCATTTATTTAATAGGCTCTGAGGAGCCAACATAGTATAATGTTTCAATAGAGGTCACATGACCAACATTCATAGCATAGAAACAACGAGCGTAAGTTACATGTCTAGGTACATACATCTACTAAAAGCGGCTTGAAGAGCCTGGAAAGCTACAACAACCCTACCATAGGAGCCAGACCTCTGTGTGGGTTCTGAAGCTAATCCCGTCAAAATCGTACACATCGCGTAGATGCATTAATGAGACTAAAGTCTCCTCTGCAAAAACATAATTAAGCAACCGTGAGTACAAAAGGTACTCAACAAGACTTACATCAGAACTATCTACATATGCATCATTGTGAACAAAGGGGGTTGTGGAGGTTATTTGCAACAAGCCATGTTTGACTGTTGGCTAACCTGTACTACGACCACGAACACTTTCTTTGAGGCAGGGTAGCACACATGAGTCCACATATTCACCAAATCAATACACTGATACGTCTCCAACATATCTACTTTTCCAAACTCTTTTGCCCTTGTCTTGGACTCTAATTTGCATGATTTGAATGAAACTAACCGTGACTGACGCTGTTTTCAGCAGAACTGCCATGGTGTTGTTTTTGTGTAGAAATAAAAGTTCTTGGAATGACCTGGAAACATACGAGGATTTTTTATGGAATATATAAAAATATCAGAGAAAGAATCAACTAAAGATACGCTGCCAGTGGGCCACGAGCCCTGCAGGCGCGCCCCCCTAGGGCGCGCCTAGCAGGCTCGTGGGGCCCACGTGGCTCCCCCGACTTCATCTCCAACTTCATATAACCTCTCTCGCCCAGAAAAAAATAAGAGAGAAGAGTTCATCGCATTTCACCTTACGGAGACGCCGCCACGGCCTGTTCTTCCTCGGGAAGGCAGATCAGGAGTCCGTTCTGGGCTCCGGAGAGGGGAAATCGACGCCCTCGTCATCATCAACCATCATCCATCGCCAATTCCATGATGCTCTCCATCGTTCGTCAGTAATCTTATCATAGGCTTGCTGGACGGTAATGGGTTGGATGAAATCTATCATGTAATCGAGTTAGTTTTGATGGGGTATGATCCCTAGTATCCACTATGTTCTAAGATTAATGTTGCTACTACTTTGCTATGCTTAATGTTTGTCACTAGGGACCGAGTGCTATGATTTCATATCTGAACCTATCATGGTTTGATCAATATATGTGTGTTCTTGATCATATCTTGCAAGTTGTAGTCACCTACTATATGTTATGACCCGACAACCCCGGAGTGACACTAACCGGAACCACTCCCGGAGATGACCATAGTATGAGGATCGCTTGTATTCTCAATGTGCTAATGCTTTGTTCCGGTTCTATATTAAAAGGAGACCTTAGTATCCCTTAGTTTCCATTAGGACCCCGCTTCCACGTGAGGGTAGGACAAAAGATGTCATGCAAGTTCTTTTCCATAAGCACGTATGACTAAATATGGAATACATGCCTATATTATATTGACGAACTGGAGCTAGTTACATATCACCCTATGTTATAACTGTTACATGATGAATGTCATCCGACATAATTATCCATCACCAGTCCAATGCCTATGAGCTTTTCCTATACTAGTTATTGCTAAGTTACTTTACCGCTACTGCTGTCACACTTGCTATACAAATTACTACTGCTACTCTTAGCGCCGCTACCTTTACTATCACACTACTTTGCTACTAAAACTTTGTTGCAGATACTAAGTCTTTCAGGTGTGGTTGAATTGACAACTCAAGTGCTAATACTCGAGAGTATTCTTTGGTTCCCCTTGTGTCGAATCTATAAATTTGGGTTGAATACTCTACCCTCAAAAACTGTTGCGATCCCCTATACTTGTGGGTTATCAAGACATTTTTCTGGCACCGTTGCCGGGGAGCATAGCTCTATTCTCTGAGTCACTTGGGATTTATATCTGTTGACCACTATGAGGAATCCGAGAGATCCAAAAACTAAAGTCTTGCCCTCAACTACGAGGACAGGTAAGGAACTGCCATCTAGCTCTACACTTGATTCACCTTCTGTTATGAGTAAATTTGCGACACCACCACCTACTAGTAATTCTGATATGTCGCATGTGCTTGATGATGCTACTTCTGCTATCCATGATGCTTATGATGATGCTTTTCTTGATAATGACATGCCACTGGGTGAATTTCTTGATGCACAAATAGCTAGAGTTACTGCTGAATCTGATGATACTTCTGAAACTGATGAAATTATTGAAGTTGAACCTGCTGTGACACCTATTAGACCTAGCTCTCCTAGATATGAATTTCCTAATATACCTAAGGGTTATGTTATGGAGGGAGAGGTAGCTGAAGACTTTCTTGCTTGTAAGGATAGCTATGATCTTGAGAATTTATTACGCAAGTGGAAAGAAAAATCTCTGAATGATAGAATCAAATATGATACTAAGTTTGCTACTTCAACCATCTTTGTTACTGATAAGGATTATGAATTCTCTGTCAATCCAGAGTTAATCACTTTGGTTGAATCTGATCCTTTTCATGGTTATGAATCTGAAACTGTTGTAGCACATCTTACTAAACTGAATGATATAGCCACCCTATTCACCAATGAGGAAATTTTTTGCTATTATTATATCCTTAAGTTGTTTCCTTTCTCACAAAAGGGTGATGCTAAAACTTGGTTTACTTCTCTTGCTCCTGGTTGTGTGCGTAGTCCCCAGGATATGATATACTACTTCTCTAAGACATATTTTCCTGCCCATAAGAAACAAGCTGCCTTGCAGAGAGTCTCCCACAATCTTGGGGGAGGCTTGTCCAGTTACTTAATGCTTTGCCTGATCACCCTCTTAAGAAAAATGAAATACTTGATATCTTTTATAATGGACTAATCGATGCTTCTAGGGACCACCTAGATAGTTGTGCTAGTTGTGTTTTTAGAGAATGAACTATGGAACAAGCTGAAATTCTATTGAATAATATCTTGAGCAATGACAATGCTTGGACTATTCCCGAACCACCTCCAAAGCCAACTCCGAAGAAATGAGGTATTATATTCCTCAGTCCTGAAGATATGCAAGAAGCCAAGAAATCTATGCAAGAGAAAGGTATTAAATCTAAAAATGTTACGAATCTACCACCTATTGAAGAAATACATGGTCTTGATAACCCGACACAGGTAGTAGAGGTAAATTCTCTTCGTAGATTCAATGAGAGTGATATTCCTTATGATAAACCTGCTAGCTTATGCTTAGATGAATTTGATAACTTTGTTGCCAAACAACAAAGTTTTAATGATGATGTTAGCACACAACTGAAACAAAATGCTCGTATGATTAATCATATAAGTGCTTGTGTGGATAGAAATGTTAATGATCTTAAGCTTATTGGTAAACATGCTTCTATGGTCACTACTCAAGTAGAACAAGTACTTAAGGCTCAAAATGACTTGCTTAATGAATTGAATGATAATTCTGTTAGAGTTGTTACTAGAGGCGGTAGAATGACTCAGGAACCTTTGTATCCTGAGGGCCATCCTGAGAGAATTGAACAAGATTCTCAAGGAGTTAATACTGATGCACCTAGTCATCTTGGTAATAGGAAGAAAAAGAAAGATGATAGGAACTTGCATGCTAGTAATCCTGTTGCTGTTACACCTGCGAATCCAAATGATGTTTCTATTTCTGATGCCGAAACACAATCTGGTGATGAGCATGTGCCTAGTGATAATATTGATAATGGTGTTCATGTTGATGCTCAACCTAGTAATGATAATGATGTGGAGATTGAACCTGCAGTTGATCTTGATAACCCACAACCTAAGAACAAGAGATATGATAAGAATGATTTTATTGCTAGGAAGCATGGTAAAGAAAGAGAACCATGGGTTCAGAAACCCATGCCCTTTCCTCCCAAACCATCCAAGAAAAAGGATGATGAGGATTTTGAGTGCTTTGTTGACATGATTAGACCTATCTTTTTGCAAATGCGTTTGACTGATATGCTTAAAATGTCTCCTCACGCTAAGTACATGAAAGATATTATGACTAATAAGAAAAAGATATGTGATGTTGAGATTTCCACCATGCTTGCTAATTACACTTTTAAGGGTGGGACTCCTAAGAAACTAGGTGATCCCGGAGTGCCCACTATACCTTGCTCCATTAAAATAAATTATTTTAGAACTGCTTTATGTGGTCTTGGAGCCGGTGTTAGTGTTATGCCTCTCTCTTTATATCGTAGACTTGAATTGGATAAGTTGACACCTACTGAAATTTCTTTGCAAATGGCCAACAAATCAACTTCTTTACCTATCGGCATTTACGAGGATGTGCCTGTTGTGGTTGCGAACGTTACTATCATAACGGACTTTGTTATTCTTGATATTCCCGAGGATGATGCCATGGAGGTCATCCTTGGAACACCCTTTTTAAACACTGCAGGGGCTGTTATTGATTGCAACAAAGGCAATGTCACTTTCCATGGTAATGGTAATGAACACATGGTGCACTTTCCGAAGAAACAATATCGAGTTCATTGCATTAATGCTGTTGAAAAATCTTCATCAATTATTATTGGAAGCTTTGAATTATCTATACCCACTGTGAAGATGAAATATGATATACTTGTTATTGGGGAAATGCACACCCCCGTTGAGGTTACCTAGTGATTATTCGAAAATTCTTCGCTTTTATGTGATTCGAAAAAAAGTTTGTCAAGGAGACTTGATCAACCTCATTGACGGCTTTCGTTTGATGACCATGAGATGGATGAATCTAGAAGTCCCAACCTTTTGTTCCCAACTTTTACTTGGTGTTATTTAGTAGAAAAATAATAAATATAGCATTAGTTTCCTGTTTTCTGCATTATCCGTTCAATAAAAAATGACCTGAAAATAAAAGTTCTCCAGATGCCTTGAAATTCAAGTATGATTTTTTCTGGAATATTTAAGAATTTCTGAGATAGATAACTAGTCAGGGGGATGCACCAGTGGGCCACGAGCCCAGTAGTCGCGCCTACCCCCCTAGGCGCGCCTGGCAGGCTCGTGGGTCCCCCATGCCCCCTCCACTTATTCCGGCACCCATCTTGTTCGTCTACCTCCAGAAAAAATCATTCAACAGCTCAAACCCGTGTTCTTGCTCATTTTGCTGCATTTTTCGATCTCCTTGTGCAAAGCCCCATTCACCAAACGGTTTTGGGGAATTGTTCCTTGGTATGTGACCCCTCCATTGGTCCAATTAGTTTTTATTCTAGTCCTTTATTCATTGCATATTATTGCTGCCTTGGTAACCCTATTCTTGAGCTTTGCTTGTTAATTCTAGTTGGTCCCAAGTAGTTTTGATGCATGATATGGCCTCTAGGCACTTGTAGGAGTAGTTGCTACGAGTTTTGTTAAGCTTTGTTCACTTTTATTTTGAGTCACTAAAAATTTCAGAGAAAGAAAAAGGAAAAGATGAGGAGGTTTCTAACAGGCTCTTCGAGCCATAACCCCAAAAAAGATGAAAATAAGAAGAAGAAACCGAAGTATCCGGTCCCCCGAGTTGCAGAAGTTCGAGCATGCGAGTGGCCAAGCGATGTTTTCTTACACGCCGCCGGTCTTTATGAGAATTTTTATTACTTGGTGGAGAACGCAGGCCTTACCAAATTTGTCGAAGATAAGTGTCCACAATACCTCCTCCTCACTAATACTTTCGTGCAAAGCTTTAATTTTTATCCGAGGAAGAGTCCTCCTATGGTTGAGTTCAAGTTATATGATATCCCCCAGTGCATGTCACTTCAGGATTTTTGCAATGTTTGCAAGTTACCTTATGTTGGGGATATTCATGAACCTCGTCCATGGGACTTGGAGGCTTTCATTGATACTATTGTTGTAGGAGAGGATAGAGGGGTGTCTGGCGGTAGAGTTGCTAGTGTACATTTTCCCGTGCTTCGGTATTTCTCATTATTCGTGGGAAAATGTTTGATTGGCCATGGGAAAGATGGGGCTCTTAGCTCCCCAGATCTTGCTGTTTTGCGCGAAGCTCTTTATAATGATAGAATTTATAGCTTGGGCGCTATAGTGGCTCAACGGATGAACACGAACCGTACCAAGGGCGCTGTTTATGGAGGTATCTATGATACCCGTCTTACTAAACATTTTGAGATACCTATTAGACTGTACGAGGAAGAAGAGATGCTTATTCCCGAGAGATATTTAGATTATGATAGCATGGTTCACCATGATTTTCTTGATAAATATAATGATAAGAGGATGATTTATAACTTGGTATTTAGCCAGGGTACTCATGAGACTATTACTTTACCTGCTCCTTCTTTGTTCAACCTTCATCTAGGCAGGTACATTATTATGCCCTCGGACATCCACGCATACTGGGGCATGGCGCCACCATAGGCGCCCGTGCCGGAACCACCAGTCGAGTGCCAGTCTCTAGTTTATCAGTGGGAGCCAGAGGAGCTCACCCAGCAGTGGCACCCTCAGTACACTCCGGAGTACCCCGGAGACGGTTACTTCCCTCCTTGGGAGTAGACCAACTTAGGCCAAAAGCCTAAGCTTGGGAGAGTACATGTTTCTCACCAACTTTATATTCATGCTCACACATTCACTTTGATAGTCGGTGTTCACACTCTTCCATTGTATCATCCATGCTAGTTTATTTCTTTTTCTTGCATTCTTCTCGTGTGTTTGTTTAAAAATGAGAAAACCAAAACATTTAGTTGTAAGTTTACTTTCCAGCATGCTTAGTGGTAATAAAAAAGAAAACCCAAAAATATTTCCCGTTTTTATTCTGCTTGTTGGGAGCTTTCCCGTGTAAATAGTTTTGTTTTTCTTTGGGTCGAGGTAGAAGACCATGATTAAAATGATTAGTGGCTCTCGTATGCATTATTGTTTATCCGTCAAAGAGCCATATTACTTTGTATTATGCTCTGAATTTGCTTGCAGATTCCAGCTTAGTCCAATGCACGAACACTCTTATTATTATTCACATCATTCGGGCGTGCAAGTGAAAGGCAATAATGACGATATATGATGAAGTGAGTCAGCCTGGAAAAGCTGGGATGAACTCGACCTATTTTGTTTTTGTAAATATGACTAGCTCATCGTTCCTAATTCAACATTGTTATGAGAGAAACATGTTTGCAATGACAACTTAGAGATCATAGTTTCCAATGCCATGCTTAATTATCTAGGAGCTTATAATGGTTTTTCTTGGATGCCAACATGAATTTCAAGATGATTATGATGTAGTATGATAGGATGGTATCCTCCTTTGGATGATTCAAGTGGCTTGACTTGGCACATGTTCACGCATGTAGTTGAAACAAAATCAACATAGCCTCTAAGATATTCATGTTTATGGTGATTTATATCCTACTCATGCTTGCACTCAACATTGGTTAATTTCAATGCATATTGATGACTGTTGTTGCTCTCTAGTTGGTCGCTTCCCAGTCTTTTGCTAGCCTTCACTTGTACTAAGAGGGAATACTGCTTGTGCATCCACTTCCATAAACCCAAAGTTGTTCCATATGAGTCCACCATACCTACCTATATGCGGTATCTACCTGCCGTTCCATGTAAATTTGCATGTGCCACTCTCTAAATCTTCAAATAATAATCTGTTTTGTATGGCCGAACCGCTCATGTGGTGACAAGGAGCGGTCAGTATCTTCCATGCTAGGCATGTTATCCTCGATACATGTTTATTCACTATCACTCACGAGAAAGGGGCCGGTAATCGGAATGCCCAGTTCCATGCTCAAATCAAATCAAAAATATAATTGCAAACAAAACTCCCCGTGGATTGTTGTTGGTATTGACGACACCCGAGGATTCCGCTAGTTGTGGAGTGTGATTGATTTGTGGAGGGGGAGTCAAAACTTTACTATTCTGTTTGGGAACCGCCTATAGCATGTGTAGCATGGAAGATGGTGAAAACTCTTGGTCATCGCGTTGACAATGAAAGCATGCCACCCAAAATTATTTATCTTTGTTTTAAAAACCTTTAGCTCTCGCACCTCTGCAAATCAATGCTTCCCTCTGCGTAGGGCCTATCTATTTACGTTTCTGTTGAGTCATCCTCTTCTTATTAAAAATCACCAGTTAGAGAGCACCTCCGTCATTTATATGCTTTGCTATTAATTGATATTGAATATGACTATGACTAGATCTTATTTGCCATGAATTACAATTTCCAGTCGGACTTTGATCTTTGAAGGTGCTCTGCATTTATGTTTTGTGGTCTTAGAAAGGGCTAGTGAGATACCATATATTCATATTGTATCATGAGTATTTTGATTGAAGTGTTGAAGTTTGAAACTTATTATTATTGATCGCGAGTTAATTACACCATTGATATGAGTATACCATGAGACCTAAATGTCATTGCTTATGTGGTTAGCTTATGATCTTGCTAAAAATATGAATATGACTTAGACATAATTACAACAACAAGATCAAACAGAGTTCATAAAAGTTTTTCTTTTGTCTCTTTCAGTTTATCAACTGAATTGCTTGAGGAGAAGCAAGGCTTTAAGCTTGGGGGAGTTGATACGTCTCCAACATATCTACTTTTCCAAACTATTTTGCCCTTGTCTTGTACTCTAATTTGCATGATTTGAATGAAACTAACCCGGACTGACGGTGTTTTGAGTAGAACTGCCATGGTGTTGTTTTTGTGCAGAAATAAAAGTGCTCGGAATGACCTAGAAACTTACGAGGATTTTTTATGGAATATATAAAAAATATCAGAGAAAGAATCAACTGAAGATACGCTACTAGTGGGCCACGAGCCCTACAGGCGCGCCCCCTAGGGTGCGCTTAGCAGGCTCGTGGGGCACACATGGCTCCCCCGACTTCATCTCCAACTACATATAACCTCTCTCGCCCAAAAAAATAAGAGAGAAGAGTTCATCACGTTTCACGATACGGAGCCGTCGCCAGCACATGTTCTTCCTTGGGAGTGCAGATATGGAGTCCGTTCTGGGCTCCGGAGAGGGGAAATCGACGCCCTCGTCATCATCAAGCATCCTCCATCGCCAATTCCATGCTGCTCTCCATCGTTCGTGAGTAATCTTATCGTAGGCTTGCTGGAAGGTGATGGGTTGGATGAGATCTATCATGTAATCGAGTTAGTTTTGATGGGGTTTGATCCCTAGTATCCACTATGTTCTAAGATTGATGTTGCTACTACTTTGCTATGCTTAATGCTTGTCACTAGGGCCCTAGTGCCATGATTTCATATCTTAGCCTATTATGTTTTCATCAATATATGTGTGTCCTTGATCCTATCTTGCAAGTTGTAGTCACCTACAATAGCCGGAACCACTCCCGGAGATGACCATAGTATGAGGATCCCATGTATTAACTATGTGCTAATTCTTTGTTCCGGTTCTCTATTAAAAGGAGACCTTAATATCCCTTAGTTTCCATTAGGACCCCGCTACCACAGGAGGGTAGGACAAAAGATGTTATGCAAGTTCTTTTCCATAAGCACGTATGACTAAATACGGAATACATGCCTACATTACATTGACGAACTGGAGCTAGTTACATATCACCCTATGTTATAACTGTTACATGATGAATGCCATCCGACATAAATATCCATCACCGATCCAATGCCTACGAGCTTTTCCTATACTGTTTCTTGCTAAGTTACATTACCGCTACTGCTGTTACACTTGCTATACAAATTACTACTGCTACTCTTAGCGCCCCTACCATATAAGTCTGCCACACTTGCTATACAAATTACAGACACCTGAAAGACTTAGTATCTGTCACACTTACTATCATACTACTTTGCTACTAAAACTTTGCTGCAGATACTAAGTCTTCCAGGTGCGGTTGAATTAAGAACTCAACTGCTAATACTCGGCAGTATTCTTTGGCTCCCCTTGTGTCGAATCAATAAATTTGGGTTGAATACTCTACCCCTGAGAACTGTTGCGATCCCCTATACTTGTGGGTTATCATACACCACTATGGATCCACTCCCGTCTCGATACGAGAAGGCCATCCATAGCACTCACAATTATCTTGCATGTTTTAGAGTATCAATTTCAAGTTGTCGATGTACCACATAATGTTTCCAACTAGTCCATATCCAAGGACGCGGCTATTCGAACAGATTAATTCACCCTGCAGGGGTATACTTCACACACGCTCTCACCACTTATCACCATGTGCATGTCATGCATCTTGGAAACCTTCAAGCGGAAGCACTAGCATGGGTATAGGCCATGACCGTTAAACACACAAGACCCTAGTCGAGGTTTATCGCCTATTTGGGACTGAACCCGCAAGGAAGTCCGGCCAAAGTTTCCTCAACGGCCTCAAACAATGTGCGCAGGGTTCCACAAGCCCACCATCTGGGTGCCACTTGGTACATCGTGCCACTGTGGATCAACAGCATTGAAGCCTACCCCGTCGGTCAGAGCTAAACACGGCCACCAACACATTTCCTACAAACAACAAAAACTACTTGCAACTCCTGGACAAAGATTTATGCGATTAATAAGCCGAGAGGGTCAATTAAGTATCCCAATGCCTGGTAGTATCTTGTCTTGGATAACATACACATAACTCAGTTCTTAAGCATGTTCCCAATGAGACAACCCACCATGTAACCTACATGGCCTCTCATCGCTACCTTTACCAAATCACATTCACACCATTTATTCTCACACAGTAGGACATGAAGACAACCATTCGATTCATCGTCCAGATGGATCAGACCCGACACGACTCTAAGCATAGCAGGTATAGTAAGTAAGCATGGATGAGTAGGCACATCAAGGCTCAAGCATTTACTACTCATGCTAAATGGTTTCAACTATTTACTATGATAAAACAGGTCATGCAAAGGAATGATTCAACTACCGAGACATGTAACAGTTGAATCGTTGTTGCCCTAATGCAGTAAAATAGAGTAGGAGCGAGAGAGTGGGTTTATATTAGTATGCTCAAGGGGGGTTGCTTGCCTGACAGTTCTGAATATACTACTTCTCTTCATTAGTGTCAATAGTCACATCGTGGGAACCATCGTCTACCGAGAGGGAACAACACCGGCAAACAGAAAAAGAACAACACTTACTTCACAGAAATGCAACACCATGATGCATGATCATGACATGGCAATATTAAGTTGATTTAGGTAATGCATCTAGCAACAACATTGAATGAAGTTGGTTTGAGCCAAGGTTCAAATTCAAACTTCATATGTGGTTATTTAAATGGAATTTAGTTGATTTGTCCAAAACAGACCACATATGTTGTTCTAACATGCATGCAAATGGCATAAACAGATTCCTTGCATTTTTGTGATAATTTTTCATATATAAATTATTTTCATTAGAGTTATAGATTATTTTGTACGAGTTTTAGAAGTTTTAAGCATTTTATAAAGTTAAATAATTCTAGAATTCATTTATTGTTTCATGCTGATGTCATCCAGTCAACGGTGCATGGGCCAGGTCAAACCTCACCGTAGGACCCATCTGTCATTGACTCAAGGCTAATCCCGGTCAAATCCTACGCTGACCGTGCTTTGAGCATCTGTGGGGACCTCTGCCAGCGACTACTAGTCCTGCTAACCACGAGAGGTTAGTCCCTAATGACGTCCATGTCACACGTCACAGGAGTTTCGCCGACGGCGACCAAAACAGTGGGGGAGCTCACTGGAGTTGATCAAACTTGCGCTACACGCATCGTATTAACGCGCGGAGGGCACTAGGAGGAAGCCCGTGCTCGACCGCATCGACCAGAGGATCAGAACGGCTCGGGGTCAACAAGATGACGACCACAACTAGATTGGTGGTGACCGGCGTTTTCTTCTCCTTCTTCTTTTCCTCTTCTTCTCCTCTTCCTTCTCCTTCTCCTTCTCCTCCTCCTCCTCCTCCTTCTAATTTTACTTCTTCTTCTCTTTCTCTTTCTTCTTCCTCCTTCTTCCTCCTTCTCCTTCTCCTTCTTCTTTTCTTCTTCTTATTCAATTCCTTCTCCTTCTCCTCCTCCTCCTTCTTTTACTTCTTCTTCTCTTTCTCTTCTTCTACGTAGCTTAGACTCATCCAAGGAAGGCTAAATTGGCTAATTATCCTATGAAATGACATCATTAGCTTTGTTAGCTCCAAAATGACCTATTTAATAAAAAATGACCTACAGTTAGCTAACTTCTCTCCTAAATAACATAATAAGGCTTACTTATCTGCAAGATGACCTATTCCCCCTAACTTAGGTATTAAATGGCCTATAATTAGCCTAGCTAGAGCCAAAATGGCTTAATAAGCATAGTTTGCTCCGGAATGACCTATTTTACCCAAGTTAGCTCCGAAATGACGTATAGTTAGTTAGGGTTCCACCTAGATGACATAATTAGCTTAGTTAGCTCCTAAATGGTCTATTTAATAAAACATGACCTATACTTAGCTAATTAATCTCGAAATGACATAATTAGCTCCAAAAAGGCATTCTTAGCCAATTTAGCCCGAAGAAGGGGACAAGAGGAGAAGAAAGAGGAAAAATGAAAGGAAGGAAGAAGAAGAAGAAGAGAAGAAGAAGAGAAGAAGAAGAAGGAGAAGGAGGAGGATAAGAAGAAGGAGAAGAAGGAGGAGAAGAAGGAGAAGGAGCTCCTCCTTCTCCTTCTTCTTCCTCCTTCTTCCTCCTTCTCCTTCTCCTTCTGCTTTTCTTCTTCTTCTTCTCTTCCTTCTCCTTCTCCTCCTCCTCATCCTCCTTCTTTTACTTCTTCTTCTCTTTCTCTTCTTCTACATAGCTTAGACTTATCCAAGGAAGGCTCAATTGGCTTATTATCCTATGAAATGACATAATTAGCTTTGTTAGCTCCAAAATGACCTATTTAATAAAAAATGACCTATAGTTAGCTAAGTTCTGTCCTAAATGACATAATAAGGCTTACTTATGTGCAAGATGACCTATTCCCCCTAACTTAGGTATTAAATGGCCTATAATTAGCCTAGCTAGATCCAAAATGGCTTAATAAGCATAGTTTGCTCCGGAATGACCTATTTTACCCAAGTTAGCTCCGAAACGACGTATAGTTAGCTAGGGTTCCACCTAGATGACATAATTAGCTTAGTTAGATCATAAATGTTCTATTTAATAAAAGATGACCTATACTTAGCTAATTATCCTCGAAATGACATAATTAGCTCCAAAAAGGCATTCTTAGCCAATTTAGCCCGAAGAAGGGGAGAAGAGGAGAAGAAAGAGGAAAAATGAAAGGAAGGAAGAAGAAGAAGAAGAGAAGAACAAGAAGGAGAAGGAGGAGGAGAAGAAGAAGGAGAAGAAGGAGGAGAAGAAGGAGAAGGAGCTCCTCCTTCTCCTTCTTCTTCCTCCTTCTTCCTCCTTCTCCTTCTCCTTCTTCTTTTCTTCTTCTTCTCCTCTTCCTTCTCCTTCTCCTCCTCCTTCTTTTATTTCTTCTTCTCTTTCTCTGCTTCTACTTAGCTTAGACTCATCCAAGAAAGGCTAAATTGGCTAATTATCCTACGGAATGACATAATGAGCTTAGTTAGCTCCAAAATAACCTATTTAATAAAAAATGACCTACAGTTAGCTAAGTTCTCTCCTAAATGACATAATAAGGCTTACGATCTGCAAGATGACCTATTCCCCTAACTTAGGTATCAAATGGCATATAATTAGCCTAGCTATATCCAAAATGGCTTAATAAGCATAGTCTGCTCCGGAATGACCTATTTTACCCAAGTTAGCTCCGAAACGACGTAAAGTTAGCTAGGGTTCTACCTAAATGACATAATTAGCTTAGTTAGCTCCTAAATGGTCTATTTAATAAAACATGACCTATACTTAGCTAATTATCCTCGAAATGACATAATTAGCTCCAAAAAGGCATTCTTAGCCAATTTAGCCCGAAGAAGGGGACAAGAGGAGAAGAAAGAGAAAAAATGAAAGGAAAGAAGAAGAAGAAGAAGAGAAGAAGAAGTGAAGAAGAAGAAGGAGAAGGAGGAGGATAAGAAGAAGGAGAAGAAGGAGGAGAAGAAGGAGAAGGAGCTCCTCCTTCTCCTTCTTCTTCCTCCTTCTTCCTCCTTCTCCTTCTCCTTCTTATTTTCTTCTCCTTCTCGTCTTCCTTCTCCTTCTCCTCCTCCTCCTTCTTTTACTTCTTCTTCTCTTTCTCTTCTTCTACGTAGCTTAGACTCATCCAAGAAAGGCTAAATTGGCTAATTATCCTACGAAATGACATAATTAGCTTAGTCAGCTCCAAAATGACCTATTTAATAAAAAATTACCTATAGTTAGATAAGTTCTCTCCTAAATGACATAATAAGGCTTACGTAGGTGCAAGATGACCTATTCCCCCTAACTTAGGTATTACATGGCCTATAATTAGCCTAGCTAGATCCAAAATAGCTTAATAAGCATAGTTTGCTCCGGAATGACCTATTTTACCCAAGTTAGCTCCGGAATGACCTATAGTTAGCTAGGGTTCCACCTAAATGACATAATTAGCTTAATTAGCTCCTAAATGGTCTATACTTAGTTAATTTCTCTCCGAAATAACCTATATATACACTTCTTCATCTAGTATTATTCTTCTAACTTTCTTATTTGTCATTTTGAAGATTACCTTCACTTCACGGGAAGCTTGGATTATATTGATGGAATGCTTGAAGATGATTTCTTGTAGCATGGCTTATATTGAAACTATTGTAGTATATGGATATACATGAAACTTTGTATGCATGTGGTTGAAACTGGTGTAATATATGGTTTGGTACGGATGCAACTTGCATAATATGTATGCACTATGGATGAGAGTTATTTTAATATGGTTATCAGTACGGAAATAAATTTATTTATGTCAAAACATATATATATATATCCTGATTATTGTTAAAAATGCTAGATATAATAAAAAATAAATTAAAATGGGGCAGATTCCCCTCTTTGCCCTCTGCCCCCACATGGCAAAGGGGTTTAGGCAGACGGCAAAGGGGGGAATCTGCCCCTCTCTCTCCCCTCTTTTTTGTTTGCCCCCACATGGCAAAGGGGGGTGGGCAGACGACAAAGGGGTGAATCAGCCCCCTCTCTCTCCTCTCCTTGTCGTGTGCCCCAACATGGCAAAGGGGGGTGGGCAGACGGCAACGGGGTGAATCAGCCCGCTCTCTCTCCCCTCTTTGCCGTCTGCCCCCACATGGCAAAGGGGGGGACGACAGACGGCAAAGAGAGGACACCTGCCGTTAACACTTAACGGGGCCGTTGCAGTATATGCCGTCCCAGTTAATTTTCCGTCTTCCCCCTCATGGCAAAGATTCTTTGCCGTCCGCTTTACAAAAGCAGACGGTAAAGAACCTCTTCACCGGATTTTTGTTAGTGTCTAGTTTGCCGTCTCCTGACCGACGACAAAGCCTTTGCCGTCCGTGGTTCCCCCCTTTGCCATCCGCCATGGCAGACGGTAAATTTCTGAATTTCAGTAGTGGTGAAATGATTATTAAATATCGAATAAACTTGCTTGTTCCAACTTCTTGGAAATCATGTCTATTGCCACCGAGGGCAAGAAATACATTGAGGAGTTGGAAGCTCATATCGAGGAGCATGAGGCCACCATTGAGACAATGGAAGGTCATGAGCGTGAATACGCAAACGAGATCGCGGAGATATCTCAAGCTCTTGAAAATGAACAAACCACCAAGGAATCTCTTGAGAAACCTTTGCTATATAATTATCTAGATTAAAGGAATCCCATGATAGATCTCTCGAGGTGGCTAATGATTTTAGAACTAAAAACGATAAGCTTGAAGTTGCACATGCTAAACTCGTTGAGGACTATGAGCACCTCGAAAATGGCTCAAAGGCTATTAAGAGTTCGATCATCGAACTCACCGAGTCTCAGGCTCAATTTGAAGCTTCATATGCTAAAGAGCTTGCGAAGTTGCCTTCTCCTCTTATTGTTAATAATGATGCTTGTGCTACTAATTCTACTTCTTGTGAAGCATCCATTTTAAAGGAGAATGTTGAGCTAAGGGCTCAACTCGAGTTGCTATCTAGCAATTATGGGAAATTGGAAGAAAGTCATGTAATGCTCACAAGCTCTCATGATGATCTTCTAGTATCCCATAATGTGCTAAAATTAGTTCATGATGCTATTACTACCAAGGTAATATCGAGTGAGCCTCATATGGACATTAGCACTACTTCTAGTCAAAAAGCTATATTGCCATGTGCTAGTCCTCGTAATTCATCTAGTCACAATGTTGCTACATATTGTGATGAATTACTTTCCATTCCTTGTTGCCATAACAATGAAGCTTATACTTCCTCTAGTACTTGTGTTGATACTAACCATGTAGAGGAAATCAAAGAGCTCAAGGCCAAAGTCACTTCCTTGAAGAAAGACTTGGAAAAGAGTCATGAAGGAACGTCCACACTCAACAATGTCTTGTGTGGGCAAAAATCCCAAATGACAAATATGGACTTGGATTTAACTCCAGCAAGAAGAATAAGTCCAAAAGCTTCAAGAAGAAGGGCCAAGAACAAGTCAAGAATTCGGCCAAGATTATTTGCTTCAAGTGCAAAATTGAACGGCACCATGTTAGATCTTGCCCACTAAAGAAGAAGCCCCAAAGTCACAAGCAACAAAGGAAGAGGCCACAAGTTCAATCACATACTCAACTACAAGTTGAAGAAAGGCCTCTTCCCAAGAAGACCCAAGCCAACACTCGTCATGTTGAGAAATCAATAGGGAAGAAATTAAAGGGTAGATGTTGCTACTTATATCGTGAGAAGGGTCACTTCGCTTCTTCTTGCACGAGAGGTAATTTATCCAAGCCAATCATTATTGGTGATGTCTATTCTCTTGGGAAGGATAAGATTGTCAATGTGTTTGCCAAGTTTGTTGGTACTCAAAGTGGTGTCAAGAAAAGTACCATTTGGGTTGCCAAGCCTATTGTGACTAACCTCTTAGGACCCAACGTGCATGGGGACCAACAAGCTCAAACTTGATCAATAGGTGAATCTCGAGGACATTAGAGACTTGGATACATAGTGAAGAATTCAGGGGTCTTCATCATTCATATTATCTCAAGCCAAGTCATTTTGATTATCGAGTTTCTATCTTATATCCAATGTGCCTCCTTACGGTAACTTGTACTTAAACTGTTTACATTGTTAGTTGCTTGCCCCTTTGCATGTTGTGGTTTTGTACCTTGCATGTGTTTGTACATGTTGTGCTTCCAACTTGCTTATGCTGAGTAATTGAGTATGTGTATGTTGGTTTGCATATCATGTACATGTGAGTCTTGTATTGAATCTTATGGCATCTTGTTTGTATCCTTGTTGGCTCTTGTGAGAGATTAATGGATTATTCCATTGTGGGGGAGTGATGTGCTTTGCATACCTCACAATCCTATAAATGTGTATACATGGGGAATACCACTTAGTATTGATATTTCAAGATTATCTAGTTTCTATGTGGTATGTCTTACTCATGAGAAATTCAAATTCTATATGGTCCATTAATTATCTCTTGTTGGTTTTAATTTGCCACTTGTTAAAATTGTTGGGTTATCACATTATGGGGGAGTAATATGCTATGTGCACATTACAAGCCTAGAAAATGTGTACATTTGAGGTATTGCCACTTAGTGTTGATATTGTAAATTATCTTGTTCCTAGGTGGCATGTTAGCTCTACAAGTGTCATTTGCTTTTGTTTTATGGGTAAAGATGATGTTGGATATATTTTCGATCTACCAATGAGTATTATTTCCAAAATACTTCTTGTCCTTGACAATTGGTATTCCCATCATGTTGTAGGAATTGCTAATTGTCTTTACATTGTATGTTTTGTTTCGTTTGTCTTCCTTGCCTCTTGTGGATCTTTGTTTTAACATGTCTAGTGTTTTTATAGATATAGAGAAAGTGATGATCCCATCTTGTGCATTTTGTATTTAAATGCAAATTCTCTATAATGCATATCCCTTGGGGGAGCTATCCCATTTTCTAGTATGTGTGTGTGGGAATGATATGTCTTGCACTTCGTGTCTCATTTCATCAAGACTATGTTGATGAGTAATGCTCATCCTTATCTTAGTCTTCTCAAGTGCTTTGCCATGACTCACACACATTATTTTGGTTGAGCCTATTCTTAAGTTGCTTCTTTTACATGTTGCTCAACCATTTGTTTGGTGCAAGTGATATGCTTATTGTCTCATTTATCTTCTTGCACTCGTTGTGTGTTTTTATTAAGTTTGGGGGAGCAACGATCCTATTTTGTGCACTTGTATCAAATACAAAAATCTCTTATTAGTGCACAAATCATGGGGAGCTTCTCTAGTTTTGATAAAACACTCTGTTGCCTTTATCATAATATCTTTGGTTCATGTAGTTCGAAGGACCATATGGTTGTTTGTTCTATCTGGTATCTTTTGATTGCTTGCCTCTATTTTTGTATGTCTTTGTGGCATACGATCCTTTTATTTGCAATCTTTGGGTCCTCAATATAGTTTGTTTTCCTCCAACTACTTATCATTGTATTTGTGTATTTCTTTGCACTCATTTGCTGAGAAGTACACACTTTTTGGAGGACCACCAAATATATTGGCTTTCTAAACTTTTCGTCCATTTTGGCAATCGATGCCAATGGGGGAGAAGTTTAGAGAGTTTACTTTGGATATGTTTAGAGGGTTTTGCTTTCATTGGGTAAGCATTTACATCTTGCACGCATGCATTATTGCTTTGTATGTGTGCGCTTGGTTATGCTTATTTCCTTATATAAACTCTCTTGAAGTGGTTGTCATCAATTACCAAAATGATGGAGATTGTTGGAGCATATATCTCCATATGTGGTTTTGGTAATTGATGACAATTCCTATGGACTAATTGTTTCGTTCAGTTATATTTATAGGCTTTGTCCAAGGAGTTGGGTTCAAGGAGTTTATATGATGACCAAGGTGGTATTCAAGGTATTATCAAAAGAATGGTCATAGATACACAAAGTTGATCAAGATCGTCAGACAAAGAGTAAATCAAGATGATCAACACACAAAGCGTAGAAGATGTACCGAGAGGGATCAAGTGATCCCATGGTATGGTAAGCATTGTCCATTACATATTTGTGTACTAACCCATGGTCTTCGTGAGAGTTCTATCTGGGGTTAGGTGTGTTTCCATGGGCTTGCATCAAGAGGAAGATCTCATACAACCCATGGAGGATGACGTCAAGTGGTGGAGGATGGTGGCAATGGACTTGTGAAGATATGTTGAAGAGCGGCTCACCCATAGTGTGTATGGGGGAACAATCAACTAGTCTTCATCAAGACAACGCAATCAAGAAAGGTGGTCCATCTTGAGGAAGCCAAGATCATCGTCATCTATCTCAAGAGGACGAGGTGCAAGGTATATATTTGCCCTTGATAGGTTTTCTGTTTTAGGATAGATTGCCGTACTATCAAGGGGGGCTCTCAAGTGAGTAGCTTGATCATATCATTCGTTGAGAGCTCAAACCATTTTCATCCTTGCATAATAATTCTTTGTTCTTGTTTCGTGTTTCTCTTTGTGAGTTTTAGAGCTTATGTTCATCTTCATGACAAGCTCGAGTTCATCGAAAACGGAGTCCATATGCATCTTCTATGATGTTTTCAATGTTGGCAGTTTTTACCGGTCTTATTCGAAGAAGGGTTCTCACCATTTTCTTATGGGACTTTTCTCACTTTCTTCTTATTGATATTTCTATGAAGATTGTGTTATCCCATGTCGTTAGCTTTCCAACAAACTTGGTTTCGTTGAATTCGGAGTCCGTATGCGAAAGTTAGAGTAGTTTCAGTATCCAGCGGTAGTACCGCTCCTCGCGCGAGCGGTAGTACTGCCCCCGGAGCGGTAGTAATTTTTTACTACCACTCCCTAGTGGTAGTACCACTCCAGGAGCGGTAGTACCGCTCCGTCGGACTGTTTTTTGCATCCTTTTTGGCCTCAGCATGGTTGGTTAACCTACCGAGCGGTAGTACCGCTCTGTGCGGGCAGTGAAGCATAACGGTTGGATTTTCCCCCACCTATGAAAGGAAGTCTTCTTCCCCATTGAATATTATCTCTTTAGCTCGTGTTCTTCCCACATTGTTGACCTTCTTCGAGCTTGCGAACTCTCAATCCCTCCGATGATTCTTGCTAGTTCTTGAGGGAAAAGAGAGAGGAGATTTAGATCCACATTTCCACCAATCACTTTCTCCTCTAAGTGAGGGGAACCCCTTGGGTCTAGATCTTGGAGTTCTTCGTGTTCTTCTTTGTTCTTCCTCTCATTTTCCTCCCTAGCATTAGTTGCTTTGGTGGGATTTGGGAGAGAAGGACTTGGGCACTCCCTGTGCCCTTGCCATTGCATTAGTTTCATCGTTTGAGTTCTCCACGGTGATACGTGGAAGTGAAGTTTGAGAAGCTTATTACCTTTGGTACTTAGTACCCTAGATATTGTTCTTCGTGGATGCTTTGGCATCCTAGAAGCTTGGTGCTATCTCGGAGCTCAATCATTGTGGTGTAAAGCTCCGGGCAAGCGTCGGGGGTCTCCAATTAGGTTGTGGAGATTGCCCCGTGCAATTTTTACGGGTATCGGTGACCGCCCCCAAGGTTTGCCATTTGTACGCGTTCGGTGACCGCCATCAAGGGTCCCTTAGTGGAATCACGGCATCTTGCATTGTGCGAGAGCATGAGGAGATTACGATGGCCTTAGTGGCATCTTGAGGAGCATTGTGCCTCCACACTGCTCCAACGGAGATTAGCATCCGCAAGGGTGTGAACTTCGGGATACATCATCGTCTCCGCATGCCTCGGTTATCTCTTACCCGAACCCTTTACTTATGCGCTTTACTTTGTGATAGCCATATTGTTTATTGTCATATATCTTGCTATCACTTAGTTGTTTATCTTACTTACCATAAGTTGTTGGTGCACATATGTGAGCCTAGTTGTTGTAAGTTTTGTTCTTGACAAATTAAACGTTAGTTTTATTCCGCATTTGTTCAAGCCTAAACCATAATTATTTTAAAGCGCCTATTCACCCCCCTCTAGGCGACATCCACGTCCTTTCACCGATATTACCTACTCTTTGACATTCGTCACAAGACAAGACAAACTTACGGGCATCCTTGAAGAGAGTGGGCCAATAGAAACCTGATTGCAATACCTTGTGTGTAGTTCTATCTCCCGCATGGCGTCCTCCGCAGGCCTCGGAGTGACACTTCTGTGGGATCTGTCCCTGTTCATGTTCAGGTACACAACTTCTAATAACACCATCTACTCCTTCCTTATATAGGTGAGGATCATCCCAAAAGTAATGTCTCAAGTCAAAGAAGAATTTCTTCTTTTGCTGGTATGTGAAACTAGGTGGTATATATTTGGCAACGATATAGTTTGCATAATCAGCATACCACGGTGCACTACATGAAGCATTGATGACATTCAGTTGCTCATCGGGAAAGCTATCATCAATAGGTTGTGGGTCACCAAGAACGTTCTCTAACCTAGACAAGTTATCTGCTACGGGGTTATCAGCACCCTTCCTGTCGACAACGTGCAAATCAAACTCTTGTAGCAAGAGAATCCATCTGATAGGTCTAGGTTTAGCGTCCTTCTTCTCCATGAGGTACTTAATAGCAGCGTGATCAGTGTGAATACTGACTTTGGAATCAACTATGTAAGACCTGAACTTTTCACATGCAAACACGACTGCTAAAATTCCTTCTTCGTAGTAGCATAGTTTCTTTGGGCACTGTCTAGAGTTTTACTAGCACAGTGATAAACATTCAACTTCTTATCAACTCTTTGCCCTAGGACAACACCAACAACAGAATCACTAGCATCACACATGATTTCTAAAGGTAAGTTCCAATCAGGTGGCTGAACAATAGCTGCGGTTATCAAAGCCCTCTTAAGTATTTCGAAGGCTTCCTCACAATCATCGTCAAAGACAAAAGGAATATCCTTTTGCAAGAGATTGGTAAGAGGCCTATAAATCTTAGAGAAGTCTTCAATGAACCTTCTATAGAAACCAGCATGACCAAGGAAACTTCTTATACCTTTGATATCTGTGGGGTATGGCATTTTCTCGATTGCATCAACCTTAGCCTTATCGACTTCAATACCTCTTTCAGAAATTTTATGTCCTAAGATGATGCCTTCATGAACCATAAAGTGGCACTTCTCCCAATTCAAGACAAGATTGGTGTCTTTACATATCTGCAAGACTCGATCAAGGTTGCTGAGGCAATCATCAAAGCAAGACCTGTAAACGGAGAAGTCATCCATGAAAACCTCAACTATCTTTTCACAAAAGTCAGAGAGTATAGCCATCATACATCCTTGAAAGGTGGCAGGTGCATTACATAAGCCAAAAGGTATACGTCTATAAGCAAAGGTATCGAAAGGGCAGGTGAAAGTGGTTTTTTCCTCATCAGATTGTGCAACTGGTATTTGGGAGAAACCAGAATAAACGTCTAGAAAGCACAAGTGTGTGTGTGTTTAGACAGTCTTTCTAGCATTTGGTCGATAAAAGGAAAAGGGTAATGATCTTTCCTAGTGGCTTTATTCAGTTTCCTAAAATCAATCACCATCGTATAGCCAGTAATAATCCTCTGTGGGATCAATTCATCCTTATCATTAGGGACAACGGTAAGACCTCCCTTCTTAGGGACGCAATGCACCGGACTCACCCAATCACTATGAGCGACATGATAGATAATACCTGCTTCCAGGAGCTTTAGTATTTCTTTTCTTACAACCTCTTTCATCTTAGGATTTAATCTCCTTTGATGATCAGCAACTGGTTTGGAATCATGATCAGTTTTAATCTTGTGCTGGCATAGAGTGGGACTAATGCCCTTTAGATCATCAAGAGTATATCCAATAGTAGCACGGTGCTTTCTCAGAGTTTTTAATCACTTCTTTTATTCATGCTTTGAGAGGCTAGCACTAATAATGATAGGATATATCTCTTTTTCATCAAGATAAGCATACTTAAGAGTATCAGGCAACTGTTTAAGCTCGAACACATGATCACCCTTTGGTGGGGGTGGATCCCCAAGTAGTTCAACAGGCAAGTTATTCTTAAGGTTAAGATATTGTTCTAAGACAACTCTATCTATCTCATCCCTTTCATCCATATGCATATCATTTTCATGCTCAAGCAAGTATTGCTCTAAGGGATCAATAGGAGGCACATCAATAGAAGGTAAGGCAATAGTTTCATCGTTACTAGGCAACTCTTTTTCATGAGGTTGTCTACCAAACTTGGAGAAATTGAACTCATGTGACACACCTTCAAAGCCAACAGTGATAGTTTGCTTCTCATAGTCAATATGAGCATTGACGGTATTGAGAAAAGGTTTGCCAAATATGATGGGACAAAAGCTATCTTGTGCGGTAGCAAGAACGAGGAAATCAGTAGGATACTTTGTTTTACCACGTAAGACTTCAACATCCCTAACAATTCCCACAGGGCAGATAATATCTCTATTGGCAAGCTGAATAGCGACATCAATAGGCTCTATCTCAACAGGTGCAATCGCATCTTTGATTTCATCATATAAGGATTGAGGTATTGAAGTAACACTAGCACCCACGTCACATAAACCATGGTAGCAATGATCTCCTATCTTAATAGAAACAACAGGCGTGCCAACAACATGCCTATATTTGTCTCTAGCGTGAGGTTTAGCAATTCTAGCAGCATCTTCACAAAAGTGAATATTATGTCCCTCAACATTGTCGGAAAGGAGATCTTTGATAATAGCAATGCTAGGTTCAACTCTAATTTGCTCAGGGGTGTAGGTGTTCTAATGTAGCCTCTACCTATCACAGTTGAAGCTTTAGAATGATCCTTTATGCTCACAGGGAAAGGTGGTTTCTCAATGTAAGCACTGGGAACAATAGGATCATTATAGACAATGACTTTCTCTTCAACTGGATTGGGTTTAACTATATTGACTTCTAAAGGAGGATGATATTTAAACCCCTTCTCTTTGAGGAGATCAATATGAGCAGCAAAAGATTGACACAATGAAGCTACTATCTCACAGTGAAGTCCATACTTAGAGCTAAAATCACTAAAGGTATATGTTTCAACAAAGGATTTAAGGCAATCAAACTGGAAATTCATACCTGACTCCTTACCTTCTTCAAGCTCCCAATCTTCAGAGTTGCATTTAATTCTCTCCAGTAAATTCCATCTGAAGTCAATATCTCTCTTCATAAAAGAACCAGTACAAGAAGTGTCAAGCATGGTGCGATCATCATGAGAAAGCCGAGCATAGAAGTTCTGAATGATAATTTCTGTCGAGAGCTCATGATTGGGTATGAATATAACACTGATTTAAGCCTCCCCCAAGCTTGAGCGATGCTTTCTCTGTCACGAGGCCAAAAATTATAAATATAATTCCGATCACAATGTACTAAATGCATAGGATAAAACTTTTGATGAAATTCCAATTTCAACCGATTGTAGTTCCATGATCCAGTATCATCAGATAGCCTATACCATGTCAACGCCTTATCCTTCAAAGATAAAGGAAATACCTTCTTCTTGACCTCATCCTCGGGCAAACCTGTAAGGTTAAACAAACCACAAACTTCATCTACATAGATTAGATGCAAGTCTGGATGTGATGTTCCATCTCGTGTAAAAGGATTAGCCAGCAGTCTCTCAAGCATACCCGAAGGAAATTCAAAGAAAATATTTTCAGTAGGTGCAGCTGGTTGAGGAGGAACTCTTTGTGCTTCCGTTCGAGGTGTAGATACCCCGAACAAGCCCCTCAAAGGATTAGTTTCCATAATGACAAGTGACAATAAATTTCAGCACACTCTATGAATGTTTCCTTACCAAGTTCCACTTACTAAAGGCGCTTCACTCCACGGCAACGGCGCCAGAAAATAGTCTTGATGACCCACAAGTATAGGGGATCTATCGTAGTCCTTTCCATAAGTAAGAGTGTCAAACCTAACGAGGAGCACAAGGATCTGACAAGTGGTTTTCAGCAAGGAAATATCTGCAAGCACTGAAATTATCGGTAACAAGTAGTTGTGTGGTGAGATGATTCATAGCAAGCAACAAGTAACAAAAGTAGCAACGGTGCAGCAAGGTGGCCCAATCCCTTTTGTAGCAAGGAACAAGCCTAGATTCCCCCTCCGGGAGGGAAGTTTCACCGGCAAGATCGTCCTGCCGGAGCTCTAGATTGGTTCTGCTCAAGTTCCGCCTCGTGGCGGCGGCGAATCCTCGAAAAAGCCTCTCTTGATTTTTTTCCGGACGAAACCCTTCGTATAGCAGAAGGGGGGAGCCTAGGCGCGACCAGGTGGGGTGGCCGCGCCTAGCAGGCTTGTGGCCACCTGCTGGCGCCCCTCTGGCACTTCTTCGGCCCAGTATTTTTTATAAATCCCGAAAAAAAATCCTCGTTGATTTTACGGCGTTTGGAGTTGCGCATAATAGGTATCTCAACTTTGCTCCTTTTTCAGGCCAGAATTCCAGCTGCCGGCATTCTCCTTCTTCAAGTAAACCTTGCAAAATAAGAGAGAAAAGGCATAAGTATTGTACCGTGAAGTGAAATAACAGCCCAAGAAGCGATAAATATCAACATAAAATCATGATGCAAAATAGACGTATCAATGGGTGTGAAAGGACATCCTTCAACCCTACATATCGCGGTTGGTGCACTACTGAAGGAATGCCTAGTGGTGGCGGGCAGGAAAATCCCACCAATGGAGGCAAAGCTCCATGGGGCACCTACAACTAACGTGTAGCCACTTCTATTAAACCATCACTCGTGAGCACCCTCCATTCATTGGTAGAGTGTCTTAAGTGGTGGGTGTACAACCGCGCTCGCTAGTCACTGGTGTAGGGACGTCCTTTACAAATGGTTTTAACCCATTTTCGTGACGTAGATTTAAATCGCCGCCTAGCCTATGTGGTAGATATGGGGGTTCAACCCACACGACATGAAAAACCTTTCAGTGATGGTGACCAATGGACACAAACATTTGGCAAAACTAAGTGTATGTGATGTCTACATCTATCACAAACGAGAGTCACCGGTCAACCGTTTGAGATATACCATACATCTCGTACGACCCATCCTTGCAACTCATGTGAAAGCACACTAACATTGCACCCGCTATTCTATGGTGCACCATTTATGATGTGCGCCAGATGACAAAGAGTTAAGGATTGTAAATCATATATGATAAAGGGACTATCACACACAATTAGTTCCACTATGACCATGTGTGATAGGATATAAGAGTGCCTACGTTTATCCTTATAAAACGATATGCAAAGGTTTAACATATCACACACGCTACGCTATTGATAAACGTTTGTGACTTATAAAATGTCCCAAACATGTCATCCATACTACCTGTGTCGGATGAAGGCCTATTGCATGCGTTCTTCTTTTACAAACATTTACGATGGGCACGACATCATAAACACTTAATGATACCAAATCGTGTGTGATAAGGAGACTATCACAAACACTTGATGAGAAGTAATTGTGTGTGCTGGTGTTGTTAATCTCACATATTATTTTTCAGCTGATCATGTGCGCAACAGAGATTCATCGCACACATCATGAGTGGAGAAACGTGTCTCATCTTGAAGTTGATCGCAGACGTTTTGCTTTCTCAAACTGTGTGCATTTTAATGTCCCATAGAGCAAAATTTATGCCTAAATTAATATGTGCGTTCATAATTCACATAATTTAAATTTGAAACTAGGAAATTATTTATTTCATATCAAATCATGTTTAAATATAGGTTGAAGAACGAATGAATAATTCCATTGACATTTCATATACTAAAGAACTAAAGAAGCATCAATTCACAAAAAAAGGAAAACTCCAGAAGCGAGAAACAAAGAACGATGAGACCACAGTTGTATTAAAGATGGCAATGTGATAGATGAAAGATATTTTGGTTGCTGGAGAAGTTGAAGTGAAATGCCCATATTGTGATCTCGTCCAAGCCTAACACATGGACGAATCTAGGCGAGCACCTAGTGATGACCGCTCGCCCATCCTTCACGGTCTTCAGTACAACTTGTCGATACTCATTGTAGTCTCGATGATATAGTTTAGTATTCTTTGCGTGTCCACCAATCATGTACTTTGTGAGGTAATCTTGAGTAAACTTCTTTGGAAATAACTACAAAAGAAAAAGATTTAGACATTGTTGTGTGACAACTCATTATGGACAGTACTAATAGAATGCTAAATAGTTCGTAGTTATCATCCTACAACTCACTCTTGTGTTGGATAGAGTGTAAACAAATAGTTTAATTAGCAACATTCCTCTATTTTTCTTAACAATCCTTATCAGTTTCCTCACTTAATGCTGGATAATGAATATTTCATTGCCCCACATGCAAAAAGGGGGTTCATGTGTGGATCTTTACTAAGGACATATGTACCTACAAGAAACAAATAAATATTAGAAGCTCAAATGCAGTTCCAGAGTGGTGTAATATATTACGCCATCAGTTCCACGATGTGTTCCATATAAACATTCCGAGAAGTAAACATTTACTAACTTTGACCAAGTTTGTAGAGAAAAACATATGCATCTAGAATTCCAAATACATTTCATTAGATACATCACAAAATTTACTTTGATATTGTATACATTCTGGTGTGGTATATATAATTAGTATTGTCTAAGCATTTATTCACAGTTTGCAAAGTTCGACTATCCAAAAAATCAATATGCTTTGCATTATGGAACAGATGGAGTCTAAGCCAAGGGATGAGAAAAACCTTGGTGGAAATCGTGGCCACTCCCATTGTTGTCTTGTGCAAGTACATGGATAGTCATGATAACTACAACAGTCTTAACATCAACCAAATATACAAGGTATCTGCTTGAAATAAACAACGCATATATGATCACTATAACAACCAAATATAGCCATTGGAAACTAGACAAATGCTCAATGCAACCAACCTAACAACCACATACAGAAAAACAATGCATCTGCTTGTAAACTAGACAAATGCTCACAACGGCCAACCTAACAACCAGATACAACTCATTGCAACCAACCTAACAACCAAATAGAGAGAAGCAAGGCATAAATGTTTAAAACGGGAGTTAAGGCCACTTGTTAACAATACCACGCATAACAAGTGGTATTGACAAAATTGAACTACACATTTCATAATTGCACAAAATGAACATCACAATGTGAATAACTAAAAGAAGCAAGACATATATGCTCACTATAACAACCAAATATAATCATTGAAAATTGGACAAATGCTTGGTGCAACCAACCTAACAACCAAATACACAAAAGCAAGACATCAACTTGAAAACTGGACAAATGCTCAATTAAATACTACTGCCTCCGTCCCAAAATTCTTGTCTTAGATATGAATGTATCTACTCATGTTTCAGTATTTAGATACATTCATTTCTAGACAATACTAAGACAAGAATTTTGGGACGGAGGGAGTACATGGTTGTCGCATGGCAAAAGCTACTACAACAATGGGTATCAGAGGGCTAGCTAGAAAAAGTATGATTTTCTCACAGGATGTTGGTTCACTTGTCATGGATGGGCTCCTTCTACTTGGAATTTGTGATGCCTAGGGTGTGCTCCTTGATGTTGTGGATGGGATGTTCCCCTTGTAACTGTTGTAGTGCGTGTCCTTCTCTTCGTCTGTGATATATGAATTTGGAGCTAAGGATCCCAAGCCACCGCCTTAGAACGTTACCTTCAAAAATGACAAAAGGGGCTCGATGGTGTACAAGGACCGCAAACCCATGACCTTGAGGCAGAGGAGATCAACGAAGAGGAATTTGAAGAGATCAATGATGGTTGAACCAGAAGCGTTGTCCGTGGGCCATTTAACTTATGGCATAGCCCGAGTGAAGCCGCCGAAGTCGACGAGTGTGATATATTAGCCCGCTCTCCCGAGATATAGGAATACGCGAGGCCGTGGACTTGAAGCTTTCAGCATGTCAACATAGTTAATGTCCTTGTTCCTTCGGGATCCAGGGGTCGACACGAACGTCGCCCACCTCACTAGTGTATGACGAAGAGGCTATGATAGACCTCCTTTTGCTCATATGCTCCTCGAGCTCCATGGGATATGTGGTCGGGCTAATTAGGTCACGAGTTTCTGTAGTATGGGATCGGGATCTGCGGGAAAGGGACACCTCCGACCTCATATAAAAACCGAGGGCGATGATGGTGTATGTGGATTAGTGATTAACTTGAACTTGTTTAGCTAGTAGGCACATGCAGACCGACTAAGGTTGGTGGTGGACGGCGATGATGGGGCGAGCTACGGTTTGAGCACGAGAGGAAGGGGAGGGGAAATGTGTTGTGTGGACCGGGAGTCGGTATGCTTCTGAAAAGGTTAGTAATGGTGGTTGGAGATGGTGGTGGACAATGGATTGCGATAGTTCAAATGCATCGAGAGCTGAAATTTTACTATAGGGTCAGCGGAGGATGAGGGAGGGCGACGGTTGAAATACCGTTGCTAGTTAAATTTGGGTAAAGGAACTAAAGCAGGGTGGGAGCGATCGCACACGGTCCAAACATAATTAAGTGTGGAGGCTATAACAAATGTCGTGAAACCACAAATTTTGGAATCGCTCAAGGCGGGTAGCTTCTTCTCAGATTTCTCAAGACGAGTTAATCTCACACATTTCATCCTCCTTTTCATATGCGGACGTGATATTCATCCTCAATTTAAACATGCCCATAAACATTTGGCTATTTTTTACCAGAAAATGCCTTATTTTGCAGCAGTTTCAGTGACATTAGTTGATACACTCACTAATTTACAAACAGTTTGTCGTGACCTTCCTCGGCTCAGAAGGAGTTTTTAGAGAAGCTCATCAAGTCGATAAGCTCCACTGGTTCCACGACAGGTACATGCAGGGTTACCTCATCTGGATGTAAAGTATTTAGGAAATCTCTATGTATGTAGTTCGTACTGAAATCTCTAAAAAGAATTGTATTTAGGAACAGATGAAGTACATGTGTATGAATAGGGTGTTGTCATGTTCAAATTCCAAACGCACAACTTTAATGTGGCACATGATGCATATATGGAGGCCTAAAAGTGTCTAGTGTGATAGAAAAGGGTTCATGACATAAACGTAGGGTGTTGGCCGCTGCACTATGTGTTGGAGGAGGGAATCCTATGAACACATGACCTTGCTGAAACTTTGTCACATATTTAGGCATTCCCTACTTGTCGTTGTACAACCAAGAGAACATATATCCCTTAATTTGGTCAAACCATCACCTCTTGTTGTCGGTCAAGAGGGACGATATAGACTGCACGCACCCACAAGTTGGTGTGTTGTCGAAGATCGATTGATAGGGACTATAAGAACACCATCGGCTGCAAGTGTCCAAATGTATATAGGAAAAGGGCATGGTTCGGTGTTTAAATACAGAATGCACAACACTATGATGTGGCATGCACGTGACTGAGAAAACTGGCCATACCCCCTTGGCTATATATGTATACTATACATAGGTTACGGTCGTATGGTGCCCCCTTCCCTCACCCCTACCCCACCCCAACACACACACACACACACACACACACACACACACAGACACACACACACACACACACACACACATATATATATATATATATATATATAT
Organism: Hordeum vulgare subsp. vulgare; assembly: GCF_904849725.1. NCBI lineage: Eukaryota > Viridiplantae > Streptophyta > Magnoliopsida > Poales > Poaceae > Hordeum > Hordeum vulgare. The sequence goes on from NC_058519.1 coordinate 225,103,525, forward strand.
ATAAAGAGAGAGAGACCCTAGGGGGCCATCGATAGGTGTTTGTCAATGAGAACCGCACAATGAACGCATGGTTGACACACACACACACATAGAGAGAGAAGATAGAGAGAGAGACACATAGACACACGCGTGTGCACACACAAACATGCCACACACGGACACACATGCACGCACATAGGGTGGCATTCCATCGTTGTTAACCAAAGGGATGCCATATAGACCCTAGGGACCCACCAATAGGTGTGTCATTGAAAACCGCACAATGAACACATGGCCGACACACACACACACACACACAAACACACATACACACACCACAAAATGAAGGCATGGTCGACACACAAACACGCATGCACGTGTGCACACACATCACACATACAGTTAGCGTTCTAGTGTTGTGAGTCAAAGGGATGACATGCCTCAGGGGCTCACCGGTAGATGAGTCATCAAAAACCGCACAACGGAGGCATGGTTGACACACGCACACGCACACACAAATTTTAAAAACAACAAAAGAAAATCATAAAATAACTATCAATATTTTCAAAACAAGAAAAGAAAATCATAAAATAACTATCAATATTTTCAAAACAAGGATCTCAAGATTTATTTAGCAGGATACATAGACCACTACAGTCATTTACTACTAAATGAACCTTGAGATCTAGCAACTTCCCAACCAGTCACCCATCCTTAGACTACTCCACCCACAAGACGATTAACTTCTGAGTTCCATTTTAATCTGTTAGGGCTGGGAGCCTGTATCTTGCTGATATGGGTTTCCTCCTAGCATTTATAAGGCATGGCCTGATGGGCACTCGTGGGATGAACTACTTATCATCGATGTTTCTGGTAGTACTAGAAAATCTATGCGGTGGTGGCATGGTGGTGCTGCAAACGCCTGCATGGACTGATGATGACGTATCACTAATGCTCGATAATGCGATGCCGCTCTTGCTCTCTAACCCGATCTTTCTCGTTTCCTCGCCGAGGAGGTTGATGACGGGGCTGACCCTTCCGCTGGAAATAGATTGGGGGAGTGACGGGAGACCGATTGGGGAAGTGGCAGGAGAAGCGTGTTTGGATAGACCACCATCTTAATATAAAATGGAGAACTTATGAAAGAAGGAAGGTCAAGCTAGCACGCCACATGGACACATAGTGCTTACACATGCACGGGCTCCACGCGGATGTATAGAACTGCTTTAAATTATTTGTGGTTCGTTTCGCCTCATTATAATACATTAATTGAATTTTCTAGGCATTTAATGTGCGTCATTCAAATTTGAACTAAAAGCATAGTCTCCATGTTAGCAAAATGGATTAAAGAATTATATATGTGTCCCTAGGTCCCTGTTTAGGTTACATGCAATGATTGTGAATGGATCACAAATATCTTGGCATCGTCCATAGACTATAAACATTGAGAAAATTGGATTTTAAATCCCCATAAATCAAAAACTCATGTGAAATTCCTGAAATTTACCCTCAAGTCATGACACGACACTGATACGGCAAGGTTATTTTTTGACCAATTTGGAACAAGTCTCTTGCACACGGGAACTTCTCTCAAGAAGCAGTGTGGTTTCGATAGGGAACATGTCATGTGTGTGGGAGGAAAGGAATTCAATGCCTCTTCTTGGCTTGATTTTTTACATGCAACATAGACTAATACAAGTGCAGTGCTAAAATGTGGAATTATTCAGGACTCCTCTGGCCCCTTAATATATCAATTGAGTTTTCTAGCCATTTAATGTGCAAAATCCAAATTTGGAGTACAAGCACATGCTCCAAGGCACAACAATGGGTTAGAAAATCATTTTAGTGTCCTTGGGTCCCTGTTAGGCCCGAGGCAATGAATTTGAATGGATTAGAAACATTGAGAAACTTGAATTTTAAATCCGCATAAGTCCGAAACTCGTTTGAAAATCTTGAAACTTACCCCGGTGTCATGACACAACACTTACACGACATGGTAATTCTTTGATCAATTTGGGGCAAGTTTTGGGACAAATCTCTTAGAAATCAGACCTTCCCATGAGAAGCCTCGTGGTTTCCATAGGGAACATGCATGTTACCATTTTGCTCAAAACAACATTGAGTTTTCTAGGCACTTAATGTGAATAAATGAAACTTGAACTACAAAACGCGCTCGAGGGCACCAAAATGGATTAAAACAAATTTTGTATTCTTAGGTCCCAGTTTAGATCCCATGCACTGAAGGTGAATGAATTAGAAACATCTTGGCGTCATGACTAGGCCGCTAACATTGAGAATCTTGGTTTTTAAATCCCCGAGAGTACAAAGCTCGTCTAAAATTCAAGAAAGTTACGAGTGTCATGCCACGATACATACATGGCGTGCTAATTTTTTGACGAATTTGGGACAATTTTATGAACATGCATCTTACAAGCCAAACCTTCTACAAGAAGCCTCATTATTTGATAGGGAAGATGACACCTTTGGGGGAAAAACTACATACATGCATCCTCTAGTGCACCAATTCGGCCCTTTCATAAATCAATTGTGTTTTCTACGGATTTAATAAGTGCAATTCAAATTTTGAACTAGAAGCACATGCTCTATTGGATGAAAATTTGTTGGAAAATCATTTTTATCTCCTTGGGTGCTTTCTTAGGTTCCATGCAACAAATGTGAATGAATTAGAAATATTTAGGCATGCAATCTCACCCACAATCATTGAGAATCTTGGTTTCTAAATTCATGTAAATATAAAAATCATATGAAATAAATGAAACTTATCCCGGTTTTATGATAGGACACATATAGGTCTTGGTACCATACGTTTTCCAATTTGAGAAGGCTCACACAATAACAAGCAACATAGACATTTTCGAACAAATAGTTGCCACATTATTATCACAAATGGTTGCATTACATAAATTATGTGCATTCCGTAATCATTTGGTATCACGCGTCCAACTGTTTTTTACTTGATATGGGGGTGTTGTGTGCAGGCTCGACAGGACGCGCGTGAGCTGTCCGTCGTGCACGCTCGACGGGACACATGAGAGCAATGTGTTGCGCAAGCTCATTGAGAAGCGAGCTTTGACCTCCACCCTCCGCTCACCTTGCTCCCAACTTCTGAACTAATGGCGTCTGACCCATTGTTTATCTTGCGGTTAATGCGCCTGGACGGAGGGACTAGTTTTCTTGTGATCCCATTGCCCCGCTCAACGTAAGCATTGTTTTGTTCGTGCGTCACTAATAACTTGACTTTTTGCCTATTTTCGACACATATACATGTACCTACGAATGGAATAATACAACGGAAAATTCACACCAACAAACGATAATAATTGTCTTACATATTCATGATAATAAAAAAATGCCACATGGTGGAACTCCCCAAAGATAGAGGGGAAAAGAAGAAGGAAGAGGCTGAAAAGGAAGACACAAACAACGATCTCGGCCACTCACTACAGGAATAAACTTCTTTGTCGTCTGCCATCATAGACGGCAAAGAGTAAATCCCGGACGGCAAAGAGAATATCATAGACGGCAAAGAATCTCACGGCCGGCCAAATTTCTGCGTCAGCCTACGACGGCATCGTACCTTCTTTGTCGTCTGTCTCCCCAAAGCGGACGACAAAGAGCTTTGTCGTCAGCTTTTCATAGGAGCAGTCGGCAAAGTGATCGAGACGGCAGCCGATAGGAATTGCCTCCGTTAGGGGCTAACGGAGGCTTTGCCATCTGCCTCCCCCTCTTCTTTGCCGTCTGCCTCCCCTCTCTTCTTTGTGGTCTGCCTCCCCCCTCTTCTTTGCCGTCTGCCTCCTCCTCCTCCCCCCTCCTCTCTTTGCTGTCTGCCTACCCCTCCCCCCCTCCTCTGTGCCCTCTTCTTTACCGTCTTCCCCCTGGAAGCAGACGACAAAGATACTATATGGCCAGCTTCTACTACCTAGGTTGCACAGCTGGGCGCCACGTGGCACCTTTGCCGTCAGCCAGCTGACGGCGAAGGCCTTTGCCATCAGCTGGCAGACGGCGAAGAGCCTATATTGTCACATTTTTGTTTATTTTTTCTATTTCACAGCACATATACATATAATTCATAGCACATATATGATAAATAGGTCACAACACATATATGATATACATATAAAGCACATCAATGCCATTTGTTCATCAACGTACATCCCATATATCAAAAGAACCAACACATACAAAGTTTCATCCATATATACATACATATAGTTGCACATATATTATTCATCCATATATACATATACATATAGTTCCACATTGTTCATCAACTCAAATCAAAACGGAAACTAAAGCACTCCAATGCCAGCTTCCATGCATGTAGTACATCCAATCTGCAAAATGGGTATAAGAAAGTCAGAAGAAGAAGAACAATAACATATATATGACAAATAAGCTAAATTGAAGAAGAAAGAGAAGAAGGAAGAACAGAACAAGGAGAAGAAAAGCAAGAAGGAGGAGGAGGAGGAGGGGAAGGGGAAGGAGAAGGAGAAGGAGGAGGAGAAGAAGAAAAAAGAAGAGAAGGAGAAGGAGAAGAAGGAGGAGAGAAGAAGAAGGAGAAGAAGGAGGGCTCCTTCTCCTTCCTCTCCTCCTTCTCCTTCTTCTTCTCTTCTTCTCCTCCTCCTCCTTCTTCTTCTCCTTCTCATTCTCCTTCTCTCTTTATCTTCTTCTTCTTCTTCTTCTTCTTCTTCCTTCTTTTCATTTCTCCTCTTCTCCTCTTCTTGGAGCTAAATTAGCTAACTATGTATTATTGGAGCTAAATGGGCTAATTATGTCATTATATAGGAAAACAAGCTAAGTATATAATATAAATGGGCTAACCAAGGTTCTTATGCCATTTCGAGCTTATAATGTATTTTAGGAGCTAAATTGGCTAATTATATCATTGTTGGGGAAATTAAGGCAAGGAGAATATGAAAGAGGAGACGAAAGAGGAGGAGGAGGAGAAGCAGAATAAATAAAGAAGAAGGAGGAGAAGGAGGAGGAGGAGAAGGACTAGAAGGTCCTTGGCCTTCTCCTCCTTCTCCTCCTCCTCATCCTCCTCCTTCTTCTTTTCTTCTTCTTCTTTATTTTCATTTTTCCTATTTCTTCTCCTCTTCACCTCTTCTTGGAGCTAAATTATCTAACTATGTCTTTTTGGAGCTAAATGGGCTAATTATCCCATTTTAGAGGAAAACAAGCTAAGTATATAATATTAATGAGCTAACGAAGGTTCTTATGCCATTTTGAGGTTATTATGGCATTTTGGAGCTAAATGGGCTAATTATGTCATTGTTGGGGAAATTAAGGCAAGGAGAATATGAAATAGGAGAAGAAATAGGAGGAGGAGAAGAAGAAGAAATAAAGAAGAAGGAGGAAAAGGAGGAGGAGGAGGAGAAGGACTAGAAGGTCCTTGGACTTCTCCTCCTTCTCCTTCTCCTCCTCCTTCTCCTTTTTCTCTTCTTCTTCTTCTTCTTTCTTTTCATTTTTCCTATTTCTTCTCCACTTCTCCTCTTCTTGGAGCTAAATTAGCTAACTGTGTCTTTTTGGAGCTAAATGGGCTAATTATCTCATTTTAGAGGAAAACAAGCAAACTATATAATATTAATGAGCTAACCAAGGTTCTTATGCCATTTTGAGCTTATTATGGCATTTTGGAGCTAAATGGGCTAATTATGTCATTGTTGGGGAAATTAAGGCAAGGAGAATATGAAAGAGGATAAGAAAGAGGAGGAGGAGGAGAAGAAGAAGAAATAAAGAAGAAGTAGGAGAAGGAGGAGGAGGAGGAGAAGGACTAGAAGGTCCTTGGCCTTCTCCTCCTTCTCCTCCTCCTCCTCCTCCTCCTTATCCTCCTCCTCCTCCTCCTTCTTCTCTTCTTCTTCTTCTTCTTTCTTTCCATTTTTCCTATTTCTTCTCCTCTTCTCCTCTTCTTGGAGCTAAATTAGTAACTATGTCTTTTTGTAGCTAAATGGGCTACTTATCCCATTTTAGAGGAAAACAAGCCAACTATATAATATTAATGAGCTAACCAAGGTCTTATGCCATTTTGAGGTTATTATGGCATTTTGGAGCTAAATGGGCTAATTATGTCATTGTTGGTGAAATTAAGGCAAGGAGAATATGAAATAGGAGAAGAAAGAGGAGGAGGAGGAGAAGAAGAAGAAATAAAGAAGAAGGAGGAGAAGGAGGAGGAGGAAGAGAAGGACTAGAAGGTCCTTGGCCTTCTCCTCCTTCTCCTCCTCCTCCTCCTTGTCCTTCTTCTCTTCTTCTTCTTCTTCTTTCTTTTCATTTTTCCTATTTCTTCTCCTCTTCTTGGAGCTAAATTAGCTAACTATGTCTTTTTGGAGCTAAATGGGCTAATTATCTCATTTTAGAGGAAAACAAGCTAAGTATATAATATTAATGAGCTAACTAAGGTTCTTATGCCATTTTGATCTTATTATGGCATTTTGGAGCTAAATGGGCTAATTATGTCATTGTTTGGGAAATTAAGGCAAGGAGAATATGAAAGAGGAGAATAAAGAGGAGGAGGAGAAGAAGAAGAAATAAAGAAGAAGGAGGAGAAGGAGGAGGAGGAGGAGAAGGACTAGAAGGTCCTTGGCCTTCTCCTCCTTCTCCTCCTCCTCCTCCTCCTCCTTCTCCTTCTTCTCCTCCTCCTTCTTCTCCTTCTCCTTCTCTTCTCTCTCTCTTCTTCTTTTTGTTCTTCCTTTTCATTTCTCCTCTTCTTGGAGCTAAATTAGCTAACTATGTCTTTTTGGAGCTAAATGTGCTAATTATCCTATTTTAGAGGAAAACAAACTAAGTATATAATATTAATGAGCTAACCAAGGTTCTTATGCCATTTTGAGGTTATTATGGTATTATGGAGCTAAATGGCATAATTATGTCATTGTTGGGGAAATTAAGGGAAGGAGAATATGAAATCAGAGAAGAAAGACGAGGAGGAGAAGAAGAAGAAGAAATAAAGAAGAAGGAGGAGAAGGTGGAGGAGGAGAAGGACTAGAAGGTCCTTGGCCTTCTCCTCCTTCTCCACCTCCTCCTCCTCCTTCTCCTTCTTCTCTTCTTCTTCTTCTTCTTTCTTTTCATTTTTCCTATTTCTTCTCCTCTTCTCCTCTTCTTGGAGCTAAATTAGCTAAATATGTCTTTTTGGAGCTAAATGGGATAATTATCTTATTTTAGAGGAAAACAAGCTAAGTATATAATATTAATGAGCTAACCAAGGTTCTTATGCCATTTTGAGCTTATTATGGCATTTTGGAGCTAAATTGGCTAATTATGTCTTTTTGGAGATAAATGGGCTAACTATGTCATTGTTGGGGAAATTAAGGCAAGGTGAATATGAAAGAGGAGAAGAGAAACTTACCGTAGTGGTCATCAAGGAGGAGAAACACCTGGAGAAGGGTCGTGCGACGCCGCTCTGGAGTTATTCTGCAAAATAGATATTTTGCAATGTATCTGTTAGCATGATGACACTCAATTATTAATACTAGTTTATAATGAAACTCACCTGCCAATCGAAGAGAAGACGGACATCGGCGGAGGGACTTGACTGCTCTTCTCGTAGAGACCGTGAAGAGTGGGTCGTATTAGTTAGTAATGAAACAGACATTACACACATGATTTGGCTACTAAAGACAGAAGAAATATATTTATATATAGTTTAGCATTTATATTCATTGGTTAATTAGGTTCGCCATTTTTAATACGTCCAGGCAACCTACACGCTAATAGGTAAAGATATGTCCTAATCCCACCCGAGTATGTGTAGATTGGGTTCGTTTCCCCATGCTCTGCTCCGGATCCAACGCGAAATTTCGGCAACACCTCCCCGCTGTTCTCCTGATACACGTCTCCGCAATAAACAGAGAGGATGTGCATCCGGAGAACAACAGGGAGGCACTGACGAAATTCGGCATCGGATCCAGAGCACAGCATACGGGAAAACGAACCCAATCTACACATACTCGGCTTTTCCATGGATAATGTTGGACAATTCGAAAGGATGGCGATTATAAATATGCAAAGACATGCATATTTATAGATGTCCCCCTTCCGAACAGGAAACGCATACTGGTAACGCATACTGATAAATTAATTTACTTACCTAAATCTAGAAAGTTTCATCCGGAAACCGAGCCACAGTAAATCAAGGGGCGGGGAGGAGATGAAATTTGTACTGACCCCCGAATGCAGGGGCAGAGCTCGTACAACGCATGGGCAGGTCTTCGCACAACAGACCTCACAGCGACGAGACAACTATCACATGTAAATCCACCCGATCAACACAAATATTCTAATTATGTCATTTTAGAGGAAAACAAGTTAAGAATATAATATTCATGAGCTAACCAAGGTTTTTATGCCATTTTGTAGCTAAATGGGCTAATTATCTCATTGTTGGGGAAAATAAGGTCAGTAGAATAAGATAGAGGAGAAGAAAGAGGAGGAGGAGGAGAAGAAGAAGAAATCAAGAAGAAGGAGAAGGAGGAGGAGGAGAAGAAGGAGGAGAAGAAGGAGGAGAAGGTATTCTTCTTCTCTTCTTCTCTTCTTCTCTTCTTCTTTTCTTCTTATTTTCTTCTTCTCCTTCTTATTTTTGTATTCTCATCTTCTTCATCTTCTTCTTCTTCTTCTCCTCCTCCTCCTCCTCTTCTCCTCTTCTCCTCCTGCTCCTCTTCTTCTTCTTCCTATTGTTTCTATTAAGCTAACTAACAAACTAACCTAACTAACCAAGCTAACTAAACCTATCGCTAAACCTAGATAGCACTAAACAGAAAAAAACAGAATCTACCACTAAGTAACTAAAAAAGAACCTAGCTACCACTAAATACCAAACAATAAAAAATCAACTTCTTCTTTTTTCTCTTCTTCTCCTTCTTATTTTTTTCTTATTCTCTTCTTCTCTTCTTCTTCTCTTCTTCTTTACTTCTTCTCCTTCTTATTTGTTCTTCTCTTCTTCTTCTTCTTCTTCTTCTTCTCCTCCTTCATATTTTTTCTTCTCCTCTTCTTCTTCTTCTTCTTCTTCTTCTTATTTTTCTTCTCCTCCTCCTCCTCCTACTCCTCTTCTTGTTCTCCTCTTCTCGTCCTCCCCCTCCTCCTCTTCTCCTCTTCTCCTCCTCCACCTAACTAACCAAGCTAACTAACTAACCTAACTAAAACTACTAACCTAACTAAATCTACCACTAAAGCTACTAACAATAATCTAGCTACCACTAATTAACAAAACAAAACTAAATCTGTAAATTAGCAAAAAAGAAAAACAGGACTCACCGGAGGGGGCCGCCGGGGAGGAGGAGGGTGCGGCAGTGGAGGAGACGGCGGTGGTGGCGGAGGGGGTGGTGGTGGAGAAGGGGCGAGATCCGACGGCGGTGGTGGAGGAGGAGGGGGCGTGGTGGAGGAGGGGGCGCAGGGAGGAGGGGGCGCAGGGAGGAGGGGGCACAGGGAGGCCGGAGGAGGGTGCAAGGAGGCTGGAGGAGGAGGGGACGGCGGTGCAGGGAGGCCGGAGGCCGGAGGAGGGAGGAGGAGGGAGCGCAGGGAGGCCGGAGGAGGAGGGGCGCAGGGAGGCCGGAGGAGGAGGGCGGCGGCGCAGGGAGGCCGGAGGAGGGCGCGACGGTGGTGGTGGTGTCGGGGGTGAGAGAGAGGGGTGTCGGGGTGGCCGTTAGGGGTGAGAGAGAGGCGCGTGGGGGTGGGGCTAACGGCCGTTAGGGGCGCATCCTCTTTGCCGTCCGCCTCCCGACGACATGGAGGAGAAAAGCGGACGGCAAAGAGAGACGTCGTTAGGGGAGAGAGAGGGGGTGCAGGGTGGGCCAGCCGAGCGCTTTGCCGTCTGCCTAAGTTAAGTTTGCCGTGAGCCCAAATCTTTGTCGTCATCCTGAGTGGTCTTTGCAATGAGCCAGCTGACGGCAAAGAAGCAGCAGATGGCAAAGACCCTCTTTGCCATGAGCCTTCTCTTTGCCGTCTGGTTTCTGGTAGTTGATGGCAAAGAGGGTCTTTGCCATCAACGAGCAGACGGCGAAGAAGCAGCAGATGGCAAAAAACTGTTTTCCAGTAGTGACTGCTATTTAATTCTTGATGGATTGCAGGGCACGGTGTTCCTCAATCTCCTTCTTCATCGCCTCCACGATCTCCATCTCCTCTTGCCTCTCCACCGACATCTTATGCATTGCGGCCATGGCGCAGGGTTTCCTGGAGAGCGTCGTTGCTCTCCTTCACGTACGCATGAAGTTCCTTCACATGCACCACAGATTCCTCCACGAGCCCCTCACGCTCGATGTGGAGCTTTGTCAAGTCTTCCAAAAGTTCCTCGGCGAGGTATTTTAACCTCCCCTACGAGGCAGCTTTCTACTTGAGAAGCTTCTTCGAGGCAACGGTCTGCTCCTTCTCCTCATCGTGCTTGTTGCGTAGCTTCTCCTTCTCGTCCGTAAATTTCACGATGAAACCCGTTGTCCTGTTAACCAAGGCGTTGCTGTTGTCCAGGAGATTCAATGAGGCAGAAATCACCTCCTCCTTATCAATCTCAACGCACATGTCATCACTGGTTGAGGAATCCAAGACCGCCAACTCATCCAGTTCACCTTCAAGGCGAATGTGCTTGTGATGATAGTGAGAGGCCTCACCTCTCCGCAAATGATCCTCCGAGGCCTTCGCGGTGCCACCGGATATGTCTCTGCTTAGGTAAACGCGGCCTGGCTGGAGCTCTGTGGCGCTTCCTTGGCACGGCGGGGGACCTCTCGGTTGCTTTGGGAGCCTTAGTCTTTCTTCCCTGGTTATATATCAACCCAGAACCCCCCTCCTACCAGCTATGGAAGACGAAAGGAATGACTAAAAAAAAGGTTTTTTATTTTGGTGATGAGGATAGGAATGTGCCGTAATTCTCGAGTAGGTTTTTTATGGCCTACTAGTAAATGTTTGCTAAGTGGGAACACATTTAGGTTTGGTAGGTTTTAACTAATTTTAAATAAATTAAAGCATGGTAATTTGGAACGTGGCGGAAAAGAAGCTCAAAATTTATTGATGGTTTTGGTTCCAAAGCACGAAACCTTTTAAGGTTTTTAGAAACCGTGTGGGGTGGGGTGTGTGGGCCCGCATTCTCGGATGTGTGTACGTGTGTGCCCACTATCACACATGGTCCAGTCCTCATCGTGCCCGATGGATGGGCCTGTTGGGGAACGTCACATGGGAAACAAAAATTTTCCTACGCGCACGAAGACCTATCATGGTGATGTCCATCTACGAGAGGGGATGAGTGACCTACGTACCCTTGTAGACCGTACAGCAGAAGCGTTATTGAACACGGTTGATGTAGTGGAACGTCCTCACGTCCCTCGATCCGCCCCGCGAACAATCCCGCAATCAGTCCCACGATCTAGTACCGAACGGACGGCACCTCCGCGTTCAGCACACGTACAGCTCGACGATGATCTCAGCATTCTTGATCCAGCAAGAGAGACAGAGAGGTAGAAGAGTTCTCCGGCAGCGTGACGGCGCGCCGGAGGTTGGTGAGGACCTTGTCTCAGCAGGGCTCCGCCCGAGCTCCGCAGAAACGCGATCTAGAGGAAAAACCGTGGAGGTATGTGGTCGGGCTGCCGTGGAAAAGTCGTCACAAATCAGCCCGAAAACCTCCGTATATATAGGTGGGAGAGAGGGGACCTTGCCTTGGGGCTCAAGGAGACCCAAGAGGGTTAACCGAGCCAAGGGGGGAAGGTCTCCCCCCCCAAACCAAGTTGGACTTGGTTTGTTGGGTGGGAGTCCTTCCTTCCCTTCCCACCTCCTCTTTTTTTTCTTTCTCTTTGATTTTTCTTCCAATGCGCATAGGGCCCTTTTGGGCTGTCCCACCAGCCCACTAAGGGCTGGTGCGCCACCCTCGGGGCCTATGGGCTTCCCCGGGGTGGGTTCCCCCCCCCCCCCCCCCGGCCGGTGAACTCCCGGAACCCATTCGTCATTCCCGGTACATTCCCGGTAACTCCGAAAACCTTCCGGTAATCAAATGAGTTCAGCCTATATATCAATCTTCGTTTCCGGACCATTCCGGAAACCCTCGTGACGTATGTGATCTCATCCGGGACTCCGAACAACATTTGGTAACCAACCATATAACTCGAATACGCATAAAACAACGTCGAACCTTAAGTGTGCAGACCCTGCGGGTTCGAGAACTATGCAGACATGACCCGAGAGACTCCTCGGTCAATATCCAATAGCGGGACCTAGATGCCCATATTGGATCCTACAAATTCTACGAAGAACTTATCGTTTGAACCTCAGTGTCAAGGACTCATATAATCCCGTATGTCATTCCCTTTGTCCTTCGGTATGTTACTTGCCCGAGATTCGATCGTTAGTATCCGCATACCTATTTCAATCTCGTTTACCGGCAAGTCTCTTTACTCGTTCCGTAATACAAGATCCCGTAACTTACACTAAGTCACATTGCTTGCAAGGCTTGTGTGTGATGTTGTATTACCGAGTGGGCCCCGAGATACCTCTCCGTCACACGGAGTGACAAATCCCAGTCTTGATCCATACTAACTCAACTAACACCTTCGGAGATACCTGTAGAGCATCTTTATAGTCACCCAGTTACGTTGCGACGTTTGATACACACAAAGTATTCCTCCGGTGTCAGTGAGTTATATGATCTCATGGTCATAGGAACAAATACTTGACACGCAGAAAACAGTAGCAACAAAATGACACGATCAACATGCTACGTCTATTAGTTTGGGTCTAGTCCATCACGTGATTCTCCTAATGACGTGATCCAGTTATCAAGCCACAACACCTTGTTGATAATGAGAAGACACTGACTATCTTTGATCAACTAGTTAGCCAACTAGAGGCTTGCTAGGGACAGTGTTTTGTCTATGTATCCACACATGTAAATGAGTCTTCATTCAATACAATTATAGCATGGATAATAAACGATTATCTTGATATAGGAATTATAATAATAACTATATTTATTATTGCCTCTAGGGCATAATTCCAACAGTCTTCCACTTGCACTCAATAATCTAGCCCTCACATCTTCATGCGAATTAAATTGTAATAAATCTAACACCCATACAGTTCTGGTGTTGATCATGCTTTGGCCGTGGAAGAGGTTTAGTCAGCGGATCTGGTACATTCTGATCCGTGTGCACTTTGCATATATTTACGTCCTGTCCTTCGACGTAGTCGCGGATGAGGTTGAAGTGTCGTTTGATGTGTCTGGACTTCTTGTGAAACCGTGGTTCCTTTGCTAAGGCAATTGCACCCGTGTTGTCACAAAACAAGGTTATTGGATTCAGTGCGCTTGCCACCACTCCAAGATCCGTCATGAACTGCTTCATCCAGACACCCTCCTTAGCCGCCTCCGAGGCAGCCATGTACTCCGCTTCACACGTAGAATCTGCTACGACGCTTTGCTTGGAACTGCACCAGCTTACTGCACCCCCATTAAGAATAAATACGTATCCGGTTTGCGACTTAGAGTCGTCCGGATCTGTGTCAAAGCTTGCATCGACGTAACCTTTCACGGCGAGCTCTTCGTCACCTCCATACACGAGAAACATCTCCTTAGTCCTTTCCAGGTACTTCAGGATATTCTTGACCGCTGTCCAGTGATCCACTCCTGGATTACTCTGGAACCTACCTGCCATACTTATGGCCAGGCTAACATCCGGTCTAGTGCACAGCATTGCATACATGATAGAACCTATGGTTGAAGCATAGGGGACGGAGTGCATATGCTCTCTATCTTCATCAGTTGCTGGGCACTGAGTCTTACTCAATCTCGTACCTTGTAAAACTGGCAAGAACCCTTTCTTGGACTGTTCCATTTTGAACCTCTTCAAAACTTTATCAAGGTATGTTCTTTGTGAAAGTCCTATCAGGCGTTTTGATCTATCGCTATAGATCTTAATGCCTAGAATGTAAGCAGCTTCTCCTAGGTCCTTCATAGAGAAACTTTTATTCAAGTAATCCTTTATGCTCTCCAAAAACTCCACGTTGTTTCCAATCAGCAATATGTCATCCACATATAATATTAGAAACGGCACAGAGCTCCCACTCACTTTCTTGTAAATACAAGATTCTCCAACCACTTGTATAAACCCAAATGCTTTGATCACCTCATCAAAGCGTTTGTTCCAACTCCAAGATGCTTGCACTAGTCCATAAATGGATCGCTGGAGCTTGCACACCTTGTTAGCATTCTTAGGATCGACAAAACCTTCGGGTTGCATCATATACAATTCTTCCTTAAGGAAACCGTTCAGGAACGCCGTTTTGACATCCATCTGCCAGATTTCATAATCGGAAAATGCAGCTATTGCTAACATGATTCTGACGGACTTAAGCATCGCTACGGGTGAGAATGTCTCATCGTAGTCAACTCCTTGAACTTGTGGAAAACCCTTTGCCACAAGTCGAGCTTTATAAATGGTTACATTGCCGTCAGCGTCCGTCTTCCTCTTAAAGTTCCATTTGTTCTGAATAGCCTTGCGACCCTCAGGCAGTACCTCCAAAGTCCACACTTTGTTCTCATACATGGATCCTATCTCGGACTTCATGGCTTCTATCCATTTGTTGGAATCCGGGCCCACCATTGCTTCTTCATAATTTGCAGGTTCATTGTTGTCCAACAACATGATTGATAAGACGGGATTACCGTACCACTCTTGAGCAGCACGTCGTCTCGTCGACCTGCGTGGTTCGACAGAACTTGAACCGGAGTTTCATGATCACCATCATTAACTTCCTCCTCAGTCGGCGTCGCAACGACAGAGGTTTCCCCTTGCCCTGCGGCACCATCCAGAGGGATGAGAGGTTCGACAACCTCGTCAAGTTCTATCTTCCTCCCACTCAATTCTCTCGAGAGAAACACCTCGAGAAAAGCTCCGTTTTTAGCAACATACACTTTGCCCTCGGATTTGAGATAGAAGGTGTACCCAACTGTCTCCTTTGGGTAACCTATGAAGACGCACTTTTCCGCTTTGGGTTCCAGCTTTTTAGGCTGAAGCTTTTTGACATAAGCATCACATCCCCAAACTTTAAGAAACGACAACTTTGGCCTTTTGCCATACCATAGTTCATATGGCATCGTCTCAACGGATTCTGATGGTGCCCTATTTAAAGTGAATGCAGCTGTTTCTAATGCATTACCCGAAAACGATAACGGCAAATCGGTAAGAGACATCATAGATCGCACCATCTCTAATAAAGTACGATTACGACGTTCGGACACACCATTACGCTGTGGTGTTCTAGGCGGTGTTAACTGTGAAACAATTCCACATTGTCTTAAGTGAGCACCAAACTCGAAACTCAGATATTCACCCCCACAATCCGACCGTAGGAACTTGATCTTCTTGTTACGATGATTTTCGTCACTCCAAAATTGCTTGAACTTTTCAAATGTTTCAGACTTGTGCTTCATCAAGTAGACATAACCATATCTACTCAAATCGTCAGTGAAGGTGAGAAAATAACGATATCCGCCGCGTGCCTCCACGCTCATTGGACCACACGCATCGGTATGTATGATTTCCAACAAGTCACTTGCACGCTCCATTGTTCCGGAGAACGGAGTCTTAGTCATCTTGCCCATGAGGCATGGTTCGCACGTGTCAAGTGAATCAAAGTCAAGTGACTCCAAAAGTCCATCAGCATGGAGTTTCTTCATGCGCTTTACACCAATATGACCTAAGCGGCAGTGCCACAAAAATATGGCGCTATCATTGTTAACTCAAACTCTTTTGGTCTCAATGTTATGTATGTGTGTGTCGCTATCAAGATTCAATATGAACAATCCTCTCACATTGGGTGCATGACCATAAAAGATGTTACTCATAGAAATAGAACAACCATTATTCTCTGACTTAAAAGAGTAACCGTCTCGCAATAAACAAGATCCAGATATAATGTTCATGCTCAACGCAGGCACTAAATAACAATAATTTAAGTTTATAACTAATCCTGATGGTAACTGAAGTGAAACTGTGCCGACGGCGATTGCATCAACCTTGGAACCATTTCCTACGCGCATCGTCACTTCATCTTTCGCCAGCCATCGTCTATTACGCGGTTCCTGTTTCGTGTTGCAAATATGAGCAACAGAACCGGTATCGAATACCCAGGCACTACTACGAGAGCCGGTTAAGTACACATCAATAACTTGTATATCAAATATACCTGATTTTTCTTTGGCCGCCTTCTTATCTGCCAGATACTTGGGGCAATTGAGCTTCCAGTGACTCATACCCTTGCAATAGTAACACTCCGTTTCAGGCTTAGGTCCAGCTTTGGGTTTCTTCGTCGGATTGGCAACAGGCTTGCCGCTCTTCTTTGAATTACCCTTGTTGCCTTTGCCGTTTCCCTTGAAACTAGTGGTCTTATTCACCATCAACACTTGATGCTCTTTACGGAGTTCAGACTCTGCGACTTTCAGCATCGCAAACAACTCGTCGGGAGACTTGTTCATCCCTTGCATGTTGTAGTTCAACACAAAGCCTTTATAGCTTGGCGGCAGTGATTGAAGGATTCTGTCAGTGATAGCCTCTTGCGGGAGTTCAATCCCCAGCTCAGCTAGACGGTTTGAGTACCCAGACATTTTGAGCACATGTTCACTGACAGACGAGTTTTCCTCCATCTTGCAAGCATAGAATTTGTCGGAGGTCTCATACCTCTCGATCCGGGCATTCTTCTGAAAGATAATCTTCAACTCCTGGAACATCTCAAATGCTCCATGACGCTCAAAGCGACGTTGAAGTCCCGGTTCTAAGCCATACAAGACTGCACATTGAACTACTGAGTAGTCCTCCTTACGTGCTAACCAAGCGTTCTTAACATCCCGATCAGCCGTAGTGGGTGGTTCATCTCCTAGCGCAGCATTAAGGACATAATCCTTCTTCCCAGCTTGTAAGATTAGCTTAAGATTACGAGCCCAGTCTAGAAAGTTGCTTCCATCATCTTTCAACTTAGCTTTCTCTAGGAACGTATTAAAATTCAGGGTGACTGTCGCGTTAGCCATGATCTACAACACAAATATATTCAAAGTGGACTTAGACTATGTTCAAGACAATTAGAGTTTAACTTAATCAAAATTATATGCTAAACTCCCACTCAAAAAGTACATCTCTCTAGTCATTTGTGTGGTTCATGATCCACTTACACTAGCTCAAGTCCGATCATCATGTGAGTTGAGTATAGTTTCAGTGGTAAGCATCCCTATGCTAATCATATCATCTATATGAGTCATGATCGACCTTTCGGTCTCATGTGTTCCGAGGCCATGTCTGCACATGCTAGGCTCGTCAAGCTTAACCAGAGTGTTCCGCGTGCGCAACTGTTTTGCACCCGTTGTATGTGAACGTTGAGTCTATCACACCCGATCATCACGTGGTGTCTCGAAACGACGAACTGTAGCAACGGTGCACAGTCGGGGAGAACACAATCACGTCTTGAAATTTTAGTGAGAGATCACCTCATAATGCTACCGTCGTTCTAAGCAAAATAAGGTGCATAAAAGGATTAAAATCACATGCAATTCAAAAGTGACATGATATGGCCATCATCACGTGCTTCTTGATCTCCATCACCAAAGCACCGGTACGATCTTCTTGTCACCGGCGCCACACCATGATCTCCATCAAAGTGTCGCCATCAGGGTTGTCGTGCTACTCATGCTATTACTACTAAAGCTACATCCTAGCAAAATAGTAAACGCATCTGCAAGCACAAACGTTAGTATAAAGACAACCCTATGGCTCCTGCCGGTTGCCGTACCATCGACGTGCAAGTCGATATTATCTATTACAACATTATCATCTCATACATCCAATATATCACATCACATCGTTGGCCATATCACATCACAAGCATACCCTGCAAAAACAAGTTAGACGTCCTCTAATTTTGTTGTTGCATGTTTGACGTGGTGACCACGGGTATCTAGTAGGATCGCTTCTTACTTACGCAAACACCACAACGGAGATATATGAGTTGCTATTTAACCTCATCCAA
The DNA here is from genome assembly GCF_904849725.1 of Hordeum vulgare subsp. vulgare. Taxonomy (NCBI): domain Eukaryota; kingdom Viridiplantae; phylum Streptophyta; class Magnoliopsida; order Poales; family Poaceae; genus Hordeum; species Hordeum vulgare. The sequence goes on from NC_058519.1 coordinate 225,121,504, forward strand.
GGACCTCCTCGGTCATATCCGATTCAACTAAAGTTGGAGAAACCAACACTTGCCAGTCATCTTTGAGCAACGGGGTTACTCGTAGCGATGAAACCAGTCTCTCGTAAGTGTACGAGTAATGTCGGTCCAAGCCGCTTCAATCCAACAATACCGCGGAATCAAGAAAAGACTAAGGAGGGCAGAAAAACGCACATCACCGCCCACAAAAACTTTTGTGTTCTACTCGAGAAGACATCTACGCATGAACCTAGCTCATGATGCCATTGTTGGGGAACGTCGCATGGGAAACAAAAGTTTTCCTACGCGCACGAAGACCTATCATGGTGATGTCCTTCTACGAGAGGGGATGAGTGATCTACATACCCTTGTAGACCGTACAACAGAAGCGTTAGTGAACACGGTTGATGTAGTGGAACGTCCTCACGTCCCTCGATCCGCCCCGCGAACAATCCCACGATCTAGTACCGAACGGACGGCACCTCCGCGTTCAGCACACGTACAGCTCGACGATGATCTCGGCCTTCTTGATGCAGCAAGAGAGACGGAGAGGTAGAAGAATTCTCCGGCAGCGTGACGACGCTCCGGAGGTTGGTGATGACCTTGTCTCAGCACGGCTCCGCCCGAGCTCCGCAGAAACGCGATCTAGAGGAAAAACCGTGGAGGTATGTGATCGGGCTGCCGTGGAAAAGTCATCACAAATCAGCCTTAAAACCTCCGTATATATAGGTGGGAGAGAGGGGACCTTGCCTTGGGGCTCAAGGAGCCCCAAGGGGGTCGGCCGAGCTAAGGGGGGAAGGTCCCCCCCCCAAACCGAGTTGGACTTGGTTTGGTGGGTGGGAGTCCTTCCTTCCCTTCCCACCTCCTATTTTTTTCTTTCTCTTTGATTTTTCTTCCAATGCGCATAGGACGCTTTTGGGCTGTCCCACCAGCCCACTAAGGGCTGGTGCGCCACCCTCAAGGCCTATGGGCTTCCCCGGGGTGGGTTGCCCCCCCCCCGGTGAACTCCCGGAACCCATTCGTCATTCCCGGCGCATTCCCGGTAACTCCTAAAACCTTTCGGTAATCAAATGAGGTCATCCTATATATCAATCTTCGTTTCCGAACCATTCCGGAAACCCTCGTGACGTCCGTGATCTCATCCGAGACTCCGAACAACGTTCGGTAACCAACCATATAACTCAAATACGCATAAAACAACGTCGAACCTTAAGTGTGCAGACCCTGCGGGTTCGAGAACTATGCAGACATGGCCCGAGAGACTCCTCGGTCAATATCCAATAGCGGGACCTGGATGTCCATATTGGATCCTACATATTCTACGAAGAACTTATCGTTTGAACCTCAGTGTCGAGGATTCATATAATCCCGTATGTCATTCCCTTTGTCCTTCGGTATGTTACTTGCCCGAGATTCGATCGTTAGTATCCGCATACCCGTTTCTATCTCGTTTACCGGCAAGTCTCTTTACTCGTTCCGTAATACAGGATCCCGTAACTTACACTAAGTCACATTGCTTGCAAGGCTTGTGTGTGATGTTGTATTACCGAGTGGGCCCCGAGATACCTCTCCGTCACACGGAGTGACAAATCCCAGTCTTGATCCATACTAACTCAACTAACACCTTCGGAGATACCTGTAGAGCATCTTTATAGTCACCCAGTTACGTTGCGACGTTTGATACACACAAAGTATTCCTCCGGTGTCAGTGAGTTATATGATCTCATGGTCATAGGAACAAATACTTGACACGCAGAAAACAGTAGCAACAAAATGACACGATCAACATGCTACGTCTATTAGTTTGGGTCTAGTCCATCACGTGATTCTCCTAATGACGTGATCCAGTTATCAAGCAACAACACCTTGTTCATAATCAGAAGACACTTACTATCTTTGATCAACTGGCTAGCCAACTAGAGGCTTGCTAGGGACAGTGTTTTGTCTATGTATCCACACATGTAAATGAGTCTTCATTCAATACAATTATAGCATGGATAATAAAAGATTATCTTGATACAGGAATTATAATAATAACTATATTTATTACTGCCTCTAGGGCATAATTCCAACAGGGCCCGCACGCCTCGCACGGGTGCCAGATGATATTTGTCAATAAGTGGCACACTTCCTGGTGATGTGCGGTGTATAGGTCGTAAGCATGCCACATAAGTAAAAAAATGACATGGCACAATGACATAGCATGGATTTGCATTTAGTTAACCTAATGAATTAATTCCTACCAAAAGGTCGATATGCGACATTTCCATAAAGTTATAATAAAACATTCTAAAAAGGAAGCGCTGGCGGCATTCCGATGATGGTCTGCTCGGACTTTATGGCAGCAGAGAGCATCACCCCTTCCAGGTATTCAATCCGAATGTCTGGACCCGCGGCCACGGCACTTGTCTCCTTCTGAGGAGCTACTAGCACTGCTAGTAGGCTCTTGGGGCTGCTGGGTTGCGTGGGCCTCATCATGTAGACCTTGACAACGTGCAATCACGCTCATGACACGCTTGTGGAACCGCTCCATCTCTTTGTCTTCCCACTAGGAGGAAATTCCACGCACGGGCTTCCCCCATAAGATATCACGGTGGCGTTGGTCCACTTCGTCGAGGAAGTCATCTCCTACGACAAGGTGCTCGAGCCTGGCATATAATAATAGGGATCAAAGATGACACAACTGCCGACGAGCTTGACGAAGCTGCTCATATACCCACTCATCAATGAATTGCATATGGGTTTTCCCATTCTTTGAGGGGCATCAGTTTGTTGAATGGCATCGATGACGCTGGCTCTTCGGCTGGGTTATCGATCATGCCGACAAGAAGCTCTGGATCTTGTGCGCGGTGGATGGCAAGCATATCTTCCTACATCGCCTGCAATAAGACCAGTACGCACCGAAGGAACAACATGGTGAAATCGGTGTCGATGGTCCACGGAGCCACTGACTCCTTTTCCTTGTCGAATATGTAATCCAAGAAGGGGTGGAGGTCATTGTCATCCTTTGAGCTTTGGTTTCATGGCAAGGCGCCGACCTCGACCTTCAGGCTTTGGTTGCATGGCAAGAGGCCGATGTCGACCTCTGAGCTTTGGTTGCCAGGCAAGGGGGCGCCGTGTACCTCTGAGTTTTGGTTGCCTGGCATGCTTGGAATAATTACTAGAAGATAAATGTGGACTAGATCTGCGCACAGTGTGGTTGCATCGCTCCAAGGGTCATATATATAGAGCTAGCCACTCCATGGTGGCGGCAACCTGATGGAGGAAGTGGCGGTAATCGTTGACGTGGATTGTAGGACACACGTATAACACCACTAGTTTCTGCTTTGGGGCTTCTTTGTTCGTAGGTAACAACTGGTGCACGATATCACTGGTTGCACAGGGGGCGGTTCCGGGGTTTCTCCTAGATTATTATGCATGTAAATAGTTTATTAAGGTAGTCAATTATGTAATTGCATGTTTAATTTGGTTATGCATGTTGTATTGTTTGTTTTGCAAGTACGCAAAGCTTGCGTACCATTGCATTGGTTATACAGAGAGCAAATCACATCGCAAATCACATCTTGTTGTTCTATACAGAGAGCAAATCACATCGCAAACGATTAAACGAACAAACATGACGGTGATGATTTGAACAATCCTAGACAAGTGTTGACGTGCAAGAGTTTGCCCACACCACACATAACTTATTAGCAGAATGTACTATTCTCAGTATTCACACACAATTCACATAACTGACCTATTTGCCTGATATCACACACATCTTATTACGCTGAACCGTTTGTATTATTTTGTCTCGTCGGAAACAGTTCATGCTTCACAATGTCTTTGTTGTCTATCGCACACATCCTAATCTGGGAGATCGTTTGTGTTATTTTATGTCATTGCAAAGAGTTCATCCGTATGACCTGCATGCCATCTATCGCACACATAATCATCTGGAAAATTATTTTGTTCTTCTTCAGCAGCACAAATAGTTTATCCGGGTGAACGATATGTCATACATCACATACACTTGTATTTACTTAACGTTTTTGTTATTTTGGTCCATCACAAACAGTTTGGATGGGACAATTGTATGTCGTAGATGACACATGTAAGTATTTGCTGAATCATATTTGATGGGCCGACCATCGCAAATAGTTCATGTTATTGGCGACAAAGCAATCACTATACAGTTCGTAATTCATGCATCCCACATAGTTTGGTCGACGGGTCTCTGATTGATGTGTCTTCTTTGGAACATCTTGTAGTAGTGAGTGCTAAAAGTTAAAGTAGTGGTGGGCGTGTTTTAGCGCCAACCACTGAAAGTTTTGTCATGCAAATTAAAAATTCTGCAACCAAGGCAGCATTTTTCTACCATGCACTACTAGGGAAAATCCAATAGGTGGAGATTTAGCAGTAGCGTGCGTTAGAGTAACGAGCTACTCCTACTTAGCAATAGTGCGGGTGAATAACACATGCTCCTCTAGACTTATCAGTAGCACAAGAGAATAAAATACGCTCCTGGTCTGGTTACCCACCTGACTATAGAATAGTAGCAACACACGTCGTGGAAGCGCACTATTGCTAAATAGTTTAGGAGTAGCACGTGTAGGGAAGAGTCGCTGCAAGTACCCCCGCATTGTGCGACATGCTTAGCATGTTTTTATTTATAGAGTTACTGATAACTTTATAGTAGTAGTGTTCTTCTCCTACCCGCGTTACTGCTAATCTACCCTTATCATCTTCCCCTTGCCCGCGTTGCTCACGCTCCCCTCCACACTCTCTTTCTCTCTCGCTCACCACGCCATCATCGCCGTTGCCGCACCGTCTTCTCCCCCATATATGTAAGCCTCCTCCTCGCCCCCACCCTCACCCTCCTCTCCCGCCATCCTCTCCCTTCTCCCTCCTATGGCCTCCGCCCCTTCTCCTTCTCCATCCACCGACCCTCTTCCCTCCTCCCTCCACTTCCCTCCCTCCCTCCTCCCTCCACTTCCCTCCCTCCCTCCTCCCTCCACTTCCCTCCCTGCATGCTCCCTCTATTATTGTATAAATTTGTTGTGTCTAGAACCTCACTCTATTCTTATATAAATTTGTAGTAAAAATATTATGTCTAGAATTTTTAGTAGAAAAAAAATTAGTTCTAGAAATGTTTAGAAAACAAATTAGGTCTATTTGGAAATGTGTGTATGTTATTGCAAGGAACACCTTCGAGTGGCCTATATTTTGCCGGAATGATGATTCATTTCCATTCCAGCAAATTTCAGGGGCTCGATATGTCCTTTTTTTAAAAAGGGCCATTCCGAAATTTTGTCATGACTTGTGCTAGAAAGTAGGAAATATCGAGTGCCCGTGATTTGGTAGAACAGGAATTAGACGACATTCTCACAAAACATAGAACATTTTTATGCAATTACTCCATAAATGCAATGTTAATTGAGTTATACTTATTAGGGTACTTTTAGTCTTTCACGACTCTTTGTGTGACTTTCATGTCTATTCTTGATGGAGGTATCCCGACTGTTGTCATGGGGTCGCTTCCTCTTCCCCTTCTCATGCTATATTCCTAGGTATAAGCATGAGAGAGGGAGAGGAAGTGACCATCACCAATGGTCGAAATATCAGAGGAATAATCCTGACTGTTCTCGTGGGGGTCGTTTCCCTCTTCTTCTTCTCGCGATATATGCCTTGGTATATTGCACGAGAGAAGAAGACAAAGTGACCAGCACCGATGGTCGAAATATAAAAGGAAGAATCCTGACTGTTGTCACGGGGGTTGCTTCCTCCATCGTTCCCGTGTGCTAGAGATTTGGGTAATGGACATGGGAATGAAGGGAGGAGCGACCATCACCAACGGTCGAAATATTAGTGTGAGGTAGTGTCCACCAACATACACGACCATATCAGTATGAGAGTGTGTGCACCATATACACTATGATATATAAGAGATTTTCAAGGAAAGCCTCGACAGACCGAAACTCAACCCATGGCGAATTAGTACTTTCAGGTATAATTGTCATCGATTTTTAAGCTTTCAATCATAAACACAGGAAATGTATGACGATTAGGGGATTCCCGACATGATTTATGCAATGAAGATCAGGGTCTGTGCGACAGGCCTCACATGTGAAACGGTAGGTTCTTCACCATTAAGCTTGATGAGACCTTTGATGTTTTTACGGTACGAAACGATGACAAATATTTTTGCATAATTAATCATGAATTTGGGTTTCTTTGCTTCAACGTGTAATTTCTATTTTCTACAATACGACTAGTGCATCCCCTCCTATGCGAGACGGTATGTCGTGGTGAAGCTCGGTTTCCAAGAAATGGAGAATATGGAGACGAGGAGATCTCACCTTAGTACTAAACATGGTTTCTCATTTTATTTAAACAATACAATATAGTTAATCACTCGCATTTTGGTTGCTCAAATTGGGAAGCGCTCGGCATGGCATTAGGATTTTAGGAGGATATGTAAATAACCTTTAATATTTGTCCTGAAGATGATACTGAAGGTAATATAGACATTTCGGTGGATGTCGATATGCTTCTAGTTTTATCTCTATGTGACTTCGTTAACCATATTTGTTAATTAATTTGCATTGCTTACTTAAAAATAGTTGGTATCCATCCCTACTTAACTTGTTTATTTTTCTTTCACAACTTATTTTCTTCTTAAAAAAACTCAAAAGATAGTAGACATGACCTACTACAGTCTTGGCCCCGATCTAACTTGGTTGGAGAAAAATTATCTAATCTCATTTATTGATGATGTTGATAATTATAAAATTAATTATGAAGATATTGGCGAAAGTTATTATAAATACGCGCCAATGGTGCACGAGTTGAACCATAGTAACTTCCATGTAGATAGCATGGTAATATTTTTTTTACTATTGTGTCATTAATTAGTCCATCGTTTGCATGCATAAATGTTTCTCAAGAAAAAATAGTTTGCTAACTATGTTATTATTACGTTCTTCAACAGAAATTCCCGTCCGAGGTTGTGCCTGAACTAATGTTTGTAGATGGTCAATATTTGAATGTTATCACCTTACGACCATGCCCCACATGTTTCCACAATGCATACTTAGTTGCTAGAAGGGATGGAAGTATGAAACTCAAAGGATTTAGCAAAGTAATGAAAGACCGCAGACAACCACTTGGCGGAACGCGAAGAATTTCTGCAGGCCACATGTCAGATATAGGTGGATCTCTATTCTCCACAATGTAGTGGAAGGAGCTTACCTGTTTTGTTCTATTTTACCTAGCAAAGAATAGTAGGTTCTACCTAGGAGAGAATAGTATGTGCTAGCTAAGCGACATGACCTTTTCTAGTTTATGACATTCCGTAGTAATGGTTAACTTGTCATGAGTTGTTAGATGATTAATATGATGATATATAAGTTGTATCTGACTAAGGATGATGAGTTATTAGATGACATATATATTAGATTAAAGTGGATGGTGTCGGTGTCAAAACCGGCCGATCTGGAGTAGGGGGTCAGAACTATGGTCCAAGGTCGATGGGTAACAAGAGACGATGGAGATGGTGTTTTACCCAGGTTCGGGCCCTCTTGATGGAGGTAAAATCCTACGTCTTGCTCTTGTTGTTATTGATGGGTTGGTACAAAATACACAGTTGATCTACTGCGAGATCAATGTTGTGGTCTAAACCCTAATCACAATGAGCTTGATGTATCCTACGAGCTATGACCCCCTAGCTTATATAGACGCTAGGGGTCAGGATTTACACAAGGTCGGTTACAACAGAGAAGGAACATGCCGATTACTACATCTCCTTGGATTCCATGCCAAATCTTTGGAAGAGTCCATCTCGAGTCCAATCCTTCTACCGGTAGTTGAACAAGCCAAAGGGTCCAGGCCATGAGGATAGTTAGGTGGCCCAAGGACCCCCTAATCCCAGATTCCCTCAGTAGCCCCCGAACTAGCCTCCAATGCCGAAATCTTCATCCGTTGAGGACATCACATGAGCTTTGGCTTCGGGGCAAGTTCCTCATTTTTGCTTTAACCGAAGATAGTTCGGCTACGAAGACTCCTTCTCCTTTAAACACCTAGACAACTACGCCTACAATTTAACAATGAGCAACATATTTTCTAATTTGAAAGGTCGCGGTTGGCCAGTGCCCTGTTTTTGAATGAGCGCTTCGAGACTGTTTTATTGACACGTCCCATCATGGAGATCGTGCCCCCTTTTCCAGGGATATGTTTTATGGTTTTGGTTTATCCCACGCACCCATAATCACAATTTTATTGGCAAGTGGCTGAGTTTACGGTGCAGCTACGATTCCTTCGGTATTCTGGCGAGTTATAAAAGGTAAAAACCGTCACCTTGGCGAGTTCTAAAAGGTAAAACCTCTCTCCTCTAGCGCCCCAACTCTCCATCTGCTCCCGAGATCTCGAATCCCCTCACCAGTCCAGCAGTCGCTAACATCGGTTCCAAGGCAAGTGGGAGGTCTCCTCTGTCAATGAAAAGGGCATTTTGGAGCTGAAGATTTGCGACTATCTTCTAGAGAACATAGCCCCCCATGCACCAGAGAAGGACCTGGTTATCCCCACTCCTAGAGATGGAGCGATGATCGACAAGCTCAATAGGGCTACATGGCCAAAGGGCACATTCATCCACACCATCAAATCATGGCAGAAGGAGTGGTTCTATATCATCGAGCCATGCAACGTAGGTGAGGGAGCTCCTCCTGCATTCAAATCTGGTCCCCGAAGCGCCTGATGTCCTGGACAGAAAAGGCTTTAGATTGGGGGGAGGGCGCGGAGGTGAAGGAGCTCACGAAGAGGATCTCCGATCCAATGGAGAAAATTGACCTCACTAATGTGGTCTGGGTGATTCTGCATTGCGGCCTTCTGCCCTGCCAGTACCGTCCTCTCCTGATGTGGGAATATGATCCAGAGAATCCAGACACTATGACTGGCCCGGTGCGGAGTTTTTTCTGAACCACACTCGAGAATCTGTGGAAGGCATTATTCAAGACGCAAAAGACTTGGCCCGATGAGGAGGAAGATGAAGGCCTTTCATTCAGTGATGTGTCGGGAACCCGATCCTAAGTCATAAGAACCCATCTTGTAACACAACACATCACTTTGCGGCCTCACATACGGTTAACTCCACGGTTGTCACCTTACCTGGGTCGGGACCGTTTGCGTCTTTTGGCTCAGGTATGTGTATATGTCGCGAGCATTCAAACGACAGAGAACCCGGGTCGACATGACTAGTTATAGACCGAAGTGGCACAACCATATAGGAACAGGCATACATAACCCAGCAAATCAGGTGTCGGCCAACAACTTGTGTAGACGAGTCATAGCAAGATACAAGGACTCCATTACATCACGTGACATTTCCTCGACTGGACAGACACAACAACCAAGAAGGATACATGCCGGTCAATCAATGTGTCTAGAGCAGTAGCAAGCTACCAAGGGTCAGTGGAGGCACAAAGAGGCATTTTCCTGTAGAGCAGGCTACCATAGGCACACAACTAGGTGTCGAATCCCACACATACCGATACATTTCAAACATACACACATTATGTACGATATGTGTAGATACAACATGGCATCACAACAAAACTCTACACCACATCATTTATTTAATAGGCTTTGAGGAGCCAACATAGTATAATGTTACAATAGAGGTCACATGACCAACATTCATAGCATAGAAACAACGAGCGTAAGTTACATGTCTAGGTACATACATCTACTAAAAGCGGCTTGAAAATCCTGGAAAGCTACAACAACCCTACCATAGGAGCCAGACCTCTGTCTGGGTTTCCGAAGCTAATCCCGTCAATATCGTACACATCGCGTAGATGCATTAATGAGACTAAAGTCTCCTCTGCAAAAACATAATTAAGCAACCGTGAGTACAAAGGTACTCAACAAGACTTACATCAGAACTATCTACATATGCATCATTGTGAACAAAGGGGGTTGTGGAGGTTATTTGCAGCAAGCCAGGTTTGACTGTTGGCTAACCTGTACTACGACCACGAACAGTTACTTTGAGGCGGGGTAGCACACATGAGTCCACATATTCACCAAATCAATACACTGATACGTCTCCAATATATCTACTTTTCCAAACTCTTTTGCCCTTGTCTTGGACTCTAATTTGAATGATTTGAATGAAACTAACCGGGACTAACGATGTTTTCAGCAGAACTGCCATGGTGTTGTTTGTGTGCAGAAATAAAAGTTCTTGGAATGACCTGGAAACATACGAGGATTTTTTATGGAATATATAAAAATATCAGAGAAAGAATCAACTAAAGATAGCAGGCTCGTGGGGCCCACGTGGCTCCCCTGACTTCATCTCTAACTTCATATAACCTCTCTCGCCCAGAAAAAATAAGAGAGAAGAGTTCATCGCATTTCACATTACGGAGACGCTGCCACCGCCTGTTCTTCCTTGGGAAGGCAGATCTGGAGTCCGTTCTGGGCTCCGGAGATAGGAAATCGACGCCCTCGTCATCATCAACCATCCTCCATCGCCAATTCAATGATGCTCTCCATCGTTCGTGAGTAATCCTATCATAGGCTTGCTGGACGGTAATGGGTTGGATGAAATCTATCATGTAATCGAGTTAGTTTTGATGGGGTTTGATCCGTAGTATCCACTATGTTCTAAGATTAATGTTGCTACTACTTTGCTATGCTTAATGTTTGTCACTAGGGACCGAGTGCTATGATTTCAGATCTGAACCTATCATAGTTTCATCAATATATGTGTGTTCTTGATCATATCTTGCAAGTTGTATTCACCTACTATATGTTATGACCCGGCAACCCCGGAGTGACAATAGCCGGAACCACTCCCGAAGATGACCATAGTATGAGGATCGCATGTATTAACTATGTGCTAATGCTTTGTTCCGGTTCTCTATTAAAAGGAGACCTTAGTATCCCTTAGTTTCCATTAGGACCCTCCTTTCACGTGAGGGTATGACAAAAGATGTCATGCAAGTTCTTTTCCATAAGCACGTATGACTAAATACGGAATACATGCCTATATTACATTGACGAACTGGAGCTAGTTACATATCACCCTATGTTATAACTGTTACATGATGAATGCCATCCGACATAATTATCCATCACCGGTCCAATGCCTATGAGATTTTCCTATACTGGTCATTGCTAAGTTACTTTACCGCTACTGCTGTCACACTTGCTATACAAATTACTACTCCTACTGTTACCGCCGCTACCTTTACTATCACACTACTTTGCTAGTAAAACTTTGTTGCAGATACTATGTCTTTCAGGTGTGGTTGAATTGACAACTCAAGTGCTAATACTCGAGAGTATTCTTTGGCTCCCCTTGTGTCGAATCTATAAATTTGGGTTGAATACTCTACCCTCAAAAACTGTTGCGATCCCGTTATCAAGACGTTTTTCTTGCACCGTTGCCGGGGAGCATAGCTCTATTATCTGAGTCACTTGGGATTTATATCTATTGACCACTATGAGGAATCCGAGAGATCCAAAAACTAAAGTCTTGCCCTCAACTACGAGGACAGGTAAGGAACTGCCATCTAGCTCTACACTTGATTCACCTTCTGTTATGAGTAAATTTGCGACACCACCACCTACTAGTAATTCTGATTTGTCGCATGTGCTTGATGATGCTACTTCTGCTATCCATGATGCTTATGATGATGCTTTTCTTAATAATGACATGCCACTGGGTGAATTTCTTGATGCACAAATTGCTAGAGTTACTGCTGAATCTGATGATACTTCTGAAACTGATGAAATTATTGAAGTTGAACCTGCTGTGACACCTATTAGACCTAGCTCTCCTAGATATGAATTGCCTAATATACCTAAGGGTTATGTTATGGAGGGAGAGGTAGCTGAAGACTTTCTTGCTTGTAAGGATAGCTATGATCTTGAGAATTTATTACGCAAGTGGAAAGAAAAATATCTGAATGCTAGAATCAAATATGATACTAAGTTTGCTACTTCACCCATCTTTGTTACTGATAAGGATTATGAATTCTCTGTCAATCCTGAGTTAATCACTTTGGTTGAATCTGATCCTTTTCATGGTTATGAATCTGAAACTGTTGTAGCACATCTTACTAAACTAAATGATATAGCCACCCTATTCACTAATGAGGAAAAAAGTTGCTATTATTATATCCTTAAGTTGTTTCCTTTCTCACAAAAGGGTGATGCTAAAACTTGGTTTACTTCTCTTGCTCCTGGTTGTGTGCGTACTCCCCAGGATATGATATACTACTTCTCTGAGACATATTTTCCTGCCCATAAGAAACAAGCTGCCTTGCAGGATATATATATATATATATAACTTTGTGCAAATTGAAGAAGAGAGTCTCCCACAATCTTGGGGGAGGCTTGTCCAGTTACTTAATGCTTTGCCTGATCACCCTCTTAAGAAAAATGAAATACTTGGTATCTTTTATAATGGACTAACCGATGCTTCAAGGGACCACCTAGATAGTTGTGCTGGTTGTGTTTTTAGAGAACGAACTATGGAACAAGCTGAAATTCTATTGAATAATATCTTGAGCAATGACAATGCTTGGACTATTCCCGAACCACCTCCAAAGCCAACTCCGAAGAAAAGAGGTATTCTATTCCTCAGTCCTGAAGATATGCAAGAAGCCAAGAAATCTATGCAAGAGAAAGGTATTAAATCTAAAAATGTTAAGAATCTACCACCTATTGAAGAAATACATGGTCCTGATAACCCGACACAGGTAGTAGAGGTAAATTCTCTTCGTAGATTCAATGAGAGTGATATTCCTTATGATAAACCTGCTAGCTTATGCTTAGATGAATTTGATAACTTTGTTGCCAAACAACAAAGTTTTAATGATTATGTTAGCAGACAACTGAAACAAAATGCTCGTATGATTAATCCTATAAGTGCTTGTGTGGATATAAATGTGAATGATCTTAAACTTATTGGTAAAAATGCTTCTATGGTCACTACTCAACTAGAACAAGTACTTAAGGCTCAAAATGACTTGCTTAATGAATTGAATGATAATTCTGTTAGAGTTGTTACTAGAGGCGGTAGAATGACTCAGGAACCTTTGTATCCTGAGGGCCATCCTAAGAGAATTGAACAAGATTCTCAAGGAGTTAATACTGATGCACCTAGTCATCCTGGTAATAGGAAGAAATAGAAAGATGATAGGAACTTGCATGCTAGTAATCCTGTTGTTGTTACACCTGCAAATCCAAATGATGTTTCTATTTCTGATGCCGAAACACAATCTGGTGATGAGCATGTGCCTAGTGATAATATTGTTAATGGTGTTCATATTGATGCTCAACCTAGTAATGATAATGATGTGGAGAGTGAACCTGCAGTTGATCTTGATAACCCACAACCTAAGAACAAGAGATATGATAAGAATGATTTTATTGCTAGGAAGCATGGTAAATAAAAAGAACCATGGGTTCAGGAACCCATGCCCATTCCTCCAAACCATCCAAGAAAAAGGATGATGAGGATTTTGAGTGCTTTGTTGAAATGATTAGACCTATCTTTTTGCAAATGCGGTTGACCGATATGCTTAAAATGTCTCCTTATGCTAAGTACATGAAAGATATTATGACTAATAAGAAAAAGATATGTGATGTTGAGATTTCCACCATGCTTGCTAATTACACTTTTAAGGGTGGGACTCCTAAGAAACTAGGTGATCCCGGAGTGACAACTATACCTTGCTCCATTAAAGGAAATTATGTTAGAACTGCTTTATGTTATCTTGGAGCCAGTGTTTGTGTTATGCCTCTCTCTTTATATGGTAGACTTGAATTGGATAAGTTGACACCTACTGAAATTTCTTTGCAAATGGCCAACAAATCAACTGCTTTACCTATCGGCATTTACGAGGATGTGCCTGTTGTGGTTGCGAACGTTACTATCATAACGGACTTTGTTATTCTTGATATTCCCGAGGATGATGCCATGGGGGTCATCCTTGGAACACCCTTTTTAAACACTGCAGGGGCTGTTATTGATTGCAACAAAGGCAATGTCACTTTCCATGTTAATGGTAATGAACACACGGTGCACTTTCCGAAGAAACAATATCGAGTTCATTGCATTAATGCTGTTGAAACATCTTCATCAATTATTATTGGAAGCTTTGAATTATCAATACCTACTGTCAAGATGAAATATGATATACTTGTTATTGGGGAAATGCACAACCCCGTTGAGGTTACCTAGTGATTATTCGAAAATTCTTTGGTTTTATGTGATTCGAACAAAAGTTTGTCAAGGAGACTTGATCAACCTCATTGACGGCTTTCGTTTGATGACCATGAGATGGATGAATCTAGAAGTCACAACCTTTTGTTCCCAACTTTTACTTTGTGTTATTTAGTAGAAAAATAATAAGTATAGCATTATTTTCCTGTTTTCTGCATTATCCGTTCAATAAAAAATGACCTGAAAATAAAAGTTCTCCAAATGCCTTGAAATTCAAGTATGATGTTTTCTGGAATATTTAAGAATTTCTGAGATAGATAACTAGTCAGGGGGATGCACCAGTGGGCCACGAGCCCAGGAGGCGCGCCTACCCCCTAGGCGCGCCTGGCAGGCTCGTGGGTCCCACATGCCCCCCCTCCACTTATTCCGGCACCCATCTTCTTCGTCTACCTCCACAAAAAATCATTCAACAGCTCAAACCCGTGTTCTTGCTCATTTTTCTGCATTTTTTGATCTCCTTGTGCAAAGCCCCATTCACCAAACGGTTTTGGGGAATTGTTCCTTGGTATGTGACCCCTCCATTGGTCCAATTAGTTTTTATTCTAGTGCTTTATTCATTGCATATTATTGCTGCCTTGGTGACCCTGTTCTTGAGATTTGCATGTTAATTCTAGTTGGTCCAAAGTAGTTTTGATGCATGATATGGCCTCTAGGAACTTGTAGGAGTAGTTGCTACGAGTTTTGTTAAGCTTTGTTCACTTTTATTTTGAGTCAGTAAAAATTTTAGAAATTTTCAGAGAAAGAAAAAGGAAAAGATGAGGAGGTTTCTAAGAGGCTCTTCGAGCTGTGACCCCAAAGAAGATGAAAATAAGAAGAAGAAACCCAAGTATCCGGTCCCCCGAGTTGCAGAAGTTCCGGCATGCGAGTGGCCAAGCGATGTGTTCTTACACGCCGCCGGTCTTTATGAGAATTTTTATCACTTGGTGGAGAACATAGGCCTTACCACATTTGTCGAAGATAAGTGTCCACAATACCTCCTCCTCACTAATACTTTCGTGCAAAGCTTGAATTTTTATCCGAGGAAGAGTCCTCCTATGGTTGAGTTCAAGTTATATGATATCCCCCAATGCATGTCACTTCAGGATTTCTGCAATGTTTGCAAGTTACCTTATGTTGGGGATATTCATGAACCTCGTCCATGGGACTTGGAGGCTTTCATTGATACTATTGTTGTAGGAGAGGAGAGAGAGGTGTCTGGCGCTAGAGTTGCTAGTGTACATTTTCCCGTGCTTTGGTATTTCTCATTATTCATGGGAAAATGTTTGATTGGCCGCGGGAAAGATGGGGCTCTTAGCTCCCCAGATCTTGCGGTTTTGCGCGAAGCTCTTTATAATGATAGAACTTATAGCTTGGGCGCTATAGTGGCTCAACGGATGAACACGAACCGTACCAAGGGCGCTGTTTATGGAGGTATCTATGATACCCGTCTTACTAAACATTTTGAGATACCTATTAGACTGTACGAGGAAGAAGAGATTCTTATTCCCGAGAGATATTTAGATTATGATAGCATGGTTCGCCACGATTTTCTTGATAAATATAATGATAAGAGGATGATTTATAACTTGGTATTTAGCCAGGGTACTCATGAGACTATTACTTTTCCTGCTCCTTCTTTGTTCAACCTTCATCTAGGCAGGTACATTATTATGCCCTCGGACATCCACGCATACTGGGGCATGGCGCCACCAGAGGCGCCCGTGCCCGAACCACCAGTCGAGTGCCAGTCTCTAGTTTATCAGTGGGAGCCAGAGGAGCTCACCCAGCAGTGGCACCCTCAGTACACTCCGGAGTACCTCGGAGACGGTTACTTCTCTCCTTGGGAGTAGACCAACTTAGGCCAAAAGCCTAAGCTTGGGAGAGTACGTGTTTCTCACCAACTTTATATTCATGCTCACACATTCACTTTGATGGTCGGAATTCACACTCTTCCATTGTATCATCCATGCTAGTTTATTTCTTTTTCTTGCATTCTTCTCGTGTGTTTGTTTAAAAATGAGAAAACCAAAACATTTAGTTGTAAGTTTACTTTCCAGCATGCTTAGTGGTAATAAAAAAGAAAACCCAAAAAGATTTCCCCTTTTTATTTTGCTTGTTGGGAGCTTTCTCGTGTAAATAGTTTTGTTTTTCTTTGGGTCGAGGTAGAAGACCATGATTAAAATGATTAGTGGCTCTCATATCCATTATTGTTTATCCGTCAAAGAGCCATATTACTTTGTATTATCCTCTGAATTTTCTTGCAGATTCCAGCTTAGTCCAATGCACGAACACTCTTATTATTATTCACATCATTCGTTCGTGCAAGTGAAAGGCAATAATGACGATATATGATGAAGTGACTCAGCCTGGAAAAGCTGGTATGAACTCGACCTATTTTGTTTTTGTAAATATGACTAGCTCATCGTTCCTAATTCAGCATTGTTATGAGAGAAACATGTTTGCAATGACAACTTAGAGATCATAGTTTCCAATGCCATGCTTAATTATCTAGGAGCTTATAATGGTTTGTCTTGGATGCCAACATGAATTTCAAGATGATTATGATGTAGTATGATAGGATGGTATCCTCCTTTGAATGATTCAAGTGGCTTGACTTGGCACATGTTCACGCATGTAGTTGAAATAAAATCAACATAACCTCTAAGATATTCATGTTTATGGTGATTTATATCCTACTCATGCTTGCACTCAAAATTGGTTAATTTCAATGCATATTGATGACTGTTATCACTCTCTAGTTGGTCGCTTCCCAGTCTTTTGCTAGCCTTCACTTGTACTAAGCGGGAATACTGCTTGTGCATCCACTTCCATAAACCCAAAGTTGTTCCATATGAGTCCACCATACCTACCTATATGCGGTATCTACCTGCCGTTCCAAGTAAATTAGCATGTTCCACTCACTAAATCTTCAAATAATAATCTGTTTTGTATGGCCGAACCGCTCATGTGGTGATAAGGGGCGGTCAGTATCTTCCATGCTAGGCGTGTTATCCTCGATACATGTTTATTCACTATCACTCACGAGAAAGGGATCGGTAATCAGAATGCCAAGTTCCATGCTCAAATCAAATCAAAAATATAATTGCAAACAAAACTCCCCCTGGATTGTTGTTGGTATGGACGGCACCCGAGGATTCGGCTAGTTGTGGAGTGTACTTGATCTTTGGAGGGGGAGTCAAAACTTTACTATTCTGTTTGGGAACCGCCTATAATATGTGTAGCATGGAAGATGGTGCAAACTCTTGGTCATTGCGTTGACAATGAAAGCATGCCACCCAAAATTATTTATCTCTGTTTTAAAAAGCTTTAGCTCTCGTACCTCTGCAAATCAATGCTTCCCTCTGTGTAGGGCCTATCTATTTACGTTTCTGTTGAGTCATCCTCTTCTTATTAAAAATCACCAGTTAGAGAGCACCTTCATCATTTATATGCTTTGCTATTAATTTATATTCAATATGACTATGACTAGATCTTTTTTGCCATGAATTACAATTTCCAGTCGGACTTTGATCTTTGAAGGTGCTCTGCATTTATGTTTTGCGGTCTCAGAAAGGGCTAGTGAGATACCATATATTCATATTGTATCATGATTATTTTGATTGAAGTGTTGACGTTTGAAACTTATTATTATTGATCGCTAGTTAATTACACCATTGATATGAGTATACCATGAGACCTAAATGTCATTGCTTATGTGGTTAGCTTATGATCTTGCTAAAAATCTGAATACGAGTTAGACATAATTACAACAACAAGATCAAACAGAGTTCGTAAAAGTTTTTCTTTTGTCTCTTTCAGTTTATCAACTGAATTTCTTGAGGACAAGCAAGGCTTTAGGCTTGGGGGAGTTGATACGTCTCCAAAATATCTACTTTTCCAAACTCTTTTGCCCTTGTCTTGTACTCTAATTTGCATGATTTGAATGAAACTAACCCGGACTGACGGTGTTTTCAGTAGAACTGTCATGGTGTTGTTTTTGTGTAGAAATAAAAGTTCTCGGAATGACCTAGAAATTTACGAGGATTTTTTACGGAATATATAAAAAATATCAGAGAAAGAATCAAGTGAAGATACGCTACTAGTGGGCCACGAGCCCTACAGGCGCGCCCCCTAGGGCGCGCCTAGCAGGCTCGTGGGGCCCACATGGCTCCCCCGACTTCATATCCAACTACATATAACCTCTCTTGCCCAAAAAAATAAGAGAGAAGAGTTCATCGATTTTCACGATACGGAGTCGTCGCCAGCACCTGTTCTTCCTTGGGAGGGTAGATCTGGAGTCCGTTCTGGGCTCCGGAGAGGTGAAATCGACGCCCTCGTCATCATCAAGCATCCTCCATCGCCAATTCCATGATGCTCTTCATCGTTCGTGAGTAATCTTATCATAGGCTTGCTGGACGGTGATGGGTTGGATGAGATCTATCATGTAATCGAGTTAGTTTTGATGGGGTTTGATCCCTAGTATCCACTATGTTCTAAGATTGATGTTGCTACTACTTTGCTATGCTTAATGCTTGTCACTAGGGCCCTAGTGCCATGATTTCAGATCTTAACCTATTATGTTTTCATCAATATATGTGTGTCCTTGATCCTATCTTGCAAGTTGTAGTCACCTACTATGTGTTATGACCGGGCAACCCCGGAGTGACAATAGCCGGAACCACTCCCGGAGATGACCATAGTATGAGGATCCCATGTATTCACTATGTGCTAATGCTTTGTTAAGGTTCTCTATTAAAAGGAGACCTTAATATCCCTTAGTTTCCATTAGGACCCCGCTACCACGGGAGGGTGGGACAAAAGATGTTATGCAAGTTCTTTTCCATAAGCACGTATGACTAAATACGAAATACATGCCTACATTACATTGACGAACTGGAGCTAGTTACATATCACCCTATGTTATAACTGTTACATGATGAACGCCATCCGACATAAATATCCATCACCGATCCAATGCCTACGAGATTTTCCTATACTGTTTCTTGCTAAGTTACTTTACCGTTACTGCTGTCAAACTTGCTATACAAATTACTACTGCTACTCTTAGCGCCGCTACCATATAAGTCTGCCACACTTGCTATACAAATTACCGACACCTGAAAGACTTAGTATCTGTCACACTTACTATCATACTACTTTGCTACTAAAACTTTGCTGCAGATACTAAGTCTTTCAGGTGCGGTTGAATTGACAACTCAACTGCTAATACTCGACAATATTCTTTGGCTCCCCTTGTGTCGAATCAATAAATTTGGGTTGAATACTCTACCCTTGAAAACAGTTGCGATCCCACTATACATGTGGGTTATCATACACCACTATGGATCCACTCCCGTCTCCCTACGAGAAGGCCATCCATAGCACTCACACTTATCTTGCATGTTTTAGAGTATCCATTTCAAGTTGTCAATGTACCACATAATGTTTCCAACTAGTCCATATCCAAGGACGCGGCTATTCGAACAGATTAATTAACCCTGCAGGGGTATACTTCACAGACGCTCTCACCAGTTATCACCATGTGCACGTCATGCATCTTGGCAACCTTCGAGCGGAAGCCCTAGCATGGGTATAGGCCATGACCGTTAACCACACAAGACCCAAGTCCAGGTTTATCGCCTATTTGAGACTGAACCCGCAAGGAAGTCCGGCCGATGTGCGCAGGGTTCCACAAGCCCACCGCATTGAAGCCTACCCCGTCGGGTAGAGCTAAACACGGCCGCCAACACATTTCCTACAAACACCAGAAACTAGTGCCAACTCCTGGACAAAGATTTATGCGATTAATAAGCCGAGAGGGTCAATTAAGTATCCCAATGCCTGGTAGTATCTTGTCTTGGATAACATACACATAACTCAGTTCTTAAGCATGTTCCCAATGAGACAACCCACCATGTAACCTACATGGCCTCTCATCGCTACCTTTACCAAATCACATTCACACACTTTACTCTTAAACAGTAGGACATGAAGACAACCATTCGATTCATCGTCCTCATGGATCAGACCCGACATGACTCTAAGCATAGCAGGTATAGTAAGTAAGCATGGATGAGTAGGCACATCAAGGCTCAAGCATTTACTACTCATGCTAAGTGGTTTCAACTATTTACTATGACAAAACAGGTCATGCAAAGGAATGATTCAACTACCGAGACATGTAACAGTTGAATCGTTGTTGCCCTAATGTAGTAAAATAGAGCAGGAGCGAGAGAGTGTGTTTATATCAGTATGCTCAAGGGGGGTTGCTTGCCTGACAGTTCTGAATATACTACTTCTCTTCATTAGTGTCAATAGTCACATCGTGGGAACCATCGTCTACCGAGAGGGAACAACACTGGCAAACAGAAAAAGAACAACATTTACTTCACAGAAATGCAACACCATGATGCATGATCATGACATGGGAATATTAAGTTGATTTAGGTAATGCATCTAGCAACAACATTGAATGAAGTTGTTTTGAGCGAAGGTTCAAATTCAAACTTCATATGTGGTAATTTAAATGGAATTTGGTTGATTTGTCCAAAACAGAGGACATATGTTGTTCTAACATGCATGCAAATAGCATAAACAGATTCCTTGAATTTTTGTGATAATTTTTCATATATAAATTATTTTCATTAGAGTTATAGATTATTTTGTACGAGTTTTAGAAGTTTTAAGCATTTTATAAAGTTAAATAATTCTAGAATTAATTTATTGTTTCCTGCTGATGTCATCCAGTCAACGGTGCGTGGGCCAGGTCAAACCTCACACTAGGACCCATCTGTCATTGACTCAAGGCTAATCCTGGTCAAATCCTACGCTGACCGTGCTTTGAGCATCTGTGGGGACCTTTGTCAGCGACTACTAGTCATGCTAACCATGAGAAGTTAGTCCCTAATGACGTCCATGTCACACATCACTGGAGTTTCGCCGACGGCGACCAAACTTGATTTGATCAAACTTGCGCTACACGCATCGGATTAACGCGCGGAGGGCACTCGGAGGAAGCCCGTGCTCGACCGCATCGACCAGAGGATCAGAAGGGCTCGGGGTCATCAGAGATGACGACCACAACGAGATTGGCGGTGACCGGCATTCGACCGCGTGTGGATGCAGGGCTGCGGGACACTAGCAGCCTGGTTCGAGGGCCCTATGGAATTATAGAGCTCCAGGAGCTCATTACCGAGCTCCGGCACGTTGTTGGAAGACCACGACAACGACAGTGACATGGCTGACGTCGAGGAGCTCTCTGCTCCAGCAACTTTGCTAGCTAGGGGCGCGTGGAACCACGGGGAGAGGGGGAAAACAATGCATCAGCTCACCGTGAGTCAGAAGGAGCAAAACTCGGGCTCGGGTACGGACTGGTGCTGGCGTATCGACGACGACTTGCTTGAGCAGGGCTCGTCCATGGCGAGGGGAAAGAGAGCAAAGGAAAGAAGGGGAACCAGAGGGAGAGGGAAATGGACTAGGGGGTCCTGCGCATCTCCTGTCGAGGAGATAGGCTCAGGGATGCGTGCGCTAGCATGAAGCAGGAGGTGGTCGCGGGTGAGCGCGCGTGCCCCACGCTTGTGCCTACTAGTGAGAGGTGGAAGAAGACCCCTTCACCCCTGGTGGGATGTGCCATCTCCTTCCTGGGCCAGGTAAGCAGGTAAGGACTTTATTTATTTATTTTGTTTCTCATTTCTAATGTTTTAATTTGCTTTGGTTTGATTAACAAATCAAATCAGTTTTATAGAATCTGAAACTTTTATGGACCCTCACTGATTTATTTTAGAGGCCCTCTCCAAGTTTCAAATTATTCGGACCTATGCAATTATATATAATATTAATAGCTCCAATTGAAATACTTATTAAGTTAATTCCACAACCAAAAGTGACATGCGAAAAATATGCTTGACCTCTGGTTAATGTTATCACGTTTATCCAGAAATGATTAACATTTTTAGAAGGTCACTTTGGTTCATTGAAGACAATTTTGGTTGATCCTATTTCAATTTTATTTGGTGCTAGCATTTGATCATCCCCAATTCAAACTCAAAATAAAGATATAAATGCATGCATGAAATGCAATGACAAACAACTCTAATCTAGGGTTGTGACAACTCACCCCCACTAAACAATAATCTCGTATCGAGATTAACACATAGGGTAAGTGGATGAGGGGACACTAAACTATCACAATTTTAATGATATAATTGCCCTTCTTGATGTTGCTGATTCATTGCATCATGCTGATCTTGATATCTTTGCCTTCGAGGTGTTCACCTAAGCATCACAACATAAGGATCAGAAACTCTACAAGAATCAATCTTCATGAAGATCGAACGACCCATGATCAACTCATGGAATGAGACATCAAAACATCTCCCGAGTTGAGGCATAAAACACATCAAGAGAGATGAGACGAGGTAGATGGCAGAGGTTCCAATGGTAGGCAACGATTCCACGCTAAATAGATAGTGACGGAGTTTCAAAGTAGCGAGGAGTTAATTGCCATGATTCCATAACGGGGCACCTTAGGAAGGTGACTCGTAGAGTTATTCCCTTAAGTGGCAAAAAGAATTACTTTTGATCCCGAGGTCATTGAAACTCTTTATACCAGGGTAAGGCAATTCACAATTGATCGTTTGAAGGAGTTCGGTGAAATGGCATACTCAGCTTGGAAAAGAAAGCTAGAGTTATATAGCAACTCGGCAAACAGAATGCACATTCCAATTGTTACCGAGGATATAACCCAGTGTGTAAGCATGCTCTCAAGAACTTGAACATTTCCATATTCACCAAGGTTTACCAACATCCATGCCAAAGACCCTTGCAACACATCATACTACCATGATGAATAGTGATGGAGGATGCAGATGCAAAGGAGGACATCACTTGCTCAGATTTCACGTTAGCGATGCCAATGAAACAAAATCTGGATGATCGACCGAGAGACATTTTGCACTCCGCTTCTAATGTTCTCCTTGATGTACTAGCACGACCCGATTATAGGTAATTCTTGATATCTAGCACATCAAGTATAGGTTGGACTTCGGGGCTCAAAGGGGTCGAGGAGGAACTACTTCTGAACTAAGTCATAAGAAATCCTCATGGGGAGGTGGCTAGGGTTGCTGATATAAGATACTATAATAATAATTTTTCTGGCTAGGTGTGTTAGCCACGACATCACTTTCCTGGGTTATAGAGAAACTAACATTATAATTCTTCGGAATCGTTCCAACAAGCATATCTGGCCGAGATTCAGATCTGATTGGTGACAAGATATTCCAGACTCAACATGTCTGAAAAAGGAAGGTTTGTAACACAAATCGACGATAACGTTGCGAGATTCTCAGGAGATGAACTGCGGAAGCCAACTCCAAAACATGAGCTGGATTGCAAGACCCACGTGAACACTCTGTCCAAGACAAGCATCATCACATAAAAGTCTTACAAGAAAACACTACCGAGTTCTGGGTGGGAACCATCTTGTGGATAACGAAGCCACGTGCAAGTCTGTGTGGGACCTTTGGGAATAACACTTAACTTTTTTTTCCTTTAACAAATCAATAAGTGGCTTGGTGTGCTAGGAATTACATATGGAGTAGAGATGATGAGTTTATGAAACCATAGAATGCTTCACACATGCGTGACTAACTTGGAACGATTCCTAAGAAAACAAAATATCTTTTCTCGAATTCACGACGACAACTTGCATCAAATGCACATGAATTAGAGGAAGTCACTTCTTACACCTAACATACACTTCATGTACGGAACATGAATATATTTCCTACAAAATTTTCCAACACTAGCATGATGTTGAAGAAATCATGAAGAGCATATAGATTGTTATCGATGGGATCAACAACAGTTCCTCAAGGTTTCCATATATAAAGGAAATTCCACTACTACGTGAACAATGTGGTAGTATTGGTCAGACCAGAAGATATAATGGTGTATGTTCGGGGAAAACAACCATGAGTAAGATAACATTAAGAAGATCTTTGGTTCTGGTTTTAATTTGACGGTAGCCCACACTCAAATCAAAGATTGGACAAGATGATAGGTGCAACAATTGACCACAAGAATCAATCAACGCGAATATCATCTTTCTTCAACACACACAATTACACTGAGGAAATCCCTTTAACATGAACTAAGTTAGGCAAAGATTTTATCTTCCAACTCTCCAAGTTGTTGTTTAGCTTAACCAACTAGTTTCACGGTTATCCAACAAGGATTCTTGGAGAAGGGGTGGTTTATAGGAAAACCAACTTGATCATGAGCTCACCATAATGGTCAGGGAACAACCCGATAATACTTTCGAGAAGATATTCGGAAAATCACGAACCACCGATACGTTATTAAGCTCGAGAACAATCAGCTTTTCAAGGCAAGATGATATGATCAATAGAGTGAGGGATTGACACAATCCTAACTCATTGATCGAAAAGTGCACGAGGAAAGATGGACTAGGTAGCACGATCAATCTCAGAATGGTGATTCAATAAACAACACACTAAGAATGGAATTATTGTCCATTAACTTCCAATCAATAGAATTGCTAGAAGTATTGACTACACACATCAGAGTTCACTTGTCGATATTCCGGTTTCAACCAACACAGAGATCGAGAAATAAATAATGATGGCGAGAAATATCACTACATCAATAGTTCGTAAGAGATGGTGCAATTCTCACAACATTCTTGACATAAGAGGGTAATACTCCAAGGTAGAACAGATCAAGAGCTAGATTAGCATTTTTTTTCTGCAGAAGACAACTGCTTTGACCCAATCAAAGAAATAGATGAAATACTGCAGTTTGCTTCTCCTAGTCATTCTGAAATAGAATGGCTCAATAGACCATAATAATAATAGGCATCGATGAACACGAATGCACAACTACTCTTGACTATCCACTGATAGATGAAGGTCAGAATACATTTGAAGAGGG
Organism: Hordeum vulgare subsp. vulgare; assembly: GCF_904849725.1. Lineage (NCBI taxonomy): Eukaryota > Viridiplantae > Streptophyta > Magnoliopsida > Poales > Poaceae > Hordeum > Hordeum vulgare. Next base: position 225,146,708 of record NC_058519.1, read on the forward strand.
GAAACTCAAGAGCTAATGATTTTCGTGAGTTGTAGATGCATAGATTGTATACGTCGAACAAGGTTCAACATGCTTCCTCCAGATAATCCATGCAGAAGGGCGGAATTGGTAGAGTCACAATATTGAGTAGAGAACTCGTCAACATCACTCTTATTATGATCTTTGGTTCTATAAGAACTTCTGCAATGTTAGCTCATGGTATTGGAAGAATGATATAGCACGAACCTCGAGGACTAGAATAAAGTTACTAATCATCCAAAAGGAACGAGCAACACTATCAATAGGAGTGAGAAGAATGATTCATGGATTCAAAAACCCAGAAATAGAATACCTACTTACTAAATAACATCACGGGATGTTTCGGATAATGAAAGCGAGAATTATCACACTCAATAACTCAAAACATAGCTAGACTATTGGGTGGTTTTCCGAGGTAACTTGGTTTCCTAATACTCCACAAATACGTCCAGGTGACGGAGTAGCTCAACAAATAATTGGTGTGCTTTGTCTGGCCAAAGACGTCGGGAATAGGAGGAAGGAATTTGCAATTGCATCAGATTTATAACCCTTGGATTACTCGGACATCATAACGGCTGTACGAGCATGAAATATGAGGCAACCTGCATGAAAATTGACAAGATAAGAATGAATTCCTATGGAGACATCGATCCAAGAATACCACAACTTTCCTATAAGTCTCCAGCATCGTAACTCGTCATTTTGATAGATAGATGAGAAAGCCTAATTCTTTAACCCCTTGGAATAAAGAAGAGGGCAACTCAGAACAACAATAACACAAGGAAAGGAGTAAAAAGATCATTACGTTCCCTTCCACAAGGAATTCCCTTATATAACTAAAGCAGTTCTAGACTCAACATCGACTAATGTCTCCTCTACAAAAACATAATTAATCAACCGTGAGTACAAAGGTACTCAGCAAGACTTACATCAGAACTATCTACATATGCATCATTGTCAACAAAGGGGGTTGTGGAGTTTATTTGCAGCAAGCCAGCTTTGACTGTTGGCTAACCCGCACTACGACCATGAACACTTTCTTTGAGGTGGGGTAGCGCAGACGAGTCCACATATTCACCAAATCAATACACCAGTATGGATCCACTCCCGTCTCCCTACGAGTAGGCCATCCATATAACTCACACGTATCTTGCATGTTTTAGAGTATCCATTTCAAGTTGTCTACGTACCACATAATGTTTCCAAGTAGTTCATATCCGAGGACGCGACTATTCGAATAGATTAATTCACCCTGCATAAGTATACTTCTTCACACATGCTCTCACCACTTATCACCATGTGCACGTCATGCATCTCGGCAACCTTCAAGCGGAAGCACTGGCATGGGTGTCGTCCACGACCATTAACCACACAAGAGACTAGTCCAGTTTTATCGCCTATTTGAGACTGAACCCGCAAGGAATTCCGGCCGAAGTTTCCTCAACGGTCTCAAATGATGTGCGCAGGGTTCCACAAGCCCACCATCCAGGTGCCACTTGGTACACTGTGCCACTGTGGATATACCGCATTGAAGCCTACCCCGTCGGGCAGAGCTAAACACGGCCGCCAACACTTTTCCTACAAACACCAGAAACTAGTTGCAACTCCTGGACAATGATCTAGGCGATTAATACACAGAACTGAGTTCTTAAGAACGCTCCCAATGAGACAACTCACCATGTACTCCTACATGGCCTCTCATCACTACCTTTACCAAATCGGATTCACACACTTTACTCTCACAAAGTAGGACATGAACACAACCATTCTGATTCGTCGTCCAGATGGATCGGACCCGACACGACTCTAAGCATAGCAGTCATAGTAAACAAGCATGGATGAGTAGGCACATTAAGGATCAAGAATTTTCTACTAATGCTAAGTGGTTTCAACTGTTTACTGTGACAAAGACAGGTCATGTAAAGGAATGATTTAACTACCGAGACATGTAACAGTGAATCTTTGTTGCCCTAATGCTGTAAAAGACAACAGGAGCGAGAGGGTGGGTTTATATCAGTATGCTCAAGGGGGGTTGCTTGTCTGTCAGTTCTGAAGATACTACTTCTGTTCATTAGTGTCAACAGTCACATCGTCGGAACCATCGTCTACTAAGAGGGAACAACACAGGCAAACAGAAAAGAACAACATTTACTTCACAAAAATGCAACACCATGATGCATGATCATCACATGGCAATATTAAGTTGATTTAGCTAATGCATCTAGGAACAACATTAAATGAAGTTGGTTTGAGCCAAGGTTCAAATTGAAACTTAATATGTGGTTATTTAAATGGCATTTAGTTGATTTGTCCCAAACAGAGGACATATGTTGTTCTAACATGCATGTAAATGGCATAAACTTTTTTCTTGCATTTGTTTGATAATTTTTCATATATAAATTATTTTGATTGGAGTTATAGATTATTTTCTATGGGTTTTATAAGTTTAAAGCATTTTCTGAAGTTAAATAATTCTAGAATTCATTTATTGCTTCATGCTTAAATCATCCAATCAACGGTGCGTGGGCAAGGTCGAACGTGACTGTGGGACCCATCTGTCATTGACTCAGGGCTAATCCCGGTCAAATCTGTCGCTGACCATGCTTTGACCACTTGTGGGGCCCTCTGTCAGGGACTATTAGTCATGCTAACCACGGGAGGTTAGTCCCCAATGAAGTCCACGTCGTACGTCGTCGGAGTTTCACCGGCAGCGACCAAAACAGTGGAGGAGCTCACCGGAGTTGATCAAACTTGCACTATAGGCATCGGATTAATGCGTGAAGGGCACTATGAGGAAGCCCGTGCTCGACCACATCGACTAGAAGGTTAGAAGGGCATGGGGTCGCCGGAGATGACGGTCACGACGAGCTTGGCTGCGACCGGCGTTCGGTCGCGTGTGGATCCAAGGCTATGGGGCACTAACGACCTGGTTTAAGGGCCCGACGGGATCTACAGAGCTCCAGGAGCTCATTCCCGAGCTTGGGTACGTGGTTGGAAGACAACGACGACGACATGGCCGACGTCGAGGAGCACTCGACTCTAGCTACATTGCTAGATAGGGGCGCGAGGAACCACGGCGAGAGGGGGAAAACGGTGCAGCAACTCACCGCAAGTCGGAAGGAGCAAAACTCAGGCTCGTGGACACACTGGTGCTCGTGGATCGACGACGGCTTGCTCGAGCAAGGCTCGACCATGGTGAGGGGAAAGAGAGCAGAGGAAACGAGAGGCAGGAGAGGGAGAGGGAAATGGACTAGGGGGTCCCGCGCATCTCCTGTCGAGGAGATAGGCTCGGGGGTGCATGCGCCAGCATGAAACAAGAGGTGGCCGCGGGTGAGCGCGCGTGCGCCACACCTTTGCCTAATAGTGAGAGGTGGAAGAAGACCCCTTCGCCCCTGGTGGGCTGGGACATCTCCTTCCTGGGCCAGGTAAGTAGGTAAGGATTTTATTTATTTTTTTTTTCTATTTTATATTGTTTTAATTTGTTTTGGTTTGATTAACAAACCAAATCATTTTTATAGAATATGAAACTTTTTATGGACCCTCACTAACTTATTTCAGAGGCCCTCTCCAAGTTTCAAATTATTTGGAGCTATGAAATTATATATAATATTAATAGCTCCAATTAAAATAGTTATTAAGTTAATTCCACAACCAAAAGTGACATGGGAAAAAATGCTTCACCTCAGGTTAATGTTATCACATTTATCCATAATGATCAGCATTTTAAGAAGGCCACTTTGGTTGATTGAAAACAATTTTGGTTGATCCTATTTGAATTTTATTTTGTGCTAGGGTTTTAATATCCCCAATTCAAACTCAAAAGAAATATATAATTGCATGCATGAAATGCAATGACAAACAAGTCTAATGTAGGGCTGTGAGATAATGTCTTTACCGCATTCTTTAAATTTCAGGTCTTCCTTTTTTAACAAGGCAGGCACCTCTTCCTCCCCCAATACCCGCAGATCTGGCTAAAGAAATCTAGACAGATCAATTTTCTCACGACTTTGCCGGAGGTTGTGATGACCGCTCAGCTGGCGGCCATGCTGATCGAGAAGCCGTATACGGCTCCGAGGGAGAAGGAGGAACACAATAAGGGGAATAAGAAGAACCGGGAGGGTCTTTGTTTGAAGGGTCCCCGGGACACTAAGTTCGAAGAGACACTGGCTCCCTCCCACATGGAGGGAGAGGAAGAGGAAGATGAGGAGGAGGTAAGTGACTCCTCCCACAGCATAAAGGGAGCGGCGGCCGAAGATGCTGAGGGAGATCAAGCTCTCGTTTCTTCAAATAAGCCACGTAGGTCCCCTATGGCCCCATTCTATGACATTGCACACTCAGACGAGGAGTCGGCGGATGAGGCACCGGTCCCTGAAGGACCCTCGGGGTGAAACCCTGAGCCGAACTATATGTACAAAAAATTCGAATATACCTTCCCTCTAATTGTTTCGGCTCTAATTAGGTTCACATTCTGCATTACAACCCGCATCGTGATTTCCCCACCGATCAAATTTCGGAGGGGTTTCCCTGCAACCGGTGGGATCGGGAAGGTTCTATCTAGGGAGACCCCCCGCACCGGATAACAAAGCATGCATTGACGATATTATGGTTGAGGTCAATACTTCGGCCACAAAGGACCAGGAGGATGAACTCCCCCTAGAAACAAAGGAGCGAGGGCCCGGACCCTCTGGGTCTCCTCCGAAGAAAATTCTAGAGGGTCCTCCCTCTCTTGTGCCAGTAGTAGTAGTCTCTCCGTAGAGGGAGACTGCTACGACGCACTCAGAGCCATCAACGATGGAGCCACGACAAATTGAATGACCAAACATAAGGGAGGAAGGTCTGAACGATTCTTCCATTCTCGAAGAATGATGCACTTACCTGAGTTTGTTTTTGCAAAGTATTCCGTCCATTGATGTACTTACCTGATCTTATCTAGTATAATCCCTGAGACCATGGTGACAGTAGTCTATTGGACATGGATTAGAAGAATATTTTCATGAGTGATTTCCTCTTCTGTGAATTGATTGAAGATTGAGAGTCTCTTGGTGCTTGTCTCTGACTATCCTTGAGATATGTTGTGGTGATTGTGCTGCTCTCTTTGGATGGCCGCGGTGCCATTGGGAAATCCATAGATGAGAACTACGAACTCGGAGGTGTGCTTCTGAAGCCCTACATAATTCTCGTCCTCTCTTGATCCCAAAGGAATGACCTCCGAGTACGTCTCCATTGCATGTTTTAGTGGAAATATTATGTGATTAGACTATGTGAATGTTGTTGGGAGTTGCCACTAGTGAAAGTATGAAGCCTAGGCCCTATTTCTCACCATTGTTACACCGTTTATGCTAACTTTTGTCACTTGCTACCTTGCTGCCATTTTTATTTCAGATTTATATTACCTTGCTTTGCCACACCTATCACCCATATTTTACCATCTCTTCGCCGAACTAGTGCACCTATACAGTTTACCATTGTATTAGGTGTGTTGGGGACACAAGAGACTTCTCGTTCCTTAATTGCACGGTTGCTTGAGAGAGACCATCTTCAACCTCTACTTCCCTGAGTTCGATAAAACTTTGGTCATCCACTTGAAGGAAATTGTTGTTGTCCTACAAACCTCTGCGCTTGGAGGCCGAACATAGTCTACAAGAATAGAAGCATGCGTAGACATCAATGCACCATGGCAAAAAGATTTCCAAAGAATCTTAAAACTAAGAAAATATGTTCTTTTGCACGCTTCAGTATTAGCCGTAGCCCCCAACTCTTTGGAGTTGGAGGACATAACCGGAAGCTAATAGTTTCGAAGAGGAGCTCGATCGCATCAACAAGAATTTTGAAGACACTGAAAGTAAGTGTGCAAGATTTAGCTCTCTTATTCAACTATTTATAATATTTATCTCTAAATGAGTGTTGTCCAAAGGACTGTCACAGTTGTGGCAGCTGATGTTGATCAGCTCAAAGCAGAACCGGGCCAAGCCAAACAAGAGGCCGCCGAAATGACGACACTGGCCGTACAGGCAAAAGTTGTTAACGATAAATCCGAGGCACGGGTCAGTGAAGTTTAGGAAGACTTAAGGAGGTCTTCGCGAAGAATGAGGCCATTAAATAGACAAAAAAGAAAAATCGACCGAACTGAGGTCTTCCACTGCCGCCCTCCAAGAAGCACGGAAGGAGGCACACTCTCTCCGTAAGGAGGTCCATCAATTCAAGCAAATCGCGGCTGGTAAGGGATATTTACTACAATGTACCTTTGTGAGAAAAGATTTGTATCTCTTAATCGAATGTGGAGTTATCTAGGTGCGATTCCCGATCCGTCGAAGAGTGCGGCAAAGGCTGAGAAGTACTATGCTTCTCAGGAGGGCGCGATGCACCAAAGACACTTCTGGGCACAGTTCCAAAATCCGGAGCATTCTCTGCTAGCATCTGATGAGTTGAAGCAACTGATGGAGCTGCACAAGATGACCGAGCCTGCCATGAAGGACTTGTGCATCAGGATGTGCCGGGCCAAACCGTTGCCATGTAGCTACTTCAGCTTGGTTCAAAAGTTGATTGCTATGTCGCCTCGAATCGACGTCTTGAAGCGTTCGGTTCGGATCGAAGGAGCTCGTCTGTCCTTTGCAAAAAACAATGACACATTTGCCAAAGTTAGAGCCCATGAAGATGGACACCGCACCTCCGCCACCTCGGAAGGAGCAGAGGTGTCTGGAATGGTATTTTGCCACTTCTAGGGAAGCATCCCGAGCTATAGACGCACAATGTTCTAAGGACATAGTCTTTGATTACAAGATACTATCCTGTAAAAGTGGTTGTATAATATGATGCCTTCTAATTTTTTCATGGTAGACCATGTCTTTGAATTGCAACTCTTGTTTTGGTTATTTTGATATTGAAAGTTTCCAGTCACCGGCTTCAGCCCCCCGCCAGATTCTAGCGAGGGTGTTTTCGGCTTCCACATAGTTACCCTTAGCCAACGTATTCTCACCTTTAAGGCGGTAATGTGGGAGAAAACTAGGCAATAAGACTATTTTCCTTTAATGCTTTCATTCAACCATAAGAGCTTTACATGGTTGCTATGTGAAACCCTTTCGAAACTTTGTGATATTCAGCTTATGATGTGGTGTAAATACTTGTAATCACTTGGTCTGAATGACTTGAAACCTTTCGCAGGAAGTGATGAACCCCTAACGGTTCTGTAGTTTAAGACTTGTCTTCATATCGTAGACTAGCTCTCGCTCATCGTGCGGGCCAGTTTTTGACTTTCTCCACTGAGCTAGTTAACCGGACAAATTGGAAATACAATCATGATGGTTCTCCCTTTACCCTTTTAGCCGAACTAGCAGGACATAAATGGGAAAACACATGACAGAGGCAACCCAACATTTGAACAAAGACATAATTCGAAACTGTTGCATATAACGCAAATCCAAGAAGCCGCACTCCCGAAATGCTAAATAGTAATGTAACGGTTGGAAAGAGGTGGTTATGATGACTAAGCCCCTGTTAACTCAACCAATATGTGCGTAAAAACAAACTTGTATAGGTGTTCAAGAAGCAATTTGAGAAAAGTATGAAGCAAAAAACCATAGCAAAGCTCATAAATAACAAAGATTGTTCCATACTTTCCAAGAATTATTAATTGTATAATTTGAACTTCACAAGGAGTAGTATATGTATAGATGAATAAAAGAGTACATCGTATAGGTTTACACAGGGTTGGGTATGACTAGCTTGATGTTCCGATAAGCACCCTGCTGCACGTATGCATCTTTACTCATCGATGAATATTCCTTGGACAGGAGAGAACATCGATGAACAACTCTTGTGATCAATGGTGGTCATGAGAAGCCACCGATGAGTATGTGCGCTTGACGCAGAGCTCGGTCCTTATTGGTACATGTATATGTCTGAACACTATACTTCCCAAGGTTCGGTTTATCGAAACAGTAAGCCTTATATTATTAATCCTTATAGCTGCCAATGGTATCTTGAGCGCGAAGTTGTGCCTTCGAGGTACATACTTTGTTGGAGGCAAGGTGCTGATATGGGGATTGTATCCCTATTAACCTGGCATGGTATGTGAGTGTGGTGGCGTATGAGCCCATTTATGGTCCTTGACGAATACCTTTGGATTGAGAATCATGTCACTGGCCTTTACTTCAGCTGCTAAGGGCGCAGCGCGTTCCTTGTTCTAAAGGGATCATTTGATGCATAATGGGGACGACATTAAAGCAAGTGAATGACTTACAACGGAGGAGTGCATGGTAATCATTGCGGAAAGGTATGATGTCGAAGATCAAATCTTCACTACAAAAGTTGTCGGGTGAGCCGAACACTACCTCTAGGGTTATCATGTATGGATAGCGAGCTTCGACACAGAGAATTACTACCTTGAATGTGGTCTTACTGGGTTTGATTCACAATGCATCAATATCCATTTTCCGCACCGTATCCTCGTAAATAAGATTAAGGTTGCTGCCCTCGTCCATGAGGACTTATGTGAGGTGGTACCCGTCAATGATGGGATCGAGTATGAAGGCCGCTGACCCCCCATGTGATCATAGGAGATCGGACATGCCAACCATGGATTTTACTTTGGAGCTATTGGCTCCATGGCATATACGTCCCGAAGCGCACACTTCCTCTCCATTTTGGGTAAGTGGGTGACATAGATCATGTTCATCCTTTTTACTTGAGGGGGAAACTGCTTTTTGCTCCCGTTGTTTGGGCGACGAGGCCCTTCATCATCCTTGTTGCACGGGCTCTTGGCTTGATCTTTGGCCATGCTCTTACCCGCCGCGTTGATCACCCAACGGTTACAGTTGGAATGTGTAGCATGCTTATTTTGAGTGCCATGTAATTGCCAGGGCCTCTCGAGTATTTTGTCGAACGCGGTTGGCTTCTCCCGATTTCCCTTGAAAGGTTTCTTCTTTGGTCCGGGCCTGGAATTGTTGAATCTGGCATTGACCATCGTGTCATTGGATTCACCGCCACTGTGCCGACGATTATTCCTGTTCCGCCGTGGCTTTCCATTGCTGTCCCGGACTGTAGATGTGTTGGCGTTTGAGGGAGGGTTATTTCGCCGACACATCCAAGTATCCTTACCCATGGAATGGCGTATCATGAGGGAAGTGAGGGCGGCCATTGTCCTTGCCCTTTCCTGTCCAAGTGTCCGGGTGAACCATTCATCCCGTATATTGTTGCGGGAGGAAGCTAATGCCTCATTGTGTGAACAATCAATAATCTAATTTTTCTTCATGGGGAATCTGTTCCAGAATTGTCGGGATGACTTATCGGGCTCCTGGATTATGTGGCTTAAGTCATTGGACCGAGGTCGCTGAACATAAGTACCTTGAAAGTTGTCTCAAAAGGCGTCTGCAAGATCCTCCCAAGTCATGATGGAGTTTTTAGGGAGGCTATTCAACCAGTGCCTCACTGGGCCTTTGAGATTGAGTGGTTGGTATTTCATGGCATGGGGATCATCTCTGGGGGCCATGTGACTACAAAGGAGGAAATTCTTAATCCAGATCACCGGATTTGTCGCCCCATCATACTATTCGATGTTTACGGGTTTAAAACCTTCAGGGAGCTGATGCCGCATTACCTCATTCGTGAAGCGCACTGGGTGAGTGGCTCCCCTTATCCAAGCTATGTCATGTTGGAGATCGGTCAAGGTTCTACTATGTTGTGTCTCCCGAACTCCATCGTTCTCGTTGGGAAGAGCTTGGTATCTGTTCTTTCTTGCGAGAGTGCGACTTCCAGATCCATAAATGAATCTGGTTTGTTCTGCTTTGGACTTCATTTTTTGTCGCAGATCATATTGATCTTTGGATTGAACTGGTTCCTTTTGCTTCTCGTGCCCTCGAGGAGGATGGTATAGTTGATCATCTTGTGTGTATCTGGGTGGTGCGGGCTCCAAGGCCTCGTCTTCGAATTCTGGTAACGAATATCGACATGGCTAACTCTTGGTTTGCCCCTGACGCTCCTGTTTGTACATTTCTTCAGCACCCAGGACTTTGGTTCATCTTTCATTAATGGAGTCTTGTTCGGCTTTGAGTTTTCTCTTCTTTAGCTTAAAGCTCCGAGGAGTGCCAATGAGGTGCTGCCTGAACACTTCCTAATCCAATGTGTCTTCGGGGCAAATAAAATCCTCAGCTCCAAGGCTCTCGTCCTCCTCGATCAGAGGGACGCAGTTGCCGTCTTCGGAGTCGTCGAGATCTTCCGGCTGGTTTGTATCCATGTATCTTGGTAAGTCGGGGCGTATGCCGGGTCTGAAGGTTTCGGGGATTCAAGGAGATTTTCCGTATCCTCGGGATCTGGGTTTTCCCCTAAACCTGCATTGCTTTCCTTACCCTTACGAGCTTTAGGCTTTTTGCGCTGGCGACAGTGCTTAACGGGTTCGTCTCTGCGGTTTTTGGCTCGGGTGACATCTTCTCTTTTTCCCGTATCACCTTCGTCCCTCGGGGTGTACACCATGTAGACATCGTACGTGGAGGTGGTTGTCCATCGTCCCGTTACGGGATGGTCTAGTGATTGAATAGACATGTCCATATCTTCGGCTTCTTCAGAAGAGAAGTCTAACAGATTTGTTAGATCTTCGATGGCGGCAACGAAGTGGGTGGTGAGTGGGGAATAAAGTTCCCTGCACCTAGCTCCAGGACCAGAAAGGTCCTGGGTCGGAGACCGCTTATTCGAATAGTCATCGGTTCGGGCTTGGGTCTTTGTCTCATTCGACCATGAGAGATTTGTTGGATTGGCACTCGCAGCCCTGACAGAACTTTATTCCAAGTCTTCGTCGTAGGACGTGTGTTCGGGCGGGATGACTCTCGCCTCTCCAATGCCATAGCCGGATCTTGGCTCGAGGCCGAATCAAGGTTAAAATCTATTCCGGACTTGAAGTCGAGAATAGTGGCGAAGTTAAAGCTTCACATTTTTGGAGGTTTTCAGGCACAACCGGAACCTCGAAATAGATCAGGTCGCCTCGGATGTTGGCAATGAATTCCAACTAGCCGAACATAAATTCCTAACCGGGGTGACCCCATCGATGTGATGATGAGCCTCCTTGAAGTGCAAGGTACTGCTGAAAGCAGAGGATTGGCCGGAGACACAGATATCTCCGGACTTAACATCATCGTTGGTGAGAAAGCGAGCCATCAAACCTTTTTGCAATGTCATAGTGGTGCTCTTAATGAAACCACAAATGTCGTTGTCAAAACCGATCGATCTTGAGTAGGGGATCCGAACTGCGGATCTAAGGCCGATGGGTAACAAGAGACTATGGGGACAGTGTTTTACCTAGGTCCGTGTCCTCTTGATGGAGTTAAAACCTTACGTCATGCTCGTGTTGTTACTGATGGGGCAATATAGAATACAAATTTGATCTACTGCTAGATATATGTTGTGGTCCACACCCTAATTGTAATGAGCTTGATGTAGCCTACGAGCTATGACCCCATAGCTTATATAGACACTCGGGGTGTCAGTATTTACACAAGGTTGGTTACAACAAAGAAGGAATATGTCAATTACTACATATCCTCGGATTACACGCCAAGTATTCGAAAGAGTCCTTCTTAACTCCAATACTTCTGCCGACAGTGGAACAGGTCGGAGGGTCCGGTCCATGAGGATAGGTAGGCGTCCCAAGGGCCCACAAATCCCAGAGTCCCTGACATGGGTGCAAGTTATTAAATTGGGTTCGTAGGAAAATGTGATGTTACGACCGCACACTAGTCCTTTCATTCAACACTTGTGTGCCATTGTAAAATCGTATTTTCCTACTAATTCAACTTGATCACGTGAACCCATCCACTTTAATCTAAATCTTATTTCTTGCACAATTATTATCGATGTTTTAGATTAATATGTATAACCATGTGTGAATACAATATATACATATATATATACACACACACGCCTGATTAGGAGTGGCAAGGTAACAAAACCGGGCTGCTAATAGCTACCAGTAGAGCGGGATGGGAACCGCTCTAATGATATGCTTATTACCAGTAGCATGGGGAGACCTACGTTACTGCTAACTATTAGTCGTAGCGCCCTAGCAGTAGCGCCACACCCCATGCTATTGTTACCAGAAAAACCCACACAACTACTAGTATTTTTCTAGTAGTGATGGTCGTGTTTTGCATGAAACTAATAACATAAATTATAGAATAATTTAATCACTAGATTATTATTAGCAAGCAATAACATTGGTACCTCATAAAGGAATAAACATACATATATGTCCAAGAACTCTCTAATGTTTAGTAGTTACACGGTACAATAAAATAATTTCATACAAACATATATGTTGAAACGAGTGGTATAGCTAATCCCAGGAAGCAGTACATATATGGACGACATCCTAATCACCACCAGAAGTACGTACTATGGTGCTTGTGGGACATTGTACATTAGAAAAATACTGTTGTCGTCCGAATGACCATCATAAAATTCATGAAGAAAAAGTAAGAATGACTTCCCAGCTTGCATCACGAATTTTGTGGCTTTGTCAATCTAATTTTGACCATGGAAATGTGTTTTCCCTCCCTTGTTGGTGAGTGTGAGGGTCAAGGTGTACTATATTTTAACTGCATCATGCTGAACTGAACCGTCTACTCATTATTGTTGGCCAGGTTGGCCACACACATGAACTCCTGCCTTCTCGAACAAGGGATGCGTTGAGCATGATAAAAATATAATATATATTAGACATTTGTGGGTACAACATTACCAAACCACAAGCTATAATAATAATTAAATGGAACATGTCGCCCAGTCCATAAAGTCATCATGAAGATCAACATAGATCTCACTTCAAGTTAGATGAACATTGTAACATGCACCTCGCCTCGTGTCGCCACACAAGACGCATCCTTCGTTCATTCCCTAAGTTCTTGTTATGGAATAATTTTATAAGTGAAAGGATGGCATAAAAATTGGGCATGACTTATGCTAAAAAATGAAATATCGAGTGTCTAAAATCTCATGAAATGGTAATTAATCAACATTTCACGATATTTTCTACACTCTTTTGAAGCCCTTTATTGTTGGAGCACTCCAAGTAAATATGCATCTTAATGCCGATAGGTTTAAGACATGGTAGAATAAAAGTCTACCAATTATGTACATACATTAAACATCAACCAATAGTAAAGACTATGGATGGATAAAAAATTTAGGCACGACTTATGCTAAATAATGAAATATTGTGTGTATGAAATCTCGCAAAACAGAAATTAATCAATGTTTCATGATATTTTGTACACTCTTTTAAAGGCATGTATTGTTGGAATACTATAATTAAATATACAATTAAATATTAATACCGCTAATACATGGATACGATAAAAGGATAATAATTATGTAAATATATTAAACATTGACCAATAGTATATACTAGGCATGGACAGAAAAATTGGGTTTGATTTATTCTAAAAAAATGAAACATTGAGTGTTTAAAATCTCGCGAAACGGAAATGAATCAAAGCTTCAAGATATTTCTACACTGTATTGAATCCATGTATTGTTGGAGAACTACAATTAAATATGCATGTGAATATTGATATAAATAAGACATGGATAGAATACAATTGGGCATCACCAACAATAGCACCAGCAATAGGTACTACGAAAGGTCATATCAAAATCTATGTACTCGTATATGGACAACTTGGTTTTCTTGGTTATATAGATGTAGTATTTTTATTTGTTATTTGTACTTGGAATGTATGAAAAAAATATTGCCAACCACATAAATGATGACTTCTGGATTAGTTATATCTAGTGTTGTTGCACTTTCATCTCTTACTACCATGTCATATATGGCACTAATATATTAATCTTCGACTCTTAGATTGTGCATATAACCAGATTTTGCATATAAATAGATAGGGCAATATATGGTTATGTGCAAATGACTAGATTGTGCATATAAATAGGTTATGCTTGACGTGGTAATCATGCTAGCATTATGGTCTTACAAATCATTAGTACACTACTTCTTAATCTATAACATCAACACTATTATATTCCTTACAAATGGCAAAAATGCCAAACTGATATGTTGTTTATCATTCCCCAAAACACATTGTATAATATAATTATTTTTATTCCAAAATTTAGTTCCTACGTGATACACACATACCGCTAACTAGTATTGTAAGTGCTAAATAGTTTCTTTACCTCTGAACTACTAGAGCGCGAGGCGGGGGAGGGATCAGTAGCAGCCTTGGAGGTGAAAAACTCGGTTGACGATGGCGGTGTCATGCCCTAGATACTGGCGGACGAAGTCCAGGCATCTAGGGGAGGCGGCGGAGGAGTGGCCCGATGACTAGGGGGGGTAGATGAGGTCCGACCACGAGGGGGTCACGAGAGAGGAGGGCCCTGACAACAAAGGGGTCGTGACAGAGGAGGGTCCCTCCAACTAGTTTGGGACGGAGCACAATAGTGAAGGGGGAGTAACGAAGGAGGTGTGCAGCGACGAGGGAGGAAGCAAGATCGGAGGACGGCAACAGCTGCAAGCATGGTTTGGTGGCGGAGGAGGGATGCGACGGCGGCAAGGCACGGGTATGAGGGCGAGGGTGTTGAAGAAGGGATAAGAGATTTGAAAGTTCGTTTTCATGAGAGGGATGTGTGGTTTGGGGGGGAGTGGAACTTTTGTGGACAGGTCTAGCTGTGGCGGGTGTACTTAGTTACCCACCAATGTAATATTCTGTCAACAATGGGCACCAGGCAAAGCCAACTAGTGGCGGTTGATAGGAGTGGACCTGCACTACTAGGATACATACCTGTGGTGGGGCACATGGATGAGACCGCGAGAGGTGAGTTATGCAAAAAAACATATGTAAGATTTTACATGTGGTGGGCGAGAGGAAGCACCCGCCACTATTGTTTAACTAGTTGAGGCGATTGATATGTGTCCAACATATCAAATTTTTTTGATTGTTCCATGCTATTATATTATCATTCTAGGATGCTTTTTAGTCATTTACTTGCTGATTTATATTAATATTTAGCACTAACCTATTAACCCAGTGGCAAGTGCTAGTTGTTGTTTTCTGCAAGTTTTTGGCTTTTCACGAATACAGTACCAAGCTAAGTCCAAATACCCCAAAAACATTTGACGATTTTTCGGGACAAAATAAAGACCTCAAAGTTTCGGAGAGAGATCGAGAGCGCACGAGGTGGCGCTAAGGTAACATGGTGCAGCGAGAGGGATGGCAGCTCCCTGATGTCTTGGGTCTACCTCCCTTTGCCTCTCGCCCTCCTTTGTGTCCTATACATTCACATATTAGCCCAAAACCTGAGGGAGCCACCTGAAACACTTTTTCCGCCACCTCAAGTCTGTGTTGCGCTCTGTGCCCATCTCGAGCCGTGTTCCGGTGCTCTAACCGAGGGGTGTGCAATGTCTACTTTGCAACGTAATTCTTGTAGACGTTGTTGGGCCTCCAAGTGCAGAGTTTTGTAGGTGAGCAATTTTTTCCCTCAAGTGGATGACCTAAGGTTTATCAATCCATAAGACATGGAGGATGAAGATGGTCTCTTTCAAGCAACCCTACAATCAATTACAAGAAATCACTTGTGTCCCTGCAACCCTCAGTAAATAAAAACATAAACGTAACAAGTAGTAAACGGCGAGAAAAATGTTATATAAATTCTTGGAAATAAGGCCTAGGGTTCATACTTTCAGTAGTGCAATCTCTCAACAATGCTAATATAGTATAATTATATAGTCATCCTTCAACATGCAACAAAGAATCAGTCCAAAGTTCCTATTACTTGAGAACATAATAAGAAGTTGTTATAGATAGCGAACCACCTCAGAGTTATTCTTTCCAATCATTCCTTTGGGCTATTCCTATAGGTGTCACAAACAGCCCTAGAGTTGATACTCGAATAACACCTATGATACATGTCAATCAACCCTAATGTCACCTAGATAATCCAATGACACCTCAAGTATCCGTTAGTTAATTATTTGACATGCATCAAACAATTTCTAGGGGGCATGGTAGATGGAAACGCATGGTGGGCCACACCGGATAGCCAAGGCTGCCATTACCACTTGACGGCCGTAGCCCCTGGATCTGCCGTCCATATTCTTTGCCGTCTGCCCCCCCCCCCCCACGACAAAGTTTCTTTGCTGTCCGCATGCGGAAGGCAGATGACTCCAAACCTCTTCACTGGATTTTTTTACCGTGTAGTCTGTCGTCTGCAGACGGACGACAAAGACCCTTGCTGTCTACAGACGGACGACAAAGGCCTTTGCCGTCCGCCATGGCAGACGACAAAGTCTCTGATTCCTGTAGTGATCACACATCTAATTCAAGTATTCTATAGGCAATTCTTGGAACGTTTTTTTTTGAAAAACAAGATTACAAGTAAAATATAACACACAACAATGAAATAAAATGATTCTCCAAGTAAAACACATATTATGTGCTGAATAAAAATATAGCTCCAAGTAAGATATACCGGTAGCGTTGAAGACGAAAGAGGGGATGCCATATAGGGCATCCCCGAGCTTAGACGCTTGAGTCTTCCTTGTCTATGACCATGGGGATGCGTTGGGAATCCCTAGGATTAGGTTATTTCTACTCCTTATGCTCTTCATACTGGTACCTCACCCAAAACTTGAAAACTTCAATCACAGAAAACTTAACAAAACTTGGTGAGATGGGTTTGTGTAATAAAGATACATCATTCACTTAGAGACTGTCAAGACAAGATTCGTAATCATACTCACGTAATACCTACTGTATTCTATCATTCCCATAATTTATACCACTCAATATAGTCTATGGAAACACTAAAATAAGCAAGCTATGCATGCAAAATAGAATCTGTCAAAAATAGAACAGTCTGTGAAGATGTGAATGAACACCATACTTCCCTGACCCTAAAAATTCTGAAAAATTAGGACAACTTAGACAGTTTTCATATCAAAACTTTGTAAAAAGTTAAAAAAAATTGATGCTCCATTAAAATCATAGAAATTCTGCACAGAATGAAACAAACAAGTATCTACACTATCCCAAAGGCTTTACTTGGCACCTTATTGAAATAGAAGACACAAAACATGATTAGTACAGTAGATTAATCATGTGAACACTCAATCTTATAAATTAAAAGATTCGGGTTGTCTCCCAATAAGCGCTTTTCTTTTATGCCTTTTATATAGGCATGATGATTTCAATGATGCTCATGTAGAAATAGTAATTGAAACATGCAAAAGAGAATTATGAATCACATGGCAAGCACATTTAAGTCTAACCCTTTTCCTATGCATAGGGATTTTTTGAGAAAACAATTTATGTGAGAAAGAATCAACTAGCATAGAAAGGTAAAACAAGCATATCTTCAAGATTTTCAACACATAGAGAGGAAACTTGATATTATTCCAATACCTACAAGCATATGTTCCTCTCTTATAATAAGTTTCAGTAGCATCATGAAGTAATTCAACAATGTAACTATCACAGGAATCATTGTCTTCATGATCCACAAGCATAGAAAAATTATCAATATCCACATAAGCAAAAAACTTCTCATTCATAATAGTGGTGGGAGCAAACTCAAAAAAATAACTATCATGTGATACT
This sequence comes from Hordeum vulgare subsp. vulgare, assembly GCF_904849725.1. NCBI lineage: Eukaryota > Viridiplantae > Streptophyta > Magnoliopsida > Poales > Poaceae > Hordeum > Hordeum vulgare. The sequence continues at coordinate 225,164,320 of NC_058519.1, forward strand.
TGGTTAACATAATCCAATTGATTATTAAAAATCATGATGAAAAGTTTTATGGATATTATTAATCTTTGTAGCATACACATCATCACCATAATCATCATAAATGGGAGGCATGCTTTCAGCATAACAAATTTCCTCATCAAAACATGGGGTACTAGAAATATCATCTTCATCAAATATAGCATCCACAAGTTTGTGGCTTTTCATATCATTAACATCATGGATATTCAGAGAATTCATACCGACAATATTGCTATCATGCTCATCATTCAAGGATTTCACATTCAACATTTTTATAAATTCTTTCTCTAACAAATGAGCACAATTTTCTGAATCATCATTTTCAGGAAGGATATAAAAAAGGCGAAGCAATTGAGGCAATCTAAATTCTATTTTTTTATAAAACAAAACTAGTTAAAAATAAGAAACTAAATGATTTAATTGCAAGATATAAAGATATACCTTCAAGCACTCAACTCCCCGGCAACGACGCCAGAAAATAGCTTGATGTCTACTACAAAACTTTATTCTTGTAGACGTTGTTGGGCCTCCAAGTGTAGAGTTTTGTAGGACAACAACAAATTTCCCACAAGTGGATGACCTATGGTTTATCAATCCATGGGAGGTGTAGGATGAACATGGTCCCTCTCAAGTAACCCTGCAATCGAATACAAGAAATCTCTTGTGTCCCCAACACAACCAACAACGGAAAATTGTATATGCGCACTAGTTGAGCAAAGACATGGTGATATAAGTGTAGTATGGATAGTAGAAATAGATTTTTATAATATGAATAAATAAAAACAAAAAGGTAACAAGTAGTAAACAACGAGAAAAACGTTATATAAATGCTTGGAAATAAGGCCAAGGGTTCATACTTTCCGTAGTGTAATCTCTCAACAAGGCTAACATAGTAGAATTATATAGTCATCCCTCAACATGCAACAAAGAATCAGACCAAAGTTCCTATTACTGGAGAACATAATAAGAAGTTGTTGTAGGTAGCGAACCACCTCGGAGTTATTCTTTTCCAATCAATATTTTGGGCTATTCCTATAGGTGTCAAGAACATCCATAGAGTTCGCACACGAATAACACCTATGATACATATAAATCAACCCTAATGTCACGTAGATACTCCAATGTCAACTTAAGTATCTGTGGGATAATTACTCGACATGCATCAAACAATTTCAGATTCATCATATTTGATATTTGTTTGATGAATAAAGATGTGATGCGTAGCATCCCCAAACTTAGATGTGTTTGGATTCTTGAAATATTTACTTGGGGTGCCTTGGTCATCCCCAAGCTTGATCTCCCGTGTCTTGTTAATTTTTCTCCTAGGTCTCAAAACTTCATCCACACTAAACTTCCAAAGAACTCATGAGATCAGTTAGAACACCTAAGAATAAATCAACACTTCATGTACTATCATGACAAGTTTCATAATAATTCTTAGATATTACCTACTGTATTCTATAATTTCCACAATTTATATCTTCCAATATAAGCCATGAAAACCATATGATAAGTAGATAACAAAACTATGACAACAATCTGTCCAAAGAGAAGAGTCTATAGTAATTAATTTAAAATATGTACTTATGTATATCCAAAAATTATAAAAATATAGTATATAATAAAGAATGTGTATGGAAGTACTGTGTAAAAAATTCAAAAACTTTCCACGTTCAAGTATAATAAATATATTCAAACACTACAACAAATGTCTCTGTTTTTACATAGCACGCATCAAACATGCAATTCAATCATTCTAAAGGAAATTATTGGTAATTTGTATTGAAAAACACATATTATGTGATGAATAAAAATATTATGTGATGAATAAAAATATAGCTCTAAGTAAGATATGCCGATAATGTTGAAGACTAAAGAGGGGATGCCTTCCAGGGCATCCCCAAGTTTAGACGCTTGAGTCTTCCTTGTCTATGACCATGGGGATGCGTTGGGAATCCCTAGGATTAGGTTATTTCTACTCCTTATGCTCTTCATACTGGTACCTCACCCAAAACTTGAAAACTTCAATCACAGAAAACTTAACAAAACTTGGTGAGATGGGTTTGTGTAATAAAGATACATCATTCACTTAGAGACTGTCAAGACAAGATTCTTAATCATACTCACGTAATACCTACTGTATTCTATCATTCCCATAATTTATACCACTCAATATAGTCTATGGAAACACTAAAATAAGCAAGCTATGCATGCAAAATAGAATCTGTCAAAAATAGAACAGTCTGTGAAGATGTGAATGAACACCATACTTCCCTGACCCTAAAAATTCTGAAAAATTAGGACAACTTAGACAGTTTTCATATCAAAACTTTGTAAAAAGTTAAAAAAAATTGATGCTCCATTAAAATCATAGAAATTCTGCACAGAATGAAACAAACAAGTATCTACACTATCCCAAAGGCTTTACTTGGCACCTTATTGAAATAGAAGACACAAAACATGATTAGTACAGTAGATTAATCATGTGAACACTCAATCTTATAAATTAAAAGATTCGGGTTGTCTCCCAATAAGCGCTTTTCTTTTATGCCTTTTATATAGGCATGATGATTTCAATGATGCTCATGTAGAAATAGTAATTGAAACATGCAAAAGAGAATTATGAATCACATGGCAAGCACATTTAAGTCTAACCCTTTTCCTATGCATAGGGATTTTTTGAGAAAACAATTTATGTGAGAAAGAATCAACTAGCATAGAAAGGTAAAACAAGCATATCTTCAAGATTTTCAACACATAGAGAGGAAACTTGATATTATTCCAATACCTACAAGCATATGTTCCTCTCTTATAATAAGTTTCAGTAGCATCATGAAGTAATTCAACAATGTAACTATCACAGGAATCATTGTCTTCATGATCCACAAGCATAGAAAAATTATCAATATCCACATAAGCAAAAAACTTCTCATTCATAATAGTGGTGGGAGCAAACTCAACAAAATAACTATCATGTGATACTTGGTTAACATAATCCAATTGATTATTAAAAATCATGATGAAAAGTTTTATGGATATTATTAATCTTTGTAGCATACACATCATCACCATAATCATCATAAATGGGAGGCATGCTTTCAGCATAACAAATTTCCTCATCAAAACATGGGGTACTAGAAATATCATCTTCATCAAATATAGCATCCACAAGTTTGTGGCTTTTCATATCATTAACATCATGGATATTCAGAGAATTCGTACCGACAATATTGCTATCATGCTCATCATTCAAGGATTTCACATTCAACATTTTTATAAATTCTTTCTCTAACAAATGAGCACAATTTTCTGAATCATCATTTTCAGGAAGGATATAAAAAAGGCGAAGCAATTGAGGCAATCTAAATTCTATTTTTTTATAAAACAAAACTAGTTAAAAATAAGAAACTAAATGATTTAATTGCAAGATATAAAGATATACCTTCAAGCACTCAACTCCCCGGCAACGACGCCAGAAAATAGCTTGATGTCTACTACAAAACTTTATTCTTGTAGACATTGTTGGGCCTCCAAGTGTAGAGTTTTGTAGGACAACAACAAATTTCCCACAAGTGGATGACCTATGGTTTATCAATCCATGGGAGGTGTAGGATGAACATGGTCCCTCTCAAGTAACCCTGCAATCGAATACAAGAAATCTCTTGTGTCCCCAACACAACCAACAACGGAAAATTGTATATGCGCACTAGTTGAGCAAAGACATGGTGATATAAGTGTAGTATGGATAGTAGAAATAGATTTTTATAATATGAATAAATAAAAACAAAAAGGTAACAAGTAGTAAACAACGAGAAAAACGTTATATAAATGCTTGGAAATAAGGCCAAGGGTTCATACTTTCCGTAGTGTAATCTCTCAACAAGGCTAACATAGTAGAATTATATAGTCATCCCTCAACATGCAACAAAGAATCAGACCAAAGTTCCTATTACTGGAGAACATAATAAGAAGTTGTTGTAGGTAGCGAACCACCTCGGAGTTATTCTTTTCCAATCAATATTTTGGGCTATTCCTATAGGTGTCAAGAACATCCATAGAGTTCGCACACGAATAACACCTATGATACATATAAATCAACCCTAATGTCACGTAGATACTCCAATGTCAACTTAAGTATCTGTGGGATAATTACTCGACATGCATCAAACAATTTCAGATTCATCATATTTGATATTTGTTTGATGAATAAAGATGTGATGCGTAGCATCCCCAAACTTAGATGTGTTTGGATTCTTGAAATATTTACTTGGGGTGCCTTGGTCATCCCCAAGCTTGATCTCCCGTGTCTCGTTAATTTTTCTCCTAGGTCTCAAAACTTCATCCACACTAAACTTCCAAAGAACTCATGAGATCAGTTAGAACACCTAAGAATAAATCAACACTTCATGTACTATCATGACAAGTTTCATAATAATTCTTAGATATTACCTACTGTATTCTATAATTTCCACAATTTATATCTTCCAATATAAGCCATGAAAACCATATGATAAGTAGATAACAAAACTATGACAACAATCTGTCCAAAGAGAAGAGTCTATAGTAATTAATTTAAAATATGTACTTATGTATATCCAAAAATTATAAAAATATAGTATATAATAAAGAATGTGTATGGAAGTACTGTGTAAAAAATTCAAAAACTTTCCACGTTCAAGTATAATAAATATATTCAAACACTACAACAAATGTCTCTGTTTTTACATAGCACGCATCAAACATGCAATTCAATCATTCTAAAGGAAATTATTGGTAATTTGTATTGAAAAACACATATTATGTGATGAATAAAAATATTATGTGATGAATAAAAATATAGCTCTAAGTAAGATATGCCGATAATGTTGAAGACTAAAGAGGGGATGCCTTCCAGGGCATCCCCAAGTTTAGACGCTTGAGTCTTCCCTGGATATTACCTTGGGAGCGTCGTGGGAATCCCCAAGGTTAGGTTCTTGCTTATCCTTGTTGTCCTCATATTGGTACCTCACCCAAACATGAAAACTTCAATCACACAAATCTTGACGGAACTTCGTGAGATGGGTTAGTGTAATAAAGATAGAGCGATCACTTAGGTAATGTCAATGCAAGATTCATAGCATTAACATAATTTATATCACTAAATATAAGCTATGGAAAAAGCAAACTATGCATGCAAAACAGAATGTGTCAAAAACATAACAGGTTGTAAAGATCTAAATGAACACCATACCTCCCTCACAATAAAAATTCTGAACCATGAGGACAATGCTGAGAATTTGCATGTAAAAATGGTGTAAAATGTACATAATTTTTTATGCTATATTAAAATCATAGAAGTGCTGCATTGGACGTAAATGTTTTTGTTTTCGCACAGAATCAAACAAGCAAGTAAGCACTCTATCCAAAGGCTTCAATGAAATAAAAGACACAAAACATGATTAGTATTGTAGTTTAATCATGTGGACACACAAAAAAAGAAAGTAAAAGTGTTGGGTTCTCTCTTAACGAGTGCTTTTCAGTAATGTGGTTTAGCTAGGCATGATGATTTCAATAATGATCACATAAGAATAGTAATTGAAATATGCAAAAGAGAGTCATGAATCACATGGAAAGCACATTTAAGTCTAACCCACTTCCTATGCATGGGGATTTTGAAAGCAAACAATTTATTTTAAAAAGAATAAACTTGCATGGGAAGGCAAAACAAGCATTACTTTGAAACTTTGAACACATAAAGAGGAAACTTGATATTATAGCAATACATGGAAGCATATTTTCCCCCCTCATAATAATTTTATGTAGCATCATGAAGGAATTAAATAATAAAACTAACACATAAACCAGTATTTTCATGATCCACAAGCATAGAATTTTCATTACTGACCACATAAGCAATTTTGTTCTCATTCATAATTGTGGTGGGAGCAAATTCAACAAAATAACTATCATGTGACACTTGATTGGCATAACTAAATTGAACATTGAAATCATGATGACAAGTTTCATGGTTATTATTACTCTCTATAGCATACATGTCATCACAATAATCATCATAGATAGCAAGTTTGTTGTCATAGTGAATTAAAACCTATTACAAAGTAGTGGACTCATCACTAAATAAATTCATGACCTCTCCAAATCCACTTTTATCATTATGAAAAGATTCAAGACCCTCCAAAATGGTGGGAACATTAGTACCTAGAGTTGGCACTCTTCCAAACCTACTTTCATCCGTATAATCATCATAAATAGGATTCAAGCTCTCATCATAATAATTTTCCTCATCAAAACTTGTGGCACTAAAAATATCATCTTCATCAATTTGCATATCATTAGCATCACGGATCTTCAAGGAATTCATACTAACAACATTGATATCATGCTTATCATTCAAGGATTTCACATTAAGATTTTTTATAAATTCTTCCTCTAATAATTGATCATAATTATCTAAACCATCATTTTTCACGAAAGATAATAAAAAGGCGATGCAATTGAGGCAACCTAAATTCCTTTTTAGTAGTTTTATTTTATAAAACTAAACTAGGGAAAAATGAGAAACTAAAAAATTTAATTGCAAGATCTAAAGATATACCTTCAAGCACTCACATCCCACGCAATGGTGCCAAAAAAGAGCTTGATGTCTACTACACAACATAATTCTTGTAGAAGTTGTCGGGCCTCCAAGTACGGAGTTTTGTAGCACAACACCAAATTTCCCTAAAGTGGACGACCTAAGGTTTATGTAACATCCCAAATTTTGGAATGTTAATATAATTATTATATTGTTTGTTTGTTTGCTTGAGTGATTGAAACTTGAGTGAAATTTGAAACTTTTCAAAAACTTTTGAATGAGAGGGAATAAAATGACTTCCCCCTTCTCCGGTAAATTCAAATTCAAAAGCAATGAGAGAAGATGACATGACTTATTCAACTATAAAAAATTTGAATGGAGTTTGCATTTGAATTCTTTCCAAAAAAATAATTCCTTTTGCTCTTCTATATTTTTCTTCCTCGAGAAAATGCCCCGACAAAATTCTTGCATGCAAGAAAGAGCGGAGGAAAATGACCCTCCAAAATGTGACGCATTTCTGAAATATTTGGAGCCAAGAAGACCCAAGTTTTATGGAGAAAGTATTTTGCCAAAAGAAAATAAAGCCTTAGGGATTTTTCTGAAAAAACATTTTTTAAAAGTTTTTATTTTGGTTTTGGAAAAATGATAATCAATTAGGAAATATTTTTTCTGAAAATTTTGGTATATAATACCCCATATAAATCTTTTTATTCTGTTTCCTTTTATTCTTTGTCCCTTGGTGTTTAAAAAAAACAAACAAATCGGGGGCGAGATCCTCCCGAGATCGCTGGGAGTGAATTCCCTAACCGTCACGAGCACACTCTCCCCCAGCGCACCCCTCTTCCTTTGTTTATTTTTTTCTGTCTTTCTTTTCTTTCCTTTCTTTTTCTTTCCTTCTTTCTCTTTCCCCTTTCCTCTTCTTCCCCACGTGACTCTTTCCATCCCAGCGAGCAGCCCCTCCATGGCGCACCTCCTGCCATCCCCCTGATCCACGGGATCCCTCCCGATTTTCCCCTCCCCTTCCATTCCCCTGCCCCCCCCTATATAAGTCGCCACTCACGCCTCCCCTCGGCCCCTCCTCCCACGCCAGAGCCACCTCGCCCTCCCTTGCACCTCGCTGGAGCCCAACCTCCAGTAGGAAAACACCTCGCCACCCCCGCGCCACCACTCGCCTCCCCGCCCCAACCGATGCAGCCACAAGCACCCCCTTGTCCACCGCAACTCATTTTTGCCCCTAGCCCAAGCTTTCGCCGCTCCTCGCCACTCCCCTCGCCTCGCCGGAGTTCGGCCGGATAGGAACTCCCCGGATGCTTCCCCGACCGCCCCGACTCCCCTTCGCTTCGCCGACGACTCCGTTCGACGGAGGAGACTCGCCGCCACCCTCCTCCATCGCACCCCACCCCCGCCGGCGACCTCCCCACCTCGCCGGAGCAGCTACCTCGCCGGAGTTCTTCCTCTCTGTCACTCATGGTGAGATTCATGAAATCCCGTATTAAAGTTTTTTTCAGAAAATTGGAATCTTAGAAAATTCATATCGATTAGTATATAACTCCGAATTAGGTGATTCTTTTTGCGTTGGATCACAAATTTTATATAGTTTCTGTAGATATATAATTTGTCTATGTTTGCATTTATAAAATTTCGTTTTGCTATGCTTGAGTAGATGGGATTCTGGTTGAGAGTTTACCACGAGTGATGCGAGAATAATTTAATAACCAAGACCGGTTAAGTCAAGACTTTTCAAGACCTCGTTATGCAATGCAACTCTGGGTGTAGGACGGTTGATCGGCTCCCTGGAGAAACCAGTGGATGACCCGGGATGCTGGAGACGGCCATGACATCTTGCGGAAAGCTTCACCCAGGCTCAAAGAGACGGACGGATATTTTCAAGACCCAAGGCTTACCTGCACAACCACAAGTCATTATGGGCTCTGGCTTGGTTGGACAACGCGGCGACTCTGGACAGGCAGTGCTAGCAGATGTAGAAGAACGGTAGGATTGGATGGGCACCGACAGGGATTCAGAGGGACCCGTTGAAAGACCATGTTTTGATCATCCGGCCTTCAAACACCCTAAAGTGCGAGGACATACACGAAGGCGATCAAATCTTGTGGGGAACGTGTGCAAAACTCTGCAGAGTACTCAAACCTAATCGATTAGCCGTGTCCACGGTCATGGACAACGTGAGCCAAAGGAACAGAAGTTATCTGAAATTCTCAACACAAATAATAATATTGATGTGGGAATTATTGACAACTCGGGTACGAGAATTGGTTGGCAGAACCTTCTCCTTAACAACAAACAACGTAGTAACATTTTGCTTTTAACCCCCTCTTGTTGTAGGAGAAAATTTTCTTTACGCTAAAACTTACAACACCACCTGCCATATATGCATATAGTATAGATGATATTTTACCCCCTCTCTTATGTGACTTGCCGGCATATTCAATATGCTGACCTACACGGCTGCAACGTCTTATGTTGCAGATATTTTTCTTCGACGAGTAAGAGTACGATTCAGGGTTACGGTCTACACTCAACTTGCCGTTGGTGTTTATTAGGACTCCACTCCCTTGACTGCTTCCGCTGAGATATTTAAGGTATATATCAGTTTTACGCTATTTACATGTGATTGCACTTTGATATATACATTGATGTACTGTGTGTGCCAGCATACTGATCCAGGGATGGCATAGAAACACAGAGGCTTGACTCGTTTTGAGTCGGGTCGCTACAGAAATGGTATTCAGAGCACATGTTGACTGTAGGACGTGACCCTAGAAACTGGAAACTTCTTAGGAGAGGATCTCTCAAAAATCTTATTTTCGAGAACACCTTTTACTTCTCATCTCTTCTGATTTCGTCAAATGTTCTCTCTCACCTCAAATAGTTATACAATCCCCTTACCCCTTTGACCTCATGAAGAATCAACGGAGTTCTACTTCAAAGTAAAGAGGATTTGACCACGCATTTGAAGAATTGAAGCTACACCAACAGAAGACTCTCAAGACCCGAAGAATTCGAAGAACCTAAAACGTTCGAATATTTATATGACCATTAGAAGTCCAAACCCCTGTTATATACCCACGTTAGTTACGATGATTTGTGAGCCGTTATTGGTGTGTGTTTTTCGACAGTCACAAATAAAACCTATTCTCAAAAATATTGTTTGTATTGTGTGTATCTCACTCCCTCTCTTACCCGTCTCATCCTCAAAACCTCAACCCTACCAGATGAAGTATGAAGCTGGACTTGTAGTCTCTGGACCAATGACCCAGCTGGAGGCTGAGATATGGATTCAGAACATGGATAACCACTTCGGGAGCAACTTGATCTCAAGGAAGTATGAAGTGGAACACTCTCTCTAGTACTTTACCCAAAGTGCTGCAATCTGGTGGAAAATGCATCATGCCATACAAGGATTCAGTGGAGCTGAAACCTGGGACGAATGCAAGAAGTCTTTGTTAAGATCCCGTCTCATTCAGAAGGGCTATGATAATCCGAAGGAGAAGACTTGTGCATGCAAGTTCTGTGGAGAAATAGGACACACCCAGGAAGAACACAAGGATGGATGCACTCATTGTGAATAAAATCACCCAGCTGAGGAGTGCCCAAGTAGTCAGGTGACTTGTTTCCTTTGTGAAGGAACCACGCACTACCCAGCTCAGTGTCACATTTACCCCAAGGTGCAACAGGTTGTCAAGCAGCAGAAAGATGCAGTGAAGGAAACCCTCAAGAAAAAGATTCTAGAAGAACCGGTGATGAACGAAAATATTGAAGAACCTGATGGACAAGGTCTAACCAGATTTTTCTCCAATGCATGCTACTCATGTGGAGAAGAAGGACATTATTCAGAGGATTGCACGAAGGGAAACCAAGAGTATCTGGGAAACTTCCCGACGGAAAAAGTGGAGTTTGATCCACTTGAAATAGAAGAACTGGCCAAAATAAAGGAGTCCGGAAAGAAAAAAAAGGTACCCTCGGAAGAGCCAAATCTCTGCAGATATAGACCTGAGTCATGTCAGATGTTACAAGTGTATGGAATTTGGCCACCACAAATACATGTGCTCAGGAAGGAAGCCGGAAACCCAAGGAGCAAAAGCAAACACTAAGACGCCTCGAGACTTGTCAGAACTCATTTGCTTTCGTTGCAAGGAAGCAGGACACTTTGCTAGCGATTGTCCACAAAGGAAGAAAGCTAAAAAGGAGTAGTTAAGTTTTGACCGCGGCAATTAGTGTAATATGAAGAAATCTTGTTTTTCATGAGATCATGGAGTGAAATTTTTTTTGTAACAGAAGTCCCTGAGATTGTAATAACATCATGAATAAATGGAATTTATTGTCTCACGATTGCCTATGTTGAAACTGTATGCGTTGTTTCTCTTCGAACAAAGATCTCTGAACAATTCTGAGGATATGAGAAAATATGGTCTATGCAGGCATGAGTATAATTCATTTAAGTGTGGTAGTAATCGGTAAACCCACAGGATCCACTGAGTAGGAATGTACCATGATTACCAAGGAGACACATACATTCCTCTCAGTACCTATTTACTGACACCTGCAGATGACAACTCTCTTCGAGTCATTCCTCAAGGGCCCAGAAACGATCATGACCCTGACGAGTGACCATGATCACCCAAAAATCCTGAAGGACATGATGAAGCACATTCATCTTGAAGGAGATGCAGTCTACAAAGGCTACCCATTCATGGAAAGTGGAGTAGAACTTTGGTATGTGGAAGTACACCTCCACCATGTGAAAGGAGTTTGTCCAAAGACTATGGGGCAATACTTTTTCATTTCACGTGTACCACGAGCAACCTTCTTTGATGCTGTTCGTGAAGCTGCCATGGAAGCCATACGTCAGATTGGAGAAATACTTGAAGCAAGACTCTGTCATACCCAGGAATACCTGAGTGAGGTACGTGCGGAGATGATGGAGATGAAGCTCATGACCACCATGATGAAGCGAAAGATGGATGATTTCAAGGAGCACCTCGGAAAGTTCGAGTGGAACTAAAGTACCTCCAAGAGAGACAGATGAATAAAGTTGGCAGAAATGCTTGACCATACCGAACAATGTGGATGGCAGCATTTGTAATAAATTACTTTTGAGTTAGAATTTTGAAGAACGCAAGGATGTAATAAAGGATTGATTATGAAATGAATATGATTTATGGAAGAAGCTATGATGGATCAGCAAACGTTTTCTTAGGAACATACGACAACCTGAGAGTGGTGAAGAAACGATAGATGTTTTGTTCAGCTTGCAGAACCAATGGTTTATCCGAACTTCGTTCATGGACAAGAGAAACTCTGCAACGCTTGTGAGGATGCCCAAGTGTTAGTATACGAGATTCACTAAACCTTATACAAGGTAATGATTTCAGTGCGACATGGCTTGGCCACCATGATGACTTACTCTTATCATTCTCTTGCTATTCAGAAAGGTAAATCTGAGAGACCTACCCACAGTGAGAGACGATGTTCTTTGAAGCCTTTTTTAAGCCTTATAATGGTATAATGAAAGCCCATGTACATGGCACTTGTTGTCACGCGTAGGATTTTTTTTACGGTGAGGATGAAGCCAAGACACATTCATTCCAGGATAACCACAAATGATAGACCACCATGAGAATCATCGATAAGTTATTTAGAATAATCACGAGACCTGTCAGTTAAGAAGACCCAGTGACGGAAGAACCCTATATCAAAGAAGGACCCTCGTTTTAATGGAAACGTTATGAATATAACGGAAGAGCATCACCAAAGGAGTTAGTATGAAGACTGTGAGGAGTCATATGCCAAAACCCCAAATGATTGTTAAAGTCTTAAGGGACCAGTAATCTTCATTTTAAGTGTGGTAGCATCCCACTTTGCCGGAGGTTGGATTTGTTAGAAGACCGCAAACCCTAACCTTTTCTTTCTAGCCCTTCCGAATCTCGAGGACGAGATTCATTCTAAGTGTGGTAGGTTTGTAACATCCCAAATTTTGGAATGTTAATATAATTATTATATTGTTTGTTTGTTTGCTTGAGTGATTGAAACTTCAGTGAAATTTGAAACTTTTCAAAAACTTTTGAATGAGAGGGAATAAAATGACTTTCCCCTTCTCCGGTAAATTCAAATTCAAAAGCAATGAGAGAAGATGACATGACTTCTTCAACTATAAAAAATTTGAATGGAGTTTGCATTCGAATTCTTTCCAAAAAAAAATTCCTTTTTCTCTTCTGTATTTTTCTTCCTCGAGAAAATGCCCTGACAAAATTCTTGCACGCAAGAAAGAGCAGAGGAAAATGACCGTCCAAAATGTGAGGCATTTCTGAAATATCTGGAGCCAAGAAGACCCAAGTTTTATGGAGAAAGTATTTTGCCAAAAGAAAATAAAGCCTTAGGGATTTTTCTAAAAAAAAAAATTTAAAAGTTTTTATTTTGGTTTTGGAAAAATGATAATCAATTAGGAAATATTTTTTCTGAAAATTTTGGTATATAATACCCCATATAAATCTTTTTATTCTGTTTCCTTTTATTCTTTTTCCCTTGTTGTTTAAAAAAAACAAACAAATCGGGGACGAGATCCTCCCCAGATCGCTGGGAGAGAATTCCCTAACCGTCACGACCACACTCTCCCCCAGCGCACCCCTCTTCCTTTGTTTATTTTTTTCTCTCTTTCTTTTCTTTCCTTTCTTTTTCTTTCCTTCTTTCTCTTTCCCCTTTCCTCTTCTTCCCCACGTGACTCTTTCCTTCCCAGCGAGCAGCCCCTCCATGGCGCACCTCCTGCCATCCCCCTGATCCACGGGATCCCTCCCGATTTTCTCCTCCCCTTCCATTCCCCTGCCCCCCCTATATAAGTCGCCACTCACGCCTCCCCTCGGCCCCTCCTCCCACGCCAGAGTCACCTCGCCCTCCCTCGCACCTCGCTGGAGCCCAACCTCCAGTAGGAAAACACCTCGCCACCCCCGCGCCACCAGTCGCCTCCCCGCCCCAACCGATGCAGACACAAGCACCCCCTTGTCCACCGCAACTCATTTTGGCCCCGAGCCCAAGCTTTCGCCGCTCCTCGCCACTCCCTTCGCCTCGCCGGAGTTCGGCCGGACAGGAACTCCCCGGACGCTTCCCCGACCGCCCCGACTCCCCTTCGCTTCGCCGACGACGCCGTTCGACGGAGGAGACTCGCCGCCACCCTGCTCCATCGCACCCCCACCCCCGCCGGCGACCTCCCCACCTCGCCGGAGCAGCTACCTCACCGGAGTTCTTCCTCTCTGTCACTCATTGTGAGATTCACGAAATCCCGCATTGCAGTTTTTTCAGAAAATTGCAATCTTAGAAAATTCATATCTATTAGTCTATAACTCCGAATTAGGTGATTCTTTTTGCGTTGGATCACAAATTTTATGTCGTTTCTGTAGATATATAATTTGTCTATGTTTGGATTTATAAAATTTGAATTAGATCAGATTTGATTTAAAGCTTGTTTTGCTTATACCGGAAGTTTAAAAGTAGCTTTTAAATTAATATTTTTTTCTATTGTTTCCTATTGATCATATCTTTCAGTAGTTTAAGTTTCAAATTTTTTTAAATATTTTTACTTAGGGTTTTAAGCGAAATAGATTCTGTTTTAGCCTTTTTTGTTTTCTTGCTATTTCTTTTGTATTAATTGTTCTTAATTTGTTTTTTTGTAAATGTGACAAGTTATATTTTGTTTTTGATATTTACCAGTAACTTTTCAAAAACAACAAAATTTTATTTTATTTATTCTAATTTGTTTGCATGGAATTAATTCTAGTTCTATAGTAACTTGCGAATTGATTGCATTGCTAGTTTGATTTCCTATTTTGAAAATACTTACAAAATAATATTGTTTTGTAAATTTTACTTCTGTTATCTTAGTTATTTTATATTTTCTTTTCTTTTCTTTTTTCTATTTTAGTGTTTTATTTTCAGTTAGAACAAAAACTATATAGTGTTTGATGTAGTAGAAGGCTTCCTAGCTTCTTTGAAATTTCCGTTGGATTTTATCCGCTCTCTCTTATTGATTTTTGATTGCATCAACTTTTATTGTTGTTTGTTAATTGATTACTAGAATGATTGCTAGTGTGAGTGCTTATGTGAATACTATGTTTGATTATATAGATTTCATCGGAGAGTGACGAATATATCTATGACGTATTTCCCGAGAACGAAAATTCTTCTTCGTCAACATCACCAGGCAAGTCATTTGATCATGTATCACCTATGTTTTATGCATCGTAGTTCTACCATCCTATGCCCAATTTCCATGCTGAGTAGGTACTTGGAAATTATGGTTACATATTGTAGTATCATGTGGTAGGCACCTAACAACCCCGTTACTTGGTCCGGGACGACAAATTTCGTATTGCTATGCTTGAGTAGACGGGATTCTGGTTGAGAGTTTACCACGAGTGATGCGAGAATAATTTAATAACCAAGACCGGCTAAGTCAAGACTTTTCATGACCTCGTGATGCAATGCAACTCTGGGTGAATGACGGTTGATCGGCTCCCTGGAGTAACCAGTGGATGACCCGAGATGTTGGAGACGGCCATGACATCTTGCGGAAAGCTTCACCCAGGCTCAAAGAGACGGACGGATATTTTCAAGACCCAAGGCTTACCTGCACAGCCACAAGTCATTATGGGCTCTGGCTTGGTTGGACAACGCGGCGACTCTGGACAGGCAGTGCTAGCAGATGTAGAAGAACGGTAGGATTGGATGGGCACCGACAGGGATTCAGAGGGACCCGTTGAAAGACCATGTTTTGATCATCCGGTCTTCAAACACCCTAAAGTGCGAGGACATACACGGAGGCGATCAAATCTTGTGGGGAACATGTGCAAAACTCTGCAGAGTACTCAAACCTAATCGATTAGCCATGTCCATAGTCATGGACAACATGAGCCAAAGGAACTCAAGTTATCTGAAATTCTCAACACAAATAATAATATTGATGTGGGAATTATTGACAACTCGGGTACGAGAATTGGTTGGCGGAACCATATCGTTAACAACAAACAACGTAGTAACATTTTGCTTTTAACCCCCTCTTGTTGTAGTAGAAAATTTTCTTTACGCTAAAACTTACAACACCACCTGCCATATATGCATATAGTATAGATGATATTTTACCCCCTCTCTTATGTGACTTGCCGTTATATTCAATATGCTGACCTACATGGCTGCAATGTCTTATGTTGCAGATATTTTTCTTCGACGAGTAAAAGTACGATTCAGGGTTACGGTCTACACTCAACTTGCCGTTGGTGTTTACTAGGACTCCACTCCCTTGACTGCTTCCGCTGAGATATTTAAGGTATATATCAGTTTTACGCTATTTACATGTGATTGCACTTTGATATATACATTGATGTACTATGTGTGCCAGCATACTGATCCAGGGATGGCACAGAAACACAGAGGCTTGACTCGTTTTGAGTCGGGTCACTACAGTTTATCAATCCGTGGGAGGTGTAGGATCAAGATGGTCTCTCTCAAATAACCCTTCAATGAAATACAAGAAATCTCTTGTGTCCCGAACACACCCAATACAATTGTAAATTATATAGTTCCACTAGTTCAGCGAAGAGATGGTGATATAAGTCTAGTATGGACAGTATAAATAAAAAATCAACATAGCAAGTGGAAAACATTAAGCAAAACGTTGTATAAATGCTTGGAAACAAGCCTAGGGTTCTTACTTTCACTAGTGCAATCTCTCAACAATGCTAACATAATAGAATCATATAATCATCCCTTAGTGTGCTACAAAGAATCACTTCAAAATTTATATCTAGAGGAGAACATGAGATAAACTATTTGTAGGTAGTAGAACCACCTCAAAGTTACCCTTTCCTATCAATCTATTGAGCTATTTGTATAGGTGTCACAAGCAGCTCTAGATTTTGTACTAAAATAACACCAATGATACATACCAATAAAACCTAATGTCACCTAGATACTCCAATGTCACTATGAGTATCCATGGGTTAATTGTTTGACATGCGTCAAAAAATGTCAGATTCATCATATTAAATCATACACAAAAAACTTCAAAGAGTACCCGAAGATTTCTATAGGACAAAGTTGGACAAGAACGCGTATTTACCCCTATGCATAGATTACCTTATTTTCACCACGGGAATCCGCAAGTTCAGTACCAAGACATACATCCAGTGATATCATATCCAATATTCAATCCAATATCACAAAATATCAAAGGAAATATTTATCACAACAGGATAGCAAGGGAAGAACACCATATGATCCAACTATATTAACAAGGCCAATGATACATCAAGATCGTGATATCTCAAGAACACGAGAGAGAGAGAGAGAGAGATCAAAGAAATAGCTACTCGTACATACTCTAAGCCCCAGGGGTTCACTACTCCCTCCTCATCATGGCCTCCGCTGCGATGATGAATATGGCCAACGGTGATGATTTTCCCCTCTGGCAGGATACCAAAAAGGCTCCAGATTTGTGTTTCTTCGACACACAGAGTTGTGGAAGCGGAGTGGAAGTTCTAGGTTAACTTTGAGGGGTTTCTAGATTTATAAGAATGTTCAGGCTGGAATCACATCTATGGGAGCCACGTGGGCCCCATATGCTAACAAGGAATGCCCACGGGTGGGCGCTCCCTATTGGCTTGTGGTCCACATATGGCCCCCTCCGATAGTTCTTCTCTCCATTATTTTTCATATTGTCCAGAAAAAGTCGTCAAAAAGTTTTGGTCACCTTCGAGAACTTTTAAGTTCTACATAAAAACAACTGCATGATAATTGTGCTGAAAATAGTGTCAATCTGAGTTAGTTCTAATTAAATTATGTAAAATGCGTCAAAACCATATAAAAGTATTGCAAACATAGATAAATATGACATGAATACTTCATAAATTATTGATATATTGGATACATATTACTGTCTCTCTCTGAGATCATGGGAGCAAGGACATGGATGACGCTTGGGTCAAGTGGAAGTTCCTCGAGGCCATCATGCCATTCAACAAAGGCATGTCTTGTGTGATCTGTTAAAGACCAAACTTCCACTACTTCTTATCTTTGAACAAAGTGTTGCATTAGTTTGTTTCTATGAACATTTTAAGCAAGACCGCGGACAACACTCTAGCTCATGTTCAACGATCAAAGAAGCCCAATATTACTTTGAAGGCCAAGTAAATCTCCGAGGATGAGGAGGGAGAAGAAGAACAGTGTTACCCAGAGGACAACAAATATTCTTACCACGGGGACATGGCTCTTGCGTCGAGGCAATTTTGGGGCAACAAGAGGAACACAAAGCCTAACTTCCCCATAAACAACTCAAGTGATTCCAAGGGAAAGCAACGGGTGAGGGTGTGCTACAATTGTGGTAATGTAAGTCACTTTGTTGTAGAATGCCCCTATGAGCGTGAAAACAATGGAGGCAAGCTCATTCGCAAGGACAAGTCCAAGTCCTTCCCCAACAAGAACAACTTCATGAAGAGGGTGACTCCAAAGAGGTTGATGGTGCAAGAAGAGTAAAACTCCGATGATGCAAGTGGAGAATGAATGGGGACAGCCTTCATGGCTAGTGCCATCTCTTATCGAACCATATTGTCACTCTTCGATTCACCCAACGAGGACCACATCCCCATCGCCAAGTGCCAAATTGCCAAAGCCTCTAACAAGGTAACCTCCAACATCAAAACTAACATCTCCACTACTCCTTATCCTACAGATAGTGCATATGAAAAAGAGGATGTAAAGGTAGATGAAAGTTCCTTTGGTAAATTCATGCACAAACTCAAGGCTGAGACAAATAATCATTTCATTGCTTTCTTGGAACACTTAGGTGAGGCCAATGATATCATTGATTCTAACAAAGAGACCATCACTAAGACAGAAGGTCATAGGCGTGACTATGCTGATATCTTGACTCTTTATCATGCTCTTGACGAGGAGTAAGGTCTTCCTTTGGCTCTTTAGGAGTCACACAACATTCTATCTTTCTAAATTAAGGAAATATCATGATCATGCTCAAGTTCTTACTCGTGTCCTTAGGACCTAGAATTTTGCACTTGGGGTTGGCCATAAGAAGCTCAAGGAGGATTTTGAGTTACTTGGCCATGCTTATAAGGCGTTGAAAAGTTTTCACGCCTCTCTCAAAGGTTGTCATGATAAACTCCAAGGAGAACTCATTAAGGAAATAGCCACTTGGCCTCCTTTGTTTTAATTCACAATGCTCGTGTGTCTAACCCTTTTTGTGAGCATGTGCACCCTGTGGAGGAAAACTGCCAAGTTGAAAGAGTAACTTGAGAAGGGCCTTGTGACTTGTATACAAGGGAAGAAGAATCTCAATGACCTTTTGACCAATCAAAAGGAAGTAGTGTCTAAGGAGGGACTTGGGTTTGTTCCCAAGTCAAATAAGAAGAACTCTTATACTTCTCCAACGTATCTATAATTTTCGATTGTTCCATGCTATTATATTATCATTCTAGGATATTTTTGCGTAATAAGTTACCAATTTATATTATTTCTGAGCACTAACCTATTGACCTAGTGCCTAGTGCGAGTTGTTGTTTTCTGTGTTTTTTTCACTTTTCAGGTTTATAGTACCAAACGAAGTCCAATTGCCCCAAAACATTTTTATGATTTTTTCTAGACCAAAACAAAGTCTGGAAGCCTTGGGAGAATACCGGAGGCCACACGTGGGAGGCACAAGGCAACAAGGGACAACCATTGGGGTCGGCGTGTCCTGATGGCTTGTCCATCCCCGATGGCCCTCCTACCTCCGTTCTTTGGCCTATAAATTCACATATATTCCAAAAAAATATGAAGGGCATCGTGAAATAATTTTTCCACGGCCGCAAGTCTCTGTTCCACTGTGATCTCAGCTGGAGCTCCATTCCGACACCCTGCTTGAGAGGGATCAATCACGCACGGCCTCTTCATAAACCCTGCCTCCCTCATGATGATGTGTTAGTAGTTCACAATAGACCTATGTGTTTGTATTTTGTACGAATGTTGAAAAAATTGTTAACTCGTAGCTGCTTTCTCGGCTTGGGAGTAGCGATTTATAAACGAATAGACCTATTAACTGGATTAACTAGTCGATCATTAGTCAATGTAATTTTTAAATTCAATAGAAGCAAATTTTGTATGGTCGATCATTAGTCAGGATGGCACAATTTTCTTTTTTCGATAGATCACAAACACGTATAACCAATAGTTATCCATGTGGGTGTAAAAATCGTCAACAAACATGCACACAACAACATTTTTTGCTGATTTCGGCTTGGGGTGGAACTCCGAGAAATGGCGACCATGCAATGGCAACACACGAAGGGAAGGTGACGATGCCCGTGTAGAGAGTATGAACGGGTTGGTTGCTAGAGATGGCACTGTGGGGGGGGGGGATAACCCCGGGGTAGGCTCCTTGAGCCTGCTCCTTCATTTCCTGCCCAAAGGGAATGACCAAGTACAGTTTCTCAAGGCCCAAGTCTCCTGGCCGGCTAGGCTGCGCCCGCCGACTGGAGGACGAGGCGGCCAACTCTCTGGCCGGCCAGGCAACCCCTACCGGCTAGAAGCAAGACGGCTACCTCTTCCTGGCCGTCTTCGCCAAGCCAGGCGGCTAGAAACGAGGCGGCCGTGCCCAAGCCGGCTAGCCAAGAAGGCTAGCCGGTCGGGGATCTCAAGTCACATCAGATCGTAGGTCATGACGAGACCTTACGATTAAACGTAGCTACGCGTCAGGAAATGTACTGGATCGGGTTGCCGGGCAGGTACAAGCGTCGGCGGCCACGCCGCTGACCTACCCCGGCTATAATCCATCACCTAGCATAGTGTCGGATCGTCAAACTCCCACTCCATGTGGGGATCCCGACTAGCAAGTCGAGTTCGCTGTGCCCAGTGACCCCAAGGATCAATGTTCACTCAACACAGATACTGAATATTAGAGTCTTACATCCAAGTACCAAAATTATTACATCAAACGACCAGAAGGTCGGGTTCAAGAGCGAGGCCTAAAGCCAAATTGAACAGATACATCGAGTAGCGAAAACTCGTAAGGGCTAAGCGGTGCCCATGCCATCAAGCCTACACCGACAGGCATTCTGACTTGGAAGCGTCCTAGATCGCAGGTTCGTCTCCAACGGCGTACTCATCGCCAAACTCCGGTCCTTCCATGTCTGGTCAATAATATAACCAGTGGCAAGCCAATGAGTACTTTTAATGTACTCGCAAACAACCCATGATATGAACATTGATAGTGAAGAATAATAGTAACATGTATCTATGGTGGAATGCAATTTGGTTGAATGATCAGGTATATGCAATAAGTTAAAGAACTACTCTTGAAGAACAGGTTACAGATATCAACATATCTCCTAAGGGTTGAACACACCAGGTTCACCCTATATGCAAAGTCACCGAACTTGGTCATATCAATTCCTCAAGTAACTCTGGTTATTAACACCATTCACGGAACTCACACACACACACTTGGTTTATGCGGAAACGCTGGACGTAGTTTAAGCAGCACCACCCAACTGTCCTTGACCGTGGACATGGCTATTCGAATAGTTTGACACTCTATACAGGTAGTACGCTGGACCCACAAGAAACGGGAAACTTCCATGTCATCCACGACTCGCGGTATATCACATATGCCCGAGGTAAGTACCCGATCATCATCTTTCCCCTGACGATACTAGACAAAGAGGTCCACTCGATTGGTACCCAGCCCACAGGTTGTACGTCTTACGAGCACCGACTCTGGACAGTATCAACCATGCGGGGACCAACGGTGTGCCTCGAACTCATAATAATGGCATAGTCGTCCGACCTGGCACGACCCCATCACGAGAGTGACGACAATCACTCCCGCCACTAGTAATGTGGCTCTTAGCTAGCACCGACCAGAGTAATCAACAAAGCCCCATCCCATAAAGGGGTATCGTGGTCGTACATGTAAGGTTGGGACGGTCGACACATCATAAATCTAATCCCATTTCTGAAACCATACTCACACAAAACACCTATGCATCACTTCACCAAAAGTGATCACCAACTCATCATCACCCTCGGGCATTAGTGGCACCCGACGGGGTTTTCATAAACTCTTGATTTAACTCATCATCATGCTCATGATAATATACTTCTATCTTTACTTGTCAACATGGTATTAGCATGACTCTCAAGGGGTTGGGTCAAGCTCAATGCAATGGTTTTCTAACTCTACGAGTCAACATGACAGTACCATGACCCTCATAGATGGTAGGATCAAGCTCATTATGCTTGTGCTCCGAGGAGCCATATGAATGACATCATCAACATGCAAGGGCTTTGAAGAAGCCTCCGGTGCCATCACCACAATGATGAACCGGCATCGTGATCACATGCAACGGGAAAATACCAACTATACTACCATGCAACAATGTTTGTGCTCAAGTCATGGTCAAAGGGTTGCATGCCTTGGTCAGCTAGGTATCCGGGGTCTTCGAGGTCTTCCGCTCCGGATCCTCCGTCACTCGGTAACTCTACCGTCGAGAAAGAAATAAATAAATAATAGCTCACACCAAAACAGATCACAAGGTGCTTTTAAAAATGTTGCAAAGCTTGAATAAATTGAGTTTATTATTTTGGAAAATGTTTCCTATGGTTGTTATTAGCTAAACATATTTATTTAAAAGAAAACAGGAGCAAACAAATGCTTTTAATATCATTTTATTATACCAAAACAGCTTCTGTTTTTGATAAATGTCAAACTCTACAGAATCAATTACTACACATTTTTAGAAAATTGTTGGTGGAAGAATCATATTTTTCTACTGGCTTTATAAAAATCATTTAAGCTGCAGGTTAAAAATAAAAGAAAAAGGCCATGGGGGAGACCCAGTCAGCCCAGCCAGTAGACCGGCCACCAGGCGTGCGCGGTCCAGGTTCAAACCTGACTTGCGGGCCCCTGGGGTCAGTGTCAGCGGCTGCGCGCGCTGGCTGCCCCAGGACACCGACAGGTGGGCTCCACCCGTCGGGTCCTTCTCCTTCCTCCAGCCGGAGAGGTGGAGACGGACGCCGGCGAGGCTACCGTTGCCCTCAGGCCAATCTAGGAGCGGGAATGGGTCCCTCGTTCCTCCGCCTACCTGCTCGTGGTCGCGAC
The DNA here is from genome assembly GCF_904849725.1 of Hordeum vulgare subsp. vulgare. Classification (NCBI taxonomy): domain Eukaryota; kingdom Viridiplantae; phylum Streptophyta; class Magnoliopsida; order Poales; family Poaceae; genus Hordeum; species Hordeum vulgare. The sequence goes on from NC_058519.1 coordinate 225,187,065, forward strand.
GTCACCTGAGGTGGTCTTGGTCGCCGGCGGCGAGGTGATCGTGGTGGAAAGGTTTCGGGCTGGCGTCGAGCTAGTGGCTAGGGGCACCGACTCGCTCAGGGAAGTTGGGGGAAATGATCCTGGCGTCAAGGGGAGTGTAATGGGAGGTAGGGCGGCGCAGGAGCCGGTGTGTAGCCGGAGATCGATCGGAGCTCCGAGGCGGAGGGGCCTCGGTCGATCTCGAGCACCGGGGCTCTGCGAGCTCGATTGGGCGGCTAGGGGGATTCTAGTGGTTGTGCTGAAGCTGCCTGGGGGGTGCTGGGGTGCCGAGGGGACCTATTTATAGGCCAGCGGCGGTGATCCAACTCGGGCGTGCCGGTGACTCACCGTGGCGCGCGTGCGAGCATAGTGAGGTGCTGGCCGCGAAACCACGGGTTCGGGACGTGGTTTAGGACCTCCTGGTGCATCGACCGCAGAGGGAAAGCGAGTGGGGTCGAGCCACAGCGACCGTGCATGCTCGGCCGCGTCGGGCGCGCGCGGGCACGCGTCGCCTGAGCTCTTGCGCGAGGAGAGGGGGCCCCTGATGGTAGCTTTGCACAGAGTGGGTGTCGGGGGAGCGTTTGGACATTACTAGGGGGGTTGGAACTAGCCGGGGCGACGTCCCCTTGCTGGAGGCTCTCTGTAGCGCGCCCAGAACGCAGTTTTGGCATGCCACGGCATCCTTGCGCGTTCTGGGGCACTTGGGACGTGTCCTCCATGTCCTGAGTGTTGCTGGGAGTGTGCCTAGCCATTGTGTGTTAGTGGGAGCACGAGCCGGTCAAAGGAGGCAAGGAACACCAGTGTTGCGAGTACTGGCCTGCGGCTCAAATTGAAGATCTTGTCACTAGTGCTTGGAGTTGGGGAGGGGCTGGTAGACTGGGTGCTCAGGGTGTTCTAGGGCTCTAACTCACCAAGTTTGGGGCTTTGCCATTGGGTAAAACAGTGGCTAGGAGCGTTTTTTCCTTCCTGTCAGTAGGTGTTCGACAGTGATTTGGGGTGCTTCCAGTCCAACACTGGAACTGAAACATAACAAGTTTGGTCTTGGGGTAAAAACATGGGGTTTCACCAAATTTGAGCTCCATTGAACAAGTTTAGCTTTGTAAACTGGAAAATGCTTCAAAATGACCAGTACTGTCCTTTACAAAGGAAGTGTGGCCAAACAGAGTCTCACAAATCCCATCTTTGGTGTGGAGTCCTCATTTGGGGTGTCAAACACCTCTGCAAAGTTTCATCTCCATTGGAAAGACTTTGCAATGTAGAGTTGTTCCAACTCTTCTCTGGACAGAGAGGGTTTTGGGCTCATTAGGTGCACTTCCCCACCTTGGATCAAGGTGAGATTTGATGTGAGCACCTAATATGGCTTGGGAGGGCTCCTGTAATTTTATGGGAATTTATTGAGATCATTTCCTTTGGAAACATCTCAAAAAGCTAAAAGAGATAGAAATGGTTTTCAGGGTTTTACTCAAATAATATTAATATAAAATAGGGTTGAAAATCTTATATATGGAAAATATATGTCCTTTTGAGCTTCCATGAATTTACTCAGAATTTTCTAAGGTAGGAAAGCAATTTTCCTTGTGGGAATATCATTCTTGGCCTTAGAAACGAACATAAATATAAAATAGGAAAATAATATTTTAAATCACCAATTAATGTTTTTAATGAATGAAAATATTATCTGGATCAGATCACCAACTTTGGTTGGAAGTGCCACTCGGCTTCATGAGCACTTGCTATTTTATATTTAGGTGCACTTCCCCACCTTGGATCAAGGTGAGCACCTAATATGGTTTGGGAGGGCTCCTGTAATTTTCTGGGATTTTATTGAGATAATTTCCTTTGGAAACATCTCAAAAAGCTAAAACAGACATAAATGGTTTTCAGGGTTTTACTCAAATAATATTAATATAAAGTAGGGTAGAAAATCTTATATATGGAAAATATATGTCCTTCTGAGCTTCCATGAATTTACTCAGATTTTTCTAAGGCAGGAAAGAAATTTTCCTTGTGGGAATATCATTACTGGCCTTAGAAATAGACATAGATATAAAATAGGAAAATAATATTTTAAATCACCAATTTATGTTTTTAATGAATGAAAATAATATTTGGATCAGATCACCAACTTTGGTTGGAAGTGCCACTTGGCATCATGAGCTAGTAGTGTATCCCAACATGATGAAGGTGATCTTGATATAAAGGAAAAAGGGTTTTTGAAGAGAGCAAAATAATAAGTTTTTCATGGGTTTGAGTCATCAAGCAAGCAAGCATTCACTCATACAAGGGCTGACATTGCACTCACAACATTATTTGAAAACGTTGTAACAAGCTCTGATTTTTGCAAGATAAAATACTTGTGATGAAAAACACGGTGTGACAGACCTATCCCTCTGACAAGAATCTCGTCCCCGAGATTCCTAAGCTAAGTGTTAAATAGCTCAGGAAATTCTGATCGGAGATAGTCTTCACGTTCCCACGTGGCTCCTGCTTCGGTACGGTTTCTCCACTGAACCTTGAAAAGCTTGATGGTGCGGCTTCTGGTGCAACGTTCGGCTTCATCCAAAATGCGGATCGGTTTCTCGCGGTAGGTAAGGTCCGGTTGAAGGTCGATAGCTTGATGATCAATGTCCTTGTAATGATCGGGACGGTTCGGCACTTGTAAACACTTCAGGAGCTGTGACACGTGAAACACGTTGTGCACACCCGAAAGCTCAGGAGGTAGCTCCAACTGGTAAGCTACTTCCCCGCGCCATGCCGTGATCTTGAAGGGTCCAATGAACCTGGGAACTAGCTTCCCCTTAACGTGGAAACGCTTGGTCCCCTTGAGAGGCATGACTCGCAAGTACACCTGGTCTCCGGGAACAAACTCCACATCTCTGCGGCGAGGGTACGCATAGCTCTTCTGCCTTGACTTAGCTGCCTTCAAGTTCTCTCGGACAAGCTAAACCTTGTCTCGTGCTTCCTGTAGTGCTTTTGGTCCGAAAACTAGTCCTTCACTGGTTTCGGACCAATTGAGCGGGGTGCGACACTTCTGCCCATATAACGCTTCGAATGGGGCCATCTGAAGACTGCACTGGTAGCTGTTGTTGTAAGAAAACTTAGCAAATGGCAAGAAATCTTCCCACTTGGCACCATGAGCCAAAACACAGGCGCGGAGCATGTCCTCAAGTATTTGGTTTACCGTCTCGGTGTGTCCGCTTGTTTGCGGGTGGAAAGCCGTACTGAAGGAGAGTTTGGTTCCGAGAGCATCTTGAAACTTCTTCCAGAATCTTGAGGTGAATTGCGTGCCGCGGTCGGACACGATCTCCTTGGGAACTCCATGGAGACTCACCACTCCATGAATGTATGGACTGGCTAGCTAGCTGCCATCGTAGGTGGTGTTAACGACGATGAAATGGGCCACCTTGGTCAAATGATCGACTATGACCCAAATGGAGTTATGACCCTTATTCGACCGGGGCAACCCGGTGATGAAGTCCATGCCGATTTTATCCCACTTCCATTCCGGCACTTGAAGAGGTTGCAGCAATCCAGCAGGTCGCTGGTGTTCAGCCTTGACTCGCTCACATACATCGCATTTAGCGACATAGGAGCCAACTTCCCTATTCATGCCATGCCACCAGAATCGTTCTCGGAGGTCTTGGGACATCTTGGTACCACCTAGATGGATAGAGTACGGTGTGTCATGAGCCTCTTGCAGGATCAAGTCCTTAAGTTCGGCCTTGTTAGGTACGCATAAGCGCTTCCCATACCACAATACTCCTTGCTCATCAATCGAGAATCCTGGGACTTTGCCTTCTCGCACCTTCCTCTTGAGGCCTTCGATACTCTTGTGTCCCTTCTGGGCTTCCTTGATGTCGTCTGCCAGAGTAGGCTTGACTTCGAGGTTGGCCAGGTATCCTGGTTCGACTATCTCAAGCTCGAAGCCCTCGATCTCTTCATACAAGACGGGTAACCTTTCCTTGAGCGTGACGTTCAAGGATCCTGCCTTCCAGCTTAAGGCATCGGCTACCACGTTCGCCTTGCCGGGATGATATAGAATGCTGAGGTCGTAATCCTTATTTAACTCAAGCCATCTCGGCTGCCTCATATTCAGCTCCCTTTGAGTGAAGATATATTTCAGACTTTTGTGGTCTATATATATCTCACATCGCTTCCCCAGAAGGTAATGTCGCCACGTCTTCAGAGCATGCACTACAGCTGCTAGCTCGAGATCATGGGTGGCGTAGTTCTCCTCATGTGGTCGCAGTTGCCGTGACAAGTACGCCACGACCCTACCATCTTGCATCAGGACTCCACCAAGTCCGGTTCCGGAGGCATCACAATATATTACGAATTCCTTGTTGATGTCTGGGGTAGCCAATACCGGGGCGGTAGTTAGCCTCTTCTTCAACTCCTGGAAACTTGCTTCACTCACCGGTGTCCACTCGACCTTTCGGCCTTTCTTCAAGAGCTAAGTCATAGGTCGAGCGATGCTGGAGAAACCTTCTACAAACTTGTGGTAGTATCCCGCGAACCTGAGGAAACTCCTGACATCCTTCACGTCCTTTGGTGATTCCCAGTTGGTCACTGTAGTAATCTTGGACTGATCTACTGCCAAACCGCTTGCCGTCAGGGTATGACCCAGAAATCCAACTCCGTTCAGCCCGAACTGACACTTGCTGAATTTGGCATAAAGCCGGTGCTCTCGAAGCTTTCCCAGAACTAACCTCAGGTGTTGCTCATGCTCCTCTTCGGACATGGAGAATATTAATATTTCATCGATGAACACGACGACAAACTTGTCCAAATATTCCATGAAGACCTTGTTCATGAGGTACATGAAGTAGGCTGGGGCATTTGTCAAACCGAAGGTCATGAGAGTGCATTCATATAGACCGTATCGGGTCACGAATGCAGTCTTGGGTATATCTTCGGGTCGAATCTTCAACTGGTAGTATCCCGATCGAAGATCGATCTTGAAAAATACCCTGGCCCAGTTTAACTGGTCAAACAGGTCTTCGATCTTGGGGAGCGGGTACTTGTTCTTAATTGTGACTTCCTTAAGAGAACGGTAATCGACGCAGAGTCGAATGGTACCATCCTTCTTTGAAACAAATAGAACAGGTGATCCCCAAGGTGATGCACTCGGACGGATGAACCCTTTCCTGAGTTGCTCGTCCAGCTGCTTCTTCAGCTCTGCCAGCTCTTCGGAACCCATCCTGTAAGGCTTTTTATATATAGGCCTTGATCCGGGCATGAGCTCGATGATGAACTCGATGTCTCGGTCGGGAGGCATTCCGGGTAGCTCGTCAGGAAAGACGTCCGGGTATTCACAGTCTCCAGGCACTTGATCAAGCTCTACCTCGGATAGACTGTTGACTCGAGGCATTTGAGCTGATACTGGCTCGGAGACAACCTTGACCTTGACCCCTTGGTTGCTTGTCATGGTAATGGCCCTGTTGGCACAGTCCAAAAGACTCTGGTGCTTGGCCAACCAATCCATGCCGAGGATTACTTCTACACCTTGCGATTTAAGCACAATGAGGTCTGCCAAGAAACTTGTTCCATTGATAACTATCTCGACCCTTCTACACCCTAGGTTGGTCCTCAATACTGCTCCCAGGGTTTGAATTGCCATCTGTCCACGGAGTACAGTGGGTTTTAAACCACACTTCTTCGGAAACCATTGAGTAACAAAAGAATGCGAGGCACCACAATCAAACAACACTGTTGCTGGAGTTGAGTTGACGAGGAACGTACCCAGAATGCAGTCCGGGTCTTCCTGCGCCTCTTCTGCAGTGATGTGATTGATCCGGCCCTTGCCATTGAACTGTTGGTTCGGGGGGCCTGGTTCCTTCCTGGTGCACCTTGACCGGGGTTGGGTGCATTGGGACACGGTGCGTCGGGCTTCTTGTTGGGGCACTTCCTGGAATAGTGCCCGGTCTGACCACACCCAAAGCAGGTGACCTGCCCCGGAGGGTGGGTCTTGACTCCACCGTTGTTCGGCGGGTTGACTACTGGCTTGGCTTGCTGCTGAGGTTGATAATTCTGGCGGAATACCGGGTGCTTGTACTGCTGCTGCTGAAAGTTGGGTCTTGCAGGTGCTGACTGCCATGGTCTTGGTCTTGCGCTACTGGGTCCTCCACTGCCTATCAGTTTACGCTTGCGGGTGTCTTCCACCGCACGACGCTTGTCTTCCAGCATAAGCGCCTTTTTAACCAACTCGCTGAAAGTCTAGCAGTCGCAACCACCAGCTGGTATTGCAGGGACTGTTGTAACCCTTCCATGAAGCGTTCCACCTTAGCGGCCTCAGTGTTAGCATCTTCGGGCGCGTACCTTGACGAGAGGTTAAACTTCTGCAGGTACTTCTTAACAGTTCCATTGCCCTGCCTCAAGGCTCGGAATTCCCGCTTCTTAATGGTCCCTAGTCCACGTGGAATGTGAGCCGCGCGAAATCCTTCCTTGAACATCACCGAAGTGATGACTTGCCCTATCCGCATGATCTGAAATCCATCCCACCATGCCCTGGCGGTGCATCCGAGACAGTGAGAAGCATAAAGGACCTTCTCATGATCGTCGGTGCACTTGACCAGCGCAAGGAGGTCTTCAATGGTGCAGATCCAGTCATCGGCGTCCAGTGGTTCAGTCGTCTCCGTGAATATGGGGGGCGTAGTCCGCATGAACTCAGAAAGAGTAGAGCAGCCACCGCCATTCCCATTCCGCGGCGGGTTGTCCACCAGGACTTGAGTCAGCTGCAGAATAGCGGCATTGCTGGCTTGACGCTCCTCCCGAAGAGCTTGAAGGAACTGAGCCATCGTCAAGTTCTCAGGAGGAGGTGGTGGCGGAAGGTCTCTAGGTTGCTCGTGGTGACCTCCAGTGTGAGGAGCCGGCGCCGGGGTTGCCGAAGGTGCTGTTGCGGGTTGCGTGCACCATCCTGTCATAGAAACAGACAGGTCAAAATGCCACCTTGCTCGGGAGTACAAGGATTCGTTCCTAGTAAGAGGGGGTCCAATACGTGCAAGTGCCAAGTTTTCAAAACCAAAGTTTTTGACAAACGGAAATTGCATTCATAAAAACTAGGTGATGTAGTCACTTACAAGCTGCCTAAGGCAATAGGTGACTTACATCATGCACACATACGTAAATTAGAAACGCATACATGGATACCCTATGCTCGGGGTACTCCTAATTGCGTACGCTAAATCCTACGTGGCGGACTGCTCAGTCTCAAAGGCGGATTCAACAGGATCCTCATCTTTGTCCTCGTCTTCATCAACATCTTCTTCCTTTATAGGAGTGGAAGAAAGAATCCGCACGTCACAGCGTCTCTTAGGCGAGGCGGCGAAGATCTCAGTGTACTCTTCCGCTGTCAGGCGGCGACTCCGAAGAGGGACTTCCTGGATGGGTAACACACCACCCCTAGTAGCAACAACTGTCCTCCCTTTAGGTGCACCTGCCTTCTTTACTTTGCGATTCTGCATCTTCTCAGTGTGGAGCAGGCCCTTGACTAGGTGCAACTCTTAGCGAAGCTTGGCTGATTCCTTAACCAGGAAGAGCGTCAGGGTGTCCGACGAGAGGCTGAAGTAGGTCTGAAACCTTAATGGCACCCCATCCTCCGTGGCTGGGGTGAGTGTCCAACTCCCATCCACTCATTCCTTAATGAAAGGTAGGTGACGAGTGACAGGATCATTAGCCATCTCAGGGAGGATGCTGCGGAGACGCACGAGCGCCTCTCGTGCGGCCGTCTCCACTGCCAACATCAGCTCTCCCATCTGTGGTCCTTCGAAAAACCAACTAGACGGGGAATCATTAGCCTTCACTATCACGTCCACCTGATATTCCTTAGTGTCGGCGTTGACCCAGTGCTGGTGGTACAGGAAGATGGGCGTGCGACGTACATGGCACTTCTCGAGACAATCCACCAGGAGTAGTGGAAAGCCGGTCTCCAGAAGCGTCTCAGGTACGGCAGCCATCTACAAGGCATAGGAGAGAGGTCAGAAGGTTGCATGTGCCAAAGTTGGTGCAAGGCTGGCGTTCTAACGTTCTCGGCTAACGTCCATGCTATCTAAGGCTTCCTATAGTCAGGATGGCTCTGATACCAGTTCTGTGGGGACCCCGACTAGCAAGTCGAGTTCGCCGTGCCCAGTGACCCCAAGGATCAATGTTCACTGAACACAGATACTGAATAATAGAGTCTTACATCCAAGTACCGAAATTATTACATCAAACCACCAGAAGGTCGGGTTCAAGAGAGAGGCCTAAAGCCAAATTGAACAGATACATCGAGTAGCGGAAACTCGTAAGGGCTAAGCGGTAGCCATGCCATCAAGCCTACACCGACAGACATCCTGACTTGGAAGCGTCCTAGATCGCAGGTTCGTATCCGACGGTGTACTCGTCGCCAAACTCCAGTCCTTCCATGTCTGGTCAATAATATAAGCAGTGGCAAGCCAATGAGTCCTTTGAATGTACTCGCAAACAGCCCATGATATTAACATTGATAGTGAAGAATAATAGTAACATGTATCTATGGTGGAATGCAATTTGGTGGAATGATCAGGTATATGCAACAAGTTAAAGAACTACTCTTGAAGAACAGGTTACACATATCAACATATCTACTAAGCGTTGAACACACCGGGTTCACCCTATATGCCAAGTCACCGAACTTGGTCATATCAATTCGTTATTAACACCATTCACCGAACTCACACACACACACTTGGTTTATGCGGAAACGCTGGACGTAGTTTAAGCAGCACCACCCAACTGTCCTTGACCGTGGACACGGCTATTCGAATAGTTTGACACTCTGCGGAGGTAGTACGCTGGACTCATGAGAAACAGGAAACTTCCGTGTCATCCACGACTCGCGGTATAGCACATATACCCGAGGTAAGTACCCGATCATCATCTTTCCCCTGACGATACTAGACAAACAGGTCCACTCGATTGGTACCCAGTCCACATGTTGTACGTCTTATGAGCACCGACTCTGGACAGTATCAACCATGTTCACGGTCGACACATCATAAATCTAATCCCATTTCCGAAACCATACTCACACAAAACACCGGTGCATCACTTCACCAAAAGTGATCACCAACTCATCATCACCCTCAGGGATTAGTGGCACCCGATGGGATTTTCATAAACTCTTGATTTAACTCATCATCATGCTCATGATAATATACTTCTATCTTTACTTGTCAACATGGTATTAGCATGACCCTCAAGGGGTAGGGTCAAGCTCAATGCAATGGTTTTCTAACTCTACTACTCAACATGACAGTAGCATGACCCTCATAGATGGTAGGATCAAGATCGTCATGCTTGTGCTCCGAGGAGCCATATGAATAACATCATCAACATGCAAGGGCTTTGAAGAAGCCTCCGGTGCCATCACCACAATGATGAATCGGCATCGTGATCACATGCAACGGGAAAACACCAACTATACTAGCATGCAACAATGTTTGTGCTCAAGTCATGGTCAAAGGGTTGCTTGCCTTGGTCAGCTAGGTATCCAGGGTCTTCGAGGTCTTCCGCTCCGGATCCTCCGTCACTCGGCAACTCTACCGTCAAGAAAGGAATAAATAAATAATAGCTCACACCAAAACAGATCACAAGGTGCTTTTAAAAATGTTGCAAAGCTTGAATAAATTAAGTTTATTATTTTGGAAAATGTTTCCTATGGTTTTTATTAGCTAAGCATATTTATTTAAAAGCAAACAGGAGCAAACAAATGCTTTTAATATCATTTTATTATACCAAAACAGGTTCTGTTTTTGATTAATGTCAAACTCTACAGAATCAATTACTACACATTTTTAGAAAATTGTTGATGGAAGAATCATATTTTTCTACCGGATAAATATTTTTATAAAAATCAATTAAGCTGCAGGTTAAAAATAAAAGAAAAAGGCCGGGGGGGGGGGAGACCCAGTCAGCCCAGTCAGCAGACCGGCCACCAGGCGCGCGCGGGCCCGGTTCAAATCTCACTTGCGGGCCCCTGGGGTCAGTGTCAGCGGCTGCGCGTGCTGGGTGCCCCAGGACATCGACAGGTGGGCTCCACCTGCCGGGTCCTTCTCCTTCTTCCAGCCAGAGAGGTGGAGACGGACGCCGGCGAGGCTACCGTTGCCCTCAGGCCAATCTAGGAGTGGGAATGGGTCCCTCGTTCCTCCGCCTACCTTCTCGTGGTCGGGACGTCACCTGAGGTGGTCTTGGTCGCCGGCGGCGAGGTGGTCATGGTGGAAAGGTTTCGGGCTGGCGTCGAGCTAGTGGCTAGGGGCACCGACTCGCTCGGGGAAGTTGGGGGAAATGATCCTGGTGTCAAGGGGAGTGCAATGGGAGGTAGGGCGGCGCAGGAGCCGGTGTGTAGCCGGAGATCGACCGGAGCTCTGAGGCGGAGGGGCCTCGGTCGATCTCAAGCACCGTAGCTCTGCGAGCTCGATTGGGCGGCTAGGGGGATTCTAGTGGTTGTGCTGAAGCTGCCTGGGGGGTGCTGGGGTGCCGGGGGGACCTATTTATAGGCCAGCGGCGGTGAGCCAACTCGGGCGTGCCTGTGACTCACCGTGGCGCGCGTGCGAGCATAGTGAGGTGTTGGCCGCGAAACCACGAGTTCGGGACGTGGTTTAGGACCTCCTCGTGCATCGACCGTAGAGGGAAAGCGAGTGGGGTCGAGCCGCAGCGACCGTGCATGCTCGGCCGCGTCGGGCGCGTGCGGGCACGCGTCGCCTAAGCTCTTGCGCGAGGAGAGGGGGCCCCTGATGGTAGCTTTGCACAGAGTGGGTGTCGGGGGAGCGTTTGGACATCACTAGGGGGGTTGGAACTAGCCGGGGCGACGTCCCCTTGCTGGAGGCTCTCTGTAGCGTGCCCAGAGCGCAGTTTTGGCATGCGACGGCATGCTGGCGCGCTCTGGGCACTTGGGACGTGTCCTCCATGTCCTGAGTGTGGCTGGGAGTGTGCCTAGCCATTGTGTGTTAGTGGGAGCACGAGCTGGTCAAAGGAGGCAAGGAACAGCAATGTTGTCAGTACTGGCCTGCGGCTCAAATTGAAGATCTTGTCACTAGTGCTTGGAGTTGGGGAGGGGCTGGTTGACTGGGTGCTCAGGGTGTTGTGGGGCTCTAACTCACCAAGTTTGGGGCATGCCATTGTGTAAAACAGTGACTAGGAGGGTTTTTACCTTCCTGTCAGTAGGTGTTCGACAGTGATTTGGGGTGCTTCCACTCCAACACTGGAACTGAAACTTAACAGGTTTGGTCTTGGGGTAAAAACATGGGGTTTCACCAAATTTGAGCTCCATTGTTTAGCTTTGTAAACTTGAAAATGCTTCGAAATGACCAGTACTGTCCTTTACAAAGGAAGTGTGGCCAAACAGAGTCTCACAAATCCCATCTTTGGTGTGGAGTCCTCATTTGGGGTGTCAAACACCTCTGCAAAGTTTCAGCTCCATTGGAGAGACTTTGCAATGTAGAGTTGTTCCAACTCTTCTCTGGACAGAGAGGGTTTTGGGCTCATTAGGTGCACTTCGCCACCTTGGATCAAGGTGAGATTTTATTTGAGCACCTAATATGGCTTGGGAGGGCTCCTGTAATTTTATGGGAATTTATTGAGATCATTTCCTTTGGAAACATCTCAAAAAGCTAAAACAGACAGAAATGGTTTTCAGGGTTTTACTCAAATAATATTAATATAAAATAGGGTTGAAAATATTATATCTGGAAAATATATGTCCTTCTGAGCTTCCATGAATTTTCTCAGAATTTTCTAAGGCAGGAAAGCAATTTTTCTTGTGGGAATACCATTACTCGCCTTAGAAACAGACATAAATATAAAATAGGAAAATAATATTTTAAATCACCAATTAATGTTTTTAATGAATGAAAATAATATCTGGATCAGATCACCAACTTTGGTTGGAAGTGCCACTTTGGTTCATGAGCTAGTAGTGTATCCCAACATGATGAAGGTGATCTTGATATAAAGGAAAAATGGTTTTTGAAGAGAGCAAAATAATAAGTTTTTCATGGGTTTGAGTCATCAAGCAAGCAAGCATTCACTCATACAAGGGCTGACATTGCACTCACAACATTATTTGAAAAAGTTTTAACAAGCTCGGATTTTTGCAACATAAAATACTTGTGATGAAAAACAGGGTGTGACACTCCATTACTGCACTCGGCGTGGGGAACAGTGGAGGCGGTCCTACTATCTGCCCATGATGAATCTCGCTGGACGACGCTCGACGTACATCACGTGCTCGGCGTCAACCTTACGCGAGAGCTTCATTGGTCAACTGACGGGTCCCACTGCCAGACGAGACCATGCAGCCGGCGGGCCCCTCAAGCGACAAGACAAGACCCTCGTGCCCCCCCTGGTCAGCAGGTGAGGCTGCCAGCCGGGTCCCACGCTTGTACCCTTTATCCATATTGTAGGCCGGTGGGTTCGTCTATAACCGCCCCCCCGGTCACCCTCCATTCAGAGGGTGGGTCGAACAACAATTCACACCCACCAACCACATAGAGAGAGGCAGAGACGAGCCGGCTGCTCCCCTCTTGCTCGTCCTCAACACAGCTCCTGGAGCAACCTTGTAATCCATCCATATACATCAAACACTCCGGCAGGACTAGGGGTCTTATCTCTACGGAGAGCCCTGAACCTGGGTACATCGTGTGTTCCATGCTTGTACCAACCTCGTCCCCAGCGCCCTCCGTTGTCCCTTCGGTTCTCACCGAATTTAGCCTACCTATGACATATGTTGTGAGTATTCACCGACATTTGGCGCCCACCGTGGGGCCGATCACTACATCGGGTGGCTTTACGCGCTGAGCGGGGTCCCGCACCTACACCACCGGATGCATCGCGTCCGGATCGATCTGCATGCCCGTGGATCCCGCTTTCGATGAGGCAACACCCATGATGATCGATGTCCCCGTCCGCCACGTGGATTCAGACGAAGATTTCAATGACGAGGCACTTCCTAGCGTCGTCGTTGCTGCTATGGAGAACCTCAGTATTCTCTTTAGCGACCTGCGTCTCAATGACGGTCCTCGCTACTTCGGCGAGGACTTCGACGTTGAGGTGCTATGCGCCAGCTTCAGCAGGCTCTCTATCGCTGAGATGCCTGCACATGACGTGTACCCCAGCAACGGGCTCGTCGTTGACGGCCCTCCGCCGTCGGTGGGGTTCTTCACCCCGTACCATGTCGCCGCCGTCTCCAACGTTGTGGAGGTGATGGTTATCAGCGCTGGCACCAGCACAACTCATGGCAAGGCGCCAGCGGACGCTGGTTAGCCTGCTGTTGCCATCGCTGACACTCTTCAGGATGCTATCGCCGTCCTGAAGACACCCATCGCTGCTTCACCAAACCCTAACTACGACCGAGCTTCACTGGAGGAGGCTCGCAAGCATATCTTGGAGGAGGGCATTGCCGTCGCCTCAGCAAAGCGTCAGAGGGAGGCCATGCAGCGAGAGTATAACTCCGCATACGGCCTCAATCCGATTTCCGAGGCCCCTAGCCGGCTTGGATCGGTCCGCGGCCGCGGCCGGTTCATTGCTAAGATCTTTGGCGGCAACCAGCCCACCTACGAGACCCCTGCGGACAACTTGCGAGCGATGCAGGCAGCCATGGAAGAGATGACAAGCTTGGAGGGCGAGGAGCGCGCCTTCCAGGAGAAGCGGGTCAAGGATCTCCTTGACACCGCCAACGAATAGCAGATTCGGCTTGACCCCGGTCAGGCCCGGTCAGAATCTCCGGGAACCAACGACGGAGCACGCCGCAACCCTACCGGTCAACACCACGCGGAGGGATCTTCCTCGCATCGCACCTCCTACCGGAGGGGCGAGGGAAATCAAGACCGGCGCTCCCAGCGCGAGAGCGAGCACACTTCGAGCAGGCGTCGCGGAGGTGACGAGAGCGATTCGGCGTGTGAGGTTTCTAGCCGGGGAGGACCCATGTCTCCGGTTCGCGAGGTGCCTCTCCAATCACTGCTCGGATCGGCGCTCGCATTCCCTAGGGTGACCAGGACCCACGCAGGCGCCTCATCACCCTGGCCCAGTCCGCCCTCCTGGAGGAGGACGGCCCCATCGGTCCGGCCTGCTTCGGCCCCCGGATCCGAGGGGAGCCATACCCCCGAGGCTTCACGTTCCCTCGGGACACGCCTAAGTACAATGGCACTGCCAAGCCAGAGGACTGGTTGATCGACTACACCACAGCCATCGGCATTGCCAGGGGCAAAAAGCGCGTAGCAGTCCGCTACGTGCCACTCATGTTGGCCGGCTCGGCTCGGACTTGGCTTAACAGCCTTCCGGCCGGCAGCGTCAACTCATGGGTGTACTTCGAGGAGGCGTTCGTCAGCAACTTCACTGGCACCTACAAGCACCCTGGACGGCCTCGCGAGCTGGCCATGTGCGTCCAGAGGACCGACGAACCCCTTCGCGACTACATCACTAGGTGGACGGAGCTTCGAAACTCCTGTGAGGGGATGCATGAGGTACAAGCCATCCAGTACTTCATCGACGGTTGCCGAGACGGCACCCTCCTCAAGCACAAGCTCATGTGCTCCGAGCCCACCTCTCTGGCGGTGCTCATGGCCAAGGCGGTCAAGTACGCCACGACCGACTCGGCGATGCGCGTCAAGGTGACCGCCTCCGACAAGGCTTTCCGCACGCCGGCTACTCCCAAGTCGGCTGGAGACGGTCAAGGCGGCCAGAACAACAACAAGCGCAAGGCGGATCAAATGGATTCGCGCTCCAACAACAAGTTGGTAGCCAGCATGGAGGGCAAGACATCGGCTCGTCAAGCCGGCCCTCAGCGGAAGCGTCCCAACAGGAGCAACGCAAACTAGCTGCCCAAGCCAACCTTCGAGCAACTGCTTGACGCCCACTGCAAGATACATTCTCGGGCACAGCCGTCTAACCACACCCTTCGATAGCGCAGCTTCGCACGCCGGCTGTCGCAAGGGGATGGCATGCCGGCTGCCCGAGGTGCGCAGGCTGTGCCTCACGCACCGGCTCCTGGTCTTGCTCCAGCTCCACCACCGCCGCCTCGCGACGACGGCCGCCTCCACGACGACTACCCCCATCAAGACGGAGCATTCGTCGTCTTCACTAGTGAAGGCGACGACAAGCATAGTCTGCGCTAGAGACGGCGCGAGGTGAATGCTACGATTCCCCCGATTCCCCAATACATGCATTGGTCTGACTGGCAAATCACATGGAGCTGGGTAGACCATCCTGCAGTGATGCCCAACCCGGGCTCATACGCGCTCGTCCTCGACCCAACCTTTGCCTCCAAGAGGCTCACCTGCCGGTTCACCCGGGTGCTGGTCGACGGCGGCAGCAGCATCAACATCCTCTACCTCGATCTCCTCAATCTCGGGCTCAAGGAGACGGATGTCCTGTCGACCAGCATTGTCTTCCATGGCATCGTGCCTGGGCAGTCCTGCTCATCCATTGGAAAAATCCAGCTGGACGTCCTCTTCAGCGACAAGGCTCACTTTCGCCGAGAGTCCATATGGTTCGAGGTGGTGGACCTCAGCAGCCCGTATCACGCGCTGCTGGGCCGACCGGCTGTGGCCAAATTCATGGCTATTCCGCACTATGCCTACCTAAAGATGAAGATGTCGGGTCCAAAGGGCATCATCACCATTGCTGGCGACTACAAGAAGTCGCTCGAGTGCGCCGAAGATAGCATCCGCCTCGCCGACGCCCTGGTGATCGCTGAGGAGAAGCGGCAGATCGACCGACTCGTGGCCCAGGCTACCGAGCAGCCGGCGATTCCTTCTCCTCCGTCCGAATCGACGGCGAGGGCTCCTTCAAGCCGGCCAAAGAGACCAAGCAGGTCCCACTCGACCTTGCCAACCCCAAGCAATGCGTCACCATCCGGGTTGGCCTGAGCCCCAAATAGGAAGGTGAGCTCGTCGACTTCCTCCGTGAGAATCGGGAAATCTTCGCATGGTCCCCCAAGGACATGACGGGTGTTCCGAGGAAGTACGTCGAGCACAAACTTCACGTGCGACCGGATGCAAAGCCGGTAAGACAACCTTTGCGCCGCTTCGCCGAGGGGAAGTGGTGCACAATTGTAGAATAGATTACCTGGCTCCTTGCAGCCGGCTTCATCATGTTGGTTTTCCACCCGAACTGGTTAGCTAATCCAGTCCTGGTGCTGAAAAAGAACAACACCTGGCGAATATGTATCGACTACACTAGCCTGAATAAGGCCTGTTCGAAAGACCCTTTCGCGTTGCCTAGGATAGATCAAGTGATTGACTCCACTGCAGGCTGCGGGCTGCTGTCATTTCTGGATGCTTATTCAGGCTACCATCAAATCAGGCTGGATCCAGCTGATCGCCTGAAGACCTCCTTCATCGCGCCCTTCGGGGCCTACTGCTACACCACCATGACGTTCGGTCTGAAGAATGCTGGTGCGATGTTCCAATGCTGCATACCGCAGTGCCTACTGTCACAGATCGACAGAAACATCCACGTCTATGTGGATGACATCGTCATCAAGACGAAGCATCACTTCAGCCTCCTCGATGATTTGCGGGAGATGTTCGCCAACCTGCGCGAGTACAAGATCCGGCTCAACCCGGAGAAGTGCTCTTTGGGGTTCCAGGCGGCAAACTCTTGGGGTTCTTTGTGTCCGCTTGTGTCATCGAGGCGAACCCCGAGAAGATCTGCACCATAGAGCGGATGGTGCGGCCGGTTCGAATCCTAGATGTCCAGAAGTTTGCCGGCTGCCTGGCGTCCCTTAGTTTGTTCGTCAGCTGGCTTGGCAAGAAGGCCCTTCCACTCTACCAACTCATGTAGAAAACGACGAAATTCCAGTGGAACGACCAGGCGGACGAAGCCTTCCATGACCTCAAGCGGGTCATCCTGAGCCTGCCAATCATGGCAGCGCCGGCTGAAAGGGAACCCATACTCATATAAATTGCTGCGACCACCCGTGTGGTTATTGTAGTGTTGGTAGTTCAACGCAAGGAGGAGGGCAAGGTACTGTTAGTACAACGCCCTGTCTACTACCTCAGCGAGGTCTTGTCTGCCTCAAGCAGAACTATCCCCACTACTAAAAAATGTGTTATGGTGTTTACCTTGCTGCAAAGAAGTTGAAGCAATATTTCCAAGAGCATGCTATCACTGTGGTGATCACTGCTCCACTTTCATAAATCATGGGCAACCGTGATGCAACGGGCAGGATCGCCAAGTGGTCCATTGCCATGGCGGATCACGATATTCCCTACGAGCCTCGCACGGCCATCAAATCTCAAGTGGTGGCCGACTTCTTAGTCGACTGGGCCGAAACCTAGTTCGAGTCGCCGCCTCCAGACTCTACGCATTGGCGGATGCACTTCGACGGCTCAAAGATGTGTACCGGTCTGGGAGCCGGGATCGTCTTGACGTCTCCGAAAGGAGACTAGCTCAAGTATGCTCTCCAGATCCACTTCGCCGCCTCCAACAACGTCGCCGAGTACGAAGCACTAGCTCACGGCCTCCGGCTCGCCAAGGAGATTGGCATCCGGCGGCTCATATGCTTTGGCGACTCCGACTTGGTGGTGCAACAAGTTTTTGGCGAATGGGACGCCAGGGACGCCAACATGGCAAGCTACCACTTTCTCATCCAGCAGCTCAGCAACCCCTTTGAGGTATGCGAGTTCCACCATGTTCCCAGAGCACACAACGAGGCGGCTGATACACTGGCCAAAATTGGCTCCATGTGACAGGCTATCCCAGCTGGTGTCTCCCTCGAGCAACTCCACAAGCCGTATATCAGGCCGTCTCCAGAGTCAGCATCGATCTTCGTGCCTCCTGATTCTACGGTGCAAGCGCCGTCGGCTCCACCAGCTACGCCGGCTACAGCTCCTGTGCCGGCTACGCTGGCCATGCCGACTCCAATAGCGGTACCTGCTGAATCTACGGTACAAGCACCGTCGGCTCCACTAGCTACGCCGGCTACAGCTCATGTGTCGGCCACGCTGGCCATGCCAACTCCAGTAGCGGCACCGGCTACAACAACAACTCTGGCTCCGCCGTGCCTCGAATCCTGTCGTCTCGACAACCAGTGGGTGGACGTCATGTAGGTAGACGGTGAGCCAGCTGCTACGACATCACCAGATACACCTCGCCTCAAGCCCATGACTGTTGCTTCACCAAGCGCGGGGGCTGTAGAAGCCCCTAACAGTCAGGTCGAGGCGGAGCCATCCCTTGTGTCGGCTCCGTCATGGGCTCAACCTATCCTGGCCTTCCTCCTACGCGGCGAGCTTCCTCAAGACGAGGCGGAGGCAAGGCAGATCCAGCGTAGATCCGCAACCTACGCCATCATCAATCGCGAGCTGGTGCGGCGTAGCGTGACTGGCGTGTTCCAGCGCTGAGTCGAATCACAAAAGGGACATGAGATCCTGAGAGACATTCACCAAGGGGAGTGCGGGCATCATGTCGCCTCTGGAACCCTGGTCGCCAAGGCGTTCCGCCACGGATTCTACTGGCCCACGGCCCTCAAAGGAGGCCGTGGATATAGTCGATAGATGCGAAGGCTACCACTTCTTCAGCTTAGAAAGCTACATGCCGCCTTCGTCCCTCAAAACCATCCCCCTGTCATGGTTGTTCGCCGTTTGGGGGCTGGACATGGTGGGGCCCTTCAAGACGGCTCGTGGTGGCATGACCCATCTCTTCATGGTGGCATGACCAATCTCTTCGTAGCCGTCGAGAAATTCACCAAATGGATCGAGGCCAGACCTATCAAGAAGCTTGATGGCCCCACGGCTGTCAAGTTCATCATGGACATCTCTGTTCGATATGGCGTCCCCCACAACATCATCACCGACAACGGCACCAACTTCGCCAAAGGCGCTCTGGCGCTCTACTACTCCAAGGTAGGCATACGTCTCGATTTGGAATCAATGGCACATCACCAATCAGATGGCCAAGCGGAGAGGGCCAACGGCCTGATCCTGGCCGGCATACAGCCAAGACTGGTGGCACCACTTGTCAGGTCATCCGGCTGCTGGATCGAAGAACTGTCGGCTGTACTATGGAGCCTCCGCACCACACCCAACCGGTCGACCGGCTTCACTCCGTTCTTTCTTGTATACGGGGCCGAGGCTATTATTCCTACGGATATCGAGTTCGACTCGCCTCGGGTCAACCTGTACATGGAAATGGAGGCGAAGGAGGAAAGATAAGATGGTGTGGATCTCCTCGAAGAAGCAAGGGACCTAGCCTTGAGCCGCACGACCATCTATCAACAGAAGCTGTGATACTACCACACCAAGAAGATCAAGCCCCTCTCTTTCAGAGAGGGAGACTTGGTCCTCAAAATAATCTAGCGCACCGCCGGCCAGCACAAGCTCTCATCCCCATGGGAGGGACCCTTCATTATCAGTAGGGTGTTACACAACAACGCATACTACTTGATCAATGCCCAAAAGCAAAGGAAGCGCAAGAGGGATGACTCCGGCCAAGAGACGGAACGTCCATGGAACGCGGCGTTGCTTCGTCTGTTCTACTGCTAAAAGGCAAGTATCAAACACGGAAAGAGCATGCACATATGTATCTTTCTCCCTCTTCAGGGATTCCAAATGAATGCAATGAAAAGAGCATGCCTCATGCTTCTTTTTAAATTCACATCTAGAGTTCTCACTCTGCGAAGCCCCTTGCTGGCTCTGATGAGCTCGGGGGCTCGCTAGCCACCCGGTCGCCTTCCTTATGTTGTAGAAGAACACATAGTGTACGCTGGACCGATCCCTGGTCACCTCGTAACATCTGCAGATCGGCTCCGGCCGTCCGAGTAGTGAGGCAACGCCAGGTAAGGCTGGATGCATGCAAAGTTCGACTACAAAAAGGTTGCTGGCTCGGGTTGGCTCGATCTATTTTATGATCTCATTCAAGCCGGCCTCTGCTGGTTTATGTGTGAATCTTTAAGTCTTGATGGCTTCGAAAAATCTAAAGTATTATATTCTAAGGCCAGAAACCTCGACCCAGTCATAGACCAACTGCCGGCTATCGAGCTAGCGGGGTAGAAACTTGGGAATACATGGATAGGAGAAAATGATGTCAACCAGGACTCAAAAGATAAAGATATAAAACAACACGCATGTCAATACGAATATAATGTTGAATACATACATTCAAAATGCATTGGCCTACGGCCGAGGTTCATTACACCCCCAGTGTGTGGAACTGTTGGCTGACAAGAAAATTGCACACAACAAAAACAGGACACCGGCTACGAGGCAGCGGCCTCATCGGTCGCCCCGGCTGCTTCTCCTGAAGTGGTGGCTTCACCATCGCCAGCTGCTCCCGAGGCGGTTGCGCCGTCTCCTCCGCGAGGGCTCCCGGCTCCGTCCGTACCGGAGTCGTCATACGCCGCACCGCTGGAGGTGGCAGCAGTATCCACTTCGTGGGTCGTCTCGTCGGAGCTGCCATCAGCGTCATAGGGCTGAAGGCCGTGTAGATCTTCAGGGATCACATTGCCGCCTTCACCCCACTCCAAGTTGAGCTCGTCCCAAGCGGCGTACTCGGCGATGTCGCTGGCCCTCACGCGTAGCGCCTCCTCCACAGCCTGCAGCTCCGCCTCCGAGCCGTCATGCAGAGCGACGAGCTTGCCCATGTCCAGGTTTCGATACCAGGACTTGGCCAAGCGCAGGGCCATGTAGGCGCCAGCATGTGCAGCCGAGGCGTGCCAGGCATCAAGCCGATCCTCGCCAGCCGCGAGCCAGCGGGCGAGCCGGCTCATCGACGCCAGCTCCACTCCATCCATCCACAAGGCCGCCACCATCGGCGAGCCTGCGACCTGGAGCCGAGCCACAGACTCGCCGAGGGCGCGCAGGGTGGGCCCTGAGGCCCACTCCGATCTCCTCCACGCTCCAGCCGGAGGTAGCATCTACCTCCTGCCCAGCCGCACGGTGCTCCTCACGGCTCACCTCGACGGCCGTGTCGGCTGACACCTGTGTCTCAGGGAAAAGGCCTGAGACAGGGAAAGGGGCGCAAAAACGAGTAAGAAGAGGAGACGGCCAAGAAAGTTCAAGACAAAATAAAAAGAAGACTCACGATGGAAGGTGCCATGGGTCTCATGAGAGATCTCCAGGACCTCAAGCTCCCGCACCTTGTTCGCTTGAGTAAGGAGGGCAACTTCCTCCTGGAGGGTCGCCGCAGAGTTCAGGGCCTTGGCCAGCTTCGTCTGCTTCTAGACAAGGGCCTCCTCCTTCTCCCTCAAGGCGACATCCTTGAGTTTCATCTCCCCGAGATAAACCGACGCAAGGCGTTCCACGTCGGCAGAATGGGAAGCGTCCTTCTCCTGCAGAGAGGCACGCAGCTGCTCCAGCTCGACCTGGCTGGCCGCCTCGAGCTCCTTCTTCTCCGTTTGGAGAAGAGCCAGTTGCTCCTGGAGCCGACAACCTACATCGCGCAGGGCGTCCTGCTCCACGACGACTTTGCTCAGCCGTGCTTGGAGCTCGGCAACCTGGCCATCGGCCGCCTGGCTCTGAGCCCGCAGCTCGTTATAAGCGTGCACCTGGGCATCATAATGATCCTTCAAAACAAAGAAGAAGCAGAAGAGAGATTTGGCCTGGTTACATTATAACCAGTCCGATTCTCGGGGGCTACACCAAGTGGGTGTGCTAGCGCGCCCCCACTAAAGAAGCAAAACAAGAAGAGATTCGGCCCGGCTGATGCTCGACCGGCCCGATTCTCGGGGGCTACACCCAGTGGGTGCGCTATCGCGCCCCCACTGATGCAAGAAGAAGAAAAGGAAAACAATTCAAGACCAAGATGAGGCAGTTACCCTGGTGCGCTCCTCCAGGCGCTCCAAATCGCTGCCCAGCACACGGGCCGCCTGGTCCAGCTTTAACCGGTTGTTGGCAAAAAGCAAAACCAACTCCGGGACACCGTGGAGCGCGGTGCCTGCAGGCAGCCTCGCGCGAGCCAGGTTGGCCGCTCGCCAAGACTTCATAGGCCGGCTCCCGGCCCGGGCTCCATCCCCCGGTGTAGCCGAACCGTGGTGAGGGATGACGATGACGTCGGCTCGAGGTGCTCGCGCGGCGACCGGCTCCGCCGATGTCCCGGCCGGTGTCGCCTCCTCGACAGGAGGTGGATGGGCCGCGTCCGGCGCATCCATGGTCACCCCTGGCGCATCAGGGGCCATGTCTGACGCGTCCAGGATCAGATCCGGCGCGTAGGGCGCCGCCTCGGCCCTGGGGGAGTTGGGGATCACCTCTAGGTCCACCGGTGCAGAGGCGTCTGGCTCGGGGGGCTGGGCCTCCTCAGTCCTCGGGGCGCGCCTTGGAGCCGCCTCGCTAGCTGGCTCCTCCACGCAAGCATGCGCGGAGGGGTCATGTCTAGCCTTCGTACGCTTCTCCACCGGCTTCTCGGCCTAGCTGGGGCAAGAGTGGCCCTCGGCCGTCTTCCCCGCGACCGCGTCCCACCGGCGCTAGGATTACTCCTCAAGCTCACGGTGGGCAGCATCGGCTGCCGTCCAGCCGGCCCACTCGGCTGCGGAGGCGGTGTCTTCTTCCACGTCCTCCACCTCCCTGCCGAGTGACATTCTTAAGGAACAAGGCTTCCTACAAGACAAATGAACAAAAGGGGGAGGAACCCTTACCCCGCGACCATGGGCACCTGCCTCCTGCCGGCACCATGGCGCTTCTTGGCACCACTTGCCCGTGCTCCGGCTGGAGGACCCGATGGCGGGCGCTTAGGAGCCGGCCTGGAAGCTGTGGCACCCTTGCCCTTCTTCCCGGCCGCCTCGTCAGTACCAGCCTCCCCAGCACGTGGACGCCGACCGCGCGTCAGCGGCGGGATGCTGACCTCCTTCACTCCGTCGGTGTCTTCCTCGAAGGCTACATCAGAGGGGAATGAGGAAATCTCCTCGTCATCCGTTCAATCTGCGACGGAGCGCCGGGGATACTCAATCGACGGCTCCATCCCTTCTGACTCCAACGCGTTCTCCGAGCCTGCGGAGGAGTCCGAGCGGGACTCGATCTCCGAGGCGTCGGACGCTGCCACGTCGGGAGCAGGCGGGCGGAGGGCTGCCAGCAGCTTCTCGAACATCTGCACAAAAGATTTGACAGTGGGCTCAACGAGACAGCATGTCGCGAGACAAACAACAAAGAACAAAAAAGAACACTTACCACCGGAGGCGGCCGGGACCTGTTGTTGGGGATCATCCCCCATGTCAAGCTCCCGCTGTCGTCCATGCGGGCGGTAAAGATCAGATTCACCCCTCGCGCCACCACACTGGTGGTGAATCTCTTGGTGGATGTCCTGCATGGGTCATGCCGGCCGCTCATCTGGCAGACCAGATGTGGCTGCCTCTACAGTATAAGGATCCTGTGAGTCACCATGGTGTTGAGCAGGTCGCGGCCGAGAAGGCCGCCTTTCTCCAAAATCTCGAGGTGGGCGCCGATCCGCGCCACCTCGGGAATCGACTTGGGGGACTTCGCTGTCCAGTTCACCTTCGTCGGAGGATTGATGTTGAACGGGGGCATGTTGAGGGCGTCCTGGGCAGGGTCGTCGTTCTTCACGTAGAAGAAGCCCTTGTGCCACTGCTTGATGGACTCTTGCAGCGGCAGCTGGGGGAAGCTGGACTTCGAACGATGATGCACCAGTGCGGCTCCGCATGGTGTCATCGGGCACGGTCCAGCGAGCTTCTCCAGCTCGGCCTTCTCCATCGCGATGGACTTCTGGAAGAAGAAGAAGAAGCTTTGCTAGAGCTCGAGGTGGTGCTCGATCCCCAGGAAACCCTCGCACAAGACCACAAAGGCCGACAGCTGCAAAATGGCGTTCGGCGCGAGGTGATCCCGCTACAGGCCGAAGAAATGAGGCCACTTGGAGAAGAAGGAGCTCGCCAGGAGCCCAAAGTCCGTGTCGAAATGCTCATTAAAGACGACGACCTCTCCCGCGGAAGGTGTTGGGGCGGTCTCGGTTCCAGGGATTCACACCAGCACCTGGGAAACTGGGGGCAGCAACCGGTGATGGCGGAGCGCATCGATATGGCCCTGGCAGATCTTGTTGTCCACCCAAGCTCCGTGCGACGAGGACTTATTCGAGGAGGAGCCTCTGGCCATGGCTGCGGGCGGCTGGAGCTCAAGACGGCTGGTGGCTCGATGACGACGAAGACGAAGAGGACGGGCTCTTTCTCTTGGGGCTCAGGGAGGAAGAGGGCGTCGATGCGGGGCGAGACGGGGCGAATGGCCTCCTCGGAACCCCCGCATCCTATTTAAACCCCACGAAGCGTCGTGGGGAGGGGATCCGGTGCGCGCGGAACCCCACTAACCCCGTGTATTACGGACGGTAGCGCTTCCCTAAGCCCAACCGTCGTGGAGTAAATCCGTAGAGGATCTCTCCCGCGGAGGCCGAGGGGGCGTCGTGGCGAGACCCAGGGCCGAGGCCCGGTTCCGTCACGAGTAATCACCATCATTACGTCAGGCGGGGCTTGGCACATGGCTCGTTCTGAGCGATCTACGATGAAGATGTGGCATCGCTTCGAAGCCAACCGGCTTCGGAGCCGGCGTCCCCTGCCGTGGTTGGCGTCAGAAATACCAAGACAAAATATCAAGCCGGTGAGGCTGCCAGTCCACAGACGGCAGGCCTCTCCGGCTTCAGGGACTACTGTCGGGGGGATAACCCCGGGGTAGGCTCATTGAGCCTGCTCCTTCATTTCCTGCCCAAAGGGAATGACCAAGTACACTTTCCCAAGGCCCAAGTCTCCTGGCCGGCTAGGCTGCGCCCGCCGGGTGGAGGACGAGGCGGCCAACTCTCTGGCCGGTCAGGCAACCCCTACCGGCTAGAAGCAAGACGGCTACCTCTTCCTGGCCATCTTGGCCAAGCCAACCGGCAAGGAACGAGGCGGCCGTGCCCAAGCCGGCTAGCCAAGCAGGCTAGCCGGCCGGGGATCTCAAGTCACATCAGATCGTAGGTTATGACGAGACCTTACGATTAAAGGTAGCTATGCATCAGCAAAGGTACTGGATCTGGGTGCCCGGCAGGTACGAGCATCGGCGGCCACGCCGCTGACCTACCTCGTCTCTAATCCATCACCTAGCATAGTGTTGGACAGTCAAACTCCCACTCCATTACTGCACTCGGCGTGGGGAACAGTGGAGGCGGTCGTACTATCTGCCCATGACGAATCTCGCTGGACGACGCTCGACGTAAATCGCGTGCTCGGCGTCAACCTTACGCGAGAACTTCATTGGTCAGCCGGCGGGTCCCACTGCCAGACGAGACCATGCAGCCGGCGGGCCCCTCAAGCGACAAGACAAGACCATCGTGGGACCCCTGGTCAGCAGGCGAGGCTGCCAGCCGGGTCCCACTCTTGTACCCTTTGTCCATACTAGCAAAAGGGCCCGTGCGTTGCAACGGGAGAAAAAATACCACACGCTTTTAATATTTTTATAATCATTTTGATTTATTAAAATAATAAGCTAACTAACTAATGTAGTCAGTTCTATCCTATTTTGTTGAGAAATCAACCCGTCCATTGTTAATTCCACCATGAAGAGAAATTGAACAGGACAAGCAAAGCAAAACAAAGAGGCTATGTGAATTGATCAATGGACTGTTATCTTATTTCACTCATGGGGTAGAGAATATGGGATCAGATGATAAACTGAAGATGGTGTTCCATTCTTTCTCTCTATAACAATGCAATCTTACATTCAATACATTCATTCATAAGCAAACAAATTCCCACAAAACAAAATTTCTTGCTGGTGCTTGGCACACGGTTGGAGGCATGGGGAGGGAATCTCACCAGATGATGAGTTCCTGCCGGAGGAGGGGATACGATGAGGGGAGCAAGGGTTAGGCGCCTCTATCTGGCCATAAGGAGTCGCCGTTGCCGCGCCATAACCTCGGAGTTCCCCGTGTGAGCCATGGAGGCCCGCCTCCACCTGCAAGTACTTCGCTCTGCTACGCCTTATCCGCGCACCGCCGCCGTTCTGCATTGAGCAGAAGCATGATCCCAAGTCGCTGTAGCTGTCGCGTTGATTTGGTCCAGAAGCTGTGCTCGAGCACCGAAACGGGGGCAGCAAGCGGGCAGAGGTACGACCGTGGAGGCGGGTGGGTTGAGATCGACAGCAGTGGTGATATCTCAACCATTATAACGGCTTGTTCATTACTCCGAATGTCATTCGGAAATAACTAACTTCGCACACCAAATATTCTAACGCTGGTATACCACTTTGTTTCATCACAAAGAAAGGTATACAACTTTGTTTTGCATTGCTCACATTCTTTCTCCGCATTTGATCTCAAACTTGACATCACAACCTTAATGACGCATAGTTGGTCACTTACAATTTTGCCGTGATCAAAAACAAAAAGGGATAAATGTGATGTGGCCAAGCAGTCCGAGTGAGGCAAGGGTTAACAAGCATAACCAAAAGAGATTTCTTGGCTGGTGGTTGTGTGGTCAAACCATTCGCTCCCGCTCCAGCTAGCGGCATCTAGTGACATCCGTCGAAGCCGGCTGCTCCCTGGCGGCTGCCACATATCTTTGGAGCGTAGGAACCTGAGGTGCACCGCCTCCATCTGCTCCCGCTGACGGGTGGCCAGCTCCTCCAACATGAGCCGCCGCACCAGCGCGTGCCGCACCACCGCCTCTCTGTACGACGGCGACGCCCAAGGAGACATGCCGCCAGAATACCTCATGCCGCTCTCCGCCTCCTCCTCACCGGCGTTGGCGGCGCAACGTCGACGTGAACACCTAGCAGGATTGCCTCGTAGGAGCACGCCGAGGCGCAGAGGCACAAAACCTTCGCAAGCGCCAACGCCGCGGCCTTCGGAGAAGACCAGCAGCGCGTTCTCCCATCCGCTACCGCCGCAGTCGGCGGTGGCGGCACCATGGCAGGCTGCATCCACAGGTGCAGGCAATCGAACGCCCACCCGTAGCACGACCGCGTCTTGCTGGCGCTACCCCCGAGCGCGTTCCTGCATCAGACGCGCGCACGATCAAGGCCCGTGCGTTGCAACAGGAGAAAAAAATACCACACGCTTTTAATCTTTTTATAATCATTTTGATCTATTAAAATAATGATGGAGCGCGGGTTGAATAATTAAAATTACGGTGGATTTTTTATAAAAATGCCACGGTGGATTTTCCGACTAAAGCAATAGCCTCTTTATTATTAGGTAATAGATTGTAGGCCGGTGGATTCGTCTATAAAACCCTCGGTCACCCTCCATGTAGAGGGTCTGTCAAACAACACTTCACACCCACCAACCACCTAGAGAGAGGAAGAGAAGAGTCGGCTGCTCCCCTCTTCCTCCTCCTCAACACAGTTCCAGGAGCAATCTTGTAATCCATCCATATACATCAAACACTCCGGCAGGACTAGGGGTCTTATCTCTACGCAGAGCCCTGAACCTGGGTACATCGTGCCTTCCATGCTTGTACCAACCTCGTCCCCAGCGCCCTCCGTTGTCCCTTCGGTTCTCACTGACTTTAGCCTACCTATGGCATATGTTGTGAGTATTCATCGATAGGCACATCACGCAGGAAGGAAGCAGCGGTGCACAAAACAAGACAAAGCAGCAACAGACGTGGGAGGCTGGGAAGCGGCAGCATGCCAACGAGGACCTGGCCAGCCGCCATCTAGGTCGGGAGGGGATTTGAGGAGCGTGATTTGGCGGGCGGAGGGGTTGTGGGGAAACAATCTGGCTTGTTTGCCAACGAATTAATGTTCCTACAATGATTAATTGGCTTATCAGTAATTAATCAGGCTAACATTCCATTTAATCGGTCTGACAACCATTTAATCGGTGTGATAAGTTAATGCGATGAATTGGTGTTATTCGATTCGGCCACCCAATTAGTAGCGATTAACTTTCAGTTAACTAACTAATCAGATGAATTCTTGAACATCAATTAGTACCTAGATGGATATTTCTATCTCTTTTGACTTTCAATACAATGATCATCGTATCTTTGCTTTGATCTATCTGATGTAATACTTTTGTATGGTGCTTTTGTTGGGATCTCATGAATTGTTGTTCTATGTTTAGATTATTCATGAAAAGTATTTCAGTCACCTCTCATAGTTATGATTCTTCATTGCATGATCATCATAGCTTCTTAAATCTCTCTGATCTATTGAATTGCTTTCACCAAGTAGATTGATAGTTCTTCAGTGAGAGGGGTGAGTTGTAGTGGGTTGAACTTGCGGGGTTTCTATATCCTAGTCACTACTGGAATCAAGAAATTTGCCATCTGCATAATCTTTGTCGTTTGCTAGCAGATGGCAAAGAGACTCTTTGTCGTGAGGTGCCAACAAGCACACGACAAAGAACCGACTGATGGCCAAGATATTCTTTGCCATCAGTGTGTTCTTTACCGTCTCCTGGCAGGCGGCAAAGAAGGACCATGCAGACGGCAAAGCAATGGCTGATGGAAAAGATAGTCCAGGTAAACGTCAAAGAGTCACCGCAGCTCGAGCCGTCCCCTTTTCCATCAGGTGCCTCCATGCCATCCACCAAACCCTCTTTGCCATGAGCTTGATAGCCTCGCGGACGGAAAAGAGATGGCGACTACCCTCCCGGCCCCATCAGATCCCCCATCCGCCCTCTCCCCGAATCCTCAACCTCTCTCACCTCCCCGCGCCTCTCCTTCCGTCTCTACATGTCCTCCCCACGCCGCCACACCACCACCATCGCGCTCTACCCTCCCGGCAGCTCCCCCCTCCATCGTGCCGCCCCCACCATCGCGTCGCCTCAACCCCGTTCCGCCCCCTTTCAGCACCCCTCCCAGTGGCTCCTCCCACCATCGTGCCGCCTCCCTACCCCGTGTCAGCCCTCCCTCGGATCGGCCCCCTCCCTGCGTCGGCCCCTCCCGAGCAACCCCCCACTGCACCGCCCCCTCCCCGCGCAACCCCTCCCCACGCCCGCTTCATCGCACTGCCCCCTCCAGGGGGCTCCCCCCTTCTGGCGCTGCCCCTCCACCACCACCGGCTCTATCAAGGTGAGATATTTTTCCTATTTTATTTCTTCTATTTTTTTGTTTCAGTTTAGGGTAATTATGGTGTGTTTGGTTGTATTGCCCAGCTTGCCCGTAGCTAAGATTGCCTAGCTAGCTTAGCTCGGATGGGCTACCTTTGCCTTAGTTGCATGTTTGGTTCAATGTCGTTGGTGTTAAGACCCAACAACTAGTCGTTTGATTGTGCTGCACGCAAGGTAGCTCTTCATAGTATCCAAATAAAAATCGCTTATAACAAGTGCATAGGAGATCAATTGTAAATAATAATGAAAAAATGCATCACAACTTTATGAATATAAATTTAACACACTTTGGAATCACACTTATTTATAAATAATTAATCCGAGAAATTAAAAAAGCTTATTTTTCAGGAATACGCCACCCCCGAGGCCACTCACCCCCGACCCCGACACCGCTTCAGCCTCCTGTTGACTGAAAAGGTTCTCTTCGGCCTTCTAAAGGCCGACTGGGTAATGGTTTTGTAAATTATGAGTTAAATCATATATTATCTGATTTTGTTTGAAAGAACAAAATATTTGTGTTGATCGGGTGGATTTAAATGTGTGGAGGGTCTGGTGTTCAACGACCTCCCCATGTGTTCGACGAGCTCTGGGCCAGCACAAATGACATCTCCTCCTCCGCCCTTCATTTCCTCTGGGCCAGTCTTCGTGCCGATGAAACTTGCTAGATATAGGTAAATTAAATCATCAGTATGCGTGACCAGTATGCGTATCTCATTTGAAAGGGTTACAGTTATAAATATGCATGCATTTGCATATATTTATAAAAATGATTGTTCCAAATTGTCCAACGTTATCCATGGACAGCCCGATTATGTGTAGATTTGGTTCGGTTTCCCAAATGCTCTGCTCCATAACTAATGCATAATTTCGTCAGTGCCTCCCTACGGTTCTTCGTGTACACATCCTCTCTGTTTATTACCGAGAAGTGTATCGGGAGAACAGCGGGGAGGTGCTACCGAAATTTTGCGTCGTATCTGGGTGGGATTAGGACCTATCTTTACCTATTAACGTGTAGGTTGCAAGGACATAATAAAATTGACAAACTTGATTAACTGATGAATATATATGCAAAATTATATATATATATATCTTGTGTGTTTAGTAGCTAGGCAATATGAGTGATTGTGCATGGATGTACACCAGTCACACTAGTCGGAAAGAGATGACCAAAGAAGGGTTTACAAAAACCAAGGAGTTTTTGAAAGCCGCATTTGCAAATGGCCAGAAAACAAGATCGTGCCCCTGTCCTGGGTGCGGCAACTTTAAAAACGGGTCACACGCTAAAATGGGTAATCACGTGCAGAGGAGGGGTTTTACGTCTTGTTATACGGTGTGGACATTTCATGGTGAGTTTTCCCAACGCACCAGAGATGCGGTGGTTCATCGTTGTACCGACGAGCATGGTATCGGGTTCGAAGACATGGTGCAAGACTTTGATGACGCTCGGGATTGGTACGATGAGATGGAGAAATCTGCGAATGCCTTCCATGAAATGTTGGACTCTTCAAAACGTCCTCTCCACGATTACACTGAGCTTTGTCAGTTGGATGCCATTGCACAAGTAATGGCTCTGAAGGCTCAATTCAACTTGGGAAGAGAATGTTATGATAGGATGAAGACAATTTTGGGATGCTTTCTACCCAAAGGCCATCTCTTGCCTACAAACCTGTACTAGTCGGATAAAATACTACATTTGCTTAAGATGCCCTATGAGAAGATACATTCTTGTGAGAAAGGATGTGCCTTATTTAGGTTTGAGTATGCGCTCTTGAGCTATTGTCTCATTTGCAAGTCTTCCAGGTATGTTGTGGTAGACAACGGTATGGGTGAGCAGAGCCAGACCCAAATCCCAGTTAATGTTCTTCGGTATATGCCAATCATACCAAGGCTTCAACGTCTTTTCATGGTCGAAGAGACAACGACACACATGACATGGCACGAATTGGGCAAAAGAACCGAACTAGATGCAGATGGGAATAAGATGTCGGTATACACGTAGGTTGCGGAAGCTTGGAAGCATTTTGATGCTTTATATCCGGATATAGCGGCAGATCCAAGGCATCCTCGAGTGTGCATTGCCGAGGATGGTTTCAATCCCTTTGGTATGATGGCAACCCAATTCAGTAGTTGGCCTATATTTATCATTCCACTCAATTTCCCCCCGTACAGATTGAGCAAAGAAAGAACATATTCCTAACGTTGAGAATTCCACGGCCCAACTATGCGGAGAAGAATACGAATGCAATAATGGGTGCAAGACATATGATGCTGGTAGAAAAGAAAACTTGAAAATGCATGTCTCGTACATGTACTCCAAGCATGACTTCCTGGCGTATGCGCTATTCGCTGGCTGGTGTGTGCACGGAAGGTTCCCGTGCCCGACATGCAAGGCAGCTCTTCTGTTTCATTCGCTGCAGCTAGGTCATAAGTATTGTTGCTTTCACTTGCATAGACAATTCATGGATCCTCGCCATCAGTTTAGAAAAGACAAGAAGAACTTCATCAAAGGTAAAGTTGACAAAAACTCGGCACCACCTATGTTGACAGGCCAACAAATCCTGGATCAGTTAAATGCTCCCGAGCCTGATCGAGAGCGTCGAGGGTATTTCAAGGGGTATAATTCAGAACACTCCTGGACTCACAAGACATGCTTGTGGGATCTGCCTTACTTCACACACCTCCTTGTTCCACACAACGTCGACATGATGGACACTGAAAAGAATATGAGAGAGGCCATTTTTGGTACATTGTTTGACATAGAGGGCAAGTAAAATGATAATACTAAGGCTAGAGTCGATCAAGAGACTCTATGAGATAGACCATTACAAAACATGTGACAATCGAAAGGAATGTAAAACGGGTCGAAGCCAAAGGCCTAGTTCAATCTTGGAAGGCCAACTATGAGGGAAATTATCTTGTGGGTCAACATGCACTTGATGTTCCACGATGGGTAAGCAGTGAATCTAAAGAGGGGAGCGAGTCTTGAAATTGAAAATATTTGGTCTCAAGAGTCATGATTGGCACATATGGCTTGAGCAGGAAATGTAAGAGATGTTATGTGGCTTTATTCCTGAGGATAAATGGCTAGTAATGGAAGACCTGAGCTATTTCTTTCGTGTTCCTTATGCGAAAGAACTATCTTCTCGCGTGTTTGATGACATGGAGGAGTTGGCGCCGGAATTGCTCTATAAGTTAAAGAAGATCTTTCCACCGGGCTTCTTCAATCCAATGCAGCATTTGATTTTACATCTCCACACTGAGCCAAGATTGGGCGGGCCCATGCAAAAACGTTGGTGCTTTGTACCTGAGAGGATGCAGAAGATGCTTTGAGCAAAATGTAAAAATAAATGTAGAATTGAAGCATCGAAGGCCAAGGCATTCATTACTAAAGAGTTGGCAAACTTTGTGAGAGCACACTACGATGTCAGACATCGTTATTTGCATAATCTGAAGTCTTGGTACAATGATGGCGAACCTTAAAAAGGTGGATCCCACCTCAGCCTATTAAAAGGGAAGCTCGCACCATCCGGTGCTTCAAAACCAATAACGTCGGATGTCGAAGAATGGCAGACCAAGTTCTTCGTACATTTTCTCCAACTTCTAACTCCTTTGAACTGCTCTTATTCTAGTTCTTTTTTACCGTTGATACGTCACCAAATTATCGAATGGAGCGGTGATCCAAAATGACTCCGTCGAAGAGTATGAGCTTATGGCAAAGCATGTGATGACGAGTTGATGTATATACTTCTCGCCCCTCGTTGGACCCCAAGTGGAAGGTGGAGATGTAGTCAGTAGCAAATTTCCCTTACACGGCGACTTTAAGGTTTATCGAACGAAGAGGACTCCTAGGCTCGACAAGTAGGTGTCTTCCACCCTGGCGCTATCAGAAGACGTGGACCTGGACACAGAACAAATAACTTTTCTCCCAACGAGTATAGAGAGGTTGTCAATCTCTCCGGCCTTGTAGTTTGCAAAGGATCAAAACACAAGCGGGAAGGTAATAGTGATTGCAACAGAAAAGTAAATAAAGCCGTAAATGATGGAGGTGTAAACAATGATCGTGATATGGACCAGAGTCACATGATGTTCACTAGTGATGTCTGTCTCTCGAAAGACGATAAACAACTATGCTAGGGTAAACTAATCACAGTTGGGAAATTGACAGAATTATGAGCGCACCGCAATGCTAATTATGCTCCTTGATAGTATGAAGTTCAATAGTAATAGGCAATACGCCAAGAAAAGTAGACCATTTATTCATAAGCATCTACTTACTAATCATCCACCTTGAGATATCTATCCAGAACATCTCTCCAGTATTAATTTGTGAGCCCCACCCAAAGTGTAAACTCAAAGCAACGGACAACTGCATTAACGAACTATGCGTAAGGTAAATATTCCTTGTAACCCTGGTCACAAGCACCGTTGTTTCCTCCCTGGTGGCAACAAGCACATCCCCTAGTCTCATGTTTTTGTCAGTCAAGCTAGACATCGAGGGGCCCGAACCCACAATCATGCATAATGCTCCCTCTTGGAGTTACGATCTACTACTTGGCCAAAGCAATAAGAACCAACGGAGAACATGCAAGAATCACTAAGGAACATAATATAAAAGGATAATCAAATATATATCTCATAACAATCTGAACATAATCACATAATCCATTGGATCCCAACAAACCAAGCATAGTAATAGCAAGAGAATTACATAGATGCCTTGATCATGTAGGGCAGCTCACAAGGACTAAACATTGAAGCACAAGATTGGAGAGAAGACATCACATAGCTACTGGTCATGGACTCATGGTCGAAGGGAAACTACTCCCGACACATCCAGGAAGCGTCCATGTCGGTGGAGAAGCTCCCGAAGGTCAATCCTCCCTCAGGCAGGGTGCCGGGAAGAGATCTCCTGACACTCCCGATCTCGGAAGTGCCGCGGCGGTGGAATGATGGACAAATTCGCGTTTCCAGAAAGTCTATGAGGGTTTCCTCGCGAAACACTAAATATAGGGCAAAGGAGGGCACCGGAGGAGGTGGGGCCTACTCAGGCAACCTCCTGGCGCAGCCTGGGCCCTGGCTGCGCCAGCAAGCCGCCTGGGAGGCCCCTGGCCCCCCTCTGGCCCTCCTTCGGTGATCCCGAAGCTTCTGTTTTGCTGATATGTTTTTATATTTTTCTGGATTTTTTCGGGCTTCAGAAAATTGGGTAAAAGCCCCTGCAAAAAAGACATCAGCACACAGAAACTGGCACTGGGTGCACTGAGTTAGTAGGTTAGTCCAAATATGTGTAAAATGATATAAAAGTGTAGCAAAACATGTAACAATGTCACCCAAAAGATCATGGAACAAGCATAAATTATAGATACGTTTGGGACGTATCAGCATGAAAGCGGCTATCCCGATTTCATCTCTTGGTTCAAACAAAGGGTAATTAATTACCATTAATGGCCCATTTGATTTCTTGGTCCAATTTGCGGCTAATGCATCCATTCATTCATATTAAACTTGTAAGCTGATGCAGAGTCTATGGACGCCGAGTTGAGACAAGTCGCTAATGGTTTTGACTATAAGGTCCGTTCATTTGACAAATCCAACATCAACGGGTATCACTTTCGTACCTTTGGCAAAGAGCTATCTATGACCGACCTAAAGACTACCAAATGTTCTGTGTCTCCTATCGGCGAAGGAGGCACCGAGTATTATGGAAGAGTTGAAGCAATTTATGAACTTCTATTCTATGGTGAAAACCCACCGACCGTCGTAGACTTCAAATGTTATTGGTTTGAGCCGAGGGAGACTAGAAGGACTCATGAACATATAGGACTAGTCGAAATAAACCAAAAAACCCACTTAGATGTTCCCGATGTCTATATTACGGCTCCATAGGCGACACAAGTTTTCCATCTACCGTGGGCCAGCCAAACTGATCCAAATCTCAAAGGTTGGGATGTCGTTTATGAAGTGACACCACATTTTAGACCACCTACCGTCAATGAAGAGGATTACGAACCTCACCTTAACCCAGACACATATGAAGGAGAATTCTTCCAAGAAACGTATGTCCAAGAAATGTTTCAAGAACCGCTCTACTTCACCCCAAAACATTGAAGTAGACAGCGACAATGAATCGGTCTGAACCCCTCAGCCCGAACAGGAAGAGCCGGAAGAAGAAGAGGCTACTGCTGCGGATGACGTATCACTTCTTGATCAATTACATAATGGTGGCCTTCCACATATTCTTCCTGATAGTGCTGATGATGATGCATTTATTGATGATAGTGATGATCGTGATGCATTTATTGACCCCGAAGCATATATAGACGAGCACGATTGTTATTAGTTCATGTGAGGTATTTAACTATTACTATATACAAATTTTGAGTTCATGTTAGGTATTCAATTTTTATTAGTCACGTTGGTATTTATGACGATGATACACTTAAATTATATACATTTTATTACTCATGTTGGTATTTATGTTGTACTAATTTAATTCACTCTTTGTCATGACAGGTGTTGAAAGATGGTGGGAAAGGGTCGAAAGCACTCCGTGGCTCCTTCTTCAACGGCGGGTGGTGCGATGGGTACTTCCATTCCTGCCTCGCCTCTTCGGAGAGCGTTGCTCTCTACTCAGCATGGAGTGGTCGCTTCTTTGACTCTCGCGGCCCCCGTGAGAGGAGGTCGACCCCTCGCGAAGCCGAGAGGTACTAAAGGTATTACTCATGTTGGTATTTATGTTGTACTCATGTTGGTACTTATGTTGTAGGCATGTTGGTATTTATATACATTTTATTACTCATGTTGGTATTTAAGTTGTACTAAAGGTACACGTGGCCGCGGGAGAGGTAGGGCGGTCGCTGCCACGCCTTTCTCGCCGCCACCCCAAGCTGATCACCTGAGCACATGACATTTAGGGTGGATTCGTCTCCGGTGGAGCCTTAGGTCGACAAGCCTCAGGTCGGCGAGCCTTCGACCCACGAGACTCGTGTCCCAGAAGCTTCGTTCTAGGCGACTCCAGAGCAAAGCAGGGATGAGGGTACGTCCCTAGAGACCTAGTGGGATACCTAGGCTGAACCAAGTGGCCATGCTGATAGCGACGAGGAGCTGGGTAAGGGGGCTACCGTCTACCAGAGTCGTCGTTTGGGGCTCCCGCTCGTGCCGGTGACCCGCGAGCAGAGGTGGTCAATTAAGCCAAATGGGGACAAGTAAGTTAATTTACTCTTATTTCACCTTTTGCCTTCATGTTTTCTCAAATATCTTATGGTTTGGCTTTAATTTGTCATACTGCAGGGGTTGGATTGTTGCCAAGGTTGTCCGCAAGCCCAACAACGTCCTTGGTGTGCTTTGCCGTCAAAACTTCCCCGGGTTTGTTACGTTGCTCGGTCGGGACCGAGAGGTAGGAATGACCTGGGAGCACTACTTGACTGCCCCGGCCCCGCCGGAGGTGGAGATCGACGGTGTTTTGGGCCACACGAGGGCCGACATGGTGATCTGACAGTTCTGGGTACTTTCTCCTTTACACAATTATAAATCAACCATACCTAGTTATTGTACTAATCGGTGTTGTCTCGTTTGCAGACCTACTACATGTGCGAGGAGGGATACTAGGAGGATGCGACAAAGGTTATCGAAATTGAATGTTGCCGCCTACTTCAAAACTTTTGGCACGAGGCTTGGGTATAGGCTGTTCGAGACTACTATTCCTCGCGGCGTATTAGGAAGGACAAGGTGAAGTGCCGTGATTCTAAGATGGAGAAGGAGCACTACATGAAGGTAATTACATATTATTAAGGCTTTGTAGTTAATTTCTCTGATTTGGTTCTTACGTGCTCAATCTTCTCTTTATTAACTTAGGTGCCCCCGAGATGGTGTGTGGATAAGATAGATTGTTGGGAGGCCTTGGTGGATCAGTGGTGCTCCGAAACGTGGGAGGCCAGCCACAACAACGCCAAGGAGAGGCGTGATAAAATGGTTGGTGTCCCACACCATCAAGGGAGCGTCAACTTAATCCATTTTGGCGAGAACTGGGTATGTGGTTTGCTTCATGCCTCATGCAATTCATTCTTAATGCTATCTTGAGCCCTTTACTAATACAATTTCCCTCTCTCTCTGTTTTAGGCGCGTCACAATAAGACGGAGGTGCCATAGATGTACGACCTGTATGCGATGGTCCATACTACCTCGTACAAGAAGGTCAAGGCATTCTCTGAGTCTGACCTCGAGCATCCAGAAAACTTCACCAACATCTCCTCCCACCACAAGCTCGTGAAGTACAGAGATCATGGGAAGGCGAGGAAATGGGAGGACTTTAACCCGAACGAGGGGCCTATTGATCTAGTCCTGGTGATGATAGCTAGCAATGGGAGGCCCCATGGCTCGATCGCCATTGGAGATGGCCTTATACGTTGTCCTAGCACTCTCTGGCAGATAAAGGCATGCCAAATGAGCTCCTGTCCTGAGATAACACCTCATCCACGGCTAGTCGAGCTCGCCATCGAGGTTATTTTAATGGACTCAACTATCTTTCCGCATTATGTTGTGCGTTGGGACCAATACGATTACAATGCTAACAACGAGTTGTGTTGCAAGCTGCTATTCAGAAAGAGAGAGAGGCAATGCACGCGGTTTAGGCGGAGAAGGATAAGAAGATGAAGGAGCTCGAGGAGAGGACGACTGCATTGGTGGAAGCGGAGAAGGCACAGAATGATGCATCTAACAAGGCCATATACGAGCTCTTCGTGGTAAGTTTCTTCTTCATATTATTTCAAATCTTGCATTTTAATGTCCGTTTCATTAATAACTAAAAAGTTTGACTTATCGAAACCAAATGTACAGTCTATGTGCGAGAAGACCGGGCAAGTCCCTCTGGCGATGCCAGTCATTAACATGACCGGGACGGTGAGTTTCATTTCAATGCAGTGATCTTAAGAGTGTCATGATGCTAACGACAAATTGCAAACGATGTTTGGTGCAGAATATCTTCCTAAACGCATCGCACGACCCTTCTACAGTGGATCCTTCTCCAGGGCAGCCTTCTCTAGGTGAAAGAAGCCAGAGCCACCGTGCTTCACCGCCGTGATGACGATAATGGCATGTTATCCTCCTTCTTCTTCTCTCCTCCTTCTTTTCCTTCTTCTCCTCTTCCTTCTCCTTCTCCTTCTCCTCCTCCTCCTCCTCCTTCTTCTTTTTCTTCTCCTTCTTCTTCTCTTCTTGCTTCTTCTCACTAGTGGGGACGGGGCCGTTAGCCCCGGCCCGTAAGGGGCTTTAGTCCCGGTTCACCAACCGGGACTAAAGGGGCGGGACTAAAGGCCTAACCTTTAGTCCCGGCCCTTTTACAAGCCTAGTCTAAAGGTGCTCCACGTGGGCGCCTCGTAGCGCCCCACGGGCAGGACCTTTAGTCCCGGTTCGTTACACGGGCCGGGACTAAAGATTTTCAGATTTTGCTTATGTTCGGGTTTCTTTAATGAAATTATTTTTGGGTTTTAGGGTTTTAGGGTTTAGGTGTTCGGGAGATTAACGTGATGCC
Organism: Hordeum vulgare subsp. vulgare; assembly: GCF_904849725.1. Classification (NCBI taxonomy): domain Eukaryota; kingdom Viridiplantae; phylum Streptophyta; class Magnoliopsida; order Poales; family Poaceae; genus Hordeum; species Hordeum vulgare. Next base: position 225,225,583 of record NC_058519.1, read on the forward strand.
TCGCTTGGTGTTCGGGAATTAGTTTTCATATAATTTAAATAGAAATAATTATTCATATAATTATGCATATATATACAAGCGAGCATATATATACAATTATATGGAGATTTGTATTATCGGGACTAGAGCCCGTCTATTTGATTACATGGACGAACATCAGTAATGGCCCCTAGCTACACTAAATCGTCCTGTGTCATCTATAGCTTCCGTCCTCAGAAAGGTCGCAAGCTCCTCTGCAACAGCAATCGCACGTTGCTCTCGTAGGACCTTCGTCGTCATGGACGTGTGCTATATAAGAAGAGGAGATGAATATGAATATCAATCATGATAACAAAGAATGACGGGTAAAAATGGAGGTGTGAATGTTCATTGCTCACGTCGAATCTGTGATCCTTGTGCTCAAAGGTAAACGTGCGAATGGTCTCGCAAACATAGTATCCACATAGATGCGTTCCCCCGTGGCTGCTGGTCGCACTTTACGTGAATAGAATATATATAATCAAAATAATAATCTAGCATCATAAATGTATTGAAAATAGAAGTATATCATACTACTACTTACCTGAGCCGCCCTAAAGGTCAACTTCTCATGCTCGATACCGGGAGTCACGCACTTGAACCGCTTCCAAACCTTGCCCGACAAGGATAATGATTTGCTAAGTTTTTCATTAATTGATATATCAGAAAATCATCGAAAGAGACCGATAGAGTGCAAGAATGATTGAAATTACCCTTGGAGCATGTCCTGGAGGCTTTGGAACTGTTCCAAGGGTCTCGATAATGGGTCGAAGGCATCAACTCTTCCCTTATCAATTTGAATGTCCAACAGAATCCAATGAAAGCTGCACCTGTATATATATATATATATATGTGTCAGTAACTTATCAATTACACTTATAAGTGAATGGACACAACAAAGTAAAGACCCTCACCTAAAGTTGTATGGAAACAGTATGTGGTCACAGTAATTTTGATCTGTTAGAAACCTTACAAGGTTTTCCTCCGTCTCCTTGGGATAATTAGTTAGCGTCGCTATATGTATTTTATCTGGGTCTATAAACCAAATATTTAGGATGCCCTTACTTTTACAATCCAGAATCTTCATTCTGCATAATAGAGTACAAGTTATATATAGACAATGAATTGAAATAACTAAACAAGTTATATGTAGACAACGAATTGAAAAACTTACAGACAATAGCAACTCATAAGCGATTTGTCGAGGGTGTCGCCATTGTACATCTGGAAGAGTTCATCAAAGTCGATATGGATTTGTTCGGGGCGGCCGTAGTACTCCTGTGGGACACTCAGCACGATCATCGTTCTCCCATTCTTTGATTCACTTAAGTACCATTGATGCAAGTAACGCATATTTGTTGGGAGATCATCTTTGCTGACCAAAGGATCACCCATGACAAACTGTGGCTTAGGGGCTACCACAGCCTGGGGTATCTTGTCGTCTTGGGAAGACAACAATTCTTCAACCAAGACACCACATGCAGCCGCCAACTCCTTTGCTCTTTCTAAAGCTAGCCCCTGCACCGGAGGGGGAACATTCTCGGTTAACACCTTGAGGGGTGGGATCGACTGTTGGGCCTGTTGTCCAAGCTGAGGAACGTCTGATTTTTTCTAGCTTGTAGTTGAACTTGATTTGCTCCCACTTGCACTTGCACTTGCACGTGATCTGCTCTTTTTCACTTCCTTCTGCAATGTGCGTGTATAGTCATCAGGCTTATGGTGTAAGTCATACTGTGATGGAAGGGTCGTGAAGTATTTTGCAAATGCTATTTCCTTCTAGGTGTATTCCGGGCGGGGCTCGGGTTCCTTCTTTTTCATCTACGCATCATGATGTTCCTTTGCTATCCTGGCGTTTTCCTCGGGGGTACGATCATAAGGTCCGATAGGAAGATTAGCATGACGTACCTTTGGGAGGGGCGACCGTTTGCGCTTTGGGGTGCTCTGTGGCTTAGGTATCGTTGGCGGAGCGTTCTTGGTGGCACGCTCCCGCTTTGTATCCGTGGCAGGCTCAGGCTTTCTATCCGGAGCGGGCGGCGGCAGAGCATTCTTGGTGGCATGCTCCCGCTTTGTATCCGTGGCAGGCTCAGGCTTTGTATCCCGAGCGGGCGGCGGCGGAGCGTTCTTGGTGGCACCCTCCCGCTTTGTATCCGTAGCAGGCTCAGGCTTTGTATCCGGAGCGGGCGGCGGCGGAGCGTTCTTGGTGGCACGCTCCCGCTTTCTATCCGTGGGAGGCTCAGGCTTTGTATCCGGAGCGGGCGGCGGCGGAGCGTTCTTGGTGGCACGCTCCCGCTTTGTATCCGTGGCAGGCTCAGGCTTTGTATCCGGAGCGGGCGGCGGCGGAGACGGAGGACCCAAGTCCGGTGGCGGTGATCGAGATGGACTCGTGTTGTGCTGGCCGACGTCATGTGGAGGGCTTGGAGGTAATGGAGGTGTAGGTGACCTGCGACGACTCGGAGGCGGTGTTGTCCTTGGGGCCGAGCCTGGAAGCTTGATGTAGTTCTTGTCCCATAGGATGACTCCACCCAGTACTTATCCGAGTGTCCTCTCATCTTCGGGTCCATCTATGTCGAGCTCCATACCATTAAACCCCGTCATGATTTCATCCACCCCGACATTAGCAAAGCCAGCTGGAATCTCACGGCCATGCCAGTGTGCATTACGGCCAGAAGGTAAAGTTGTCCGACATCCACCTTCATGGATATGTTCTTGAATTTCTGATGGAGTTCACACGATGTTGACTCCTTGATTCCATCCACGGGGCAGCCGGGACCGCCCTCTATCATTCTTCGTTCATCGTCGGGCGGGGCCTCAGATTCAGCCACGCTGCTTTTCCGCTTAGATGGCGCGCCGGTAATATCAAGTGCAGGATCTTCCTCGCGCGGTACTCCTCTAAGCTCATCAATCTGCTTCTGTTGCTCGTTAATCCTGGCAAGCAACTGGTTGAACTTGTCATTCTCCTCATCCTGCTGCCGCTTCTTTGCTCTCTCTCGGCTTCTGTAAGTGTCTTGGTCTCTGGCAAACCTAAGCCACCACAGGTAAGATGGACCGAAGCCTCGCGTTCGTCCTCCATGTTCGTCATTGCCGAGGACCAGTGTGAGCAAATCTTTATCTCTATCTGCAGTGAACTTTCTTTGTCCCTCCTTAATTTCTTTCACTATCCTTTTCCAATTCTCCCTGGTTATCCTAAGATTGTCATTGCAGATGAGGTCCCCTGTTGTTTCGTCGTACGACCCACCATGCGCAAGGAACCAATTTCTTGCTCTCAATTCCCAATCATCACGGAGTGGTTCAGGTATGATGCCTTTATCTATCAGATCTTGCCCTTTCTTTTCCCACTTTGGGATGGCAGTCTCATAGCCCCCTGGCCCCAGCTTGTGGTGATATTTCTTCTTGTCGGCATTTATCTTGTTCTTTTCTGATAATGCCTGGGCATCTTCTGACTCCTTGTACTCTTGAAATTCCTTCCAGTGATTCGCCTGCTTGGCTAGATACCCCTCGAATACTGGCACTTTCTTTGTCTTCAGATAGTTTTTCCATAGCTTCTTCTTCCAGCTACGGAACAGTTCGGCCATCTTCTTTAGAGTCCACTGCTTGACTTTGGCCCTCAGTTTGTCTGCAGCGTCTTCATTCTCACATTCTGGCAGGTTCAAATGTGACATGAGATCATTCCAAAGATTATCTTTGTACCTTTCGGCGACATAGTCACTATCGGCTGCCCCTTTGCGCTTGTTCCACTCCCGAACGCTGATCGGGACGTGATCCCTAACGAGAACTCCGCATTGCTTCTTGAATGTGTCAGCAACATTCTTAGGAAGCTTGGGTTCTCCCGTAGGCATTATCACCTAGAAGGTGTAATGCGTTCGCGCATCCAACTTTCTAGTCGGGCCTCGTTTCGTAGATTTGCTCGATGTGGAGGCCTAAGAGGGAGAAACATTCGTCAAATGAATGTATATGTATACAATATAGATCTATCTCCAATGTTTTTCACATATTACAAGTGATTGTCGAACTTCATATGTATACCTCGCCGGATTTTATTATTTCTTCACCGGCTTCTCCATCAGTGGAGCTATCACCTTCTCCGTCATTGGACCTATCTCCTGCCCCATCAGCTTCATCTTCGTGTCGCTCGACCTCCATTCCATATCTGGAGTCGTTTAGATATGACGTCGGAGATTCAGCTGGTTCAACGTCGGGGCCGTCTTTGATTATATCTTCGAGAAGTTCTTCCTCTTCGAGGTTCCTGATATGTGGATCCATAGTTCTGCAAAAATCGGACATTTGATTAACTAATAAACTAACAAACTATATAAGAGGGGTTGGAAACTTCGAAGGCTCGTTTTATATAGGAGGACCTTTAGTCCCGGGTCTTGGCTAGAACCTAAACTCTAAAATACCAGCCGGGCGAAGCCCAGTCCCGGACACTTAAGCATATACAATAGCAAAATTAAACTAGTTCTATTAATTTTCTTGCTAAAAATAAACTATTAACACTTAAGCATATACAATAGAAAAATTAAACTATTAACACTTAAGCATATACAATAGCAAAATTAAGCAATAATCTAAGAAACACTATTAACACTTAAGGATATACACTATACAATAGCAAAATTAAATGACAAAAAATATATTTCTTCTTCTTGTAACCCTAAACTAATTTTTCCTCTTCTTCTATTTCTCCTCTTCTTCTACTTCTTCTTCTACTTCTACTTCTCCTCTTCTACTACTACTTCTCCTCTCCTCTTCTTCTATTTTTCCTCTTCTTCTCCTCTCCTCCTCTTCTTATTCTCCATTTTCTTCTTTTCTTCTCCTCCTCTTCTTATTCTCCTTTTTATTCCTTTCTTCTCATTTTTCTTCCTATCTTCCCTTTTTCTTCTTTTCTTCTCCTTTTTCTTCTTTTCTTCTCCTTTTTCTTCTTTTCTTCTCCCTTTTCTTCTTTTCTTGTCCTTCCCTTTTTCTTCCTTTCTTCTCCTTTTTCTTCCTTTCTTCTCCTTTTTCTTCCTTACTTCTCCTTTTTCTTCGTTTCTTCTACTTTTTTTCCTTTCTTCTCCTTTTTCTTCCTTTCTTCTATTTTTCTTCCTTTCTTCTCCTTTTTCGTCCTTTCTTCTCCTTTTTATTCTTTTCTTCTCCTTTTTCTTCCTTTCTTCTCCTTTTTCTTCCTTTCTTCTCCTTTTTCTTCCTTTATTCTCCTTTTTCTTCTTTTCTTCTCTTTTTTCTTCCTTTCTTCTCCTTTTTATTCCTTTCTTCTCCTTTTTCTTCTTTGCTTGTGCTGGCCGGAGTGTTGTGGAGGAGGGGGCGTGGGGCTTACCGGTCGGAGGTGTCGACGGCGCGCGGCGAGGAGGACGGCGGCGCGCGGCGAGGAGGGCGGCGCGCGGCGAGGAGGACGGCGGCGACGAGCAGGACGACGGCGACGGCGAGGAGGATGGCAGGCGGCGGCGAGCAGGACGGCGGGCAGCCTGACGGCGTCGTTGAGTTCGTCGCTTGCCGTGCCGGGCAGGAGAACGAGAGGAAGAAGAAGAGAAATGGACGATTTGGGTTCGAAATTTTCTGACTCCCGCTTATACAGGTGGATCTGTAGTCCCGGTTCGGGGCTCGATCCGGGACTAAAGACCCCTATAGTCCCGGGTGGAGCCACGACCCGGGACTAAAGGACCTTTTTCGGGCAGACCAAAAGGCGGGAAGCAGGGGCCTTTAGTCCCGGGTGGAGCCACGCCCCGGGACTAAAGGCCCTTTTTCGGCAGACCAGAAGGCGGGAAGCAGGGGCCTTTAGTCCCGGGGCGTGGCAAGAACCGGGACTAAAGAGTTGCCTATATAAACCCTCGCCCCTGCCCACCATATCCCCTATTTTTTGGTTGTTGAACTGTGACCATGCCATGCTCTTGCCACTCTAGTTCATGCACATGACGTGTTCGATGAAATGCCCGAGCCACTCTACTTAAGCTTTCTCCTCTCCAAGCTCGACCTCCAAGGTCCATTTTCCTTAATATTTGTCTAGGTTTGGTCGTGCACCAACTGCGAGCACCACTGTGGTGAGCCTCTTGTTCTTATCTTCCTTTTAAAATCAAAAAAATCTTACTTGTATGATTTAGATACATACTTGTGTAAATTACTCACTTTCATTATTTTTTGTTATTATTTAGTGCGATGGTTTTGGTATCCGCCTCCCTCGGCCCTCGTCCTGTCTATGATTCGGATGTGGTATATATTATCTTTTATAACTATTTGTTTTATTTAGTATTTATGACAATTAGGACGACCAATGTGACATATATTTTTTAAATCTAGGAGGTATGTGAACCGGAAATTCCAACCCACATAAAAATTCATGTTGAGAAGTTAAATTTGGTTGAAAAAGAAAACAAATACTTGAAGAAAAAATTGAAAATAATTGAGGATAAGAATATGGAACTGGAGTTGCATGTCGCCGATGTCATCGATGATCGCAAGATGAAGATCGATGCGATGCGGTTGAAGATGGATGAAATGCGCTTGAAGATTAGGAATATTAGAAAATATGCCATTGATAAAGAGGCTTGGTATCATTATGCTGTTGGGTCAATTGTTACCTTAGTTGCGATTTTGATCGCATTTGTTGTTGCATTTAAATGTTTTACATAGTTGTATGTTGTTTTATGAGAGAACTTTATGTATTTATTTTTTGCAATAATAACATTTGATCACTACTGTTCTTTGGCTTTAATGTGATGATGAACTTGTATTAATTTGGTCATATGTTCTGCAATGGTTTTTTGATATATTTAATTTCATAATAGAGATGAATCGCCAATGATAATATTTAATTTCATAATATGGTTTTTTGAACTCCATACTTTTTGTGTGTTCAACAATTTCTGACTTCATTTGGTATATTTCGTGCATTTACTTATTATTTTTTTGAGCTAGTTGACCCTGAAATTGAAAAGCACTACAAATGAACTCTGAAAATGTTGAAAGTTGGCATGCTATCATCATTTCACCCACATAGCATGTGTTAAAAAGTTGAGAGGCCTACGACAAAAACTGGATGCACTTCGTGTACAAAACGGACAATCTCTCTCGAAGTATCAGGGTTACGAACGAGAACTCATCTCTTACAAAGGGATTTCATTTTTTTCAACTTATTTGAACTCCATACTTTTTGTGTGTAGAAAATGCACCATTCAAAGGCACATCACAAAATTTCAACAATTTCTGACTTCATTTGGTATATTTCGTGCATTTACTTATTTTTTTTGAGCTAGTTCACCCTGAAATTGAAAAGCACTACAAATGAACTCTAAAATGTTGAAAGTTGGCATGCTATCATCATTTCACCCACATAGCATGTGTTAAAAAGTTGAGAGGGCTACGAGAAAAACTGGATGCACTTCGTGTACAAAACGGACAATCTCTCTCGAAGTATCAGGGTTTCGAACGAGAACTCATCTCTTACAAAGGGATTTCATGTTTTTGAACTTATTTGAACTCCATACTTTTTGTGTGTTCAAAATGCACCATTCAAAGGCACATCACAAAATTTAAACAATTTCTGACTTCATTTGGTATATTTCGTGCATTTACTTATTTTTTTGAGCTAGTTCACCCTGAAATTGAAAAGCACTACAAATGAACTCTGAAAATGTTGAAAGTTGGCATGCTACCATCATTTCACCCACATAGCATGTGTTACAAAGTTGATAGGGCTACGACAAAAATTGGATGCACTTTGTGTACAAAACGGACAATCTCTCTCGAAGTATGAGGGTTTCGAACGAGAACTCATCTCTTACATGGATACTATGAAAATGAAAAGTGTTCGAAATTTAGTACATTCCATACATGCATTACATAAAAGGTTTAATACATTATTGCATTATTGCACCAATATTCCTATCTATTATTTCTGTTTTCTTCTAGGTCGTAGCCATGGAGAATCTTCATCATTCAGTAGGATGCTTGGGTCAGTTTTCACTTTGAAGGGCGGAATTTCATGAAACTTACTATAATCTTCTGACATGTCTGTCTTGACATCTACTCCCACGATGTTTCTTTTCCCTGAAAGAACTATGTGGCGTTTTGGCTCATCGGACGATATCTTCTTTTGCTGATTTCTTTTTCTCATTAATGTAGACATGTCCTTCACGTAGAAAACCTGAGCGACATCATTGGCTAGGACAAATGGTTCGTCCATGTACGCAAGATTGTTGAGATCCACCGTTGTCATGCCGTACTTTTTGTCTACAACTACCCCGCCTCCTGTCAGATTCACCCATTTGCACCAAAATAAAGGGATCTTAAAAGTAGGTCCATAGTCAAGTTCCCATATCTCCTCTATGTACCCGTAATATGTTTCCGAACAGTGCCCATTCTCGTCTGTTGCATCAAAGCGGACACCACTATTTTGGTTGGTGCTCTTTTTATCTTGGGCAACCGTGTAAAATGTATTCCCATTTATCTCATACCCTTGGAAAGTACATATAGTCGAAGATGGTGGCCTGGCCAAACAATACAGCTCATCTCCAACGGTGTCGTCATTCATGATATGTGTCTGCAACCAACTGCCGAAAGTCATCTCGTGTTCCCCTTTAATCCAAGAGTCAGCCTTCCCCAGGTTTTCGGAGCATAGAATATTCTTGTGTCTCACGATATACGGAGCCACCACGGTGGAATTGTGTAGAACTGTGTAGTGTGCTTGAGAGAAAGAATGCCCGTCCATACATACTTTTGCTTTCCTTCCTAGTGTGCCTTTTCCTGTCAGCCTACCCTCATACCGAGATTCAGGAACACCAATCATCTTAAGGTCAGGAAGAAAGTCCACACAAAACTCAATGACCTCCTCTGTTCCATAGCCCTTTGAGATGCTTCCTTCTGGCCTAGGACGGTTACGAAAATATTTCTTTAAGACTCCCATGAACCTCTCGAAGGGGAACATATTGTGTAGAAACATAGGACCGAGAATTCTAATCTCTTCGACTAGGTTAACTAGGAGGTGTGTCATTATATTGAAGAAGGATGGCAGGAACAACAACTCAAAGCTCACCAGACATTGGACCACATCAATCTGTAACCCTGATAGACTTTCTCCATCGATTACCTTCTGAGAAATTGCATTGAGGAATGCACATACCTTCACAATTGCCAGGCGAACATTTTCCGGTAGAATTCCCCACAATGCAACCGGAAGCAATTGTGTCATAAGCACGTGGCAGTCATCAGACTTTCGGTTTTGGAATTTTTTGTCTTTCATATTTACGATTCCCTTTATATTCGACGAGAAGCCAATAGGGACCTTGATACTGAAAAGGACTTCAAAGAAGATTTCCTTCTCTTCCTTAGTAAGAGCGTAGCTGGCACGCCCTTGAAACTGCCCTGGATGCATGCCATTTCTTCCTTTATGACGTTCTTGGTCCTCCCGTGCTTCCGGTGTATCTTTTGACTTCCCATACAAGCCCAGGAAGCCTAGAATATTCACGCAGAGATTCTTCGTCAGGTGCATGACGTCGATTGCCGAGCGGACCTCATGGACTTCTTAGTAGGGTAGCTCCCAAAATATAGATTTTTTCTTCCACATGGGTACGCGCTTATCAAGGCCGTTAGGAATAGGTTGACTGCCAGGACCCTTTCCAAAGATTACTTTTAAATCTTTGACCATATCAAATACTTCAGCACTAGTACGGATGACAGGCTTCCCCCGGGGTTCTGCCTTGCCATTGAAATGCTTGCCTTTTTTCTTTAAGGGATGCTTGGGCGGAAGAAAACGACGATTGTACGGATACACATTCTTCCTACAGTTGTCAAGATATATACTTTCTGTCTGATCCAAACAGTGCGTGCATGCATTGTATCCCTTGTTTGACTTGTTTGTGCTCGTCCCACACACGTACACCTGGTTCGGCCCACACACATGATAAAGAGCAGGCCAATCATTGATGGTTACGAAAAGCAACGCTCGAAGGTCAAATTCCTCTTGTTTGTGCTCGTCCCACACACGTACACCTGGATCGGCCCATAGCTGTAAAAGTTCATCAACTAATGGCCTTAGGTACACATCAATATAGTTGCCGGGTTGCTTTGGACCTTGTATAAGCACTGGCATCATAATGAACTTCCGCTTCATGCACAACCAAGGAGGACGGTTGTAGATACATAGAGTAACGGGCCAGGTGCTCTGACTGCAACTCTGCTCCCCAAAAGGATTCATGCCATCTGTACTCAGACCTAACCATAAGTTCCTTGCGTCAGCTACAAATCTCGGGAACTCTCTCTCGATTTTTCTCCACTGCCGACCATCAGCGGTGTGCCTCAACTTATCGTCTTTCATACGATCTTCCATGTGCCATCGCAACAACTTCGCATGATCTTTATTTCTGAACAGACGTTTCAACCATGGTATTATAGGAGCATACCACATCACCTTGGCAGGAACCCTCTTCCTGGGTGGCTCGCCCTCAATATCACCAGGGTCATCTTTTCTGATCTTATACCGCAATGCAGTGCATACCGGGCATTTATCCATATTCTCGTACTTCTCACCGCGGTAGAGGATGCAGTCATTAGGGCATGCATGTATCTTCCGCACGTCTAATCCTAGAGGGCAGACAAGCTTCTTTGCTTCGTATGTGCTGGCGGGCAATTCGTTCTTTCTTGGAAGCATCTTCTTCATCAGTACCAGCAACTTTTCGAATGACGAGTCAGTCACACCGGTCTCTGCCTTCCACTTCAGCAATTCCAGTGTGCTACCCAGCTTCTTCTGGCCATCTTCACAAGTTGGGTACAACAATTTGTTGTGGTCCTGTAACATCTGCTCGAACTGCAACCTCTCCTTTTCTGTGTCGCAACCTCGCCGTGCATCAGAAATGACCCGGCCAAGATCATCAGCGCGCTCATCTGGTTCCCGTTCTTCATCCTGATCTTCTTCTTCATTGTCTTCCATTGCGGGATCAGCATACTCAGGGAACATAGATCGGTAGTTGTCATCATCGTTCTCTTCTTCTTCATCGAAGTCTTTCACCATAACCCCTCTTTCTCCGTGCTTGGTCCAAACATTATGGCCCGACATAAAACCGGACCGAAGGAGGTGGCTCTAAATGACTCTTGAGGAAGTGTAATCCTTCTCATTCCGACAATCAACACATGGACAAAACATATAACCACCACCATGCTTGTTCGCATCGGCTGCATCTCGAAAAGAATGCATGCCTTCTCTGTAAGCGGTTGTGCCTCGATCACCATACATCCATGGATGGCTCATATGTGTTATAGGACAGTATATCAAATACAATCATGATCCTAAAAATTAGTACCGCACGGTCTAAACAAGGAAATATAGTTGCTAACCTTTTAGAATAAGTAGAAATAAAGAAGAAGAGGTTTAAGCGTGGCTCAGCCATCTCATCTCGTAGTTGTGTTCGGTGAACTGAAACGACATCGCTCTAACACACATTTAAACAAACACATCTAGTGCATAAAAAAAGTGGAGAGCAAGCACCCACCCACAATCCTCCATCCAAGAAAAATGCAAGAAAGTGGGGAGAGGGGGGCTGTGCTATATATAGGCAGAGGACTTTAGTCCCGGTTTGAGACACAAACCGGGACTAAAGGTGGCGCACATGCGGGCTGCCCACCGCGTAGCCCTTTAGTCCCGGTTTGGGACATGAACCGGGACTAAAGGCTCCTTACGGGCCGGGAATAAAGCCTCGCGGGAGGCATTGAGAATTGGGGCGACGTGGCCGGGCCTTTAGTCCCGGCCCAGAGGCAGGCCGGGACAAAAGGGTCCAGGCCAAAGGCCCGTTTTCCACTAGTGTCTCTTTCTTCTTCTACGTAGCTTATTTTCCCCCAACATAGACATACTTAGCTAATTGTCCTCCAAAATGACATAATTAGCTTAATTAGGTAAAAATATCATAAGAACCATGGTTAGCTCATTAAAATGATAAATTTAGCTCCAAAATGACATAATAAGCTCATAATGGCCTATTTAATAAAAAATGACCTATACTTACATAATTATCCTCTAAAACAACATAATTAGCTCCAAAAAGGTACAATTCGTTAATTTAGCTCGAAGAAGAGGACAAGAGGAGAAGAAAGAGGAAAAACGAAAAGAAGAAGAAGAAGAAGAAGAGAAGAAGAAGAAGAAGGAGAAGAAGGAGAAGGAGCTAGCCCTCCTTCTTCTTCTCTCCTCCTTCTTTTCCTTCTTCTTTTCTTCTTCTCCTCCACTTCCTTCTCCTTCGCCTTCTCCTCCTCCTCCTCCTCCTTCTTATTTTTTTCTCCTTCTTCTTCTATTCTTGCTTCTTCTCTTTCTTCTTCTACATAGCTTATTTTCCCCAACATAGACATACTTAGCTAATTGTCCTCCAAAATGACATAATTAGCTTAGTTAGGTAAAAACATCATAAGAACCTTGGTTAGCTCATTAAAATGACCAATTTAGCTCCAAAATGACATAATAAGCTCATAATGGACTATTTAATAAAAAATGACCAATATTTACCTAATTATCCTCCAAAATGTCATAATTAGCTCCCAAAAGGCATAATTAGCTAATTTAGCTTGAAGAAGAGGACAAGAGGAAAAGAAGGAGGAAAAATGAAAAGAAGGAAGAAGAAGAAGAAGAGAAGAAGAAGGAGAAGGGGAAGAAGGAGAAGGAGCTAGCCCTCCTTCTTCTTCTCTCCTCCTTATTTTCCTTCTTCTTCTCCTTCTTATATTCTTCTTCTTCTCCTCTTCTTTCTACTTCTCCTTCTCCTCCTCCTCCTCCTTCTTTTTCTTCTCCTTCTTCTTCTCTTCTTGCTTCTTCTCTTTCTTCTTCTACGCAGCTTATTTTCCCCAACATAGACATACTTAGCTAATTGTCCTCCAAAATGACATAATTAGCTTAGTTAGGTAAATCATCATAAGAACCTTGGTTAGCTCATTAAAATGACTAATTTAGCTCCATAATGACATAATAAGCTCATAATGACCTATTTAATTAAAAATGACCTATACTTACCTAATTATCCTCCAAAATGACATAATTAGCTCCAAAAAGGCATAATTAGCTAATTTAGCTCGAAGAAGAGAACAAGAGGAGAAGAAAGAGGAAAAATGAAAAGAAGGACGAAGACGAAGAAGAGAATAAGAAGAGAAGAAGAAGGAGAAGGAGCTAGCCCTCCTTCTTCTTCTCTCCTCCTTATTTTCCTTCTTCTTCTCATTCTTCATTTCTTCTTCTTCTCCTCTTCCTTCTCCTTCTCCTTCTCCTTCTCCTCCTCCTTCTTCTTCTTCTTTTACTTCTCCTTCTTCTTCTCTTTCTCTTCTTCTACGTAGCTTAGACTCATCCAACAAAGACTAAATTGGCTAATTATCCTAAAAATGACATATTTAGCTTAGTTAGGTGAAAACATCATAAGAACCTTGGTTAGCACATTAAAATGACTAATTTAGCTCCAAAATGAAATAATAAGCTCAAAATGGAATAAGAACCTTGGTTGGCTCATGAATATTATATACTTAGCTTAGCTTCCACCTAAATGTCATAATTAGCCAATTTAGCTCCAAAATGCCTTAATTATCATAGTCGGCTCCAAAATGACATGTTTTACTCAAGTTAGATCTAGAATGGCCTAGACTTAGCTTGGCTTCCACCTAAATGACATAATTAGCTTAGTTAGCTCCAAAATGGCCTATTTAGTAAAAAATGACCTATACTTAGCTAATTATCCTACAAAATGACATAATTAGCTCCAAAAAGGCATAATTAGCTAATTTAGACCAAAGAAGAGGACAAGAGGAGAAGAAAGAGGAAAATTGAAAAGAAGGAAGAAGAAGAAGAAGAGAAGAAGAAAAGAAGAAGAAGGAGAAGGAGAAGGATGAAGAAGAAGGAGAAGTAGGAGAAGGACGAGAGAAGTCCTTCTCCTTCTTCTCCTTCTTCTTCTCCTTCTTCTTGCTCTTCTTGTTTTCTTATTCTTCTACTCTTCCTTCTCCTCCTCCTCCTCCTCCTTCTTTTTATTCTCCTTCTTCTTCTCTTCTTGCTTCTTCCCTTCTTGCTTCTTCTCTTTCTTCTTCTACGTAGCTTATTTTCCCCAACATAGACGTACTTAGCTAATTATCCTCCAAAATGACATAATTAGCTTAGTTAGGTAAAAACATCATAAGAACCTTGGTTAGCTCATTAAAATGACTAATTTAGCTCCAAAATGACATAATTAGCTCCAAAAATGACCTATACTTACCTAATTATCCGCCAAAATGACATAATTAGCTCCAAAAAGGCATAATTAGCTAATTTAGCTCGAAGAAGAGGACAAGAGGAAAAGAAGGAGGAAAAATGAAAAGAAGGAAGAAGATGAAGAAGAAAAGAAGAAGAAGGAGAAGGAGCTAGACCTCCTTCTTCTCTCCTCCTTCTTTGCCTTCTTCTTCTCCTTCTTCTTTTCTTCTTCTTCTCCTCTTCCTTCTCCTTCTCCTTCTCCTCCTCCTTCTTCTTCTTCTTCTTCTTCTTTTTCTTCTCCTTCTTCTTCTCTTCTTCCTTCTTCTCTTACTTCTTCTACGTAGCTTATTGTCCCCAACATAGACATACTTAGCTAATTGTCCTCCAAAATGACATAATTAGCTTAGTTAGGTAAAAACATCATAAGAATCTTGGTTAGCTCATTAAAATGACTAATTTAGCTCCAAAATGACATAATAAGCTCATAATGCCCTATTTAATAAAAAATGACCTATACTTACCTAATTATCCTCCAAAATGACATAATTAGCTCCAAAAAGGCATAATTAGCTAATTTAGCACGAAGAAGAGGACAAGAGGAGAAGAAAGAGGAAAAATGAAAAGAAGGAAGAAGAAGAAGGAGAGAAGAAGAAGGACAAGGAGAAGAAGGAGAAGGAGCTAGCCCTCCTTCTTCTTCTCTCGTCCTTCTTTTCCTTCTTCGTTTCTTCCTCTTCTCCTCTTCCTTCTCCTCCTCCTTCTCCTCCTCCTCCTCCTTTTTTCTCCTTCTTCTTCTCTTCTTGCTACTTCTCTTTCTTCTTCTATGTAGCTTTTTCCCCAACATAGACATACTTAGCTAATTGTCCTCCAAAATGACATAATTAGCTTAGTTAGGTAAAAACATCATAAGAACTTTGGTTAGCTCATTAAAATGACTAATTTAGCTCCAAAATGACATAATAAGCTCATAATGGCCTAGTTAATAAAAAATGACCTATACTTACCTAATTATCCTCCAAAATGACATAATTAGCTCCAAAAAGGCATAATTAGCTAATTTAGCTCGAAGAAGAGGACAAGAGGAAAAGACGGAGGGAAAATGAAAAGAAGGAAGAAAAAGAAGAAGAGAATAAGAAAGAGAAGGACAAGAAGGAGAAGGAGCTAGCCCTCCTTCTTCTCTGCTCCTTCTTTTCCTTCTTCTTCTCCTTCTCCTTTTCTTCTTCTTCTCCTCTTCCTTCTTCTTCTCCTTCTTCTTTTCTTCTTCTTATCCTCTTCCTTCTCCTCCTGCTTCTCCTCCTCCTCATCCTTCTTCTTATTTTTCTTCTCCTTCTTCTTCTCTTCTTGCTTCTTCTCTTTATTCTTCTACGTAGCTTATTTTCCACAACATAGACATACTTAGCTAATTCTCCTCCAAAATGAAATAATTAGCTTAGTTAGGTAAAAACAATATAAGAACCTTGGTTAGCTCATTAAAATGACATAATAAGCTCATAATGGCCTATTTAATAAAAAATGACTTATACGTACCTAATTATCCTCCAAAATGACATAATGAAATCAAAAAAGACATAATTAGCTAATTTAGCTCGAAGAAGATGACAAGAGGAGAAGAAAGAGGAAAAATGAAAAGAAGGAAGAAGCAGAAGGAGAAGAAGAAGGAGCTAGCCCTCCTTCTTCTCCTTCTTCTTTTCTTCTTCTTCTCCTCTTCCTTCTCCTTCTCCTTCTTCTTTTCTTCTTCTTATCCTCTTCCTTCTCCATCTCCTTCTCCTCCTCCTCCTCCTTCTTCTTTTACTTCACCTTCTTCTTATCTTCTTTCTTCTTCTCTTTCTCTTCTTCTACGTAGCTTAGAGTCATCCAACAAAGACTAAATTGGCTAATTATCCTACAAAATGACATACTTAGCTTAGTTATGTGCAAACATCATAAGAACCTTGGTTAGCTCATTAAAATGACTAATTTAGCTCCAAAATGAAATGGTATGCTCAAAATGGCCTAAGAACTTTGGTTAGCTCATGAATATTCTATACATAGCTTAGCTTCCACCTAAATGTCATAATTAGCCAATTTAGCTCCAAAATGCCTTAATTATCATAGTTGGCTCCAAAATGACATATTTTACTCAAGTTAGCTGTAAAATGGCCTATACTTAGCTTGGCTTCCACCTAAATGACATAATTAGCTTAGTTAGCTCCAAAATGGCCTATTTAATAAAAAATGACCTATACTTAGCTAATTATCCTCCAAAATGACATAATTAGCTTCAAAAAGGCATAATTAGCTAATTTAGCCCGAAGAAGAGGACAAGAGGACAAGAAACAAGAAAAATGAAAAGAAGGAAGAAGAAGAAGAAGAAGATAAGAAGAAGAGAAGAAGAAGGAGCGGGAGAAGGAGGAAGAAGAAGGAGAAGTAGGAGAAGGAGGAGAGAAGCTCCTTCTCCCTCTTCTCCTTCTTCTCCTTCTTCTTGTCCTTCTTCTTCTCCTTCTTATTTTCTTCTTCTTCTCCTCTTCCTTCTCCTTCTCCTCCTCCTCCTTCTCCTCATCCTCCTCCTTATTTTTCTTCTCCTTCTTCTTCTCTTCTTGCTTCTTCGCTTTCTTCTGCTACGTAGCTTATTTTCCCCAACAAAGACATACTTAGCTAATTATCCTCCAAAACGACATAATTAGCTTAGTTAGGTAAAAACTTCATAATAACCTTGGTTAGCTCATTAAAATGACTAATTTAGCTCCAAAATGACATAATAAGGTCAACATGGATTAATAATCATAGTTGGCTACAAAATGACATATTTTATCCAAGTTAGCTCTAGAATGACCTATAATTAGCTAAGTTCTCTCCTCAATGACATAATAATGCTATGTAGCTCCAAGATGACCTATTCCACCTAACTTAGCTATTAAATGGCCTATACTTAGCTAAGTTCTCTCTGAAATAACCGATACTTCTCTTCTTCATCTAGTATTCTTCTTCTAACTTTCTTATTTGTCATTTTTTAGATTACATTCACTTCACGGGAAGCTTGGATTATATTGATGGAATGCTTAAATATGGTTTCTTGTACCATGGCTTCATGGAAGCTTGTATTGAAACTATTGTAGTATATGGATATATATGAAACTTTGTATGCATGGATGAGACTGGTGTAATATATGGGTTGATACGGATGCAACTTGCATAATATGTATGTACTATGGATGAAAGTTATTTTAATATGGTTATGAGTACGGAAACAAATTTATTTCTGTCAAATATATATATATATATATATATATATATATCCTAATTATTATGAAAATTTCTGGATATAATGGAAAATAAAATAAACAGGGGCTGTTTTGAGCCTTTGTCGTCCTCCCACCGACGGCAAAGGCCATAGGGCCGACGGCAAAGTGGGGAGGGGCTGGTTGAAAGGTGGAGGGAGAGAGGGGCTGGGTGACCCCTTTGCCGTCGGCCTCAAACATGGCTGACGGCAAACAGAGGTGGGCAAACGGCAAAGCGGGAGGGCTGACGACAAAGGTGGGAGGGAAACAGGGGTTGGGTGCCCCCCTTTGCCGTCGGCCTCAAACATGGCTAATGGCAAAAAGAGGCGAGCAGACGACAAAGAGGAGAAGCCTGTCGTTAGCACTTGATGGGAGCGTCTGTGGATCTACCGTCCCATTTTATTTGTCGTCTGCCCCCTCTTGGCAAATATTCTTAGCCGTCCTCCTTACAAAAGCATACGGCAAATAGCCTCTTCATCGGACATTTTTTTGCCGTCTAATTTGCTCTGAGCTGACGAACAACAAAGCCTTTGCCGTCGGATGTTTCCCCCTTTGCCGTCAGCCCTGGCAGACGGCAAATTCTCAGATTCCTTTAATGTATGACACAATTATCTTTGTTAGGTTAAAAATAGCATAATACCTTGGTTAGCTCATAAATGTCATATACTTAGCTTATCTTCCTCCTAAATGACACAATAAGCTCAAAATAAGATAAGCATTGTAATCATCTTATCCTTCTTCTGCTCCTTATTCTTCTCCTACTCCTCCTCCTCCTCCTCCTCCTTCTTCTTCTTCTTCTTCTTCTTCTTCTTCTTCTTCTTCTTCTTCTTCTTCTTCTTCTTCTTATGCTGCTGCTGCTGCTACTACTGCTGCTTCTCCTTCTTCTTCTTATTCTCCTTCTCCTCCTCCACCTTCTTCTTCTCCTTCTTCTTCCTCTTCTCCTTCTTCTCCTTCTACTTCTTCTTCCTCTTCTCCTCCTTTGTCTTCTCCTTCTTCTTCTTCTTCTTCTTCCAGTCCTCCTCCTCCTCCTCCTCCTCCTCCTCCTCCTCCTTCTTCTTCTTCTTCTTCTTCTTCTTCTTCTTCTTCTTCTTCTTCTTCTTCTTCTTCTCCTCCTCCTCCTGCTCCTCCTCCTCCTCCTTCTTATTCTTCTTCTCATTCTTCTCCTCATTCTCCTCCTCCTTCTTTTTCTTCTTCGTCTTCTTAGCTAATTATCCTCCAAAATGACATAATTATATTATGTAGTTCATTTATGACATAATTAGCTTAGTTAGGTCAAAAATAGGATAAGAACCTTTGTTAGCTCATAAATGTCATATACTTAGCTTATGTTCCTCCACAATGACATAATACACTAAAAAATGGCATAAAATGAAAAATAATGAATAGAAGAGGAAAGAGGAGAAAAATAAAGAATATAAGAAGACGAATGAGCTTCTTGTTTCTTTCTTCTTATTATTTTCCTTCTTCTTATTATTTTCCTTCTCTTTCAACTTCTTCTTCTTCTTCTCGTTCTCCTTCTAGTCTTCTTCTTCTTCTCGTCCTTCTAACTTTCTTATTCTCATTTAGCATATTTGGTTCACTTCATGGAAGGTGGCCTTGATGGGATCCTATTGTTTTCTTTTTGTTTCGATTTGTATGGATGAACAGTGTGATGTTTAAACTATGTGTATATATGGATGAACTATGCGAAAATATTTGTTGTCTTTCTCAATTTTTCATGATGATGTTGGATACATGGCCTATGCTTCTTCTATGATGTTTGTATCTACATGTGATGTTTGGAATTATATATATATATATATCATAGAATTATTCTGAAAATGTAGGGAAATAACTAAAAAGAAACAAAAAAAGTGACAATACAAGCATAGTGCCGTCTGCCAGTGGATGGCAAAGGCTTGTGCCATGTGACAGCTGATGGCAAAGGTGCCACATGGCACACACCTGTGCAACCTCGGGGTAGCACGGCTGACCTATATGGTTACTTTGCCATCAGCTGGTGACCCTCGTAGACGGCAAAGGCCGCCACAAAGCAGATGACACCCCCTCCCCCCGTCGACAGACGGCAAAGAACCCCCCATAGGAAGACGACAAAGCACCCCACAAGCGTGACGACAAAGGCCCCTCCGATCAGACGGCAAAGGATCCGTTAGCTATCTAATGGAGTAGGTTCCCGTCGACTGTCGTCTACCTCCTTTTCCCGTCTTCTAGTCATGGCAAACCGATCGCAAAGATTGTTGTCGTTCGCTACAAGCCAGCAAACGACAAAGAAGGTATTTACTGATGCTAGCTATGGCGAAAATTTTGTCGTCGAGTGGCGGACGACAAATGTCTTTGCCTTTCGTGGAATAGTCCTTTGTCGTCTCGTATGGAAGACGGGAAAGAAGATGATTCGTGTAGTAAGTGACAGAAGGGGACAAGGTACATCTTTGTGTTCTTGGTACTAAGGATCAAATGATGGGGTGTATTCATATTGATTAGTTTACTTTGTCTACATCATGTCATCGTTCTACAAGCATTTCTCCGTTTGTCATAAACTTTGTATGTGGAGAGGCAAGCATAGAAGCGCTCTTGAACTAGAGTAACAGTAGTACGTGAAAGCAGGAGTCGTCCTATTTTCTAATGGACGTGCTGCCTATATACACATGATCCGCTTTTGTGTCAATTGCCCAACAGTAATTTCTTTACCCACTTTTTGTTGCTTTCTTGAAAGATGCCATTAGGGAACACTATGCCCCCCGGGTCTATTCAGTTATTAATTTACAAAACTTATCTTTACCTTGATTGATTTATTTGTCTTTCTTTTATTTGTTAATTTATAGTTATTTACAATTATCTACACACCTCACTTGCTTGCAAATCATGAGATCAAGGTGTTGACAGCCCTCTTGCCAGCGTTGGGTGCAAGTTGTTTGCTCTTTTGTGTGCACCCGCTGGAGACGGTTAAGGATAGATATTCCTGTTAGTTTTATAAACCTTGGTTTCTTAACTGAGGGAAATACTTACCTGTATTGTGTTCAATTACTCGTTCCTCTTCACGGAAAACCCAACGTAAATCACAATTATCAAAAAAGAATTTTTGGCGTCGTTGTGGGGGAATATCAACACCAACTATCATGTAACTTCAGACAAATTATCATTCACTTGTTCTTCTTTTTATTTGCTAGTATATTTAGTTTACTTCATAAAAATAAAAAAATATTTATATTTGCTTGTTACTATAGCTAGTTCATCCTCTATTTTTCTTACTTCAGAGAACGAAGTGTTCAATTTTAAACAAAGGGGAGGAGAAAATTTGAAATATGCTGGGTATAGGATTTGCAATGCTCAAAATAAATCAACTCATAAGAAATCCAATACTACCTTGCTTCGCAATTTTTATGCGGTTGTGACAACTTGGCATATGTTTTTACTTGACAACATCACCGGTGGTAATTTCCTAATGTGTCACATGTTGGATGCCTATAACGCTATTGAAAAACTTGTGGGATCACCTCCCACTATTATTATTGGAATCATTTTCAAAATTGGAAGATGTGATGCATAGGCTTGATGCTATTCAAAATAAAATTAATACTAATAAACAAATTGAGGAGTTAGACAAAAAAAAACTTCATAATCATATCACTCAATTTGAGTCACGGGTAGGAATGAATTTGAAAACTTTGAAGGAGAAGGATACTATTATTGATGAGAGGGTAGAACAAAGCATAAATAGCATTGATAAAATGGAGGAAGTCATTGATAAAGTAGGTTCCGCTTTCACACCCTCCAAAACTAATGCTAGTACCTCTTGAAGTAAAAGTCTGAAATTCATATATATTCGTAAGAGCATTATTACCCCCTCTGACCAAAAGGAACAAGGATATCAAAATTATTAGTGTGCATCCCAACTTTGTAACCTTGATAAAGGATACTATTTCCAAGTCTCCTATTGTTATTGCGGAGCTTGATGTCAAAGATGACAACACTTGATCACATGCATTATGCCTAGCTAAGGGCATAAAACAATAGCGCTTGTTGGGAGGCAACCCAATAGTTATTTAATTATTTGCCTTTTACCTTCTGTTTTGGTGTGATGCCATAACTATTGCCTCTGTAGTTATTGTGTTCTTATGTTTGAATTAGTGTTTGTGCCAAGTAAATCATTTGGGATGACTTGTATGATAAGTAGAATTGATATGGTGAAAAAACAGAAACTTTGAAGTCTGATGCAGAATTTTTGTCATTTTACTAGAACATATTTTTAAGCTCAATTTTTTACATAGTATTTCTATAAAACTTACTCAGGTCATCCTAATTTTTTAGAAGTTTTGGTGTTACAGAAGTATGTTGGGGAACGTCACATGGGAAACAAAAAAATTTATGTGCTCACCTAGATCAATCTATTAGAATCCATTTACATACCCTTGTAGATCGCTAAGCGGAAGCGTTGAAAAACACAGTTGATGTAGTCGAACATCTTCGTGATCCAATCACGATCCATCCCACGATCCAGTCACGAAAGTCCCGATCAAGTGTCGAACAAACGACACCTCCGCGTGCAACACACGTACAACTCGATGACGCCTTCACCACCTCGATCCACATGGGTGAACTAGTGGTTGAGTTCTCAGGCAACATAACAACATGGTAGCCGCGATGATGGTGCTATTTCGGCAAGGCTACGTCGAGCACTACCAAAACCGCAAACGGAGGATAAGACAATCTAGGGAGAGAGAGGGGCGCCAAGGGCTTGGTGTGACCTCCGAAGGTGCCCCTCCCCTCTTTATATACGTGGAGGGGCGTGGGGAATAGCACCTCCAAACACTAGGACGCAGCCAAGCTGGGAGGAGGTGGAATCCTAATCCTCCTCCTTCCCTTCCATACAAAGGTGCACTTTCCACCTTACCCAACTACGTGGGCCTTGAGAGAGTTGTGCACCTGCCAAATAAGGCCAGAGCACCGCCCCTCAGCCTATGCAAACCCTTGGGACGTGCTGGAACCCTTGGTGGACTTCCGGACTCCTGCAGAAGTTTCTGAAACCTTCTAGAAGCTTCCTGATACAATACCGGAAAAACGTGAAACTTTTCCGGTAGCCAAAATATGACTTCCCATATATAAATATTTACCTATGGACCATTCCGGAGGTCCTCTTGATGTCCGGGATCTCATCCGAGACTCCGAACAACATTCAGTAACCAACACAATAACTCAACTATGTCTATATCGTTATCGAAAGTTAAGTGTGCAGACCATGCGGGTTTGAGAACTATGAAGACATGAACGAGGCACCTCTACGGTCGATAACCAATAGCGGGACCTCGATGCCCATATTGGTTCCCACACATTTTACAAAGATCTATATCAGTCAAACCAATGATGTCAAGGATTCAATTAATCACGTATATAGTTCCTTTTGTCCATCGGTATATTACTTTCCCGGTATTTGATCGTCGGTATCTCCATACCTAGTTCAATCTCGTTACCGGCAAATCTATTTACTAGTTTTGTAATAGAAGATCTCGTGACTAACTGCTTATCCACATTGCTTGCAAGCTTATTGTGATGTTGTATTACCGAGTGGGCCTTGAGATACCTCCCCTCGTACGGAGTGACAAACCCTAGTCTTGATCCATGCCAACTCCACAGACACCCTCGAAGATACATGTAGATCATCTTTATAGTCAGCATTTGATACGTTGTGACATTTGATACACACAAGGCATTCCTTCGGTGTCAGTGAGTTGCATGACCTCATGGTCATAGGGACACATAAATTGACATGCAGAAAGCAATAGTCGTAAACTGGATATGATTAAATGCTATGTTTAAGGTTTGGGTCTTGTCCATCACATCATTCTCCTAATGATATGATCTTGTTATCAAATGAAAACTCATGTATATGTATGTGGCAAACCTTAGCATGGATAATAAACGATTATCATGAACAAGGAAATGATAATAACTACTTTATTATTACCTCTAGGGCATATGTCCAACAAAATATAGGTTCTTTACAGATCATTACAGACTGTTATGTTTTAGATATATTTTGCTTACATAGTTTGCTTAATTTGACGATGTCATGGATTTTATCGGGGGTATAAGATATGGATAAGTTAGAATACAATACATACTATGCAATAATAAAATATGAATCAATTTATACCAATACCTAAAGTATTTGATATTTTGCTTATAATAATGGATCTCACGAAGTTTTGTTGAATTTTGTGTGATTGAAGTTTTCAAGTTTTGGGTGTTATCACGATGGACAAAGGAATAAGGAGAGGAAAAGGCCTAATCTTGGGGATGCCCAAAGAACACCAAGGTAATATTATAGGAACACGTCTAACCTTGGGGATGCCCCGGAAGGCATCCCCTCTTTCATCTCAAGCCATTGGTATGTCACATGGAGCTACATTTTTATTCGTCACATGATATGAGATTTGCTTGGAGCATTGTTTTCTTTTATTTATTTATTTTTAGTTTGCACAATAATCATTTGATAGACACACCTATTGGAGAGAAAGACACTTTCATCACGATTGGCTAGTAAACTCTATATGCTTCACTTATATCGTGTGTGCTTAGGAGTTTCTCGGGTACTTCACCTATATCTTTTTGAGCACGATGGCATACATATTTTATAGAAATATTTGCACTCTCGTTCTTCACTTATATTTGTTTGAGAGTTAACGAATAGTGACGTTATTTTGCATGAGTCATAGAGATAGTCCAAAAAATAGGTTTTCAATGAGTGATAATCAAAACCATAATGTAGCACACAAAGAGAAATTGTGGGTTAATGATATTGATGTGGTAATATGAAAAAGGCATGAGTCCATATTTGATGGTTTCTAGAAGTATCAGTATTAAGAGGTGTTAATTTCTTGTTTGTGTGAATATTAAAAAGTCATGGTGGGGATGTGTGACCTTTTCTATTCCTCGTTAAAATCCTAGTGTTATTTCGGTCGAAGGCGTGATGGTTAACTCCTCCGAACCTCCTCCCTCGGGGCATGCGAGTAGTGCTTTGATTTGTTGTAAAACTAACAAAAGGTTGCAATAAGTATATGAGTTATTCATGAATAATGTGAAACCAAGCACATACGCAATCTCACCTCCTCATTTTTTGCTAGCCCCTTTGGTACCGTGCATTGCCCATTCTCACCTCTTGGATGGGTGCAAACTTCGCCAGTGCGTCCAAACCCCGTGGCATGATATGCTCTGACACATATAAGCCTTATTATATCTTCCTCAAAACAGCCACCATACCTACCTATTATGGCATTTCCATAGCTATTCTAAGATATATTGTCATGGAAATTCCATCGTTACATCATAGGACTAGTTAGTTCATCATGATATTGCTTTGCATGATCATATAAAGCTGACATGGTATTTGTGGCAAAGTCACCATTATCAATATTGCTGATACATGTCACACTAGATCATTGCACATCCTGGTACACTACGAGAGGAATTCATATTGATTCATATTGCTTCATAGTTCTTCATATCGAGTTTTCATTAAGTTGTAAGTAAATACAAGTGTGTTGATCAGAGTTACTAGAGCATTGTCCTAGTGAGGAAATAAAAATGGGGGAGGACAAATTATCCCACCATAAAAAATGATAGAACAATAGATAAGGGACTTTGCTATTCTCCTTTACCACACTCGTGCCTCAGAGTGGCACCTTGTTCTTCATATAGAGAGTCTCATGTTATGTCACTTTCATATGCTAGTGGGAAGAAGTTGTTCATTATTTTGACCTTGGCTTGTATATTGCGATGATGGGCTTCCTTAAATGCCCGAGGTCCTCATGAGCAAGCAAGTTGGATGCACACCCCACTTAGCTTCAGTTGAGCTTTCATACACTTATAGCTCTAGTGCATCATATGCATGGAAATCCCTACTCCTTGCATTGACATCTACCGATGGGTATCTCATAGCCCATCGGTAAGCCTAGTTGATGTGAGACTATCTTTTCCACTTTTTACCCCTTTGATATCTACCACCATATTCTATTCCACATTTATGCTATGTCCATGGTTCATGCTCATGTATTGAATGAATAATAAATAGTTGATGCACAATGAAATAGTATGATCCAATTGTGTGACTTGGACACCGTGGTGCTTCATATTTGTATTAATGTGGTGAAGACACTGTCATGCCTTGCTAGTATGATAAAATGAATGGGGGTAAACATTCTTTTATGATCGTATAATTTGAAAGATTGATGATTTTGTTGCTTGTGCTTTTAAATATTATTATGCTCATGTTTGTTAATTCATCATTTCTCAATGAGCATACATGCAAAAGAATACATATTGGGTAGCATGTCACATAGAAATTATGTTTTTATCACCTACCTACTCAAGGACAAGAAGGAATTAATCTTGGCGATGCTTGACACGTGTCCAATATATCTAGGATATTATCATTCTAGGATACTTTCTGAGTAATAATTTACCAATTTATATTACTTTTGAGCACTAACCTATTGACCTAGTGCCTAGTGCGATTTGTTGTTTTCTGCGTATTTTTTAGTTTTCAGGTTTACACTGCCAAACGAAGTCCAATTGCCCCGAAACTTTTTATGATTTTTCTAGACCAAAAGAAAACCTGAAATCCTTGGGAGAAGACCAGAGGCCACACGTGGGAGGCACAAGCCAACAGGGCAAGACCAGAGGGGCTAGACGCGCCCTGATGGATTGTCCCTCCCTCGTGTCCCTCCTACCTCCATTATGTGGCCTATAAATTCACATATATACCAAAAAACCTCAAGGGCATCGCGAAACACTTTTTCTCTCACTGCAAATATTTGTTCCACCATGATCTCATCTGGAGCTTCGTTCGGGCACCCTGTGACAGGGGGATCGATCACGGAGGGCCTCTTCATCAACCTTGTTGCCGTCATGATGATGTGTGAGTAGTTCACGACTGACCTACGGGGATGTAGTTAGTACCTAGATGGCTATATCTCTCTCTTTTGATCTTCAGTACAATGGTCATTGCATCTTTGCTTTGATTCATCCGATATAGTACTTTTGTATGGTGCATTTGTTCGGATCCGTTAAATTGTTGGTTTATGTTTAGTTTATTCCTGAAAAGTATTTGAGTAACCTCTAATTGTTATGATTATTAATGTCATGATCATCATAGCTTCGTAAATCTTTGTAATCTATTGAATTGCTTTGGGCAAGTAGATGATAGTTCTTCAGTGAGAGGGGTGCGTTGTAGTGGGTTCAACCTGACATGTTTCTATATCCAAGAGATACAAGGGGACAAGATACATAATTGTGTTGTTGCAACTAAGGATAAAACGATGGGGGTTTATTCATATTGATTGAGTTTACTTTTTCTGCATCGTTTCATCGTTCTCTAAGCATCACTCTGTTTGTCATGAACTTAATACATAGAGAGGGAAGCATCGAAGCTCTCTTGAAGTAGAGTAATAGTAGTAGGTGCTGGAAGGAGACGACGTATTTGCTTATGGACATGATTGTTGGAAATATGCCCTAGAGGCAATAATAAATTAGTTATTATTATATTTCTATGTTTATCATAATCGTTTATTCTCTATGCTATAATTGTATTGATTGGAAACACAATACTTGTGTGGATACGTAGACAAAACACTGTCCCTAGTAAGCCTCTAGTTGACTAGCTCATTGATGAAAGATGGTCAAGGTTTCCTGACCATAGGCAAGTGTTGTTACTTGATAACGGGATCACATCATTAGGAGAATCATGTGATGGAAAAGACCCAAACTATGAACGTAGCATATTGATCGTGTCGTTTTATTGCTATAGTTTTCTGCGTGTCAAGTATTTGTTCCTATGACCATGAGATCATATAACTCACTGGCACCGTAGGAATACCTTGTGTGTATCAAACGTCACAACATAACTGGGTGACTATAAAGATGCTCTACAGGTATCTCCGAAGGTGTTCATTGAGTTAGTATGGATCAAGACTGGGATTTGTCACTCCGTGTGACGAAGAGGTATCTCGGGGCCCACTCGGTAATACCACATCACACAAGCCTTGCAAGCAATGTGACTTAGTGTAAGTCACGGGATCTTGTATTACGGAACGAGTAAAGAGACTTGCCGGTAAACGAGATTGAAATACGTATACGGATACCAACGATCAAATCTCGGGCAAGTAACATACCGAAGGACAAAGGGAATGACATACGGGATTATATGAATCCTTGACAGTGAGGTTCAACCGATAAGATCTTCGGAGAATATGTAGGATCCAATATGGGAATCCAGGTCCCGCTATTGGATATTGACCGAGGAGTGTCTCGGGTCATGTCTACGTAGTTCTCGAACCCGCAGGGTCTGCACACTTAAGGTTCGGTGACGTTTCGGTATAGTTGAGTTGTAGGTGTTGGTAACCTAAAGTTGTTCAGAGTCCCCGATGTGATCCAGGACGTGAGGAGGAGCTCTGGAATGGTTCGGAGGTAAAGATTGATATATAGGAAGTCCTATTTTGGTCACCGGAAATGTTTCGGGGTCATCGGTAGTGTACCGGGAGTGCCGGTAGGGGTGTCACGCCCCAAGGGGTCTCATGGGCTATGGGAAGAGATAAACCAGCCCCTAGTGGGCTCGAATAAGTTCCCACTAAGGCCCATAAGGTTTGAGAAGGAAAAAACACAAGGTGGAAAGAGTTTCCAAGTGGGAAGGTGGAATCCTACTCCAAGTAGAATTGGAGTAGGACTCCTCCACCTCCAATTCGGCCAAACCTTGAGGGTTTGAGGCTAGCTCCTCCCCTCCCTCCCTCCTATATATACTAGAGGTATTGAGGGTTTTTGAGACATAACTTTTGCCACGGCAGCCGGACCACATACCTCCACGGTTTTTCCTCTAGATCGTATTTCTGCGGAGCTCGGGCGGAGCCCTGCCGGAGTAGATCATCACCACCACTGGCACACCGTCATGCTGCCGAAGAACTCTTCTACCTCTCCGTCTCTCTTGCTGGATCAAGAAGGCCGAGATCATCGTCGAGCTGTACGTGTGCTGAACGCGGAGGTGCCGTCCATTCGGCACTAGATCGGAACGGATCGTGAGATGGATCGCAAGATGGTTCGTGCATCGGATCGCGAGATGGTTCATGGGACGGATCGTGGGATGGATTGCGGGACGGTTCGTGGGATGGTTCGCAGGGTGGATCGAGGGACGTGAGGACGTTCCACTACATCAACCGCGTTCCTTAACGGTTCTGCTGTGCGATCTACAAGGGTACGTAGATCAGAAATCTCCTCTCGTAGATGAACATCACCATGATAGGTATTGTGTGTGCGTAGGAAATTTTTTCTTTCCCATGAGACGGTCCCCAACAATGATTCCTGTATAAACATGATGATTACTGTGAACATTGCATATATATCTACTTTTCTATCAACCCAACAGTAATTTGTTTACCAACTGTATATTGCTTTCATGGAAGGTGCCATTAGGGAACACTATGGCCCCCGGGTCTATTAACTTATATATATTCAAAAAATTTCTTTACCTTTCTACCTTTATTTGTCTTTATTTTATTTTGCAATTTATAACTATCTGCAATTATCTGCATGCCTCACTTGCTTGCAAATAACGAGATCAAGGGGATTGAGAACCATCTTGCCTGTGTTGGGTCCATGTTGTTTGTTCTTTTGTGTGCACCAGCTGAAGATGGTTGAGGATTGATATTCCTAGTGGTTTGATAAATCTTGGTTTCTTTACTAAAGGAAATACTTACTCGTATTGTGTTGGAATTGCCCGTTCCACTTCAAGGAAAACCCAACGCTGATCACAAGTATCAAAATCCAAGAAATAGACAACACCAAGAAATCTCTTCCACTCAAAGAAAAAAATCAAATAGGGAGAGGGTGCTCCTAAGGAAAAGAAGAAAAAGGCGATGGGTGGTAAGGCAAAACGGGGCAATTCCACTCATCCCAATATAGTCGGCGACTTTAACCCTTCCTATGTTTTATGTCGTGCTAGTGATGGGCATGTTTATGCCAAATTTGTTGGTTCTATTTTATGAGTACATTGAATGGTCTACTTGGGTTCCTACGACCCTTATTACTGACATCGAAGGACCCATTGAATAATGGGTACGAAAACCAAGAATTGATCTTATGCAGGACTTTGCTTTTGGAGCAGGTTCATGGTTGCTTGATAGTGGAGAGACAAATAACATGACCGAAAGGAAGGACTTGGTGATGCATGTTCAAATTAACTCATCTTTGGCCACTCAATCCCAATTTGGGGATACTAGAAGTTCAAAGGTATCGGGTCTTGGCAAGGTGGTGATCACTCTGGATTTATCCATTGAGAAAGTCATGCTTGTTGCGACCCTTGCGTACAATTTACTTTTCGTTTGTTAACTTACACCCATGAATTTTCTATATTCTTTGATATTGATATTGTGGCCCTCTTGTGGATAAATACTCTTAAAGTAGTGTTGGGACCCCGATTCTAAGCCATACGAATCCAGCGTGTAACACACAGCATCACTTTGTGGTCTCACGCACGGTTAACCCCACGGCTGCCACCTTACTTTGGCCGGCCCCGTTTGCATCTTTTCACTCACGTATGCCATGTGTCTCTAGCATTCCAATGTGTAAGAACCCGGGTCTACATAACTAGTTATAAACCCAAGTGGCACATCCGTAAAAATACATGCATACATAACCCAACAAAGCAGGTGTCGGTCATCAGCGTGTGTAGACGAGTCGTAGCAAGCTACAAGGACACCATTACACCGCGAGGCATTTCCCCGAAGGGACATACACAACAGCTATGAAGCATACATGTCGGTCAACCAATGTGTCCGGAGCAGTAGCAAGCCCAGGGCTGAGTGGAATCACAAAGGGGCATTTCTCTGTAAATAGTACTACCAAAGGCGCACAACTAGGTGTCGAACCCCATACATATCACAACACATCACATATATGCGTGACATACTCAATATGCATAGATACAAAAATGGCAACGCAACATAACGATACAACATCACAACATTTATTTAGAAGACTCGGAAGAGCCTTGCATAATAGGTTCATACATGTAGGGGTCACATGACACGACACTCAAGTCATACATACAAATTCAAACAAGCCATGTGGAAGCATTAAAGTTGTCTGAGTACAGACAGATGAAAAGAAAAGGCATAAAGCCTGACTATCTACAAATCCCTTTAGAAGGGGGCCATGTCATAGCTGGGACACTAGCTACTTGTCATCATCGGCGTCTAGATAGAACCCACCAGATGGTTCGTGGGTATCTTCTGCAACATTTATTAAGCAAACACGAGTACGAAAGTACTCAGGAAGACTTTAAATCAGATCTATCCACTCATGCACAAGTGTCAACAAAGGGGGTTGTGGGGTTTCATGCAGCAAGCCAGCTTTGACTCTTGGCTAATTTATACTACGACTTCAATTATTTTTGAACAAGTTTTGATATGTCATACACGAGTCCACTACCACCACAACAATATACTACCATGGATTCTTTCTCGTCTCCTTAGGAGAATGCCATCCATGATACTCACACTTATCTTGATACTTTTATGAGTAGCCATTAAGCAAACATGAGTATCTATGAACAACATATGTCTCCAAGTAGTCCATATCTGCGGACGCGGCTATTCGAATAGATCATAACCCTGCAGGGGTGTACTTCTTTACACACTCTCTCGCCACTTATCTCCATGTGCACTTTACGCACCTCGATAACCTTCAAGCGGAAGCCCAGCGAGGGAGTCCCGCAACCGTTAACCACGCTAATACCTAGTCCAGATTTATCGCCTATTTGAGACTGAACCCGCACGGAAGTCCAGCTGAAGTTTCCGCTACGGCCCCAAACGATGTGCGCAGGGTTCCCAAGCACACCATCTGGGTGCTACCTGGTACACCGTGCCACTGCCTACCGCGTAACAGCCCACCTCTGAGGTCAGCACCGTGCACAGCCTCCAGCATGACTACAAACACCACAAATAACATGCAACTCCTGGACCGAGTATTAGGCGATTAATAAGCCGAGTAGGGTCATATGTCAGGGCGGAGGATGTGGTGGTAGCTAGTATTGGATCACATAACGGAGCTCAGTTCCTAAGAATGGTTCCAATGAGACAACCCGCCATGTACTCCTACACAGCCTCTCATCGGTACCATTACCAAATCAGATTCAACACTTAACCTTTGTCGCCAGAACACATTTAACCACTCCAGTTCATCACTGAGAGGAAATGGGTTCAACTACCGAGGCAAAAGCATTTATCATTGTGTGTCCTAATGCAATAAATGAGATCAGGAGCGATAACATGGGATTTTATCGGAATGCTCAAAAGGGATGCTTTCCTTGTGAATCAACGAAGGGATACACTCCTTTAGTCGGATACTCATGAGTATCATGTGGAGCTGAGCCAACCGAAACAAACAATCACAATCAATACACGGCAAGTGCAACAATATGATGCATGATCATGGAATGTCATGGATATGATGGATGAGCTAATGCATGTTTAAATAATTTGATTGAAGCTCGTTTGAATCGAAGATTCAAATACCACTTCAAATAAGGTATTTTCATATACCCTTTTAATTGATTTGACCTGATGCTCACATATAACTTGTTCTATCATGCATGAAAGTAGCACCATTGGATTATTTGGATTTTTCTTATAAATTTTCATATATAAATTATTTTAATCAGAGTTACATATTAATTTCTATGATTTTTCTGGAATTTTATTAATCACGGAAATCCAATTATTGCGCCAGCATGACATCAGCATTGCATCAGCTGGTCAATTTGGCCGTTGCTGATCAAACCTGACCAGTGGGGTCCACTGGTCAATGTCTTAGACAGTAACGGAGGTTAAAACTAAAATAATAAGTTAATTAACAGTACTGGACCCACCAGTCAGTGAGTGTTTAGGTTAATTAATCCTGTTAAGAAAATTAATTAGTTAACCTAACTAATCAGGGGACTGGCCCCACATGGTAGTGACCCAGGGAGGTCGAATCCCTGGTCGCTGTGGTCAAACCCACCGGCGGTGAGCCACTGGCAGCACTAAGAACGGCGGAGGGGATCGGAAACCCTCCTCTGGTGACCATTTGGCCGGTGGAGACCACGACTAGAACGACCTCTCTCCCGCGCGTCCATTTGTGCAAGTCGCAGGGGCTGGGGTGGCCGAAATCAATGGCGGCGACGACCTACGCGGCTGTCGGAGTTCGGCCATCGTCGAGATCGACGTTGCAACGCGCGAACGAATCGAAACTAAGTACCTACACCACCTACCTGACATTGCAAAGCTACTGGTGGCATCGGTTGGACCAACCGATCATCGGAGCATCACCGGCGGTGAGCTCCCGCGGAGGACCTCATCGGCCGACATGGAATTGAAGGCTACGGCTTTGTATTGAAGGGGGAAAGAAGGGGAATGGGTTCTATAGCTCGCGAGGAGTGAAGAGGCATTGAAATCAAGCTCGGGGAAGGCTTGATGACGGAGAAATCATCGAGGCGACCTCGGTGACTAGAGGTGGAAGTCGATATCGTGACGGCGATCAGGGGCTTTTGGCGTCACGTGGCTTGATGGAGAGCTTGAGGGCGTCGAGGCGGAGTTGATGAACGTCTCAGAGGCGAGAGGGAGCAACTCGGCGAGCTAACGACTGCGACCCGAAGGTCGGCCATGGCGGCAAAAAAAGGAGAGAAGAGGAGAGATCGAATGAAGAGGGGGATAAGCCAGCCACGGCGAAGGACTCTTATCCCGCTCGCGAGCACGGCGAGCACGCAGGCTATTGCGTGCCTCGGGCACGGCAAGCGGCTTTTGTGAATTATTTCAGCATTTTTGTAATAACTAAAATATTTATCGTTATTTATTTTCACAATTTCATTGGCTTTTATGAATTATTTAAAATGTCAAAAATGAGTTAAAAATAGAATTCATTTGTGTAATGTTGTTGCCAACATTTAACAGAAAGATGAACATTTTTGAAAGCTATTTCTGTTCATTGAAAATCACACTTGGTTGAATTTCTTATATTAGAGTGAGGTCCTAGGGTTTTTCTTTATCCCCATTTCACTCTAATGCAAAAAGAAAATATGATGCACACACTAGCTAGGTAGCAAATAATGGAAAACCAAGGATGTGACAACTCACCCCCACTCAAAAGAATCTCATCCCGAGATTTTGGAGTCGTCATCAAGAGCGTGGGGTATCTAAGCGGAGACGGTCCTCCCTCTCCCAAGTTGCTTCTTTTTCAGAATAATTTGACCACTGACCCTTGAGAAACTTGAGGTTTCGACTTCGAGTGGTACGCCCAGCTTGATCAAGAATACAAACAAGGTATTCTCGATATGAAATGTTATCCTGGAGATCAAGCGTTTCATGGTTCACTTCAAGGATAGGATCTGAGATGCAACGCCTGAGTTGCGAGACGTGGAAAACATCATGAACCCTGGAAAGGTGCGGTGGAAGTTCCAATTCATAAGCAACCTCTCCTCGTTTGGACAGAATGCGAAAAGGACCAATGTAACGAGGATCCAATTTCCTTTGATACCGAATTGAAGGATACCCTTCAGAGGTGTAACCCGAAGGTAAGCCTTCTCGTTAACTTCAAAGGTCACAGCCTTAAGATGGCGATCATATTGGCTCTTTTGACGAGATTGGCCTGTTTTCAACTTTTCACGAATAATGCGAACATGCTCTTCTGCCTCCTGGATCATATACGAACCAAAGAGTTGTCTCTCCCCGGTTTTTGACCAGTTAAGAGGTGTTCGACACCTTCGTCTGTAGATAACTTCAAAAGGAGCTTCGCCCAAGCTTGATTGATAACTATTGTTATAAGAAAATCCGGCGAATGGAAGACATTTCTCCTAATTCATGCCGAAGGATATAACACAAGATCTAAGCATGTCTTCTAGGATTTGATTTTCTCGTTCTACTTTAACACTAGATGAGGATGGAAAGCAGTGCTAAACGAGAGATGAGTCCCGATGGCATTCTGAAAGATTTCCCAGAAACGAGAAGTAAAGATACTCCCACGTTCTGAGTTAATCTCCAAAGGAACACCATGAAGAGACACTATTCGAGAAATATATAACTCCGCTAGGTTACTAGCTGTTATACTTTCTCGAACAGGAAGAAAATGAGCCACTTTGGAAAGACAGTCAATGACCACAAAGATAGCAATATTACCTCTCTTGGTCCTGGGAAATCCGGTGATGAAATCCATACTGAATTTATCCCATTTCCACTCAGGAATAGCTAAATGTTGAAGGGTGGCAGCAGGGTCCTGATACATCTTGGTGCTACCAGGATGAACCGTGAGAGGGGATTCATGAGCGTCCTTAAAGATGAGCTGCCGCAGATATTGATTATTCGGAACCACTAAACAGTTTTGAAAGAACACAACACATTGTTCATTCATAGAGAATTCTTTAGCATTTCCACTAGTAATATTCTCCTTGATCCGAGATATAGCCTTATCGCCCTTTTGACTAGCTATGATTTGATCCCTAAGAGTAGGTTTCGCCTCCAAGGTGGAAAGGAATCAGGAATCGCACCCTTAGCGTGAGCGGAATAGCCGGTTTCCTTTCCTTAACTAGACTACCTTGCGATAGCTCGACTCAATTCATATGATGGGAGTTGCCGGAGTATTAGGCACGGCTCTACTATGCGCTATTCATGTAGCAACCGTAGAGAACACTCTTCTGTCGACGGGAAGTGCTCGGTTCGGATAACTTATTTTTCCGTGCCGGGATCAGCAGGAGGGGAATTTGAGGTTTCTCTAAGGTCTGATTCCACTTCATTTACGTGGCTATCATTAGGCGTCGCTTCTCGATTTCCTGTCCTCGAAGAACCATTTGCTACGAGCACAATCAACGCTTGAGCCTACCTTCGCACACCTCCATTACTCTTTAGGAGGCATCCGCCACAGATAAACTACCCACCTCGCAGTGTGAGGCCGACTGCCTAAGTAGTACTCACGAGGTCCTTGATTTCTTGTTATACTTCGTGTCTACCTCTACCTTTAGTTGTTTGATTGTGAACCAATGGGTCAGGGAACACCCTAGCCTGAGATAAGTGGAAACCAAAAGGACACGAATGTGCCCTCAGTCCCCTATCTGGCGGCAACAGAGGTCCACGAAGAGGGGTGACACCTCCAATAGTAGGCCAATCGACGCGAGCTCGCAAATGAATCCTAACTGGGTTCAACATCTCCATGTCTCCATAGCTTGTCTAAGCGACAGGTGCCAGCTGGGTTATAGCTATCCACAGACGGGCACGAGTAGCATATAGCTCCATGCAAAGAGCACGAGCATCTCGGTCTCTATTCTCTAACATCTGGGTGGTAACCTGCAACAACGGGTCCTCCAAGAAGAATCATAGTAAATTCCACTGAGATAACCTTCTTCTCGTGGCTAAGAAGCTGGGATATAACAGAACTCTGAATTCTGCAGTAGTGCATGATTTTCTCTCATGATGGTCAACATTGAATAGGTGGCATCCTGGACCGCCATGTCAACAGTAACCCCCAACCAGTATAAGACCAATGGATTGGCTCCTCAGCTCTAGGGTAAACTGGATATACCCTAACAGTACACATATACTGGCTTTGGTTAAAATCACGGTACTGCTCCCCCACTGTATACTCTGGGTACCAGCGGTAACCGGTACTAACATAATCATGACCAACATGACCGTGT
The DNA here is from genome assembly GCF_904849725.1 of Hordeum vulgare subsp. vulgare. NCBI lineage: Eukaryota > Viridiplantae > Streptophyta > Magnoliopsida > Poales > Poaceae > Hordeum > Hordeum vulgare. The sequence goes on from NC_058519.1 coordinate 225,261,725, forward strand.
GACCTGGTACAGCAATGGACCAAGTCAAACGGACCACCTGACGAGAAGCACGTGGAGGCATCTGAAATAGAGAATAATGAAGAGGCATTAGAGATCTAGCAAAATCAGACACCATAACGGCTTGCAATGCTCAAAAACAATTTTGAGACATGCTACAAAAGATTCGATAGCATAAACACTCAAATCTCAGGTTCGAGGTTCCATGGTCAACAATTTTTCTCAAAAACAAACGAGAAAACTCGGATTGACTCTCGAGCCACTCTCCTACAATCTACAGAGTAGTAACACGCGATTCTGAGAGTTACGTAAGAAGCCTAGTTCTTAATCCCCGTAGAAATGATGAGGGTGACCAGAATAGAATGACTTGAGAAGAGAAGAAAAAAGAGCCTTACATTCCCTTCCACAATCAATTCCCTTATATATAACTAAAGCATTTCTAGACTCGAGTTCGACCAATTTGGCTTGGTAATCCTATAGTCAGTCAGACTCTGATACCAACGCTATCGGGACACCGATCCTAAGCCCTAAGTATCCAGCCTGTGACACAAAGGATCACTTTGTGGTCTCACGCAGGGTTAACCCCATGGCTACCAGCTTACCCTGGCCGGGACCGTTTCCATCTTTTAACTCACGTATGCCATGTGTCGCTAGCATTCCAATATCAAAGAACCCGGGTCGACATAACTAGTTATTAACCCAAGTGGCACATTGGTACAGAGACAAGCATACGTAACCCAGCAAAGCAGGTGTCGGTCATCAGCCTGTGTAGATGAGTCGTAGCAAGCTACAAGGTCTCCATTACACCGCGAGACATTTCCCCGAAGCGACAGACGCAGTAGCTAAGAAGGATACATGCGAGTCAACCAATGTGTCCGGAGCAGTAGCAAGCTACCAGGGCTCAGTGAAATCACAAAGGGGAATTTCTCTGTAAAGAGTACTACTAAAGGCGCACAACTAGGTGTCAAATCCGATACATATCACAACACATCACACGTACACGTGACATACTCAATATGCATAGATACAACAATGGCATCACAACATAACCATACAACATGACAAAATTTATTTAGAAGACTCGGTAGAGCCTTGCATAATAGGTTCATACAGGTAGGGGTCACATGACCCGACATTCTAGTTATACAAACAAAGTCATACAAGCCATGCGGAAGCATTAAAGTTGTCTGAGTACAGACAGATGAAAGGAAAAGGCATAATGCCTGACTATCTACAGATCCCTTCTGAAGGGGCCAGCTCGTAGATGGGACACCAGCTACTCGTCATCATCGACGTCTAGATAGAACCCACCAGATGGTTCGTGGGTATCTTCTACAACATTTATTAAGCAAACATGAGTACGAAAGTACTCAGCGAGACTTTAAATCAAATCTATCTACTCATGCACAAGTATCAACAAAGTGTGTTGTGGGGTTTCATGCCGCAAGCCAGCTTTGACTCTTGGCTATTCTATACTACGACCTCAATTATTTTTGAACAAGTTTTGATAAGTCGTACACGAGTCCACTACCACCAGAACAATACACTACCATGGATTCTTTCCCGTCTCCCTACGAGAATGCCATCCATGATACTCACACTTATCTTGATACTTTTATGAGTAGCCATTAAAATTACCTATGAACAACAGATGTCTCCGTGCAGTCCATATCCACGGACGCGGCTATTCGAATAGATCATAACCCTGCAGGTGTGTACTTCTTCACACACGATCTTGCCACTTATCACCATGTGCATTTTGCGCACCTCAGCAACCTTTAAGCGGAAGCCCAGCGAGGGAGTCGTCCACGACCGTTAACCACGCTAATACCTAGTCTAGGTTTATCGCCTATTTGAGACTGAACCCGCACAGAAGTTTGGCCGAAGTTTCCGCTACGGCCACAAACGATGTGCGCAGGGTTCCCAAGCCCACCATCCGGGTGCTACTTGGTACACCATGGCACTGCCTACCGCGTCACATCCCACCTCTGAGGTCAGCACCGTGCATGACAACCAACATGACTACAAACACCAGAAATAACTTGCAACTCCTGGACCGAGTACTAGGCGATTAATAAGCCGAGCAGGGTCATATTTCAGGGCCCAGCATGTGGTAGTAGTTAGTCTTGGATCACATACACGGAACTCAGTTCCTAAGAACGGTTCCAATGATACAACCCGCCATGTACTCCTACACTGCCTCTCATCGGTACCTTTACCAAATTAGATTCAACACTTAACCTTTGTCACCAAAACACATTTAACCACTCCAATTCATCACCGAGATGAAATAGACTTGACACAACTCTAAGCATAGAAAGCATAGTATGTAAGCACATCATGGCTCAAGCATCTACCAGGTACGCTAGGTTGCAAGGTTTAGCTATTTACTATGACAAGGACAGGTCATGCAGAGGAAATGGGTTCAACTACCAAGGAAAAAGCATTTATCGCGATGTGTCCTAATGCAATAAATGAGAGGAGGAGCGAGAACCTGGGATTTTATCAAAATTCTCAAAAGGGTGCTTGCCTTCTGAATCAACAGAGGGATAGAGTACTCCTTCAATCGAATACTCCTGGGTATCCTGTGGAGCAGAGCCTAACGAAACAAACAACCACAATCAATACACGGCAAGTGGAACAATATGATCCATGATCATGTCATGACATGGATATGATGTATGAGCTAATGCATCTTTAAATAATTTGATTGAAGCTGGTTTGAAACAAAGATTCAAATGCCACTTCAAATAAGGTATTTTCATATACCCTTTGAATTGATTTTACATGATGCTCAGGTATAACTTGTTCTATCATGCATGAAAATAGAACCATTGGATTCTTTGGAGTATTCTGATAAATTTTCATATATAAATTATTTTAATCTGAGTTACACATTAATTTCTATGATTTTTAGAAGTTTAGAACTATTTTTGGAATTTTATTAAACAGAGAAATCCAATTATAGCGCAAGCATTGCATCAGCTCGTTAATTTGGCCGTTGCTGGTCAAACCTGGCCAGTGGGGTCCACTGGTCAGTGTCTCAGACACTAACTGAGGTTAAAACTAAAAAAATATTCTAATTAGCAATACTAGACCCGCCAGTCAGTGAGTGTTTAGGTTAATTAATCATGTTAAGAAAATTACTTAGTTAACCTAACTAATCAGGGGGCTGGCCCCACATGGCAGTGACCCAAGGAGTTCAAACTACTGGTCGCTGGGGTCAAACCCACCGGCGGTGACCCGCCGGCAGCACCAGGAACGACGGAGAGGATCGGAAACCCTCCTCCGGTGACTATTTGGCCGGTGGAGACCACGACTAGAACGACCTCTCTCCCGCGCGTCCATTTGTGCAAGTCTTAGGGGCTCGGGTGTCCGGAATCAATGCGAGCGACGACCTACGCAACTATCGGAGTTCGGCCATCACCGAGATCGATGCTGCAACGCGCGAATGAACCGAAACTATGTACCTACAACACCTACGTGACGTCACAAAGCTACTGGTGGCATCGGTTGGACCAACCGATCACCGGAACATCACAGGCGGTGAGCTCCCGCGGAGGACCTTGTCGGCCTCCATGGAATCGATGGCTATGGATCGAGATTGAAGGGGAAAATAAGGGGAATGGGTTCTATAGCTCACGAGGAGTGCAGAGGCGTTGAAAGCGAGCTTGGGGACGACTTGATGATGGAGAAATCGTGATGGCGACCTCCGTGATATGGAAGACGATGGCACGACGTGATGTGGGGCTCTTGGCATCACGTGGCTTGATGGAGAGCTTGAGGGCGTCGAGGCGGAGCTGCTGAACATCTCAGAGACGAGAGAGAGCAACTAGGGCGACCTAACGACGGTGACCTGAAGGTATGGCCATGGCGGCATAGAAAGGGGAAAAGAGGAGAGATCGAATGGAGTGGGGTATAAGCCATCCATCGTGGATGGAACCTTATCCCGCTCGCCAGCAGGACGAGCAGGCAGGCCACCTCCTCCTGTGCCTACTATGAGAGGTAGAAGAGGTCAGGAGGGGATAGCTGGGCTGGTCCGGCGCCAGGTAAGCTTATTTTATTTTCCTGTTTTGTTATCTGTTTTCTAATTCTCACATGTGTTATAATTTGTTTGGGCTCAAAACCTAGGACAAAAACCCTGCAAAAATATATGGAGCATATTTGAATTATTTCCGAACTCCACAAATTATTTCAGCATTTTTTTAATAACTAAAATATTTATAGGTATTTATTTTGACAATTTCAGTGGCTTTTGTGAATTATATAAAACGTAAAAATAGAATTCATCCATGTAATGTTGTTGCCAACATTTAACAAAAAAGAGGAACAATTTTTAAAGCCATTTTGGGTTCATTGAAAATCACACTTGGTTGAATTTCTTATATTAGAGTGAGGTGCTATGGTTTTTCTTAATTCCCATTTCAATTTAATGCAAAAGCAAAATATGATGTACACACTAGCTAGGCACCAAGTAATGGAAACCAGGGATGTGACAAGTAGCCTACGTTGCATATGTTGAGAACGGTCTCTTTGTGGTCATATTATCAAAGAAACCCACCAAGACAGCAACATGTCTAATGGCTAAAGTTGATGCGGGATGGCTTTGGCATAGTCGTTTATCCCATGTCAATATGAGATCTTTGCAAAGTGTCCTCAGTGGGATCATGTCCGTGTAATTATAAATGATAGTTTTGCC